>NW_027362769.1:38180833-39607500 GCF_046119375.1 Phyllobates terribilis | reverse complement strand
TGGGAAACTCAAGCATTTTTCTGGTGGTCCCCCCCGGCGGTCTGCAGAAGGTCAAAAATTGCCCAAATTGATGGGAACGGTGCTCAATTAAACGTCAGGCAGGCAGAATATATAGGCAGTTAAACTCAATAAAGTCCGATTTATTGGACAATATCCACACTGGTGAACAAAACCAAAATAGATCATAAATCATAAGGAACGGGAAAAAGGGGAAAAGAGTGTGAATAGATATAAAATATAACTTTTAATATTAATTCAATTAAAATACTAATATTTTTATATGGTATAAAATCAAATTCTTACATACATCCAAATGGATGCATATGGGGTTGATATTAAATTGTAAGCTCAGACCCTATAAGTCCTGTATTATGTGTCACAGCCAATAAATTTATACAGATCCACCACCCATGTCCCTCAAAGTTTGAGGTGGGGAATTATAGTGTTGTCCCTATTTAGGTGTATATTTCCCTATAAACTCCACATAAATAATTGTAAGAAATAATTGTGGGTCACCGCTAAATTCTAATTAAGATGAATATAAATAAATATACAGTTTGGACACTGTGGATTACCGTGGATGTGACAGCTGTAACTGTTATAAGAATATCTACTGTCACATATTAATAAGGGTCACTCTTATATTACAAGTGACTCCACAGATAAATGAAGCGGGATCCCCGCAAAAATCAACCCAAAAGATATTACGGGGGTGTATTGTCCCCGTTAATAACGGTGTACAGCACCCTTATTATCAAACCCCGCAGCGGTATGAGGAGCGGACAGAGATCTGTCAAGGCAGCTATGTGCAAGGCTGCACTGTCACTCCTCAATCTCCGCAACGATGTTAGGAGCGAGCAATGATCCATCAGCAGCAGCTATGATCGTAGCTGCATTCTCGCCCCTAACACCGGCAAGCAGTCTCGCACGCTGACCGCGTACACGTGGTATGCACACGGTCAGTGTAATCATCTGACTCAATGAGACGCTATGCTATGTTATCAGACGGGGACATAGTGGGTGGATAGGGAAGGGAACAAAGGATTTCAGGCTGGCATGTCAATACGCAGGACATAGACGTCCCTGACACGCTTTTCGCCGGGGGTACCGGCTTTTTCTAAGGGCGGGATCGGCCGCCTTCTCAAGTTATTTATACATCCTGCCATGACTGACAGGTATAGCAGCCAATTGAATCAAAGATACGGATTTGTTAAGACCAATTGATGCAAGGTGCAACAAACAAAATTATAAACCAAATGGACATTTCATTATAGATTCTAAGCATCAAGGACCTAGAAAAATTATTAATCAATTTAGTAGATATATAAAAATAGTTCATTTGATTGTTTGTATAGGGAAAGAATAATCTCAGGATAGATTATGTATGAGGAGGAGATGTAAAAAGGGATATGTAATAGCTGTTAAATATATACCGAAGGAAAGGACAAATTGTAGCAAAATCATGAAGTAGGCTATAAATTCTACAAGGATTCAAATGGAATTATCAGCAAATAGATTCCTAATTCAAGGAGAATATTCTCCAAAGGACATGCAATACATATCATACATATATCGTTTGATTATACTCTCAAAGTGAAACTGCCAAAATAATCACATATCAAAGAGATGGCAAGTAATCTAAAGATATGTCAAAAAAGAATATATCATAAAGAGATATGTGATGTACCGTATATTCCGGCGTATAAGACGACCTGGTGTATAAGACGACCCCCCTACTTTCCTGTTAAAATATAGAGTTTAGGATATATTCACCGTATAAGACTACCCCTTTTCCAACGCATACCAAACACCGGTAAAAATTAAAAAAAAACAGATTTGAATTTAACATGGTCCTTTTTTAATTTAAATTCTTATGACATGCAGGTATATAGCAGGAAAACTGCCACTCATAAACATAAGGCATACAACAACAACATTACTATCATCCATTTTCATCAGCGGCATACACCGGTACCCGACAATTTACAACAGAAAGAATAGAGCTTCACACACAGATTAGATAGATAGAAATATGTCAGTCACATATATATGAAGAACAGTGACATTGTTGCTTACTGTACTTGTCATTTAGTGTAAAGGATTTATTTAAAAAAATAATAGTGTTTTCAAGCACCGTCTCTTTAAAAAAGCCGGCCGGCAATTCAGCATCTGTACCCGACAATTTAGAATAGAAGGAATAGAGAATCATACATAGATTAGATAGATAGAAACATGTCAGTCACATATATATGAAGTACAGTGACAGTGTTGATTACTGTACTTGTCATTTAGTGTTAAAATAAAGGATTTATTTAAAAAAAAATTGGCGTGGGGTTCCCCTTAAATTTAGTCTCTAGCGGAGGTTAAGCAGACAGCTGGGGCAGATGTTTGAAGCCTGGGAAGGGGGTAATACCCACGGAGCTTCCCAGACTACTAATATCAGCCCCCAGCTGAATACCTAGCCTTTACTAGCTATTAAAATGGGAGACCCCCCCCCCAAAAAAATGACGTGGGGTCCCCCCTATTTTAATAGCTAGCAAAGGCTAGGCAGACAGCTGGGGGCTGATATTAATAGCCCAGGAAGGGTGCCATGAATATTAGCCCCCTCCCAGGCTAGAAACACCAGCCGTCAGCCGCCCCAGAAATGGCGCATCCATAGGATGCGCCAATTCTGGCACTTAGCCTCGCTCTTCCACGCTGCCCTGGTGTGGTGGCAGGGGGTAATAGGGTTGGGGTTCATGTCAGCGCCAGCTGCCATGAAGCCCAGGTTAGTAATGATGGGCGTCTATAAGACACCCCCATTACTAACCTACAAAGTATTAAAAAGAAAAAACACACACTACACCAAGAAAAAAATAATTTATTTGAAATAAACCACACCATTTTATTTAATTCTTAGTTTACTAAAAAAAAAAGTTACCTGTCCACGTTCCTGCGCTGATCTCCCATGCACAGCTGTCACATCTGGAGATGGTGACAGCTGTGCATGGCTGCTGTAAGCTCACGCTGCCGTAAAACACGTCCGCTCCCGGCAGCGGGAGCCACTGACTGAGGTCACCGGAGTGCATTCAGTCAGCGCAGCTCCGGAGACCTCCTTTACGGCACTGCTGTACGGTGGGAATTTCTCACGATACAGCAGGGCCATAAAGCAGCTAACCGGAGCAGCGCTGCCTGAACTCCGGCGAACCCGCTTATGCAATGACGGGGCTGCTTTACGGCCCCGTCATTCTAGCGGCGGCAGCGGTTCAGAGCGGTCACATTCTATGTGGCTGCTCTAAACTGGAGATCATCGTGGGACACTCGTGGACTACTACGGAGGGGTAAGGATAAGGTTGTGGTTTATTATTTTATATTTTATTACAGGAGATCGATGGCTTCGGGGAATTAGGTGTCTAGGTGAGTATAGGTGTAGTTTTTTATTTTTTACTTTATTTTAGGTGGCGATCGGCGGGGACAGGTAATGTATGAACTAATTTATTGTAGGTAACCACTGGCCACCAATGACATGTATTTAACATTTATTGGGGACACAGTAGGGCAATTTATATAGCAGGATCAGGCTGATGGGATCTACTGCTCCCATCGAGCTGATCCTGCTGGCAGGAGTGGACGGGGGACAGACATAGGCCGATGGGAGTAGTAGTGTCACATCGGCCTATGTCTGCCTGCACGCACACACCTGCACACATCGCACAGACACCGCGCACACCCGCAGACATCGCACAGACACCGCACACATCGCACAGACACCGCACACATCGCACAGACACCGCACACACCCCCAGACATCGCACAGACACATCGCGCAGACACATCGCGCAGACACATCGCGCAGACACATCGCGCAGACACATCGCGCAGACACATCGCGCAGACACATCGCGCAGACACATCGCGCAGACACATCGCGCAGACACATCGCGCAGACACATCGCGCAGACACATCGCGCAGACACATCGCGCAGACACATCGCGCAGACACATCGCGCAGACACATCGCGCAGACACATCGCGCAGACACATCGCGCAGACACATCGCGCAGACACATCGCGCAGACACATCGCGCAGACACATCGCGCAGACACATCGCGCAGACACATCGCGCAGACACATCGCGCACACACCCGCAGACACATCGCGCACACATCGCGCAGACACATCGCGCACACATCGCACACACCCGCAGACACATCGCACACACCCGCAGACATCGCGCAGACACATCGCACACACCCGCAGACATCGCGCAGACACATCGCACACACCCGCAGACATCGCGCAGACACATCGCACACACCCGCAGACATCGCGCAGACACATCGCACACACCCGCAGACATCGCGCAGACACATCGCACACACCCGCAGACATCGCGCAGACACATCGCACACACCCGCAGACATCGCGCAGACACATCGCACACACCCGCAGACATCGCGCAGACACATCGCACACACCCGCAGACATCGCGCAGACACATCGCACACACCCGCAGACACCGCGCAGACACATCGCACACACCCGCAGACACCAATCATGACCGGTCTGGGAGGTGAGGCTGACCTGTGCGACCGTGGGAAAGTTCATGTGAGTTCATGCAATGCAGTCAAGCATGAACTCACATGAACCCTCTGAGGGCACCGCAGCGACTTCAAATGAACAGCTGATCGGCATCACCTGATACCTCAGCTGTTAATTTGAAATAACCGGCGGGAAAGCGCAGCACAGAACGGGAAAGCCGGCGGTGAAGTCTTTTCACTGCCGGCTTCCCCGCCCGGGTCCTTCGCTCCCCACTCCTTGGTGCTGCGCTCCCCGCCCGGTCCTAACTTACGATCGGGATGGGAGGTGGCGAGGGGAGCGGAGGCTGCGGGGTGGGAGACTGCGGGGAAGCAGTATGGGGCTGTGTGATTGTTTAAAACTTCCCAGCTCCGGACACAGCGCAGCGCTTCTGTGACAAGTGAAAGCTGTCGGCACAGAAGCCCTGCGCTGTGTCCGGAGCTGGGAAGACACTGCGATGTGTCAGAAAAGTTCGCTAGGTTCTGTCTGTCTCCGCTGCTGGGAATACTCTGCGCTGTGTCCGAGGCCTGAGAAGACACAGCGCAGCGATGTGTCAGTTTCAGCACAGAAGCGCTGACTGTCTGGACCTGCCGCCGCCGTATTTTAACTCCCTCCACCTTATATTAACTCCCACATGGCAGGGATACGGCCACAGCAGCTTATTAACACCCCCAGAGTATCCCCGCATGTCAATTTCTGAAAGTTCAAAAACATTACCGGCGTATAAGACGACCCCAGACTAGACAGAAGATTTTTCAGTCTTCAAAAGTCGTCTTATACGCCGGAATATACGGTATATTAATATATATTTATATAGTGGACAGATAAAATCAAAACCAGTCATATCCACAAAATACCCTGATCTCATGAAAGAGATCAGAGAAAGCAACCAAAATTAAAATTCTCATTGAGTCCGTGGGGTCGGACCGTATTCAATTTGAAAATCCATTCACTTTCCTTCTTTAGAAGGATTGAATCCAAATTGCCCCCTCTGATATCCATTTCCTGTTGGAAAATAGCCCATCCTTTCAGTTCTTTCCACCTTAGGGCATGTGCATCCTTGAAATGTCTGGCAATAGGGGTGGGTGCAAAAACTTTCCGTTGTTCTTGATTTGTGTGTTCATCCTTATCATAATTGACGATGCTTCTAATATGTTCTCTCACCCGGGTTTTCAAATCTCTCGTGGTTTTCCCCACATATTGTAGTCCACATGTACATTCTAAACAATAAACCACTCCAGCAGAGGAACAGTTAACATGTTGACGCAAGGTAAAGGTTTTTCCAAAGGCATCTTTAAGAGACCTCTTGGGAACTAAAATTTGGCAAGCCTTGCATGTCTTACAAGGAAAAAAGCCCGGATCTCGAACTGTCACGGGTTTATTATTCCGTTTGAAATGACTGCTCACCAACAGACTCGAGATAGAGGTAGTTTTGTGATAACCTGCAGATGCCTGTGGTGTAAGGCAACAGTTGAGATCTCGATCCGTTTTCAGGATACCCCAATGTCTATTGAGGATATTCATCATCTTGGACCAGTCCTCGTGATATTCAGTAATGAATCTCACATTGTCATTACCCAGTTCTTTCCGTTTCTTCGGGGTCTAAAGGTCTCTCCTTTCGGTTCTCAAGGCAATATTGTACGTTCTTTTAATATTGCTCTTAGAGTAATTCCTTTCCAACAGTCTTTCTTTGAGGTCATTAGCTCTTACTTTAAATCCCTCAAATGTGGAACAGTTGCGGCGTAAGCGCAAAAATTCCCCCTTGGGAATGGCTCTGATGGTTGTTGTGGAATGGGCACTTCTGGCGTCCAAAATGCTATTGGTAGCAGTATCTTTCCTATAGAGATCAGTTTGAATCATGTTATCTGCATCTCTCTTGATCATGATATCCAAAAAAGGGATATTATCTTGATGATATCGAAGTGTAAGCTTCAAATTGTACTGATTATCATTAAGGACGTCAATAAAATTTTGTAAAGTTTCTCCTGTGCCTTTCCAGATGATCAGGACATCATCTATATAACGTTTCCATGTTACGATCTGATCCACATAGATAGACATGTCCTCCGCAAACACAATTTCCTCTTCCCACCATCCCAGGTAGAGGTTGGCAAATGTCGGTGCCACTGCCGCCCCCATCGCGGCGCCGCGCGTCTGGAGGTAAAATCGACCATCAAACACAAAATAATTCCTCTTCAAAATGAACCTAAGAAGGCCAAGAATGAATTGTTTTCTAGTTGGATTGTAATTTTGATCCTTGGAGAGGAAAAAATCTACTGCCTTACATCCCATGTCTTGGTCTATACTGGTATATAGACTTTCGACATCACATGTCGCTAAAAGTTCGTGCTCATCCAGTCTGCTACCTTGTAATTCTTGAAGAACCTGCATAGTGTCCCTGGTATAGGAGGGAAGATCATATACATATCCCCTTAATTCCTGGTCAATCCACTGGTTGGCCTTTTCAGTTAAATTTCCTATACCAGAGACAATGGGTCTCCCTGGTAGAGTATTGATGTCTTTATGAACTTTGGGTAGCATATAAAATGTGGCTATCCTGGGATTCTTCACCTCAAGAAAGTCTCTCTCATTTTTAGTGATTGCCCCGTTTTCCCAACCCTGGAATACAATATCTTTATACTCATTCAGGAATTGGTCCGTGGGATCACTCCAAAGGGGCTTGTAACAGTCCTTGTTATTGAGTTGCCTCTTAGCTTCCTAAATATATTTATCTTGTGGCCAAACAACGATGTTACCACCTTTGTCACTGGGCTTGAAAACGACATCATCTAGTCGTTTCAGTTCATTTATTGCCCGTCTGTCTTCAAAATCCAAATGTGGTCCTGAGGTTTTATCAGGTAAAGCTAATATATCCCTTGTAACCATATCTATGAAGACTTTAACAGCTGGACAAGTTTGTAATGACGGCATGTTAGTAGACTTAGGCTTCAAAAGTTTTTTATGCCAAGTCGGCCCTGTTCCTTCCTCAGATTCAATCTTCTCCATTCCATTATCCATGTCAAGTTCCTCAAGTATTTTCAAAATCTGCAGATCTTGGCTAGAGATGTTAGGAATTATGTCCATTCCTGAAGATAAGATTTCGTTTGTAGACTCCTTTGAAAACCTCTTTTTAAATATCAATTTTCTCCCAAAAAGATGTAAATCTTTAACAATGTTGAATTTATTGAGATGGGTTGGGAGACAGAAATTCAAACCCTTCTTTAAGACATTTGCTTGGGACCCAGTAATAGTGTGTTTAGAGAAGTTAATAATTCTGAAAGAGTTAGATTTAACACCAAATGACTCCGTCAATTTCTTTTGTTCCTCCTCTTGGTAGAGCCCCTGAACCCCCATCTGCCTCTGTCCCTTAAAAAAGGCCCAGTGGGGTTATGATTATTATCCATGTCTTTCCTTCTAGTACTATGGGAAGGTTGTTCGGAGTCAGACTCTGACAGATTGCTACTTTCTGCGTCAGTCCCAGAAAATTCACGTTTTTGGTAGTCTTGTCTACTCGAGGTTTGTTTCCTAACACGTTGGGATAATTTTTTTCCCCAATTATAAACCTCACCTTTGGAATGATCCATTTTATCCCTTAAATATTTCTTTCTCTTGCGCATCTTAATTTTAGTTTCAACATTGTCAATATATTGCAACGTCTGCTTAAAGCCTTCTTCAAATTCAGGTTTGCCCTCCAATTTGTCCATATTGGGGGAAATTTCCTCCAATTCCTTCTCCAGCTTCCCTAAAATATATACCTCATCCTCAACAAGAAGTTTCATTAAGGAATTGGAGGAAATTTCCCCCAATATGGACAAATTGGAGGGCAAACCAACATGTTAGGAAACAAACCTCGAGTAGACCAGACTACCAAAAACGTGAATTTTCTGGGACTGACGCAGAAAGTAGCAATCTGTCAGAGTCTGACTCCGAACAACCTTCCCATAGTACTAGAAGGAAGGACATGGATAATAATCATAACCCCACTGGGCCTTTTTTAAGGGACAGAGGCAGATGGGGGTTCAGGGGCTCTACCAAGAGCAGGAACAAAAGAAATTGACGGAGTCATTTGGTGTTAAATCTAACTCTTTCAGAATTATTAACTTCTCTAAACACGCTATTACTGGGTCCCAAGCAAATGTCTTAAAGAAGGGTTTGAATTTCTGTCTCCCAATCCATCTCAATAAATTCAACATTGTTAAAGATTTACATCTTTTTGGGAGAAAATTGATATTTAAAAAGATGTTTTCAAAGGAGTCTACAAACGAAATCTTATCTTCAGGAATGGACATAATTCCTAACTTCTCTAGCCAAGATCTGCAGATTTTGAAAATACTTGAGGAACTTGACATGGATAATTGAATGGAGAAGATTGAATCTGAGGAAGGAACAGGGTCGACTTGGCATAAAAAACTTTTGAAGCCTAAGTCTACTAACATGCCGTCATTACAAACTTGTCCAGCTGTTAAAGTCTTCATAGATATGGTTACAAGGGATATATTCGCTTTACCTGATAAAACCTCAGGACCACATTTGGATTTTGAAGATAGACGGGCAATAAATGAACTGAAACGACTAGATGATGTCGTTTTCAAGCCCAGTGACAAAGGTGGTAACATCGTTGTTTGGCCACAAGATAAATATATTCAGGAAGCTAAGAGGCAACTCAATAACAAGGACTGTTACAAGCCCCTTTGGAGTGATCCCACGGACCAATTCCTGAATGAGTATAAAGATATTGTATTCCAGGGTTGGGGAAACGGGGCAATCACTAAAAATGAGAGAGACTTTCTTGAGGTGAAGAATCCCAGGATAGCCACATTTTATATGCTACCCAAAGTTCATAAAGACATCAATAATCCACCAGGGAGACCCATTGTCTCTGGTATAGGAAATTTAACTGAAAAGGCCAACCAGTGGATTGACCAGGAATTAAGGGGATATATATACGATCTTCCCTCCTATACCAGGGACACTATGCAGGTTCTTCAAGAATTACAAGGTAGCAGACTGGATGAGCACGAACTTTTAGCGACATGTGATGTCGAAAGTCTATATACCAGTATAGACCAAGACATGGGATGTAAGGAAGTAGATTTTTTCCTCTCCAAGGATCAAAATTACAATCCAACTAGAAAACAATTCATTCTTGGGCTTCTTAGGTTCATTTTGAAGAGGAATTATTTTGTGTTTGATGGTCGATTTTACCTCCAGACGCGCGGCGCCGCGATGGGGGCGGCAGTGGCACCGACATTTGCCAACCTCTACCTGGGATGGTGGGAAGAGGAAATTGTGTTTGCGGAGGACATGTCTATCTATGTGGATCAGATCGTAACATGGAAACGTTATATAGATGATGTCCTGATCATCTGGAAAGGCACAGGAGAAACTTTACAAAATTTTATTGACGTCCTTAATGATAATCAGTACAATTTGAAGCTTACACTTCTATATCATCAAGATAATATCCCTTTTTTGGATATCATGATCAAGAGAGATGCAGATAACATGATTCAAACTGATCTCTATAGGAAAGATACTGCTACCAATAGCATTTTGGACGCCAGAAGTGCCCATTCCACAACAACCATCAGAGCCATTCCCAAGGGGGAATTTTTGCGGTTACGCCGCAACTGTTCCACATTTGAGGGATTTAAAGTAAGAGCTGATGACCTCAAAGAAAGACTGTTGGAAAGGAATTACTCTAAGAGCAATATTAAAAGAGCATACAATATTGCCTTGAGAACCGAAAGGAGAGACCTTTAGACCCCGAAGAAACAGAAAGAACTGGGTAATGACAATGTGAGATTCATTACTGAATATCACGAGGACTGGTCCGAGACGATGAATATCCTCAATAGACATTGGGGTATCCTGAAAACAGATCGAGATCTCAACTGTTGCCTTACACCACAGGCATCTGCAGGTTATCACATAACTACCTCTATCTCGAGTCTGTTGGTGAGCAGTCATTTCAAACGGAATAATAAACCCGTGACAGTTCGAGATCCGGGCTTTTTTCCTTGTAAGACATGCAAGGCTTGGCAAATTTTAGTTCCCAAGAGGTCTCTTAAAGATGCCTTTGGAAAAACCTTTACCTTGCGTCAACATGTTAACTGTTCCTCTGCTGGAGTGGTTTATTGTTTAGAATGTACATGTGGACTACAATATGTGGGGAAAACCACGAGAGATTTGAAAACCCGGGTGAGAGAACATATTAGAAGCATCGTCAATTATGATAAGGATGAACACACAAATCAAGAACAACGGAAAGTTTTTGCACCCACCCCTATTGCCAGACATTTCAAGGATGTACATGCCCTAAGGTGGAAAGAACTGAAAGGATGGGCTATTTTCCAACAGGAAATGGATATCAGAGGGGGCAATTTGGATTCAATCCTTCTAAAGAAGGAAAGTGAATGGATTTTCAAATTGAATACGGTCCGACCCCACGGACTCGATGAGAATTTTAATTTTGGTTGCTTTCTCTGATCTCTTTCATGAGATCAGGGTATTTTGTGGATATGACTGGTTTTGATTTTATCTGTCCACTATATAAATATATATAAATATACATCACATGATATATTCTTTTATGACATATCTTTAGATTACTTGCCATCTCTTTGATATGTGATTATTTTGGCATGCCTGCGCTTCTCGGTGTCTGCGGCATGGCAAGCTGGATAGCAGCTTTCGGCTGCGATCCAGCCTGTCATCTGAATGTAGCAGAGCTGAAGCTGTCCTGGGAACCATGGAAAGGTAAGGATGATGTTGCTTTATTATTTTTCTTTTATTGCAGAAGATTGTTGGCTTCAGCTGGAATGGGCGTGATGGTAAGTATGGTTTAATTTAGAACATTAAAAAATTGTGTGTTTATTTCAATTAAAGGACTTTATTCTGGGTGTTGTGTTTTTTTTAAATACTTTACTAGAAATTCATGGTGGTCATGTCTAATATTGGCGTGACCCCCTGAATTTCGGGCTTAGGGCCAGCTGATAATACCAAGCTGGCCCTAACCCCTTTATTACCCAGTGAGCCACCGCACCAGGGCCCTGGATGAGTTGGGTACAGCGCCAGAAGATGGCGCGTTCATAGAAGCGCCATTTTCTGGGGTGGCTGCGGACTGCAATTTGCAGCGGGTGGGGCCCAGAAATCTTGGGCCTCTCTGCGCTGCGGATTCCAGCCCCCAGCTGCCTAGTTGTACCTGGCTGGACACAAAAATAGAGCGAAGCCCCACGTATTTTTTTTTTTTTTTAATTATTTCATGAAATTGATGAAATAAAAAAATTAAAAAAAAGGGCTTCCTTATATTGTTGTGTCCGGCCAGGTACAAATAGGCAGCTGGTGTTTGGGGGCAGCCCGTTCTGGCCTGCTGTACCTGGCTAGACACAAAAACAGGGTGAAGCCCCACATCAATTTTTTTAAAATTATTCATGAATTGGGGCATTATAAGCTGACATCAACCCCAACCCTATTACCCCACTGCCACCGCTACAAGGCAGTGGGAAGAGCGAGGCTAAGTGCCAGAAATCCATAGGATGCGCCATTTCTGGGGCGGCTGTCGGCTGATGTTTCTAGCCTGGGAGGGCGTCAATATTCATGGCACCCTTCCTGGGCTATTAATATCGGCCCCCAGCTGTCTGCCTAGTCTTTGCTAGCTATTAAAATAGGGGGGACCCCACATCATTTTTTTGGGGGGTCCCCCATTTTAATAGCTGGTAAAGGCTAGGTATTCAGCTGGGGGCTGATATTAGTAGCCTGGGAAGCTCCGTGGGTATTACCCCCTTCCCAGGCTTCAAACATCTGCCCTAGCCGTCTGCTTAACCTCCGCTAGAGACTAAAATTACGGGGAACCCCATGCCAACTTTTTTTTTAATAAATCCTTTATTTTAACACTAAATGACAAGTACAGTAACCAACACTGTCACTGTACTTCTTATATATGTGACTGACATGTTTCTATCTATATAATCTGTGTGATGCTCTATTCTTTCTGTTCTAAATTGTCGGGTACCGATGTATGCCACTGATGAATTGCCGGCCGGCTTTTTTAAAGAGACGGGTGCATGAAAACACTATTATTATTTTTTTTAAATAAATCCTTTATTTTAACACTAAATGACAAGTACAGTAACCAACACTGTCACTGTACTTCTTATATATGTGACTGACATGTTTCTATCTATATAATCTATGTGTGATGCTCTATTCTTTCTGTTCTAAATTGTCGGGTACAGGTGTATGCCGCAGATGAATTGCCGGCTTTTCATGTTTCACTGTGAGCACTGTTCCCATCGATTTGGGTAATCACTATAATGCCACAACCACCATGGCTGTAACATTACAGTGAGTGGCAGACAATCCCTGCATGATTGGTGCTCTAAATAGCGCCAAACATGCAGGACGGGGATCCGAGCTCCCGCCCGAGCATCGCGCAAGTACTCGGTGAGCTCTGAGCATCTCGAGTACTGAGATGCTCGGGCGAGTATCGAGCAGTGGCGCGCATGCTCGCTCAATACTAGTCACAAGACTATGTTTGTTGATATTTAGTTTTTGAATGGTCAAATTCTAAAATTTGATGGACGATTTTAGGAAACTGTTATATAATTTTTTCAAAATGCTTGAGTGTTACTTCTGTTTTTGGTTACATTTGTTCAGGGATTCAAGTAGGGATCTCCGAAGGATCATAATTCGAAGCTTGATTTTCTAAATGCAGTCTCATCCTATTCATATACAGTATGTTTACTACTAAATTAAAAAAGAATCAATATTTTTAACACCTTTTTAAATATTCATGTAACAAAATTTTTATTACATCACTAGACATGTCCTTTTCATTTTTTTAAAAAAATAGTACAGTAGTTAAATCCTCAAGCTTTAAAGTGAAATAATGTGAACTAGTCTTAAACAATTAATAGTAAGTATTTACACTGAGCTTTTATCATTAAATTTGTCCCTTCTTCTGGGTGAAATGTAATCTTGTCTACAATCTCTTCACTGATGATGCTTTGTTTCAAGGCCGCAAACGAAGCAAGGGGAGTGTCAGGATGTCCCATTCCACCTGATGACTCTTCGCTTCAGGGCGAAAAGGGGAGTAACATCAGTTTCAGCCAGCAAATGACGATTCAGTTGAGTATCCCATCATGCACTGGGATTCTCAAACGATTCTTAGTAGGAAGTGGATAATATAAACAGAACCCTAAGTTGCAGTACAGAGTGAATGGTAGGAAATTTTACCGTGACTTAAGTTACAAAAGTTATTTGTTAAACATTTATTAGTTGAAATTTACTTTTGAGTTTTGGACTAATCCTTTAAGGACTCTCAGCTGGTCACAGACGTTCTACAAAGTCTTCTGCACTTTTATAAACTGTGTCAAAAAGTATATCTGTCACCAGATATCCACGGTTTATAAGTAATGCTATTTACCATCGCCTCTTGGAAATTATTTAGTATTTTTTCTTGGAGAGCCATTACTGGAGGACATTTTTTGCACATATTTCAGTAACCTTTTGAACTCATTTCTGGACACTTTTTGTGATACACATACTTTGTAATCACCAAGGTTGGACTCACCAATCTGACTATCTTTCAGCTTACCTCCTTCAATCATAAGGTTAGTGTTCTGGTTTGCTGTACATATGCATACGGAGTGTGCGCCACTACCACCAGCCAGGACACCATTCTTAGGTCTCAGGTCAGCACATTTTGAAAATCCTATTTTGGCAGAAGTTGAAATTAAAAAAAAAAAAATCATAGGTCTTTTTCATATTGGCAAGAATCAGCCTCTTATGGTGATGAGTTTTCTTACCGTTCACTTTCATAGACACACCGTCTTTCTTGCCAGGTATAATTTGGCTTACTTCATCACTATTGTAAAAATCTTTCACTGTATCCACTATGGCTTTATCTAGTGATTTGCCTGGCTTAAGACTTTTTATTTTATTTGGAAAATATTGACCCTACCCTTTCAGACCACTTATACTTCCTTGCCAGAACTCAAAACTGAGTGGTGACACCTAATTGATGTTTCAACATGAAACATGCAATAAAGAGAACAGAATTTTTATAATTAGTTGTTGGACTTCCCCTGTTTGTACTTTCATACTGTTTATGTCAACCTTCTATTTGCCCGTATATGTTTTAATTTTATAATTATTTTGTACATTGCAGTTGATTAACGCGTTTCAAGCCGCGTAGAAATTTGGCGAATATATGCCATTAGTTGTAGCATGGAATGCTATTTTTGACAACATGGTTTGCACAGGTGTAATCCTGTATTGACCATTTTAAAAATTGCAAACCTTGCCAGTTGCTAGCAAAAATGCATGTTGTTTTCATTTATTTAGCAAGCACACAAAACAAGTGTTAATATTGCATTAAACCCCAGCCTTAGTTGATATCAGTCTAACTGAAAATAGAAGAGAGAATTCATATGCGCCATAAGGTAAAAAATAAAGAAATATGTCAAGTCTAAGGTTACATTCACAGTTTATGGCCTCATTGTGCTTTGTCACAATGGCAGTAAAACTGCAACAGTTTTGTCTCGATTTTGGACAATCGTGGCAAAACATTTTTTTTATGCAATTGTTTAAAAACAAAAACAACAAAAAATCACATCCGCAACTTGTGAATTCATCCCATTTGTTTCCTGAAATGCAAATTCTTTGTATTTTTCACAGTTTTTTTGTTTTTGCATTTTGGACATTTTGTTAGCATTACAGGAATGGAAACTGACTACATGGTTATTTACTGTAGGTCCTTTCACCCATATGACCTGAAGGTAAATGAAATTATCATTATCTGTATAAGGAAAGCATTTATGTTTTACCTCTTTCTCGTAATAATCCCCTATGCAGGTATGTAGCCAGAAACTGTTCAGTACTGTGCAGTATTTTACCCACTGTCACCTTTTGGAGACTTTTTTTTGGTATTGGTGTAGCCTTTCAGTAGCTTTGTTAGGACATGGAGTACTCTGTTGAGTCAACTGTCTGATACTGTACTGTATTATTTTTTCATATTATGATTATGCTTTGCTTATACAGCACCATCATATTCTGCAGCACTTTACAGATATTATAATCCCTGTCCTCATTTGGGGCTCACAATCTAAATTCAGTTTGTCTTTGGAGTGTGGGAGGAAACCCTCACAAACACAGAGAGAACATACAAACTCCTTGCAGATGTTGTCTTTGGTGGGATTTAAACCCAGGACCCAGCGCTGCAAGGCTGCAGTGCTACCCATTGAGCCACCGTGCTGCCATAGTAGTACTATAGATTACCTTCACTGTTATTTTTGTTTTTATATATTTTATTTCAAGCATTGTGTGTATAGAACAATTTTAGTTTAGTTTTACAGAGCTTTTTACTTCTAAAATGCTCGTGTTCTGTTCCTCAAGATGGTGGATGATTTTGTGGCCAGTCAGAAACACTATGGGTGACCTTGCAGTAAATCAGCTGGAAGAAATCTTCATGAAAATCAGGGAAAAGAACTGTAAAGCACATGTTTTCATGTTGACTGTAACACATTGAAATCCATTGTTGACTCTGTATGATAGTATTTTTAGTCACTATATGGTAGTAGTATTCAGTCACTAAATTGGAGAAATTATTTGGTCTCTGTCTGCAACTGTTATTTCGAGGGATATAAATCTACTTTAATTTTCTCAGTAATTATTTATCAAACACCTAGCTGGTTACCTTCAATGCATCTTTCCATACATGAATGTCATGGTGATCACAAAGCCACAGAAGCTGTGCACGTGCAGTCAACAGCAGGAGCCTGGCAGTGATTGACTGCCAGACGTCTGCTGTAATGGCCAGGATCAGAGAAGTCTCTGATCTCTGCCTAATAACCCCTTGTCACCATTCATAGCAACAAAGACATTTACCGTGTAGATAACATACGAGGCCTAACCTATTAGATTGCCTGTCAATGATGCACCGACAGGCAAGAAAGCTTTGGTACTAAATATTCCAAGTCATTATACAGATGAATAGCACTTCAGGTAGGTAGTTTAAATGTAAAAAGAAAATAAATAGATGGATTATTTGGGAAGCTGTTAGTGCTTCACTATTACCACCCAAATATATAAAGCTTGCACTCATGTTGTGCTCCAGCTCTTCATAGTTGTCTGCTTTGTGGTTATTTAAGATGTTCTTGAAAATTGAGGCAACACTAAACCAGGCATAAGATTCAACATCCGATCTAACTTGTGAGAAATTCACATTGTTGATGAGTTTACGGATTAGCAGATTTCTACTTTTAGGGTTTTCTTTGTTCATCCCAGAGATTGATCTAAATTGCAGATTTTTTTGTGTAGCATTTCACCCCTTTCAAAAAAAAATGTAGGTGTTTTTCGGATGGGGGGGTGGGGGATGCAAAAATACCAAGCAATAAGTTTACATGTACCTAAAATTTGTGGCATTGAGGAATTGAAATCATACTTTAATAAACAAGCTGTCACACAGTTATATAAAAAAGACCTCTAGAAAAAGAAGTTATAGCTCAAGGAATGCAAAAAAAAACTTCAGGAAACCATGTGCTAATCCTAAGGGGTTAATAAATATTTGCCAAAAGGAGAAATACTACCATATGAGTCAGTTAATAGTTAAGTTTTTTTTATGTTCTAATTCTGTAAAATTCTGACGTTTTTTCTTGGTAACTGCGTTTTTTTTATCCTCTTTGTATTGTCAACTGTGGACAATACGTTTTTATACACAAAGCAGGAGGAAAGGGTGATAGCATTATTGCCGTATTTCAGGCTTACATAATATGATTAATTATGGCTTTTTGTTTGAAATGAGCCATTTAGCAAATTGATGCCTTAAGCCCACCTTTAACCTCTCTTCACAAAGGTTTTAGAATAGATAACACAACACAATAGTCGTTTTGTATCCTAGTGACTACATACTTAATGTGCTTTGTCTGCTGCTGACACGCAGCAGGATGTTTTGTGAATTCTATATCCAGTGTATTAAGGCAGATATGCACTCTGGGACAGTGTTCTGCAAATGGGCCAGAATAATCCACACAGTCTGCATTTAAATGGCTACAAAGTAGAATGAGACTCTTAATTTAGTCGCCAGACCGCCATTTTACATGTCCTTTTAATAAGTTGGTCTTGAATGGTGCCATTTATGTGCCCGTTCTACTGGTGCTTACTACGGTGTTGAGTGCTTATAGATACACAGATTGTGTGGCCACGGAAAATGGTGGTTTTAATTTGTATTTAGGCTAGAAATTTCCATCTGAATGTCACCCGAAATGTATATGCAACATGTAAAAAGCACTATTTCTTCTAATGTATATAATTTTTATTTTTTCATAATGCCAAAGAATCTATATTAGACTTTACTTAAAAATATATTGTTTTATCTTACCATGTGACTCTAACGCTGACAGCGCAAGCTTCTAAAAGTTGTCTGGTAGCACCTATTACTGATATTGTGATACAGAAGTACTAGATTTTAATATCTGTTGTTATTCATTACATAATTGCATAGAACAGTTGAAAAAAGGTGCATGTCTATCAAGTTCAACAGAAATTTGAAAGGATAAAGAGAATGGGGTACAAGTAGAACCATAAAAGATGTTAACCTCCTGCTCCCGAGTGTTCATTGAGCAGAAGAATTTTACACCTTTACATAAGTATTTACTATCTTCTTATAAGGCATATAAGCCCGTTTTGAAACCATGGACATTTGGCACTGTGATCAGCTCCTGAGGTAGGCTATTCCACAGATTAATAGAAGCCTGGACTTGTATGGAGATTTGATCTCTTTCTTCAGATGAAGGAAGGAGTGCCCTTTCTTTCAGGGTATTGTACATGAAACCGCTTTTGACCATATTTGTTCTCAGAATATGTCAGTGACAGCTTATTTGTCTCTATCAAAATAAACAGTCCATCTTGTGCTTATGGTGGAGTCAGGGGAAATTGCAGATAGCTGATCATGATCAGTTTTTCACTGGGATCACACATTATTGGGAAATGTATCAAAATTGGTGTTTTATGCTACAGTCTTGAGCCTACAACTTCTTGGCGTGAGGAGGGCCAAATTTATTAAGGTACATGGCGCATGTTTGAGTTGTCCATGTGCCAGAAAAGGAAATCCTGTACGATTATGGCTGGTATAGATTAAGCTACAATGTATGTTAGTTTTCTGGTATATATAATAGTAAATTTCTGTGACTGTAAACATGTATACTTTTTTCCACGCCAATTCCGTCATGTAATTGTCAGTCCATAGTATGTGCAAAGAGAGAGACAAAACAAGAAATGAACCCCTTATCACTTTTTGATGTGTATTTATATATACATGTCCGTTGAGAGCAGGGCTGTGGAGTCGGTAAGCCACAGTTGCAACTCCGACTCCTGTATTTTATCAGGCTCCGACTCCTTCATAAATGGCCAATTCGTAACAATAAATTTACTGTTGTAAAATATTAACATTGTGCTTATTCAGTTTCTCACCATCATATAAGTAATCAGACCACTTAGAGCAAAAACTATATTAGAATACAATTAGAATATAGCAAATAACTTTTATAAACTTTTTTAAACTCTTGTAAGTAAATATGCAATAAACACTGTTATGCAGTTAATAAGAAGAAATCTATAAATTTGTCCTCAGAAAAAGTATTGCCTCTGTCAGATCCTCCTTCATGGATGCCCTCAAATCTGATCTAATTATTTTGAGAGCAGAGAACAACCTCTCTACACTAACTTGGGTTGGTGGCAAAGCAGTAACCACTCGGGCAACATCTCTGACAATGTCAGGATACAGAGGAATCGCTTGTTGCACTGTTATTTTTGAATGGTCAAATTTCTCAATTTCTTTTAGTGCACATGAAAAATTCTGCTGAAATGTACTGGCTGTGTTCTTTGATGGGGATGACTCTTCTTCTATGCGGGAACGCTTTGCACGGTCCTTGTGATCCAAATATTTTTCGAAATTTAAATTCTTTATCAGTTGATGATGAGGGTGAAGATGTGGCAGGACGACCAAATTCTTCTTGTTCCTCCTGACTGTTCTGCAACCCTTTCATCCTTACTGCTATTTCAAACAGAGCTTCTTTTCCTTTAGTTAGCTGTTGATCATCTAGAAGAATCCGATGCATTGGGTCTACATAAACAGCTGCCAAAAGAATGTTATTTTGTAATAGTAGCTCCTCTCTCCATTTCATTGATGTAGCAATGCCACTTGCAATTAACCCTCCTCTTTGGGACAGGGGAAACATCAGGTTCTTCCACTCCTTTAAGAAAATACCTGGAGTTAAGTCCTCTGCTTGTAATTTTTTAGTCACTGTAAATGGGTGCTCTAGCAATTTTTCCAGCTCAGTCACCTGATTCCACTGACTTTCATTTAGCATCAGTTGAGGGTTAGCCATATATACAAGAAAGGTTTTCAGTTCAACCAAGCGCTGAATCATTAAGTAAGTACTGCCCCATCGTGTGGCTTGATCAATAATTGCCCCTTTTCCAGCACGTCTCTTCAACATTGAGTCAACTTTAGGGGTTCTGGCAACAGTAGCCAATTTTCTCACCTTGCCAATCAGTGCAGCAGCATGTCCTTCTTGCAGACTGTCTCTTATAACCAGCTGTAGCGTATGCACAACACAGCGCATGTGATGAATGAAAGAACGTATTGACACAGTTTCAACAAGATCATCTAAACTATCATGTTGCTGTTCATCTGAAGCAACTTCAGTTTGCTCCTCAGTTACAATACTGTGTTCCACTATTTCAAACATTTCTGTGTCTGTAGACCAAGAATGTCATTCTAGCTGCTGGTCACCATCATTACTCTCATTCATTAGCTTAATAGTACTTATATTTGAAGCATTGTCAGTTACGACAGAAAGAACTTGCTCTCTTTTAAGTTCATAGTCTTGCAGAACCTTTTCCACCAAGACCTGGAGAAACTCACTGGTGTGATGAGCTTTGGTGTCTTTTACTGCCAATGTCTTGGTAACTATTTCATTTTTGTCACAAACAAATCGGACATTGATGGCAAAATAGTTCACTCTGTGACGTGTGCAGGCATCCATTTTAAGAAACAGAAAGCGTCCCTTGAGAGTTTTTTTTAAGTTCTTCCTTTTGTTTAAAAGCTTCTTCGATTACTAATTTTCTAATACTCTCTCTCTCCAGAGAAACACCAAGCTTGCGGGCCATTTCCCCATTCAGACACATAAAAGCTGGTCGTGAAAATAATGAAATAGGCACACTATCCTTTACAACAAGCTCTATGATCTGTTTTTTAAATGTATCTACTGTCATTGTCACAGTAACTTTGTCACTGACAAAATATCTTGCAACTGATGGCTGCAAAGTTCTCTGCTCCTTTGTTTGGCTGGAAGAGCTGGGCACTGGTTCATTGGTTTGGATGCAGTCTTTCTCATCCGCTGCTTTCAGTACTTCTGGATGAAAGCGCTGTAAATGTCTCTTTAGATTAGAAGCTCTGGTAGGAGCATTTTTATCTTTGCCTGAATATGCACTGATCTTGGCTTCACAGCATTTGTTTTCATCTGGATCATTTGTCATACACTGACAGACATAATGTTTTCTATCTTGAGTGATGGTGAAATGTTCAAATACAGCTGATTTAATGTGACGCTTCTTTGACATTCTCAGGTTTTTAATTCTGCATTCACAATCCAAATGACAATTGTTTTTCCTAAAAACAATTGTACGAAATTATTGCCAGGTCGTACAACTGATATAGTGGTCAGTAATACTGTTATTCCTCATGTACTCACAGTTAACTGATGCAAAGTTTGTTGAAAGGATAATACTTCTTACAGTCTTCCTCTTCTGAGTAGCAGCTGTGAGATGCTTGGAAGACGCACACCTAGTAAACATCTAGTCTAGAGGAGGAGCTTTACTACTAAGAATTTGCAACACATTTTCACTTTCAGTTTCATACACTGTAAGTAGGGGGGTTGGGGCAGCATGAGGTTAACCAAGTATAAGATTAGATAAGGGCAGTGGAGAACAGTGACACACAAGAAATAAGAAATGTCTCTATCTCCAGCAGAACTGCTTATCACTGTTGTTCATAGTTTGATAGAATATATATATTTGAGTAACATTTATAAAATTCATATGAAAGTTCAATTATGAAATATTAATACATTTTATTTAAAGCTGGAGTCGGTACATTTCTACCGACTCCGACTCCAACCAAAACGAACTCCGACTCCACGACTCCGACTCCACAGCCCTGGTTGAGAGCACACGTCACTTTGTGCTCCATGACTGATATCCCCATCATTCTGATCGCGCAGTATAGCTTCTGTATCATTGTAATCCGCTGTATGAGCCAGACTGATATATACAGCTGAGCTCCTGTTGTAATTACTATGATCTGTGTTCTCATTGATCCCAGCAGTTTAACCCATTATATGCCACTTTTTTATAATGACAACAGAGCATTATGAGGTTGACAGAGGGAGACTACTCCCTCGGTCAGGCAATCAGCACTCCCATGGCGAGATTGCTGGGTGCTCATTGGTTTATATGGACAACTGGAGCCCTTGTAAAGGCTCTGGGTCTGCCATATACTATAGCTTATTTTATTCGGCTGGAGGCTATATGTCAGTTTAAGGCTATATTCGCACGTCTGTAGTAATTTTATGATCTGTGAAAAATAAGCGTTTGTTTGTTTTTTCTCATGTGTCATGCGTATTAATTCTGTATAGCATCCCTGTTGCATAGTTTTTTTCCCTCATTCATTGTTTTCACTGAAGGAATGTCTTTGTTCCCAAGACAAAAAATGCATTTTGATTTGCATACAGGTTTTACAGATCCCGTTAAACTACTCAGATCTGCAAACATGGATCAGAATAGGATATGTTCTGAGCCTCACTAATCCCACACACAGATCCATGTGCTGTCAGAGAACAAAAAATGGAAGTACATGCATGTGTTTCACAGATGTCTGACTATAACCTTATAATAACGGACTAGTTTATGCACTGCACTGAATAAATAGTGCAGTGTATTATCTGTGCAGTCATTGGATTGCATGATCATGTCCCCTTTTCGCAGCTAATAAATATTATAGAAAATATTTTTTTAAAGGGAATCTGTCACCACTTTGGAGTTGTCAGACGTCTACTATGGCCATACAGGGTATAGAAAAGTAAATCTATACTTGCCTGTATGGCCCATAGTAGAGGTTTGATTGCAGAGAAAAGCGCTTTAATCAACTATATCTTGTACAGGCTTGGCGTCCAAGGGGCGCCAAGCAATCCCCGCCTATGTGCTTATTATTCCCAAAAATCCCCGCATATATGCTTAATTATCATATTCCCCCGTCCTCTGCATGTCACAGGGCCCTTGTGACGTGCACTGTGCTCCCTGACTTCCCGGGAATGCGCAAAGCGCCGCTCATGAAGAGCTCCCTTTGCTTCATCCCGGCCCCGTCTCTCCGTGCACTGCGCCGCAGGTTTCTATTGCGCAGGCGCCGGGAAGTGACAGTGACCCCCCGACACCTGCGCAATAGAAACCTGCAGCGCAGTTCACAGGCAGACAGGGCCAGGATGAAGCAAAGTGGGCTCTGTGTGAGCGGCTCTTTGCGCGTACCCGGGAAGTCAGGGAGCACTGTGCACGTCACAAGGGCCCGTGACGTGCAGGGGAGGGGGGTATATGATAATTAAGCATATAGGCGGGGATTTGGGGGAATAACAAGCACATAGGCGGGGATTGCTTGATGTCCCCCGGACGCCAAGCCTGTACAAAATAGAATTGATTAAAGCGCTTTTCTCTGCAATCAGACCTCTACTATGGGCCATACAGGTCTGTATAGATTTACTTTTTTATACCCTGTATGGCCATAGTAGAGATCTGATATCTCTAAAGTCTTTTAAAGGAAAAAAGTAGTTTTCTCAGTAATGAGATTATTTAATCTGGCAAAAAAATAAATGTACCTTACAAATATCACTTATTTGCTACTGCCCATTATGTAACGATCCATACTATTATTTATTTTGCTCACCTCACAGTATATAGCGCCATTAATTCCACAGTGCTTTAAAGACCTCATCATCGCTGTCCCCATTGAGGTTCACAATATATATTCCCTATCAATATGTCTTTGGAGGTTGAGGAAACTAGAGGAAGCCATACAAACTCCTTGCAGATGTTGCCCTTGGTGGGATTTGAATCCAGGATCCCAGCACTGCAAGGCTGCAATGCTAACCACTGAGCCACCGTGCAGCCCAATAACACTGTCATTATTTATGCCTCATGAGAAACGTTGCAAAAAAAAATTAGAAAATTAATAGCAATAGCAGTTTTTGTTCATTCCGCCGCACAAAAAATAATTTAAGTAATCAAAACAGATGTTGAGATCATTTAATTAAATTTGAGTAGAATTTCATGAAATTCTGAAGTCCCAGCAAATTGTAACAATTTGTGATTCAATTTGCGTGTATTGGCAAAAAAAATGCCCGCCACCTTTTTATACATTGCCGTAGATTGCATAATTATCAGAAGGTTCACATGACCTCATGGCGGCAGAGCACCAGCTTCCTTGTAATGCTATCAAATCACATGGTATAGCTCACCCAATCAGGACGGACGGACTATCATAGCCTGTATAATATCTTAGGCGGGAAATACAGCACTAATTTTACGGTCATTTTATATAGTGATAACATCACTGCTCACAGCTCAGCAGTAGAGATGGGAAGAGAATACCCTAAAAGATTTGACAAATACTCCAGACAGTAATTGGTTCATAATATAAAGATTCAATTGATTGAGAGAGATAGGAGAGGTGATCAGTGATTTGGTGTTGTTGGCATCTGTTGTCCTGCTGCATTTGTAGTATAATTTCACTTTTTTTTTCATTCTTCATGCAATAAAAAGAAGAAGCAAGACAACTTGGTGTCAGATTGTGTGCTTGCTTGTTACATGAGTTTTTTCATTTTTCGTGCAATTGTTTTTGTGAAAGGGGAGTAATTGTCTTTTTTTATTCTTAAATACAAAATAAAATCTCCTAAAATGCACATATTTAACTGCAGCTGTCTAATTCACAAAGCGTGTGTGGTGAAAACAATATATTTTTTTGCATATCTGATTAATTAATCAAATTTTATTTCCGCACATGCCAGACTAATACGTCGTCTTGATGCAGGTACTGTCTTTTTGGTTGTGCATCTAGAATCCCTTGTTGTAATTTTTTGGGAAATGGGTTCCATTTTTTTGAAAATAGATTTCTTTTAAATAAATGTATGGATTTTACTGTGCATATGTTTTTTTACTAGTAAACTTTGATAACCGTACATGTCACACCTATACTGCGCCCTTCTGCCAAATTTTGCTTTCTGAACATGTACCTACCTACCTAACATTTCTAATTATGTTCTTTATGGCAAAGATTGAATAATTGGGGTTGAAATTGCCAAAATGTATTAAAGTGTACAAAATGTATGACAAAAGAAAAATTAACAATGGATGGGGTATTATGAAAGAAAAAAAAATGTATACCTCAGCTAAGAATGTGGGAGCTGCTAGCAGAAGCACCACTCCTGACCCGAGCTGTGCCTGCAATAATACTACTATATGTAGGCCATTCTTGGCCTCCTTTGCCTCCGCCAAGTGATAGTAGTGAGGCAGAGGATGTTATGAAATATATGGCACATCATTAATCTCAGTCACAGCTGGATGATGCTACCTCTGACAGTGACACCGGCAGTTTGAGTCTGTGTACTGCATAGAACAGTCTGCCTAATCACAAATGGCTGAGATATCATTTTTGGACAGCTTTTTTTAATTCTACAAAACATGAACAGTCTGTCAGTGCACCGTTATTAAATAAACTATTAATTACAACAGGCTGTGTTTGCATTAAAGAGATTAAAAGGGGTTGGATACTGTCCTAGGAGACCTCAGAGTTTTAAATGCATCTTTTCAGGGCGAATTGTATTACCTGCTATTTCTAGCACTTTTTTTTGCCGCAAGTCGAATATTTATAAATAAATTTGATCACTTTAGTTGAACCTAGCCCACATTTATTGCATGTTTTATCTCCTGAAGTACCAATTAATAATGCAGCTTCTTAAGCAAAGAATGCTCACAAAGGACAAGAATTCAAGTAAAACCACAATAAAACAGCCTTACCAACTTCAGGTCAGATTAACAATACACTAGAAGGATGCAGCAGACTCCCATGATAAAGGCAGGGGCAGCACAGGTGCAAAATACTTATGGAGGAACCACTCACAAACCTACCAATTCATGGAGGGGGTGGTTGCCTAGTATTAAAAAAGCACACAGATGAGGCTTGCATAGGTCGCCAGTCACACAGATATGTGTGATGCACAGTTTCTGGCTTACAGCCTATTGATGATGCCCATATTATGAGATCATGCAGGCTGCCCAGCACTATATAAGTGCACCCCACAAGACAGACACTCCAAATCACCCAACCAATAGCTAGTCTGTGAATGGTTGGTCCATCAGTATTTTGCACCTGTGCTGCCCTCGCCTTTATCATGGGGGTCTGCAGCATCCTGCTAGTGTATTGGTAATCTGACCTGGAGTTGGTAAGGCTATTTTTTTGTGGTTTTTCTTATGCAAAGAAAAAGCACCTCATACAGGTCTGTAAATGAAAAAAAATGAACTGTTTATGACTCTTGGAATGTTATGTAAAATATATTTTTGTTGTTTTCTTCTGCAAAAGTAGGAAAATATTAATTATCATTATAATTAAAGCCACCCGTACTATAAAACGTTATCATTATTGATCTTGTACAGATGAAAAAATTTGAAAAACAAAACCAGAATTGCAACCTCGCAAAAAATGAAACAAAATAAATAAAAAGTGACTAAGATGTACCCAAAAATGGAACTTATGAAAACTATAACTTTTCTTAACAAAAAATAAGCCCTCATACAACTCTATTGAAATATGCAGAGGATCTTGAAATATTGTAAACACTGCCCAAAATGTTTGTGTGTAAAAGCAATAAACATAAAAAAGTTTGAATATACACTACCATTCAAAAGTTTGGGGTCACCCAGACAATTTTGTGTTTTCCATTAAAACTCATACTTTTATTTATCAAATGAGTTGCAAAATGAATAGAAAATATAGTCCAGACATTGACAAGGTTAGATAATGATTTTTATTAGAAAGAATAATTTTCTCCTTCAAACTTTGCTTTCGTCAAAGAATGCTCCCTTTGCAGCAATTCCAGCATTGCAGACCTTTGACATTCTAGCTGTTAATTTGCTGAGGTAATCTTGAGAAATTTCACCCCATGCTTCCTGAAGCCCCTCCCACAAGTTGGATTGGCTTGATGGGCACTTTTTGCGTACCATACGGTCAAGCTGCTCCCACAACTGTTCAATGGGGTTGAGATCTGGTAACTGCGCTGGCCACTCCATTACAGATAGAATACCAGCTGCCTGCTTCTTCCCTAAATAGTTCATGCATAATTTGGAGGTGTGCTTTGGGTCATTGTCCTGTTGTAGGGTAAAATTGGCTCCAATCAAGCTCTGTCGACAGGGTATGGCATGGCGTTGCAAAATGGAGTGATGGCCTTATTCAAAATCCCATTTACCTTGTACAAATCTCCCACTTTACCTGCACCAAAGCAACCCCAGACCATCACATTACCTCCACCATGCTTGACAGATGGCATTAGGCACTCTTCCAGCATCTTTTTAGTTGTTCTGCGTCTCACAAATGTTCTTCTGTGTGATCCAAACACCTCAAACTTTGATTTGTCTGTCCATAAAACTTTTTTCCAATCTTCCGCTGTCCAATGTCTGTGTTCTTTTGCTCATATTAATCTTTTCCTTTTATTTTCCAATCTCAGATATGGCTTTTTCTTTGCCACTTTGCCCTGAAGGCCAGCATCCGGGAGTCACCTCTTCACTGTAGATGTTGACACTGGCGTTTTGCGTGTGCTATTTAATGAAGCTGTAATAGAGAGTTATGATTTAACCCCTTTACCCCCGAGGGTGGTTTGCACGTTAATGACCAGGCCAATTTTTACAATTCTGACCACTGTCACTTTATGAGGTAATTACTCTGGAACGCTTCAACGGATCCCCCTGATTCTCAGACTGTTTTTTCATGACATATTGTACTTCATGATTGTGGTAAAATTTCTTCGATATCACTTGTGTTTATTTGTGAAAAAAACGGAAATTTGGCGAAAATTGTGAAAATTTTGCAATTTTCAAAATTTGAATTTTTATGCCCTTAAATCAGAGAGATATGTCACACAAAAGAGTTAATAAATAACATTTCCCACATGTCTACTTTACATCAACACAATTTTGGAACCAAAGTTTTTTTTTGTTAGGGAGCTATAAGGGTTAAAAGTTGACCAGCGATTTCTCATTTTTCCAACAAAATTTACAAAACCATTTTTTTAGGGACCACATCACATTTGAAGTCACTTTGAGAGGTCTTTATGACAGAAAATACCCAAAAGTGACACCATTCTAAAAACTGCACCCCTCAAGGTGCTCAAAACCACATTCAAGAACTTTATTAACCCTTCAGGTGCTTCACAGGAATTTTTGGAATGTGGAAGAAAAAAATGAACATTTAACTTTTTTCACAAAAATGTTACTTTAGACCCAATTTTTTTTATTTTCGCAGGGGTAACAGGAAAAAATGGACACCAAAATTTGTTGTGAAATTTCCCCTGGGCACGCAGATACCCCATATGTGGGGAAAAACCACTGTTTGGGCGCACGGCAGGGCTCGGAAGGGAAGGAGCGCCATTTGACTTTTTGATTGTAAAATTTGCTTGAATAATTAGCGTACGCCATGTTGCGTTTGGAGAGCCCCTGATGTGCCTAAACAGTGGAAACCCCCCACAAGTGACCCCATTTTGGAAACTAGACCCCCAAGGCACCTATCTAGATGCATAGTGAGAACTTGGATCCCCCAGGTGCTTCACAAATTGATTCGTAAAAATGAAAAAGTGGAAAAAAAAACACTTTTTTTCATTTTTACGAATCAATTTGTGAAGCACTTGGGGGTTCCAAGTGCTCACTATGCATCTAGATAGGTGCCTTGGGTGGTCTAGTTTCTAAAATGGGGTCACTTGTGGGGGAGCTCCAATGTTTAGTCACACAGGGGCTCTCCAAACGCAACATGGTGTCCGCTAACAATTTGAGCCGATTTTCCATTCAATTTGTTAGCGGACACCATGTCGCGTTTGGAGAGCCCCTGATGTGCCTAAACAGTGGAGCTACCCCACAAGTGACCCCATTTTGGAAACTATACCCCTCAAGGATTTTATTAAGGGGTATAGTGAACATTTTGAACCCAGAGGTACGACACAGAATTTGATAACATTAGGTCATCATATTGAATAAGTTGTCATTAGTCTTGAGCGCAAGTGCTCGCTACTTGAGTTTGCATCGGGTACTCAGGTATGCACCATGTATCACGGGTGCTCAAGTGAAATGCTCGAGTCCCCGCCCGCATGTTTCACGGTTATTAGACACCCCCAAAAAAACATGCGGGGATCGCTCGTGCCTGGCAGGCAATCCCCGCGAGTTTTTTTTGGCCGTGAAGAATATGGGGCGGAGACTCGAGCACCCGTGATACTCAGTGCATACCCGAGCACCCGATGCAAACTCAAGTAGCGAGCACTTGCGCTCAACACTAGTCGCCATATCGTCATCTTTTTTTTTTTACTTTTTGAAAAAAACAACAACCCCAACCCTAACATTAGCACAACACCAACCCCAGCCCTAGCGTTTATTTTTTACGCCGTTCCTCGTGCGGTATAAGTGATGAGATTACTTTATTCTTCGGGTCGGTGCGATTACAGTGATACCAGAATCATATCGGGTTTTTATGATTGACAGCTGTCACACACTAAAAGACACATATTTTGTAAAATCTAGTTTTTGCATCGCCATATTTTGGCCGACAGAGTCATGTGATGGCTTGTTTTTTGCGGGATGAGTTGACGTTTTTATTGGTGCCATTTTCAGGCACGTGACATTTTTTGATCGCTTTTTATTCCTATTTTTGAGAGGCAGAATAAACAAAAACCAACGATTCAGGAATTGTGTTTTTTTTACATTTTTTTATTCTGCTCCGGGTGTGGTAAAATTGATAAGGTAGCTTTATTCTTCGGGTCAGTACGTTTACAGCGGTACCACATTTATATAGTTTTTTATGTTTTGGCGCTTTTACACAATAAAAGCTATTTTATAGAAAAAATTATTCTTTTGCATCGCTTTATTCTGAGAGCTGTAACTTTTTGATTTTTTCGGATGATGGAGCTGTATGGCGGCTTGTTTTTTGCGGGACGAGATAACGCTTTCAGCGATTTCTATTTATATTCGTCTTTTTGATCGCGTGTTATTCCATTTTTTGTTTGGCGGTATGATGATAAAGCATTGTTTTTTGCTTTGTTTTTTATTTTTATTTTTTACCGTATTCACTGAGGGGTTAACTAGTGGAACAGTTTTATAGGCCAGGTCGTTACAGACGCGGCGATACCAAATATGTGTACTTTTATTGTTTGTTTTTTTTCATAATAATATTTATTGATGGGTACATTATATTTTTAGTGGATTATTTTTTTTCTTTTTTTTAAAATATTTTTACAATTTTTTTTTTTTTAGTTTTTTTTTCACTTTTTGGGAGTTTTTTTTTACTTTTTTACTTTGTCCCACTATGGGACTTTCACTTTTTTTATTCTGATCGCCTGCATGGCACAGGAATGCAGCTCCATCCCTGTGCCATGCAGGCTGTCAGCGCTGGACAGGGAGAAGATTGTTTGGAGACGCACTGCGCATGTCCAAACAATCTTCCTGCTGTCTGGTGACCCGGATGTTGTCATGACGACATCGGGTCGTCATGGCAACACCCGGGAAGCCGCGGCACACAGCGCTGGAGGCCGGAAGAGGAGGTGAGTATTGCGATCACCTCCCCTTGTCTCCACAATGCTGCGATTGACTTCGATCGCAGCATTGCGGGGGTTAATGTGCTGGGAGCGGTGAGGGACCGCTCCCTGCACATAGTACCGGGTGTCAGCTGTGACAATCAGCTCACACCCGGCGGCGATCGCGCCCGCACAGGCTGTGTGCGCGCGCGATCGCGACGACGTACTAATACGGGTCAGGCTCTTAAAGCCCAGGGCACTGACGCGTATTAGTACGTCATGGGCTTTAAAGGGGTTAAATTTGCGCTAAAAGTAGTGAGGCGGATTCAGGTTCTGTAGGTAAAAGAAGGTTAATTTTTATTCAAAGTCATAAAAGGTTTTTGGTTAAAAAAAATTTTAATACGAATGAATAAACCATTTATATTTAAAAATTAAAAATGAAGGAGTAGGTCATTCACAGAAAATGATGGTTGTGAGGTGAGGGTAGAGGCGGCTTGTTTTTGTTCAGAGGTGGAGGACCTGTAAGGAGAGAGAATGGGTTACTTAGGCCTATTGAAGGGGTAGTGGTCTATGGTGATAGTCATAAAAAGGGGGGGGTTTTAGGTACCTGATTCGCTGGTTGATAAGTGGTTTGTTGCGGATACAGTGCGCTATCCAGGAGTTCTTGTAGTAGGCTCTGTAATGTAATGCAGGGGTTAGTATATCAGATGGTGGCACTTGTTAGAGGATCCAGTATATAGTAAGGCCAGTATCTGCAGGGGCTGGTGATAAGGTACTTATTGGAAACCAATCTTAGAATGCTTGGTTTGGGAGTGGCGAGCTTCTTAGTTCAAGGCTGTTGGTTTCCTTTTTAGGAAGTAAGAGAGTAAAGCGTATAGGGATCAGATAGAATGATAGGTGGGTTCCTAGGGTTTAATAAGGTGCATTACCTATAGATGTTGTTAGGTGGAGACTGGTTAGGCTGGTGCTGAGGTACTTGGTTCCTTTGTTTGCATGGGTGTCCTGGATAGTCCTCAGGTAGACCTGCTGACTAAGGGTACAAGGTACGTCTCTAGGTTAAGGTCAAATAGCTTGTTAGTGGTCAGGTGGGTCATTTTTGTGGTCAGTAGGGAGCTGGTACTGCTCCGTGTATAGCACTATTGGGCTTAAGGTGGCAGTACCTGGTAGTGGTCCAGGGAGGCAGTACAGGGTCTGTGCTTTTGCTCTTGACGGTCAGTCTGGAGCTTCGTTGGGCTCCGTATAGAGTGAGGGTGAGGATGGGCCTCCCATCCAATAAGTACCTTATCACCAGCCCCTGCAGGTACTTGCCTTACTATATACTGGATCCTCTAACACGTGCCACCATCTGATATACTAACCCCTGCATTACATTACAGAGCCTACTACAGGAACTCCTGGATAGCGCACTGTATTCTCAACAAACCACTTATCAACCAGCGAATCAGGTACCTAAACCCCCCCCCTTTTTATGACTATCACCAAAGACCACTACCCCTTCAATAGGCCTAAGTAACCCATTCTCTCTCCTTACAGGTCCTCCACCTCTGAACAAAAACAAGCCGCCTCTACCTTCACCTCACCTCCAAACCATCATTTTCTGTGAATGACCTACTCCTTCATTTTTAATTTTGAAATTTTAATGGTTATTTATTCGTATTCAATTTTTTTTTTAACCAAAAACCTTTTATGACTTTGAATAAAAATTAACCTTCTTTTACCTACAGAACCTGAATCCGCCTCACTACTTTTAGCGCAAATTTAAACCATAACTCTCTATTACACCTACCCAAGGACACATAGTGGTTCTCAGTCTATAAATTCACAGCTACTGCAAGTGAACAGCCTACCAGCGCCTCCTTTATCTAATTTATATTTAATGAAGCTGCCAGTTGAGGAGCTGTGAGGCATCTTTTTCTCAAACTAGAGACTCTAATGTACTTGTCTTGTTGCTCAGTTGTGCAGCGGGGCCTCCCAATTCTCTTTCTACTCTGATTAGAGTCTGTTTGTGCTCTCCTCTTAAGGGAGTAGTACACACCGTTGTAGGAAATTTTCAGTTTCTTGGCAATCTCTCGCATGGAATAGCCTTCATTTCTAAGAACTTTCGAGTTTCACATGAAAGTTATTTTTTTTCTGCCCATTTTGAGAGTTTCATAGAACAAACAAATGTAATGCTCCAGATTCTCAACTAGCTCAAAGGAAGGTCAATTTTATAGCTTCTCAAATCAGCCAAACAGTTTTCAGCTGGGCTGACATACTTGTGCAAGGGTTTTCTAAACATCCATTAGCCTTCTTACTCAGTTAGCAAACACTATGTACCATTAAAACACTGGAGTGGTGGTTGTTGGAAACGGGCCTCTATACACCTATAGATATTGCAATAAAAACAAGACATTTGCAGCTAGAATAGTCATTTACCACATTAACAATGTATAGAGTGTATTTCTGATTCATGTAATGTTAGCTTCATTGAAAAAAATGTGCTTTTCTTTCAAAAATAATGAAATTTCTAAATTACCCCAAACCTTTGAACGCTAGTGTATTGGGTATTGCTATTATCATCATATTGATCAAACTGAATAGTAAACGGTGTTTTAAAAAAAATCTAGTATTTATTGCAGTTTCTTTTGTACATTCCACCTCCCAAAAAGTGTAATAAAAAGTAATCAAACAGTTGTATGTACCAAAAAATGGTACCACTGAAAACTATATCTTTTCAAGCAAAAATGTAACTCTCATACAGCTCTATTGATCGAAATTTGCAAAACTTATTATGCTCAGAATTTGACAACACAAAAAATTTCCCTTTCTTTTAACTGATTACACAAAAGTAATAAAACATTAACGATATATATATTTGGTATCGCCATAATCATGCTGACCCACAGAGTAAAGTTCACAATTTATTTGTGTAGCATGTGAATAGCGTAAAATTTCAAATTGTAAAAATCAATAGCAGAATTGGTGTTATAGTTTTCTATTTCTCCTCTTAAAGAGTTAATAAAAGATAGGTGTAAAGTTGCAGGAAATCAAATGGTGTCACTGACACCAACTCAAATAACAAGCCCTCATACAGCTACATAATAAAAATGTTGGTTCCTTGAATGTGATAATGAAGGAATAGAAAAACAAAAATGGTATGTGCTTTTTGCTCAAAATAGGAGTGTCCTTAAAGTGAACCTGACAGTTGATATATGCTGCCCAATCTACAGACAGCATGTATAAAGCCGTGGCTATATGATCTCAGCCAGGTATTGTTACACACTTGTCACGGGTATCCCAGGCACAGCTTCCTTCACTTCGGTCCGCTGCCCTCTGTTGTGCTCCACGTCGGGTTTTGCAGGTTGCCCGGCGTGGCTCAGTGACATCAATCCTACTTAAAGCCCACTAAGATACACACCTGTGTGAGTCTGAGGTGCAAGTTAATTGGCTTACAGCCACAGCAAGAGCTAAGAAGTGTACTGAGAGACACTGCCGACCTGTTCCCAACACCTCTCCCAGAGATAAGGTATAAAACATCTGTTTGACTACTTATTGCAAAAAAACTGGCTCACACATCCATTGGCCCATTCCAATTTATTCAACAAATAAACCCGGTCACCTTCTGCCTTAATCTACCTCCTACTCTAAAAGTCCCTAATGCCTTCCATGTTTCGGCACTACGTCCACTGGTCCTCAATATATTCTCTCCTATGCTTAAAAGTGTTCCTGCTGCTGCCTGTGATCCATACTCAAAGTATGAAATCATTCAAATTCAGGACTGTAAGAGGGTTCTTGGGAATCTCTTCCACTTAATAGACTGGAAGGGATATGGTCCCGAGGAGAGACGCCAGATGCCAGTAAAGGAGATAAATGCTTCAATCTTACTAAAAACATTTCATGCTAAGAATCCTCTTTCTGCTGTCACGGACTTATCTCGGAGGGGCCCTAAGAGGAGGGGTACTGTTACACAGCTGTCTCTGCTCTACTTCCTTAACCTTGGTCTGCTGTCCTCCACATTGGGTTTTGCAGGTTGCCCGGTGTGGGTCAGTGACGTCATCTGTCTAATCCTATTTAAGGCCCATAAATCTAAAAGTGTATTAAAAACAGAAATGACAAGTTCGGTCAGAGAAAATAAACATTTGTTAGAAAAGTAATCTAAAATACTTTATAAAAAGTTTTTGTTTAAAGTGGACCTATCACAATTTAAACATCAAATACATTGTGAAATGTCCGAGCATGTAGTGTGTGTGTGTACAGGGTGGGCCATTTATGTGGAAACACCGAAATAAAATGGGAATGGTTGGTGGTATCAACTTCCTGTTTGTGGAACATTAGTATATGGGAGGAAAAGTTTTCCAGATGGGTGGTGACCATGGCGACCATTTTGAAGTTGGCCATTTTGGATCCAGGTTTATTTTTTTCAATGGGAGGAGGGTCATGTGACACATCAGACTTATTGAGAATTTCTTAAGAAAAACAATGGTGTGCTTGGTTTTAACGTAACTTTATTCTTTCATGAGTTATTTACAAGTTTCTCTTTGTTTACAGCCATTGACATGTCGCAGAGGTTAACACGTGAGGAGCGGATAGAAATTGTGTTGATGTCTGGTGAATGCAGTACCCGGGTCATTGCAGTAAATTTCAATGCAAGACACCCTACGAGACCACCCATCTCCCATGCTACAGTTGGCAAACTGCTTGCCAAATTTTGTAAAACAGGTTCAGTGTTGGATTTGCCAAAATGTGAACACAAGAAAACTGTCACTAATGAAGAAACATCAGTGGCTGTCCTAGCTTCATTCAGCAAGAACCCACAGCGTAACACTCGCCGCATGTCACTGGAGAGTGGCATCAGTCGAACATCTCTTCGGCGGATATTAGCTACTCACAAATGGCACACTTACGAAATCCAGTTGCTGCAGCATCTCAACGAGGATGACCCAGATGAGTGCACCGAATTTGCAGAATGGGCAAAACAAACATTGGAACAGGACCCTCAGTTTACACAGAACATTATGTTCAGTGATGAGGCAAACGTTTTTGTGAATGGTGAAGTTAACAAACAAAACCACCGCTATTGGTCTGACAATAACCCACGGTGGATAGATCCCTCCAAGACTGTTGGAACACAAAAATTGATGGTATGGTGTGGTATATGGGGTACAAAGATATTGGGGCCATTCTTCATTAATGAAAACCTCAATGCCACTGGTTATCTGAAATTGTTACATGATGATGTGTTGCCCTCTTTATGCACTGAAGATGGCACGTTCCCTGAGTTTTTCCAACAAGATGGTGCACCACCACATTATGGGTGTCAGGTCCGAGCGTTCCTACATGAACAGTTTCCTGGAAAGTGGATTGGTCATCGTGGGCCAGTTGAATGGCCACCAAGGTCTCCCAATCTGTTTGGGGTCATCTGAAGGCAATTGTCTATGCTGTGAAGATACGAGATGTGCAGCATCTGAAATAACGGATACTGGAAGCCTGTGCTAGCATTTCTTCTGCGGTGCTGCTATCAGTGTGTCAAGAGTGGGAGAAGAGGGTTGCATTGACAATCCAACACAATGGGCAGCACTTTGAACACATTTTATAAGTGGTCATAAACTTGTAAAAAACTCATGACAGAATAAAGTTACGTTAAAACCAAGCACACCATTGTTTTTCTTATGAAATTCTCAATAAGTTTGGTGTGTCACATGACCCTTTTCCCATTGATAAAAATAAAGTTGGATCCAAAATGGCCAACTTCAAAATGGTCGCCATGGTCACCACCCATCTGGAAAAGTTTTCCACCTCCCATATACTAAGGTACCTCAAACAGAAAGTTGATATCACCAACCATTCCCATTTTATTTAGGTGTATCCATATAAATGGCCCACCCTGTATATAACTATTCGTGGTCATCTATATCAGATTGGCGGGGGTCCTGCATCTGCACACATCTTTTTAAGGTGTATCCGCCGGTGACAGGTACTGCAGATAATAGGAGCTAATCTGCAGTTCTAGGCAGCAGCTTCATTTTAAACGTTGCTGTGCTGTTCAAGGTATACATCTGATCGTGCTCAAAGGAAATAACATGTTATTGTGGGAATGATTGGTGTTGGAACATAGATCATCAATATTAAAAATGCATGCAGAACATTTTTTTTTTTTGTTCTAAGTACCGGACACCAAACGTAAGCTAGACGGACTTCATAGGAATCAATCAGGCCCCTCAGATTTCTCTTGTATAACGGATGCAGTGGATTACTTTTTCACATACAATCCGTTTGTCTGTTCTTAAAGCAATGTGTGAAATTAGCCCAATAAAGAATGCAGCTGGTATTGTGTAATCTGGTGACTGATCCACTTGGAATGCATTTGTCCCTACATATGAAAAACAGGCTTTTCTGCTTTCAGGTATCGTTGATGATTTGTGGTTTTGGTTTTGGCATGAAATGAGTTCTGCTAGGAAACTACTAGCCCTGATGAGGAAGTCATCCAAAAATGTATGAGTATTATTCATAATGAAGCAATGACTATTAGTATTGTTTATCATGTTATTCATAGTTTAACCTTTATTAGACAGCAATAAATTATAATAAGCAGACTTAACATCATGCTAATTTGGTGTTCAATTTCTTCCATATGTTTACACAATAAATTTATCTATTTTCATATATTATAAATGTAAAATTCCTCCTGCTCTTGAAGAGGCTGTAAAGTTTTCGAAGTTATAGGACATATTGATAGTACAATTTTAAGTACTCAAATTTAGTTTAGAAGTGAAGCCTGAAAAACAGAATCAGCACTAGGAACACTTTTTAAATACCCACTGTGTAAAAATAATGTTTCATAAATGTTAAGTTTTTTTTTTTGGGCAAAGTCTATTTTATTAATCTTTCCTAATATACCACATAGCAAACCCTTTGATCTTCTACTATTTCACAGACATGTTCAGGGTCAGACTGGCCCACTGGAGGACCTAAGCATTCTCCTGTGGGCCCATGTGCTTACACTGCTACAGGCACAGAGGTGATAAAAAGCCGGCTGATCGGAACAGCGTTCCATTAAGTACACAACGTGAGCTGCAGTCTGCAGCAGACGAGAGATTCACAGACGTGTGCACCACTCTCCTGGGTTGTTCGAGGTATGGAAGAGCAGCGGTAAGGATCCAGCAGGAATGAACAGCGTGACGTGACGCCATCATGGTATAATGTTCCTACGCTAATATAATGTCCACATCCTGGAATAATGTCCCCCATTTTTGTATAATGTCCCCCATTTTTGTATAATGTCCCCCATTTTTGTATAATGTCCCCCATTCTAGTGTAATGTCCCCCATTCTAGTGTAATGTCCACATCCTAGTATAATGTCCCCCATCTTGGTATAATGTCGACATGCTAGTTATAATTAATATTATTATTTATTTTTAGAGCAGCATTTATTCCATGGTGCTGTACATAAGAAGGGGTTACCTACAATATATAAATATGACACACAGTGAATAAACAGACAATGGCTGACTGGTACAGAAAGGAGAGGGCCCTGCCCTTGCGGGCTTAGGTATATTGTCCACATTCTGGGCCCCTTTCATTCTTCTCCATCACATTTTAAAAAGAAAATAACGATTATTCTTACCTTCCTCTGCTCCCACGACGTGCGGCATTCTCTTCAGTAGCCAGTGCACGAGCCAAGAGCTGACTTCTGTGTGCTGGCACGAGCAGAGCACAATGTCACTGCTTTGCGCAGCCCATCATTGGCAAGCCTGCATTGTGTATTGTAATGCAGAGATCTGGTGGATCTCTGCGCTGCAATACACATGCAGGCCTATCACAATACATTTCAGTTCAATGTGCGTCCGATGACACCCATCCGCACGGGCCTGGTCGCGGTCACACCCTCAACGACCGTGATCGTTATGCCCTTGCTTGTTCTGAATGCTACAATCTAACAGTATTGCAGTAAATAGTATAAATAATTATCTACTATGAATCCAGCCTAATGCTGGACTTCACAGGAGTATCAAGATGGCAGTGATGGTAGCCCCCAGCTGCATGGTAACCCATCAGCACCCCACAATCATGTCAACTAAAATGCCACTGTCAGTGGTTGACAGTGACATCTAACTGGTTTAACAGCAGTATTTAGAGTTCTCTGCTCACTGCTGTTACAGGCACATGCCTCCTGTATAACACAGTTGCCATCTGTTGCATGTGAAGCGCGCTCAGCTCCTGATCCCACTCCACACATGAAGATCTTGGTGTGGACGTACTTGAATAGGGAGAGGAGCGCCCTTATCCCGACACTGGCTGTCTTTTAAAAAAGGCATGGAACAAATGCATTTGTATTGCAACCATTTTTAACATGCATAAAAAGTTGAAATTTTACAAAATTATGCAATGTTTGACACATTGGACGCCAGCTCTATTTTTAACACTGGGAAGTGTACTACCATGCCTAAAAAGTTGCGCTTACATAATTTGCACCAAATTTATCATTAGGGGCGACATTTCCTAAATTTGGAGTGATGGAGTTGAATATTTGGCTCAAATTACCCCATTTTTGATAAACATGGACCATTGTGTTTTTATACTACACCACAATATTACCACACAATTGACAGGCTTGTATTATTTCTAGCTACATAGTGAGCCCCCTAGGTACTTCTGTCAGATGCTGGACATACTGCCCATAAACTGTGTTTATTCAAACAGAATCTGTCAGCAAGATCAACCCTCTTAAACCATCAATATGGGCATGTATTTCATAGTAAGCTGAATAAAATGATATCTGCGATCTAATGTCTTATTCCAGAGAAAGCCATTGTTTTCTTATATGTAAATGAGTTCTTCAAGGCTATTGGGAAGTTTGTTGCATGAAAGGGGAGTTACCAGTGTGAGACAAGTAACTAACACCTAACCGGAGAAATTAAATTTGTCTTCTTGCAAACACATTTTTTGCAGCTCTATAAGCTCTGCTGTATTGCAATACTGTCTGCCTGTGAGATAGAAGCTGAAGCACTGAGAGGAACCTGCAGGTGTGTCAAGTATAGTCCGAGTAATGCCCTTTTCATGTAAAATAAGCTCTGGAAGCAGAGTTACATTCATGGCCGAAAGTGTTGGCATCTTTGAATTTCTCCCAGAAAATGATTGCAATTTGCACGGTTTGTTATACATGTTTATCTCCCCTGTGTGTATTGGAACAACACAAAAAAAAACCTAGAGGGAAAAAAAGCAAATTTGGATATAATTTTACACAAAACCCCAAAAATGTGCTGGACAAAATTGTTGGCACCTGAATCCAGATAAAAATGGGGTAGAAGTTGACTCAAAGTTTTTGCATTGTGTGTGCCACAGTAAGCATGGAGAATGGAAAGAGAAGAGAGCTGTCTGATGACTTGAGAACCGAAATTGGCTGGAATACAGACTGGCACAGCAAATGCAGGCAGGTACGGCTGGTATACAGACTGGCACGGCTGGTTCAGGCAGGTATGGCTTGTATACAGACTGGCATACTGGCATGGCAGGTACGGCTGGTATACAGGTCGGCAGATGCTGAAAGGCAGGAACGAGCAAGAACAAGCCGGTACTGGCAGGTACTAGTGGAACGAGCAGGTACTAACAGACTGGGACCTGAGAACTAACAAGCATGCAGACTAACTGACTAACACACATTGTTCAGGCACCTCCCAACAAGTGGAGGTGCCTTACATAATAAGTGTCTCCGAGCCATTGGCTGGGCACACTTTAGGATGGTGCAAGCTGTCCCTTTAAGAGACCGAGAGCATACGCATGCACCCTAAGCACAGTGCCCCCACGTCATTTTTCTTTTTCTTTATTAGTATTTTTCATTAATTTTTTTGCTAATAAATTAATAAAAAAATGACGTGTGGTCCCCTCCTATTTTTAATAACCAGCTAAGGGAAAGCAGACAGCTGTGTGCTTATATTAACAGGCTGGAAAGGGCCATGGTTATCGAGCCATTCCCAACCTACAAATATCAGTCTGCTACCACCCCTGAAATGGCGCATCCTATTTGATGCGCCAATTCTGGCACTTATCCTCAGCTCTTCCCGATTGCCCTGGTGCGGTGGCAATGAGGGTAATTGTTTTTGGGGTTAGTAATGGAGAGGGGTCAGCCAGACACCCCCGTTACTAACCCAGTAATAAAAATAAACACGCACTGAAAAGTCCTTTTATTTGTTAAAAATACTCCCTAACAATTACCCTTTTTCATCAATTTATTAAAGATAAAACTCCCACGTCATTCCACCATATTCCACATCGAGATCCCACAACGAGCCCTGACCAAAATTCCAGCATGTGGAGCCCCATTCAGAGAATGGCGCTTCATAGCCCCTAACTGCAGCAGACACTGCCGGGTCTCCAGCAGTCTGCAATACTCGGCAGTGTCTGTGACCAATTGTGACGTCAGTAAGGTTGCCACTTACCGCCGGCCAGAGCTACTGTGTGACAGCGTGGGAAACAGCGTCTTTGACCAGCGGTAACCTTACTGATGTCACAGCTGCTAGTTCCTATGCTGTCTTGTGTGACAGCATGTTTTCCGCAATACCCAGCGGCAGTCACTGGAGGTGACTTCAGTAAATTTACCGCTGGTCAGAGCCGCTGTTTGCCACGCTGTCACGCAGAAGACCACTTGGGAACCGCTGGCTGTTTGAGCCCCCATTGACTTGAATGGGGTTTGAGTAAGGGATCAAGTTCAGGTACAGTTCTGGTACCCGAACCAAAATTTTTTCTAAAGCTCGTCCGAACCCGACGGACCGGAACATCCATGGGTCCGCCTATCCCTAGTGATGAGAGAAGAAATGGAGCCTGAGCAGCATATGTTACAAGTAGAGAAGATAGATAGGGATAGATGGATATGGGATAGACAATGGGAATGCTGTATTTTGTGTGAGGTTCTATTTTCCTCTGCAGATCAAAGGAGGAAGACAGGAGCTAGAGAGTTAGCAGAAATTGACTGCAGTGTGCTCCTGAGATTTTGTTTCTTCCTGATCACATAGGATTAGTTGTACCTGCTCAAAGAAAGTGGGGAGACCAGAGTAATAGATAAGCAAGTAAAGAGGCTGAAAGGGGTGAAATAGATTTTTTTCTTTTTTTTTTCAGTTTGTGGGATAATCCATGGAAGTAGCATTGCTGCTCATTTATCCTCACTGATATGGAAATTATGGCATAGAGTCACATGCCATTACTTTTGGTGATGGAAAAATCACCTTTAATAGCCCATCCTGAACAGGCTATTTTCTGTTTTTCTGTCTTGATGTTTTCTTCTCCTTTTTCCAAGAGCCATAACTTTTTATTTTTACATTGATATAGCCATATTAGCCAGGCTATTTTTTGTAGGATGAGTGTAGACTTGAATGGTAGCATTCATTTTACCATTCAATGTTTTGAAAAGGAGGAAAATAATTGTGATAAAATTGCACAAAATACTCCATTCCACAATTGTTCTATTGGGGGTTTTGTATTTATAGCATTCATTGTGCTGTAAAAATTAATTCTTTTTTTTCTGGTCTGCACATACAAAGGTGTATATTTGTCACTAGTCACAATATCTAAAATGTATTTGTTTACACACTCAATAAATCATGGCGCCCATTTCCATATGTATTAATTTTATATGAAATCTATTTGTAATGTAGGTAGTTTCAGGAAAACATTAGAAAGCTAATGTTAAATAAAGATTTATAATAAAGATTTATTTCTGTTGTCTTTCCCGGTGTGTGGGTGTAAATGTTAGCCATCCTTGCAGAAAAGATAGAAAAAGACATTAATTTGCTAATGTATTGTTCTGTGTACCCATTTATCTAAACTCAACATTTGTCTGGAAGGTTTAATGAAAAAGTATTGCGATTTCTAACATAACTTTTAACACATTGGTTTTGTAGATATTTATAAATGGCAGTAGTTCCATCGGGGCCGGTTTTAGACAAACTGGCACCCAGGGCAAAAGTTTAAAGTGCGGTCCTAAATGCTCACACATTGCACTATCACACACAAATATTTAGGTTACATTTAAATGCGCTGAGTTCAGACTATTAACTCCTTTCCAACCCTTGCCGTATTAGTACGCACATTTGGGATCCCCCTGTTCAGTGAGGGCTGCTGCACTGAGCCCGCACTGAACCGAGCACATGTCAGCTGATTCTTACAGCTGACATGTGCCCGCAATAGCCCCGGGTGGAATTGCGATCCACCCGTGGCTGTTAACATGTTAAATGCCGCTGTCAATCTCCGACAGCGGCATTTAACGCATTTATCGCGCGCTTCAGGGTAACGCATCATAAGCCCCTCCCATCGGCGACCCCGTCACGTGATCGCGGGTCACCGATGGGTGGGCATGACAACCCAGGGTCTGCAGCAGACGCCTGTGGTTGTCATGATCTGGTTGCTATGAGCGCCACCTAGTGGTCGGCGCTCATAGCACAGGACCATTTTTGCTGCATGCAGGGGATCTGCTCGTCCCCTGTATGTAGCAGAGCTGATCAAACAAGTGCTGCTTCTAGTCTCCTATGGAGACTATTGAAGCAAGCAAAAAGTGGAAGAAAAAGTTTTTAAAAATATAAAAAAAATCAAAAAAATATAAAAGTTTAAATCACCCCCTTTCGCCCCATTCAAAATAAAATATAAAAAAAAAAAAACCCCTACATAGACATATTTGGTATCGCCGTGTTCAGAATCGCCCGATCTATCAATATAAAAAAAGAATTAATCCGATCGGTAAACGGCATAACGAGAAAAAAATTCTAAACGCCAGAATTACGTTTTTTGGTCGCCACAAAATTGCAATAAAATGCAATAATGGGCGATCAAAACATCAGATCTACCTCAAAATGTTATCAATAAAAACGTCAGCCCAGCGCACCAAAAAATAAGCCCTAATCCAGCCCCAGATCACGAAAAATGGAGACGCTACAGGTCTCGGAAAATGGCGCTATTTTTTTTTTTTTTTACCAAATTTTGGAATTTTTTTTCACCACTTAAATATAAAAGAACCTATACATGTTTGGTGTCTATGAACTCGTAATGACCTGGAGAATAAGAATGGTAGGTCAGTTTTAGCATTCGGTGAACGTGGTAAAAAAAATAAATAAAAAAACAACTGTGGTATTGCACTTTTTTTGCAATTTTACCGCACTTGGAATTTTTTTCCCGTTTTCCCGTACGCGATATGGTAAAACTAGTAATGGCGTTGAAAAGTACAACTCGTCCCGCAAAAAGTAAGCCCTCACATGGCCATATTGACCAAAAAATAAAAACGCTATGGCTCTGGGAACAAGGGGAGCAAAAAACGAAAAAGCAAAAACGGAAAAAGCTCTGGTCCTTAAGGGGTTAAACGAGCACAAACGACAACGTTGAAAATGCACAGAACGATCGCTAGTAGATCAATGTGTCCCATTCAGTATCATGTTATCAGCAGCACATCTGGAGTTTACACCAGCGATGTGCTGCTGAGGACAATGATTTCTGTTCCGCTATGACCAATCCAATCACCTGATGAATAAGAAGCATTTAGCTCATTAGTTGCGCAATTGCCAACATGTATACACTTATGAACTTCTGTCTGTGCAGCCGGGATCTATAAATGGATGCTATACACATACACACATATATGTATACACAACACATATATACATGTATACAGAGCACATGTATACAGACACATACATGCACAGAGCACATGTATACTTACCAGGAGACCATACATTCTGATGTTCTCACAAATATATACCTACCAGGAGACCATATATTCTGATGTACTCACTAATATATACCTACCAGGAGACCATACATTCTGATGTTCTCTCTAATATATATGTAAATTGCAATGACTCGCACAGGCAATCGTGTGCTCAAAAGAAAAAAAAAATATTTCCATATAATGTATAAGATCCTTCAGCACAACTGTAATCAATGAAGCAAAGAGAATTGTAACATGCCAAAAAAGATTTTTATTTTAAATTGAGAGCGACCCAGAAATGAGATAATCACAAACGTTTCGGCTTTTCCCTTTTTCAAGGTTATCTTATCCGGTGCTCATAAAACTCGTGGCGTCTGAGACTGCATACAATGTGCATAGCTGTGTGCACACTCACCAGGTGCCCATACATTGTGATGTCTTCACTAATGTATACCTACGAGGAGCTCCTACTTTTTATGATTTTTTTCCTTCAACTGGACACATTTTCATTGCTCCATTCTAACAAGGTATTTCATTTCAGAGCCCTGTTCTATGGATTGTGGGAGTGACGCTCCCCCTGGGCCGTGGGTTACTCGGTGCCGGGCCGGTCGATGCTGGGAGATGTCACAGTGGCGGTGACCCGGTCCGTGACCCAGGGACGGTCAATAAAAGGGAATATTTACAGGGGATTTATAGTTTTTATATACAGTTCGTGACGCCACCTGTGGTATGCAGCTAAAGGGAGCTGCTGCAAAGCAGGTCCTCTGGAGCTGGTGTAAATGCAGCAGAGTTGGTTCAGCTCTCCACAGGTAAGGCTTCGCTCTAGGGCAGTGTAGACGTTGCTGTTATGGTGTATTGCAGAGGATGGCGCAGTTAATAATCAGTCCACAACTTAATGGCGGTTTCCTCTTATCTTTACTTGCGGTGATTAGGCAGACCGGGGCATGGGTACTAGCTGGTAGTAGAGGTCCGGGTGGCCTGGAAGCAAGTTGGGGGATCCACCTAGCCAGGTGGAGTTGTAGGCCTTCCCTTTGTGCTACCTCTTTGGCCCTGCTGCGTATAGCTATGCTGCGGCCCTCGTCCCTGAGTAAAACGTCTTTGTGCTCACCCGTATGGCCGGCAGCTCGGACCTTCCTGGAGTGTCGCTCCCATGTGGCGGTGCTGGGCCCTATGTGCTGCTGAGCCTCCGGGCGTCTGATGGGGCCAGGAGACCTGCAGTCTCCTGCCCTCCGGTTTCTGCTGCTGGGCTTTCGGTACCCCACAACCTCGGACTCCGGTGTCCGGTTCTTCTGCGCTTCCTCTGGGGTGAACTGCCGTGCAGCTCCACTCCCTAGGTCTTTCCTCGTCGACGTCCTGACTTCAACTCCTGTCTGTTCTCCTCACGCTAACTAACCCTGCCTCCAGATCCCTGTTGCTAAGGAGAGGTGCTCCCCTTGCTGGTCTGGAGCCAGGAAAGTGTTGCATGCTAGCAAAACCTGATTAGGGGACCCCTGCTTGCTTCCAGGCATGGCATCACCCCCTTGTGAGGGAGGCAATGCCACTGTGGCAACCGGACTCCTAGGGTGCCACAGGAGCACAGTCAGTTGGACCTCTGGTGATCAGCACTTTATCGCCTATTCTGCAGATATGTTCTAATGCATCCAGTTAGGAATAACTCTTTATTATTAAAGTGTTTGCTACCGAGTAAATGGATTTAATTCTTTAGGTTAAAAAGTCACTTGTTTAGGGCTTTTTTCTTTAACCACTTCGCACCAGAGCCTGTTTTTGCCTTCTTGACCAGGCCAATTTTTTCAATTCTGACCACTGTCACTTTATGAAGTAATTACTCTGGAACACTTCAACGTATTCCCCTGATTCTGAGATTGTTTTTTCATGACATATTGTACTTCATGATAGTGGTAAAATTTCTACGATATAACTTGCGTTTATTTGTGAAAAAATCGGAAATTTGGCGAAAATGTAGAAAATTTTGCAATTTTCAAACTTTGAATTTTCATGCCCTTAAATCAGAGAGAGATGTCACACAAAATAGTTAATAAATAACATTTCCCACATGTCTACTTTACATCAGCACAATTTTGGAACCAAATTTTTTTTTGTTAGGGAGCTATAAGGGTTAAAAGTTGACCAGCGATTTCTCATTTTTCCAACAAAATTTACAAAAACATTTTTTTAGGGACCACATCATATTTGAAGTCACTTTGAGGGTTTTTTATGACAGAAAATACCCAAAAGTGACACCATTCTAAGAACTGCACCCCTCAAGGTGCTCAAAACCACATTCAAGAACTTTATTAACCCTTCAGGTGCTTCACAGGAATTTATGAAATGTGGAAGAAAAAAATTAACTTTTAACTTTTTTCACAAAAATGTTACTTTAGGCCCAATTTTTTTTTTTTTCACCGGGGGAGCAGGAAAAAATGGACCCCAATTTTTTTGTGCAATTTCTCTTGAGCGTGCTGATACCCCATATGTGAGGGAAAACCACTGTTTGGGCGCACTGCAGGGTTCAGAAGGGAAGGAGCGCCATTAGACTTTTTGAATGTAAAATGTAGCGCCGGCGTCCCTGCCCTCTGCTAGGCAGGGACGCTGTTCCCCTCACCCCTCTGCTCCGAGCCCGGCGTCCTCCTCCCGCTCTGCTGGCAGCGCGCGCTCCTTCCCGGCCACTGTGCTTAGGGCGCGCGCGCTCCCTCCCTCTTAAAGGGGCCGCGCGCGCCGTCCTAAGGAGTCCCCGGCCAATGGCCGGAGGACTTCACCATATATAAGGCACCTCCTCCAAAATGGAGGTGCCCGAGCAATGTTGTTGCACTGTTCACTACTCTGCTTCAGCCCTCAGGTCCCGTTGCCAGTTACCTGCCAGATTCCTGCCAGTTTGCTGTCTGATTCCTGCCTGATATTCTGCTTACCTGCCTGCTAGCCTGAGGTCCGACGGTCTGCCTACCGACTCCTGTCAGTCTGTCTAAGGACCAGCTTGCCCGCTGACCTGGGAGCGCTCCTCTGCTACCTGCCTGCTAGCCTGAGGTCCGACGGTCTGCCCTCCAACTCCTGTCAGTCTGTCTATGGACCAGCTTGCCCGCTCACCTGGGAGCGCACATCTGCTACCTGCCTGCTAGCCTACCTGGAGGCTCCGCCGTCACGTGCTGTGACCACCTGCCATTCCAGAGACTCCTGCCCGCTCACCTGGGAGCGCACACCTGCTACCTGCCTGCTAGCCTACCTGGAGGCTCCGCCGTCACGTGCTGTGACCACCTGCCATTCCAGAGACTCCTGCCCGCTCTCCTGGGAGCGCACACCTGTTACCTGCCTGCTAGCCTACCTGGAGGCTCCGCCGTCACGTGCTGTGACCACCTGCCTTTCCAGAGACTCTCGCTTGCTCACCTGGGAGCACACATCTGCCATCTGCCTGCTAGCCTACCTGGAGGCTCTGCCATCACAGGTCGTACCTACCCTTTACCCAGAGACTGCCCCGGTCACTTGCCGTGACCTCCTGCCCGTTCATCCAGAGACTGCCCCGGTCACTTGCCGTGACCTCCTGCCCGTTCATCCAGAGACTGCCCCGGTCACTTGCCGTGACCTCCTGCCCGTTCATCCAGAGACTGCCCCGGTCACTTGCCGTGACCTCCAGCCCGTTCACTCAGAGACTGTCCCGGTCACCTGCTGTGACTGCCTGCCCGTCTTCCCTGGTCGCCACCCGCTCCCTTATAAGGACCGCCCCCTTGTATAGTAGCTCAGAGGTTCCGCCTCCCAGACCCGTTACAGTTTGCTCGGGCCATGGAACCCGGTGGCACCCAAGCTCCCTCACTCTCGGACCTGTGTCATGAACTGTCCCGTCAGAGGTCCCAACAGGAGTCCATCCTGGGTCACCTGCGGAATGTCAATACTCGCCTGGACACTCTGACTGCTCCACCAGCAACCACCGCCAGAGCCATGACTCGCAATCCGGCAGCTCCGCTGCCCACCAATACTATGGTATCCTACCCCGGACCCCGGCTTTCTGCACCTCCTCGCTTCGGAGGCGACTCCACTCAGGCTCGGGGCTTTATAAATCAGTGCACCCTGCACTTTGAACTCCTGTCCCACCAGTTTAACTCCGACCGGGCCAAAATTGCCTTCATCATGTCCCATCTCACCGGGGAGGCCCTGGCCTGGCTAAATCCTCTATGGGAGAGAGGAGACCCCCTGGTGTCCGACTTGCCTGCCTTTCTCACGGCTTTCCGGAAAGTCTTCGACGAACCTGGACGGAGGACCTCATCCGCATCGTCTCTGCTACGCCTCCGTCAGGGAAGTCTCACCGTGGGCCAATATGCCATACGGTTCCGTACCCTTGCCTCGGAGCTGGCCTGGGATAACGACGCTCTGGTATCTGTCTTCTGGGAGGGTCTGTCCGGCCGTATTAAAGATGAACTTGCCGGTCGAGACATTCCTACCACTCTCGATGACCTAATAACTCTTGCCACCCGGATTGACCTACAGTTCCAGGAGCGTGCCAAAGAAGTCACCCGTGAGAGGAGGTTTCCATGTCTAGCTCCTACTTTTCAGAAATCCGTCACTCCCTCCGTTTCTCCCCAGGTACACTCTCCTGAGCCTATGCAGGTCGACCAGACCAAGATGGTCAAAACCCGTCAGGACTTACGCCGTGCCGAGGGGAGCTGCTTCTACTGTGGCAGTAAGGAGCACCGGATCTGTACCTGCCTGGAGAGGTCGGGAAACGCCTGTGTCTAGGTTCGCTCAGAGAGGTCGACCTAGACAAGAATAAATCCTCTCCATCTCTGCTGCTGTCAGTCTCAATTATCTGCGGGGAGAATCGTTATTTCGAACTAGCCCAACTTGATTCTGGAGCGGTCGGGAATCTTATTTCTCAGTCCCTGGTAGAAAAATACCGCATTCCCACCAAACCTCTGGCTATACCATTATCTGTCGCTGCTGTGGATGGGGGCCTCTTACCACGTCCCATCCAACTCATCACCGAATCTGTAACTCTGCAGGTGGGAATGCTGCATTCTGAGAGCATCTCTTTTCATGTTCTGCCTGGACTCTCTCACGCCCTCTTACTAGGTCTACCTTGGCTCCAGAGACATGCACCCGTGCTTGACTGGCAGACCGGAGAAGTCCTTCGCTGGGGACAGGACTGTCATAAGACTTGTTTGGTTCCTGTTCATCCCGCCCGTCCTTCTCCTACCCCAACTAATCTACCTGGACTTCCGATTCCCTATTGGTCATTTGCTGATGTCTTTAATAAAAAGGAGGCAGAGACATTACCCCCTCATAGACCATACGACTGTCCTATCGACCTGTTACCCGGTACTACGCCTCCCCGTGGGCGTATTTACCCATTGTCCGCTGCTGAGACCCGGTCGATGTCCAAATATATTGAGGAGAATTTGGCCAGGGGATTCATCCGGAAATCTACCTCCCCGGCGGGAGCAGGCTTCTTTTTCGATAAAAAGAAGGACGGCTCTCTCCGTCCCTGTATAGACTATAGAGGCCTTAACCAGATCACGGTGAAGAATAAGTACCCCCTTCCGCTCATTCCAGAATTATTTGATCGTCTGAGGGGGGCTAGAATCTTCACCAAACTGGACCTCCGTGGGGCGTACAACCTGGTCCGTATCCGTCAAGGGGATGAATGGAAGACTGCATTCAACACCCGGGACGGCCACTATGAATATCTGGTAATGCCCTTTGGTCTCTGTAACGCTCCTGCCGTCTTTCAAGAGTTGGTCAATGACATCTTCCGGGACCTTCTCTACTCCTGCGTAGTGGTGTACCTGGACGACATCTTGGTCTTCCCTCCGGATCTCCAGACTCACCGGAGAGACGTTCGTCAGGTCCTGCTAAGGCTCAGGCAGAATCACCTCTTCGCTAAATATGAGAAGTGCCTCTTTGAGCAGACCTCGCTTCCGTTTTTGGGCTACATTATTTCTCAGACCGGCCTTGGAATGGATCCAGAGAAGCTGTCTGCCATCGAGAAATGACCCCGACCGGAGGGGTTGAAGGCCATCCAGCGGTTCCTGGGCTTCGCCAACTACTACCGCCTCTTCATACCGCACTTCTCTTCCCGGACTGCCCCAATTTCCGCGCTCACCCGTAAGGGCACTAATCCCAGAGAGTGGCCGCCCGAAGCAGAGGAGGCCTTTCTTTCCTTAAAACAGGCCTTCTCTTCCGCCCCGGTGCTGCATCGCCCAGATGGCAACAAGCAGTTCTTCCTGGAGGTTGACGCCTCCTCCTCTGGAGCCGGAGCGGTACTTACCCAAAAATCATCTTCCGGGAGAATGGTAACTTGTGGCTTCTTCTCCAAACTCTTCTCCTCTTCTGAGCGCAACTATTCCATAGGAGACCGAGAGTTATTGGCCATCAAGCTGGCATTGGAGGAGTGGCGTTACCTGCTCGAAGGGGCTCTTCACCCGGTAATAATTTACACTGACCACAAGAACTTGGCTTACCTCCAGCATGCCCAGAGACTTAACCCGCGCCAAGCTCGGTGGTCCTTGTTTTTTGCTCGCTTTGATTTTATTCTTCATTTTCGCCCGGCTGACAAAAACATCAAGGCGGATGCCTTGTCCCGATCCTTTCTGGTGTCTGATCTCGAGGAGGAACCGAAACACATCATCGATCCCGCCAGAGTAATGCAGGTGGCTCCCGTGAGTCTAAATCGTCTCCCTCCCGGTAAGACGTTCGTATCAGTACCTGATCGGGAGAAGATCCTACACTGGGGTCACTCGTCTAAACTAGCTGGCCACGCCGGTCAGAAAAAGACCCTCCAGCTTATTACCCGGCACTACTGGTGGCCTACCCTGCACAAGGACGTAATAGACTTTGTTTCTGCCTGTGTGTCCTGCGCCCGCAACAAGGTTCCGAGACATCAGCCAGCCGGTCGCCTCCTTCCGCTCCCAGTACCTGCTGCCCCCTGGCAGCATATAGCAATGGACTTTATAACTGATCTCCCCGTCTCTGCCGGTTGTACGGTCATTTGGGTGGTCGCTGACCGCTTTTCCAAGATGGCTCATTTCGTTCCCCTGCCAGGCCTCCCGTCTGCACCCGAGCTGGCTAAAGACTTTATCCGTCACATCTTCCGTCTTCATGGCCTGCCCCTCCACATCGTGTCGGATCGTGGGGTACAGTTCACCTCACGCTTCTGGAGAGCCACTTGTAAACTGCTAGACGTCACCCTGGACTTCTCCTCCGCTTACCACCCACAGTCTAATGGTCAAGTGGAGCGGATCAATCAGAACCTGACCAGTTACCTCCGGCACTTCGTTAATGCCCACCATTCAGACTGGGTGGATCTCCTGCCATGGGCCGAATTTTCTTACAACATTCACGAGAGCGAATCTTCCTCCAAATCCCCGTTTTTTGTTGTCTTCGGTCAGCATCCTCGGATCCCATTTCCCGTCTCCACCTCGGTGGACAATCCGGCTGCGGAATCTCTTGTTAACAAATTTTCCTCCATATGGGAGAGTACCCGATCTGCACTCCTTCTGTCATCCGAGCGTATGAAAAGACATGCTGACAAAAAACGTCTGGATCCTCCTCAATTCCGTCCAGGGGATAAGGTCTGGCTCTCGTCCAAGTATGTCCGGCTCAAGATTCCTTCCTATAAGTTAGGGCCTCGGTTCATCGGTCCTCTGGAGGTCATCAGTCAGATCAACCCGGTGGCCTATAAATTAAAACTCCCGGCCAACTTACGGATCCCTAACTCCTTCCATGTATCTCTCCTGAAACCTGTGGTACTTAACTCTTTTTCCAAGTCTACAGGTACGCCTCCTGCTCCGGTTTCTGCTGAAGACGAGTTTGAGGTAGAGAACATTCTGGCCACCAAAAGGGTAAGAGGGAAGACCTTTTTTCTAGTAGATTGGAAGGGGTTTGGTCCTGAGGAGAGAACGTGGGAGCCCCGGGAGAACATCCATGCCCCTCTCATCCTAGCTAAATTTCTCTCTGGCCTAAAAAAGGGGGGGGGCCTAAAGGGGGGGGGTACTGTAGCGCCGGCGTCCCTGCCCTCTGCTAGGCAGGGACGCTGTTCCCCTCACCCCTCTGCTCCGAGCCCGGCGTCCTCCTCCCGCTCTGCTGGCAGCGCGCGCTCCTTCCCGGCCACTGTGCTTAGGGCGCGCGCGCTCCCTCCCTCTTAAAGGGGCCGCGCGCGCCGTCCTAAGGAGTCCCCGGCCAATGGCCGGAGGACTTCACCATATATAAGGCACCTCCTCCAAAATGGAGGTGCCCGAGCAATGTTGTTGCACTGTTCACTACTCTGCTTCAGCCCTCAGGTCCCGTTGCCAGTTACCTGCCAGATTCCTGCCAGTTTGCTGTCTGATTCCTGCCTGATATTCTGCTTACCTGCCTGCTAGCCTGAGGTCCGACGGTCTGCCTACCGACTCCTGTCAGTCTGTCTAAGGACCAGCTTGCCCGCTGACCTGGGAGCGCTCCTCTGCTACCTGCCTGCTAGCCTGAGGTCCGACGGTCTGCCCTCCAACTCCTGTCAGTCTGTCTATGGACCAGCTTGCCCGCTCACCTGGGAGCGCACATCTGCTACCTGCCTGCTAGCCTACCTGGAGGCTCCGCCGTCACGTGCTGTGACCACCTGCCATTCCAGAGACTCCTGCCCGCTCACCTGGGAGCGCACACCTGCTACCTGCCTGCTAGCCTACCTGGAGGCTCCGCCGTCACGTGCTGTGACCACCTGCCATTCCAGAGACTCCTGCCCGCTCACCTGGGAGCGCACACCTGTTACCTGCCTGCTAGCCTACCTGGAGGCTCCGCCGTCACGTGCTGTGACCACCTGCCATTCCAGAGACTCTCGCCTGCTCACCTGGGAGCACACATCTACCATCTGCCTGCTAGCCTACCTGGAGGCTCTGCCATCACAGGTCGTACCTACCCTTTACCCAGAGACTGCCCCGGTCACTTGCCGTGACCTCCTGCCCGTTCATCCAGAGACTGCCCCGGTCACTTGCCGTGACCTCCTGCCCGTTCATCCAGAGACTGCCCCGGTCACTTGCCGTGACCTCCTGCCCGTTCATCCAGAGACTGCCCCGGTCACTTGCCGTGACCTCCAGCCCTTTCACTCAGAGACTGTCCCGGTCACCTGCTGTGACTGCCTGCCAGTCTTCCCTGGTCGCCACCCGCTCCCTTACAAGGACCGCCCCCTTGTATAGTAGCTCAGCGGTTCCGCCTCCCAGACCCGTTACATAAAATTTGTCTGAATAATTAGCAGATGCCATGTTGCGTTTGGAGAGCTCCTGATGTGCCTAAACAGTGGAAACCCCCCACAAGTGACACCATTTTGGAAACTAGACCCCTTAGGGAACTTATCTAGATGTGTGGTGAGCACCTTGAACCCCAATATGCTTCACAGAAGTTAATAATATTGAGCTGTAAAAATAAAATTTTCACATTTTTCCCACAAAAACGTTTTTCATCCCTTAATTTTGCATTATCATAAGGGTAATAGGAAAAATTGCACCATGAAATTTGTTGTGCAATTTCTCCTGAACATGCTGATGCCCCATATGTGGAGGCAAACCACTGTTTGGGCACACGGCAGCGTTTGAAAGGGAAAAAGCGCCATTAGACTTTTTGAATGTAAAATTTGTCTGAATAATTAGCAGACGCCATGTTGCATTTGGGGAGCCCCTGATGTGCCTAAACAGTGGAAACCCCCCACAAGTGACACCATTTTGGAAACTAGACCCGTTAGGGAACTTATCTAGATGTGTGGTGAGCACATTGTGTGACGCTCGCAAGCCCTGCCCTGGGAAGATGGGGTACTCGGAGCCGGGTCAGATGTTGAGAACGGGGATGCAGTCGTGGCCTGGACCCGCTCCGTGCCCAGGGCCGTCACATTGAAAATGATGTTAGGGCTTTCCGGGTTGAGTGGTAATTGTCGACTACGCCACCTGTGGTGTCTGGTGATGCGCCACCAGCACCGCTACAGTCCGCTGAGGCCCGATGTCATAGCGGCTAAAGTTCTCGCTGCTCCCCACAGGCGGAGCGCTTCCTCAGGGCAGGCAAGACAGGATGAAGAGGGTAGTAGTAGTAGCGCGGGGAGTGCGGGCACCGCGTCGCGTGGTATGGCGCGTAATAAACAGTCCGGAGGCCATAGGGATGAATTTCCAAGGCTTTACTCACAGTTCTCATAAGCAGCGCAAGGCTTCTCCCTGCTCCTCACGGAGTCCTGTGGCCACCAGGGACGAGGTTCCGACTACCTCCGAGGAAATCCAGTATGAGGTAGCATCCCTACACCAGAGTGTTCCTGCACTACAGACTTTACCCTTTCCCGTCTGTGCGTGTGTAGATAGGCCAGGTCTCCCTCTGAGCTCCTCTCAGCTGAATGGCTCGGGTGGCAATTCCTCTCCATCCCAAGCCCGGCGGGATCCTCAGGGCCTAACCGGGCTTTCCCATCCTGGACATAGAGTATGAGGTCGGGTGTCTGGGGCCGGTACCCCTCTTGCAGCCGGAATCCCTCTGAATAGATCAGGTAGGCGAGGACAGGTGGCATGCTCCGCTCCGTCTGCATCTTCCCCGGGACCCATTTGCTAGGGAGCCACACTCTAAAGCTCCCGGGCCTTCGTGATCCTGGTCCTTGGCCGGGTTGAGACATTCCTTGTCTGCAACCTCCCTCTCGTCCCATAGATCGGGGTACGAGGGCTGTGTCCCATGCCGGTGCAGGCCCACACAGGATCTGCGCTCCCGGAGGGAAGTCACTTAACACACAGTATTTTGACAGCTCAGTACGACCACCTGACAGACACACTGTCAGAGACCAGAGAACAGACCGAAAGACCAACGAAGAACCAAGATCAAAGATGGCATTCTATTAAATATGAAATTAGAAGTGTAACTGACTAACTGTTCCTCCACCCACACCCACTAACTAGTTCCTACCACTTTGTGTTCCCCAGTCTCCCTGTAACCAGGGGAGCCGCACCTAGTGCATACTAGCTCCCTCTGGTGGAATGTGGTGTTGGATGCAAAAGGCTAGGTCACTACCATCACACCGGCCTTACCTCAGAGGAGGAACACCACACTCCACTAAAGAAGTGCAGCATTCCTGTGGCAGTCGAACCCTCAGGGGCACCACACTTGCACCCCCAGCTGCTTCACAGAAGTTTATAATATTGAGCCGTAAAAATAAAATTTTCACATTTTTCCCACAAAAAATGTTTTTCATTCCCTAATTTTGCATTATCATAAGGGTAACAGGATAAATTGCACCATGAAATTTGTTGTGCAATTTCTCCTGAGTAAGCCGATACCCCATATGTGGGGGAAAACCACTGCTTTGGTGTACGGCAGGGTTCAGAAGAGAAAGGAGCGCTATGTTGGCTGGGATAGGTTGCAGACACCATGTCACATTTGAAGAGTCGCTGACATGCTGAAACAGCAGAAACCCCCACAAGTGACCCCATTTTGTAAACTACACCTCTCAATGAATTCATCTAGGGAAGTAGTGAGTATTTTTTAATTTTTAAATTTATACCATTGGGCAGTGAAAAAAGCATAATTATATTTTTACCACAAAAAAATGTTTTACCCTCAGATTTTACATTTTCACACAGGGCAATGGGTAAAAATGGTGCCGAAATGTGTCACACAATTTCTTCTAAAAGTGTCAATACGTGGCTGTATCGTACCACTCAGCCATACGGCGAGATCTGGGGGGGACGGAGTGCTATTTGACAATTGGAGAACAAATTATTGTAGAATAGGCATTTGGATTTGGGAGCACAAAATTTTCTGAATTTCTTTGGGGGGCAAGGGCCATTTCGCTTTTCCAGAGCCTTTCTGCTACCAGTAACTTGGAAGTCCCTTATATTTTTAACAGATGACGGACCTGAGTGGGGACTAGCTTTTTTTGAGGACTGAGTTGAAGCTTTTATTGGGAACATTTTACGTAACATTTATCCGGCGCTCTAGGCTGAGCACTTACATCGGGGTTTCCATCTAAATTTCCAAGTGATGTAATTCAGATGAAACCCCTGCCAGATCCATTTACTGTAATGAGGCAGCAGAGTTACTCTGGACTCCGTCTGGCCTCTGTTTAGCGGTGTCCTTTTTTTCAGAAGTGCACAAAACTGTGGCCAACCGCACTTTTATGCACGCCTAAAACAAATGACACCGTGGGATCCCAGGCTAGACGGCGTCCACAGTGGCCTATATCTGCCTCATTACAGGGAACCTTCCGTCATGGGTTCTGTCTGAATCGCATATTTCAGAGATTTACACGGAAACTCTGGTGTAAGCGCTCAGCGCAGAGCGCAGGATAAATGTGGGCAGAGCCTTACTGCCATCTTTGGGAGACATAATAAACAAATCAGTAGCAGGTGAAGAATTGGTTTTATTTATTTTTTACGCCGTTCCTAGTGTGATATAACTGATTAGATTACTTTATTCTTCGGGTCGGTGCGATTACAGAGATACCAGATTCATAATGGGTTTTCATGACTGACAGCTGTCGCACACTAAAAGACGCTTTTTTTTTTGCAAAATCTAGTTTTTGCATCACCATATTTTGAGAGCTATAATTTTTCCATATTTCGGCCGACGGAGTCATGTGATGGCTTGTTTTTTGCGGGACGAGTTGACATTTTTATTAGTATCATTTTTGGGTACGTGACATTTTTTGATCGCTTTCTATTCCTTTTTTGGGAGGTAAAATTAACAAAAACCAACAATTCAGGAATTGTTTTTTGAGTTTTTTTTTTATGCCGTTCTGTGTGTGGTAAAAGTGATCAGGCAGCGTTATTCTTCGGGTCAGTACGTTTACAGCGATACTACACTTATTGTATTTTTTTTTATGTTTTGGATCTTTTACACAATAAAACAATTTTATAGAAAAAAATATTTTTTTTACATTGCTTTATTCTGAGCGCTATAACTTTTTTATTTTTCGGCTGATGGAGCTGTATGGCGGCTTTTTTTTCTGCGGAACAAGATGACGTTTTCAACTGTACCATTTTTATTTCTATTTTGCTTTTTGATCGCATTTTTTTCCACTTTTTGTTTGGCGATGTGTTGAAAAAGCATATTTTTTTGCGCCGTTTTTTATTTATTTTTATTACGGTGTACACAGGAGGAGTTAATTAGTGTGACAGTTTTATAGCTCGGGTTGTGTCGGACGCGGCGATACCAAATATGTGTACTTTTTTTGGTTTTGTAAAAATATATGGATTTATTGGTTTAATATTTTATTTAGTTATTTTTATTTATTTTGTGATTTTTTTTTTTTAACAGTTTAAAAACTTTTTTTTTTTACTTTTTTTACATTTTTACTTAGTTCCTGTATGGAACATTAATTTTTATTTTTCTAATCACTGATCTCATGTAATGTAATAGACATACAGTACAGACCAAAAGTTTGGACACACTTTTTCATTTAAAGATTTTTCTGTATTTTCATGACTATGAAAATTGTACATTCACACTGAAGGCATCAAAACTATGAATTAACACATGTGCAATTATATACTTAACAAAAAAGTGTGAAACAACTGAAAATATGTCTTATATTCTAGGTTCTTCAAAGTAGCCAAGTTTTGCTTTGATGACTGCTTTGCACACTCTTGTCATTCTCTTGATGAGCTTCAAGAGGTAGTCACCGGAAATGGTCTTCCAACAATCTTGAAGGAGTTCCCAGAGATGCTTATGCTTAGCACTTGTTGGCCCTTTTGCCTTTACTCTGCGGTCCAGCTCACACCAAACCATCTCGATTGGATTCAGGTCTGGTGACTATGGAGGCCAGGTCATCTGGTGTAGCACCCCATCACTCTCCTTCATGGTCAAATAGCCCTTACACAGCCTGGAGGTGTGTTTGGGGTCATTGTCCTGTTGAAATATAAATGATGGTCCAAATAAACGCAAACCGGATAGAATAGCATGCCGCTGCAAGATGCTGTGGTAGCCATGCAGGTTCAATATGCCTTCAATTTTGAATAAATCCCCAACAGTGTCACGAGCAAAGCACCCCCACACCATCACACCTTCTCCTCCATGCTTCACGGTGGGAACCAGGCATGTAGAGTCCATCCGTTCACCTTTTCTGCGTCGCACAAAGACACGGTGGTTAGAACCAAAGATCTCAAATTTGGACTCATCAGACCAAAGCACAGATTTCCACTGGTCTAATGTCCATTCCTTGTGTTCTTTAGCCCAAACAAGTCTCTTCTCCTTGTTGCCTGTCCATAGTCCTGTGGTTTCCTAGCAGCTATTTTACCAAGAAGGCCTGCTGCACAAAGTCTCCTCTTAACAGTTGTTGTAGAGATGTGTCTGCTGCTAGAACTCTGTGTGGCATTGACCTGGTCTATAATCTGAGCTGCTGTTAACCTGCGATTTCTGAGGCTGGTGACTCAGATAAACATCCTCAGAAGCAGAGGTGACTCTTGGTCTTCCTTCACTGGGGCGATCCTCATGTGAGCCAGTTTCTTTGTAGCGCTTGATGGTTTTTGCAACTGCACTTGGGGACACATTCAAAGTTTGCCCAATTTTTCGGACTGACTGACCTTCATTTCTTAAAGTAATGATGGCCACTCGTTTTTCTTTACTTAGCTGCTTTTTTCTTGCCATAATAAAAATTCTAACAGTCTATTCAGTAGGACTATCAGCTGTGTATCCACCAGACTTCTGTACAACACAACTGATGGTCCCAACCCCATTTATAAGGCAAGAAATCCCACTTATTAAACCTGACAGGGCACACCTGTGAAGTGAAAACCATTTCCGGTGATTACCTCTTGAAGCTCATCAAGAGAATGCCAAGAGTGTGCAAAGCAGTCATCAAAGCAAAAGGTGGCTACTTTGAAGAACCTAGAATATAAGACATATTTTCAGTTGTTTCACACTTTTTTGTTAAGTATACAGTTCCACATGTGTTAATTCATAGTTTTGATGCCTTCAGTGTGAATGTACAATTTTCAAAGTCATGAAAATACAGAAAAATCTTTAAATAAGAAGGTGTGTCCAAACTTTTGGTCTGTACTGTATATTACATTACATGAGATCTTCGCTGACTGTTTCACAGTCAGAGTCTCCTGCCTGGCTTCAGCTGCAGGCTGAGCCAGGCAGGACACCATATATGGCAGATCTGGAGGCGGTCATGTGACCTCCAGCTGCCATAGCAACCCCAGGTCCTGGAAGGTATCAGAGGTCGTCGGAGAGGTAAGTAAGACGACCCCCTCTCCTCTGTCTATCTTCTATATGCCGCGATCACTATAGATCGCGGCATATAGAACATAGCAAAGGGTTAACATCACTGGGACCTGATCCAATCAGGTCCCGATGATGTTCCCTGTCAGAGCTAACGCTCTGCACCGGAATCGCAGCGCTTGCAGGACCCTGGGGGTCCTGAGCGCTGCGAGACCACCCACCGTTTTTAAACGTCGGCGCTGCACAGAGCCCAGCAAGCGCCGACGTTTATCTACAGTGGGCCGTCGCGAACCGGTTAATTTCTAATTTTTTGATAGCATAATTATGATATGAAGCAGTTTCTGAAGTTTAGGAGAGCTGGTTCAATTTAAAAGAAATTTGGCTTTACTTTACATCACGTTCATGTTTACACTGACTGTTGACATTGTGTACTCTGATTCAAATGTCTAAATTGTAATATTTTGTTGGAAAGATAAGAGCTCCAGTCCGCCATTCTTATTTATTGTATCCCTGAGGGATGCATTGTATTAGAGCGTGAAAATCTCTGGTTTCATATCATAAGGTAAATTATCTAATCTGTATGTGATGTAATGAATGCCAGGACTTGTGAGGTTGACGAAGAGGTTACAGGCTCATTACAGAATGTTCCAAAGCTCAGTATGTTTTATCCAGGCAGTCAGTAGATTTTTCAGTTTTCTTTCTGTTTTCTTGTTTAGTTTTGTTTAGTTTTCTGTTCCTCTATATGATCTGGGGTCTCTTGTAGCAGATAATCATTTCCATATTGTTGGGGATGTGCTGCTGGCCGTCAGATAAAGAAAATAATCTTTAAGGCAAACAAAATGTAATAATATGATCAGTGGCTGACAGCAACATTGTGTTTGTCTAATATGTTTAAAGCGTGATAAGTAATGGCTCACTTAGGAATATTTTATAATCTCAAAAGTTGTATGTCTCTACCTCAAAATTGTTGCTGATTTTCCACTAAACATTTATGTTCATGTGCAGTACAATGCAAATAAATATGGCTTTAAAAAAGTGCATTCACACACTATAGAAAGTGTCAGAAGCACAGATGCGTATATGTCAATAACTGCCTTTACTCTTTTACTCCTCTTTCCACTTCAACAAATTTTCATTTTTGCACTTTAGTTTTTTTCCTTGATTTCTCCCAATTTTTTTGTGAGCGGAGTTGCAGTTTTGAATGACAACATACATTTTTCCACATAATGTACAGGAAAAATTTGAAAAAAAATCCAAGTGTGGTAAAATTTAAAAAAAAACAAACAAAAAAAAAACCTTGACAATTTTGCCATTCTTGTAATGTTTTTTTTTCAATAATGAAATTAAATTTGAAAATTTGTAAAAAAAAATAAAAAAAATTGGTCTTTTGCCATTTTCTGAGACACATACTTTTGACTTTTCTGTCAATACAGCTATGTAAGATGTTTTTTTGTGTTGCAAGCTAATGTTTTTAGTGATACCACTTTAAAGTACTTACACTGTTTTGATTGCATTTTTTAGGGAAGTGTAGCAAACATAAATGTTTATTCTGATTTATTTTTTTAACCTTTTATGGGTGTATTCATTTTATATTGTACTTCAGCAGGACCAGTATTGCAGTATGTGGTGAAAATTACATTCTCCCATGTGTCCACGAGACACCATCGGCAACCCGGGAGCTGTTGCACAATGCTGAACCAAGCGGCCCATTTAAATAGCATGGCATAGGATGTACTATTACGGGAAGGGGTTAAACAGGTGTATTGTTAGAGTAGCATAAATGGTAATGATTCAAGGGTCATCAATTGAGTAAAACATGTAAATCCCTTAAAAAAAAATCCAATTTATTAGGTATGCATTAACCCCTTTACCCCCAGGGTGGTTTGCACGTTTACCCCTTAAGCCCCAAGGGTGGTTTGCACGTTAATGACCAGGCCAATTTTTACAATTCTGACCACTGTCACTTTATGAGGTAATTACTCTGGAACGCTTTAACGGATCCCCCTGATTCTGAGATTGTTTTTTCGTGACATATTGTACTAAATGATTGTGGAAAAATTTCTTCGATATCACTTGCGTTTATTTGTGAAAAAAACGGAAATTTGGCGAAAATTTTGAAAATTTTGCAATTTTCAAAATTTGAATTTTTAAGCCCTGAAATCAGAGAGATATGTCACACAAAAGAGTTAATAAATAACATTTCCCACATGTCTACTTTACATCAGCACAATTTTGGAACCAAAATTTTTTTTTGTTAGGGAGCTATAAGGGTTAAAAGTTGACCAGCGATTTCTCATTTTTCCAACAAAATTTACAAAACCATTTTTTTAGGGACCACATCACATTTGAAGTCACTTTGAGAGGTCTTTATGACAGAAAATACCCAAAAGTGACACTATTCTAAAAACTGCACCCCTCAAGGTGCTCAAAACCACATTCAAGAACTTTATTAACCCTTCAGGTGCTTCACAGGAATTTTTTGAATGTGGAAGAAAAAAATGAACATTTAACTTTTTTCACAAAAATGTTACTTTAGACCCAATTTTTTTTATTTTCACAGGGGTAACAAGAAAAAATGGACCCCAAAATTTGTTGTGCAATTTCCCCTGGGCACGCAGATACCCAATATTTGGGGAAAAAACACTGTTTGGGCGCACGGCAGGGCTCGGAAGGGAAGGAGCGCCATTTGACTTTTTGATTGTAAAATTTGCTTGAATAATTAGCGGACGCCATGTTGTGTTTGGAGAGCCCCTGTGTGCCCAAACTTTGGAGCTCCCCCACAAGTGACCCCATTTTGGAAACTAGACCCCCCAAGGCACCTTTCTAGATGCATAGTGAGCACTTGGAACCCCCAGGTGCTTCACAAATTGATTCGTAAAAATTAAAAAGTGGAAAAAAAAACACTTTTTCAATTTTACGAATCAATTTGTGAAGCACCTGGGGGTTCCAAGTGCTCACTATGCATCTAGATAGGTGCCTTGTGGGGTCTAGTTTCCAAAATGGGGTCACTTGTGGGGGAGCTCCAATGTTTGGGCACACAGGGACTCTCCAAATGCAACATGGTATCCGCTAACAAATTGAATGGAAAATCGGCTCAAATTGTTAGCGGACACCACGTTGCGTTTGGAGAGCCCCTGTGTGCCCAAACATTGGAGCTCCCCCACAAGTGACCCCATTTTGGAAACTAGACCCCCCAAGGCACCTATCTAGATGCATAGTGAGCACTTGGAACCCCCAGGTGCTTCACAAATTGATTCGTAAAAATGAAAAAGTGAAAAAAAAAACACTTTTTCATTTTTATGAATCAATTTGTGAAGCACCTGGGGTTCCAAGTGCTCACTATGAATCTAGATAGGTGCCTTGGGGGGTCTAGTTTCCAAAATGGGGTCACTTGTGGGGGAGCTCCAATGTTTGGGCACACAGGGGCTCTCCAAACGCAACATGGCGTCCGCTAACAATTTGAGCCGATTTTCCATTCAATTCGTTAGCGGACACCATGTCGCGTTTGGAGAGCCCGTGATGTGCCTAAACAGTGGAGCTCCCCCACAAGTGTCCCCATTTTGGAAACTATACCCCTCAAGGATTTTATTAAGGTGCATAGTGAACATTTTGAACCCAGAGGTACGGCACAGAATTTGTTTACATTAGGTCATCATATTGAATAAGTTGTCATTATTCTTGAGCGCAAGTGCTCGCTACTTGAGTTTGCAACGGGTACTCAGGTATGCACCATGTACAGCGTGTGCTCGAGTGACATGCTCGAGTCCCTGCTCCGCATGTTTCACGGTTATTAGACACCCAAAAAAAAACATGCGGGGATCGCTCGTGCATGGCAGGCAATCCCCGTAAAGTTTTTTTGGCCGCGAAGCATATGGGGCAGAGACTCGAGCATGTCACTCAAATACCCATGATACTCAATGCATACCAGAGCACCCGATGCAAACTCAAGTAGCGAGCACTTGCGCTCAACACTAGTCGCCATATCGTCATCTTTTTTTCTTACTTTTGAAAAAAATCCCAACCCCAGCCCTAACCCTAGCACAACCCTAACCATAGCACAACCCTAGCTCTAGCACAACCCTAGCCCCTAGCCCAATCCTAGCCCAAGAGTTTATTTTTGACGCCGTTCCTTGTTCAGTATAAGTGATTAGACGACTTTATTCTTCAGGTCGGTGTGATTACAGCAATGCCAGAATCATATGGGGTTTTTATGACTGACAGCTGTCACACACTAAAAGACGCATTTTTTGTAAAATCTAGTTTTTGCATCGCCATATTTTGAGAGCTATAATTTTTCCAGATTTTGGCAGACAGTCATGTGACGGCTCGTTTTTTGCGGAATGACTTGACGTTGTTATTGGTGCCATTTTCAGGCACGTGACATTTTTTGATCGCTTTCTATTCCGATTTTTGGGAGGCAGAATAAACAAAAACCAACAATTCAGGAATTGTTTTTTTTTTTTTATTCTGTTCCGCGTGTGGTAAAATTGATAAGGTAGCTTTATTCTTCGGGTCAGTACGTTTACAGCGGTACCACATTTGTATAATTTTTCTATGTTTTGGCGCTTATACACAATAAAAGCTATTTTATAGAAAAAAATATTTTTTAGCATCGCTTTATTCTGAGAGCTATAACTTTTTTATTTTTCGGCTGATGGAGCTGTATGGCTTGTTTTTTGCGGGACGAGATGACGTTTTCAGCGGTACCATTTTTATTTATATGCGTCTTTTTGATCGCGTGGTGTTCCACTTTTTGTTTGGCGGTATGGTGATAAAGCATTGTTTTTTGCTTCGTTTTTTTTTTTTTTTTTTTACCGTGTTCACTGAAGGGGTTAACTAGTGGGACAGTTTTATAGGTCAGGTTGTTCCGGACGCGGCGATACCAAATATGTGTACTTTTATTGGTTGTTTTTTTTTTTTTTTATAATAATATTTATTGATGGGTACATTATATTTTTATTTTTGGTGGATTATTTTTTTTTATTTTTTTTTATATTTTTGCAATTTTTTTTTTTTCCCACTTTCAGACAGTTTATACACTTTATTACTTTGTCCCACTCTGGGACTTTCACTTTTTTTTCTCTGATCACCTGCATGGCACAGGAATGCAGCACCATCCCTATGCCCTGCAGGCTATCAGCGGTGCACAGTGTGAAGATTGTTTGGAGATGCACTGCGCATGTCCAAACAATCTTCCTGCTGTCTGGTGACCCGAATGTTGTCATGACGACATCGGGTCGTCATGGCAACACCCGGGAAGCCTTTGCAGACTGCGCTGGAAGCCGGAAGAGGAGGTGAGTATCGGCGATCACCTCCCCTTGCCCCCGCAATGCCGCGATCGACTTCGATTGACTTCGATCGCAGCATCGCAGGGGTTAATGTGCTGGGAGCGGTGCAGGACCGCTCCCTGCACATTGTCACAGCTGACACCCGGTACTATCAGCTGACACCCGGCGGCGATCGCGCCCGCACAGCCTGTGTGTGCGCGCTATCGCGATGACGTACTAATACGGGTCTGGCTCTTAAGTCCCAGGGCACAGACGCGTATTAGTACGTCAGATGTTATTAAGGGGTTAATGACCAGGCCAATTTTTACAATTCTGACCACTGTCACTTTGTGAGGTAATTACTCTGAAACGCTTCAACGGATCCCCCTGATTCTGAGATTGTTTTTTCGTGACATATTGTACTTCATGATTGTGGTAAAATTTCTTCGATATCACTTTGGCAAAAATGTTGAAAATTTCACAATTTTCAAAATTTGAATTTTTATTCCGTTAAATCAGAGAGATATGTTACACAAAATAGTTAATAAATAACATTTCCCACATGTGTACTTTACATCAGCACAATTTTGGAACCCAAATTTTTTTTTATTAGTGCGCTATAAGGGTTAAAAATTGATAAGCGATTTCTCATTTTTCGAACAAAATTAACAAAACCATTTTTTTAGGGACCACATCACATTTGAAGTGACTTTGAGGGGCCTTTATGACACAAAATACCCAAAAGTGACACGATTCTAAAAACTGCACCCCTCAAGGTGCTCAAAAACACATTCAAGAAGTTTATTAACCCTTCACGTGCTTCACAGGAATTTTTAGAATGGGGAAGAAAAAAATTAACATAACTTTTTTCACAAAAGTGTTACTTTAGACCCCAATTTTTTTATTTTTACAGGGGTAACAGGAAAAAATTGACCCCAAAATTTGTTGTGCAATTTCCCTTGAGCATGCAAATATCCCATACGCGGGGAAAAAACACTGTTTGGGTGCACAGCCGGGCTCACAAGGGAAGGAGCGCCATTTGACTTTTTGAATGCAAAATTTGCTTGATTAGCGGACGTCATGTTGCGTATGGAGAGACCCTGATGTGCCTAAACAGTGAAAACCCCCCACAAGTGACACCATTTTGGAAACTAGACCCCTCAAGGAACTTATCTAGATGTATAGTGAACACCTTATACCCTCAGCTGCTTCACAGAAGTTTTTAACATGGAGCCGTGAAAATAAAATTTTCACATTTTTCACACAAAAATGTTTTTCAGCCCCCAGTTTTGCATTTTCATAAGGGTCACAGGAGAAATTGCACCATGCAACTTGTTGTGCAATCTCTCCTGAGTAAGCCAATACCCGATATGTGGGGGAAAACCACTGCTTGGCATACGGGAGGGTTTGGAAGGGAAGGAGCGCCATTTGACTTGTTGAATGTAAAATTTGCTTGAATAATTAGTGGATGTGCCCCTGATGTGCCTAAACGGTGAAAACCCCCACAAGTGACACCATTTTGGAAACTATACCCCTCAGAGAACTTATCTAGATGTGTGGTGAGCACATTGAACCCCCAGGTGCGTCACAGAAGTTTAGAACATGAAGCCGTGAAAATAAAAAAATCTAACTTTTTCCACAAAAATGATATTTTTGCCCCAAATTTTTTAGTTTTACAAGGATAAGAGGAGAAAATGGAACCTAAAAACTGTTGTGCAATTTCTCCTGAGTTCGCCAATACCCCATATGTGGGGAAAATACACTGTTTGGGCGCATGTCAGGGTTCAGAAGGGAAGGAGCACTATGTGACTTTTTGAACGCAAAATTGGCTGGAATCAAGAGCGGATGCCATGTCGCATTTCAGGAGCCCCTGATGTGCCAAAATAGTGAATACCCCCCACAATTGACTCCATTTTGGAAACTAGACCCCTCAAGGATTTTATCAAGGGGTATAGTGTACATTTTGAACCCAAAGGTACAACAGAATTTGATAACATTAGGTCATCATATTGAATAAGTTGTCATTAGTCTTGAGAACAAGTGCTTTCTACTTGAGTTTGCATCGGGTACTCTGTTATGCACCAAGAATCGCGGGTGCTCGAGTGACATGCTCGAGTCCCTGCCCCGCATGTTTCACGGTTGTTAGACACCCAAAAAAAACCATGCGGGGATCGCTCGCGCATGGCAGGCGATCCCAGCAATGTTTTTTTTTGGCTGCGAAGAATATGGGGCAGAGACTCGAGCATGTCACTCGAACACCCGCGATACTTAGTGCATACCCTAGCACCCTATGCAAACTCAAGTAGCGAGCACTTGCGCTCAACACTGGTCGTCATATTGTCATCATTTTTTTTTTCTTTACTTTTGAAAAAGTCCCAACCCCAACCCCAACCCCAACCCTAACCCTAGAGTTTATTTTTTTACACCGTTCCTCGTGTGGTATAAGTAATTAGACGACTTTATTCTTCGGGTCGGTGCGATTACAGAGATACCAGATTCATATCTGGTTTTTATGATTGACAGCTGTCACACACTAAAAGACGCTTTTTTTTTTTTTTAAAGACTAGTTTTTGCATCACCATATTTTGAGAGCTTTAATTTTTCCTTATTTTGGCCGACCGAGTCATGTGACAGCTTGTTTTTTGCGGGACAAGTTGACTTTTTTATTGGTACCATTTTCGGGCATGTGACATTTTTTGATCGCTTTCTATTCTGATTTTTGGGAGGATGAATAAACAAAAACCAACAATTCAGGAATTGTTTTTTTTTTTTTTGCATTCCGCGTGTGGTAAAATTGATAATGCAGCGTTATTCTTCGGGTCAGTACGTTTACAGTGGTACCGCATTTATATATTTTTTTATGTTTTGGCACTTTTACACAATAAAAATGATTTTATAGAAAAAATAATTTTTTTGTATCGCTTTATTCTGAGAGCTATAACTTTTTTATTTTTCGGATGATGGAGCTGTATGGCGGCTTGTTTGTTTGCGGGACAAGATGACGTTTTCAGCGGTACCATTTTTATTTACATTCGTCTTTTTCATCGCGTGTTATTCCATTTTTTGTTTGGCAGTATGATGATAAAGCATTGTTTTTTGCTTAGTTTTTTTTTTTTTTACCGTGTTCACTAAAGGGGTTAACTAGTGGGACAGTTTTATAGGTCAGGTCGTTCCGGACGCGGCGATACCAAATATTTGTACTTTTATTGGTTTATTTATTTTTTTTTTGCATAATAAATAAATATTATGGGTTCAATATATTTTTGTTTTTTGGGGATTCTTTTTTTTCCTTTTTTTTTTTTTTTTTTTAAATATTTTTACAATATTTTTTTTTCACTTCTCTACTTTTTTTTTTACTTTTACACATTGTCCCAGTGTGGAACTTTCATTTTTTGCAGCTTTATCGGCTGTATAGCATAGAGAGCAGCAGCTCCCTATGCCATGCAGGCTGTCAGCGCTGCACACAGGGGAGACATTACTTTGGTCGCGCACTGCGCATGACCAAAGTAACGTCCTGCCTCCTGGTGACCCAGATGTTGTCATGATGACATCGGGTCGTCATGGCAACATCCGGAAGCCGCTGCAGACATCGCTGGATGCCGACAGGAGTGGTGAGTATAATGATCACCTCTCCCCTTGCTATCGCAATGCTGCAATCGACTTTGATCGCAGCATTGTGGGGGTTAATGTGCCGGGAGCGGTGCGCTGTGACAATCAGCTGACGCCCGGCGGCGATTGCCCCGCACCGCTTGTGTGCAGGCGCGATCGCAGCGCGCGTAAAAATACGTAGCTGGTCCATAAGTCCCAGGGCACAGCTACGTACTATTACTGACAAGGTCGAAAAAGGGGTTAAAAAACTCATCAAACAGTGCAAAAAATAACCAACACCAAACCCTTGATAGGGTGAAAAACAAAGACCTCAGATGAACAGGTTCACTATGAACACCAGGCAACACCAGGACCACTGTAAAGCCCTACAGTAATACCTTGTATACTGATAATACCTAGCCACGGGGTTTGGTACCATAAAGGATAAACGAAAAATTGCGCCCCCAATCAACAGTGGTTCACACCACACTGTGGGCCTGCCATCTGTTTCTCTATCAAGTACCTGGCCTCCTGATGAATCATGTATCATGGAGAAATGCGTAGTGGCATGATTGACACATGATGTTATCTTTTCCCTGTGAGTAATATTGTTCTTGTCTCCTGCAGTTCACCCTATCTATCCTTCTATATATATCTGTTTTTGACCATCATTGAGGTATATATGTACCTGGGTTTTCACTATATTATGGCTTATTAAGGCTGCCTATGGAGAGCCTATGTTGATTGGTGTAGCCATCTCTCATTTATCCTCTAGGGTGCCAATCCCCATGGGTAGGCAGTATCAGTATACAGGGTATTACTGTAGGGATTTACAGTGGTCCAGTTATTTATAGTGGACCTATTCATCTGAAGTCTTTGTTTTTCACCCTATCAAGGGTTTTCTGTTTACTAATTTTTGCATTTTGTTTGTTTAGTGGGTTTTTAATGCATACCTAATAAATAGATAAATAGATTTTTAAGTGATTTACATGTTTTACTCAGAACAGTATTTTTATAATTCTGGTAACAGAGTGCTTTCACAATGTGTTTTTTTTTTTCACCATGATTTTCCAAAAACATGGTAAATACGCAGTGATCACTGCTTTTTCAGAAATTCACAGGAAATAAATGCATTGACAATACATTGCATGTGTAAGGTGCTCGAGCGAGGTAGTCGTGGGCGAGCTGCTGCTTCTGTTCGCTCTGGCACCCTACAGACAAATTGTGAACACGCCCCGTTGTTCTGGGGTGGGGTGCATCACACTTACTTCTGGCCTGCAGGCCTCTACTGGCTCCAGAATTTCCACTTCTGGAACCTTTTGCAGCAATCAATTCAGGGGACACAGAATTTGTAAAAACAATCAAACTTTTACTTGATAACTGGCAGCCTTTACAAACAGGCATAAAGAATAAGGCCCAACAGGTTGTCGTCTTTCCCATAGGTACCGGACACAACTTCTGCCCTGGTTCTTGGTACGGGTAGAGGATCCCTCTTGCTAACTTGCCTAACACTATGAATTCTTATCCACCACTAGCAGTGCACACGAATGCCATTACCCACTGCCTCTGAGAGTTTGAGTCCATTTTCTCCTGCATCTTGGCAGGCTGAGTGGGCTCAAGGGCCCTGACGTCCATCTCAAGGTTCCCAGGTTAAGCAAGCGGACTCGCACGGAGGGGTTCTTTACAATCCACTGCCCCGAGCATTTTAGGCTTATATTGTCCCTAGCAGCCTGAAACCTGTGGCTGCTGCTGTCACCTCTCACTGTGCCCACAACTAAACTGTCACTTCCTGAACTTCTAGAAACAAAAGGATACTACCAGCCCACCTCCAATGGAAGTTGATCATGTCCGGGATCCGCGATCAGCGCTACTGTGGGCGCTTGAGCAATGGCTGTGTAGGGAAAACGACGGTGATCCAGCTCCATGGACGCCAGGTCATATTAAAAACACATGATCTCTTTATTGTAGATTCATTAAAAGAAACGTTTGGATGTCTTGAATAGACTGTCAGAAAAGATATTTCAATCAGTCTAAAATAGGGAGGGGGAACACAGGGCCCTCCACCACTCATACACATGTACAATGAAAATTAAATTAGTGCTGTAAAATTGTTAAAATATTAAAATAATCATTACTTAAACACACACACACCACATTTCAGTGACTCTACTCTGGTTAACCCTGCCAGTTCTACAGCAATGACATCACATTCATTAATACTGTGAATACTGCAGTCAATCACTGACCTCACTTTGCTTCTATGGTATGTTTTTGCTAAAGCAAGTGTATGTCTTCAGCAGTCACAAGAAAAATGTATGTGAGAGCATGCTTACAGGAGTGGTGGTGCTGGAGCAGCGGGGATGGAATATGCCACAATTTTGTGTAAAACTTCCTTTATTTCCAAAATAAGTGCATATCACAGGAGACAATTATATGTTCCAAGGCTAGGCAACTGCCTGTCACGGCGATACCGCAACAGAGATGGGCCAGAAGAGCACAGCGTCTGGTCACACAAAATCCTGCACTGATTAGAACTGCTTCACCATCCTATTAAACATTGCAGATTTTCCTTGCTCTGTCATTGCAAGGGTTAATCAGTTCAGTTGATCTCCTGGAGTTCTCCATCCTGAATTGTCTCATCTGTACTGTGTTGGCCACTCCTGCTTGGTATATATGCTTGCCACTGGCACTTGGGAATTGCCAGTGATGGTTCTTACTTCCTAGTTTGGAGTTGAAGGAGTAGTTCAGTGTTTAGAGTAGGTGGTTGGAGAGTTGTTCAGGAGATTTCTGCGTGAAGTTGGTTTGTATGTTAATCCTCATCCTCTCTATTTGGTTTATCCCTCCCTTGTGTTCCATTCTGTTGTTTTCTGAGTATACTTGTATGATTATACTCGTCTTTCATCCCTGTATGTCTTCCCTTTTCTGTCTGGTTAGTGTTTTCCTATACAGTCCAGCATCACACCTACCTGAGTAGGGGAGGGAACAGATAAAGTTTAAGATAGGAGAATATCAAGTTACGACACCTCCCGGGGTAATCCGGGGGACAGGTATAGACTAGGGCACCCCCTAGTTTGAGGGATAAGGTAGGTGCCCACCGTACCTAGTCACTATGTGACACAACCATTTCACGTTCACTTATGCTTCATCAGGTGCAACATAGGTGAACACGAAATAATTGTTACCCAGTCTTACACCATGTAACGCTCCCCGTTATATGCACTTATTTTGGAAATAAAGGACTTTATGCAACTTGGTGAGTGCCGTGTTCACAATTTTTTGTTTTGTTGATATCCTGATTGTTTTTTTGTTTCTTTCATGTGTTGCACTAGGTCTCCATTACTATCCATTTCTTACATTTTTTGTCTGTTCTCTCATCACCTATGGTTGTGTCTGTTGCCAACATTTCAGCACTAATAGTGCAGCTGCTACTACTACAACCACCACTATTATTTTGGCCTCCATTCTACTTGGTTTATCCAGAAAAAACACACTTTCAAATGATAACATCAAATATGAATATTTCAGTTTGTAAATTCCACGAACTGTGTCTTTCCTGTGTCCTATCACAGCAGTAAGGCTTTAAGTACATGCTGATAATTCTTGTTCTGTTCATTTAATGGTAGTGTTACAGGATAATTTGAATGAATGCTGTGAATTTTACAATTATTAAATGCAGTATCTTCGGGGCTTATCATGAAACTCTGCTTGAATATAATTAGCATAATGATAAGGACTTTTACATTATTATACTTATTTTATTTTAATGGTTGCCAACAGTTTGTAGTAATTTTCAGGCACATTTGGCTATTGAGCCATTCCTTTTTAATCCTGTTATATTTTAGAGGAGTCTGGTGTGCTATTAACCACTTTATGCCTTGTTTAAAGAAAATTCTACTACACTTTTAAATCAGTCAGACTTGTCACAAAAATCAGGTCACTGGAGATCCTATTCTTTTCGGTAATGTGGCCTCTCCTTAAACCCCTATGCCCTAAAAAAAAAATACTCATTAGTAAATCCAGCAGTTAAAGTACTACTACATAATGACTGTGGCGTACCACCCAGAAACAAATCTTCACATTCCAGGCTTCATATTCTGTTTGAGCTGGAAGAGATATTGTTTGAAGGTTGCAGCCACTGATTGGTTGACGTGGCTCCTTGCTCCATGCGATATTCCTTGCAAGAAGAAGGAGCCAGGTGATGAGTGGTGGATACAGTTCTGAGTATGGAGGAGCCATGCTGGTTCACTAGGTGAGTATTCGTTTTTCTCCCCTGAGTTCATTTAGAATGTGTTTTTAAAGTTGAGGATAACCCATTTAACCAGATAACAACCAAGCACTGAAAACTGAAATGGTGATTGATTCTAGACTTTAATCATGCGCATATTTAAATTTACTGTGCATGGTAAAAGCTTCTGCAATCTAGAAAGATATGATATGGATATTGAATAACAGATAGTACTCATCCGATTTTTAGTCATGTGCACAAGCCCTAATCTTACAAGTGGGTTGAATCTACTTGCTAGATCCACAGGACAACCACAATGGATCCTTCATCATGTGGATACACGCTAAACTCTTTTAATACATATAGTGAGTCTAATTAACTTATGCTCTCTCACCATAGTTTGCTATATAAATTTTGTTCTTTTTAACCACTTTATTTTTATTATTTAATTTATGCTACAGCCATCATTTTCATATGAAGTGCTTTTCAACTTCCAGTAGCAATATATTTAGATTGCGGTTTGTAACCAGTTGTCATTGGTGTATGGCATTGTCGTTTAAGCAGTTGTCTTCATTATACTAATAGTGCAGAGATTCATTGCATGCTTTAGGTTAAGAGCACACGAAGCATTTTTGATGCGTTTTCGCAGCGGTTTTCCAGCTGCGAAAACGCTTGTTAATAGGTCTGCCAGCTGTAGCAATGGTAATCCTGATGTGCTGTGCACATGATGCTTAAATCTCCACTCAGGATTACCATTGCGGAAAAAAACGCAGCATGGCCATTGTTCGTGCATTTCCGCCGCAAATTCGCGCCCATTGACTTGCATTGAACCGCAGCAAACCCGCAGGTATAATATCTATACCTGCAGATTTGCTGCATTTCAATTAAAGGCAATAGACACAAATTTGCACTGGAAACGTGGTGCAGGTGGTACCCAGGTTGGGAGAGGAGGACTACTGTTCCTCTCATCCAACCTCCGCTCCCACTGATGACAGCGAGAAAAGATTAAAAAAAAAAAAGTAAAAATTAAAATAAAAAACCTTATACTCCCCTGTCCGGCAGCCTCTGGTGTCCGCTCGCTCCCAGCAGTGTACTGAGATGCCAGGACTTGCGTTGACGTCAGTGATCAACTAATCGGTCACGTGACCGATCAGCTGATGATCACGTGACCGATCAGCTGATGATCACGTGACCGATCAGCTGATGATCACGTGACTTCACCATGGGAACATTCTGAAGAATTCTCCCATGGTGGTAAGTTCACCTTGGCTGATTAGCTGATCTTCAGCTGGTCAACCCCAGTGACCTCACTCCAGAATCATGTACACTGACAGTAGTGATTTTAGACCCCTGTCAGTGTACATTGCTGGCTTCTACAGCAGTGACATCCGTGATTGCTGATGTCACTGCTGTATAAGTGACCCAGATCGCTGTGGGACACTCGTTGGCGGTGATCGTGGACTGCGTCATTGACGGCGGACAGGTGAGGGATATAGTTGTTTTACTTTTTTTCAGGAGATCAAGGGATTCGGGGACTGAGAGGATAATAAAAAAAATTTGTAGAACCATGTGTTTTTTTATTTCATCAAAATACTTTATTCTGGCCGTGTCTTTTATTGAAAAAGCGGCGACCATTTTACTACGCAGTTAGTAATGACGGCGTCTTATAGACGCCCTCCATTACTAACCTGGGCTTCACGCCAGCCACCAATACAAGGCTGACGTGAAACCCCAACCCCATTACCCCACTTGCCACCGCTACACGGCAGTGGGAAGTGCAGAGACTAAGCGCCAGATTTGGTGCGTCTTATGAATGCGCCTTTTCTGGGACTGCTGAGGGATGATATTAATAGCCGCGAAGGGGGCCAGGATCCATGGTCCCTTCCCTGGCTATTAATAGCAGCCTGCAGCTGTCTATTTAGCTTTTGCTGGTTAGATTTTATAGGGGGACCCCACATCAATTTTTTCTGGGGTCCTCCTGTAATCTAGGCAGTAAAGGCTAAACAAACAGCTGTGGGCTGATATTAATAGCCAAGGAACATTTTTGGCTAATTGCCCCTTCCGTGGCTACTAATATAAGCTCCCAGCGGTTGACTTTCCCTCTGCTGGTTATACAAATGACGCGGGAGCCCATACCATTTTATTTTTTTTTTTCATTTTAGGTTTTGTGCCCACGATCCGGATGTAGCAGCTTTGGACATACATTTTTTTTTTGCGTCCAAAACGTTGCATTCTATTGAACGCAGGTAAATCCACATGTGTTCTCTAGACCATGTGGATTTACCGCATTCAATGCATTCTAGTGGTCAAATTTCTGTTGCGGACACTAGCAACTCACAAGAGAATTTGACATGCTGCGGTCCTGAAAGACGTGCTGCATGTCAGTGTCCACGAGTGATCCGCAGCCTCTGATGCACGCATCAGGATGCTGCGGGTTTGACGTTGTATAAACACGCAGCGCCAAACCTGCAGCGGCTCTTGACCGTGGCCAAGTACCCAAACTCACCCGCGGCATGTCAATTTCTGTAGTGTACACATATGCGGTGGATTCACATGTATCGAAAATAAAAGTGCGGCATCAAAAATATGTTGCGTCCAAAGCGCTGCTGAGTGCTGATCGGGGTGGGGGGGGGGGCGTAGCGGTAATGAAACAGCTGTGAGTTGTTAATAATGGCCAGGACCATGTTTGCCTAATGGCACCTTCCCTGGCTAAAAAGACCAGCTAACAGCTGCTGCATAAATTACGTGACTAGAAATGCTAATGAAGATTGGGTGACTGGGATTAGCTGACACCAAGCTCTTTTGTTTGGTTATGAAAAGGTGTCAATCAGACCTTTTCATGACCAAACCTAATTAAAGTAAAGGAAAGAGTTAAATAAACACACAGACACTGCTTAAACCCTTGGATTACTCTATGTCCCACCAAATAACTTTATTTAGCTCCAAAGAGCATTCTTTGATGTACAAAAAACGCTTAAAAAAAGCATCAAAACGCATCAAAAAATGCGTCAAAAACGCGCAGAATTTCCGCATGCGTTTTTCCTGCCAAGGAGATGCAAAAACGCATGGGAAATTTCTGCTTCAAATCCTGATCGTGCGCACATAGCCTTATACAGGTTGAGGAATCAGTTTCATTAACTATTGACTAGTTAGGGTTACAGACCTTGATACGGTATCTTGGACTGCCAGCGAATGCTCAAACTTACTGTTATCTAAATCAGTTACCAAACTTTTTTTGCCATTTGTTGGGTACATATGAGTAATGTCTTTTACTGAAAATAAAACAAAAGTTGATTTTCTTGCCCCACCTCAATTCTTTTCCCTTGGCAGTGTGTACTGCATTCCTGTGGACCACACAGCAGAGTTTTGCTCACCCTTGGCAGCTACACACTAAGCACTTAAGATGTTTTCTCTGGAAAATCTCCTTGGCTAGAATTGGTTGTTTATTATCTACATTAGCTGTTAGTATGGTTTCACCCTCTTTCTACAAAGTAAAATACACTACTATAATACATTCTACAGGCTCGGAGGAAGTTCCAAGAAAACAATTGTTTGTGAACATTTATTTTTCACGAATATCCAACATCAAATGGAATATGTTGGGCAGAGTTTAATAGTGTATGAATTTAGCTGGATAACAAGAACTTATCATGATTACAACTGTAATTTTCTAATTTCTACAATTGAGATTTGCATTTGATGTCTTTAAATGCTGTGGCTCTACAGTGTAGCACCCCTGGAATTTACTTAAAGGGAACCGGTCACCAGAAAAAACGCTATTATCCTGCAGATATGGAGTTAATCTGCAGGTTAATAGTGTTACTTACTAACCTGCCCAGTGCCTGCACATAGCTGAACGCTGCGGGGAGAAAATTAACTTTATTCTCCCTAGCAGCATTCAGTTTCAGTCACGGGGGCTGTGCCGTCGCGGGTTCAGTAATTGTTCTGAGAATACTGAGCAGCAGCTGTAACCACTCCCCCGGCCCTGACTGATAATCGCTCTGCATTAGGGCAGGCTGTCAGTCAGGGCCGGTAGTTGCGGTTACAACTGCTGGTCTCTATACTCAGAGCGGTGACTGAACTGGCGCCGCCCCTGTGATTGAAACCAAATGCTGCCTTGGAGAATAAAGCTAATTTTCTCCCCGCAGCATTCGGCTATGTACAGGCACCCGGCAGGTTAGTAACACAGTTAACCTATAGATTAACCCCATACCTGCAGGTTACTAGCGTTTTTTCTGGTGACAGATCCCCTTTAAAGTGTTGTGCCAGGTGAGCTGGCAAATCTTCTTTATTTATAGCTGCACTGTCTTTTTAGTAAAAACTTGTATAAGATAAATAACAACAATTGTGAAGGATCCTTACATTCCTCTTTTATTCCTCCTTAAAATGTGATTAAACTGGGTACTACTATTCCCTTTATCAAAATGTTCTATTCTTGCACAGCCTGACGGTGCCAGACTGTGCAGAGAGTCACTACTTTTGACATAGTTGTATTGTAACATCGAGTTGTCAATTTAGTAATACATTTTCAGGAGGAATAATACAATGTAAAATTCCAAGAAAAGGTGCACCAATTAGGAACGTAATGTACTGGAAGGACTTGGTGCATTTAAAGGGGTTGTCCACTACTATTTAAACTTCTCCCAATGTATTTAAACTGTGCAGATAAGTTTTTTTTTGTAAATACCTTTTGTTGTTTTTATTGCCGATGAACGGTGCTATTGCTGACCTCTCACAGGCATCACGTGACCCCGGCTGCAGCCGGCTTTGGCATCCACTGATGTCACATCAAGTTCCAGCTGCTGCCGGGCGTGACCCAGTGACGCGCTCCCTAGTCATTGATGGGCTGTGTCACAGTCCAGCATCCACTGCGTGCCTTCCCTCTCCTCATTCGTTGGGAAAGCGCATGGTGGATGCTGGGTGTGACGTGTGGGAAAACCCCGCACACAGCCCAGCATCCACCACGGGGAGCGCATCACTGAGCCGGCTGCAGCCGGGGATCACGTGATGCCTGTGAGTGGACAGCGATAGCGCCGTTCACAGGCAATAAATGAAAGGTATTTACAGTTTAAATACATTGGGGAAATTTTAAATAGTACTGGACAACTTCTTTAATTTGAGCACATAATTCATCAACAGGATTCTCTTTGAATGACAGAAGAATGGCAAAAGTGTTTCATACTTGTAGCTTTAAGCCTGAATACTCTATACAGCATTGTTTTTATCACAGAAAACTGGCATAAGTACATTGATGGTTCTGCTCCACCGTGCAAAGTATGCAGAAAGCAGATTCTGTGCTTTTAAAGACAAATATGAGGACCTAAAGCAGCCTCAGTATATGACTTATTATAACTAGAACAATTCGAGATGATCAAAAATATTTTGCGGGACCCTGGTCCATCCACCAAACCGGTAGTCTGTGGCTGCCTACTAGAGCTCTGCGAAAATTCTACTTGCCGGAATCCATATTGCCTCTTCTATTTGGAGGTCCAACAACTTGATTACAGCGCAACACACCCAATGATGTCCGTTAGAGGAGGTTTGCAGGGTTCAGATCGGCAGCCATGGACTACTACTTTCGTCGATGGACCCTGGTTCCTACCCTGATTTGCTAAAACCATGTACATTTCAAATTATGTAAGCTTAGGCTAAAGTCTTAAAGGCTTTTCCCCATGATCATAATTTGATATTCTCAAGTATTTGCAGTTTAAATGTTCCCATGTTCTCCAGCTATCTTTCTTTTTCTCTTTTTTTAATAGCTTGTTGCCAAGGGCAACAGTGGCCAAACATGCACAGTGCTTACAAGTTCTTTCCACCTGAGCTGGTAAGCACCACTACGTTGCTGATCGGGATCACTGAAATGCATTGTTAGTGTCAGCTCCCATCACTTTTCTCATGCCTCTCTGTGCTTACAGTGCTACAGAGTCATTGCTGCCTCATATAGGAATATCAGAGCGCTCACACTTCAGGCCACCGCAATGCTGCTACCATGAACTGTCACACAAGCAGGAGTGCGTTCCCCACTGCACAGTCTTGTCTAAGTTTACACTATTTATTAGTTGGCTTGCTTTAACATTTCATGACAAAATTTTGCTCCAATTTTGGATGGTTGGGTTGCTAACTTGATATTTGACTATTTCTGAACAACTTATCAAAAAAATCACACTGTCAATATTTTTTACAGAGACTTTGTAAAACCATGGTAAATCATTAGGATTATAAGTGTTATGTCTACAGTCCATAATTTTTATTGAAAGACATTAGCTACATTCACTGTGAAAGTGCCCTATAAGTACCGATTGTCAAGGAATTTCTGGACTGGTGGCAACCCTGATCACAATGCTTCATTTCAGATCATATCTATTTTCCAACTAAGTCATGCCTCCCTTTAGATAGGCCACACCATCGTGTTGAGTGATATGGGAACAGTGTATAAAACACATAATTTATGCCTTGCCCAGATTTATTAAGCCAGAATTCTGGTGCATTAACCTTCGGAATTCTCCCAGAGTGTTTGTTTGGTAGCTGAACATTCTAGCTTTATGCAGCATATCTCACAGTAATAAAAGTAAATAGTTTCATTAATCTAATTTAAAAATCTTACATCTCTTAATGTTGGGAAAAATTATGTAATCATTTAGTACTTTGTCAATCCTTCTTTGGCTTTTATTACCTCCTGAACTCTTTGAAGCATAGACTTAAAGGCGTTTTTCACTACAGATATATTGATGGCCTATCCTATGATTTGTGTGGGTCTGAATCCCAGCACCGCTATTGATCAGCTGTTACCAGCACCAACCAGATGTAACAGTATATGGAGTGGTCACCGCTGCTCTGCACACTGTTTAGTGACTGCTCCTGGGTACTTCAGATTGGCCCCAATTCATATGAATACATCGGTGCATTGACTGTTAAAGTAATGACTTCTATCCCTTCTGATTTACCTCCGATCATTAATGAATCTGCAATATAATAGCTTTTATTTGTTTTAAGTTTCATAAGAACAACATCAGACATATATTCGAGCATCTCCTTCTTGGCTGGTGCAGATTTGTGATCCATCATTGAATATCACTTTCATCCAATCATCCACACTCCATGATTGCTTCTCTGTAGGCCACAGTTAAGGTGTTACTGCTGGTTTTGATTTTGTTCAGTATATAAATCTTACTGAAACTTGTTGATTTCTTACGTTTCTGTCACAAACCTTGACTTCTGTTTCCATCCATTTGTTTTTGATTTGTTTTGTTTTCTCATGCATTTTCTATTTTTCAAGGCATATTGCTTTGATTTTCTAGTGTGAGACTTTGACTTCTTTTTGGTCTACTTGTATATTTTCTTGTCATATCTTTGCCATTTTGTTTACACTTACACCAAATGTTACCTCTACCTGATGAACAGCCATCATTTTTTGCCATCATCATTTTGTGTCAGTCATGCAGAAATGTCTAATCCTTTCCATTGTTTCAATTGGCAACTCTTTTTAGGCCATGTTTTCTTTTAATCGGCCAAGTCCCATAGTTTACTATTTATAATCACCGTTTAGTTATAGACTGATGTGCCCTTTTTAGACCTGTGGCAATATTTTTATAGAAATTAGCTGCAAATAAAAAAAAAACTAAAACTTGTAAACATCCTTAATTTGTGGTACTTTTTATCATTGTTACCAGGGGTTGTATGCAAGAGTGTGTTCACCTAGGTTCCTTTTCAACTACAGTAATTCTTTCAAGCATGGGAGCATCTTGATAATGATGATCATGTACGTAGAGAGCTATAAATGTATAAATATACAGTCATGGCCAAAAGTATTGCGAATGAGACAAATAGTAATTTTTCCAAAGTTTACTGCTTCATTTTTTGTAATGGCAATTTGCATATACTCCTGAATGTCAAAGAGTGATCAGCTTAACAGCAATTACTGTACTTGCAAAGTCAATATTTGCCCAGAAAATGAACTTTAACCCCCAAAACACATTTCAACATCATTGCAGTCCTGCCTTAAAAGGAGCAGCTAACATCGTTTTAGTGATTGATCCGTTAACACAGGTGTGGGTGTTGATGAGGACAGGGCTGGCGATCAATCAGTCATGATTAAGTAAGAATGACATCACTGGACACTTTAAAAGGAGGCTGGTTCTTGGTATCATTGTTTCTCTTCAGTTAACCATGGTTATCTCTAAAGAAACATGTGCAGCCATCATTGCACTGCACAAAAATGGCCTAACAGGGAAGAGTATCACAGCTACAAAGATTGCACCTCAGTCAACAATCTATCGCATCATCAAGAACTTCAAGGAGAGAGCTTCCATTGTTGTCAAAAAGGCTCCAGGGCACCCAAGAAAGACCAGCAAGCGCCAGGACCGTATCTTAAAACTGTTTCAGCTGCGGGATCGGACTACCAGCAGTGCCGAGCTTGCTCAGGAATGGCAGCAGGCTGGTGTGAGTGCTTCTGCACGCACTGTGAGGCGGAGACTCTTTGAGCAAGGGCTGGTTTCAAGGAGGGCAGCAAAGAAGCCACTTCTCTCCAGAAAAAACATCAGGGACCGACTGATATTCTGCAAAAGGTACAGGGAGTGGACTGCTGAGGACTGGGGCAAAGTCATTTTCTCTGATGAATCCCCTTTTCGATTGTTTGGGACATCTGGAAAACAGCTTATTCGGAGAAGAAGAGGTGAGCGCTACCACCAGTCTTGTCTCATGCCAACTGTAAAGCATCCTGAAACCATTCATATGTGGGGTTGCTTCTCAGCCAAGGGAATCGGCTCACTCACAGTCTTGCCTAAAAACACAGCCATGAATAAAGAATGGTACCAGAATGTCCTCCAAGAGCAACTTCTCCCAACCCTCCAAGAGCAGTTTGGCGCCCAACAATGCCTTTTCCAGCATGATGGAGCACCTTGCCATAAAGCAAAGGTGATAACAAAATGGCTCATGGAACAAAACATAGAGATTTTGGGTCCATGGCCTGGAAACTCCCCAGATCTTAATCCAATTGAGAACTTGTGGTCAATCATCAAGAGACGGGTGGACAAACAAAACCCAACAAATTCTGGCAAAATGCAAGCATTGATTATGCAAGAATGGACTGCTATCAGTCAGGATTTGGTCCAAAAGTTGATTGAGAGCATGCCAGGGAGAATTACAGAGGTCTTGAAGAAGAAGGGGCAACACTGCAAATATTGACTTGCTGCATTAACTCATTCTAACTGTCAATATAACCTATTGGTACTCTTAATATGATTGCAATTATATTTCTGTATGTGATATAAACATCAGACAAACACTAATAAAAACCAGAGGCCAGCAGATCATGTGAAAATATAATTTTGGTGTCATTCTCAAAACTTTTGGCCATGACTGTACAGTATTTTACATCCCTGGACAAAACTAAATTGAGAAAAACTACCTTCAAAGTAGCCATATTCCTTGTAGTCCATTTTTGAGACAAGTGTTCTCTTTTGTGATTGTTAGGACATTGTGTTGGAATTTAAAGGGCTTGTCCGTATGATCTTTTAGGTCCTATGGACATCTTAGAGATGGTCCCCTACTTGAGACCTCTCTCTCCATGAGCTATAGGGGAGATCCGCTCTCTTAGCGTAAATAGGTAAGCAGGGGGAATGGAAACAATCAGAAAAGAGGCAAACATAGTGTAAATAAATTACGACAATAGTGGAGGTGCTCACCATACAGGGTTTTGCCAAGTGAACCCAACTACACTGATTGCTTTAAAATGAATAACATGATGCAGCCACTGTATTTGATGGAGGCAGGAGGCCATGATCAAGAGCATAACATGTTTGTGGAACAATATTCGTCCAAACAAATTGACTGACAGATTTTGGCACAAAGTGGATAGGAATATTCTTTAAGTAACCTCAAACACACAACGTGTTCCAGGACTCAAATGCCCGTTTTCTTAAGGATTAGCGATATCTATCCACTTTGTATCAGGATCTGTCTGCCAGTTTGTTTGGATATTGTTCCACAATCTTGACTCTCTAAGGGTGGCACCCATTTTGGCAGACTCAAGCTGTCCTTGTGCTACTTGTATGACTATGCAAGTGAATCAGCACCATACTTCTACAATGGCTAGTTGAGCATGGCTTCCCCGGCGCAATCAGCTGTTCGCCATAAGGCTACCTGGAGGGGGACAATGCTGATTGTCTACTTCCCACGACAAATGTATTTTAAGGCTATATTCACACATCTGGTTTTTGTCATTCATCTACTGTCCATTTTTAAAATTGAGTTTAGTTGAACCATTCACAAATATATTTAACCCCTTCACGACATATGAAGTAAACTTACATCATATGCTGGCTCCCTGACTTTGATGCAGGGTGGCACCACTTAAATTAAAAAACAAAAAGCTATAATTGTTTGGTATCCGAGTAGTCGGACTGACCTGGAGAATCATATTGCTAGGTCAGTTTTGCCATATAGTGAACCTGGTAAATAAAAAAAAAAAAAAAAAAAAAAAATTATGAAATTGCACTTTTTTTTCCAATTTCAATGCACTTCGATTTTTTTTCCTGTTTTCCAGTACACTATGCAGTAGAATAAATGTGAAAAAAAACCTGCACATTTTTGTTGGATGTAAAAATGGGTTCCAGCCTAAGGCTGCGTTCACACATTGCGTATATCCCTGCGTTTTTTTACTCTGCGTATTTTCCTGCTTTTTTTACCTGCATTTTTTAAGCAGGTAAAAAAAGCACCTCCATTCACACACTGCGTAAAAAAGCGCAGCAAAAAGCGCAGTGTGAAAATGAAGGGTGACATGTATAATGTCACATTTCATTTCAGTTTGACATGTGTACTGTCTGTGTCTGTGTGTCGTGTGTGTACTGTCTGTGTCTATGTGTCCTGTGTGTCTATGTGTCGTGTGTGTGTCCCTAGCAGTGTATGTACAGACTATGGATACTCACCTACCCGATGGATAAGAGACGCGTCTGCTCCGTCCCGCGCTTGCAGCATCTGCCGTGAAGTGATCAGCAGACCGTCAGCTGACCGGCTTGTAATCAGCTGACTGGCCGGTTACAAGCCGGTTAGCTAACAGCTGATTGGCTCACCGGCAGATGCTGGAAGCACAGGATTGGATTGGAGCGGACCGGACGCCTCTCCCCTGACATCGGGTAGGTGAGTATCTATCCTGCGCCTCCGTAAAAAAGCGATGGAATTACTCAGTGTGTGAGCACCGCTGCGTAATTCCATCGCTTATAATGGGCACAATAGAGAGAAAGCGCAGGACGCAGCTGCGTAAAGAATTGACATGCCAATTCTTTACGCAGCTGCGCTTTCCCGCTGCGTAAAATTACACAGTGTCTGAACGGCAAAGTGAATTTCCCATTCACTTTGCTGGCAGACACAAAGCACATTGCGTATTTTCAAAAAGCGCGCGCGAAAATACGCAATGTGTGAACGCAGCCTAAAAGTGGTTGTCTGATGAAACAACCCATTCAATCAGAAGCCAATTTACAGATAAAGAATTACTGTGTAGATAACTGTTGTGTTTAGGCTGCTGGGTACAGTAATACCTGTATACTGTCACTTAGGTGTTCACCTTTAAGGACTCCTACAAGTGTCACAGATCTTTTTCTTTCGAGTAGAAATAGTAAAATGATGTATAATTCTGTGGGAATTCAGCGGTTTTGTGCTTACAAATGTCACAAAACTACATCTATACCATTCATTCCCATAACAGAAATTCTTTTTCTCTGCTCTTCTTTTGTACATTCGCTCGTAGTCAGAATGCAAGCTGCAGCTTCACATTACTCACAACTGTCTTTGTCCAACCCGGGATAGTGAAGCCCATTTTTCTCCATTCCCTCTTACCATCACAATGTTCTAACACTTGCAAGAAACCTCTCATTTACTCATAGCCAGTCTTATACCTACATTTGATAAAAAGATTAGCGAGACAGAAGTACAATACAATACATTAAATCAATCTGTCCTATGCTGTGAGAAGTATTTAGATCCTGGCCTGTAAATGGAGACTTTTTAATCATTATGACGTCATAAATCTTTTTTATTATAAGTTACCTATTGGTTGTTTCTACATTACTATAATTTGTCTGAGTGCTGTAAGAGTGTAGATCAGACATTACTCAGACTGGACAGTGTCCTATTAAAGTTGATAGATCCATCCATTAGGTGGATTCATAACTGGCTTAGTGATCGGACTGGTCGTAAATGGCTTCACATCCAGTTGGATGAATGTTTCAAGTGGGGTACCACAGGGCTCTGTCCTGGGACCTGTATTGTTCAACATCTTTATCAATGATTTAGATGAAGGAATTGAGGGTAAACTGATTACATTTGCCGATGACCCCAAGCTAGGAGGGATAGCTAACACTAGAGAAGAGAGAGAGAGGCTTCAAAAAGACCTAAATAAACTGGAGCAGTGGGCAGCAACTAACAGAATGGTTTGTAACAGGGAAAATGCAAAGTACTACATCTAGGCAATAAAAATGAAAAAAGCATATACAGAATGGGAGGAATAGAGCTAAGCAACCCTACATGTGAAAAATACTTAGGTATACTAATAGATCATAGACTGAACATGAGTCAACAGTGTGATGCAGCAGCAAAAAAGGCAAATACAATTCTGGGATGTATTAACAGAAGCATACAGTCTAGATCACGTGAAGTCATTATCGGACTCTACTCCTCTTTGGTCAGACCTCATTTGGAATACTGTGTACAGTTTTGGGCACCACATTTTAAAAAAGACATCGACAAACTGGAGCAAGTTCAGAGAAGAGCGACCAGAATGGTGACCGGTCTGCAAACCATGTCCTATCAGGAACGGTTACAGGATTTGGGAATGTTTAGCTTGCAAAAAAGAAGACTGAGAGGAGACTTAATAGCTGTCTACAAATATCTCAAGGGCTGTCACATTGTAGAAGGATCATCTTTATTCTCATTTGCACAAGGAAAGACTAGAAGCAATGTGATGAAACTGAATGGGAGGAGACACAGATTAGATATTAGAAAAAACTTTTTGACAGGGTGATCAATGAGCGGAACAGGCAGCCACGAGAGGTGGTGAGTTCTTCTTCAATGAACATCTTCAAACAGAGGCTGGACAGACATCTGTCTGAGATGATTTAGTGAATCCTGCTTTGAGCAGGGGGTTGGACCAGATGACCTAGGAGGTCCCCTCCAGCTCTACCATTCTATGATTCTATGATTCACAGGCACTACTTTACTCCTATTCTCAGACAAGTCTCACAGATGCAAAGTCAATGAGAACTTGAGAAACGTACAGCACTTGGATATAAAACTGATAACTTAGACAGATAATCATAATTTTTCACTGGTGAAACACAAACAAGTTTTACATTGTTCGTCCAAATGCTGCTTTACATGCCTTAATATGTATCTTTAGAAGAAACACAGAGAAAATGATATATATTTAGATACAAAATATTAAACTCGCTAAGTGTTCGTACCACCATTAGCATTTTTACATTTATTCAAACTGGTTTCCTTTTATTTGATCTTAAAACTGAAAAGGATTTTCACCAAATAGTAAGTTTTCCCCCTCTCTACGGGATAGGTGATAATTTACTGATTGCTTTGGGTCCCAACGGTTGGACCCCATTGATCCTGAAAATCGGGCTCCATTCACAGCTCCATCCTGAATGGAGTAGCGATCGAACATATGCGCTCCTCCGCTCCTTACATTTTTTATAAGGCTGCCGGAGATAATCGAGTACATCGTTTGGCTTTCTCCCAAAATTCAGAACCCCGGCAATTAGAAAGTTTTTGATTGAAATTAACTTTTTATCTTGAGAAAACCCTTTTATTGCAACTTTTAGAACTAATCCATTTTCTTTTTTCTCTTTGTTCAGGAACCAGGATATTGGGTGAAGATCCATCATTTAGAATACAAAGATGGAGGGATATTGGACCCTGATGATGTGGTGTCAGATGTTGTTGAAGACAAAGACAAAGTAAGCAAGTTAAAAAAGCATACCTGATACTTTCACTTCATAGTCGTTTTGTGTCAGGAAGAGCAATTGTGACCTTCCAGTTGTTCAAAGTGTGGATGATTTAATATAATTTTACTGACACGATTTTGAGACGAATATTAGTGATATACTTCTGGAGTCTTGTACTCCATAGTAATAAAAAGCTCTCTTCAACAAATTAAAAAAATATATATTTGTATAGGAATATACAATTTTTATCCTTTTCATCTTTTTTCCTCTTTCTTCTGCAATTTTGGTGTCTTCTCTTCCTGTAGGCAAATAGCGCATGTCACATGTGGCCAGGAAGCAATTGAATGTCCCAGGGGTGCGTTGCACTCAGCCTATGCCAATTCCTCACACAAAACCCAATAAATGGCTAAAATCCTTCCATCTTATCTACATCTCTAGCTTTCTCTTTCCTGCTTATTACATCTAATGCACATACTTCATTTCTCCTTTCCTTTCCAAATAGTATTGGCCTCTTCCCTGTCAGGTCACTGCAGCATAAGCAGGGACAGGGACAGGGCAGGGAAGCTACTTCTCATTGGTGTCCAGAAACTGCATGCGGCACTACTGCAGATGAAAATATAACATATATACAAAGCCATACCCTAGTTTTAATTGATGTAAATTGAAAATGTACTTTTTTTTACTCTCCATTGAGTTTTGAATAATACTTTTTATGACACCACACTTTAAGTCCAATCTTGGGGAATACAGCAAAGTTCAGACTTGACTGGTTTAAAACCTCTGCAGCACACCACTCTTGATAAAGGTGCCTTGTTCAAGCCAATCGTCAGGTCAATTAAGATACCAGGGCTGTGAAATCTTTTTCTCTGGTCTCACAAGTACAAATCTCCAACACTCACTTTACACTAGATGTCACTGTAAATATTAATAATGCTGAAAGTAGTATTGCTTGCAGTGCCTTGGAGTTCACTCATCCCTGTCAACTAATTCTCTTTTTGGGGCAAGAGGCATGTGAATTGAAGCTTCGCTCACAGTATCACCGCTATTATGTATAGCGGGCATGCATCAGCAGACTTAGCAGGAAGTCTGTAAGGTGAAGTGCCAACAAATGGATGTCGCTCTGGAAAGCAGAGAAGTAGGAATCCTTTTGGTAACTTCTTTACAGCCCATTAACAAAATAAGGTGTATTGCTCTTATTTGGGATATCGAATGATTTGTCCACCCCTGAGTAAAATTTTGGCAAGCCCTGCAGCTAGCTGAATCTTAGTAGTGTGTAATTTACACACCGTTGGGCTGTGTGCCCACGATCAGGAATAGCAGCGTTTTGGATACAGCGTATTTTTGCTGCTTCCAAAATGCTGCATTCTACATTGCAAGCACAGTGGATGGGTTTATAGAAATTCCACGCCCACTGTGCTTCTATTTAACGCTGCATAAACTCCCCCGCAGTGCGTGTTTATGAGTCGCAGGATGTCAATTTCTGTAGCGGAAACGCTAGTCTCCACTGCGTAAATTCACAATAGGACTGCCATTAGATGCAGTAAATCCGCATAGTTAACACATGCGTGTTAATAGAGAGCAAAAATACACTGCATCCAAAATGCTGCTATTCCTGATCATGGGCACATAGCCTTAGGATATGACTCCTTTTGCCAACTTCAGCGGTCATCACGTGACTGCAGTTATGCGATTTGTGTTCACTTGTCAACTAGAGACTCTGCTGCTTCTTTCACTGTTATAATAGACGGTTCTCCAAGAATCTGGTTGTATTTTCGGTACTGCCTACAGTGGGTACGGAAAGTATTCAGACCCCTTTAAATTTTTCACTCTTTGTTTCATTGCAGCCATTTGGTAAATTCTAAAAAGTTCATTTTTTTCTCATTAAAGTACACTCTGCACCCCATCTTGACTGAAAAAAAAACAGAAATGTAGAAATTTTTGCAAATTTATTAAAAAAAACAACCTGAAATATCACATGGTCATAAGTATTCAGACCCTTTGCTCAGTATTGAGTAGAAGCACCCTTTTGAGCTAGTACAGCCATGAGTCTTCTTGGGAATGATGCAACAAGTTTTTCACACCTGGATTTGGGGATCCTCTGCCATTCTTTCTTGAAGATCCTCTCCAGTTCCATCAGGTTGGATGGTGAATGTTGGTGGACAGCCATTTTCTGGTCTCTCCAGAGATGCTCAATTGGGTTTAGGTCAGGGCTCTGGCTGGGCCAGTCAAGAATGGTCACAGAATTGTTCTGAAGCCACGCCTTTGTTATTTTAGCTGTGTGCTTAGGGTCATTGTCTTGTTGGAAGTTGAACCTTCGGCCAAGTCTGAGGTCCAGAGCACTCTGGAAGAGGTTTTCATCCAGGACATCTCTGTACTTGGTCCCATTCATGTTTCCTTTAATTGCAACCAGTCGTCCTGTCCCTTCAGCTGAAAAACACCCCCATAGCATGATGCTGCTGTTACGAGTCCGGATGGTGGAACCTCTGTGCTTCAGTGCAAGGAGGGACTAGAGGGGCGTGACTAAGTGCCTACTCGGCCCGACCAAGGTCACACGGCGGCTTGGTCGACTCCGTGAACCAGGGAGGGACCGGGCAGGTGGACCAAGTGCCACTCTGGGACCGGCCTTGTGTGAGAGCAGGTGACTCCCACGGGTCAGATGGCAGTAATTGACCGGTACAGCGGATAAGCACGGCAGGAAGGCTGACGGGTGGTCCGGTTAGATAGGCAGGCTAGTTCGGCAGACAGCCAGACGGGTGCTCCGTGTAGGCTGGCTGGCGGGCACGACAGGCAACAGGCAGGTGCTCCAGGTAAACCGGCTGGCGGGCACAACTGTAGACAGACTGGAGGACAGAACTGTTAGACAGGCTGGCGGGTTGAACTGACAGGCAGCGGGAACCTGAGGGCTGGAGCTTGTGTTTAGCACACGGAACAACCTTGCACAGGCACCTCCATTTTGGAGGAGGTGCCTTATATAGGGGAAGTCCTCCGGCCATTGGCCGGGGACTCTATGGGACGGCGCGCGCGGCCCCTTTAAGAGGGAAGGAGCGCGCTCGCGTGTGCCCTAAGCACGGTGCCTGGGAAGCGGCGCGCCACAGCAGCAGGGAGCAGGAAGACACCGGACCTGGCCCACGGCGGTGAGGGGAACGGCGTCTCTGCCCAGCAGGAGGCAGAGACGCCGATGCTACAGCTGCCACCACCATGTTTCACTGTTGGGATTGTATTGGGCAGGTGATGAGCAGTGCCTGGTTTTCTCCATACATATCGCTTAGAATTATCACAAAAAAATTCTATCTTCGTCTAAGCAGACCAGAGAATCTTATTTCTCATAGTCTGGGAGTCCTTCATGTGTTTTTGAGCAAACTCTATGCGGTATTTCATATGTCTTGCACTGAGGAGAGGCTTCCGTCGGGCCACTCTGCCATAAAAGCCCGACTGGTGGAGGGCTGCTGTTGACTTTGTGGAACTTTATCCCATCTCCCTACTGCATCTCTGGAACTCAGCCACAGTGATCTTGGGGTTCTTCTTTACCTCTCTCACCAAGGCTCTTCTCCCATGATTGCTCAGTTTGGCTGGATGGCCAGGTGTAGGACGACTTCTGGTGGTCCCAAACTTCTTCCATTTAAGGATTATGGAGGCCACTGTGCTTTTAGGAACCTTGAGTAATGCAGACATTCTTTTGTAATCTTGGCCAGATCTGTGCCTTGCCAGCATTCTGTCTCTGAGCTCCTTGGGCAGTTCCTTTGAGCTCATGATTCTTATTTGGTCTGACATGCACTGTGAGCGGTGAAGTCTTATATAGACAGGTGTGTGCCTTTCCAAATTAAGTCCTATTAGTTTAATTAAACGCAGCTGGACTCCAATGATGGAGTAGAACCATCTCAAGGAGGATCACAATGAAATGTACAGCATGTGACTTAAATATGAGTGTCTGAGCAAAGGATCTGAATACTTATGACCATGTGATATTTAATTTTTTCTTTTTTAATAAATTTGAAAAAATTTCTACATTTCTGTTTTTTTTTTCAGTCAAGATGGGGTGCAGAGTGTACTTTAATGAGAAAAAAATGAACTTTTTAGAATTTACCAAATGGCTGCAAAGAAACAGAGTGAAAAATTTAAAGGGGTCTGAATACTTTCCGAACCCACTGTATGTCTGTATCAAAGGCGTTCTACCATTTTCTCCTAAACTACAATACACCATAGGCATTTTGTAGCCCAGACGTATCAGTGAGTTTGTAGGAAACAAGATCCTTTTTCTTAGGTTTCTGTATCAATCAATTATATATTGAATAAGATGCATACCTGTCTTGACTATCACAAGGTCAGATGGTGAAAATCTATTTAATTAAAATTAAATGAGTTTGGAAATGTAATTGTCTTATTCCAGGCTCCTGGTAGTTTTCTGACATCATTTCTGTTCGAAAAAAATATTGTTCAAAAAGAACTATTTAAATATATAAGTAGATACAACCGTAAAGGGAACCTGACATCAGAAGTTTGCATCTAAAGCTGATTTCAGGGTCTGTTGCCAATGTAATGTCCATAATAAAGATGTTATTTAATTTTAAGTTTGGATAACCTGAATAGTACACCTATGTGCAGGGAAAAACCATGAACAAATAATACAAGAACTGATAGAGCATAGCATACACATGTGGGCAGCTTCCAAGTAAAAATGGAAGTTGTGAAGCGAAACAGTAAGCGCTGAAAAACAGTAGAAATGCAAAATACATAAACTGCAAGAAAACTAAACAGTCTCATCTGCCAAAGGAAACGGAGTTTTGTGAAATGCGTAAGAAAGTGTGGACATAAGTGACTACATACTCATCTGACTGTGTGACGTCACACGCTGTTCGCGGCTTCAGTGCCTTGCTTTAGTTTTCAGGGCTGCAGCCGGCCGGGGCTCCCTGATCGCTGCATCGCACCTGCTCGCTGCATTTCACCTGCACATATCTCCTGCCTCAATCGGCACACTCAGGATTTTATTTTGGTACCGGCATTGCCTGAACTCTTAATGCGTGCACTAAAGACAATGGATTTGATCAGATCTTCATAAGAGTAAGTAAGCATTTATCCTGCTCTGGTTTTATATTATTATATCCAGTTCAAACTACGAACACTGACCTACAAAGCCATCCATAACCTTTCTCCTCCGTACATCTCTGAACTAATCTCCCGATACATTCCCTTACGTAATCTCCGGTCCTCCCAAGATTGCCTTCTCTCCTCTACACTTATTCGTTCCTCACCCAATCGCCTCCAAGATTTCTCCCAAATATCCTCCATCTTATGGAATTCTGTGCCCCAACACGTCCGATTATCCGCCACACTTGGATCCTTCAGACGAAACATGAAAACCCGTCTCTTCAAACAAGCTTACAGCCTGCCATGACCTTGCTTGCTGCCACCCCCAACAACACCGGAGCTACTGCAGCCCCCCCAACCTACTGTCTCCTCCCCATTCCTGTAGAATGTAAGCCCACAAGGGCAGGGTCCTCTTCCCTCTGTACCCGTCTATCATTGTTAGTTTGTTTACTGTAAGTGATATCTGTATTTTGTATGTAACCCCTCCTTATGTACAGCGCCATGGAATCAATGGCGCTATATAAATAAATAATATAATATTATTATATTGCACCATATATGTACCACTTTATTAATATTTTTTTTGTTATGATTCTCACTATTCGAATAGCAAATAGTTCAAATTGGATATAAGCAAATTTCCTTACAATTATTTTTAGTTACTATTAATATACTAATGTATATTAATATGTAGGCATATTAATTATACTATATTAATAGTAATACAAAATAATACTGATAATTATTATCGTGCTTAAAATTATATTGCAGATGCTTTTATTGCTACCATTATTGTGTATTTTAGAGATGAATCATCTCAATGTGAATTGAATTTGTGTCAAATTTTAGAAAATGTGCTTATCATATCGAATTTGAACTATTTGCGATTTGAATCGCGAGAATCATAATAAAAAAATATTAATAAAGTGATACACAAATAAGGTGCAATATAACATTATAATATAAAACCGGAGCTGGATTAATGCCCTCTCACTCTTATGAAGATCTGATCACGTCCATTGTCATTAGTGCATGCATTAAGAGAGTTCAGTCAATGTCGGCACCAAAATAAAATCCTGAGTGCACGGATTGAGACAGGAGATGCGTGCTGGTGAAATGCAACAAGCGGGTAGCCCCGGCCGTTGGCGTCCCTGGAAACAAAAGCACGGCACTGAAGCCGCGAACAGCGTGTGACGTCACAGTCAGATGAGTATGGTAGCCACTTGGGTCCACACTGCCTTACGCGTTTCAGAAAACATGGTTTCCTTCATAAGAGGAAACTGTTTAGTTTTCCAGTTACATAGGTAGAAAAAAAATACCTAGGTCCATCAAGTTCAACCTTTCTCCGCCAGTTATTCATTCTCCATCGCTAGATTATATATAACCCACAATGCCATTTGTTGTGAGAAAAGCACACAGCTATGTAAAAAAGCTAGAACTGCTTCTTATGTACTTGTTGTACATCGTCCGGACTGTAAAAATGTTAATCATGTGGCAAGGCATATTTCTATGATTAACCATTTGCACATACATACCTGTTTTATTAGTTCTATTTCTGGTCACACGGTCTCAGTTATGATCTTCACTTGTCTCTATTTGTTGCCACCTAGTGGATTATTGAAAGATGGATATTGTGCTTTGGATATTCTGTCTTCAGAGCAGAGACGGCAATCTCTGCCATAAGGGTGTTGTGTTTAGTACCATTGCTGTCTGTCTGTATCATTGTACATGCACAAGCTTAGCATATTTCTTTTCCCCACCCTAAATGTGTTCAAAATTAACTGTGATTTGATTTTTTGTTTTCAGTTTTAAATAAGATACAAAAAGTTTACACTCTGCTTTTAAATAAGTCGCCCCTTCGGAGCTACTGGTCTCCTGTTACTCTATGCTTACATTGCTAATGTGTGCTTTACCAGTATGTAACTGGCTGCATCAGCCATGTCATTATTTACAGCAGTGATAACACTGGCCTGCAAGGGGACCAGTGATTTGCCGTGTGTTTTTTTTTTTTAACCCCTTCACCCACGGGCCATTTTCCATTTTTGCGCTTTCATTTTTTGCGCCCCTTCTTCCCAGAGTCATAACTTTTTTTATTTTTCAGTCCATATGGCCATGTGAGGGCTTGTTTTTTGCAAGACGAGTTGTACTTTTGAACAACACCATTGATTTGATTTTACCATATTGTGTACTGGAAAACAGGAAAAAAATTCTAAGTGCGGTGAAATTGAAAAAAAAGTGTAATTCCACAATTGTGTTTTGTTGTTTTTTTTTACCATGTTCACTAAATGCTAAAACTGACCTGCCAGTATGATTCTTCTTTTTTATTTAAGTGGTTAAAATAAGTCAAAAGTTTGTCAAAGAAAAAAAAAATGTTGCCATTTTCCAAAACCCGTAGCGTGTCTACTTTTAGGAATCTGGGACTGGGTGCAGGTCTATTTTTTTATCCGAGCTGATGTTTTTATCCATACCATTTCAGCAGCAGAAGGGAAGGAAGGGAGACACAGATTCTCTACTTCGTGGGTAGGCGGAGCCCCATAGGATAGTCACCTCAGATTGGAAAAAGACCACCGGCCCCTCCAGTATATAGGCTCCTCCTACTCCCATGTTCATCAGTCTTTTTATCTGAGGTCTCAGAGGATAGTCGCTGCTTCGGCAGCTCCTCAGAAGAGTTATTTTATATCCAGCGAGTCCTGGACCCCCCGTGGTCTAGAGGTCTCTGGGGGTCTCGGCGCTGCTGAGACCCCTGACCCTCCCCTGGCAGCTCTGTGTACCCCTTGAGGAGGTTCCCACTTATGCCTGCCGGCCCCGGGGGATACAGGGCGCTCCCTGGCGGAGGCGCACACCACACATCTGAGAGGGTCCCTGCGTGCTCCGCCATAGGGGGGAGCAAAGGGCCATGGCGCCACACATCCCTGAGGATCCCTGTGGCGTTCAGCCGGGTAAGTGCTCTTTGGTCTAAAGAGTATCTTTGACGGCTATGGCAAGTGTACTGCCTGTGTGTTTCTTGTCTATTTCAGACGCTGCCTTGACTGGGGAGCAGAGACGGAGGCCAGTAATTTTTATTTTTATTTTTTATTTGCGCATGCTTTTTCGTTTTTGCTTCCTGCCTTCATTGAGGCAGGATGCTCCCTGTATTGGCGCGCGTTTTCTTGCTTTTATTGACTTGCTTCCTGCCTTCATAGAGGTAGAAAGTTTTCTGCCCTCATTTTTGTTGTTTGAATAAGGTGGGGGTGTGGCCTAGCGGGGGCGGGGCTTAGCGTCTCCTGGCTTCCTGCCGTCATTACTTAGGCAGGAAGCGCTTGGTTGAGCGTGCGCTGGCGGTCCCTGCTTCTCCCTCCGGCGTCCAGCGGCGCCTCCTGCTCTCTGCTCCCCGTCCCTCCACACACTTAGGAGGAGCGGTCGCCGCAGTACCGGTGAGTCCCCTCTGCCTCTGGCAGGGGTTCTTTGTCAGTGCTGTCTCTCCAGGCTAACTATTAGGAGTCCTCAGGAGCACTGCCGCTTTCTCTCCTAAAGCTATTTACTTCACTGACCTTTTAGGCTGTGTAGTATTATAGTTGCTGTGATGTTAACCCCTTCTGAAAAAGTGGAACTTTAGGGGAAACACATGGTGTTTAAGGGAGTTTCCCCCTATTGATTTTTTGCTCGGCATTTCTGGGGTAGCTCTTTTCTAAGGGTGAGCTTTAACCCTTCAGAGCCTGTCGCATATATAAAAATAAATAAATAAATAAATAAATAAAAAAAAAAGAGTGAGTTTTGAAAACAGGCTGTGCAGCTTTCACACTTTTTTTGCCATCCTGGTTGTACATCCTGGCATCTGGTGTGGGTGGCATGTCGGATCAGGGGCCTGGGAGTGCGGATCGGTCTCCTGATCCGTTTCAGGTTCAGTCGCACGCCTCTGATACACTCAGGCCTTCTACTACATCAAGTTCAATGCTCAGTGATGTTAAGGTGGAGGCGCTCACTCGCTCCATTGATAGTCTCTCTAGTCTCCTGGGACAGTGGGTGTCAGCTAGATCACACCCAATGCCACGAGGTAAAAAGCGCCGCAAGACTATGGTGGCGTTGTCTCCCTCGCAGAGCGCATCAGAGGCTTCGGATTCACCAACAGATTCGGTTGATGAAATTTCTGAGTCCGAAGAGGAGGATCAACAGGATCGCTCTGTTTCTCTTTCTGGTCGCGTAGATGGGCTTATTAAGGACATGCGGGAAGTATTAGAGCTGTCTGAAGAGCCGACAAGACCGTCTAGGTCGGGCCGTCTGTATCAGAAGACGCGCCGTGTTCGTTCTACATTACCTGCGCGTGAGGAACTTAACAAAGTGGTGGAGAAGGAGCATCAGTGTCCGGATAAACGCTTCCGAGGAACGCGTTTTTTTGATGCCCTATATCCCTGTGCCAAGGAGATGGTTACTAATTGGGTTCCCTCTCCTGAGGTGGATATATCTCTGTCTCAGCTGACCAAGTCTTCCCTGCTTCCTGTTAAAGGGAGAGCCAATCTTCAGGATCCTTTGGACAGAAGATCGGAGTCAGCGGCGAAATCCATCTATGAAGCCGCGGGTCATGGTTTCCGAGCGGCCTTGGGGCCATGTGGGCCGGTGAGGCTTCTCTGCGGTGGTTGGATCAGCTGCGTGCGGCATGGCAGGATGGGACTTCGCTTTCAGAAGTGGAAAAGCTTTTTCAGCGAATGGAAGAAGCTATGTGTTATGGCAGAGATGCAGTACTGGACACTGCTTCAATTCTGTCCAGGGCTCAGGCTTCGGCAGTGACGATTAGAAGAGCTCTGTGGCTTAAACAGTGGACCGGGGATGCAGTATCCAAACAGGGATTGCTTAGTCTGGCATATAAGGGCGGTCAGCTCTTTGGTTCAGATCTTTCGGAACTAATTGCCAAAGCTAAAGCTAAGGATGTTATTCTGCCTGGGAAAAAGGCAGTGGCATCCACAGCCAGCAGGACAGGGCCCGGCAGAGGTCTTCGGTCCTTTCGGGCCAGGGGACGATTCAGTCAGCCTTCTTGGAGATTGGGTCGTCCCTCATCCTCCGGCAGATCCGCCCAGAAATCTTGTACTCCTTGGAAGCAACGGTCCCGTCAGGACAGACGGGAGGTTGATAAAAAGTCCGCTAAGGCTGACTGACGCCAGGGATCCCCCCGAGGGCTCTCGGGTGGGAGGTCGTCTGCTACAATTTGGGTCGATCTGGGCATCCCACATAGCAGATGCCTGGGTGACACGGGTTATGTCGGCAGGCTATTTCATAGAGTTTCATTCGCTGCCTCCAGACAGGTTTCGTCTGACCGTCATTCCGTCCGTGCCAAGACTGGCTGCCGCACTGTTTCAGGATGTCGACTCTCTCCTACAGCAGGGTGTGGTGGTTCAGGTTCCTCCGGAAGACCAGGGAAAGGGTTTTTATTCCAACCTTTTTGTGGTCCCCAAAAAGGAGGACAAGTTTCGTCCAGTGCTGGATCTCAGGGATTTGAATATTGACGTCCGGACACGGAAGTTCCGCATGGAGTCTCTCCGATCGGTGATAGCGACCCTGTCGCAGTACGATTTCTTGGTGTCCATAGACATCCGCGACACCTATTTGCATATCCCTATCGGCAGGGCTCACCAGCTTTTCTTGCGTTTCGCTATAGGTCAAACCCATTACCAGTTTGTGGCCCTGCCTTTCGGGTTGGCCTCAGCTCCCAGGGTTTTTACAAAAATTCTGGCTCCTCTCATGGCGCTTCTTCGAAGACAGGGGGTTACGATCCTCCCCTACCTGGACGACCTGTTCATAGTGTCACCCACAGCGGAGGATGCAATAGCGGCTCGCGATCTCTCCCTTCAGTACCTGATGGACTTCGGGTGGCTGATCAATTGGAAGAAATCGTCATTGGAGCCAGCACAGTCCATTCTTTTCCTGGGGATGCAGTTCGATACTGTTCGGGCAGTTGTGTCCCTGCCTCCTGTCAAACAGACGAACCTTCGTCTTCTTGTCCAGGCTATGAGGTCGGCGCTGTCAATGTCCCTTCGGGAATGCATGCACCTTCTGGGTCAAATGGTGGCAACTATGGAAGCAGTACCATTTGCACAATTTCATTCCCGGGATCTCCAGAGCCTTATTCTGACCCATTGGGATCGATCGCTAACTTCTCTGGATCGCTCGGTCATTATCTCCCGCAGGGTGCGGGAATCTCTTGGATGGTGGTTACGTCCGGAGACTCTATCCGTGGGGAAATCCTTCCTTCCTCCGAGATGGTCGGTGGTGACAACCGATGCCAGCCGGACAGGCTGGGGGGGAGTTTGGAACAACCTCTGGATTCAGGGAGTCTGGTCGCCAAAGGAGTCGTCTCTCCCGATCAACATTTTGGAGTTGAGAGCAATATTTCTCTGCCTCCAACATTGGGCGGTCTTATTGAGCGGTCTACCGGTCCGGATCCAGTCGGACAACGCTAAGACAGTCGCGTACATCAACCACCAAGGCAGGACGAGGAGTTCCAGTCTCATGTCGGAGGTCTCTCGGATCCTGGTCTGGGCCGAGTCCAAAGTTCCAGCAATCTCTGCAATTCACATTCCAGGGGTGTTGAATATCTCGGCGGACTTCCTCAGTCGCGAGCAAGTGGACCCTGGGGAATGGAGTCTCCATCCAGAAGTGTTTTTTCTGCTGTGTTCCCGTTGGGGGCCTCCTCAGGTGGACTTGATGGCATCCAGGCTGAACGCCAGGGTTCCGACGTTCATGTCCAGGTACAGGGACCCGGAGGCGGTGGCGGTGGATGCTCTAGTGGCCCCGTGGGGTCAGTTCAAGCTGATCTATGCGTTTCCGCCGATATCCTTACTACCTCTGGTGATCCGACGGATCAAACTCGAAAGGGTATCAATAATTCTGATAGCACCAGACTGGCCGCGGAGGACATGGTATTCGACGCTGGTGTCTCTTCAGGCGGCACCTCCGTTTCCGCTGCCCCTTCGCCCGGACTTGCTCACTCAGGGGCCCATTTGTCATCCGGACCTGAGGTCCCTTCGTTTGACGGCGTGGCTCTTGAGACCGAGATCTTGACCCGTCGCGGTTTTTCGCCCGAGGTTATTGCTACCTTGCGGGCGGCCCGGAGTCCAGCTACGTCCAGGATTTATCACAGAACTTGGGAGTCTTTCTATTCATGGTGTTCTGGATCCTCAAGAAACCCGAGGGTTTTTTCCATCCCCAACTTCTTGGCCTTTCTGCAATCTAGTCTGGCCAGGGGTTTGGCAGTTAGTACGGTGCGGGGACAGGTATCTGCTCTTTTCGCACTTTTTAGGAAGGCTATTGCCTCTCGTAGGGATGTGCGCTCTTTTTTTCGCGGAGTCGCACGTCAGTTTTCACCACAGAGGGCAGTTGTGGCTCCATGGCGGCTTAATCTAGTCCTGGAAGCCCTTCAGCATAGGCCTTTTAAGCCTATGGATTCTGCTAAACTTTCACTACTTTCTTGGAAGGTGGCCTTCTTGGTGGCAGTCACCTCTTTGAGAAGGGAATCGGAATTGGCAGCACTTTCTTGCTCACCTCCTTTTCTGGAACTTTTTCCGGATCGCGTGGTGCTTCGTACTCGTGAAGATTTTTTGCCTAAGGTAGTGTCACAATTCCACATTAATCAGGACATTGTGTTGCCTTCTCTTTTCCAGGACCTAAGAATCCAAGGGAGCGGGCCTTGCACTCGTTGGACTTAGTGCGGGCATTGAAGTTCAATCTTACGATCACCCAAGGTTTTCGGAAGTCGGACTCTCTTTTTATAATTCCGGCAGGTCGTCGGCGTGGTCAACGTGCTTCCAAAGACACGATAGCTCGGTGGATCCGTTCAGCTATTCTGGAAGCGTACCGGCTCAAGGGCGAGCCTTGTCCGGTTAAAGTTAAAGCTCATTCCACGAGAGCCATTGGCTCATCGTGGGCTTTTCGTCAGGGGGCCTCGGCAGCGCTGCTCTGCCGGGCGGCCACCTGGCGCTCCGTTCACACCTTTACTAAGTTTTATAAGGTGGACGTAAGTGCTTCAGCCGATGCGGCCCTGGGACGCAGGGTCCTGCAGGCGGCGGTAATTTAAGTTATCCCTTTATTTAGTTTTCCATTATTTAGCGCGGTTTGCGCTCTTGTCGAAGTTTTGGGGTATGGAAGCTTCTGCCTCTTTTTCCCACCCTTAAGTAGGTACTGCTTTAGGACGTCCCACGAAGTAGAGAATCTGTGTCTCCCTTCCTTCCCTTCTGCTGCTGAAAGCCGGATTTTGGTAAGAACTTACCTGTAAAATCCTTTTCAGCGAAGGAAGGAAGGGAGACACAGCACCCTCCCAGGGCAGAAGTGTTTTTTTGTGTTTCTAGATGCAGCGCGTCTCCTTCCTGATGACGATCATCTGGACTGGGTTTAGCGCTCTACGGCTCTCCTTCCAGTTTCGCCAGCTCTACACAGTTGTCAGGTCCAATGGAGTATGCCTAAGACTGTGTGTTTCTATTACATAACCTGTTTTCTCTCATTTCTGAAATTTCAGAAGGAGATATGTTGTTCTGCTGGTTGGTCTGCTCTTCCTTAGCTTGTGTACGGACTGATGAACATGGGAGTAGGAGGAGCCTATATACTGGAGGGGCCGGTCGTCTTTTTCCAATCTGAGGTGACTATCCTATGGGGCTCCGCCTACCCACGAAGTAGAGAATCTGTGTCTCCCTTCCTTCCTTCTCTGAAAAGGATTTTACAGGTAAGTTCTTACCAAAATCTGGCTTTTGGTGTAGATGCAATGTTTTTATCGCCCATTATTGCATTTTATTGCAATGTTGCGGCGACCAAAAAAAAAGTAATTCTGGCATTTTGATGTTTTTCTTTTTTCATTAAGCCGTTTTCTGATTGGATTAATTCTTTTTATAGATTGATAGATCGGGCGATTCTGAACAAAGCTATACCAAATATGTGTATTTCTGATGGACAATAAACGCTATGAATGCCGATCGCTGGGCGTCACTCATAGCAGATCGGCTATGACAACCACAGGGGTCTTCTGCAGACCCTGGGTGTTCATGCCAGCCCATCAGCGCCCCGCAATCATGTGACTGGAGCGTCGATGAGGGTGTCTTATGACAGGTTTCCAGCGCAGCCATGTTAAATGCCGCTGTCGGAGATTGGCAGCGGCATTTAACATGTTAACATTCACTGGTGGATCGTGATTCCACCCTCGGCTGTTAGGGGCACATGACAGCTGATCATGTCAGCTGCAGCATCACTCTGACAGCAACATATAACATGCATGCGCTGGAAGCGCTTCACTAACTCCGCCCATCGGCGTCCATGTCACATGACTACGGGACGCGTGACAACCCAGGGTTTGCAGGAGACACCTGCGGTTGTCATTGCCGGGATGCTACGAGCACCGCCCAGCGGTCGACGCTCATAGCAAGGGAGCACTTTAGCTACACACAGCCGAGCTGTTGGAGTGTGCGCCATTGAGGAGGGTGCTGGTATCCATAGTGGATGTAAGTAGTTGTTGTGCATTATAGACATGGATATTTTGGCTGCTTTACCTGGTCTGCTGTAGAGTCTGTAGGCAAAGGGACTTTGATAATAGTTTCTAATTTTCAACTGTGGTTGGTTTCTGTGCACTAGATAAATTTTTCTGGTATTTTACTGGTTTATACCCCATTTGATCTATTTAATTCATTATTTTTGTTATAGAATTTAGCCACTTGGCATTAATACACTATCATACAGTATTTGTATTCTATTATATTTGTCAGGCACTTGCACTTTAATAAAGATTGCACTTTATCCACACAAATATCATTCAGCAGCTTATATAGATGGATGTCTAATGAAATTATACATACCTTATCTTGTGTTATTTATTGCACCCTCTCCATTGGTGCCCCTCCACCGCACTGTTTTTAATATTTCCTGTGTTCTGTGATTCATCCCCTTTGCTTGTTAAGATTTAATAAAAATATTCCCAAGATATACCTGACCGCATTTCGAAGTGTGTTTCTCTTGTTTCTCAGTAGTATGTTTACTTCGATGGTCCAATTTTTTCTAATAGGTCCATGATTGGGTTAAGATAGAATATTTTCTGATATATTATATACCCATTTGTTTCTCTTTTCTTTTATGTACAAACCACGGGTAGCATGAATCAGACACTGGTTCTATTATTGCAGCAAGGTATGTTTTACACTGAAATGCAGCCGTGTGTTAGTGTAAACATACTTGTTAAAGCTAGCAAACTTCTCCCCGGCCCACTCCTTTAGACTGACATGTTTCACTCATTGGAGTGGGGTGCGGAAAAGCCCCTGGGGTCTGGCCTGTTAGACTAAGCTTTTAGGATACCTACTCCCCAGTCAGTCCTTAAGGGTATGTGCACACGATCAGGAGCCGCTGCGGGTTTGACACTACATGCTTATGCAGCATCAAACCAGCAGTGACCAGATGTTACAGCATAGTGCATGGGATCTGTAGAAATCCCATGTCCACTATGCGTCTCCCTGCTCCTGCTGATCACCCGCGGACACAGGACATGCGGCGCGTCTTTCCAGACCGTGGCATGTCAATTCCTCTTGCGGAGTCACTAGTCTTCTCAAGAGAAATTGGATCACTACAATGTATTGAATGCGGTGACTCCGCATGGTTCAATGAACACATGCAGATTCACCTGCTTTCATATACAGTGAAGGAAATAATTATTTGATCCCTTGCTGTTTTTGTAAGTTTGCCCACTGACAAAGACATGGACAGTCTATAACTTTAAGGGTAGGTTAATTTTAACATTGAGAGATAAAATATCCCCCCAAAAAAACAGCATGGGATCAAATAATTATTTCCTTCACTGTAACGCAGCGCTTTGGACGCAGCATAAAGTATACTGCGTCCAAAACATTGCCTGTCCGGATCTTGTGCACATACCCTAAAAGTATGTTTTCTCTGAAGGCCACAGCATTTCAGAGTAACACATACATGGCTGCAATAACGCAGGCAATGACAGATGCATGTTGGTTCAGGCAGCATGAATCACCTGTCCAGTTGCCTTTAAAGTGAACCTGTCAACACAATTTTGTAATGTAAAGTAAAGACATGGCTGTACTGGTGCTGTATTACTGATTGAATTGGTGATGAAATATGCTTTGTTGTTCATCTTTATTCGGCATTTGAAAATTTCTGCTAATTAGATTTCGGTGCACAGGGGCCGGACTGTGCACTGGGTCTTCTGCCCCCTTGTCTATCTGTATTCTATGGCTCTTCCGCCTGCCTCTTGTCTCAGTGATCTGCCTCCCTTGGTTTGTAATCTCCTCTTCAAACAGAGGAGGCAGGCTGAGGGGCCGTGGAGTCACAGACAGGGAGGAGAAGACCCAGAATGAAGCCCAGCCCCTGCGCACCGAAATCTAGTTACCAGAAATTTTCAAATGCTGAATAAAGAAGAACAGCAAAGCAGATTTCTTTACCAAAGGTATTGATTTAATCTGTACTACAGCGTCATTACAGCCATGTCTTTACTTTACAAAATCTGGCTGACAGGTTCTCTTTAATTTTGTAAGTTTTAGTTGAATGTCTGCATGTACTCATACCTGCTCACCTTTTAAGACTTCATCAAAGCTGAACAATGGATTGAATACATCCATGCTATAAAGCACCATGTGTTACAATCTTATTTCTTTAAACAAACAAACAAACCCTTCTTTATACACAGTTTTAGCTAAATAAGTATAATGTTCCAAATGTGGTTTTTAATTAGATAATAAAGACATCTTTATTGTACTGCCAGATCTATTGCATAACAGCATTTCTCTTTATGAAAAGAAAGTTCTGCCAAGTTTATGGCAAATGAAGACTGAGCAACGTAATCTGTATTTGTAAAGTGGTGGGAATTATAGGGATGGCCAGAGTCAGATGAATAAGACTGTTTACAATTTTGTTTCCGCTTTGTCAGTGTTCAAAAACATTTACTAAGTTAATGAAAATAAAAAATATAGAATGGCTTTACTTACACCTGTAACCCTTAGCATTTGAAAGATCAGACCTTATAGTTACTTAAACAAATGTACAGTACCATATTTAAATAAATACATCAATAGAGTTCCATGGGTTAATGCATATAAGGCACCCTTAGACTTCTATGGGGCCCTACTGTACCTTCTTATATTTTCAGGAATACATAGTGTTTTCCCTATGAATGTGACACAAACAAAATCGTGCTATATTCCCTCAAATGCTTTTTTACGGAGCATTCTAGTCTATGACATTGCAACCAAGGGGAGATATTGCAGAAATGCAGCCTCACGGGACTTCATGTTCTGTGCAAAACTTTCTCAGATGCAGTCCTGAAAAGAGATTTAAAAAAACATTACTGAAAGCAAGAAATTTGTTAAAATAAATAGGCAATACTTGCATTCTGCTGTAGTGATCCTGCAGCTGTGACATCATGTCTGTCATCCATATGATTACTGCAACCAGTTCCTGTCCATAGCAATGACTTACCATAGTACATGCAAGCATTACTACTAAGGCCAGTGATTGTGATGAATGTTATTTCTGTTGGGGCCATCAGAGCAGAAGAGGCTGGACCTGCAGAACATTAAACAGAGTATTGCATATTTATTATTTTAACACATTTCCTGCTTGTCTATTATTTAACAATCATGGACAACCCCTTTAAAGGGGTTGTCCAATACTTTTAAAAATATGCTAATGTGTTTTAATGATAAATAGAAGCTTCTTTCTAATTACCTCCTGGTGCTGTTTCTGCCTGTGAGCGGCGCTATCGGTGGCCGCTCATAGACAGCACGTGACCCCCGGCTGCAGCCGGCTCTGACATCTGCTGATGTCACAAGTCCAGGCTGCAGCCAAGGGTCCCTCTTACGTGTTCCACCGATGGCTGCTGGATTGTGGGCGGGGTTACCCTGTCCCCATTCATTGGGAAAGCGCGCAGTGGATGCGGGGTGTGACGCAGGGAATAACCCCGCCCACAACCCAGCAGCCACCGCGTGGACCCCAGCGCTGAGTCACGCCTCACTTGATGTGACGTCAGCGGGGGGTCACGTGCTGTCTCTGAGCGGCCACCGATAGCGCCGCTCACGGGCAGAAACAGCACCAGGAGGTAATTAGAAAGAAGCTTCTATTTATCATTAAAACACATTGGCATATTTTTAAAAGTACTGGACAACCCTTTTAAGTTGGCCATACACCTTAGATAGCTGTCTGCAGAATGCTTTTTTTCGACTGACAGCTATTCCTCCCAAGTGACTGCCTACTGATTTAAACACAAAAATAATAGAATGAAAGTTCAAGCATGCAAAGATCAAAATTGTGATCAAAATAGTGGTCTTAGTAGCTTCTATATCTAAGCAAGAAGTTTGTTTTCCTTGTTTTAGGCTGTGTCCACGATGAGTTTTAGGTGAGTTTTTGATGCTGCAAAGTTTTGCTGCTTCAGAAACGCAGCATCTTACAGTTCCAGAGAAGTGGATGGCATTTATAGAAAACTCATGCCCACTGTGCTTTTATTACTCTGTGTAAACTGACCTGCGGTGCGTGATTCATATTCTTAACATATCTCTTGCTGGTATGCTTAGCTTTGTGCAGATTTCCCATAGACTTGTAATAGATGCGGAAAAAATGCACCTTTTTTTTTATTCATTTTCGCTGTGGAAACGCATCAAAAATGAATGTAATCTGCACATGACTGTATCAATTAAGTTTTGTTAAAGCCAAATACCAGGAAGTATCAAAAACAAAGCAGCTTTATTCAAAACATGACATAGCAAGAAGAGACAAAAGCTGCAGCATCATAATAGGTCCAGAAATGCTACGGAAAATCTGCATCGTGAAAAACTCCCCAAAAGCTCATGGTGGGAACAGAGCTTTAAAAGTATTATTATAAGCACTGTGATAGGTTAAGGTTAAAGTGAGTCTACTAATATTTTTTAATGGACTAACAAGACACTTAACCTATTTTGATCCCTGTTTTTGAGTATGTGCTCTAAAATCTGATAATTTTTTTAAATGTTGTGCCTATAAAAGACCAAATCCTCCCAGTGTACCCCTGTGTGCTGGCTCCTGAGTACAAACAGGGTTTGGGTTCAAGAGAGCAGAGAGCGCTCCATTAATGCATTGAGTGGGCAGGAGTAGGAAGCCAACAATGACACCAGTTTTCATCTACCTGTAGTCCTTAGCAGCAGTGCACTTATTAGTGGTACATGAACTTTGAGAGGCACTGCTAGCTGTCTGAACCATCACCTGTTGTTTCCCCTATATAGGACATGGACTTAAACAAGATTAAAACTCCTGAAAAGTTTGGGGGTGTATTCCTGAAAAATAGGAACTAAGATTTGTTAAACAGGTTGTCCGACTTAAGTGAAAGCCTACATACAAAACCAGACAACTGCTCTGCTAAAACAGTTAAAAAAAATAGATCCCAGGTTTACATTGGCTGCAGATGTTAAAGCCTGTATACCCCAAGTCACATTTGCAGCTTTTTAATGCCCTCAGTGTTCCCAAGCCATTTACCGCCGAGGCCAGTGATTGTCTGTAGACGTCATGTAAGGAATATGAGCTGTGATGTCTACCGCCAATGTAACCCGTACAGCAGCAGGGTCTCCTCACTGGAACGAAAAGGGAGTATAATTTGTTAGCACTGTAGATACCTCTCTGCAAGCTAACACATAACATGGACAACTACTTGATTTTTTATTATATAGAAATTTAAACAATAAAGCCCGATTGTGTGTATTTCTAGATTATTGCATTGCATCACAATCACAACCAAATAAATATAAATGCATGATGTTCCCTAAAATAAGAATACAGTATCATCTACAACTTGATCTGTCTGTAATTTACAGCTGGGATCCTTTGTCAATGGACTGCAGATAACTAATCCTGGCCATTCTACTCTTTATATGCAGTTAGGGGATCCTCTGTTTACCCTTTGGCCTCTCTAACAACTACAAGAGGCAAATGCGTTCCTGTGGAAGACTGAAGCCTAATAATGGCCTCCATGTCATGAATGTTAAAACTATTTTTATAATTACTGTTTTTCCTTTAGCCAGTGTGGCCTCTAATATACAGCCACTGTACTGCATAGTATACTTATTTTTTATCTTCTAGTTTCTTGTGCTTTCCTGTACTGTTCAGATGTAGTCTGACCTTGACTTATACTAGCCACACGTATACCAAAAAGGTACTCTTTTGGCATATTATACTTTTTACTATTGAAGTCTATAGGCATGTTAGCCATGTAAATAGCAAAGAATGGAAATACATGTATGTGTAATAGGAGGCAGTAAAATCTCAGAAGAACTCTTGCAGGATGTGCCATAAGTGAGGAAAGACTGCCATCTGCTGGCCAGGCAAAATCAAGCAGAACCAAGTTGTGCTAGAACATTTGAAGGGGGTGTAAATTCAGATGCTGGACCTGAACAGGTGACCCACAGGACGGATTTCCTGGATATAAAAGCCCTGTGTGCCGAACCGGGCAGATTTGGCGCCAAGTCGAAGAGCAGAGCAGACGTGCTCTAGAAGTGCAGCAGTGCCAAGCGTGTCAGGCCTCAGCTGGAGGCCCATGTCACCTAAGTGTGGGACACCACCTGACGAGGTCTGGACCCTTCACAGAAGTGCCTCGAGTTCTGCATATGCTGGTCGGAGCCAGGACCCGCGCTCTGTGCAAATTAAGCTTCCGGAATCCGATGTCACATGTCAAGAGCCGAGGTCTGGACCCCCCTGCCCCAAGCCTGAGAGACTACAGTCTACGGTCAAGCGGAGAAGAGCTGAGAGAAGACTGCGACATGAGTGGCTTGCCGGTGATAGTGGAGGAACAGCGCGAGTGAACAGGACCGTCACTTCCAGCTTTCAGCTACGATACTGCGGACAGTTGGGATTAGGACTTCGGAGGAGGCCGGTTGGTGCATGAGAAGTTCAACGAGACTTGATTGATTATATCCGAAAGAGACTTGCGGCCTAGCAGGAAAACCGGTGACCCCCGCTAGGGCCATATAGAGAGAAAGAGAACTTGCGTGGTGACTCCCACGACTGGGTGCATCACATTTCTGAAAATAACTTTACTGTTACTTACTGAAAGACTCCTTTTTGTTATTTCAAGTTACTGTAGATTCCCATTGTTACTAACTAGGGTTGAGCGAGTATGTTCTGTCCGAATATGCTCGGGCCGAGCTCCGAGTATTTACTGCTGCTCGGTGATAAGGTTAAATCGCTCCCGTGTGCATGATTTGCAACTGTTTGACAGCTTTATTACATGTGAGAAATGTGTAAGAAATAGACATTCCTCACATGTAATAAAGCTGTCAAACAGTTGCAAATCATGCACACGGGAGCGATTTAACCTGCTCACCGAGCAGCTGTAAATACTCGGAGCTCGGCCCGAGCATACTCGGCGAAAGGGTTAATAGAACATACTTGCTCAACACTATTACTAACCCCTTATAAATAATTGTTATACATATAAAGTGGTTATATCAATCCCTGACTGTTTCCGCCTCGTGGTCTCTGTGCGTTGCATTCCGGCACCTGCGTTACATATGTATATTTTTACATAGAGATTATTCAGCAGAAAGATATAGAAAGTTGTAACTAAGAATTTCATTTTTGATTGACTAATGGAGACAGCCTGCCTATGAAGACATTTCCATTGCATTTTGGCCCCTCCTTTGGGTGTTGAGGTTTTTTCGAGGATTAAAGACTTAATATATAATGAAGAAATAGAGTGAAAGAGATAAATGGAGTCCATTTGTGCATTTTTTCTGACTGTCCATATTTTTGTATAGAGCAGAAAAAATTTACACTCTTTGAAAATAAGTTCCTTTTATTTGCATTATATATTATTTATATTATATTTTTGGGATGGGCATAAGAACATAGACAACCTTTTTGGTGGTTGATTTTTTTCAGAGATTCAGATGGAACATCCAACAAAACTGTCAAAATGTAATGTAATTGTCCCCTAATATTTTCGTGGTTGTGTGAACTTAGCTTAAGTCTCTATAAAAGGTGCAGAAATCTCAGAAATCTTGGGTTTTTGGTTTAATTTCCTTAATTTAGCATATTCTAAGTTGTATCCCTTTTGGAAATAGAACCATAAAAAGATAAAAAGCATATTTTTTTATTAAGGAGATAAGTGTATTTTAGTTTTAAATCTGTCACTTTTCTTCATAATATTTGATGGACAAGTTATATTTAAATTAAAGAGCCCATATTTGTGGTAATCAGCCATCGTACTGACACGTAATGCATATATGAATAGCTGGCTTTAGGGTTTTTATTAGGAGCTGTAATATATCATTAAGTGCATTACACATCTTTTACTCTCCACCATATTCCATGCTCCACCGATGACGATCACTTATGTTTATTGTCTATTTGCAGAATACACTGAGAACCGCCACCCTAGAAGCAGTTTTTAATGCTTCCTCTGCAGTTTTTAAGTGCTTCAGTAATGATGCGAAACAGAGGGAGAGAATATTGAAGCAGTATGATTTGTTAGATATGTCATTGGAATCTATGTAGTTCATTCTATGTCAGGAGTCACTTTACATTATTATAACATTAGTAAATCCTTGCACAGGTTGTACTATATGCTCAATATGCATCATTTTTATCACCTTTCATTCCATGTCTCATGAAAGTTTTTTTTTTATAGCATTTTGTTTTAGGCATACAATATATTTTCCTTTCCATATTATGCAGTTGTCCATGCACTAGTTTGTCCAATTATTAAAAAGGTTGTCTCATGAAGATAGCGCTCAGTTCATATGTCCTAGTAGGACACACAAGATGTTTTGAAAGGGAGTCCCTCTCTCAGCGCCCCTTTATGAGCCAGAACATGAAGGTCTGTGAGCTTCTCCTGTAGTGTCGGGCTTTTAGGCTAGGTGCACATTGCGTTTGTGCCCACTCAGACACATATGTTCAGGAGGTATCTCGCTTGACAGTTGCCACAGTCAGGATGGATGAAGAGGCATCTGCCATACCTGACACTGATGCTGAGAGAAAATGGTGAATGGCAATGTTACAGTATACTTCAGGAAAAGCTTCTGACTTAGGCTAAGTGCACAGACATCTTTGGAAAACATTAATGGCCTTTCATCTTAACCCCTTCCCTGCATATGACATATGATTATGTCATATGTTAGGTCCCCGTATTTGATGCAGCGTAGGTATTTGTTTAACTCAGCCATCATCTGCCTCTAACAACAGCAAGTGGAGCCGCTGTTAATGTCTACCATAACTATCATGACATGAGAAACCTAGCCTGTGGCTGGCGTTCATAGGAGATCGTCATTTTTACTATATACTGCAATACTGTAGTATTGTTCTATATTGAGTGATCAGACAACCACAGACTCTAGGCCCGTAAGGGGACTAATAAATGTAAGAAAATATATATGTATATATATATATATATTGTTTAAATCGCCCCACATTTTTCCCCCCATTAACGATATCTGTAAAATTATGGTCTATCAAAATAACATTTAATAACTCAGTCAGTAAACTGAGCAACAAGAAAAAAACATTGAAAAGCCAGAATTGCATTTTGCTGGCCGCCACAATTTTGCAAAAATAATGCAATACGATGAGATCAAAACGTCAGATCTACCCAAAAAATAGTATCAATAAAAACATGAGCTTTCCCTGCAAAACACAAGGTCTTACAATCAACCAAAAAATGAAAACATTGCAGGTCTCAGAAAACAGTAACACATGCAAAAATTGTTAGTATTTTGAGGAGGGGGGAGCGAATTTTCAATATTTTTTTTTTTACAATTTAAATATCGGTAATTTAAAAAATACAAGTTTTGTATTGCCATAATCATACTGAACTAAAGAATCATGTTGGCAATTTGTTTTTACAGTACAACGAATTCTGTAAAAACAATTGCGTAATTACATTTTTTTCCCCACAATTTCAGCGCACAGGGAATTATTTTCCTGTTTTCCAGTACATTGGCACCATTCAATGTACAATTCATTTCAAACTACAACTCGTCCCAGCTATTTGGATGAAAACATTAAAAACTTATGGCTGAAAAAAAGAGTAAAAGCAAAAGTAGAAAAACAGAAAATCATGATGTGGGGAATGGGTTAATGGCTAGCGTTTGATGCTACACTTCCCAAACAGAAGCTACTGCATGTAAATTGCCTACCTAGCTGCTCTTATTTTAGCAAAACCAGTAGCCAAGGGTGCATTGGACAATCAGGTAATTTGTGTTGTCTTTTATTAACCCCTTTATGACCTTTGACGTAAGTTTACTTCATCGTTGGAACGCGGTTCACTGGTTATGAAGTAAACTTATGTTATGGCGATCGTGCGGGCACAAATAGCCGAGCTGCAGCTGTCACAGCCAGGAGCGGTGCCCGCACCGCCCCAGGTGATTTAACCCTCTAAATACTGTGATGGATATCGATCGCAACATTTAGGAGGCTGGGAAGGGGCTCCTTCTTCCTTCCGATCGGCACCCACACGACATCATCGCGAGGGTCCGATTGTTGCCATGGCAACCTCAGGTCATCTTGACTACCTCCGGGTCTGCTAGCTACGGTGGCCTTGTTAGACCATACTCAGAGCATGGTCTATGAGGCTTCTGTGCAACACTGCCAGGTATAATGATTTGCAGTGCTGGTGAATTGCAATGCATAAGGCTATGTGTCCACGATGCAGAAATGCTGCATATTTTTTCCGCTTCTCCCTGGCAGGAAAAACGCATGCGGATTTTACATGCATTTTTCCCGCCAGGTAGAAGCGTTTATCAAGCGTTTTTGCATGCATTTCTGCATGCGGGCTATCAAGCGCTTTTCCAAGCGATTTTAGCATCACTTGGAAAGTGCTTGACAACTTTGTCACACTATATAAATCCATGCAACCGGCATGGATTTATATAGTGTGACCAAGTAATAGTTAAAAAAAAAAAGAATAAGAATGGTGAAAAATAAAAAATAAAGATTATACTTACCTTCCGATGGCCCGCGGTCTCCTCCGCTCCGTCCTGTCTCCCCGGTGTCTTGCGGTGGTGTGAAGGACCTGCGATGACATCATTGAGTCATGTGACAGGTCACGCGACCGCCTACGTCAGCGGTCGCGTGAACTGTCACATGACTCAATGACATCATGTCAGGTCTTCACACCACCGTGAGTCGCCCAACACACCGCACGCATCGCTGAGGAGGCCGGGGGCCAATGGAAGGTAAGTATCTTTATTTTTTATTTTAAATTCTTTTTTTTTACAGTTGCTATGGTACCTGGGTCTGGATGAGAGTCTCCTCTTCTCCAGGCCTGGGTACCATCCGCACATTGAATCGCTTCATATCCGCATGTGTACATGTAGTGATGTGGATATGAAGCGTTTCAATGCAAGTCAATGGCGGCAATTACGCTGCGTGTCCGCAAAATTAATGGACATGCTGCTTATTTTTCCACAATGATTTTCCGCAGCATGTGCACAGCACATGCGGATTATCATTGGGGACCATGGGGCACGTACAGTACAGACCAAAAGTTTGGACACACCTTCTCATTTTAAAGATTTTTCTGTATTTTCATGACTATGAAAATTGTACATTCACACATAAGGCATCAAAACTATGAATTAACACATGTGGAATTATATACTTAACAAAAAAACTGTGAAACAACTGAAAATATGTCTTATATTCTAGGTTCTTCAAAGTAGCCACCTTTTGCTTTGATGACTGCTTTGCACACTCTTGGCATTCTCTTGATGAGCTTCAAGAGGTAGTCACCAGAAATGGTCTTCCAACAATCTTGAAGGAATTTCCAGAGATGCTTAGCACTTGTTGGCCCTTTTGCCTTCACTCTGTGGTCCAGCTCACCCCAAACCATCTCAATTGGGTTCAGGTCTGGTGACTGTGGAGGCCAGGTCATCTGGCGTAGCACCCCACTACTCTCCTTCTTTGTCAGATAGCCCTTACACAGCCTGGAGGTGTGTTTGGGGTCATTGTCCTGTTGAAAAATAAATGATGGTCCAACTAAACGCAAACCGGATGGAATAGCATGCCGCTGAAAGATGCTATGGTAGCCATGCTGGTTCAGTATGCCTTCAATTTTGAATAAATCCCCAACAGTGTCACCAGCAAAGCACCCCCACACCATCACACCTCCTCCTCCATGCTTCACGGTGGGAACAAAGGCATGTAGAGTCCATCTGTTCACCTTTTCTGCGTCGCACAAAGATACGGTGGTTGGAACCAAAGATGTCAAATTTGGACTCATCAGACCAAAGCACAGATTTCCACTGGTCTAATGTCCATTCCTTGTGTTCTTTAGCCCAAACAAGTCTCTTCTCCTTGTTGCCTGTCCATAGTCCTGTGGTTTCCTAGCAGCTATTTTACCAAGAAGGCCTGCTGCACAAAGTCTCCTCTTAACAGTTGTTGTAGAGATGTGTCTGCTGCTAGAACTCTGTGTGGCATTGACCTGGTCTCTAATCTGAGCTGCTGTTAACCTGCGATTTCTGAGGCTGGTGACTCGGATAAACTTATCCTCAGAAGCAGAGGTGACTCTTGGTCTTCCTTTCCTGGGGCGGTCCTCATGTGAGCCAGTTTCTTTGTAGCGCTTGATGGTTTTTGCAACTGCACTTGGGGACACTTTCAAAGTTTGCCCAATTTTTCGGACTGACTGTAATTTCTTAAAGTAATGAGGGCCACTCGTTTTTCTTTACTTGGCTGCTTTTTTCTTGCCATAATACAAATTCTAACAGTCTATTCAGTAGGACTATCAGCTGTGTATCCACCTGACTTCTGCACAACACAACTGATGGTCCCAACCCCATTTATAAGGCAAGAAATCCCACTTATTAAACCTGACAGGGCACACCTGTGAAGTGAAAACCATTTCCGGTGACTACCTCTTGAAGCTCATCAAGAGAATGCCAAGAGTGTGCAAAGCAGTCATCAAAGCAAAAGGTGGCTACTTTGAAGAACCTAGAATATAAGACATATTTTCAGTTGTTTCACACTTTTATAATTTCACATGTGTTAATACATAGTTTTGATGCCTTCAGTGTGAATGTACAATTTCCATAGTCATGAAAATACAGAAAAAGATTTAAATGAGAAGGTGTGTCCAAACTTTTGGTCTTTACTGTATTACCAAGCGTTTTCGCTGTGGAAATTCTGCCGCAAAAACGCTTGAAAAACGCATAGTGGGCACACTTTCTAATGAAAGTTCCATAGAGGGACTAGGTAAAAAATAAAAAAGGTTAAAAAAATTGGAAAAATATTTTTAAAAAGATTACAAAATAAAAATAAAAAATGAAAAAAAATTATACCAATAAATATATTAATGTGAAAGCATAATTAAACAAAAAAGCACACATATTTGGTATCGCCGCGTCCGTAGCGAACCAAGCAATAAAAGTGTCCCACTAGTGACCCCTTCAGTGAACACTATAAAATATATATAAAAAACGAGGCGAAAAAACTTTTTTTTGTAGTGCCATTGCCGGCAGCTCTGCATGGTGTCCCCTTCTCCCTCCATGCAGGAAAGTTGGCTTACTCACTTCCTCAGTCCTTGGCGCGTGCTCCTGCCTCCTTCTTCTTCCTCTGTGCACTCCACACTGTGTTTCAGCATTGCGTGCTCCAATGTTCTTAAAGGGACAGGACACGCAGATGGTAAATGCCCCTAGCTAATAGCTGGGAGGCATTTAGTAATGTGTTCACTTGAAAGGTGTCTCCCAGCCAGTAGCTGGAGGCATCTTGCATAAAAGCCACCCTCCCCAATAGGGAGGTGCCTGCGCCACCCCTATAGTTACTGTTAGGTGGTTTGGTGTGCAACTGTATGTTGCCAGGTCTTCTATCCCTAGTCTGTAAAAGTTATTCCCGTATCCCGTGACCCATTAGTCCAGCTAGTTTGTCTGTATTCCTATGACCTCTTTGGCGGTGTCTGTATTCTGAAACAACATCGGCTGGACCTGTCCCAGTGGCCATCCTGTCTGCACAGTCTGAACTTGTCCCAGGTGGCTGTCTTGCCCTGTTTGAGAATCTAAGCTAATGTCTCTGCTCTTTGGCATCAGCTGCTACAGCCGGACGCAGGCCTTGAGTGGCACATGCCAGCTACCTGCCGCATAAGCCTGACGTCACCACTAAAGGCTCCAGCGAACACAAAAGTAGCTGCTTGAAGTCAAGCCCCTCCAGGGTAAGTCCGGTCCATGGCACAGTGGGTCCACGAACCACATGCGCCACCTTCGAGTGTAACATTTTTCATGATACTGCCAAACAAAAGGTGGAATAAAATGTAAATAAAAATGGTATAGCTGAAAACGTCATATTGTCCCGCAAAAACAAGCCATCATACAGCTCCGTCAGTGGAGAAATAACAAAAAAGTTATAGCTCTATGAATATAGTGATGAAAAAGCAATTATTTTTTCTGAAAAAATAGTTTTTATTGTATAAAAGCACCAAAACATAAAAAAAATTATATAAATGTGGTGTCGCTGTAATCGTACTGACCTGAAGAATAAAGAGGTCTTATCACTTTTACCAAATGGTGAACGGCATTAAAAAAAACAAAGAAAACAATTCCTATAATGAGGAAGATGGAGTCACTGTGGACGCGGTCTGGCCTATGATACGGTAATGTCCGTCTTTTAAGGCGCGCACAAAAGCGCTGTCAACCACAGTTTTGTGAACGTCTGAAAAAGACGATTCTGAACAAATTCTAGACAGGGTCAAGAGTAACTCTGCTGCCTCATTATAGTGCATGGGTCCCTCAGGGGTTTCATCTGAATCACGTTATTTGAATCTTTAGATGGAAACCCCGATGTAAGTGCTCAGCGTAGAGCGCAGGATCAATGTGATCCAAAATGTTGTGTAAATTGTTCCTACTAAAAGCTTCAACTTAAATCACACAAAAGAAAGTTCCCACTCAGATCAGTCAGTGGAAATATAGCTTCCATGTTACTGACAACACAAAGGCTCTGGAAAAGCAAAATAGCTCCTCAACCCCCAAAAGAAATCCAGGAAATTCTGCACTCCCAAATTGTAATGTCCACCTCCCTTCTGAGCCCTACAATGTGCCAAAACCGCAGTTAGTATCCACTTTTGGCACTTCTATAGTGATGAGAGCTCAGTTAATTTATGGGGTCCATGTCTCCAGAAGCACAAGCTGGGTACAACGTATGGGCACTACACCGTACTGTTCACTACAATGTCAGATTTTCAATTTTCACTTTGTAACATCCACTGCTGCTTGTTTCTGGAAGACACTCATGGAGTAAAATCATCCACTACACCTGTAGGTAAATTCCCAGAGCGGTGTAATTTACAAAATGGGATCACTTGAGGGTTGATTCTGTTCTTCTAGCACTTAGGGGCTCTGTATATTGAGTCTGCAAACTATTCTACGCAAATTTCTTCTCAAAGAGTTATATAGCGCTCCTTTCCTCGCAGTGTGGCTAAGCAGTACTGTACGGCCACATATGGAGTATTTCCACGTTCAGCAGAAATTGTGTGACAAATTTTGGTGCCATTTTTACCCATTTCCCAGTGTGAAATTGTAAAATCTGGGGCTTAAACAAAATTGTAAAAATGCAATTATTTTTTCTTCACCGCCCAATGGTATAAAATTTTGACATACCCATGGTGTCAATATGATCACTGCACCCTTAGATGAATTCATTCAGAGGTGTAGTTTGTAAAATGTGGTCACATATGGGGGGATTCTGCTGTTCTGGCACCCCAGGGGCTCTACCAATGTGACAAGGCACCTGCAAACTATAATAACAATATCTGTACTATAATATTGCGCTCCTTCACTGTGCCTGAAATGTATTTCCTGATTTCATGTAGGGTATTGACGCATTCAGGAGAAATTGCACAACAATTTCCTATTAGCCCTTATAAAAATTAAAAACTTAGGGCTAAAGCTACATTTTAGTGGTAAAAATTTAATTATTCTTTCTTCACCACCCAATGGTATAAAATTCTGTGAGGCAGATTGGATGATCACAGCTTCAGGTTTCCTAAGGGGACGATTAAATAAAGTAAAAAGTAAAAAAAAATGAAAAAAAACACAAGTGTTCAAAGCACTCCTCTTTCGCCCCATTGAACGTAAAACAATTTATAAAAAAATACACATTTGGTATTGCTATGTTTAGAAATGTCTGATCTATCAAAATATAAAATAAATTAATAAGATCTGTAAACAGCGTAAAGCCGCTGAAATAAAATTAATAAAAATAAATAAAATGCATTAACATGTGATCAAAACATCGTATCTACCCCAAAAAGGTATCAATAAAAATGTGAGCTAAGGCTATGTGCCCACAATGCAGAAATGAAGCAGAAGATTTCTGCAGCGTTTCTACATCTCCCTTGCCAGAAAAAACGCATGCAGATTGTGCATGCGTTTTTCCTGCAGAATACATGCGGATCCACATGCATTTAACGCATGCGTTTCCGCATGTGGACTGACAAGCACTTTCCAGGCGATAGCATCACTTGGAAAGTGCTTGACAACTAGGTCACACTATATAAATCCATGCAAACGGAATGGATTTATATAGTGTGACCATAAAAATAAAAAAATAAAGCTATACTTACCCCCGATTCCCCGCCGCGTGTGCTGTCGCGCTCGTCCTGGCTTCTTCCTGGTTGCCGCGCTCTCGCGAGACAGGCTGCGGTCACATGACCGCGACGTCATCTCAGGTCCTGGAAGATAAGCGCTGCCGGCAAGCAGAGAGAAGCCGCCTCACAGGTGAATATTAACTTTATTTATTATTTTATTCTTTTTTTTACAGGTACAATGGTACCCAGGTCGGGATGAGAGTCTTCTCTCCTCCAGAACTGGGTACCATACGCACATTGAACCGCATATTATCCGCGTGTACAAATGTACAGACACGGATTATGTGCGTCTCAATGCAAGTCAATGGCGGCAATTCCGCTGCTCTTCCGCAAAATTAATGAACATGCTGTGGATTTATGAGCGCTGCAGAAACGCTGCGGAAAAATCCGCAGCATGTGCATTGACATTGCGGAATGCCATTGGGGACCATGGGGTGCGGATTACCAAGCGTTTTTGATGCGTTTCCGCTGCGGAAATGCATGAAAAACACATTGTGGGCACGCAGCCTCAATTAAAAAAATAAAAAAATAATAATACAGGTTTGCGTACTGTTTTCCAGTAAACTATATGGTAAAATCAATGATATCATTCAAAAGTACAACTCGTCCCACAAAAAACAAGCCCTTGTATGACTATATTGAAGGAAAAATAAAAAATTGTGGTTCTTGGAAGAAGGGGAGTAAAAAAAGAAAGTGGAAAATGGCCTGGGGTGATGGGTTTAAGGGACTTGAATTTAAACGAGGTTGATCACTCATATAATACCCAACAATTATAGATGAGCGGATTGATCTGCTGAGGAGTTGAATTTCCTTAAATTCGCAGTTTCCTTTGCCCATAAGTTAAGAAATCAAAATTGTTCCCATTGTGATTAGTTTCTATAACCATGACACATGAAAGCACACCATAGTGTACAGATATAAAACAGAGAGCACTGCCCCAGAAATGGTGCAGGGTCAATAAAGTATTTCACAATATTTCGCTTTCACTTGCATAAATAAGAAAAGCTGTATTTCTAATCCATAGAAAACCCAATTTAAGTTTCCTGGCTGCATATTACAAACAAAATGTCTGCTATTTGATGGTTCCTTAATCTTAGAAGCAGTTTGATGGGTGACCTCGTTATTATTTTCATGTAATGAGGAATCATTTATCTGAAATTACAGCAGTTTGCTGCCACAGGGTTGCTTGTAATCTGTCTGCTGTATCATCACTGAATAGAGCCCTGTTTATTGCAAACCAAATTGAATCGCACCATCATTATCTTTTACATTTAACTGACATGTTATTATAGAATCAACAGATGAGACTTGCTTTCTAATTGCCTGAAACCTATCCAAATTCTGCACTACACGCACTGGATATAATAATAAAAGGTTATGTGAAAACTTGTCTCAAGTCTGCATATGTATGTAGGATCAAATTAAACACGGTCTTCTAATTTCTTTCTTTAAACTGTGGACAGGACAAATTTTCCCTGCAAAGTATAATTTATTGCCACACTTTGTTTACATAAAAAGATGATCCCGCAAGACGAGGACATTTCTGACAATCTGCTGCTATTTAGCTTTCTTTTTTGTTCAGTCCCCGAGGTATGAACATCTCACTTGCTACGACTCAGGTACAAAGTTAAGAAGTAAAATAATAATACTCACCTAACTGCTCAATGTCCGTCTGGTCCTCTTTAATTATCATCATGCGCCGCATCTCTGTCCATTTCACGATAAACCAGGGCTTCCAGCTGCGTCCAGGCTTCCAAGGTCATTGCATGTTGTAAGATCTTGACTATAAGACGTGTACATTTACACAGAGTAAAAAATACATTTATTACAAACAACAAGATCTCTTTATTGTTCATATATCACATTTTAAAAGATGTTTAAATTGTATTCTACACACACTAAGCAGCTGTGTATGTTCCTTTTATACATTTTGGTTGTGATTGCGCACACAAGCCATACAATCTAAGAATTAATATAGGTTATTTAAGAAATAACACTTAGTGCGCAATACATAGTGCTGGGCCTAGTAAGAAAAAATATGCATTCTTTATTGAGTTGGTTTATCATGGCGTAAAAACTGTCCATAAATGAGTTACTATGAACAACAATAAGATGGGTAAACTTGGATCAAAGGGTCTAATACTAAATGTTATCCATTGAATCCACAAAGATTCGGACCAAGGTACAGCTGGTATTCAAAAATACAGTATATAAAAAAATAAAGTACAAACAGAGAAAAAACAGGAAATGGTAAAAAAATGTGCAAGTGTACAGTATACAAGTGCATTTACATGGCTCGGGAATAGTTGAACAAGAAATGTGCTTGCGATTAACACAATGCCAGTAAATGAACACCGATCGACTTATACATAGTCAGACGACATGGGTAAATGCACCATAAGTCGCTACCAAGTTCAACTGCCACCCCCAAGGCATATTTTGCCAGTAGTTTCTGTTGGAGTGGTTGTTTAGAAATAGATATATTGAGATAGATAGATATATGCGTGTGTGTATGTGTGTGTGTGTGTGTGTGTATATATATATATATATATTAGTACAGACCAAAAGTTTGGACACACCTTCTCATTTAAAGATTTTTCTGTATTCTCATGACTATGAAAATTGTACATTTACATTGAAGGCATCAAAAACTATGAATTAACACATATGGAATTATATACTTAACAAAAAAGTGTGAAACAACTGAAAATATGTCTTATATTCTAGGTTCTTCAAAGTAGCCACCTTTTGCTTTGATGACTGCTTTACACACTCTTGGCATTCTCTTGATGAGCTTCAAGAGGTAGTCACCGGAAATGGTCTTCCAACAATCTTGAAGGAGTTCCCAGAGATGCTTAGCACTTGTTGGACCTTTTGCCTTCACTCTGCGGTCCAGCTCACCCCAAACCATCTCGATTGGGTTCAGGTCTGGTGACTGTGGAGGCCAGGTCATCTGGCGTAGCACCCCATCACTCTCCTTCTTGGTAAAATAGCCCTTACACAGCCTGGAGGTGTGTTTGGGGTCATTGTCCTGTTGAAAAATAAATGATGGTCCAACTAAACGCAAACCGGATGTTATAGCATGCCGCTGCAAGATGCTGTGGTAGCCATGCTGGTTCAGTATGCCTTCAATTTTGAATAAATCCCCAACAGTGTCACCAGCAAAGCACCCCCACACCATCACATCTCCTCCTCCATGCTTCACGGTGGGAACCAGGCATGTAGAGTCCATCCGTTCACCTTTTCTGCGTCGCACAAAGACACGGTGGTTGGAACCAAAGATCTCAAATTTGGATTCATCAGACCAAAGCACAGATTTCCACTGGTCTAATGTCCATTCCTTGTGTTCTTCAGCCCAAACAAGTCTCTTCTGCTTGTTGCCTGTCCTTAGCAGTGGTTTCCTAGCAGCTATTTTACCATGAAGGCCTGCTGCACAAAGTCTCCTCTTAACAGTTGTTGTAGAGATGTGTCTGCTGCTAGAAGTCTGTGTGGCATTGACCTGGTCTCTAATCTGAGCTGCTGTTAACCTGCGATTTCTGAGGCTGGTGACTCAGATAAACTCATCCTCCGAAGCACAGATGACTCTTAGTCTTCCTTTTCTGGGGCAGTCCTCATGTGAGCCAGTTTCTTTGTAGCGCTTGATGGTTTTTGCAACTGCACTTGGGGACACTTTCAAAGTTTTCCCAGTTTTTCGGACTGACTGACCTTCATTTCTTAAAGTAATGATGGCCACTCGTTTTTCTTTACTTAGAATTTGTATTACGGCAAGAAAAAAGTAGCTAACAGTCTATTCAGTAGGACTATCAGCTGTGTATCCACCAGACTTCTGCATAACATAACTGATGGTCCCAGCCCCATTTATAAGGCAAGAAATCCCACTTATTAAACCTGACAGGGCACACCTGTGAAGTGAAAACCATTTCCGGTGACTACCTCTTGAAGCTCATCAAGAGAATGCCAAGAGTGTGCAAAGCAGTCATCAAAGCAAAAGGTGGCTACTTTGAAGAACCTAGAATATAAGACATATTTTCAGTTGTTTGACACTTTTTTGTTAAGTATATAATTCCACATGTGTTAATTAATAGTTGTGATGCCTTCAGTGTGAATGTACAATTTCCATAGTCATGAAAATACAGAAAAATCTTTAAATGAGAAGGTGTGTCCAAACTTTTGGTCTGTACTGTGTGTATGTATGTATGTGTGTGTATATGTATGTGTATATATATATATATATATATATATATAATATTATACATTATACTGTTGGTATGATGTTCCTTTTCTGATATGCTGTGTTACTTCTACGCCAGATGTAATGGGACAAACACCTTCCAAAAAGTTCTACTTTTGTCTCGTCAGTCCACAGAGTTTTCTCCCAAAATTCTTGGCAGTTATCAAGATGTTTTCTGGCAAAACTGAGACAAGCTTTATGTTCTTTTTGGTCAGCACTGGTTTTCGTCTAGGAATTCTGCCATGTATGCAGTTTTTGCCCAGTCTCTATTATGGTGGAGTCAGGAACATTGACCTTAACTGAGGCAAGTGAGGCCTGCAGTTCTTTAGATGTTGTTGTGGGGTCTTTTGTGATCTCTTGGATGAGTAATCGCTGCGCTCTTGGGGTAATTTTGGTCGGCTTGCCACTCCTGGGAAGGTTCACCACTGTTACGGGTCAGGGTGGTGGAACCTCTGTGCTTCGGTGCAAGGAGGGACCAGAGGGGCATAACTAAGTGCCTACTCAGCCTGACCCAGGTCACACGGCAGCTTAGTAGACTCTGTGAACCAGGGAGGGACCGGGCAGGTGAACCAGGTGCCACTCTGGGACCGACCTTGTGTGAGAGCAGTTGACTCCCATGGGTCAGATGACAGGAACTGACCAGTACAGCGGATGAGCATGGCAGGAAGGCAGATGGGAGGACCGGGTAGATCAGCAGGCAGGTACGGCAGATAGTCAGACAGGTACTCCGGGTAGGCAAGCAGGCGGGTACGGCGGATAGCCAGACTGGTGCTCCGGGTAGGCAGGCTGGCGGGCACGGCAGGTAACTGGCAGGTACACCAGGTAGGCAGGCTGGCGGGCACGGCAGGTAACTGGCAGGTACTCCAGGTAGGCAGGCTGGCGGACATGACAGGTAACTGGCAGGTGCTCCAGGTAGGCTGGCGGACACAACAGGTAACTGGCAGGTGCTCCAGGTAGGCAGGCTGGCGGGCACGGCAGGTTACTGGCAGGTGCTCCAGGTAGGCAGGCTGGCGGGTATGGCAGGTAACTGGCAGGTTCTCCGGGTAGGCAGGCTGGCGGGCACGGCAGGTAACTGGTAGGTGCTCCAGGAAGGCAAGCTGGCGGACACGGCAGGTAACTGGCAGACTGGCGGGCCAAACTATTAGCCAGACTGGCGGGCTGGAGTGTTAGACAGACTGGTGGGCTGGAGTGTTAGTCAGACTGGCGGGCAGGACTCACTGGCAGCGGGACCTGAGGGTTGAAGCAAGTGTTGGCACACGGAACAAAAACCTTGCACAGGCACCTCCATTTTGGAGGAGGTGCCTTATATAGGAGAAGTCCTCCTGCCATTGGCTGGGGACTCTTTAGGATGGCGCACGCGGCCCCTTTAAGAGGGAGGGAGCGCGCGCCCTAAGCACAGTGCCAGGGAAGCTGCGCGGTGCGCGCCACAGCTGCAGGAGAGCAGGAAGACACCGGACCAGGACTGTGGCGGTGAGGGGAACGACGTCTCTGTCCGGCAGGAGGCAGAGACGCTGATGCTACAACCACTATTCCATGTTTTCGCCATATGTGGATAATGGCTCTCACGCCGTTGGTTCGCTTGAGTCCCAAAGCTTTAGAAATGGCTTTATAACCTTTTCCAGACTGATAGATTGCAATTACTTTGTTTCTCATTTGTTCATGAATTTCTTGGAATCGCAGCATGTCATCTAGCTTTTGAGGATCTTTTTGTCTACTTCACTTTGTTAGGCAGGTCCTATGTAAGTTATTTCTTGATTGGGAACAGGTGTGGTAGTAATCAGGCCTGTGTATGGCTATGGAAATTGAACTCCGTTCTCAAAACATGTGATAAACCACAATTAATTTTTTTTGAGGAGGGGGGAATCACTTTTTCACACAGGGACCTGTAGGTTTTGATTTCTTTTTCCCTAAATAATAAAGACTTTAATTTAAAAACTGCAGGTTGTGTTAACTTGTGTTTTCTTTGTCTAATATTTAAATTTGTTCTGTGATCTGAAACATTTCAGTGTGACAAACATGCAAAAGAATAAGATATCAGGAGGGGGGAAAACAATTTTTCATACAACTGTATGTATGTATATGTATATATGTATGTATATGTATATATATATATATATATATATATATATATATATATATATCCAATAGATCAGGACCACTGTGTACCTCGCGCTGTTACAGCTGGTGGTTGCAATCCTGCTGAAGACCATAGCAACTGGGTAAACATCCCGGAGCATGCGTAGAAGTTGAACTCCAGAGGAAGGTACACCACGTGAAGCAGCACTGTGCATGGTGTCTCTTATAAATAGTAGAGAGCTCTCTGTACTAGGAAAGACAGCTAGCAGGTTAGTTACTGAGCATTTGTTTCTGTGAAAACAAGGGAATACATAGATTGCTAAACTAGGAACACAAATTTAACTGTAAATGTGTATGACTATTAAAGAGACGTATATTAAATTACTTTATGTAGTCCTATTTTAACTCAATATGGGTTATTATAGTAAAGCCTGTCGCACAGTATTTTCATTAAAAATGTGTATCTTTTTTGCATTTTCTTATTTATTACCATATGTTAGTCTGAAAGGGAACCTGATAAATTCCCTGTCTATACCCAACCACTACTATATCAGTAAATATTAAAATTTCTTTAATCTGATAAAAGAGTATGATGCAAATTACGAACCCTTCAATCTTTGAAAAACACACTTTAATCCTGCAGTTTTGCATATTCTAGCGAGGCAAGGCAAGTCTGGCTGTGCGTCTCCTCCCCCAGACTAGTATTTCCTGGAATTAGTCTAATCCCACTTCCATGGGCATTTTTTTACGGTCTGACCATTTAATAAGTGTTGTGTTCAGGATCTCAATCATTCCCTGGGAGGTGTGATTAGAAGATCCAAGGCAGGACTAGTCTGGGAAATATTATTAGCATATGCGAAGCTGAAGTCTAGAAGTGCATTCTTCAAAGATTACGGTGTGAGTAATCCATATCACTCACCTTATCCGGTTAAAGAAATCCATAAGTATATCGCTGTAGTAGTTGTTGGATACTTGACAGGTTCTCTTTGAAAAAGGTTGTCCACCTCATATATTTTTATATAAAAAAACAACCTGGCTTGATTTAAAATGTAAAAATATTGATTACTCTCCATTGATGAGCCCCTGCTGCTATGTAGCCTTCTAGCTTCCTCTTCAAACAGAAACTGACATGGTACTGCTTTAGACAGTCATTGATTGACTGCTTTAATCACATGTCCAAATGACTAGAATAAAAATTAATTTGGGTAGGTAACCTCTCTACTGGGATGTGACCACAAACATTTGTAGACCTAAACAAATCTGTCCACCTGGTTTGATGGCTCACTTTTATTCAAGCCTCCTACCTCCAATGTTTAGTATTAGTTATACAGTGGGTACGGAAAGTATTCAGACCCCTTTAAATTTTTCACTCTTTGTTTCATTGCAGCCATTTGGTAAATTATAAAAAGTTCATTTTTTTCTCATCAAAGCACACTCTGCACCCCTTTTTGACTGAAAAAAACAGCGATGTAAAATTTTTTGCAAATTTATTAAAACAGAAAAACTGAAATATCACATGGTCATAAGTATTCAGACCCTTTGCTCAGACACTCAGATTCAAGCCACATGCTGTCCATTTCCTTGTGATCCTCCTTGAGATGGTGCTACTCCTTCATTGGAGTCCAGCTGTGTTTAATTAAACTGATAGGACTTGATTTGGAAAGGCACATACCAGTCTATAAGACCTCACAGCTCACAGTGCATGTCAGACCAAATAAGAATCATGAGCTCAAAGGAACTGCCCAAGGAGCTCAGAGACAGAATTGTGGCAAGGCACAGATCTGGCCAAGGTTATAAAAGAATTTCTGCATTTCTCAAGGTTCCTAAGAGCACAGTGGCCTCCATAATCCTTAAATGGAACAAGTTTGGAACCACCAGAAGTCTTCCTAGACCTGGCCGTCCAGCCAAACTGAGCAATCGTTAGAGAAGAGCCTTGGTGAGAGGTAAAGAAGAACCTCAAGATCACTGTGGCTGAGCTCCAGAGATGCAGTAGGGAGATGGGAGAAAGTTCCACAAAGTCAACTATCACTGCAGCTCTCCACCAGTCGGGCCTTTATGGCAGAGTGGCCCGACGGAAGCCTCTCCTCAGTGCAAGACATATGAAAGCCTGCATAGAGTTTGCTCAAAAACACATGAAGGACTCCCAGACTATGAGAAATAAGATTCTCTGGTCTGATGAGATGAAGATAGAAATTTTTTGTGATAATTCTAAGCGGTATGTATGGAGAAAACCAGGCACTGCTCATCACCTGCCCAATACAATCCCAACAGTGAAACATGGTGGTGGCAGCATCATGCTATGGGGGTGTTTTTCAGCTGCAGGGACAGGACGACTGGTTGCAATTGAAGGAAACATGAATGCGGCCATGTACAGAGATATCCTGGCTAAAAACCTCTTCCAGAGTGCTCTGGACCTCAGGTTCACCTTCCAACAAGACAATGACCCTAAGCACACAGCTAAAATAACAAAGGAGTGGCTTCAGAACAACTCTGTGACCATTCTTGACTGGCCCAGCCAGAGCCCTGACCTAAACCCAATTGAGCATCTCTGGAGAGACCTGAAAATGGCTGTCCACCAACGTTCACTATCCAACCTGATGGAACTGGAGAGGATCTTCAAGGAAGAATGGCAGAGGATCCCCAAATCCAGGTGTGAAAAACTTGTTGCATCATTCCCAAGAAGACTCATGGCTGTACTAGGGGTCTGAATACTTTCCGTACCCACTGTATATCTAGATAGAAAATACATTCACTGGTGTCACCCCATGGAACATTCACAGTTGTAGCTAGAACTCTTTTACAATGCCTGGACTCAAACAATCAACAACACATATCTTGGACATTAACAACTTTACAGCCTGTGCCGTATTTGTACACACAAGGCTGTAACCCCCGGTTCAGTGAGGGCTCTGGCGCTGAGCCCTCACTGAACCAGGCACATGTCAGCTTATTACAGCTGACATGTGCCCGCAACAGCCACGGGTGGAATAGCGATCCACCTGTTTCTGTTAACATGTTAAATGCCGCTGTCAATCTCTGACAGTGGCATGTAACATCGCCTCGCCGGAAGCTCGTCACTGACCCCGCCCATCGGTGACCCTGTCACTTGATCGCGGAACACTGATGCGTGGGCATGACAACCCTGGGTCTGCAGCAGACTCCAGTGGTTGTCATAAGCTGATCGCTATGAGCGCCACCTAGTGGTCGGCGCTCATAGCACAGGACCATTTCTGCTACACAGAGGTAAACTGCTGATCACCTCTATGGAGCAGAGGCGATCAGACAAGTGCTGCTTCTAGTCTCCTATGGAGACTATAGAAGCAAGCAAAAATTAAAAAAATATAAAAGTTTAAATCACCCTCCTTTCGCTCCATTCAAAATAAAATAATAATAAAAAAAAACACATACACATATTTGGTATCGCCGCATTCAGAATCGCCCGATCTATCAATATAAAAAAAGAATTAATCCGATCGGTAAACGGCGTAACGATAAAAAAATTCTAAACGCCAGAATTACGTTTTTTTGTCGCCGCAACATTGCAATAAAATGCAATAACGGGCGATTAAAACATCGGATCTACCCCAAAATGGTATCAATAAAAATTTCAGCTCGGCGTGCAAAAATAAGCCCTCGCCCAGCCCCAGATCCCAAAAATGGAGACGCTACGGGTCTTGGAAAATGGCGCCATTTTTTTTTTTATTATTATTTATTTTTTTTTTTTTAGCAAACTTTGGAATTTTTTTTCACCACTTAAATAAAAAAGAACCTATACATGTTTGGTGTCTACGAACTTGTAATGACCTGGAGAATAATAATGGCAGGTCAGTTTTAGCATTCAGTGAACGTGGTAAAAAATATAAAAAAAACACATCTGTGGTATTGCACTTTTTTTGCAATTTCACCGCACTTGGAATTTTTTTCCCGTTTTCCTGTACACGATATGGTAAAACTAGTAATGGCGTTGAAAAGTACAACTCATCCCGCAAAAAATAAGCCCTCACACGGCCATATTGACCAAAAAATAAAAACACTATGGCTATGGGAAAAAGGGGAGCAAAAAACGAAAATGCGAAAACGGAAAATCCCAGGGTTGCGAAAGGGTTAAGGCCCCAATTTAGCAAGCAACTTTTCACTAGAACTCTAGCATAAAACTGGTTGAAGTGTCTCAAAATCCCGGCGTAGCTCAGTTACACCAGTACGGTCAGCTCCACACAAGTGAGCTCATGTGGCAAAGGGCATAACCAATCGCACCTGTAAAAATTTACCATAATTTATACCATATTAGTATCTCATACTTTCTATAGTTTGTATCCGAGGCGAAGAAACACACTTTGTTTTCTGCAGTGGTTCTAGATAGTCACCTGTCAAAACACTTAAGAAGCCATTAATGTAATGAATTCATATCTTCTAACTTTGGGTGAGCTAAAAACAAACTTCCTTAACTATTTTTTGAAAGTCTGTGATTAATACCTACTTTTCATTCTCATCACGCATTTGCTAATCAACTTGTCTCAAACCATGGCACATTTCACTTGACTGTAATGGTTACAGTTACCTGAATAATTGCATTTTAAGTTTTTCTTGTATTTGGTATGTAAACTGTTTTTTTTTTTTTTGCATTCAGTGTAAAGAAAGTATAAGAAATAATTTATTGTCATCAGTATGGCTGTCTGTGACTGATGTTAGGTCCTTTGCTTAGATGCCAGTGTGACCTTACAACAAACAAAGATCATGTTTATAGTGGGGAGAAGTATACAGTTTTCAATAAATATTTATTAAGATAGGTGATGAATAGGGAAAATGCAATTTGGGTGGTGTGTGGGTGGGGAAAAGGGTTTATGTTTAATCAAGAGGGAAAATTAACCATTAGTCATTTGTCTTGGCTTTACTTTCTGGATGTATTGGTGAGTGACAATAGCCTGTGCAATATGCTTCCAGCCGGCATCAAATCATTGTCTCTCCATGTAAAGTACATTGCCATACATAGGAAGGACAAAACTTGGCCTAATATGTAACACTGGGTGTCCAAATCATATTGCTGTAGGTAGAGATTTTGGTTACTAAAAATACTACTAATGAAGTGCCTTTTAATGTCAATGCTTAAATGGGGTTTATAGGCTTATTATATTGATGACCTATACTTAGGAAAGGTAATTCGCATCAGATAGAGGTCTGACACCTGGCACACCCAGTGATCAACTGTTTTTAACTCTGGCTGTTGCCGAAACCTACTGCTCAGCTCTTTTTGAAGAATAATGTGACTAGAATCTGAGCTTCAGTTCCCGGCAACAGCCACTAAACAGTGAATACTAGAGATGAGCGGATCAGGTAAAATTTGAAGTCGCGTAGTTTTCTCAGAAAATTTGATTTGTGAGGAAGATATTCTCTGCTAATGTAATGCCTTTATTATGCTCTTGAGACTTTCCTGACAGCAGATCATAATAAACGTAATATGTAAAATGAAAAGTAATTGTTAAACTCCCCATGCGCTCGCCTCTCTGGCACCTCTGCTACTCAACACCACCCGGTCTCTCCTTGCCGCATTTTCTGATCTCCTGCCGTTCGCATTGGAATCTTCGAATTATCTCACACTATGCTAGACTTCTCAGTGTTATGGCGTCCGGGACTGTTCTGCGCAGGCGCCCGATACATTGATGGTGTCATTTCATCACTATGTGATCCATGACCTTATGTGTGCATGAACTGAACAAACTAGGCTACCATGACACTGACACCCAGAAAACCAGTATAGTACGAGAAACCCGAAGATTCCATCACAAGCAGCGGGGGATTCAGAAGATACAGTGAGGACCAGACGGGTGGCAGTGAGTAGTGGAGGGGCCAAAGAGGTGAGCAATGAGGTAAGTATAACAATTTTTAACTTTTGTTAACCTTTCTGTGGCCGATTATGATTCAGAAAAATATTGGCTAGTGGCTGCCTTCTTGCTGAAACTACGTAGAAGCAAATTACAAATAAAAATGCATTTTGGCGAATGCAGATTTTAGTAAAATTTGAATAGAATTTATTCATTCATCTATAGTGAATAGAGCTTTGATGTTTCAGCTCTGTTTATTGGTTACATTCAGCCATCGCAGGAGCTAAAAACAGCTAATCTGTGGGGTGAGGTGTGTTGAACTCCCACTATTCTGATATTGTTGACTTCATCAGTATCACAAACGTGGACAGTTCCTTTAGGTTTGATCAGTGTCAGCATTCCTATTTGGCTCAATTAAATGGTAAAAAAAAAGTCATTGGAAGTTCATGACCTATTTCGCTAATACATGCTCATTCTTGAAATTTATGATGTTAACTCACTGATTTAAAAAAAAAAAATTCTATCTCAAGCCACTTTTAAGAACCTGTCAAACTGAACATTTTTGGTTATTTTGACCCTTTTATTTAACCCCTTTACCCCCGAGGGTGGTTTGCACGTTAATGACCAGCCCAATTTTTACAATTCTGACCACTGTCACTTTATGAGGTAATTACTCTGGAACGCTTCAACGGATCTCCCTGCTTCTGAGACTGTTTTTTCGTGACATATTGTACTTCATGATTGTGGTAAAATTTCTTCGATATCACTTGCGTTTATTTGTGAAAAAAATGGAAATTTGGTGAAAATTTTGAAAATTTTGCAATTTTCAAAATTTAAATTTTTATGCCCTTAAATCAGAGAGATATGTCACACAAAAGAGTTAATAAATAACATTTCCCACATGTCTACTTTACATCAGCACAAATTTGGAACCAAAATTTTTTTTTGTTAGGGAGCTATAAGGGTTAAAAGTTGACCAGCGATTTCTAATTTTTCCAACAAAAGTTACAAAAACATTTTTTTAGGGACCACATCATATTTGAAGTCACTTTGAGGGGTCTTTATGACAGAAAATACCCAAAAGTGACACCATTCTAAAAACTGCACCCCTAAAGGTGCTCAAAACCACATTCAAGAAGTTTATTAACCCTTCAGGTGCTTCACAGGAATTTTTGGAATGTGGAAGAAAAAAATGAACATTTAACTTTTTTCACAGAAATGTTACTTTAGACCCAATTTTTTTTATTTTCACAGGGATAACAAGAAAAAATGGACCCCAAAATTTTTTGTGCAATTTCCCCTGGGCACGCATATACCCCATATGTGGGGAAAAAACACTGTTTGGGCGCACGGCAGGGCTTGGAAGGGAAGGAGCGCTTGACTTTTTGATTGTAAAATTTGCTTGAATAATAAGCGGACGCCATGTTGCGTTTGGCGAGCTCCTGTGTGCCTAAACATTGGAGCTCCCCCACAAGTGACCCCATTTTGGAAACTAGACCACCCAAGGCACCTATCTAGATGCATAGTGAGCACTTGGAACCCGTAGGTGCTTCACAAATTGATGAAAAAGTATTTTTTTTTTCCACTTTTTCATTTTTACGAATCAATTTGTAAAGTGGAAAAAAAAACGACATCGTGTCATCATGGCAACATCCTGGAGGCCGCGGCAGACAGCGCTGGAGGCCGGAAGAGGAGGTGAGTATCGGCGATCACCTCCCCTTGCCACCGCAATGCTGCTATCGACTTCGATCGCAGCATTGCGGGGGTTTATGTGCCGGGAGCTCCCTGCACATAGCACCGGGTGTCAGCTGTGACAATCAGCTGACACCCGGCGGCGATTGCGCCTGCACAGCCTGTGTGCGGGCGAAATCGCCAGGGCGTATAAATACGTATCTGGTCCATAAGTCCCAGGGCACAGATACGTACTAATACGCCCTATGTTGTAAAGGGGTTAATTGAAAGCGTCATGTAAAAAAAACACTTAAAAGGAAAAAAAATAAATGTCTGTATTTATGTTTTGTGAACTGAGAGGTAAAGAAATGTTAGGCAGATTTCCAGATAATTATATAACACTTGTCATATATGTACCAAGCTAATGGGAGATGGCAAAAACTGATTTGCTGGATGCCAAGTGCTTGTCTCCCACACATTTAGTGATTTAAATGTTTGTACTGAATGTCAGACTGGCTCTCAATAGTTGTTAGACATTGTGTTATTCCAAATTAGTTTGGAAGTGTCTTGTTTTCCTAATGTATGACTTCAATGTACACTGCTCAAAAAAAATAAAGGGAACACTCAAATAACACATCTTGAATGTGCTGATAACAAAATCACACAAAAATCATCAATGGAAATCAAATTTATTAACCAATGGAGGCCTGTATTTGGAGTCACCCCCAAAATTAAAGTGGAAAAACACACTACAGGCTGATCCAACTTTGATGTAATGTCCTTAAAACAAGTCAAAATGAGGCTCAGTATTGTGTGTGGCCTCCACGTGCCTGTATGACCTCCCTACAACGCCTGGGCATGCTCCTGATGAGGTTGCGGATAGTCTCCTGTGGGATCTCCTCCCAGACCTGGACTAAAGCATCCGCCAACTCCTGGACAGTCTGTGGTGGAAAATGACGATGGTGGATGGAGCAAGACATGATGTCCCAGATGTGCTCAATCGGATTCAGGTCTGGGGAACGGGCGGGCCAGTCCATAGCTTCAATGCCTTCATCTTGCAGGAACTGCTGACACACACTATCCACATGAGGTCTGGCATTGTCCTGCAACCCAGGGCCAACCGCACCAGCATATGGTCTCACAAGGGGTCTGAGGATCTCATCTCGGTACCTAATGGCAGTCCAGCTACCTCTGGCGAGCACATGGAGGGCTGTGCGGCCCTCCAAGGAAATGCCACCCCACACCATTACTGACCCACTGCCAAACCGGTCATGCTGAAGGATGTTGCAGGCAGCAGATCGCTCTCCACAGCATCTCCAGACTCTGTCACATCTGTCACATGTGCTCATTGTGAACCTGCTTTCATCTGTGAAGAGCACAGGGCGCCAGTAGTGACTTTGCCAATCCTGGTGTTCTGTGGCAAATGCCAAGCGTCCTGCACGGTGTTGGGCTGTGAGCACAACCCCCTTCTGTGGACGTCGGGCCCTCATACCACCCTCATGGAGTCGGTTTCTAACCGTTTGTGCAGACACATGCACATTTGTGGCCTGCTGGAGGTTATTTTGCAGGGCTCTGGCAGTGCTCCTCCTGTTCCTCCTTGCACAAAGGCGGAGGTGGCAGTCCTGCTGCTGGATTGTTGCCCTCCTACGGCCCCCTCTACATCTCCTAGTGTACTGGCCTGTCTCCTGGTAGCGCCTCCAGCCTCTGGATACTACGCTGACAGACACAGCAAACCTTCTTGCCACAGCTCGCATTGATGTGCCATCCTGGATAGCTGCACTACCTGAGCAACTTCTGTGGGTTGTAGAGTCCGTCTCATGCTACCACGAGTGTGAAAGCACAACCAACATTCAAAAGTGACCAAAACATCAGCCAGAAAGCATTGGTACTGAGATGTGGTCTGTGGTCCCCACCTGCAGAACCACTCCTTTATTGAGGGTGTCTTGATAATTGCCAATAATTTCCATCTATTGTCTATTCCATTTGCACAACAGCATGTGAAATTGATTGTCAATCAGTGTTGCTTCCTTAGTGGATAGTTTGACTTCACAGAAGTTTGATTTACTTGGAGTTATATTCTGTTGTTTAAGTGTTCCTTTTATGTTTTTGAGCAGTGTATATATGATGAGAAAGAAATATGTTGTAGATTCAAGGACTTTGCAACAGAGACTTAGGATATGTGCACATAAAGATTTATTTGTGAGGCGGTCAAAAACTACCATTTCTCAATTGGAAACTGCTTCAGGAAACGCTCCTCCTTTTGGAAAGTTTTTGGAGGAGTTTTTATTTTTCTGAAGTGGTTTTGAAGCAATTATTCAAGCCGTTTTTTTCCTTGCAGCCTTTTTACTTGGACAGTGACAAGTTTGAAGCTCATTCCATCAGGAGCTACTTCAAATAAGTGACCATTTCTCTTTTACTGGTATGTGTTTTTCAAAACCTGAAGTAGACAAAAGCAATGTGTATTTCCAGTAGAAATGAATAGGAAGAGTCTTTCAAACATTTTTTAAAGCAATTTTTTAGGTGTTTTTTTGAAGCATACCTACTCCAGAAACTTGTGAAAAAACTGAGTGCACATACTCATAGGATCAGTTCATAGTTGGCAGTTTTCATATAGTTTCAGATACTTTGAAGCTATATAAGCCTATAGAGAGAATTATAATCGCATGCATAATATTCCTTTTTTGGGGAAACCTTTTTTAAATTGGGGTAAAGAAAAAAAAAGTTGACTGGGTTTAAAGACTTTGCAACTAATACATGTACTTCGTGCAGAAGTCCAACTTCTTAGGCCTCTCAGGTCACAACCCAGGAGTCTAAATAAGATATTCTATCCTTTACTCATGGTGTGATTTTTTAATATGTTCCAATATATTTAATATGACATTTGCTATCCGAATTGGAGAGATCTATCGATTATTCTGAACAATAGTATCATATATGTGATCATACTCTGTTAGCAAGACTGATTATTTAATTTTGACAATCCATTCTGTGAAACTATTGGTAATGGGCATAACTGTAGTAACTATTTTTATGCTTCAATTTAGATCTCCACTCCAATAACAGTAACCTTGCTAATTAATTTGAAATTTGTGTTCATGAAGTATTAAAATGTACTTTCAAACTGACATGGTCTTTGCAAAAGAAAATGTCCTTGCACTGTACTTAAGAGATTGCAAACTCCTGTAAATACTGTATAATATATCTGAAGCAATTTGTAGGTGTGCACATTGCAATGTGCATTGAAATTTACAAAAGTTATTTTTTTAGGGACTTATATTGGAAAATCGTCAAAATTGATACTATTTTCAAAACAGCGCTCCTCAACAATTTCAAAACTGCTGTCGGGTAGTTTATTAACCCTTCCGGTGTTTTTCAGGAATTAATGCAAAGTGGCATGACTGGAATGAAAAATATTTGTACCACCTAAATGTTGCTAACTTCTGAACAAGCCACTATAATCGTCAGACTCTTAAGGCCGTGAATTGCCATGTCAAGCATCAGGACCACACAATCATGATGTCAGGGTGCTAATGGGGTTAAAGAGGGATCACCACACTCTTAACCATTTAGATGCTGTAGTCACTATTGACAGCAGCATCGAAGAGGTTAAACGGTCATGGTCGGTGCCAACACTGATCATGACTGATGCAGCTATAGTGCACAGCCAACAGCTGCTGCATTTTCACCTGTCAGGGGATGCTATTGACATTGCAGGTCAGTTTTACATCATATTGGTGATCACTTAGGGGTTACCATTGAGTCTGTTTGGGATTACATGAGGAGACAGAAGGATTTTTGCAAGCTTACATCCACAGAAGATATTTGGAATAACCTCCCTGTTGAACTCCTTCATAAACTGCGTGCTAGTGTACCTGGAAGAATACAAAATTATAGCCCCACAGCCCCCCTTAAATACAGAATGATGGGCCCCACGGCTCCCTTACATGTAGAGTGATGGGCCTCCTAGTCCCCTGACATACAGAATTTATTCTTCCAGGTAATTTTTACTGCAGAATGAACGCCATTAAAAAAAACAACAATGGCAGAATTGCAGAATTGTTTTTTTCGCAATGTCGCTACAATTGGGATTTTTTTCACATTTTCCATTACATTTTATAATAAAATAAATGGTGTAATTCAAAACTATAATACGCCCCATAAAAATCAAGCCCTCATATTTTTATGTTGTTGTAAAAACATCAATGTTATGGTTATTCAAGCAAGGAGGGGAAATGGAAATGCAAAAACAGGGTTAAGAAGCACTGCAAGGCTATGTGCCTACGATGCAGAAATGCTCCGGATTTTTCCTGAGCGTTTCTGCATCTCCCTGGCAGAAAAAACGCATGCGGATTGTACATGCGGATTGTACATGTGTTTTTCCTGCCAGGGACAAGCGGATGTGAAGCGTTCTTCACATGCATTTCCGCATGCGGGTTGACAAGCGCTTTTCAAGCAATTTTAGCATCACTTGGAAAGTGCTTGTCAACTTGGTCACACTATATAAATCCATGCAAACGGCATGGATTTATATAGTGTGACCCCAAAGAATGGTTAAAAATAAAAAATAAATCTATACTTACCTTCCGATGGCCCCCGCAGTCTTGCTTTGCTCCGTCCTGGCTGCCGGCAGATCATGGTACACTGAAAGACCTACCGACGTCAGCATCGCGTGACCGGTCACATGACTATGACATCAGCGCAGGTCCTTCAGTCCATCGCGATCTGCCGGCATGGGAGGACAAGTGCACCGGTGGCCGTCAGAAGGTAAATATAGCATATATTTTTTATTTTATTCTTTTTTTTACAGATTCTATGTTACCTGTGTTTGGATGAGAGTCTCCTCTCCTCCACACCCGGGTACCATCCGCACATTGGAACGCATGGAATGCGCATCTACATATACAGTGATGCGGAATCCACTTCCGCAAAATAATTGGTAGTGCTGCGTTTTTTTCCGCAATTATAACCCGCAGCGTAAATTTCCGCAGCATGTGCACAGCACATGCGGATTATCATTGGGGAACATGGCAGGCCTTCTACCATGCGTTTTTTAAGCGTTTCTGCAGCGTTTTTTGCCGCTGCGTAAACGCTTAAAAAACGCATCGTGGACACACAGCCTTGTAGAGTACAGTTTTACTTCTTGATAGAAATTATAGCCAGTTAAACATTAAGCATTATAGAGTTGAGTGAATCTCCCAAAATTTAATTCGGCAGATTCGCTCCATTCACATACAATTTATTAGATGCAAATTGAATTTCCTGTCTTACCTCTGCTAGTCCACCAATTGGATCTTCAATTTTCTGTCTTTTATTCTTCTTGGTTCTGATGTCCCATTTACTAGGCCCCACAATGTCATGTTGGGCATAGTGATTATTATTGGCATGCATTGCGAGCCACATGACCTTGAAGGTGCTAATGAACGGAATATGCGTCCACCTGGAAGAAAAAAATAAAGTCAATTGAAGAGCTGATTGGAGGATCTGCAGTGAGACAGGAGCAAGGATGTCCAATGAGAGGTCAGTATATGACTTAAAGTTGTGTAATTATGAAGGATCAGTAGGCATGTTAATGATTAACAAAAGATGAGAAAATGTTTTGCCATGCCAAATGCACTTTCGCATTCATATCATCAAGATCTGATGCTGGCAGCTCTCTTTGCAATTGCTGACCAATGATCATTGGTTGGCAATTGCAAAGAGCGCTGCAAGCAGAGAATCAAGGTGCTCAAGTTCCTTCATTTTTGTACTTGGCGCTCATACTCGATACTGAATAAATAGAGATGTTTTGAGAATTTTGTTAACATTTTACAATCATTTGCATATCATTGCCATGTTTATTGATCCTCTGATTTTGTGATTTTCATAACAATAGCTTAACGTGGTGTCCAACTAGTTTATGTTCAAGTAAAAGCAGAGTTCATATAAACCCAGAGAGTAAAAAGTGATTACAACGTGTTTTGTTCTTTGCATGGCGTGACCGTAGTGAAGAGATAAAGGAATTGGTTTGTGAGCATGTGTCTTTTATTTAATATATTAGTAGTTTACTAGTTAGACAAGGTTTCAGTTACCAGCTTCAATTCGAGATGAGTTGTGTATTCTCTTTCCAGTACAGCAGGCTTGTCTAGTTGCTAAACATTCAAATTTTACATTTACCCAATTATTAGCACAGTGGTGATAGGTTACCATGCAAATTACATATTTTCTCACTTCTGACTGGAATGTATTTTATGATGGTCTTTCTTTCTGTATTATGAGGAACTAACAGATAGGAAGAAAATAAGAAAAGCATACATTAAGCCTTAAGAATTTAAGAAACTTACTGTAACTTACTGTGCTAAATATCAGGAAACGAGATGAATGAGTTAAAGCGAACCTGTCACCAGAAATAGCGCTATTAACCTGCAGACATGCGGTTAAAGAGGTTGCCCACTATTATTAACAATGCCCCCATCAATTTAAATTGTGGAAAATAGTCCTTTTTGTAAATACTGTACCTTGTGTGGTCTTTATTGCCTGTGAGCGGTGCTATTGCTGACCGCTCACCAGGCATCACGTGACCTGGCTCCGACATTCGCTGATGTCACGTCAAGTTCCTGCTCCAACCGCGCCCCCGGTCCTGACTAACAACAGGCTGCAATGCAGAGCCAGTGTCAGTCAGGACCGGGGGCGCGCTTACAGCGGCCGCTCTGTATTCTCAGAGCAATGACTGAACCTGCGGCGCCTCCGCCCCCATAATTGAATCCGAATGCTGCTGGGGAGAATAAAGTTAATTTTCTCCCCACTGCATTTGGCTGCGTGCAGGTACCAAGCTGCATAATAACGCTATTAACCTGCAGATTAACTGCATATCTGCAGGTTAATAGCATTATTTCTGGTGACCGGTTCCCTTTATGTAATATTACAATCCGACTACTGTTATGAACCTTTTTTTTTCTGTATTCTGTAATTTTTTTTTTAATTAAAACTTTGATCAAATGATATTATGTTACTAATGTCACTGTACAAGCTTCCTAAAACAAAGGTATTGTTAAGGGCTCATCTGGTGAGTTGGATTTGTTAAGCTGTAGTTGGAGTGAGCAGCACAGACCTGAGGCAATGATGCAGTGGAGCTGGATTTGCCAGATCGCTTGTGCTGGACGGCAGATGAATAAATGGAGCTGAAAGCGCTGGATGCAGCAGGAATGCGGCTGTACAAAGGGATAGCAGAGATGCAAATGCAATCTAATAGTTTTCAGCAGGATTTGTAAATCTGTAGCTTCATACATCAGAGTTAATAATTCTATAGCATCAGGAGTAGCTGGATTGCAGACAGAAATATCTGAGAACAATTGATTATCTTTGCCTAGATAGGTCTAGTTTGTTAACTTGTATTGCTGGATTGCAGACAGGATTTGCAGGCAAGATAATTTAGACATCTGGCTGTAGCAGAGTCAAATTGAAGATACGCAAACTCCTGGAAAAGTACATGGTAATAGGGTGCTGTACTTCTTGAATACCCGCAGCGTACATCCAGCCTAGCAAGACTTCAAAGGACTTAGATGATGATGTCAGTATAGTTGAATGGTGAATATGATTTTACTCAATCTGTCAATGCATTAAGTCCTATATATCCGTGGTGTATAAGTATGAAAGGGGTGTAGTGTTAGGCTATGTGCGCACGTTGAGTCTTTGATTTCAGAAATTTCTGCAAGGTTTCTGCATCTCTTGGCAACAAAAACGCTGTGGAAAAAAACGTGCAATTTTGTATGCGTTTTTTGATGCATTTTTGTACAGCAATGAATATTTTTGGAGCTAAATAAAGATATTTGAAAAAAGAAACGTGGGACATCGTTTTAAAGCTTGGATTATCGTCGGACCTGGGGTGAGTATATTGGTTAATTTAAATGATGAAAGAATGTATATGTTTTATTTCAAATAAAGTGTTTTATTCTTGGTGTGTGTGTTTATTTAACTCTTTACTTACAGGTTTAATTATGAGGGTGTCTGGTTGACACCTCTAAACTACTAAACCAAGGGCTTGCTGTCAAATATGAAGTGCCATTTCTGGGGCATCTGAGGGCTATTTTCATCCCAGGAAGGGGCCATTAGGCCAACATGTTCCTTGACTATTAATAACAGCTCACAGCTGTTTGATTAGCCTTAGGGTACGTCCCCGCGATCAGGAACCAGCAAAGCTTTGGACACAGCGTATTTTCGAGTCCAAAATGCTGCGTTCCTATACCGCACTTGTTTTGTCAGTACATGCAGATCCACCGTATGTAATAATATTTAAATCGGTCAAAATCTTCAGCAGAGACTGGCGTCTCCGCTACAGAAATTGACATGCTGCGGGTGAGTTTACACAGTGTCAGAAACCAGCACAGAGGCCCTGTGATTTCTTGTAAATGAAATAAAAAGAAGTATTAAATAAAAAAATGTCATGGGCTCCCGCGTCATTTTCATAGCCAGCAGAGGGAAAGCCGACCGCTGGGGGCTGATATTACTAGCCAGGGAACAGCTCACAACTGTTTGCTTAGCGTTCACTGGCTCGATTACAGGGGGACCCCAGAAAAAAATTGACGTAGGGTCCCCCTATAAAATCTAGCCTGCAAAGGTTATACAGACAGCTGTGAGCTGATATTAATAGCCAGGGAAGGGGCCATGGATACTCACCCCTCTGAGGCTAATAATATCTGCCCTCAGCGGCTCCAGAAATGATGTATCCATAAGATGCGCCAAATCTGGCGCTTAGCCTCGCTCTTCCCACTCACCCTGGCGTGGTGGCAAGTGGGGTAATAGGTTTGGGGTTCATGTCAGCCTTGTATTGAAAGCTGACATGAAGCCCAGGTTAGTAATGGAGGGCGTCTATAAGACGCCCCCATTACTAACCCCATAGTAAAGGTTTGGAAATACACATAGCTTGAAAAAATCCTATATTTGAAATAAAAGTCCACACAGTTTTGATCATTTATTTAAAAATAAAAAAACACAATATACGCACCTAACGCCTAATCTGCTGAAGTCATTGTCCCCTGTAAAAAAAACAAAATAATAAACAACGATATCCCTCACCTGTCCCACGTGATAACATAATCCAGAGTGTTCCATGAAGATCTGGGTCCGTTCTAGAGCAGTCACATTAGCAATCACTAATGTGACTGTTCTAGAGGACAGCAGGCTGACACTGGCACAGCAGTGTAATCACTCCTGTGTCAGTGTATAGCGCTGAGCTGCTGGGAGAGAGGTCACTGGAGTTCAATCAGCTGATGAGCTCCGGTGACTTCACTTAAGGCACCAATGCTGCGTGAGAAAATTCTCACACAGCATTGGTGCTGTAAGTGAGGTCACCGGAGCTCATCAGCTGATTAAACTCCAGTGACCTCTCTTCTGGCAGCTCAGCGCTAAACACTGCTAGGAGCGATCACTCTCCTGTTAGTGTATAGAGTGCTGCCTGGTGATCCGATCGCCATGGGACACTCGAGATTACGGCGGATAGGTGAGTATAATGTGTTTTTTTTATTTTAATTTTTATTTATTTTAACTTTTTTTTTTTTTTCTTTTTACACTTAGAGCACAGATGCCAGCTCATGACAGCTCTCATCTGCGGTGCTTGCTCTCACTGTTATCAGCGGCAGGAGCCATAGGCTGATGGAAGGAAGTAGTCTCTCATCAGCCAACGCCTGTGACCCGCTGTCAATTCTTTGTGCGTTTTTGTCGCGTTTTTAACCCATTGACATCAATTGAGTCAGTCAAATACGCAGCAAAAATCAGAAGCAAACCCGCAAATATTTTTATACCTTCGTTTTTTGCTGCGGATTTGACTGACTCAATTGAAGTCAATGGGTGAAAAAACGCGGCAAAAATGTACAAAGAATTGACATGCTGCAGATTTAAACGCAATGACAATCCTGACAGGAAAATTCCTGATCATGTGCACAGCACTTCAGGATTGTCATTGCATTACCTGGCACAAGGATTACCTAGCGTTCTTGGCCCAATTCCGACTGCAAAAAAACGCCGCAAAATCGCACAATGTGCACACAACCTTATTGTCCTCTGTTTATTCTGTTCGCTTTCAGTTTTCTGTGACCCAAAATTTACTTACCATTGACTAACCTTTTGACTACCGTTTTTATGTGTGCTAACATTGTGATTGTGACCAATCTTCCTGTGACTGGTGAAGAAAGTGACACTCAGTCTGCAAACACAACTTGGACATGTGAATAGTTCTTTAGACGGTAATGGGTACATGTTCCATCCTTGAAAAACATGAATAAAACACATGTGTAGCCCAGATATCTGAATGAGGCTTGATACCTCTGCAGCATATTTACAGGGATAAGGCTATCAGTCTTGGCATTGAGCAAACTGAGCTAATTTTTATGTAGGGCAATGATTACAAGTTCCTTCTTCATATCTTCTCCTCCGCACAGAAGGCTACTGAAGGTCATTGTGATACGTAAAATGTTCTTAGTGCCTTAAATATTCATTGTTCATAGTTTTTTAAGGTTGAAGGTAGACTTGTAGACTTAGGCTATAGGTTGAACTCGACTTAACACCTTGATCCATCTAATAGATGTCTGCCCCACCTATGGGACCTGCATCTGTCTCAAAAGTGAGCAACCTTGTTTCACAGCCTTTGCCAGTAGAGAGATTGCCACACGTGTTCAGATCTCGTTTTTAACCTAAAAGGAAGTTACAGTTATAACTGAGCAAGCTTGCTTGACAGTATTTGGAACTCCCATAGAAGTCAGTGTAGAGAGTGATGCATGAATGGCCACCTCTTCACTGAAATAAGAAGCCCTCTTTTCAAAATGTGTGTGCCACACTTATCTATTAAACAATTTGGGCTTATAATTTGAATATGCCATAAATGCCTAATATTAGAATTCCCCTCTACGTATCAAGTCATGTGGATTAGTATTGTGGTGTATATACTGCACACTTCTCCAATGTTGCTTCCTATGCCTTGTTGAGACATGTCAAAAACGCTGCAGATTTACTATGTGCATGGTCTTGGGTAGAAATCTCATGTATTCCCTACTTCTAATGTAGAAGGTGAAAACTGCAGTGATTATGTGGAGCCATTTTTTGTGGTCAAAATCAATAACGTTGCAAAAACTGTCAAAAAAGTCTTACACATGTGAACATGGCCTTGATATGCAATGGTTAATTGAACTGTATTTTTATCTGTTTTTGTGCTTTAGTGATGTTCAATGCCATACATTATTTTGTGCTCTACAACTTCAACTTCAAATCTGAAATGAAGAGGACATTAAAATAGACAAATTTGGGTAAATCTAGTTCCAAAGTATAAAAAATGATATTTCTATTATTTTAGAATTGTTAAAGTGAATATATGTGGAGATAAAGCTACAGTATTTTTAGAATACGGCACACCAATCTTCGTCCTACTCAATATATTTTGGGAGTTGAGTTTTGATTATGTTCCCACATTGATGAAAGGTATCATACTCTGTTCCAGGTTTATGCATTGTTAGGGTGTCACTCAGAAAATAGTTAGATTAGTATTATTGAATTGTCACTAATAGAAGAGTTTCTTGTGTTTCCCAGGAAGTGTTAAAGATGTGAGTGACAGGTGGCAGATGATGAATTTTCATTATCCAGAAGCCATTATCAAAATGTTTTTTTTTACATTTTGGAAAGATACCATAATTTTCTCTCAATGGAACTGAAGTTATTCCGTATGCACTGAAGTAAATATTATTTGAGGGAATGTATTTGATGTAGTTTCTTTTATCTGAAGTAGGACATGGAAAAATTAAGATGATTAGAAAGAAAATGATTTACTATGATGAAGACAGAGCTACAGTGCGTATTCAGGTGCAGCACGAATACATTTGTATGATCTCTCCAGTGGTTTTGAAGATTACTGCAAATCATAACTAATATTTTTTGTAGAATTCGTTAATCTAACCTTTTCATGTTATAAAACAAGGTGACCCTCTTGAAGTCTGTTTCCTCTTTGTACTCTTTAGGTTTTTAATTTGTTTTTTCTTTTACAAGTTGATTTCTTGAGATCTTCAATCATTCTACATGTGCTGTTTCTTTCTACTAAAATATATTATTCTAGTCCAGTCAAGTGGATGGATTTATATAGTGTGACCGTAAAGAATGGTAAAAAATAAAAAAATAAATCTATACTTACCTTCTGATGGCCCCCGGAGTCTTGCTTCGCTCCGTCTTGGCTTGCCGGCAGCTCGCGGTACACTACACTGAAGGACCGGCCGTCACATGACTAAATGACGATCCTCTAGTCCACCGCGATCTGCCGGCAAACGAAGACAAGCACACCGGGGGCCATCAGAAGGTAAATATATTATTTATTTTTTATTTTATTTTATTCTTTTTTTTTTTTACAGGTTTTGTGGTACCCGGGTCCGGAGTTGAGTCTCCTGTCCTCCACACCCGGGTACCATCCGCACATTGAAACGCATGGATTCCGCATGTACATATACAGTGATGCGTAATCCATGCGTTCCAATGCAAGTCAATGGCGGCGAAAACGCAGCACTTCCGCAAAATAATTGGTAGTGCTGTTTTTTTTCCGCAATGATAACCCGCAGCGGAAATTTCCGCAGCATGTGCTCAGCACATGCGGATTATCATTGGGGGACATGGCAGGCCTTCTACCAAGCGTTTTTTTAAGTGTTTCTGCAGTGGAATTGCCGCTGCGGAAACGCTTAAAAAATGCATCGTGGGCACACAGCCTTAAGCAAGCTTTGCTTGTTTGCTCATAGTGATTGGAGGCCCATTTATGCTGACAATAGGCCACTGTAATAGCACCCTTACACTATACAGTGGTAGTGGTTCATGCTGTTTGATAAATCTGGTGTATCTTTAGACTGTCTAGAGTAAGTTAACAGCATCTATTAATTGGATTACTTTGTTCCATAAATTTGTGCCAAAATGTTTGCATTTTTGGTTCACAATGTTGCATGTTAGGTCATGCCCCTTTACAGCAAAGTTATGCCCTTTTGTTGGATAAGGCACAGAAAGTGTATAAAACACATAATGGCTATGGATCAACTCATGAAAAATAGTTGTTTTTTGTTGCAAATTGCAGCAGAATTCTGATGCATTTAACTCGATAAATCTCCCCATCATTGCATATTTAGAAAGGTTTGTTCTCAAAGTATTGTATATTGACAGCTTTGCAAACATTTTATACCATGTGAGATTTTGAGACAACTCGGAATATGATATGATGTGGCCACAACACCGGTTTTCCTGACTTTTGCAGCAGCTGGGACCAAACTATCATCATTCATTCTTCCACATTACATTTTAAGCCACATGAAGCAATCACACTGATGTAAAGCCGGGAGACTTGTTGAGCAATGATAAATATTTGTCCATAACATTTTCAATATGTACATGTACTTACATGGAATCTGTCAGAAGGATCTACCCTCCTAAACAGTCTGTGATCATGTGGGTCATAGGAAGCTGAATAAAATGATACCTTGATATCTGTGATTCATTGTCTTAGGCTGTGTGCCCACTATGCGTTTTTTAAGCGTTTCCGCAGCGGCAATTCCGCCATAGAAACGCTTAAGAAACGCTTAAAAAACGCTTGTTAGTAGGTCTGCAGTGTTCCCCAATGATAATCCACATGTGCTGTGCACATGCTGCAGAAATTTCCGCTGCGAATTATCATTGCGGAAAAATCCGCAGCACTACCAATAATTTTGCAGAATCGAGGCGATTTGGCCGCCATTGACTTGCATTGAATCGCTTAATATCCGCATGACTACATGTGCACATGCGGATATTAAGTGAATCAATGTGCGTATGGTACCAGGGTCTGGAGAAGAGGAGACTCTCCTCCAGACCCGGGTACCATAGTACCTGTAAAAAAAAAAAAAGAATTTAAAATAAAAGAACACATTATACTCACCTTCTGATGTCCCGCGGTCTTCTATCCGGTACGTCTTGGCTCCCGGGTGGCTCGCGATGGAGTTAAAGGACCTTCCATGACGTCATTCAGTCATGTGACAGGTCACGCGACCGCTGACGTCGGCGGTCGCGTGACTTGGCACATGACTAAATTACGTCATGGAAGGTCATTTTACACCATTTCGAGACATCGGGAAGACCGGAGAAGGAGACTGGGGCCATCGGAAAGTGAGTATAATTTTTTTTTTTTTTTTTTACCATTTTTATTCTTTTTTTTAACTAAATTGGTCACACTATATAAATCAAGCACTTTCCAAGTGATGCTAAAATTGCTTGGAAAGCGCTTGACAACCCACATGCGAAATCGCATGTGAAAAACGCGTGACAAACGCTTGTCCCTGGCTGAAAAAACGCATGTAATATCCGCATGCATTTTTTCTGCCAGGGAGATGCAGAAACGCTCAGGAAAAATCCAGAGCATTTCTGCATCATGGGCACATAGCCTTATTCTAGAGAAATCCATGATGTTTTTATATGTAAATGAGCTGTAAAGTATATGGGCCAGACACTGATCTGCCAGAGAATCTGCCTCCAGGGATTATTTTAAGTGAAAGGGGGCTTTACCAGTGTGATACTAGTAACTAACACAGAACAGGAGAAATGAACTTAGTCTCCTTACAGACACATTTTTGCAGCTCTCTGAGCTCTGCTGTATTGTAACAATATTACACCCTGTCTGCCTGTGAGATGGAAGCTGAAGCTGAGAGGATCCTGCAGATGTCAGGTATAATCACACACAGCTCTGCAGTGAGATCAGGAGAGCAGAGAGCGGCCATTACACATCACACTGGTAATGACGCCTTTCATTTACAATAATCTCTGGAGGCAGATTCTCTTGCAAATCAGTGTCAGGCCCATAGCACTGAAGAGCTCATTTACATATAAGAAATTCGTGGATTTCTATGGAATAAGACATCAGATTGCAGATATCAAGGTATCATTTTATTCAGATTCCTAAAACTTGCATGCCCATGTAGACAGCTTAGGTGGATTAATCCTACTGACAGATTCCCTTTAAGCTTGTAGGTCTTTCTCTGCTATAACAATTTGCTACGAATTGGACAAGGCGGATACTGTAAGGTAGACCAATATACTCTGTGTAAGCACTCTCACCAGCCAACCAGTTTACTTTGTTCTCCAGAATTTGTTTATCAGCAGATTTTGTGTTACAATATTGACTGAAGCTTGCTGATTTTTTACAGAATTTTAGTGTCCTTTTAAATGTGCTTATTAAAGGGGTTGTTTGGTCAAAAGTGATAAGTCTGCAGTCACTCTGTGTAACTGCAGACTTATGAATTTCCCCAGCACAGGCACTGGGTGCTGCGGGGATTCGGCAGTATGAGACCCGGGACTGGAGGCTATATATATGTTATATATACCCTCGACCATTCAGCGCAGCCTCTCTCCATTTACTTGTATGGAGCAAGGCCACGCCCCGTCTAGTGACTTAGATGGCCAGTAGGCACGTCCGACTAGAAGGCCCGGCCTCGCTCAATACAAGTGTATGGAGAGCGAAGCCACGCCAACTGGCCGGGGGTATGTATAACACATACATACCCTCCGTTACCGGGTGTCATACCGGCGAATCCCCACAGTGCCTGTGCTGGGGGGATTCATAAGTCTGCAGTCACACAGAGTGACTGCACACTTATCACTTTTGACTGAACAACCCCTTTAATGCTGTTTCCAGCATGAAGATACATACTCACTATATACTTTTCTATGCAGTGGCATGTATTGGGGTCTCGATATGAACGTATGAACGAAAACAGGATTAGGGTTCGCTCACATCTGCATTTTAAATCGGTGAGTGCCATACGAGAAAAAATCATATTGCACTTGTACCAATGTTAATCAATGAGGCAGTGTTGATCTGCGAGTTTTTCCTCACCTGCAATTGGGGTGAGGAAAAAATTGCAGCATGTTGCGTATGGCCACGTAAAACTGCCGAGACTCACCAATGCAAGTCGATAGGTGCGAGAAAGAAAACGCATGGCACATGGACCATGTGTGTGCCTTCTGATTTTTACATATACATCTCATAAGAAACCCGACATTTCATCAGCCGAGTACAGTAAAATCACAGCGTGAACCGTCAGAATAGATAGAGAGATGTCAGTGAGATATATAATCAGTGCATTGTGTGTGTATTTTTGGGAACTTGTATTTAGCTAATAAATGAAAATATGGCGTGGGGTCCCCCTTATTTTTACTAACCAACTGAAGGAAAGCAGACAGCTTTGTGCTGGTGTTATTATTTTGGGAAGGAGCCAATATCCATGGAGCTTCCCAGACAATTAATATCATCCTGCAACTGTCTGCTTAGCCTTTACTTGATATTAAAAGGGGGTGACCCCCCCAAAAAAATGATGTGGGGCCCCCCTATTGTAAACCTAATGCTGGTTCTCACGCTGTGAGCGGTGCTGTCAGTAAGGTCACTGCAGCCATGTTCTCACTCTACACTCATTGTGTTCTGTTGGTCGTGGTGAGCAGTCATGTTACTGATGTCACCGCTTATCACAATCTGTGGATGTAGCACAGTCAGGGATCGTCGTGGAACCTCCTTATTATGGATTTAGGAAAGACCCTTATGGATTACTTTTATTTTTAGTAATAAATGGGTAAAAATGGGTAATTTTCGGGGGCTCGAGTGCTTTTTACAATTAAAGGATGTTTCTGTGTGTGGGTTTATTTATTTTGACAACGGGGTTAGTAATGGGGTGTCTGACTGACGCCTCTCCATTACTAACCACTGGGCTTAATAGGCTGGGAAGATGCATGGGTATTGGCCCCTTTCCAGAATAATAACACCATCTTACAGTTGTCTGCTTTACCTCAGTTTGTTAGTAAAAATAAGGAGGACCCCACACCATTTGTTTTATTTTATTTATCTATTAGCTAAAAACAAGTGCAGAAAACTACACATGCACAAAGCACTGATTACATATATCACTGACGTCTATCTATATCTATCTCTGTATATAAGATTGTTTTATTCGTTATAAAAGTAGCTTGAGATGACATAGAGAATTACTGTATGTAAAAGCTGATGTTAAAAATGGATTGATGCAGACTGCATACGCATATCATATGGATGTCATACGAATGGTAGGTGAGAAAATAACGCGCACTCACATATCATATGGATGCTAGGTGAGAGAAAAATGCATGACACTCGCCAACTTTTCTGGCTGAGAATCTCCGTTTATATAAGCAGATGTGACCTAACCCTTAAAAATGTAAAAGTATTGGCAAAGTTGTAAATTAACGATGCTTAAAACATTTACACTAAATTATTATGTACCCCAAATGAATTCCAGTCATCTATTTAAGATAAAGGTAAAAGACAATTACAGAGGGAAAGCATTTCTCTTAACTATGGTATTTCATGGAGATCTTTTCATGTTAACAACGTGCAATTACTAATCATAATCCATACCCTTGTCTATGACATCATTATTTCAAGTATCAAAGTCTTTATCTTTTTAATGCGTAATTGAAATATTTTTTTAAGGTTGATTGCTTGCGTTGGGCAGCACGGTGGCTCCGTGGTTAGCACTGCAGCCTTGCAGCGCTGGGGTCAAATCCCACCAAGGACAAGATCTGCAAGGAGTTTGTATGTTCTCCCCGTGTTTGTGTGAGTTTCCTCCGGGTTATCCGGTTTCCTCCCACACTCCAAAGACATACTGATAGGGAATGTAGATTGTGAGCCCCAATGGGAACAGAGATGATTATGTATATAAAGCCCTGCGGAATATGTTAGCGCTATATAAAAATAAAGATTATTATTATTGACATCATATAGCTGGTTTATTTATGCTCAGCTGATGAATGGTTTTTATAGGTACTGTTCATGGCCTTGATATTTTAGGATTTTACATTTTTTTTTAGAAATGAATGTCATGTTTGGCTAGTTTACAGTCTAAGGGTCACTGTATTCACATGACCAATATGACATAGTTGTGAATCTTAAAGGGTTTATCCACTACTAGACCAACCCTTTCTCAATCTGAGTGTTTGTCCCCATTAAAATAAAACCACTTATGCTCCCCTTCCACGCTGGCGCCGTTCCACCGGTGTTGGCACTCGCCCTCCCCGCCTTCAGATGCTTGAGCATCGGCTTCTCTCTCCCCGCCTTCAGTCGCTTAAGTAATTGATAGGAAGTGAGCGAACAGCTGCAGCTTTAACTTCCTGTTACTTAACAGTTAATTAACAGGAAGTCAGAGCTGTGACTGGCCGCTCACTTCCTGTCAATTACTTAAGCATCCAAAGTCGGGGAGAGAGAAGCCGGCCCTGATTGGTCACAGGGCTTACGTGACGTAAACACTTTGTGAGCCCTGGGAGATCAAGTGCCAACACCGCTGGCTTCCTCCAAACACGGCGAGTGGAGTTGATACCAAAAGTTCTATTTTGGTCTCATCTGACCACATGACCTTCACCCGTGCATCCTCTGGATCATCCAGATGGTCATTGGTGAACTTCAAATGGACCTGGACATGTGATGGCGTGAGCAGGGGGACCTTAATCCATGACGGCGTAGTGTGATCTAACGGTAATGTTTGAGACTGTGATCCCAGCTCTCTTTAGGTCATTGATCAGGTCCTCCTGTGTAGTTCTGTGCTGATTCCTGTCCTTTCTTAGAATCATCCTTATCTCATGAGGAGAGATCCTGCATGGAGCCCCAGGCCGAGTAAGATTGACAGTCATCGTGTGTTTCTTACATTTTCTAATAATTGTGCCAGCAGTTTTTGACTTCTCACCAAGCTGCTTGCCTATTGTTTTGTAGCCAGTCCCAGCCTTGTGCGGGTCTACTATTTTGTCCTTGGTGTCCTTAGACAGCTCTTTGGTCTTGGACATGGTGGAGAGGTTGGAGTGTGATTGATTGTGTGGACAGGTGTCTTTTATACAGGTAATGAGTTCCAACAGGTGCAATTAATACAGATAATGAGTGCAGAGCATGAGGGCTTCTTAAAGAAAAACTTATAGGTCTGCGAGAGCCAGAATTCTTGCTGATTGGTAGGTGATCAAATACTTATTTTATGCAATAAAAAAACAATTTAATTATTTAAAAATCAGTCAATGTGATTTTCTTGATTTTTTTTTAGATTCTGTCTCTCACAGTTGAAGTATACCTGCGATAAAAATTGCAGACCTCTCCATTCTTTGAGGGGGGAAACTTGCAAAATCGGCAGTATATCAGATACTTATTTTCCCCACTCTATTTTCAAAATTCTCAATTACAGTGTAAAATCTATATTCAATGAAGGCAGATTTTTACATTATTGAAATAGAAGATGGCAGTTGCTATAGATAAGTTTCTATGTAGAGGGGAGATAGAAGAAGGGAGAACCAAGAGTCACAGCTCCTGCCTCCACCTCTTACTTCTCTTCTACATAAAATTTCAAAAAAGACAATTGCCATCTCCTATCTCAATATTGGGAAAATTTGACTTCATTGAACACAAATTTTACTTGGGAATTGAGAATTTGTCTCAAGACTCGATTGCCAAGCCATCATTTTTCTCTCAAGACTCGATTGCCAAGCCATCATTTTTCTCCTTTTTGGCAGGGTTGTGTAGTAAGCCCTATGGAATGTTAGATTGTATACCCCTAAGGTGGGTCCTGGCTCTGGTTATTGTATTTTACCATCATTAGAAGATTTTTCTTTCTATAGATTGTAAGAGGACACACAATTTGCAGTATAAGGTGTCTCTAATTCTATGTTAATCTGGAATTCACATGCCCATTAAGCAATGCTGTCTTTGGGCCAATTTGGAGTTGACATAGGAAAAACTCAAAGTAGAACGTGGATGTTCATTGGAATATTTCCGATACTAAACGATTGCACCAAATATTTACTACAGATTTGATTTGAGCAGAAAATAGAAAAATTAAATTTTCTAAATTAGCGCCAAATGTTTTTCACAAAATGTTTTAGTTATGATTCGGTCACCTATGTATCTAGCTATACTGTACGTGTGCACTAAGATTGTTTCTGATAGCTATGTCTCTATTGTACAGCAATATTTCTGGCTGTGACTTTTTCTGTGAACTCTTCATCTAAAACTATGTGAAGTATAAATACTTTAAACAGGGATTTTATTTCCTATGGTAATTAAACACATTCGCTTCCATGCATGCATTTTCTAAAATTAACTGCCTTGTTCACGCTAATATTTCAGTGTCTCTAATTGGGTTGAAATGTGTGAAAGGATTACAGAGAATAGTTGATCCAGAGTTTTTCCTTCAAAGAAATGTTTTAATTCCAGTTCACTTATAATATCAATTGAAGCCTCTAATTGTGCTAAGAAAAGTGACAAGAACTGCATGGAAGGAATATTTATATGATCCTCATTGTGTTTTATGAGCAAAGAAAATTTACATGCTGAGGATGATGACTTCTGAGCTTTATTAAAAAGTTTTTCAAATACATGGAAATACAGTAACTAAAAAGCTTAACCAGTAATATCACTTTGCTTTCTTTTTTGTGTGGATGAAATCAGCTTTAAATGTTGTATTATAACATATAACTGTAGTGTCCTATAAATGACGAAGTATTACTAAAAAAAAAAATTGACAATTAAAAATATCTTGTTATTTTGGAGTTGTTAGCAGCGGAAGTCATGAAAATAAGGACAGTGCTGGGGGAGAGTTGAGGGGATTATCAGATGCCCTGACTGCCCCTACCAACTGTTTAAAATGTCATTATGCTCTATAACCTTCATTTTTGCTGCAAGTGCTCTAGTTATGGTGACACAGTTGTTAGCACTGGGGTCTGCCCAACGTTAACATACATTTTTTTTATTTGGGTGTTACATAAATATAATTATTTGTTTATGGGTTTTTCATTTTCCACTTTCCTGCCCAAGCCGCTAATAGCAAGTTTAATGTTAACATCATAATATCCTCTTCTGTGTCAAATACCCTTCACAGCTTGTTATCTTCTGCAAATATGGACAGTTTACTTTTAAAACCATTTAATATGTTATTGATGGATTCAAAATTCCACTTCATTCAGCATGTTATAGTCCAGAAATTTAGCATTTTCAAGATGAATTTTGCAACAGCTGAAACTGCAGTAAAAATAAATTGTGTCAATTTAGAAGACTCTTTGGTTGTACCAAATTGTAGGCCACAATTCACTTCTGAGTCATCTTCCTGATGGTTCATTGTCTTAAAGCAAACCTGTCAGCAGGAGTTTGATAAGTAAACTACAGGCAGTGTCATGTTGGGGCTGCTGCACTGATTAATATGATAGCTGAGGTGAAGAAAGTGGTCTTGTGGTTCTTGTGTAATCAGTGTTTGCAGTTGTGAGTTAGTGATATGCCTGTGCTCCGTGGCGAAACTGTAGGCAGGATCTTTCCTTGGTGCTCTAGGCCAGATAAGCAAGAAAATACCTGCCCACAGGCCTGCCCCTATCTGTCTCTCTGACTGTCTCTGTAATGAGGAACATATTTGTGCTTCGGGGCGGCCTGTGGGCAGGTCTTACCTTGCTGATCTGTCCTATAGCACCAAGGAAAGACCCTGCCTACACCCCGCCTCTGAGCACGGGCATATCATTAACTCAAAACTGTAAACACTGATTGCACAAGAACCACAAGACAGATTTCTTCACTTCTGGTATCATATTGATCAGTGCAGCAGCCCCAACATGACAATACCTGTAGTTTACTTAGCAAAATCTTGCTGACAGGTTCGCTTTAACTTTTATAGTTCTGTTGGTGTCCAATCTCAAGACCCTACCATGATTGAACGTCCAGGGACCCAAATCTCTGTACCCAATTGGAGGGTCAGGCATATGTGCAGTTTTAATCTTACTAAAAATATATGGGACTCTCAGCTGAGTGCTAACATTTCCTAACTTTTGTAATGCAGAGTCACTTGGCATTTTTTCCATGTCAATGGTATGGCATTTTGGCTGCAATTCTTCCATGAAGACCACTACTGGCCAGACGTCTCGGAACAATACAGTTAGGTCCATATATATTTGGACAGAGACAACATTTTTCTAATTTTGGTTCTAGACATTACCACAGTGAATTTTAAACAAAACAATTCTGATGCAGTTGAAGTTCAGACTTTCAGCTTTCATTTGAGGGTATCTACATTAAAATTGGATGCAGGGTTTAGGAGTTTCAGCTCCTTAACATGTGCCACCCTGTTTTTAAAGGGACCAAAAGTAATTGGACAGATTAAATAATTGTAAATAAAATGTTCATTTCTAGTACTTGGTTGAAAAACCTTTGTTGGCAATGACTGCCTAAAGTCTTGAACTCATGGACATCACCAGACGCTGTGTTTACTCCTTTTTGATGCTCTGCCAGGCCTTCACTGCGGTGGTTTTCAGTTGCTGTTTGTTTGTGGGCCTTTCTGTCTGAAGTTTAGTCTTTAACAAGTGAAATGCATGCTCAATTGGGTTGAGATCAGGTGACTGACTTGGCCATTCAAGAATATTCCACTTCTTTGCTTTAATAAACTCCTGGGTTGCTTTGGCTTTATGTTCTGGGTCATTGTCCATCTATAGTATGAAACGACGACCAATCAGTTTGGCTGCATTTGGCTGGATCTGAGCACACAGTATGGCTCTGAATACATCAGAATTAATTCGGTTGCTTCTGTCCTGTGTCACATCATCAATAAACACTAGTGACCCAGTGCTACTGGCAGCCATGCATGCCCAAGCCATCACACTGCCTCCGCCGTGTTTTACAGATGATGTGGTATGCTTTGGATCATGAGCTGTACCACGCCTTCGCCATACTTTTCTCTTTCCATCATTCTGGTAGAGGTTGATCTTGGTTTCATCTGTCCAAAGAATGTTCTTCCAGAACTGTGCTGGCTTTTTTAGATGTTTATTTAGCAAAGTCCAGTCTAGCCTTTTTATTCTTGATGCTTATGAGTGGCTTGCACCGTGCAGTGAACCCTCTGTATTTACTTTCATGCAGTCTTCTCTTTATGGTAGATTTGGATATTGATACGCCTACCTCCTGGAGAGTGTTGTTCAATTGGTTGGCTGTTGTGAAGGGGTTTCTCTTCACCATGGAGATTATTCTGCGATCATCCACCACTGTTGTCTTCCGTGGGCGCCCTGGTCTTTTTGCATTGATGAGTTCACCAGTGCTTTATTTCTTTCTCAGGATGTACCAAACTGTAGATTTTGCCACTCCTAATATTGTAGCAATTTCTCGGATGGGTTTTTCTGTTTTTGCAGCTTAAGGATGGCTTGTTTCACCTGCATGGAGAGCATGTTTACTTCACAGCAAAACCTTCCAAATGCAAGCACCACACCTCAAATCAACTCCAGGCCTTTTATCTGCTTAATTGAGAATGACATAACAAAGGGATTGCCCACACCTGTCCATGAAATAGCCTTGGAGTCAATTGTCCAATTACTTTTGGTCCCTTTAAAATCAGGGTGGCACATGTTAAGGAGCTGAAACTCCTAAACCCTTCATCCAATTTTAACATGGATACCCTCAAATGAAAGCTGAAAGACTGAGCTTCAACTGCATCTGAATTGTTTTGTTTAAAATTCATTGTGGTAATGTCTAGAACCAAAATTAGAAAAATGTTGTCTCTGTCCAAATATATATGGACCTAACTGTATATGGGTTTAGCTGGGTCCCACTGGTTGCAGACAGTTCTGAACTGATGGCACTGCTGGACATCTTTCGATTTCCAAGGAAGTAAACGTGATTATGTCTATCATCTGTAAAAGTTTCTTTAGCTACCCACTATGTTTACTGTACTCAATATTGACTGTTACTAGGTACTTCTTCAAAGAACTTGAACAGCACATTTTGAAACCCCAGTCTGTTTTGAAATCTTTTTGAGAGATACCTTTTTAATGCAGTATCATTACCTTGTGTCTTGCTGCAGTGCTCTGTCTTGAAATGGTATATGATCTGTGACATAAAACTGTCTTCCACAACCTCACCTCTGTAGCAGTTTGTCTGTTCCTCAACCTGCTTTAAGCCTTAAACACAGCTATTTCAAGTAATGACTGTGTTTCAACCTACATATGAAAATGATGATCATTATCACCTGTTTCGTATACCGTATTTTTCGGACTATGAGACACACCGGACCATAAGACGCTCCTCAAATTTTGGGGTGGAATATAAAAAAATATATATTTTTATAAGATGGGGTCCGTCTTATAGTCTTAATAGGTACAGTATGTTACTTGGGGGTCGGTGGAGCGAGGGTCACAGGAGGCAGGGTCCTTCAGGAATCCGGTACTCCAGCTGCGGGGAGTTGCGGTTGAGCAGGATTGCAGAGATGGCTGGGGCCCGGGGCCTGGCTGGGGTCTGGGGCCTGGCTGAGGCCCAGTTCATGGCTGGGTGCCTGGCTGCGGGCCGGGGGCAGTGTTTGGCGATAGGGGCCTGCCTGTCTGAGGGCAGGGACCTGGGTCTGGCTGTGTGCTGCCGAGGTCTGCCTGGTGACTGGGACCGGTGGTGGTGGTAGTGGTGGCGGCAGCGGTGGCAACAGCAAAGGAGGAGGAGGTGAGGTGCTGCGGGTGACTGGGGGCCCTTGGTGTCTGGCTGGAGTTAGACTGGATGCGGGCAGTGTCTGACTGCGGGCCAGGGCGGTGAGCGGCGCTGGTTTCCGGTGTGCGCGGCCATCTTCCTGAAGGTGTGGTCTACAGGAAAATAGCTACCCGAGCTACAAGTGAACGCATGCGCTCCACCACTGCCGCAGGTGCGCAACATTCAGACCATAGGACGCACCCCCCATTTTCCTGGGGGAGTGCGTCTTATGGTCTGAAAAATATGGTAATTGTTTTCTCATACACTTGACTATAATCTTTCAAAATCTCTCACTTTGCCTTCAAAACAGCATCAATTATTCTAGGTATACTTACACAAAGGGTGGACACACCAAATATTGAAAATATATATATGCATGTGTTTATATTCTGAGATAAAATATCTGTACAAACAGTTATAATGTATTTAATATTTCAAGAAACACATTTTTTTTCTTTGACTCTCAGTCCTGAAGTGGGGGTTGACAATATTTCTTCAAATAGATTTAATCTTTTCCTAATCTATCTTTGAGACTCTTAGTAATGTGCCAATTTGATCTCAAGCTGTGGCATCAGCAGGAGATGTACCATGCAGCAGGTATTTTGCAGTCTACTCTATCTTTCCCCAATTTCTGTGATTACATTCAGAAGGATATAATTGCTTTATGTGTTTTGAAATACATTAATAATAACGAGATGTAAATATTTGTTAATTATAATTTGAGAGTATATGATGCCCATCAGCCAACTAGTCATGCTTCTTACACTCTGGTAGATATTGATGTCCGGTCACCTGCATCAAGATTAGTTAATTCTGTAAAGTATTTCAGTTTGATAAGCAGTGGAAAGTGCCAAAATTACATTTCATTTTAGTTGTGAATTATTACTTTCAATTGCTCATTTGTATAGCAGCATGAACAGTTTGCAGAAACTTTTGTTATTACTTGAATTTATTTAAAAAAAGAAAAAAAAAGAAATTTGTAGCACATTTTCTTAAAAATCTGCATTGTACTGTTGCTCTCTTACTTTTCCTTGCAATATATGAATAAAATAACAAAAAGGATGATCATAATTTTGCTTGACAGCGGCATGTGTTTCTAAGCAGCCCTGCACTGTTTAATCTGTGCTCACAGTATCAGATATTATGGGTTCATGCTTTATTGATCATCCGAATGGCCATTTCCTGTTTTTTATAAATTTGTAGAAATTACAGGAGAATTTTCAAAGTAACAGCATAATGCAAAGTTGTTCAAAGAAGCGCCAGACTTGTTATATTATGGGAAATGATAGTATTTACTAAGACGTGTCATAGGTGAAAAAACATATCTGCCACCTATCTTCTGAACATTTTATTACACAGTAAAACCAAATGATCAGCGTTGAGGGGTTGTACAAAGCTAAAAAAATCAATCTTAAAGGGGTTGTCAGGTAAACAAAAAGTCATAACCTATTCATATAAGAAGACATTTCCAAATCATTGCATTCTTGTTTTCTTTAAATTTTACATAACATTCCACCATTTTTTGGAATTGTGTTTTTTATTATTATTAGGGGAAAAAGGTGGGTTATTCATTTTTTCATTTTTTTTCATAGAGGACTTGAACCTGCTATCGTCTGTTTCCTTATCCTATATATTGAAATACAGTATTAGTGTATAGTGAAAAAGTTTGTCTCCTATGAAGACCACCCACAGAGTGGGTTTAACTGGAGGACCATGATGCCTCCTGCTGTCATAACAACCCATAAGTTATGACAGAGTTCATCATCTTTCCACCATCTCATTCAACCCCCCCCACCCCATCTGACCTATCTATCAACATCAATGGCTGCTCACTCTCCCCAGTCCCGCAAGCTCGCTGCCTCAGGGTAACCCTGGACTCTGATCTCACATTCCTCAACCACGAATCTGCAAAAACACTAGTGCGCGCCCTCATCATCTCCCTCCTCGACTACTGCAACCTCTTACTCTGTGGCCTCCCTTCCAACACTCTCGCAATCTATCCTAAACTCTGCTGCCCGACTTATCCACCTGTCCCTTGACTATTCCCCGGCCTCTCCCCTCTATTAATCCCTTCACTGGCTCCCCATTGCCCAGAGACTCCAGTTCAAAACCCTAACCACAGCATATAAAGCCATCCACAACCTGTCTCCTCCATACATCTGTGACCTATTCTCCTGGTACATACCTGCACGCAATCTCCGATCCTCCTAAGCGTTTTGATCAGTTTACCAGCTCTTAATCATCCTATGATTAAGAACAGGTTAACTGCTCAAAATGCTTAGACCCTCTACCTCATTTTATGATGTTACAAGATGTTTTTACTCAACATTCAGTAAAGAAGATTTTATGCTTTATCCATGTGGCTGGACTAAACATGCATTTTTGGATTATCAATAAAACATAAACACACAAAAAAGAAATCAAACTGTGGGACACTACTAGTGATTTTGGGAGGTGCTGCATAGGGAACTAGTCATGTTTTTGTTGACTTGCCTTTTTATCCCTCTCTGCACAGCTTAACATGCTGGGTGGATGCCAATAAAGGCAGACTAGAAGTGATCATGACTTATTCTTGCCCAGCACTACCCTGATGACTGGTAAGGACAGTTTTTAGAAGTGCTTTTTTTCCCAACATAGTAATCCCAACTATCTAAATAGGAATATATTTAGAACAGTATCTAACTTGCAGTGCAACATATTTTATAAAAAATAACAAAACAAAAATGTAACACTTCAGTTCCCCTCGATCACAGATGGTCTGGAGGTCTCTGCCAGTGTTTGCTTAAAAGCTGCCTGCCTGAGATTGCTGCAGCCAATCATTAGCCTTAGAGCTCAGGTGGGGTACTACTGGCATCACTCAGTGGTGTCTTTTCAGTGGGTGGTCTGTTCAAGCTGCGTGAAAGGGAGAATAAAAGTTTTTAATTGCCTGTCTTGGGAGGTTTTTATAGTTTGTAATGCATTTTAATAGTTGGTAATGCATTTTAGATAAAACGGTAATTAATAACTCAGGTTAACATTTAGCCACAGCATTTTAGACAACAAAAAAAAACAAGGAAAAATGGAAAATGCATGAAAATGTGTGAAATCATTCTTAGTCTTGAAAATTAGATGACCTCTTATTTGATGTAATTTAGGGAATTTTCTATTTCCTCTATTTCTTTTAAGTTGTATTTTATTCTGGAACTGAAAAAGTTCATTTTGTTTTTTAATGTTGTTGAGCACTGCAGATTTTACATAATGAATACTCATGAATGGAGCATTTTTCAAAAGACAGCTAGTTCTGGGCACATTGTTCATATAATTTAGAGAAAAAAAATGACTTTCATATTATCCTTTCTGTGTGGCTATTAAAATAATTACAGCCATTTATATTTTTTTCAGCTCAGTGTTTCTTTTGTCTCGATGTCTTGTTTTTCTTAATGCAACAAATCAGCAGCCCGTGCTGGCTCTCCGCACCTTTTCCAACAGTCAGGTGTGGAAATAAAGTGTCTTCTCTCTTACATAGAATTCTAGATCCTTTACAATAATGAGTATATTCTGTTACTCAATATCAAAGTCTAATTGCTAATTATAGTTTGTCATTGATGTATTGCTACATATGATTTATAGAGATGCCGCACACATCTTCCCTTCATTTTCTTTTATATTTTAAATGAGAATGATGCTGTATTCTTAGCATGCAAGAAAAAAGAAGAAACTCCTAACGGTAAATGGGATTGTGTGCCTTAGCTCTTATTTATTATTTAGCTATTGGTTGGCCATCACTCTCCATCCAGCATTCAGAATCTCAAAGAGGTTGTTCTTGAAGAATGGAAAAAGATTTTGCAATATGTCGCCAACTTGTTCATTCCACATGCCTGGAACAATGTGTTTTCCTTTAAAAACTATGGAGGTCATAAAAAATACTAGATATAGTAGTCTTTATGGGGTGTATTTATATTTGCATCAACAAATTTGAGTGAAACTGAAGATTTTGTAATGAAAGTTACATTATTAACCTTAAAAAAAATCATGCCAAAAGAATCGTTTCAGAACTTTTTCCACGTCAACGTCACCCATAATCTGTACAATTCAATTAAAAAAAGAAACTGAAGTATTTTGGGTAGAAAAGAACAATAAAGAACTAAAATAATGTGGTTGCATAAATATGCACTCCCTTAAACTGTTACTTTGTTGAAGTAGCCTTTGAATTTGACAGCATATAGCTTTTTGAAGAAGGATTCTATGAGCATGGCATAACTAGAATTGCCAATTTTTGCCCAGTCTTCCTTGCAGTCCTGCTCAAAATCTGTCAAGATTGCGAGGAAATCTCTTGTGTACAGCGCCCTCTTCAGGTCAATCCACAGGTTATCAACTGGATTCAGGTCTGGGGTCTGGTTGGGCCACTCCAAGGCTTTGATCTCTATTTGTCAAAGCCATTCTTTTGTTGATTTGGAGATGTACTTAGGGTCGTTGTCATGCTGAAAGGTGAAATTCCTCTTCAGCTTTTTGCAGAGGCATGAAGGTTATGTTGCAAAATCGACTTATCTTTGGAACTGTTTATAATTCCCTTTACCTTGAATAAAGCCCCAGTTTCAGCTGCCAAAAATCAGACTCAAAGCATAATGCCGCCTCCCCCATGCTTCACTGTGAGTATAGTGTTCTTTTGGTGATGTGCGATATTGGCTTTGCTTCATAGATACCTTTTGGAATTATGGCCAAAAAGCTTAACCTTGATCTCATCGGACCACAACACGTTTTCCCACATGCCTGTTTGTTGACAGAAAGATAAAAAGTAATTATTCAGTTTGCTGAGCCCAGGGCTGCTTCTGCCATGAGGCTAAATGAGCCTCTTTCCTTAAGCAGCTGTCGAAACTGTCTCTTGGGGGCAACATTTTGCTGCCTCCCAGGAGCTCGATTCAAGCGGCTCTCACCAGTTATCTGAACCAGTTGTTAAGCTGCAGCCATTTCCTTGCTTTCTGCATTCAATTGTACTTGAATCTTTCAGAACACCGGGAAGCGAAGCACTAATCCAGTCCAGGCCTTGACATGCAGTGGCGTGATGAGGTCACATCATCACGCTGCTGACGTCACTGCTGTGCTACACAGGCGGCAAAGACGATGGGGAATGTAAGTGCCCCTTGGAGTCAAAGATGCAAAGGACTTTTATTGTAAATGGTGGGTGGGGATGTTAGTGTCAGAGCACATTATGGAGATGGGGAAGCGTGAGGGCTCAGAATGACAACTACATGACTGCTAGTAAAGTATTGTGCCGTTTCACAATATAAGGATTACTACATTTTTATGCATGTTAGGAGCCTTTAAACGTTCTATTTTATGGTCCTCCATCTCTGCCATATGCACTCTCCTGTGAAGTTCAGCCTTAGGACTCGCACAAACGAGCGTATAACAGCAGAGTGCTATCCAATGTTTTATTGGTTAGCACTTGACCCAATGTTATACTGTGGGGCAGTGCAGATCTGCGATTATTTTCCCATGCCGATTTGGCATGAGAAAACAATCTCAGCATGCTGTGAGTGCATCTGAGAATCGGCTCGCATTCACCTATTCAAGTCTATGGGTGTGTTTGAAGCATTGGACTGCACTTGGATGTTACCCGAGTCCAGTCCGATTACCATGGATGCCGTCAATGGAGAAGATGAAGAAATTACTTTCTCTGTCAACTCGGCACCTGTGCTGCGATTCTCTCATGCAAGAGAATTGGTGCACAGTTAACAAGACGGAGTTTGAGTCGAGTGTCCTTTGCATAATCGTCCTGATTCTATCGCACGATAGAATCGACAGCTGCGTGACCCCAGCCTTAGGTTGAGTTTCAAAAGAGACCGTATATTGTCCTATATGCTGCAAAATGTGATATTGCCGTAAATAGTGTAAGCAATCAAAAAATTTCAGGTTCAAGGTTCCAATAGGACTAAAAAATTAGGAAAAACATTTTTTAAAAATACAAAAAAATATACTGAAATCACGCTCCTTCTCTCTTGCTATGCATAAAGAAATTTAAAAAAAAAACATTTAGCATTACCACACATGTAAAAGTTCAGTCTATCAAAATTAACAAAATATAAAATTAACGAATATGGTAATTAGAATGCAGATCAAAATGCCAGACTTGCCTTTTTTTTGTCACCTTACCTCCGTAATAAAATGCAATAAAAAGCAATCAAAACATTGCATGTACCCTAAATTTTTATCAATAAGTGTCAGCTCACCATTCAAAATACATGCCTTTGTGCAGCTCCATGGATGGAAAAATAAAAATTCCGGTTCTTAAAAAATGGTGTCAGAAACTAAAATTGTTACTTTTTGTTTTTGAAAAAAAAAAATCTATGAAAATTTGGGATCACCGTAACCACACTGATCTGGAGCATTACAGTTAAGTCCAGAATTATTTGGATAGTGACCGAATCTTCATGATTTGGTCTCTGCATGCCACTAATTTTGATGTAAAAGGAAACAACTGAGATACTGGTAGCCTGGAGTCTGGAAGCCGTGGACATCCCCACACAATGGCTTCCCTCATTTGTGATGCTTTCCCAGGCCTTACTGTAGCTGACTTCAGTTGTACCTTGTTTGTGGGTCCTTCTGCCTTGTTTTACCTTAAGCAATTGAAATATATGCTCGATGGGGTTCAGATCTGGTGATTGACTCAGCCATTGCAGAGTATTCCATTTATTTACCTTACAAATTACTGGTTTGTTTTCGCAGAATGTTTTGAGTCATTGTCCATTTGTAGTGTGAAGCGCTGTCCAATCTACCTTGCTGCATTTGTTTGAATCTGAGCAAAAGTATCACCCTGTACACTTCAGAATTCATCCGGCTGCTTCTGTGTTCAGTCACATCACTAATGAACACTAATGACTCAATGCCTGCCCATGCCATCAAACTGCCTCCACCATGGTTTACAGAGGATGTGCTGTGATTTGGATCATGAGCTGTTCCAAGCCTCCTCCATACTTTCTTCTTCCCATCATTCTGGTATAGGTTGATCTTAGTTTCATCTGTCCAAAGGAAGCTTTTCCATGAATTGAGCTGGCTTCTTTAGATGTTTTTTTGGCAAAGTCTAATCTGATCTTTCTATTTTCAAAGCTAATTAATAGTTTTCACCTTGTGGTGAACCCTCTATATTTGCTCTCATGAAGTCTTCTCTTTATGGTAAACTTGGATACTGAAACACCTACTTCCTGGAGAGTGTTCTTCACTTTGGTGGATGTTATGAAATGGTTTTTCTTCAGCATGGAAAGGATTCTGCTATCATCCACCACCGTTGTTTTCTGTAAACATTCAGGCCTTTTTTATTTTCCAAACTCACCAGTCCACTCTTTTTTTTTTGCAGAATATACCAAACTGTTGATTTGGCCACTGCTAACGTTTTTGCTATCTCTGATGGATTTCTCCTTTTTTTCAGCCCAATGATGGCCTGTTTCTCTTCCATTGAGACCGCCTTTGAGTTCACAGCAACAGTTTTACAAATAAAAATGCCACACCTGGAATCATCTGCAGACCTTTTACCTGCTTAATTGATGATGGGTTAACAAGGGACTAGCCCATGCAACCCATTAAACAGCTTTTGAGATAATTGTCAGATTACTTTTGGTTCCTTTAAAAAAAAAAAAAAGGCAGCTACATATTAAAGAGCTGTAATTGCTAATCCTTTACTTCTATTAGGATGTGAATACCCTCAAATTAATGCTGGGAGTCTGCACTTTAGGCCCATATTAATTATATAGCTGTACCATGAATATGTTATAGTAAACAGCTAAAATGCCAAAACTTGTGTCACTGTCTGAATATTTCTGGTCCTAACTGTATGTGCACAGATCATTTTTACCTTACAATGAATACTGTAAATGCAAAAAACAAAGATGGAATTGCATTCATTCACTGCAACTTTATATTGCACTATGGGGAGCGTCGCTATTTAAATTTTCACCTCTGGGAGCAGGAAAAAATAGAATGGGCCCTGGCTGATCTGTGATCTGATAGTGCTAAGGGAATTAAGTCCTAGTGCTGAATAGAGCTAGGGACAGTGCAGGAGACAGGAGCTGGTGAAAAATGAGAGGAGGCTACCAGCAATGAATACCTTGCTTTGGAGCAAGCGGGCTCCTAAATTGCAGCCTCCTCCACTGCTAGATTTCACACGCCATTTGCATAGACAAGAGTATGGCTAAGCTATCAGGGCAGACAAGTAGATTAAGTTGTTAGGGGTTTTGAGGCAATTTAAATGAAAGTTGTTACAGAAGTAAAGCCAAATCACTTAGAGGCGTTGTCCAATACTCATACAACTCCTTTTATAATTGCTATATCCCCCCTTATAAAATAACAGCGGCCTGTACTCCTCCTGATGCAAGCATCGCTCCTATGATGATGGCACTGGCTCGCTTATGTCACACGAGCCCTACAGCCAATCAGCCGCTGCGTCACTCTTACTTCCTTCAGATGTAACTGACATTCAGATGAACACAGAGAGCAGCAGCTCTTACTTCTTCCAGTTTTCAGTTTTTTTTGAAGGAAGTGAGAGTAAAGCTGCCACTGATCCACTGCAGCATTCATATCACATTACAACATCACTTGTGCCCTGGGACACCAGATGCCAGTGTTGCTTAATCCAGCACCGCAGGTCTGTTTTTATTTTATAAGGGGGAGTATAGTAAATGAGAAGGGTTTTTTAAGTAGGGGACAACCCCTTTAAAAAAGTGATTTGCAAACTTTACCAACTTCATTGCTGGATAGAATTAACATACAAAATGTGAAAGTTTAATTATTCTTTAAACCTCTCCTTTTACACTTATACTGTAATACATTAAAAACTATAGTCTCACCTGCCCTACACTATACTTATTTTCTGCTTGGCAGCAACTTGACGTGTCCTATAAATACCGGAAGCAACTTTGTCCTCCTTTTTGGTCTACCAACTGAACTTGGATGGTTCGATCATAAGAACAGCATTGTTTGTGTTCCACTAACTGTAACTGGAAGTAGAACTTTATAAATGTATAACTTAAAGGTGTTGTCCACTTCAAGACATATATAGATATGTTTTTTGATACAATTCTTTACAATTTACTAATCTACTGTTACCAAATCACCACCGATATCCCTGTTTCAGCTTCAGTTGCACTTCTGATTTTGCTCTACACAGTAGAGTTTCTTGTTTTGGCATGTTTTTAAAACTGAGTGAGAAGGGTTCACTTCTCATTTCAGTGGTGGCGAAAGCAGTCCCTATATTTGTCATGACTGATTCATGGACAAAGAAGGCAAAAGGCTTGGCTTTTTAAATAAGGAGCACAGGGCTATAACTGAAGCTGTCTGGATTGGGGAAAGGGTGAAACAAGGACGTCACTGGAGATTTAGTAACAGAAGAACTTGAGTTACAAACATAAATTATGTTTAGATTAATTCTTGATGGAATTCTATATATTGTTTTTGGGGGGTAACCACTTTAATTTATACATATCAAAATACTTATTCATGTTGCATGTATGAACTGTGGTCTTGGCTTCCGCTTTGTTCTTTTATAGAGTTGTATAGAGCTGTTGTGCATCAGAGTATTTTGCCGCTGTTTATTCTTGCAAGAACGAAGCTACTTTTATGGCTTCTTAAAATGTAATCTCTGCATTAAACAGGATAAAAGCTAGTCTGTTCCATGATTATTGTCTGCACTTCTTGAAATTCTACACATATTTTCCATATACTTCTGTGTTTTCATCCTGGTAAGTTCTGTTAGATTCTCATTTTCAGACATCATTTAACTATGCTTTATTGATGATTTGCTTAAAGTTAGGTCATTATAAAGTGGAACGTCATAGAAGATATTATGGGTACTGCAGACATTAGGTAATAAAACTTTGTAAAGGTGTCCCCCAAAATTGTTAATGCAATTTCTATCCAATGGGTGCTGATCTGATTTATAGAACAGCACATGAAACCCTAGAATGATAAGGCCATAGAATGATTCATGACCTATTACTGGGACCAGAACTTTGTTAAATAGAGCTGTGTTGAATTGTGTTGCACAGCACTAGGTTAGATGCACCTTTGTGGAGAGTAGAAAATAAAGGGCTACAGCTCCTACGTTGTAAGTAGGTGTCCCTACACTTGTACCTCTACCAACCTGGTAAAGTTGGTATATCCGAGCTAGATTTCAACCACTGTTGGTGCTGGAAAACCCGTTATTGCTTGTCTTAAAAGGATCATGTCATTTGTTTGATGCTACCTAAACTGTGGGCAACATTGCATCCAGCTATATCTTTCTCTGAAATGCCGGAGCGTTTAGACGATGCTCTGAACTTTAGAGTTCTGACCGGGGAACATGGGTGGAAACCAGACTAGTCCAGCGCTGCCCTTGGCTAACTCTTCCCAGTTATTGGCAGGTCTCTCCCTATCACCTGCAGTGGTGCTGGGAAGAACCGGACTGAGAATTTCAAAGAGAAATATACAAGTGCTTCTCACTAAATTAGAATATCATCAAAAAGTTAATTTATTTCAGTTCTTCAATACAAAAAGTCAAACTCCTATATTATATAGTCGTTACTGAGTGATCTATTTCAAGTGTTTATTTCTGTTAATGTTGATGATTATGGCTTACAGCCAGGGCCGGCGTCAGCACCCGGGCAAATGCCCTGGACCATCAGGAGGACCCACTCACCATTGGGGCCCGGCCCACTTCCGCGGCATCTGCGTACGCATCTGTACAGGGCCGGCGCTGTGTCGGTGCTGTCACTTTCCAGAAATGGCCGCACGCAGTGCGCTGTGTCTGGTAGTAACGACATGGCAGGGGCGACGCTGCGCCTTTAATTCTGCTTGTGTGTTGCCCCTGCCACGTCATTACTAGCAGACACAGCCGCACAGCACTCGGCCATGTCTAGAAAGTGACATCAGTCACACAGCGCCGATGGTACAGATTCGTGCACAGATGCTGGGGGGAGTGGTCAGGGCCCCAACAGCGAGTGGGCCTCCCTGATGGTCCAGGGCCATGTCTGTGACACGCCGGCGGCCCTGCACAGCCACATGCCTGAGAAGCTGGATGGGACACAGGCCGGGGGCAGGTGAGCGAGCTTCCCCAATCCCCATATTAAAAATATTTCTAATGTGTGTGTGTGTATGTATGTGTGTGTGCATGTATGATGTGAGTATCTGTGTATGTCCGTGTGTATGACTGTATATATATTTATATCTGTTTTATATGTGTTTCAGAATTTGTGTTCAAATATGTACAAATGTCTGTATGTGTCTATTTGTGTATATGTTTGTGTATGTGCATGTCTGCATATTCTACCTGTGCATATCTGTGTACCATGTGCATGTGTGTGCATGTGTGTGCATGTGCACTTGTCTGCATACTATGTGTGTGTGCATACTGCGTGTGTGCATGTCTGCGTACTGCGTGTGTGCATTACTGTGTGTGTGCATGTCTGCGTACTGCGTGTGTGCATGTCGGCTAAAGTCAGAATAGATGTTTTACCTTTCCTTAAGCTTTACCTGTCTGTTAATAGTCTTCATTGTATAGATAAAGGAATATTACAATTGGGCAAAACATAAGGGTATGTGCACACACTGAATATTTGTAGCAGATTTTTCTAAAACCCCAGACTGTAGGCAGGAAAAATACACTGTATCAAATACACACATTTTTTGATGTGCTTCTACTTATGTTTTTCTTTTTTTCTCAGTTATTTGGATTTGTAAAAAATGCTTTAAATATGCTAAAGAATTGACCCACTGCAGATGTGAAAACACGCCTTGATGGTTCAAATCGGCAATAAAAATACGCAGCATGTGCCTGAGATTTCAGGAATCTCCTTCACGTTGCTGGCAATGGAAAAAGAAGTGCGATAAAAAATGCAGGGTGTGAACAAGTCCCAAATCTGTATTTTAACCACAACTTGTTAAAAGTGGATATTATGTTATTACTTAACCACAGTATAAAAACGTCTACAACTTCCTGATGTGTGGTATGGTTCTATTCCCTACCTTGTTCAAGACTTGTTTATTTTCAGGAACTGAGGACATTTTTTTTACAATAGGAGGCAGCAGACCTGTACCTACATTATCGAGTCCTGATCGGCTGAAAAGTGGATGTAATTGTGTCCTGCCCAGGCAATGTTCTGTGAGCTAGATGCATCAGCAGCAGCTGCTCAAACCTATGGTAGTTTAGTGTAATGCATCAGTGGAGACTCAGAATTTTAACTCACCTGGTTATGTAGACTGGATGATTATTGGGTGAGGGCTATTTTATTGCTAGTTTGAAGAGAGATTAAAGGGATTGTCCAGATAACTGGAATATGTAATGTATGCTGTCACTACTATGCTTCTGTTGAACTGAAACATGAAAACGGAAGCATATGTTTAGTGTACACACTATCTGAATAATCAGCACAGTAAATAGCTTTATTATTGAAATGTTTCTTATTCTTTGTTTTTCTTGGTAACAATTTTCCATGTTCTCTTAATTAATCATTAAATGTTGTCAGGCTGTCATCATATGGTTAATTATCAAAGACTATTTCAGAAAGTAGCGACCCTTTCCTGTGTTACCATAGAAACAGATGCAACAGTAGCTATTAGCTAAAATTTTACAATTTATTATTTTTTTAAACGTAGCTACAAGTATGACAGAGGCTACTAACCTCATTTAAAATATATATATATAATAATTAAAATAATTTAATGTGCAGCAAACTATAGTGTTGTTTGTGAAGAAAGTAATTAACATTTTATGTTAATTTTTCAGAAGTGTTTTATTGTTGCATCTTTGGTAGTTGGAGGTCTTTGTCCCCAGTTTGTAATGCCTCAAGCTGATAAGTAAACGCAACTCCATTTCAAAATAGGAATTACAATAAAAGAATAAAAAAGGAGCAATTTATGATGAATAATAATGATCATTTATTGTTTAAGGCAGGATTACAGGACGAAATAGGAAACAGAGGGACAGATCACAGAAGAGAGTTAAACTTAATGTTCATTAAGAGACTTGAACCTGTTATTGTTTGATCACTCATACAGTGTACAGCAATATTTGCAACAGTAAATCATCTAATGTATTTACCGCTCTCCATAGCCTGTGCTTCATAAGAGTACAAAGATAGCAACAATGGGGGCCTTTGGTAATCAAATCAAACTCATCGGCATACCATGTATGTTGCGGGCTCCGCTATGGTATGTCCTATGTCAGAAAGGGGTTAAATACAATTAATAAAGATTAAGTTTTAGGTATCCGTTACTGTTTAAGGCTGTGATAGTCAACTGACAGCCTGAAGACTATATGCCATCCAAAGGTGCTCACTTTGCAGCATGGGCTCCCTTATAATTCTGTGCTGTACAATCCACAGATCTGAAGTGCTGCATACATCCACTGCTCTACATCACCGAGAACACTGTACAGTTTTCTATGTGCAGAAGGCACATGCCCATAATGTGTAAAATGAACAAGTGATATGAAATTAACTCTCTTTCATCTATTTTTGTGCAGCAAATGGGGACATGGGACATCTAGACCAATATACAGTATAAAATGGAGTGCATACGAGGCCCCATGAGGTAGATTTGACGACTGTCGACATAAGGTCTCCTTTTAATTTGGATGTCCCATCTGTTACATTTCTGGAATATGCACAAAATATCCCTTACATTTCTGCTAAATGTGGGTTTCACCACTTGAACCTGCCCCTGGATCAAGAATGAGGCGATGTCTCACTCAGCCAGGAATGGGGAAATGGATGCACATGACTTTCTCCATTTGCTTGGAACATGATGTTTTGATGCTCTGGAGGTACATATGCTCTGTGCCCACCCAGTAGTTGTGACTTGCATTTCAGCCTGGCAAATGTTTTGTTATGCATGTTGTGAAAAGTCACATTAAGCAGGGGCTCCGCTGAGACTTTGGCCCTGAGTTTGCTAAATCTTGCTGTCACATCGCAACGCAAATCAAGTGAATTGTGACCCCCTGGGTACTACGACTATATCAAGCTTGGTCACAAAGAATCCAACGTGGTTGAAATTTTTGCGATTTGCTTGTCGTTGTTGTCATAGCCAGGGCTGTGGAGTCGGAGCCCATTTTGGTGGCGTCGGTATAACATGTACCGACTCCGACTCCTGAGATATATAATAAATTGGGTACAGTAGTTCAATGCAGTTTGTGGGGAATATTTTTTCATAAGAATTTGGGAAAGTTATGAAATGTCCTATAAATGTCTGTCCTTTTTCCTGATCTAAGGTTCTAGACTTTTAGCTGAGATTAATCTGTGCTACAGTAAATTTATCACTTAAACATGATCCATGTATGAGGGAGTCGGAGTCATGGAAATTGAGGAGTCAGAGTCGGAGGTTTGGCTTACCGACTCCACAGCCCTGGTCGAAGCACCCTTGCAATGCATCCCCATGCACTTATATTGTAGCAGTGAAACCTATCTAATTCTAGATGAGCAACAGGTTTCACCACCAGTGTCGCCAAGTAGCCCTAGCCTAAGACCACGTTCACACATTCATTATTTGGTCAGTATTTTATATCAGTATTTGTAAGCCAAAATCAGGAGTGGGTGAAAATATTGAAGTGGCGACCTGTTTCTATTATACTTTTCCTCTGATTGTTCCACTCCTGATTTTGGCTTATAAATACTGATGTAAAATACTTAACATGTGAACGTGGCCTGAAGGTAAAGATGAGCATATCAGTACGCACTTAAATATGGAGAGATGATATTTTATCATTTTAAGTAATACATTTCTCTGATTTAGACATTACTTATATGAATTTCATAAAAGACTTGGGCACTGATTCATCAAAGTTTTTAAGCCAGAAAACTTTCGTAAAAAGCTGTGGAAATTTTGTGAATTTTTCCATTTTCATTGTTGTTTTGCCCAGCTCCGTCAAAATGGACAGAACCTTGGCTGGACGGGTGCATGGTACCGAACTTGTCTAATTCATGATGAGGAGTGGCATTCCTTATGACATAAATCTTAGTCCAGTCACTGACTGTAGTAATACATGTGGCACGATGTACGGAAGCACACTCCACTTATCAGCTGATTTATTAAAAGATGTATGACTGACTCCAACACACCCTTAATGAAGGAATTGCTGGATTAAGATGCATCAGAATTAAAATCTCACTATGAAGGGAAATTGTATCTTATAACAATATGCCAAGCATGAATACAGTGAACTTGTTTTCATCAGACAACCTCTTTTACACATAGCAGGCTCACACCGTGACTCGGTTCCGCTAAACCAAAGGTCTGCGTGGGTACAGTGGCCACAGGCAGGTATAGCTCGTGGGAAAACAAAAAGCAGAGTCATTAGAAGCCACAGGCAGATGGTAGAGGCAAACTAAAAGTTTAAATAAAGTCCATGAAACCACAGACAATCAGACAGAATGTTGGAGACCGCAGGCAAGCAGGAAACACCCAGAAGATAGCAGGCAAGCAGACTAGATGCTGGAAACCGCTGGCAGGTGGGAGACATCCAGGAGACCACAGGCAAGCAGGCGGGATGCTGGAAACTGCAGGCAGAAATGTCCAGGAGGCTGTAGGCAAGCAGGTGGGATATTGGAAACTTCTGACAGCTGGGAGACATCCTGGAGACCACAGACAAGCAGGTGGGGATACGGGAAACCACTGCCAGGCGGAAGACATCCAAGAGACCAAAGGCAAGCGGGCAAGATGCTGGAAAGCACTGGTATGCGGGGAACGTCCAGGAGTTTACACACAGGTAGCAGACTTTCGGCCGCATACAGCCAGGAAGATGTCCTGAATATTGGAGGTGGACATGTGGAGGTCGTAGAAGACCATGGACAGGTAGCAAACAGAACTCCGGAGAAACTAGAAAGTCTGAATACTCTAGAAGCTGCAGACAGCTATGAAGACGTCCTGGAAACTGCAGGCAGGTTGTGATACTGGAAACTGCAGGAAAGTAGGTAACGATACTGAAAACTGCTGGCAGGTAGGTGAGCAGGGTTACTGGAAACTCCAGGCAAAATTTCTCCATTTTCTCCATTGTGTCAGTGCTCAGAAATCGGACTGCACTCAGATGTCACCCGAGTGCAGACCGATGATTTCCACACAGTTATTGACTTGCATGACCAAGTGCAGTCCGAATATAGGATCAAACTTGGACATACTGCAATTTTTTTCCTTTGACAGAGCCGGAAAATATCAGATGTGTGCGGCCCCATAGCATACAGTAAGTGCAATCCGATGTTTTGTTTTATCGCACTCGGACAGATGATACTGTGGTGTGAGCGAGCCCTTATGATCAGCTATTAGATTGAAAAGTGCCCATATATTGTTCTTGCCCAGGTTTTTTTTTTCTGTGACCACTCATCATGTATGTTTATATGTGTACGTGTGTGTGTGTGTTTATAAAGCATATACATAGACACATGTAGAGTGAGATCTCTATATTATATATGTATACTAAAGTATATATACTGTGAAATATATCAGAAAGAGGAAAAGATAAAAGCTTTATTCCAATGGTTGTGCTGTGCTTGGTGTCGGTGACACTGATGTGATCTCTCACCCTGTCAGCAGTAGGTGCTTGCACTGTGTCACAATAAGATGTAGTAGATTGAAGATAAAGGAAGGAGGCCAGGGAGGGCTTTGGGTGAAGTTTTTAGTGAGTGTGAGAGGAAGTTGTCGACTAGCCTTGTCAGGAATTCCCACAGCGACGACACCGGGGAGATCACGCGATATCTCGCCTTTGCCGTCACGCTGTCAGTATTTCTTCCGGAATCGAGAGCTCATGATCCAGACTACTCACTCCTTGGGCATCGGCAAGCATGCAGAAAGCATATGGCATCACACCTCTGAATTCCAGCCAGGAATATGTGTGTACTCCCCGTACGGTTGCTGTCAGCTTCACGATAGCCCGTTATTAATTTTATTCTATGCCACCACCATCCAGATTTGAAATATAATACAGGCCTGGGCAGATGCCTGTGTTTTGGTAGCATATATGGCTTCATGGGAGGGAACGATTACAGGACAAAAGAAAAAGAACTATTAAATTTTATATTTTATCTAAAAGGGAGGCTGTGTTAAGGAAAAATTATATACAAGGATGTTACAAAGGAGACATTAAAATACATAAGCAGATACAGAAAATAATAAGGATTAAAGAAGAACTTACATTATAAAGATCTCTGCGACGATTCAATATAGGTGGAGGGGAGACTCTCCGCTTAAACTGTTGTCGAACAGGGTCCTCCTCTATGATGGACATATACTCCCGAACACGGCTCCAGTCTCCGCAAACTATTTTATGCTGAAGGGAGAGAACCCCCCTGGGATGACATCACAGGGGCTGGGCTCCAGCTTGCACAATTTATTAAAACTCTAACTTCTGGGATAACTTATTGCTCATTGATCCCAGAAGCCCAAAAGTGGTATCATATTTTCTATTATGATTTTACCTTCATTTAGAGACCACACATCGCATAATTACAGTCTATTCTGGTGTTTTTGCGCTACAGCTCTACGGAGCGTTTTTCAGCGACAGAAAAATATCCCTATCATTCCCTAGCTGGTCCTTCCCCCTAAAAATATGGATCCCGTTATTGTCGGACATATGGACCTTACAATATTTAATATTTCGTTTTCGGCTCCGGAGTGGCTGGATATTTTTTTGAAGCTCAAGAAGCAAGCTTCCACAGTTACATGTAAATTATTGAAAGCCTGCGGTTTAATCACCTCCTGCGTCTTCCTGGGAGAAGGATGCTCGCATTTTAAGTAACTTGGTGGCACCTCTTGGCTGCCAGCATTTCTTTAAGGCCTTACTCATGACTGTGTTAATTGGGGCTTTGTGCTGAGATTTTCATGGAGACAGTTTTTGTACTGACCAAAAAGGGAATAAGGGAGGGGGTGAAGAGAGGCTTGGGAGAAATGGTCAATATCTATGACAAGGGGAGGAAGAATATTTTCAATATTTCTCAATATTTCCCTGACAAACCCCATTAGAGCTGGAGCCAGCAACAATGAAATGCTGCTAGAGCATGATAAATGGTAAATATTGCTAAAATAACATAATGAATGTATTAAGAGGCGCATAATAAGATGTATGGAAAAAAACAGATATGGTACTGGACAACCTCGTTAATATATCGCAGTCATCATATTATATAGCACTGTGTACTTAAAATTGCTCATTTTGCCTTTCTACCCAGTTAATTTCTCTGTTTTCCATTAGGTCTATGACATCATGTGATTAAAAACAGACTAGCTGAAACCTTCTAAGTGCTATGTAGAAACAGGAGGTTCATTTTCCCTGTATGAGTCATGAGTCACTGCAAAAGTCCATGACAGGGGGAGGAGCAGAGCAGCTTGGTCTGGAATTGAAGAGGGGAAAAATAAATGCAAGGAAAAGAGACTTCCTGTTTCTACAGAAGAATTATCTTGAGCAATTGTAAATACACAGTGCTATATAATATGATGACTGCAATATATTAAGAGGATGAAAACTTTGATGGGAGGAGGAGTGCTTCTTTAAATAAAGGCTACCAGTTTACAGTACATTGTAATCTGCAGAATAAAAACTGCAACTTGGTAACATAAAAAGTATGAAGCAAACACTTGTCTGATGTTTATTATCTCAGAAGATGGAGTCCCCTATTTTTAGCAGATAAAACATGCGTTGTGTTTTAGGAAGATTGGAGAGCTATCATTTCACGAACAATATATTTTAAGGTAAGTACTTTTGACAGTGCTCAAACATTTTACATTCCACAGACTAAACAGATCAGCAAAAATTTTGTGAATTACTTAACTTTTTACACTGACTGATCCCTATACAAAGCTTTTTCCAATTTAGTTATTGAAAAAAGCAAAACCATTCCATTAAAACCGTATTATGCTTGTTCAGGTGTTTTGATTTATTCCCGGATGTAGACCACGGTCACAGATATGAACTATACCATCTGTACAGTTTAATTTGAGAATTCCCACCAATGTAAATGGAAGAAGTAAGGGGCTCATTTTATGTGCACATCAGCATCACGGTTCTGACGTACATATGTTAAAGGGAACCTTTCAGCTGTTAGAGTAAGGCTGTGTGCCCACGATGCGTTTTTTAAGCGTTTCCGCAGCGGCAAAAACGCTGCAGAAACGCTTAAAAAACGCATGGTAGAAGGCCTGCAATGTTCCCCAATGATAATCCGCATGTACTGTGCACATGCTGCGGAAATTTCCGCTGTGGATTATCATTGCGGAAAAAAACGCAGCACTACCAATTATTTTGCGGAAGTGCTGCGTTTTCGCCGCCATTGACTTGCATTAGATCGCATGGATTACTCATCACTGTATATGTAGATGCGCATTCCATGCGTTCTAATGTGCGGATGGTACCCAAGTCTAGAGAAGAGGAGACTCTCCTCCGGACCCGGGTACCATAGAACCTGTAAAAAAAAAAGAATAAAATAAAAATAAATATATACTTACCTTCTTGCGGCCCGCGGTGCGCTCCTCCTTGCTTGCTGGCAGTTCGCGATGGACTGAAGGACCTGTGCTGACGTCATAGTCATGTGACGGGTCACGCGACACTGACGTCGGCAGGTCCTTAAGTTACCACTGCCGGCAAGGGAGAACGGAGTGAAACAGGACTCCGGGGGCCATCGGAAGGTAAGTATAGATTTTTTTATTTTTTACCATTCTCTTGGGTCACACTATATAAATCCATGCTGTTTGCATGGATTTATATAGTGTGACCAAGTTGACAAGCACTTTCCAAGTGATGCTAAAATCGCTTGGAAAGCGCTTGTCAACCCGCATGCGGAAATGCAAGTGAAGAACGCTTCACTTCCGCATGCCCCTGGCAGGAAAACGCATGTACAATCCGCATGATTTTTTTTCTGCCAGGGAGATGCAGAAACGCTCAGGAAAAAATCCTGAGCATTTCTGCATCGTGGGCCCATAGCCAGAATGAATATTCACTGTTCTCCACTCTCATGGACGTGGAGAAGAGTGAATATTCATTCTCTTTAGTAGCGGGCACAGAGGATCGCTGAGCCATCAGGAGCTGCGGCCGTGCTGACAGTGCTCGCTATTAAGAAGAGTGACTATTCATTCCTCTCCACGCCCATAGTCCCATGCCAGGATTGGGTCTGAGGGGGCCATGCACACCAGGATTGGGTCTGAGGGGGCCATGCACACCAGGATTGGGTCTGAGGGGGCCATGCACACCAGGATTGGGATTTTTGTTTATTTATGAAAGTATCGAAAATTTAACCAAAAAAATTAAAATTTCTGTTTTCAAACATTGAATTTTTATGCCCTAAACAAAATACTTATACCACACACAATAGATAATAAATAACATTTTCCACATGTCTACTTTACAATGGTCACAGAAATAACTTGAATCTGACAAAACTAATAATAAATTAAAAAGCTATGGAAATGAACAAATGAAAGTCAGACATTGCTTTTCAACCCTGCTTCCACAGAATAAAAAAAAAATTAAACTCTTGAAATAGGCCTGGACAGAAATAATACCCCTGAAAATAATGTGACAAAAGGGACATGTTAAATCAATTTGTGTCCACTAACTAGCATCACAGGTGTCTACAATCTTGTGATCAGTCAGTGGGCCTGTATATAGGGCTACTTTTTGTGCTGTTTGGTGACATGGTGTGTACCACACTCAACATGGACCAGAGGAAGCAAACGAAGGAGTTGTCTCAGGAGATTAGAAAGAAAATTATAGACAAGCTTGTTAAAGGTAATGGTTATAAGACCGTCTCCAAGCAGCTTGATGTTCCTGTGACTACAGTTGCACATATTATTCAGAAATTTAAGATCCATGGGACTGTAGCCAACCTCCCTGGACATGGCCGCAAGAGGAAAATTGATGACAAATCAAAGAGACTGATAATACGAATAGTAACAAAAGAGCCCAAGATAGCTTCTAAAGAGATTAAAGGTGAACTTCAAGCTCAAGGAACATCAGTGTCAGATTGCACCATCCGTCGTTGTTTGATTCAAAGTGGACTTCATGGGAGATGACCAAGGAGAACACCATCGTTGAAAAAAATCATAAAAAAGCCAGACTGGAATTTGCCAAACTACATGTTGACAAGCCACAAAGCTTCTGGGAGAATGTCCTATGGACAGATGAGACAAAAATGGAAGTTTTTAGCAAGGCACATCAGCTCTATGTTCACAGACGGAAAAATGAGGCATATCAAGAAAAGAACACTGTCCCTACTGTGAAACATGGAGGAGGCTCTGTTATGTTCTAGGGCTGCTTTGCTGCATCTGGCACAGAGTGTCTTGAATCTGTGCAGGGTACAATGAAATCTCAAGACTATCAAGGGATTCTAGAGAGAAATGTGCTGCCCAGTGTCAGAAAGCTTGGTCTGTCGCAGGTCATGGGTCTTGCAACAGAATAATGACCCAAAACACACAGCTAAAAACACCCAAGAATGGCTAAGAGGAAAACATTGGACTAGTCTGAAGTGGCCTTCTATGAGCCCTGACCTAAATCCTATTGAGCATCTTTGGAAAGAGCTGAAACATGCCGTCTGAAAAAGGCAACCTTCAAACACGAGACAACTGGAGCAGTTTGCTCATGAGGAGTGGCCAAAATACCTGTCGAGAGGTGCAGAAGTCTCATTGACAGTTACTGGAATCGTTTGATTGCAGTGCTTGCCTCAAAATGTTGTTCAACAAAATATTAAGTTAAGAGTACCATCATTTCTGTCCAGGCCTATTTATGAGTTTAATTTTTTTTTTAAATTCTGTGGAAGCAGGGATGAAAAGCAATGACTGACTTTCATTTGTTAATTTTCATAGATTTTTAATTTATTATTACTTTTGTCAGATTCAAGTTATTTCTGTGACCATTGTGGGTTTTTCTTTCATTAAACGAGGGGTACCAACAATTTTGACCACGTGTGTAGTTTTCCTTAGTCCCTGGAGCTTCAGTATAAGGGTATGATCAAATGAGTGTTTAACTCAACTGAGTGCTATGCAATTTATATCAGATAGCATTCAGACCAGTGTTATTGTACAGGGCAGCTCAGATCTGCGATTATTTTCTAATGCCAATTCGGCATAAGAGAACAATCGCAGTATGCTGCTAGTGCATCTGAGAATCGGATCACGCGCATCTATACAAATCTATGGGTGTGTGTGAAACATCGGATTGCCCTCGCATGTCATCCGAGGGCAGTCCGATTACTGTTGAATCTGGCAATTTAGGAGATGAAGAAATTACTTTCTCCATCTCCTGCGCACCTGTACTGCAATTATTGCAATTCTCTCATGCAAGAGAAAATCGGCCCGATTCTTTCACACGAGAGAACATATGCTTGTGTGACCCCGGCCTAAGGCTGTTATTTGGTAGCCGTTAAATAAAATTAAATCTATACTTGCTTGGTATCTCTGTAACCATACTAATATGGAAAATCATGCTGTCACTTCATTTTTATCATGCAATGGGCGACGAAAAAAAACAAAACCCTAAAATCAATGGGGAATTAAATATTTTTCACCATTTCTCACTTTTTTCCATTGTTCATTACATTACATTATAACATTATGTAGTTTTGAATGACTCCATTCAATTTACCATATCTCCTGCAAAAAAAAGCCTCCATTTAGCTATCTCTATGGAAAAATTAAAAATATGTTATGGCTTTAAAATGAGATGGAGGAAAAAACAAAGTGCAAAAGCGAAAATTGGCTACAGAGGTAAGGGGTAAGCATAATTCTGCAATTTGCATTAACCCTTTCATGACATAGCCATTTTCTGTTTTTTTCTTTTTTCCTCCCTTCTTCTATGAGCCATAACTTTTTTATTTTTCTATCAATATAGCCGTATGAGGGCTTATTTTTTGCGGAGCAAGTTGTACTTTGGATGATACGTTCATTCTATCACATAGTAATATGGGCACCACGGTGGCTCAGTGATTAGCACTTGCAGCGTTGCGGTCCTGAGTATAAATCTCACCAAGGACAACATCTGCAAGGAGTTTGTATGTTATCCACATTTTTGCTTGGGTTTCCTCCCACACTCCAAAGACATAATGATAGAGAAATTAGATGGTGAGCCCCAATGGGGACAGTGCTGATATTGTCTGTTAAGCGCTGTGGAATTAATGGTGCTATATAAGTGAGTATAATAAATAAATTGTGTACTAAAAAATGGGAAAAAGTGTGTTGAAATTGCAAAAAAAGTGCAATTTCACAATTGTTTTTTTAGGTTTTTTATTTACCATTTTCACTATATGGTAAAACTGACCTGGCAATATGATTCTCCAGGGCAGTATGAGTATGCAGATACCAAATATCTATAGTTGTTTTTTTTTAATTTAAGTGGTGAAAAACTTTTTGGAAATTTGTAAGAAAAAAAATAGCTTGTCACCATATTCCGCGACCACTAACATTTTCATTTTTCAGGATATCGTGCTGTGTGCGGGCTTTTTTTGCATCATGAGCTGGTACCGATCAGTTTAGTTTTTTATATTTTGATAGATCGAACTTTTACAAATGCAGCGATACTAAATATGTGAAAAAGAAATGGCACAATACATAATAACACTCGAAGGTGCCAGATGCCCAGTCCTAAATAGGCCGATCACCTGCACATAGAAACGGCAACTCAAAAAGCATGAGAAAAAGAGAGAACAAGAGTATAACTGCCGTATGAAAGCAATTAATAATTAGCATAACATTCACAAATCTTTAAATAACATCAGAAATGTCTGTATTTAAAGCAAGTGAAAAAAACAGGATCTGCAGGGCAACAGAACACATAGACCCAAAATTTTGTACACCATAATGGCAATCAGTGCATATGGAATGGTGCCACATGCTAGACACCAAAGTATAAGAATACATTCAAGTGGAATAAGGAGTCAAACCATATGCCCCTGAAGTCTTACCCAAGTCAGGCCATAGAAAGAGAGGGTCCTGGAGCACTGCAGGTAGAAGTAGTAAGAGGGATGGTGGTAAAAATTGCCTCAACGTACGTTTCGTTATGCAGTCTTAGAGCCTCAAAAAGCTGGAGGCTGGGGAGCAGAAGGACCTTTAAATATGCCCATAGAAAGGTCACATGTGTTGTCATGTGACCTCTTTATCAAGAGGCATATACTAAATATGTGTATTTTTTAATGGGGAAAATGGGAAGGGATTTAAACTTTTGTTTTTTTTTTCGCGGTTTTTAAACTTTTTTTTTCACTTTTTATTGTGTTTGTTAGTCCCCGTAGGAGAATTGAAGCTGCGACCATCCAATTGCTTGTGCTATGTATAGCTAAAATCACGATCTCCTATGAACACCAGCCATGGGCTGGCATTCACAGGAGGATCACAATGACAGGCATGGGAATCTTCAGCAGTCCCCCAGCTATCATGGCAACCCATCTGGACCCCACAATCACATCATGCGTGCGCCAATGACAGTGGGATTTAACAAGTTAACCGCCACGGGCGGACTACTGTTCCACCCACGGCTGTTATAGACACAAAATCAGCAGTCATTTGCTAGGAACGATGAGAGTTCGCATCAAAGGCTGGGACACAACATATAACGTAAGTTTGTCATATGTCGTGAAGTGGTTAATTACAGTATGTTGATTTTTACAACATAATAGAGATGTGTGTTGAGGGCTGCATGGGCATCATACAGTGTGTAGAGCCTGTGGGGCCATTATTTTGTATGTAAGGGCTTGGGAGGGCATCATAATGTGCGGGGGGAGCTGTTGATCAAGGTATAGCTTTACTTATTACATTCACTTAAAGCTGAATAACAGGAGCAGTATGATTTACTGTTTTTTTTATAAACTTTATGTGAAGACCCCGGGTCTTCCGTGGGCGTAATACTACTCAGACAACACAGAGTGAGGGTTAAACAGTGTGGCAATACTTTATTGTCCATTTGGTGGTTCAATAAACACATAGAACAGTCCCAGCTAACATCCAAGATGGTACAACATTACACAGTCTCACCCTTCCGCTGGCCCACCCAGAATAGAGTATCGGCGACTTTGGGACTTCAAGGGCCAACTATCTCAACCAGTGGCCCCCCACTTTTGGCAGGCCCCCAGATAGCGGAAAGCTTATGAAGCTGACAGTCCATCGAGGTACAAGGCCAGGAGACCTGAGGGTCCCATCCTGGCCTCTCCGAGAGTTTCCATGGGGCCAGATGACCGGCTGGTCCCAATCTGGCTTCTCCGAATGTCTCCATGGGTTCCAGGCAACCAGAGGGTCCCACCTGGCAACCCCAAACAACATATCTATGGGCCCAGGTGACCTCATCATACCGACTTGGTCTCCCCAAATGTATCCATGGGTTCTCTGATGGTCAATGCAGAAGATCTGTATCCTTCCAGTCAGCACCGTATACCCTTGGGCCGGAATCATGTAGAATCCAAATCTGTGTCTCTCCGGATTGAGCCATGCTACCAAGCTGATGTCCTGAAGAGTCTGTCTGATCTTTGATTCTCTTTGTAAAGTCTTCCTGCTACAGAGACCTTGTTCCTTAAATAGTTCACAATTTTTCTTTCAAGCGCATATCCACAGATCAAGGCTTAGGGAGGGTATTATTCCACAGGGCTCAGGTCTCATTGTTTGAGCATTTAATCAATTTACATAGTTGGTATAGCAGGGGCCTCTTGTAAATCAACATCTAGCTGGCTTTAGTACAATAAGCAATTAGCATATTAACAAACATTATTGTTTCCAGTCTAAGGGAAGTCAACATTCAGGTTTATACACATAATAGTATGTCCTTCTTGACCAGCCACAGAAAAACGTGTACATTCCAAAGTCAGCACAAACATAATAGTGTATTTCTCTTGGCTTAACAAATCTAGGTGTCTGGCTGATTAAGATTAGAAGCTGTTTCTTCACACTTTATATCAGAGGTCTCAAACACTCGGCCTGCGGGCCGCATGCAGCCCCTGAGGCTTCTTTATGCTTCCCGCAGGCCAAGACCCCTTGACGATCCGACCTGGTCCAGGAGTAGCCGCCGACAGGAGTGCTTCATTGCCGCACAGAGACCGACTCTCTGCACAAGATTTCCAATGCCAGCCGCCGGCCAATCAGAAGCCAGCAGCTGATATCTGCGTCCCAGCGCAGTGGCGTATGATGTCACTGCCATGCGCAGATGTCAGCTGCTGGCCTCTGTTTGGCCGGCGGCTGGCATTGGAAATGCTGTGCAGAGAGTCGGTCCCTGCGCGGCAATGCAGCGCTGCTGTCGGCGGCTCCTCCGGGACCAGGTCGGGATCATCAAGGGGTCTGTGCCTGCGGGCCGCATGTGCGCAAAGGATGCCGAGGGAACGGAGGACAGGTGAGAAGAATCTTTTTTTTTTTTTTTTTTTTTCTTTTTTATGGGTGTAAAGAACCGAGCAGGGGATAATTCTACCAGATGGGGACCTGGATGGGGCATTACTAATGGATGAGGGACATTACTTCAAGGCGAGGCCCAGGATGGGACACATTGCTGCAAGATAGGGACCACCAGGATGGGGCACATTATTACAAGATTGGAACCCCCAAGAATGGGGCACATTACTACAAGATTGGGACCACCAGGATGGGGCACATTACTAGATGTTTGCCAAAATTACTATATGGTGCTAATTGTAAAACAATATTACTGTATGTGGCCAATAGGGGGAAAACAAAATTGTAAAAATTTAAAAATTATTTTTTTTTTAAAGTAAAGCATGAAAAACTTCATGACGAGGACCAGGATGGGGCATATTGCTGCAAGATAGGGACCACCAGGATGGGGCACATTACTACAAGATGGGGACCACCAGGATGGGGCACATTAATACAAGTGAGGTAACATCAGGATAGGGCACATTACTGCAAGATAGGGACCACTAGGATGGGGCACATTACTACAAGATGGGGACTAGGATGGGGCACATTACTACAAGATATGGACCACCAGGATGGGGCACAATACTCCAAGACGAGGACCAGGATGGGGCACATTACTGCAAGATGGGGACCACCAGGATGGTGCATATTACTACAAGATAGGGACCACCAGGATGGGGCACATTACTACAAGATGGGGACCACCAGGATGGGGCACATTTATACAAGTGAGGGAACATCAGGATCGGGCACATTACTGCAAGATAGGGACCACCAGGGTGGGGCACATTACTACAAGATAGGGACCACCAGGGTGGGGCACATTACTACAAGATTGGGACCACGAGGATGGGGCACATTACTACAAGATTGGGACCACCAGGATGGGGCACATTACTACAAGATTGGGACCACCAGGATGGGGCACATTACTACAAGATTGGAACCACCAGGATGGTGCATATTACTACAAGATAGGGACCACCAGGATGGGGCACATTACTACAAGATGGGAACCAGGATGGGGCACATTACTATAAGTTAGGGACCACCAGGATGGGGCACATTACTCCAAGATGAGGACCAGGATGGGGCACATTACTGCAAAATGGGGACCACCTGGATGGGGCATATTACTACAAGATAGGGACCACCAGGAATGGGCACATTACTACAATCTAGGGACCACCAGGATGGGGCACATTACTACAATCTAGGGACCACCAGGGTGGGGCACATTACTACAAGATTGGAACCACCAGAATGGGGCACATTATTACAAGATTGGGACCACCAGGATGTGGCACATTACTGCAAGATGGGGACCACCAGAATGGGGCACATTATTACAAGATTGGGACCACCAGGATGGGGCACATTACTGCAAGATGGGGACCACCAGGATGGGGCACATTATTACAAGATTGGGACCACCAGGATGGGGCACATTACTGCAAGATGGGGACCACCAGGATGGGGCACATTATTACAAGATTGGGACCACCAGGATGGGGCACATTACTGCAAGATGGGGACCACCAGGATGGGGCACATTATTACAACATTGGGACCACCAAGATGGGGCACATTACTACAAGATTGGGAACACCAGGATGGGGCACATTACTCCAAGACGAGGACCAAGATGGGGACCACTAGGATGGGGCACATTAATACAAGATTGGGACCCCCAAGATGGGGCACATTACTACAAGATTGGGACCACCAGGATGGGGCACATTACTAGATGTTTGCCTAAATTACTATATGGTGCTAATTGTAAAACAATATTACTGTGTGTTGCCAATAAAGGGAAATAAAATTGTAAAAATTAAAAAAAATTTTTTTAAAGTAAAGCATGAAAAAATATTTTGCCACTATATATGCTGTTTTATATATAAACTAAGCACAAAAAAAGTGCACGTTTATTATTGCCACAGCCATAACGACCCAAGCTATAAATAAAATAAACACAGCAACAATGTTCAGACGGTGTATACAAAAAAAATGATATCACTAAAAATGTCACTTTGACCTGCAAAGAATGCGGACCCCAAATTCAAATTTTTTCCGTGTGCGGTCCATATACCCAGCCGAGTTTGAGACCCGGCTTTACATAAAGCATTAAATTATATAGTTTCGATTAATGCCTACTGGTAAGAATACATGTTAAGATAAGCCCTATCGTAACATGTATTACCAGTAGCAGCGAGATACTTGATTATACTCCATATTAAAAGATAAAAATTAATATAAAATAGTAATAATATTGAGCAAAATTAAGAATAGCATGTTGGTTCAGCTTTCCACAACAGTTGTGGTCATTCATGTTGTCTTTTAAGAAAATAAATTTCCCTCCCCTGTGTATGGTATGCTTTAATTATCAACCAGTTTTATCCCTTCTGTAAAATGTGAAGCCGAGCTAATGCCATTTGAATTCAGCCTGATTCTCGGTGAAGTCACCAATTACTGATCCAATGAAACATCTGTGAAATTATTAGAGACCCCCGCTAGGGGAGTCCACTTCAGTGTGGAAGGCTTGGTTATTACTCTGTTGAGGCTATGTAAGTTTGTTTCAAGCCTGGACATACTGTACATCTAAGCCTTATGCTTCTCTAGGTAAGGAACAAAGTAAACTGCACTTGCTAAGCTCACAAAAATATATATATATTTTAAAGAATTTCTCAAAAAATCCACACATTGAAATACATTTCTTTGTAGCAGGATGCACCCCTTATCTTTTATATGCGTCTTTCTGTTTACACTTATAATAGTTTTAATGAGTGAGATGTTCTGCAAGGAATGTACCTATGTTGTGTAGGAAGCTGTCATATTTCCTTTCATTTCGATGGCTATTTAGGCAAGTAAATAACAGGTGGTGTTTCTTTCAGATTAAGTTAAATGTGGCAGCTTGGTATGCGCTTTGAATGTTCAAGAATGTAAAGTTCTGAAATTGTGTTTGATGTGGTATTTAACATTTCTTTATTTTGAAAACTTGAAATTTGTTCTTAATATATCTATTACCTTATATAATTCAACCAACCTCAGTATCATTATGTAAAAAAATAAGGCATACGCTATATAACCAGTTGGGCGGTCAGGTTGGGTATGTGTACTGGGCACAGTTAGGATAATGGTCCTGGAGGAAAGCCTGGTATGCCAGGTATACACTGTGTGCTGAATTATTCGGCAGCTTGTATTTTAGAGGATTATTTTTATTATCGATCAACAACTATGTTCTCAATCAACCCAAAAGACTCATAAATATCCAAGCTTAATATTTTTGGAAGTTGGAGTGGTTTTTTTTTTAGATTTGGCTATCTTAGGAGGATATCTGTTTGTGCAGGTAACTATTACTGTGCAGAATTATTAGGCAACTTAATAAAAACCAAATATAATCCCATCTCACTTGTTTATTTTCACCAGGTAAACCAATATCAGTGCACAAAATTTAGACATAAACATTTCTGACATGCAAAAACAAAAAACAAAAAAATTAGTTCTCAGTATAGCCACCTTTCTTTATGATGCCACTCAATAGCCTTCCATCCATAGATTCTGTCAGTTGCTTGATCTATTTTCGATAAACATTGCGTGCAGCCGCCACCACAGCCTCCCAGACACTGTTCCGAGAGGTGTACTGTTTTCCCTCCCTGTAGATCTCACATTTTATCATGGACCACAGGTTCTCTATGGGGTTCAGGTCAGGTGAACAAGGGGGCCATGTCATTATTTTTTCTTCTTTTAGACCTTTACTGGCCAGTCATGCTGTGGAGTAGTTGGATGCATGTGATGGAGCATTGTCCTGCATGAAAATCATGTTTTTCTTGAACGATACCAACTTCTTTCTGTACCATTGCTTGAAGAAGTTGTCTTCCAGAAACTGGCAGTAGGTCTGGGAGTTGAGCTTCACTCCATCCTCAACCCGAAAAGGTCCCACAAGTTCATCTTTGATGATACCAGCACATACCAGTACCCCACCTCCACCTTGCTGGCGTCTGAGTCGGAGTGGAGCTCTCTGCCCTTTATTGGTCCAGCCTCTGGCCCATCCATTTGGCCCATCAAGAGTCACTCTCATTTCATCAGTCCATAAAACCTTTGAAAAATCAGTCTTAAGATATTTCTTGGCCCATTCTTGACGTTTTATCTTATGTTTCTTGTTCAAAGGTGGTCATTTTTCAGCCTTCCTTACCTTGGCCATGTCCCTGAGTATCGCACACCTTGTGCTTTTTGATACTCCAGTAACGTTGCAGCTCTGATATATGGCAAAACTGATGGCGAATGGCATCTTGGCAGCTTCACGCTTGATTTTCCTCAATTCATGGGCAGTTATTTTGCGCCTTTTTTGGCCAACACGCTTCTTGCGACCCGGTTGGCTATTTGCCATGAAACGCTTGATTGTTCGGTGATCACGCTTCAAAAGTTTGGAAATTTCAAGACTGCTGCATCCCTCTGCAAGACATCTCACAATTTTGGACTTTTCAGAGCCCGTCAAATCTCTCTTCTGACCCATTTTGCCAAAGGAAAGGAAGTTGCCTAATAATTAAGCACACCTTATATAAGGTGTTGATGTCATTAGACAACACCCCTCCTCATTACAGAGATGCACATCACCAGATTTACTTAATTGGTAGTTGGCTCTCAAGCCTATGCAGCTTGGAGTAGGACAACATGTATAAAAAGTATCATGTGATCAAAATACGCATTTGCCTAATATTTCTGCATGCGGTGTATAATAAAAACCGCTCTGTAATTAAGCTTCATGGCTGCTCAAGCACACTTATCTATAATATAACCGGGGATGCGTGTCTCTTTCTGAAGCCTTTATAGACTGCGCATGCGTGATGCGCAGTCTGGCTCCAGACAGAAGCAGGCATCCTGCCAGGAGCGTTGCTGCGGCGCCTCTCTTCGCTGGAGACCGGGGCAGGAGTGAGGCGTCGGATCGGTGCATGCGCATAGCGCTATCCGGCACCGTTTTACTGAAGACACATTTGCAGTGTGTCTATAGGAAAATGGCGCCAGACAGCGCGGTGCTCCAGCGCCGCACTCCTCCCCCGGCCTCCGGCAGAACAGAACACAGCAGCGCTGGAGCACAGGGAAGAAAGGTGATTATAAGTGTTTATTTTTTTGTATGTGTGTACAGCGTGAAAGAGGGATGAGGGGGCCACACATACCAGGTTTGGGGGGTGAGGGGACCATGCTTACTACCAGGATTGGGGGGGGTGAGGGGTACCACACATACCAGTATTGAGGGGGGATGGGACCATGCATACCAGGATTGGGCGGTGAGGGGGCCATGCATACCAGGATTGGGGGGTGAGGGGTACCATACATACCAGGATAGGAATGCAGGGCACCATGCATACAAGGATGAGGGGTACCATGCATACCGGGATTGGGGATGAGGGGTGCCATGCATACCGGGATTGGGGATGAGGGGTGCCATGCATTCCAGGATTGGGGATGAGGGGTTCTATGCTTACCAGGATTGGGGGTGAGGGATGCCATGCATACTAGGATTAGTGGATGAGGGGTGCCATGCATACCAGGATTGGGGGTGAGGGGTGCCATGCATTCCAGGATTGGGGTTGAGGGGTGCCATACATACCAGGATAGGATGGTGGAGACAGGATGGGGGCAGCACAAATACTAGGAGGGTGGCAGCACATACCAGCATGGGAGACCATATACCAATAAAAATGCTCACCACCTGGGCGTAGAACGGGGTCAATAGCTACTTACTTATAACACACTTATAACCAATAAATTATTGTAAGAAAACTCGTCAGTTTTTTATCAATTCATGAACTTGTTTAGTGAGGGGAGAGGATGTAGTGCATGTCACACACACACTTTTTCAGGCCATGTATTCTTCACAGATTTTTTGACTCCCCTTTATACCTCTTTAGTGCCCCCTACATGGAAGAAACCTTTTTGGAAGGATTTGACATGCTCCCAGCTGATTTAGAAATTTCACATTCTGGGAGAGTTGGCAAGTTGGTCTGTGTACTGGGGCTGGCTCATCAGTTTCTTATAATGCCAGAGGTGTGTAATAAATGATCCAAAATTCATCTGTGTGCCCCCACAGCTTGCTTAACTTATGATCTATAACCTATCAGAAGTGGAATCTTGACCCCTGTTCTTTTGTCTGCTCTGTGATAACTTGTGAAGCTCTCTTAATTCCTCCTCAACAGCACTTAATTAGTTATAAATTGCCTGTAACTGCCTGAAACCTTCTTCCCAGCAGACTGTGTCTACAACTTTTATGCAAGTACGGTAAGCTGTTGTGGCTACAATCATGGGGGTATTTAACCTCCCAGGTCTCTCTGTGAAAGGCAGAGTAAATAAGAATGTGATATATGGGAAATAATATTAAAAATACCCCACAATGTCAAAAATACACAATTTTTTGTCCATATCTGCTTTTTGGTTTTAGTTTAGTGGAACGTAGCGCAAGGCAGTAGCCGTGGGCGAGGTATTCGTGTTTTACTCCCCGGCATGCTACATGAAAATGGGGGTACCAGCTGGGTGTGTAGACTTTAACTGTGAGGGCGAGACATCCTTGCAGACCACATGGTGTCATTTTCCATAAATAAACATGTTTTTACTAAAAAAGAAAAAAAAAACAATTCTGAGGAACTTTATACAGCAGATAGTAGGCATTTATCTTTGTGGACATTTCAGTTATAACCAGGGCTGTGGAGTCGTTAAGCAAAACCTCCGAGACCTCAATTTCCCTGACTCCCGACTCAGACTCCACAGCCCTGCCTCACTACTGAGCGTGTACATAAAGTGCAGCACAGTTCATCTCAACTAAAAGCCAAGATCCTTAGATCAAGATTAGAACAGACATTTATAGGACATTTCATAACTTTACCAAATTCTACAAAAAAATGTGCAGAACATACTGCATTGAACTTCTGTACCCAATTTATTATATATTTTAGGAGTCTGAGTTGGTCCATTTTATTCCGACTCCACCAAAATGGACACAGACTCTGACTCCATGACTCCAACCCCACAGCCCTGGTTATAACGGTACATTATCTCACATTTCTTCCTCAATCTTCCTGGAGTCACTCTCACTTTCCATTTCCCATAGCTTTTCTGTCTCAACAGAGCCTAGCACACTATCCCATGGGCCTCCTTTTACCAAATAATGGCACTACAGTCCAGAAAGCAAGAGTCCTGTACTTCTACCCACAGTTCCATGTCTTACTTCCCTGGGGAGAGACTTATATGCCAATATGGCTGTTTCTCGCTCTATCGATGCCTCCGGACCACCACACGAGGCTTTTCCTCTTTGTCTTCCTTATCCTTTCTTTTCTGTCCCATTACCAGACTAAAGACAACTGCGTAATGTTCCATTAGGCTTCCTGGCCCAGGCCCCGATACTTCTTACTTTCCTCTTTTTTCTGAACCAACTCCGGACTGTGACTCACTTCTCTGTAGGATCTTACTATCCGCTAAGTCGTCACTCTCTCTTTTGCCACAGGACACCCACTGCACGCAGTTCTGTTCCTTAGTAAGACCTAAGTTCTGCCACAGCTTCAGGCTCGTCCTTATCTGACATTCTACCCAGAAACTCCCCATTGTGCCCACACTAAGATCCTCCCACTGGGCTAGTCCCAGTTATTAACCCTGTAGTCTACCTAGTGTTGGGCGGAACACAACCTATCACTACCAGATTATTAAGCATTCAACATCCTAACGCATTGCAACAATACATATGTCTTCAAGGGGGAATGTGGGCAACATCTCCACCTTCTTACATTAGAACAGAAAAAATCATGTTATGCCAGATCCTTTTGTTTGATGGTTACCACCAAGGTGTTGTTTTGACTACTGCATGCAGGAGACAGAGGAGTCCCAAACTTCATCTTTGCTTCAGGTGAAGAAAAACCTACTTACACCTCCGCCATTTGTATTTCTCTGTGTAAGGCGTCATTCAGATGTCCGTGATTTTTCTTGTATATAAAAACTGATTAGAATTAAATTGCAAATCTTCTTTTATCTATTACAATGTTAATCACGGACAGCACAAAGATCCCATCCTTGTGCTGTCGGTGATTTTCATGGACCTATAGACTTGTATAGGTAATTTTGATCCATGACTCGAATAAAAAATGAACATGTCTCCTTGATATTTTATTGATTACTTGGTCCACAAAAAATCACAGACAGGGAACAGCCCCTGGATGCTGTGCTTGAATGGTAAACCCAGCTGCATCTTTTTCTAAAGATAGATTATAAATATACGTATTGCATTGCTACCAGTTCAGTGATGTGTGGATACTATAGAGCTATATAGATTTCGTTGTATAGTTTGGCTTTGACATGACCAATATGATATCATAGCTAAAGATCAAAGCCTCGGACCTTAGATGTACAGAAGAATAATATAACTTCAATACTGACATTGTATAATGCATAAGTATTAATTTTGAATGGTCATATACAATAGCTATGTAGAGACACACCCGTTTTCCTGAGGCTATACCATAAGGTTACATGGCTGATAGAGTTGCAGTAGTCATAAAAGTGCATATTTACTTCTGTCCCATATGCCTTGACTTTCTCCAGTGCTTATCACTACAAAATTTTCTAGTTCATCTGCCTTTACTGAATCCATCTTGAGTGCCGGCCAATTCTCTATTAGTATTCGGCTGCTGTATGAACTTAATCTTTTAATGTATATAACCAATGTGTAATACAAGGGCATTCTCAATAATATACATATCCCTTTTTGTTTATCTATATGCTGAGGTCTCTTAATCCATTGCTGTTTTTTAAGGGTCTTGCTGGTCAATATCAGCCAGTGTATGTAATGATTCTGTTGTATTGCCAGGTCTAGTTTCCTTTATTTCCATCCCTAATATTATTGACAGAAGCCTTAAGTTTTCCTACACAGCAATGCTCCCGGCCTCTTGCTGTGCAGGGAATTGCCGCACAGTCCTGTTCAATTGATTTGATGCTGTGTTGCAGTTTTCTGCACTGTGTATGCCTGGAAATGTTGCTAAGGCTCATAGGGGTTGTAGTGATATGCCAGGAGTTTCCATGGTAGGAATATCCCATTAATCCTATAGCACCTTCCATCCCAAAGGCCCTGATAAATGTTTTCATGTGGTTTTCTTGGTAAAGTTATATTCTTGAAACCTGAATTAAAGTGTGATTTATTGCTGTAGTTTTCTATGTGATAGTTTGCTTCTAATATTACTCCTTCTTGCTGCTGCCAACAATCCATAGAAGACATCCTTGCAATAAGAAGTAACTATCATTTTGAAAAGTTTTTGTATATTGGAGTCACTGCATAGTGTTGCTGATTGGTGGGAGTCCAGATCCTGAGACCTCCATCCATCAGTCAAAACACCACTCGAAAAAGCGCAGCTGCAACATGAGCTGCACTGTAAGTGAAGGGTGCAGTTGTACATGGAGGTACAAGGAGAAATAACTGTGTACAGTGGGTACAGAAAGTATTCAGACCCCTTTACATTTTTCACTCTGTTTCATTGCAGCCATTTAGTAAATTCTAAAAAGTTCATTTTTTTCTCTTTAAAGTACACTCTGTACCCCATATTGACTGAAAAAAAACAAATGTAGAAATTTTTGCAAATTTATTACCAAATGGCTGCAATGAAACAAAGAGTTAAAAATTTAAAGGGGTCTGAATACTTTCCGTACCCACTGTATGTGTTACTGCAATGTGTAATGTGAACTAGACGATGATAATAATAGGTCAAATGAATGGAGACTTATTTGTTGGATACAACTATAAACTGTAAATTAGCGAGATCCCTACCTAAAGGTAAACCAAGGTACAATGGGAAATTGTAATGGTGGATGAGATATTTTTATATTTAAGGAATAACTGAACTCATTATTAAGAAATTCGGGATACAAGTTTCAAAATATATTAATGTACATTGAGTGGGGGAGTAAAGATGGAAAATGGTGTCGGTTATTTATGTTCTAATTAATAAAAGCGATTTAGACGAAACAGTGATAATCTCACACTTGAAGCAAAAGATGGATACTTTAAAATTGTCCCCTGCTTCATATAACTTTGCCGCCTGATGAGCCAGGTTATGATACCTGGCGATCAGGGCTGTGGAATCAGTCGTGGAGTCGGAGCCCATTTTGGTGGAGTCTGAGTCGGTATAAAATGGACCGACTCCGACTCTTAAAATATATAATACATTGGGTACAGTAGTTCAATGCAGTTTGTGGGGAATATTTTTTCATAATAGACAGAGCGAGAAGCAGCCATATTGGCATAGAAGTCTCTCCCCAGGGAAGTAAGACATGGAACTGTGGGTGGAAGTACAGGACTCTTGCTTGCTGCACTGTAGTGCCATTATTTGGTACAAGGAGGCCCATTGGATAGTGTGCTAGGCTCTGTTGAGATAGAAAAGCTATGGGAAGTGGAAAGTGAGAGTGACTCCAGGAAGATTGAGGAAGAAATGTGAGATAATGTACCGTTATAACCAGGGCTGTGGGGTTGGAGTCATGGAGTCCTAAAATATATAATAAATTGGGTACAGAAGTTCAATGCACATTTTTTTAGAAGAATTTGGGAAAGTTATGAAATGTCCTATAAATGTCTGTCCTATTCCTGATCTAAGAGTCTAGACTTTTAGCTGAGATGAATCTGTGCTACAGTAAATTTATCACTTAAACATGAGCCATGTATGAGGCAGTCGGAGTCTTGGAGTCGGAGTCGGTGACATGGAAATTGAGGAGTTGGAGTCCGAGGTTTGGCTTGCCGACTCCATAGGCCTGCTGGCGACATCATAAAAAACCATGCAATCCTCCTGTTCCTACTATACTCCTCAATAGAATAATTCTCTGTTCGTAAATTCAAATAATAAAGTCTCGCTAGATATAAGAATGTGTGTTAAATAATACAGCCTTACTAATGGCCAGACTGAAAAGATATTGAAAATTAACTTCATGAGATCTCAAATATGGTCTGTTGGAAATAATGCATGAAGTATAGTATTATTAACTGAATGTGATGACTCGCAGCAAAGTAGAAATAAAGGAAGGCATCTGAATTTTACCAGAGGTCACAATCACTTTATAGAATATTTAAAACCTGAATTATTTATTGGTTAAATCTGGAACAGACTGGAAATATAAGAGTGAGGAAATATTTGAATTGTTCGACCATGGATGTTGAAACATTCAGAAGAACATGTTCTTTATGAAGAATATTGCACTAGATTGAATTTCTTTACCCATATATTATTATTATCTGTATATAGCACAACATATTCTGCAGCCTCTTACAATTGGGGTAACTTCCAAATAACTCCATCTGAATTATCCCAAATGTATCCAAACGTAATTGAAAGTTATTGTTAAAATTCTAGAACATAAAGATTTCACTGAATGTTTACAACAATTAGCCAATCATTAATAATATTATTGTGTTTCTTATACAACCCCTGGCAAAAATTATGGAATCACGGAGGATGTTCATTCAGCTGTTTAATGTTGTTGAAAAAAAGCAGATCACAGACATGGCACAAAACTAAAGTCATTTCAAATGGCAACTTAGGGCTTTAAGAAACACTAAAAGAAATCAAGATTAAAAATGTGGTACTCGGGGGCGTGGCCAGGACCTCAATGTGAGAAGAAGTGTGTGTCAGGAGCTCCTGCTGAGCTGAACACAATAGAGGCATAGAAGAGGCAGAGTGACGGCATTTTCACCTCAATTACAGCACACATGGGGCTACGACGTGCTAGGACACCGGCATCCACTCCAGGGCCAGTGATAGCGACCGCACTGGACACCTTTCTTCAGAAGGACTCAGCAACTCATGGTGTCCCGGAGCCATCTTGGCTGGAACAGAGCGGGCTGCAGCAGCCTCAGACAGAGCACAGAGGTGAGGGGAGTGGGAACCAGTCTCAGCTTGCGGCCCCTGCTGATGTGGATTTGCAGGGCACCTAACAGCAAAAAGCCGAGGCAGAGCTGTGAGAGTCTTCTCCTCTGCAAATAAGACTGTTACAGCTCACACGAGGTGCACATCAGAGCCCCCCTCCCCCTCCTCCCCACAGACAATTGCACAGATAACAGCATGTGCTGCTGATCATCCCCAGCCCCCATCAGAAGAAGGAGAGGCAGCCGGGGAGACTGAGGGAGAGGGGAATATTTTCACTGTCCATGGTAAAGGGGGTGGAGACTTGTCCTCTTCCCCTGGCTGTACTGAGGATGAATGGGGGGTTGGGAGTCTGCAGTCCTGTGCCCCTGCATGGCAGAGTTACCTAGAGCATTTACCCTCCAAGACAGACTTCAAAAACCTTATAAAGGAAGTCAAGGATACCTTCAGGTCAGTGATTGCTTGTGTGAGACAAGATCTGAGGCACTTGGCAAATCGTATAGAAATACTGGAGGATGATCATAATACTACTAGAGCTCATGTAACCAAACTACAACAAGTGACCACCCAGCAAAAATCAGTGATGCAGGATATGCATGCCCACATTGAAGATTTTGATAATAGGGGAAGAAGGAGCAATATACGGGTGAGGGGTCTCCCCGAGTCGGAGGGGGTGGAGGATCTCAGAGCTATACTTCAGGAGATCTTTAACTCTATCCTGGGTGATAGTCAGCCTGCCTCGATCAAATTTGATAGAGCTCACAGAGCCTTGAAGCCAAAGGGTACTACAGCATTTCCAAGGGATGTAATATGCTGCTTGCATGACTTTGAGCTGAAAGAAAAGATAATGGCCAAGGCACGGGCCCAGAAAGCCATAAAGTATAGGGGGGCGGACATCCAGCTCTTCCCGGACCTGTCTAGAATTACCCTGCAGAAGAGAAAGCATCTTAAACCTCTGCTCAGCATGCTCCTGGATAAGAAGATTCCCTATAGGTGGGGCTTCCCCTTTGCTTTAATGGCTCGTAGGGATGGGGTGTCGGCTGTGCTCCGCTCTATGGGGGATTTGGCCAAGTTTTGTGGGGACCTCCAACTAACAGCACCGAACATTCCGGAATGGGACTATCTTCTCCCCCCGGAAGCTCCACCTCCCGTATGGCAAAAGGTGGGGAGGCGGGGCAACGAGGGAATGACACCTCGCAGGCCTGGGGAGCAGGGCTCGTCCTCTGGAGTGCATAAGAATAACTATGGTTGACTGTAAAACCCGGAGCATAAGCGGCTTCGCTTGAGGGTTTACTTTTTGTCTTTATCGCTCTTTTTCACTTACAAGCCGGTACTCGACGTCAACTTCTGAAATACTTATGTTTGATATTTTTCTATGCCTTAAATGAATGAATATTTTAAAGTGTCACTTTGACAACCTGTTTATAAATGCTCAGTGGGGTTCCTTGGGTTTTGGGACAAGGATTTTGGTTATTGTTTCTCTTCTCACAGGAAGGTTTTTTTTTTTTCCCTTTTTCTGGACTCCCTCCAATATATTTTTCCAAAGGGTTGTTGGACAGCAAGGACATTGTGATTTCCCTTAACTGCATAGTACGTTTTTGAAACTTAGTGGGCTCACCTTGTGCCACGGTAACAACCCTTCTCCAAGAGTTACTCTTGGGAAAATTGTTCTGATCTGTTTTGATATTTGTACATGTTTTCTCTTTATGTTAGTTTGCTTCAGTCTGTGTCTCCCCCCACATCCCACTGTCTTTCCCCTCCCTCCTTTTTACCTTTTCTTTTCCATATCAGGAGAGCAGGGGTCATTCATGAAGCTCCATGGCAGGTCATTATGGGGCGGAAGGCTGCAACGATTGTCAGTGAGTATGATTATAAGCAGTACTTCACCTTTTCTCACTAGCAATGGTTAAGTTGATCACTTTGAATGTAAAGGGGCTTAATTCCCCTAGAAAAAGAAGGCTCACACTGCAGGAGTTGAAGGCTCAGAAAGCGGATATTGCCTTTTTACAGGAGACCCATTATGACCGGAGTGGGACGTTTAGATTTGCGGCCCATCATTACCCTTCTGCCTACTCTGCCTATAGTAATAATAAAAAGGGTGGAGTGGCCATACTTATATCATCTTTATGTCCAATTCAAATCTCTAAATCTCATGAGGACCCCGCAGGTAGATTCTTGATACTGGAGGGCTTTTTTCAGGGCAAAGCAATAATATTGAAAAAACAAGGGGAAAGGGAAAACGTATGTCAGCTCACCATGTAATAGCCAGACTCATCCAGTCCCAACGAAGTCTTGCAGCAGAGACGCCCAGGTCACGGGCTACCAAAGTTCAAGTAATGAGAAAGCAAGCAAAGATGTCTCCAGCAGGACCAGGGTTGTATATATCTTGTTAAAACTTCACTTTTAATTTCAAATTATAAAAGCCAAGGATGAGTTACAGAATGAGCAATATAGCGGCTCTTAGGTGCAGCACATTCCAACGCGTTTCGGCTAAACCTTATTCCATGAATAAGGTTTAGCCGAAACGCGTTGGAATGTGCTGTACCTAAGAGCCGCTATATTGCTCATTCTGTAACTCATCCTTGGCTTTTATAATTTGAAATTAAAAGTGAAGTTTTAACAAGATATATACAACCCTGGTCCTGCTGGAGACATCTTTGCTTGCTTTCTCAAAGCAATAATATTGTGCAACATTTACACCCCAAATTCGGGCCAAATACCCTTTATTCGCAAGGTTCTAACTAGCCTTCGACGGCTGCAGCCTGGGGCATTGTTGGTGGGGGGGGGGGACTTTAATATCCCGTTCTCAAAAATAAATGATAGCCTTGCTTTGAGGGGGAACCCGCCATCTGCTTGTTCATCCCGATTATCATTGGAATTTAGAAAATTGATCCGGGCAAATTCCCTTTTTGATATGTGGAGAATAGATCATCCCAAAGAAAAAGCTTACACTTTTTATTCAAATCCGCATCAGTCTCATACCAGAATCGATTACTTTTTTGCTAATATTGTCACACTTAGAATGCTAGAGAATGTGGAGGTGGGGTCCATAACATGGTCGGATCATGCGCCGGTAATATTAAATTTAAAGTTGGGTCTCATTCGTCCAGAGCCTGTCACTGGCGACTGAATGAATTTCTGGTAAAGGATCCCTGTATTCAAAATCTTTATCAAATCAATTAACCCAGTATTTTGAACTAAATTCGGGATCTGTGCCCTCCCTTCCTATTTTGTGGGAAGCGCATAAGGTGGTAATAAGAGGGTGTTGTGTTGCAGAGGGAGCGAGGCTTAAAAAAAATTCAAGGCAACTTTTCTCGAATCTTAATTCTCAGATTCGCCTTCTGGAACGTAGATTTGCCTCTTCTCCGTCGACTGGGACTTTGAGGAAGTTGTTGGCCACTAGGGACAAATTGAAGGATCTCTCCATCCGTAAAGTGGAGAAGATGCTTGTATTTTCAAAACAGAGATATTATGAAAAAGGGAACAAGGCCCATACCCTGTTGGCTAGGCAATTGCAGGATCGCTCTGTGGCCGCGGCTCCTCAGGCTCTTAGAGACGATGAGGGAACTACCCACTATGACCCGGGGGAATTGTCAAATATCTTTTATAAATTTTAAAAGAAATTATATGATCTTCAGGACCCACTGGCAGGCAATCCAGAATATAGGCGATCAGAGATAGACAGCTTTTTTCGGAGGATTAGTCTGCCAGTTCTTTCAACGGAGGCACAAGATTCCCTTAACAAACAGATCACTCTTGAGTAGTGTTGAGCATTCCGATGCTGAAATATCGGGTATCGGCCGATATTCGCGGTATCGGAATTCCGATACTTAATTCCGATACTTTTACAATATCGAATACCGGAATCGGAAGTTCCCATAATGCCTGCGCTCTGCAGTGTCTCTGAAGGATGACAAGCTGGATGGCAGCGCTCAGCTGCGATCCAGCCTGTCATCAGAATGCCATCCCAGCGTGGGAGAATTCTCCTGATTGTTTAAAAGCCGGCGGGCGGTAAAAAGCCGCCGGCTTTTAAACAATCACACAGCCCCATACTACTTCCCCGCAGCCTCCCACCCCGATCCTCCGTTCCCCTCGCCACCTCCCATCCCGATCGTAAGTTAGGACCGGGCGGGGAGCACAGCACCAAGGAGCGGGGAGCGAAGGACCCGGGCGGGGAAGCCGGCAGTGAAAAGACTAAACCGCCGGCTTTCCCGTTCTGTGCTGCGCTTTCCCGCCGGTTATTTCAAATGAACAGCTGAGGTATCAGGTGATGCCGATCAGCTGTTCATTTGAAGTCGCCGCGGTGCCCTCAGAGGGTTCATGTGAGTTCATGCTTGACTGCATTGCATGAACTCACATGAACTTTCCCACGGCCGCACAGGTCAGCCTCACCTCCCAGACGATCAGACCCATCATGATTGGTGTGTGTGGGTGTCTGTGCGATGTGTGCGCGGTGTCTGTGCGATGTGTGCGGGTGTGCGGTGTCTGTGCGATGTCTGCGGGTGTGTGCATGCAGGCAAACATAGACCGATGTGACACCACTACTCCCATCGGCCTATGTCTGTCCCCCGTCCACTCGTGCCAGCAGGATCAGCTCGATGGGAGCAGTAGTTCCCATCAGCCTGATCCTGCTATTTAAATTGCCCTACTGTGTCCCCAATAAATTTTAAATACATGTCATTGGTGGCCAGTGGTTACCTAAAATAAATTAGTTTATACATTACCTGTCCCAGCCGATCGCCACCTAAAATAAAGTAAAAAATAAAAAACTACACCTATACTCACCTAGACACCTAATTCCCCGAAGCCATCGATCTCCTGTAATAAAATATAAAACAATAAACCACAACCTTATCCTTACCCCTCTGTAGTAGTCCACGAGTGTCCCACGAAGATCTCCAGTTTAGAGCAGCCACACAGAATGTGACCGCTCTGAACCGCCGCTAGAATGATGGGGCCGTAAAGCAGCCCCGTCATTGCATAAGCGGGTTCGCCGGAGTTCAGGCAGCGCTGCTCCGGTTAGCTGCTTTACGGCCCTGCTGTACCGTGAGAAATTCCCACGGTACAGCAGTGCCGTAAAGGAGGTCTCCGGAGCAGCGCTGACTGAATGCACTCCGGTGACCTCAGTCAGGGGCTCCCGCTGCCGGGAGCAGACGTGTTCCCGGCAGTGTGAGCTTACAGCAGCCATGCACAGCTGTCACCATCTCCAGATGTGACTGCTGTGCATGGGAGATCAGCGCAGGAACATGGACAGGTAATTATTTTTTTTTTAGTAAACTAAGAATTAAATAAAATTGTGTGTTTTATTTCAAATAAATTATTTTTTTCTGGGTGTAGTGTGTTTTTTATTTTTAACACTTTGTAAGTTAGTAATGGGGGTGTCTTATAGACGCCCATCATTACTAACTTGGGCTTCATGGCAGCTGGCGCTGACATAAACCCCACCACTATTACCCCCTGCCACCGCACCAGGGCAGCGTGGAAGAGCGAGGCTAAGTGCCAGAATTGGCGCATCCTATGGATGCGCCATTTCTGGGGCGGCTGACGGCTGGTGTTTCTAGCCTGGGAGGGGGCCCAATATTCATGGCACCCTTCCTGGGCTATTAATATCAGCCCCCAGCTGTCTGCCTAGCCTTTGCTAGCTATTAAAATAGGGGGGACCCCACGTCATTTTTTGGGGGGGGTCTCCCATTTTAATAGCTGGTAAAGGCTAGGTATTCAGCTGGGGGCTGATATTAGTAGCCTGGGAAGCTCCGTGGGTATTACCCCCTTCCCAGGCTTCAAACATCTGCCCCAGCCGTCTGCTTAACCTCCGCTAGAGACTAAAATTATGGGGGATCCCACGCCAATTTTATTTTTAATAAATCCTTTATTTTAACACTAAATGACACTTGAGGGGTTAATAAAGATGCAGTCCCTAAATTATTATTTATTTTTTAATAAATTTTTCCCAAAAATTTTGACGTGGGCTTTGCCATATTTTTGTATGCCAGCCAGGTACAGCATCCAGGAACGGGCTGCCCCCAAGCCCCAACTGCCTATTTGTACCTGGCCGGACACAACAATATAGGGAAGCCCTTTTTTTTTTAATTATTTCATGAAATAATTAAAAAAAAATTGACGTGGGGCTTCGCACTATATTTGTGTCCAGCCAGGTACAGCCGGCAGGAACGGGCTGCCCCCAACCACTAGCTGCCTATTTGTACCTGGCCAGACGCAACAATATAGGGAAGCCCTTTTTTTTTTCAATTATTTCATGAAATAATTTAAAAAAATTGACGTGGGGCTTCGCCCTGTTTTTGTGTCCAGCCAGGTACAACTAGGCAGCTGGGGGCTGGAATCCGCAGCGCAGGAGGCCCAAGCTTTCTGGGCCACCCCCGCTGCAAATTGCAGTCCGCAGCCACCCTGGAAAATGGCGCGTTCATAGAAGCACCATCTTCTGGCGCTGTACCCAACTCATCCAGGGCCCTGGTGCGGTGGCTCACTGGGTACTAAAGGGGTTAGGGCCAGCTTGGCATTATCAGCTGGCCCTAAGCCCGAAATTCATGGGGTCACGCCAATATTAGACATGACCGCCATGAATTTCTAGTAAAGTATTTAAAAAAAACACAACACCTAGAAAAAAGTCCTTTAATTGAAATAAACACACAATTCTTTATTGTTCTAAATTAAACCATACTTACCATCACGCCCATTCCAGCTGAAGCCAACGATCTCCTGCAATAAAAGAAAAATAATAAAGCAACATCATCCTTACCTTTCCATGGTTCCCACGACAGCTTCAGCTCTGCTACATCAAGATGACAGGCTGGACCGCAGCCGAAAGCTGCCATCCAGCCTGTCATCCCGCAGACACTGAGAAGCGCAGGCATGCTTGCGCTTCTCAGTGTCTGGCTGTGACGGCATAAAGATGAGCCGAGGTCATGTCCAATGAACTCGGCTCACCTCATGCACGTCACTGACAGCGTGGGAAAATTGTCCTGCACTCAGCGCTTCAGCGTGAGAATTCTCCCACGCTGTCAGTGACGTGCATGAGGTGAGCCGAGTTCATTGTCGGCTCATCTGGATGCCGTCACAGCCTATCACTGAGGAGCGCAAGCTTGCCTGCGCTTCTCAGTGTCCACGGGATGACAGGCTGGATGGCAGCTTTCTGCTGCGGTCCAGCCTGTCATCTCGATGTAGCAGAGCTGAAGCTGTCGTGGGAACCATGGAAAGGTAAGGATGATGTTGCTTTATTATTTTTCTTTTATTGCAGGAGATCGTTGGCTTCAGCTGGAATGGGTGTGATGGTAAGTATGGTTTAATTTAGAACAATAAAGAATTGTGTGTTTATTTCAATTAAAGGACTTTATTCTGGGTGTTTGTGTTTTTTTTTAACTTTGACTATGGGGTTAGTAATGGGGGTGTCTTATAGACGCCTCTCCATTACTAACCTGGGCTTGATGTCAGCTGGCATTATAAGCTGACATCAACCCCAGCCCTATTACCCCACTGCCACCGCTACAGGGCAGTGGGAAGAGCGAGGCTAAGTGCCAGAATTGGCGCATCCTATGGATGCGCCATTTCTGGGGCGGCTGACGGCTGGTGTTTCTAGCCTGGGAGGGGGCCAATATTCATGGCACCCTTCCTGGGCTATTAATGTCAGCCCCCAGCTGTCTGCCTAGCCTTTGCTAGCTATTAAATTAGGGGGGACCCCACGTAATTTTTTGGGGGGGTCCCCCATTTTAATAGCTAGTAAAGGCTAGGTATTCAGCTGGGGGCTGATATTAGTAGCCTGGGAAGCTCCGTGGGTATTACCCCCTTCCCAGGCTTCAAACATCTGCCCCAGCCGTCTGCTTAACCACCGCTAGAGCCTAAAATTACGGGGAACCCCACGCCAATTTTTTTTTTAAATAAATCCTTTATTTTAACACTAAATGACAAGTACAGTAATCAACACTGTCACTGTACTTCATATATATGTGACTGACATGTTTCTATCTATCTAATCTATGTGTGATGCTCTATTCTTTCTGTTGTAAATTGTCGGGTACCGGTGTATGCCGCTGCTGAATTGCCGGCTTTTCGTGTAATACATTCTACATTATTCTTAGCTGTTTTAGTTCATGTAGAATTAACCTACAAGGAAAGAAAGGGTTTATTTTCATTCCGATATTTGTGTCCCATTGACTTGCATTGGTTTCCGGTATCGGAATCAGCGATATCCGATACTTTTTGGGTATCGGTCCGATCCAATCCGATACGATACGATATTTCCTGATATTGGAAGGTATCGCTCAAAACTACTCTTGAGGAATTAACTGACATTTTGAAAGATTTGCCTCTGGGTAAGTCACCAGGCCTGGACGGTTTGACCTATCTATATTATAAAACTTTTGCGGATATACTACTCCCCTCTATGGTTGACCTTTTTAACTCCTTCCTGACTGGAACCCCGATTCCTAGCTCGCTGTCTCATTCATATTTGGTGTTAATTCACAAGGCTGGTAGAGATCCCCTTGACTGCGCCAACTATAGGCCCATAGCCCTCTTGAACTCGGATTTAAAAATATTTACCCGTCTCCTTGCAAATAGACTGAATGTCTGGCTTCCGCACATGATTCATGAGGATCAGGTGGGGTTTGTGCCCTTCAGGCAGGGAGGAGACAACACAAGGAGAGCTGTGGACCTGGTGGATGTGGTCAATAGGAATAAGTCTCGGGCGCTTCTCCTCAGTCTTGATGCGGAAAAGGCTTTTGATCGCCTTAATTGGCCCTTTATGTTTGAGACAATGAAGACGTTTGGGATATCGGGTGCTTTTCTAACAGCACTAAAGGCCCTTAATTCTTCCCCCACGGCGTCCATTAAACTTCCCCATTGTGTATAACCCAGTTTCTCTATAGCAAATGGTACAAGGCAAGGCTGTCTTTTATCCCCACTCTTGTTTGCCATGTGTATCGAGCCACTAGCGGCAGCAATAAGAGTCAATCCTGACATATCGGGGGTGGAGGTAAGGGCTAAGGTATTTAAAATTTCCCTATTTGCAGACGATGTGCTACTGACCCTCACGAATCTGCTTATCACCCTCCCTAATCTTAAAATGACACTTCGGGAATATGGCATGATCTCAGGATATAAGATTAATTCTAAAAAAACAGAGGCACTTCCGCTAAACCTTCCCCATGAAGAATTAGATCATCTTAAGCAGAATTACAAATTCCGGTGGAAGTCAGAGAGTATCAAATATCTGGGGATTAACATAACGTCAGACTATGGGACCCTGTTTGCTCATAATTTTCCACCCCTTTTTAAAGAATTGAAGGGTCTTATGGTCAAGTGGGCCAATCTTCATATCTCATTTTTGGGGCGTATATCGGCGGTGAAAATGTCCCTTATTGCTAAACTCAACTACTATTTTGAAACTCTACCAGTTGGGGTTCCTATGGGGGAGTTGAGGGCTCTCCAATCCTGTATAATGAAGTTTATATGGAATAATGGGAGGCATAGAATCTCCAAGCAGGTACTGATCTCGGGGAGGGTGCAGTGGGGGGGTATCGGTCCTGGATGTGGTGAAATATTATTGGGCGGCTCACTTGAGAAGGATTCCCTCGTGGTCATCCCTTTGGGCATATAATAAGTGGACAGAAATTGAAAAATTATGGATAGCCCCAGTTCATCTGAATTCACTACTGTGGTCTGAGAAATCTGTTAAACTCCAAACCACTTTACTGGGCCCTATGCAATTCACTAGAGACATATGGGACACCTGTAGGAGGAGATTTCCTCTTTCTTCTAAACACTCCCCGATGATATCGTTTGTCTTTCAGCCTTTGCTCCCTCAGAGCCAAGAATCATCTATGGCTCATCCCTGGATCAACGCGGGATTGTTTAGATTTGCGGATATAGTGGACAGAAACACCTTAGTAATACATCAGTTTGATTATTTAAAAGAAAGTTTTAACATCACTAGCCGGGAATTCTATCAGTACATACAGATTCAGTATTTTGCAAGATCCCTGTTTGGCTCATACAAAGTGTCCATCCCCGCGGAGTTTGAGAGGCTGTGCAGGGGAGGTCCCTCTACCAAGGGGTTGATCTCGGATATATATAAAATAATCAATTCACCGGTGGGTGGACCCATCTTCCAGCACCCTTATATGTCTAAGTGGGAGGGCTTTCCCCTCAGACATGGCAGACAATATGGTCTAAAGCAGCTAAGACATCAATCTGTACCCTATACAAGGAGAACCAATATAAAATTTTAATGCATTGGTACCACACGCCTTATGTCCTGAATAAAATGAACCCGCAGGTCCCGATATATATGCTGGAGATGTGGATCATCTGTCGGCACTCTAACACATGTTTTCTGGTCCTGCAGCAAAATAGTTCCCTTTTGGGAAACAATAAGAAAACTGGTTCAGGAGGCGCTATTTACAGAGATTTCTCTGGAGCCCTCTGTTTTCCTTCTCAATGTGACCCCTAGGGGAATGGGTAGACATTCTTCCAAATTGCTCCTCCACTTGTTGACAGCAGCGAGATGCATGATTGCTCTTTGCTGGAAAAGGGACTCACCACCCTCTAGACAAGAGTACTACGCTAGGGTCTGTGATGTGAGGCGGATGGAGTCCTTGACTGCAAGTCTTAATGCAAAGATGGACCTGTTCGAGACAGTATGGGCCCCATGGGACTACTATTGGGCGCAGCGTAGTGAATGATCAACTGCTTCTTGATCTTTTGTCTATATCGTTCTTCCTTTCCCTTCCTTCTCTCTGTGTTGTCTTTTTTTTTTTCTTTGTTTCATGGACTGTTATGTAAAATGGGTGTCATATCAGATATTTGAATTTGAAAGCTTTAAAGTGATCTCTAATGGGCCGGCCTGTTGGAGGCCTAAGTGTTTTCTCTGATATGAAAATGTGAATGACTTTTCTGTGTTCTATGTTTGTTAAAATATGTGAAAAATTGTAATAAAAATTACAGTTATAAAAAAAAAAAAAAAAAAAAAAAAGTGGTACTCAGTAACGGTAATTTTTTTCAGACCAAGCAGAGGGAAAAAATTATGGAATCACTAAATTTTGAGGAAAAAATTATGGAATCATGAAAAACAAACACACAAAAGAACACTCCAATACATCACTAGTATTTTGTTGCACAACCTCTGGCTTTAATAACAGCTTGCAGTCTCTGAGGCATGGACTTAATGAGTGACAAACAGTACTCTTCATCAATCTGGCTCCAACTTTCTCTGATTGCTGTTGCCAGATCAGCTTTGCAGGTTGGAGCCTTGTCATGGACCATTTTCTTCAACTTCCACCAAAGATTTTCAATTGGATTGAGATCCGGACTATTTCCAGGCCATGACATTGACCTTATGTGTCTTCTTTCAAGGAATGTTTTCACCGTTTTTGCTCTATGGCAGGATGCATTATCATCTTGAAAAATGATGTCATCATCCCCAAACATCCTTTCAATTGATGGGATAAGAAAACTGTCCAAAATATCAATGTAAACTTGGGCATTTATTGAAGATGTAATGACAGCCATCTCCCCAGTGCCTTTACCTGACATGCAGCCCCATATCATCAATGACTGTGGAAATTTGCATGTTCTCTTCATGCAGTCATCTTTATAAATCTCATTGGAACGGCACCAAACAAAAGTTCCAGCATCATCACCTTGCCCAATGCAGATTCGCGATTCATCACTGAATATGACTTTCATCCAGTCATCCACAGTCCACGATTGCTTTTCCTTAGCCCATTGTAACTTTGTTTTTTTCTGTTTAGGTGTTAATGATGGCTTTTGTTTAGCTTTTCTGTATGTAAATCCCATTTCCTTTAGGCGGTTTCTTACAGTTCGGTCACAGACTTTGACTCCAGTTTCCTCCCATTCGTTTCTCATTTGTTTTGTTTTGCATTTCCTGTTTTGGAGACCTATTGCTTTAAGTTTCCGGTCTTGACGCTTTGATGTCTTCCTTGGTCTACCAGTATGTTTGCCTTTAACAACCTTCCCATGTTGTTTGTATTTGGTCCAGATTTTAGACACAGCTGACTGTGAACAACCAACATCTTTTGCAGCATTGCGTGATGATTTACTTTCTTTTAAGAATTTGATAATCCTCTCCTTTGTTTCAATTGACCTCTCTCGTGTTGAAGCCATGATTCATGTCAGTCCACTTGGTGCAACAGCTCTCCAAGGTGTGATCACTCCTTTTTAGATGCATACTAACGAGCAGATCTAATTTGATGCAGGTGTTAGTTTTGGAAATGAAAATTTACAGGGTGATTCCATAAATTTTTTCTCAGAATTGAGTGATTCCATAATTTTTTTCCCTCTTCTTGGTCTGAAAAAAATTACCCTTATTGAGTACCACATTTTTTATCTTGATTTATTTTAGTGTTTCTTAAAGCCCTAAAGCTGCCATTTGAAATGACTTTAGTTTTGTGCCATGTCTGTGATCTGCTTTTTTTCAACAACATTAAACAACTGAATGAACATCCTCCGAGCCCGGTGATTCCATAATTTTTGCCAGGGGTTGTATCTACTTTCTTTGAGCTCCAGAAAGATTAATTTGTGCCTACGCAGTAAAAAGGTTTCTGCTGTTTCTCTGTTACTTTTTTAGTGGAAAGTCATAGTAATAAAGTTATGTGCAAGTATAAAACGGAACTTAAAGGGATTCACTAAGAATGTGATAAACTTGTCATGTAATTTACACTGCAGCTTGTCCTGGTCACATGTCAGGAGGACGGGTTGCAGTCTGAAGAAACAATGCTCAACAACAACATTATAAACCGCGGTGAGCTGCTGAAGCAGGGCTGTGACATGAGAAGAAATACATTTCCATATGAATAATATCACAATATAAAATAAATAGTATCACAATATGCCACTACAGCCCCCCACAAAATATGATGATTCTCTTACAGTCCCCATCATTCACAATATATCACTACAGACACCCACAAACAAAATGATTCCCTCAATAGAGCATGAAGCCTCACACACAGTATGATGTCGCCAGTGTCCACACCCACACAGTATGATGTCCCCACATCATACTCAGCTCTGCTGAGCTGGTCACTGCTACCAGTCATGTTACCTGAGAATTTATGTCCTTGCAGGTCATTACCTCTAAACTGAATGATGGGGTAAGGATCTGATGACTCTCTGCTCCACCACTGTATTCTGTGGAGGTTAGGACATACCCACAAACTCCCGGGACAGTAGGGTAGCTCCCCAAATTTAGGACTATGCTGCTGGATCCAGTTCAGTTGTGTATGTTGATACTGCCTGCTGAGCCGGTGTATTTAAGCCTATCATCTGTGGTACTGTCATCAGAGCCTATCACCATACCTCACAACTTTGAGAACCACTAAAGAAGAACATATATTACAGTGTGCATAACATGGCAGTTTATATTTGACACTTAGCCATTCCGTAACCTCATCAAGTCCTTTTATATACCTATTAGTGCAATAGTACTTCTACTACTAATATGCAATTACTTTGCATGTTTCTCACCCAGCCATTATACTTATTTCCTCAGCACAGTACATACTTTCTGCCCTAAGCAGCGAGATCTTGTGATAACTTGTGAGATCTCACTTTTGAGGGAAAAAAGATCATGTTCAGTGATGGGAAGGGACATAGTGCCACTAGAAATACAGGGAATTTCAAGTTCCACTGCCTGGCAATGACGTTTCACCGTCAGCAAATTGCATCCCAGGAGCCCTTGCAGATCTTGCATGCAAAACACCATCTACATTTTTTATTAGGTTTAGTTTTTATTTTTTTAACCATTTAAAAATTAAGAGTTGATGTGAATTCATTTGCACGTCTTACTATATCAACCTTGACGGTGGCTTGCGGCTGCTGGAGGGGATATGAAGTTCCGCCTCTTACCTGGTGGCGTCCATGTCTCTTCTTTTGATTAGCTGACCTAGTGCAAAATCACATGTGTGACATGCTGTAACGACGATGTCAAGCCAGGCTGGCTAATCAAAATAAGACCCGCAGACCATGTAGTCGTGGCTGATGGAATGAGATAAATTAATCGATTCGTATCAACTCTACTAAGCACCATAATTTTATTATTCTTTGGAGACTTTTGAGTACATTTTAATTTGTACATTTTACAGGAAGGAATAGAAGTGTAATTTTGCTGTTACTATTTTTTTAGTAAAGCGATTCCAAGTTCATGTACTTTTATTTATGTTTTAATACTAAAGAGACTTACAGGCCATACAGTGGAAATGTAACTGTGCAAATAGCTTCTTCAGAGACTAAGAGGACTTGATCTCTGGCACCATCTATTAGACGTAACAATCCTAAAAGTCAATATCGACCCTTTAGAAAGCCATGTCACATTACTTAGAATAAGAAGCCAATCCAGAAACTCCATTTGTAGACACATGTTTCAGAATGTTTGCACCTCTTCACTCCTCTTCCTCTCTGAAGAGGGTATTTGCATATTTGAAAAGTCGCAAAAATTTTGTGTAACTTGGAGTTGTCAAATATTTTGCAACTTTAAGTTTTTTCATGCCGTTTTTTCTCCCAGCTGCACCAAAATAGGCAAAGCTGGAATGGGACGGGGGCAATGCAGATGCATGACTCCACCGATTGTCTAATTCATGATATGTTATGGCATTTCTTACTCCAGTCACACGCTTTTGATTCATTACACCAGTCAAGCACTCCATATTCATTAGGAAGCATGCGATTCTTAACGAATCAGGAGCATTTGACTCCGACATGCCCTCTCATCAAGATCAGCGAGAAAATTGCCGGTCTTGAGGAATCAGGGCCTAAATTTTACACTGAAAAAAAAAAGTTTGAATTTGCCATCTTCTGAGAGCCATAATTGTAACATTTTTCCATCAACAAATACGTATAAGGGATTATTTTTTTGTGTTGCAAAATGTAATTTTCATTGGTTTTATTTTGGGTTACAAAGACTTTTTGTTCACTTTTTATTACACTTAATACTATTTACTGTTTGCTATTCAGTATTGACATGTTATTTTTTTAAGTGGTTGATACAATAATAATACAATACAATAATAATAATAGATTTTTTATGTTTTACTACTTTAAAAAAAAAAAAATCATGTTTGATCGCTGGGTGGAGGGAGAGAGCAGAAGCTGCTTGGTCCTAGAATATCCACTCAGCTCAGCTAATATACCAGCCCCAGTTACAGGGGAAATCATCAATAGAAATAATGTATTAATATGTTCTTACGCTGCGTGCCCAGTATGCATTTTTCAAGCGTTTTTGCCGCGGAATTTCTGCAGCAAAAATGCTTAAAAAACGCTTGGTAATACGTGCCCCATGGTCCCCAATGATAATCGCATGTGCTGTGGACATGCTGCTTTAATTTCCGCTGCGGATTATCATTGCGGAGAAATCCGCAGCATGTCCATTAATTTTGTGCACACGCAGCGTAATCACCGCCATTGACTTGCATTGAAACTCATATTATCCGTGTCAGCACATTTGTACACACGGATATTATGCGATTCTATGCGCGGATGGTGCCCGGGTTTGGAGAAGAGGAGATTCTCCTCCAGGCTCGGGTACCATAGAACCTGTTAAAAAAAAGAATTAAAATAAAAAAAAAACATATACTTACCTTCTGATGGCCCCCTGTCTGCTCCCGGCGGCGCTTCTGGCTCTTCGGCTGCTCGCGGTGGTAAAAGGACCTTCCATGACGTCATTTAGTCATGTGACAGGTCACCCGACCGCTGACGTCGGCAGTCGCGTGACCTGTCACATGACTCAATGACTTCATCGCAGGTCCTTTTACACCACCGCGACCCATACAACAGACATCGGAAGGTAAGTATAATCTTTATTTTTTACCATCCTTATACTTTTTTTTAAAATTAATACTTGGTCACACTATATAAATCCATGCCGATTGCATGGATTTATATAGTGTGACCAAGTTGTCAAGCACTTTTCCAAGTGATGCTAAAATCGCTTGGAAAAGCGCTTGATAACCCACATGCAGAAATGCATGCAAAGACGCTTGACAAACGCTTCTACCTGGCAGGAAAAACACATGTAAAATCCGCATGCATTTTTCCTGCCAGAGAGATGCGGAAAAAATATGCAGCATTTCTGCATCGTGGGCACTTAGCCCTATGGGGGCCCAGTCCAAGTTGCTGTTTCTATCCCTGCCTCGCTCAAACAAAAATATCTGCAATATATAAAAATAATTTCTACGACAAGGGGAGCAAAATGTAATATTATGTTAGAGGGTTTTGTGGTTGTAAAAAAAAAATAAAAAAATGTGAAAAATAAACATATGTTTTATATTTTTCTTCACATTTTCCCCAGTATCAGCAAATAAAATTATAAATAAAAAGGAATATAAAAATAACAAAATTATGCTCTCTGCATCGCGAAAAATTGCAGCAACTATTTCAATATCATAATCAGAAAAAATACTAGAGCTGTTGAAAGCACGTGTATGATAAGACCTGAAAATGTGGCTGGTCAGGATTGAAGGTAAATGGCCTAGTCATGAGCTGGTTAAACATTTGATCACTTTTTATTCAAATTTTCTGGTAGGGCTGATGAACTAAAACAAGCCATACTGGCATTGGGGGAGTTTACAGTCTGGGAGAAATAATTACAGTATTTCTATAGTCTGCATTAATACTATTACAGTGATAACCAATTTATAATGTTTGTTCTATGATTTTTTTTTTCAGTCATCAAATTCTTAGGCCCGTAACTTTTTTTTTTTATTTCTTCATATAGCTGACTTATTTCTTTGCATGGTAAGCTGTTATTGTTATCGTTTTTGGTATACCTTTGACTTTTTTTTTCATTTTCTATTTTATTTTATAGGAGGCATGATGAGCAAAACAATCAATTGTGGCATTGTTTTGAGGGTGCTGGATAAATAATATTTTATTGTACTGGTCATTATGGAGACAATGATACTATGCATGTCTCTTTTAGGAGTTTATGTTTTGGGACTTGAACACAAGATCATTTCAGTTCATAGATAATACACTGCACTGCATAAGTAGTGCAGTGCATTATCCAGACTGTCAGTGTTACACTTTGTCGGGAATATGGTTTCCATAGCAACCATTAGCTCCTGGATTGCTGGAAGGCAATGATGTGATGAAAAGAATAATGTTCATCTTTCAGCATGCTGCGGTCACTATTGTCCACAGTATGTAAGGGGTTAATTGGGCTCATTCCACACTGCTTTGTCTATGCTAGCAGCAGGTAATGAGGCCTCATTCACTTGACAATATTTGGTCAGTATTTTGTGTCAGTGTCTGTAAGTTCCACTACTCGTTTTGGCATACAGAGAAAAACTATTAATGAAAGATTGACACCTGTTCTGTGTTTTGGAGACACTCCTCGTTTTGGCATACAAATACTGATCAAAACTACTGATGTGTGAATGAGGCCTTAGAGGGAGTCCTGGAATTACAATCCGTGGTCTTTTCACATCCATATGGAAACTGACACATTCCATATGACGTGAAAAAGCAGTGCTGTGATTACAATCAGTTAAACACACTTTTTGTCTCAAAATAATAAAAAGTTATCCAGTTTTTTTGTTTCAAACATTGTGCGGTTACCAAAATGATAGGTGGAATTTATTTTCTTCACAGTGTCAGAATTTGCTACTCGCACATTATAATTCCCTAATGGATTGCATATGTTCAGTACAACTATGGGTTACAGCATGTTCTTGTCATTTTCTGCACATTTTATAGTATGCACTTAAATTGCTGATGTGAAAAACCATAATAATGTCTAAACTAAAAGGGCCACATGCATTGTTATTCATGAAGAGTCGACAGAAAATCCACTGTAAATCTTTCATTGTATGCCTTATTCTTCTGTGATAAAAATGATGACATATCATTGAATAACTAGATTTACACCATTCATTCTATAGCAAATTATCTTTCGAGGCATCCCTTTCTATTGATGGCTTTTTCTTTCTCTGTGAAGTCGGGCAGCTCCTAACAATTGATTAAATGAAGGTCCACACTACTCTTCATGCCAGCGTCCGTACCCAATACATGTGATTTGTACATCTGAGCCGTACAATCGTTCTTTTCACCTGTCACTGATTTCATGTCAGTAGAAATTGTTTTGGTGGAAAATTTCCAGTTCAGATGCACTGAGATGGATTATACTGTTAGAAGCAATCTCTTGAATATCTATTAAGATGAATATGAATTCCTTGGCTACAAATCATGCTTTATTCATAGATAGTACTTGGTAATTCTTGATAATCTCAAACCGATTGACATTACTATTGTATTGTCACATTGACCTCATGGGAAGGTGAGATGACCTCCATAATCTAATTTACTTCTAAATAAATCTTTAAATAGTTTTGAGCACTGATATTCTGGAATTGTATAATGCTGATTGTCATGGATGGACCTTTTTAGTGAAGTGGATATTGCTTTGATATTTATAATTTATTTATGTTAAAATGCTGAAATTACATAAAAATAGCAACAGAAATCACAAAAGTCAATCTTATTTTTTTTTTTAAATGTTTTTTTTTATACCTTTCTAATCTGAAAAGATGTTTTTTTACCACATAGCAATGCTTATTAAACTGTGAGGCGCACCCCAGTTATGGAAGAAGCACAACTGGGGTGGGAGTTTTAAAGGGAATGTTATTGGGCTTTAACAACAGATAATAGTCATAGCCATGTTCTTTTGTCTAATCCCTTTGTTGAAAAGAATTGACAAGCCATTTTATAACATAGATCTGACAGATAGGCCCAATTTCAAGTTGTGTTATTTGGCAGTATTACAGGAGCTTTTATGACATCCCATTCTAAATCCATAGGAAATAATATGGAACTAAAACAGTTCACAGTCCGTGAAGAAGGCTGTTTTGCGACATTTTGCAGTGTGTCTGTGAGAATTTTTCCTCATTTATTCAGAAGAGCATTTGTAGGGGCCAGACACTCATGTTGGACAAGAGGGCCCAGTTTGCAGTCTTCGTTCCACTTGATCTCAAAGATGTTCATTGAGATTGAGGTCACAGTTCTTTCCAAGCCGGTCAAGTTCTTTCACACCAAACTACCTCCACAACCAAGCCTTTATAGACCTCCATGGTCATGCTGGCACAGAAATGGGCCTCCTCAAAACTGTTCTCACAAAGTTGAAAGCATACAATTGTTAAACATGTCTTGGTATGCTATAGCATTAAGATTTCCCTTCACTGGAAGTAAGGGGACCTAGGCCAACCCGGGAAAAACAACCCCATAGCATTATTTATCCTCCCCCATACTTTACACTTGTCACAATACAGTAATGCAGGTAACGTTTTCCTGGCATTCATCAAACCAAGAGTGATCCATCCGACTTCCAGATAAAGAAGTTTGATTTGTCACTCACAGAACAAGTTTCCAGTGCTTTACACCACTCTATCTAGCGCTTTGCCTTGTGCTTAGTAATTTAAGTCTAACATGCATCTGCTCAGTCATGGAAACCCATGCCATGAAATTCCCAGGCCACACTTGGGTCATATTATAGGAGGTTTGTGGCTCTGCAGTTATTGAGTCAGAAGAGCACGATGCGCATCAGCACTTGGAGACCCGACTCTGTAACTTTATGTGATCTGCCACTTCATGGCGGAGTTGCTGTGGTTCAGAAGCACGTCTATTTTTCCATAATACCACTCACAGTTGATCGTGTAATTTTTGGGAGGTAAGAAATATCACAAACTGACTTGTTGGAAATATGGCATCCAATTCCAGTACCACTGTCATATCCTTTGAGTTTTTTAGAACAAGACCTTATTTTATAAATATTTGTTAAGGCAGACTACATGGCTAGGAGTTGGATTTTATACACATGTCGCAGTGGGACAGAATGCAAAACCTGAATATCATGATTAAGAGGTGTGTCCCATATATCCCATAAGGCCACTTTCATACCTTCAGTATTTGGTCAGTATTTTTCAGCTGTCATGCTCAGGTCGTGAGCCGTGGCTAGGCTGAACATTGTGGTACGATCTCGGTCCAATCATACGACCGTCTAACTGCGCCCTTATTGTGATCCGAAATATCTTTATTATTCTTCACCAAGGATCTTTAAATTACCGTATATACTAGAGTATAAGCCGAGGTACCTAATTTTACCACAAAAAACTGAGAAAACGTATTGACTCGAGTATAAGCCTAGGGTGGGAAATACAGCAGCTACTGGTAAATTTCCCCATCCTGTACTCATTACTCCCTCATCCCCAGTCCTGGTATGTATGGCCCCCTCATCCCAATCCTGGTATGCATCACACCCATATCTCCAGTCCTGGTATGTATGGCCCCCTCATCCCCAATCCTGGTATGCATGGCCCCCCTCATCCCCAATCCTGGTATGTATGGCCACCTAATCCCCAGTCCTGGTATGCATGGCCAACCTCATCCCCAATCCTGGTATGCATGGCCAACCTCATACCCAATCCTGGTATGCATGGCCAACCTCATCCCCAATCCTGGTATGCATGGCCCCCCTCATCCCCAATCCTGGTATGCATGGCCCCCCTCATCCCCAATCCTGGTAGGCATGGCCCCCCTCATCCCCAATCCTGGTAGGCATGGCCCCCTCATCCCCAATCCTGGTAGGCATGGCCCCCTCTCCCCCAATCCTGGTATGTATGGCACCCCTCATCCGCCAATCCTGGTATGTATGGCCCCATCACTGCACACATAAAAAAATAAACACTTACAGTACAGACCAAAAGTTTGGACACACCTTCTCATTTAAAGATTTTTCTGTATTTTCATGACTATGAAAATTGTACATTCACACTGAAGGCATCAAAACTATGAATTAACACATGTGGAATTATATAGTTAACAAAAAAGTGTGAAACAACTGAAAATATGTCTTATATTCTAGGTTCTTCAAAGTAGCCACCTTTTGCTTTGATGACTGCTTTGCACACTCTTGGCATTCTCTTGATGAGCTTCAAGAGGTAGTCACCGGAAATGGTCTTCCAACAATCTTGAAGGAGTTCCCAGAGATGCTTAGCACTTGTTGGCCCTTTTGCCTTCACTCTGCGGTCCAGCTCACCCCAAACCATCTCGATTGGGTTCAGGTCTGGTGACTGTGGAGGCCAGGTCATCTGGCGTAGCACCCCATCACTCTCCCTCTTGGTCAAATAGCCCTTGCACAGTCTGGAGGTGTGTTTGGGGTCATTGTACTGTTGAAAAATAAATGATGGTCCAACTAAACGCAAACCGGATGGAATAGCATGCCGCTGCAAGATGCTGTGGTAGCCATGCTGGTTCAGTATGCCTTCAATTTTGAATAAATCCCCAACAGTGTCACCAGCAAAGCACCCCCACACCATCACACCTCCTCCTCCATGCTTCACGGTTGGGACCAGGCATATAGAGTCCATCCGTTCACCTTTTCTGCGTCGCACAAAGACACAGTGGTTGGAACCAAAGATCTCCGATTTGGACTCATCAGACCAAAGCACAGATTTCCACTGGTCTAATGTCCATTCCTTGTGTTCTTTAGCCCAAACAAGTCTCTTCTGCTTGTTGCCTGTCCTTAGCAGTGGTTTCCTAGCAGCTATTTTGCCATGAAGGCCTGCTGCACAAAGTCTCTTCTTAACAGTTGTTGAAGAGATGTGTCTGCTGCTAGAACTCTGTGTGGCATTGACCTGGTCTCTAATCTGAGCTGCTGTTAACCTGCGATTTCTGAGGCTGGTGACTCGGATAAACTTATCCTCAGAAGCAGAGGTGACTCTTGGTCTTCCTTTCCAGGGGCGGTCCTCGTGTGAGCCAGTTTCTTTGTAGTGCTTGATGGTTTTTGCAACTGCACTTGGGGCACTTTCAAAGTTTTCCCAATTTTTCGCACTGACTGACCTTAATTTCTTAAAGTAATGATGGCCACTCGTTTTTCTTTACTTAGCTGCTTTTTTCTTGCCATAATACAAATTCTAGCAGTCTATTCAGTAGGACTATCAGCTGTGTATCCACCTGACTTCTGCACAACACAACTGATGGTCCCAACCCCATTTATAAGGCAAGAAATCCCACTTATTAAACCTTACAGGACACACCTGTGAAGTGAAAACCATTTCCGGTGACTACCTCTTGAAGCTCATCAAGAGAATGCCAAGAGTGTGCAAAGCAGTCATCAAAGCAAAAGGTGGCTACTTTGAAGAACCTAGAATATAAGACATATTTTCAGTTGTTTCACACTTTTTTGTTAAGTATATAATTCCAAATGTGTTAATTCATAGCTTTGATGCCTTCAGTGTGAATGTACAATTTTCATAGTCAAGAAAATACAGAAAAATCTTTAAATGAGAAGGTGTGTCCAAACTTTTGGTCTGTACTGTATATTCACCTTCCTTCCTCACCTCTGCTCCAGTGCTGCGTCCTGTTCTCCTGCTGCAGCTTATGTCAGCATCTGAGCAGCGCATGGCGTCACAGCCATGCGCTCTCAGACACTGATGTGAGCTGCTGCCGGCATATTCACTCCTCTCCACGCCGGGACTGTGCGTGGAGAAGAGTGAATATGCATTCTCTTTAGTAGCGGGCACTGTCAGCAGGAGCTGCGGCTCAGCACTCTTCTGTGCCCGCTAATAAAGAGAATGAATATTCATTCTTCTCCACGCCTATGGGAGTGGAGAAGATTGAATATTAATTTCTCTTTAGCAACGGGCACATGTGGTAGCTGCATCAGCGGCTACGGCGTGTGCCCCGCTCCTCCGCCGCTGCAAATCCCCCATCACTATCCGCCACTGGAATTTCTATATACTGGAGTATATACCCGAGTATAAGCCGAGGGGGGCTTTTTCAGCACAAAAAATGTGCTGAAAAACTCGGCTTATACTCGAGAATATACGGTAATCATTAACTGCACCAGACCACCAGAAATCAGTGCATTAACTTACATTACTTTTCATAGGATAGTAGTCATTCTGGATATATACCACTCACTTACCTTGACTGCCATGGATACTGACCATTAACTCATTTACTTTCATAGGCTAACTAGAATATTGACAGTAACTTCTTTACTACACTAGACCATCATGGAAATGTACTTAATCACTATTCTAGACCACCAGGTATACTGACATTGACAGATGAACGTAAAATTGGTCAAAGATCTCAGGGTGTTAGGTAATCCAATACTTTATTTCAGTCCATTAAAAATACAAGCCAGTGTCAATTCAGACTTCACATCTATGCGTTTTGAGCACTCTTGGGCAGTCTTAGTTATAGCTAAATACAACTGAGCCCACCCCAACGCATAGGTGTTAAAGCGAAATTGATACTGTCTTGTATTTTTAATGGACTGAAATAAAATAATGGATTTTCTCAAGCATCCTGAGAGTCAAACTAACTTCTTTGCTCTTATGTTTGACACCTGGCATTGGTGTGCTGTCGAGCACCGGACCAATTGCAGGACTGATGAGATGGCTAAGTATGAATGTATTTGAATATTGACATTGACCCCTTGACTACCATACCGTACTATTAATACTGATCATAACCTTAACTCTGATAGACCTGTATGTTGTTAATCACTATTTCTCCGAATCCTATGTGGCTCTGTATGTCTGGCTGCATAATGAAAATGTGATATTAAGGTCTGTTGTATAATGTTTTCATAGTTCATGAAGTGTCATGTTGATTTTTGCAGTATCTTTATATATTTGATGTATTGGTTGGCTTAGAAAGAGAAGCACCCCAGTTCCTAACTGCCCTGCGCACTAGCTACAAATCCTTGTGAACGTTGCTTGTGATATGTGTGGTTTCACATGCTTGGCTGAAGAAAAGACAAGTTGTACTTTCCAACTTGTAAAATGCAGCAACTTCCAGATGCATCCTTCCATTTAGTTTAACTAGAGAAATCGATCTTCATAATGCTTTTGCGCCTCATTCAAATTGCAGAATCTGGGATTAGCATTCAGCGTCTCAAATGAAGCAGCTGGGGAAAGAGTGGCTTCATTAATTAGTGCCGCAAGAAATCATTTCCTAACAAGCCTATTCGCCATCTCGCTTGTCTACTTGAGCAAACAGATCGGCACAACAGTTTGCATTTTGGATTGATATTTTTTCCCTGCTATGACCTTCTAAATGTGAAATATATTTTCATCATTTTGAATCCAGGCCTGTGGGATTTGGAGGAAAAATCAACACTTAGAACTTATCATGTTCCTCAAACCATTCCTAAATATTTTTTACAGTGTGGCAGATCACATTGATCTGCCAAAAGAGGCCATTGACATTAGGGAACACCTTTTGTCATGAAAGGGTGTACTACTTGGTCAGCAAGTACATGTCAAAGTAATATACACATGAATTCAGCAGAACATTGCCCAGACCATCATGCTGCCTCCTCTGGCTGCCTTCTTTCCATAATGCATACTGGTGACATCTCTTCCCCAGCACAAAAACACCCGGGCATCCATATTATGTAAAAGTGAGGCCTCATTCAGACTTCCATTTTTCAATCCAAGGGTCATATCAAAATTAGCAATGCAAGTCTATGGATCCATAAAAAAATCTGACTGCACTTGGATGACATCCCAGTGCAGTCCAATGTTTTCACTACTGTTCATAAAGAGTAGGTGGAGGAACTTTTTTTTTTTCCTCCACCTACTAAAAAAAACTGATGACATTCTTATCAAAATCTGATCAGAATAATTCGTCTGTTTTTCACATATGTGAGAAAAATTGACATCTGAATGACGTCTGAATCAGCAGACCATGACACCTTAAATTTCTCACGGTGCCCATTATAACAAATCGAGAGATGACATCAGAATGATGATTTTTTTTTGTTGTGGACAGTAGTCAGTTTGGGCATTTTGACCAGTCTTTTAGTTTTGTAGCCTCACGTGCGCTATTATTGGCAGCATCAACTTTTTTAGCTATTTGTGATAAAGTTGAACTTTGGGGATCTGACCATGTGGACTAGTTTTCACTCTTCACCCTGATCACTAAACATTGAACGTGATGTCAGTTCACCAGTTTTCTATCCTTAGAATCCTTTTGGTAGCAACTAAGCATTACTTAAGGGCTCTTTCACACGTCGGTGTCTCCAGCATGTGTGGTGACAGTTTCCACACATACTGGAGACACTTACACAAGTAGACCCATTCAAATTAATGGGTCTACGCACATGTCAATGTGATTCCAAGAACTGTGTGTCCATAAGCAAAAAACACTGACATGTCTGTTTATTGCACGCCGCATAACGTCCAACTCATGTGCACAGTGATGACACACGGATGTCAACCATGTGTCATCAGTGTGACACGTACCTGTGCCTGGGAATCAGGCTGGTTTCAGACATCTTGATATTTCCAGTACTGGAAAAAACAGTACCGGAGATATCCGTATCCGTGTGTACCTGTGTGGCAACCATGTGCCACATCAGGATCACACGTACCACAGCCTGGAAATGAGCGGTACAGTTAGTGCTGCTCCCAGGTGCCGGGGGCTGAAGGAATCTCTCATCATTGTCCCCTGCTTGCACTCCTATCAGCGCCAGCAGGGGACAATGTTGAGAGTAGTGTTCTACTCCCAACGTCTCCTAGTGTAAAAATAAGAATAAAGTAAAAAAAATCATTATACTCACCAGGCTTGAGGCGACCGTATACATGGAGGAGCAGAGGAGAATCACTCGCAGCAGCGAGCTGGCCCCTGAACTGCGTTGAGCTCAGTGAGTGGCAGGACACCGCTCAGTGAGCTCAGCGCAATTCAGGGGCCCGCTTGCTGCAGCAAGTCATTCTCCTCTGCTCCTCAGTGTTAACTGTACCACTGATTCCCATGCGCCCATACGTGTGATCCTGATGCAACACAAGGACGGCACATGGTTGCCACACAAGTAATATCAGGAAATGTGAAACAGGCCTAATATAGATATTCCACAAGGTCTGCTGTTTTGGCTTTACTCTAACCCAATCATCTAGCCATAACAATTGTTCTTAAGCTCTACGTAAAGTTTAACCTGTGGTATGTAGCTATAGAGTTGGAAGTTGAAAACTCATATGGGGGATTTATCATGAGGGGAAATCAGTTTTGCTTTAGTTGTATTTCCTTTATTTGTATCAACATTTTGCACAGTGTTTGATAAATTTCACATCTTTTTAAATATAATGCTTTTGTCTATATCTGTTTTTCACTTTTTATTCTACCCCTTATACTGGAGTGAGAAGTGCAACTTTTTAAAAGGTAGTAATTCATAAATCTGGCTAAAACTTTGTGTAGCTATATCTATCTATTCTGACTTTTCCACACACTTTTCAAAATTGGCAAGAGTAGCCTCAAATAGCAAAAAGCTGCAATTTTTGTACAAAAATGCTGTACGACACAGTTTACACTTTTGAAGAAAAAACTGGCGCAGAATGCTTGATAATTTCCTCCCACGGTTTATATATTCTAATTAACATTAGAGAGACCAGTGTGTGACTTTTTTAGCCAACATGATCATTTTTCTTTTACAAAGGTTAATGGTAAAAATAAAAATATATATAAAAAAACCCAAAAGTTTTAATCAACAACGTTTTACCTCAATACAAAAATAAAGAAGTTTCTTTTAAAAAATACTCATATTCAGTATCCTCTATCAAAGCATAAAATTATTTAACCTGCATGATAAATTCTGTAAACAAAAAAAATTGAAACGCCAGAATTTGTTTTTTAGTCGCCACATCCCCAAAAAAGTGCAATAAAAAGCAATCAAAATGTCATATTATACCCTAATATTATACAAGTAAAAACTATAGCTCGCCACACAAAAAGAACCCTCATATATCCACATCCACTGAAAGTAAAAACGTTTCAGGTCTCTGAAAATGGCCGCAGAAACCAAGGTTTTTTATTTGTTTATGTTTTACAAAGTTATAATTTTTTTTCAACAACTAAAAGACACACAAAAAACCCGATAAAAGTTTATCTCCATACTCTTACTGACCTTAATATTGCCAGGTTATGTTACGACACTTTGAGCACCATAAAAACAAAACTAATAAAACCGTGTTGGAAATGCATATTTCCTTCACCATTTCACTGCACTTTTGAATTTTATTGCCGTGCTTCAGTACTTTATGGTGTAAAATGGTGTCATTCAAAACTGCAACTCGTCTCATGAAAAATATCAAGCCTTTGTACACTATGTAGACAAAAGAATAAAAAAGTCATGGCTCTTAGAAGAAAAGGTAGGGAAAAAAAGCGCAAAAAATAACAAATTGCTCAGTCTGAAAGAGGTTAATCACTTACTTCAATGGTACGATCACACTCTACTTTACTTTATAAAGCCAAAATAAACACCCACCTGCAGGGGTGAACAAGCACATAAGTGTACAGAACTTAGGTTCTATCAGAAAACTTTTCTTCATCCCCGACGGCGGGTTTTACTTTTTTGCTGCATGTGGCAGTGTAACAAGCTATTGTACAGTCGTGTGATTAGTGGGAAATAGGTTCTAGAAAGCTCTAAAGAGGACACTAATAATGACTGTAGAAAATAATTGCAGTGTATGTAATTTCACCACTATGCTTCTTTAGGTTCACCTTTTGTGAACTTTCTCCTTAATCTGAAAATTCTTCCTGTCTACCACCTGGGGGCAGCAAAGATCTAGTGAGCTCAGGTTGAGAGCTAGGGAAAATAAATCAATTACTAGTATGTAAGCCTCATAAAGGGCATTAAGTTTTTGTAAAGAGCAAACATGCTCTCTTTATCTTTTCACTCCTATAACTTAGTTTCCCCAAACCTGATGAATAGATTGAATGTTAATTAAAAATTAACTATGCATAATGCAGTTTTCAGTGGATTGTGCCACAAGTTTAAAACATAGTGGTAAATCCATAGTAGATGCTTTGCTTACAACTACTGAAAAAGTATTACTAACCCCTTGAGGATGCAGCCATTCTTATCTTCTTCCATAGAGTCATAATCCTTATTTTTCAATGACATACAATTTGTCCCATAAAAAAAGTGTTCTCTTTTAGTGGAACCATTTTTATTCATTTTTATTCACAGAATAATTTATTGGAAAATAAGAAAAAAATCAATATCACCATTTTATTTGGGTTTCAGTATAAATGATTTGTTTAAATTAGTTTTGCAAGTCAGTACCATTACACAAATTCCAGAATTATATCTTTGCTTTGTTTTTCTTAAAAATAAAACATAGAAAAGAATAACTAAAAACTGTGCCTTGCATTTGGGAGCCATTATTTTTTTTTGGTTGATGGAGAAGTGAGAGGTTATGTTTTTGCAGGTTGAACTGTAGTTTTTATTGGTAATATTTTGGCATATTTCTTTTATTCATTTATTTTTTATTTCTTTTTGATCCGTTTTTTATTCTATTTTATTTATGAAGGGAAGTGATCAAAATCCTACAATTCCGATGTTTTAATTACCGTATGTTTTTCACATCGTTGACCATGCTAGATAAAAATGACTTAAGTATGTTTCTTTCTGTTGATTTTTTTTTTTACTTCCAGAAAGGGAAAAAGGTGTGATTTTAAATTCTTATGATTTTCGTGCATTTTGTTGTCAATTGACCAAGGCATCTAAAGGGTTTAACTGCCTGCCATCAGTGGAGTTCTCAATACAAAGATATTCATGCACTCTGCTCATCTGCACAAATGGAAAACAATAGCCTGAAGTTCCAGTGGTGACTGATGCCGCCTGTGTGGAATCAGAGCACGGAGAGTTTAGCCTTTGCCCCGGTGTGACTTCAGGCATTTTTACCCAATTACAAGCATGAAATCTCTTGTACCAGGAATAATTGGCAGCATTTGTACATTAAAAGTTTGAAAGAGTAAGATGAGAGTACATTTCAGAGCAGAGTAGGTCCCAGGAAGATAAAGATGATACTCAGTGGTCCCTCACTAGGCTTCAGGCCCAGGTGGAATACTTGAGGTTATGCAGCTGGAAATTAGATGTGTATTAGAGCAGATCTAAGGCCTTGGTGAATGCAGAGAAAAGGAGTGAAAGGTCAGGAACTATCTGCTTTAGAGCTTGTGGTAGATGCACATGGGTGAGATTTATTTTTTGCAGTTGATTGCTCTTAATTTACAACTTGTTAAAGGGAGTGTGTCCTCAGAAAATGACCTACTGCTTAATTCTGGTTTTTATATTAAGCATATTTTTTAAGTTTTCTTTTGTTCTTTTTTATTTTTGTTATCACGATATGTAGATAAAAAAAAAACAAGAGAAAGTTTGCAATTTTCACACTTACCATTAGGGCTATTCTAGACTCATTGGGGCCAATTCATTAAGACGGGCCTTGCGCATGCCAGTCTTAATTGAGTATTTGCTGGTGTATGATTTACTGAATTCATTAAGAGGAGCACAGCACTTAATGAATTCAGCGCCTCTTCTTAGTGGCGTGTGCCTCCATGCTACTATGCTCCAGTCTATGACTGGAGTAGCATTTCTGGCATTAGAAGCACCAGCAATTTTGTTGAAATTGATGGGTGGGCTTAGCCACAACCCATAATACTCTGACTCCTCCACAAATCTGCCCATTTTGCCATAGCTGCTTCAAACTGATGGGAAAATGGAAAAAAATCGCTACTTTTTTCCTCAGCTTTGTCTTGCTCCAAAAATTTACAACTTTTCAAAGTACTTTACACTTGCTGTTTTCTGGAATAAAATCTTTGATGAATCGGCATCATAGTTTCTGTTCTTTTATGTAATTCACATGCACAGTACTGTGCAAAAGTTTTAGGCATGCGTAGAAAAAAGAGGTGAAAAGTAAAAATGCTTAAAAAAAATAGAAGTGTTAAAAATCTGTTTTTAAAGAACAAAACAGAAGTCTAAATCAAACGTAATATTTGGTGTGACTGCGCAATTCTTCTAGATACACTTGCACACAGTTTTTGAAAGAATTCAGCAGATAAGTTGTTCCAAACATTTTTAACAACTGACCCATTATCAAATACAATCATTGAGGTGTCTGGTTGCAAGTTGGTTCTGCAGCTGAATAACAACCCCAGACATACAGTCACTGTCATTAAGACTTATCTTCAGCATAAAGAAAAACAAGGAGTCCTGGAAGTGATGATATGGATCTCATTGAATCCCGATCTTAACATCATTGAGTCTTTTGTGGGATTACATGAAGAGACAGAAGGATGTGCACAAGCCTACATCCACAGAAGATTTGTGGTTAGTTCTCCAAGATGTTTGTAACAAGCTCCCTGCCAAGTTCCTTCAAAAAGTTTTAATGTGAAACTGCATTTTTTTATTCAGATAAGCAATAGCAGCTCTGTGCTTTTGATGAAGTGATTGAACAAGGGTATTGATTGACTGTCTTGTAACAATCTTTGTGCTCCTGCTGTCTCTGCATTTCATGTAGAATTGTACATATGAAGTTCCATTACATACTAATTTGATTTAATAATAACATAGTGAAATATATTAGAGATTTTTAAGCCAACATTTTTAATATAGTTTTTGATTATTTAAAAAAAATAACATGCTAGTAATCGGTGTATAATCAATACAAGCATTGAACATATCACAAATGTTCTACGTCATGCCTATATTACTACGACTAACGGCATCTACTGCCAGAAACACTTCAGTTTCAATTTCATCTATGGATTGTTCTGAAGATCACCCTCTTTTTGTCTGCCATCCCCATATTACTAAAAACAAAACATACCTACCCTTATATATCAGTTATACAGATACCCTCTCTTCCAAAACTCTGTCTGGGAACAATAGTAATACTTTATTTATTCAAGATTTCCAAATAGCACCTCATTCCCACTCTGTTTATCCCTATTCGGATTTCTTAGACACGGCAGATTAACTTCCTTCCCCAGGTGTTAATATAAGTTTTCCTAGTTGTTCTATGAAGACGTCTGTGGATGTACCAAGTGGTCAACTGATATGGCTAAAAAAACAGCCTAAGTTAATAAAGTGCAAAATGCTTACTAAAAGGCTCGCCATTTCCCAGAAAGTATTGCGGCCTGAATTTCTTAGAGTTAAAAAAAACTAAATTTTCTTCTTAAAAAAACTTCTTTAGTTTGTTGACCTTTCTGATGTCAGGTATTGTAGGCTATAGATATCTACTAACTACCATTAGGATTCCCATGTATTCACTCCAGCATTTCCCTCCACTGAAAAGAAACAAAAAACAGTGTAAAGGCATAGACTGAAAAATTAAAATATTCAAATTATTGTCTTTAGAAAGATATGCCAAGTACACTAATACACATAGCCCATACACAAGTGCAAAAAACTATGGAAGTAATAAAATTTTCTTTGGAAACAAAGTTACTACCAAAAATGATATATCAAGTGTGGTGTAAAAGGTTACCAATTTTGGACTATTTGGATACCCATTTTAAAGCTAGGTGAAGATGGCTGTAGAGTCTCTCATCCAAGAGAATCAGGTCTATTATGCAGAGCACATTTCTGATCAAACTGATCAGAGTTTGATAAGAGTGTGATTACAGTGTGCATGGATTCTGTCAGATGAGAAGAGGATGGAGAAAAAAAATTCTCCATTCTATCAGTCCGCGAAAATCGGACTGCACTCAGATGACATCCAAGTGCAGTCCGATGTTTTCCACGCAACTCATTGACTTGCATGGCCAAGTTCGATTTGAATATCGAATCAAACTCGAGCATGCAGCAATTTTTTCATCAGACTGACCCTGTTTGAGGAAAAAATTGGATATGCAAGGCTCCATAGAATAACATTGGTCCGAGTGTGATCCGATGATTTATCGAATCACACTCAAACCAAACGTAGTCGTCTGCACCATCCCTAAGGGTGAGATCAGATGTTGCAGCTGGCCATGTAATCAAAGCGCTGCCGACTAGCAGTGGCCAATGGCTGCACAGGTTTGTTTCCATTTCATGGCGCTTTTTGTCTATAAGGATTGGCGGGAGTTTTGGTCATGCAGCTTCGCCATCTGATCTCGCTCAAATAGCTTTTTTTTATTATATTTTGTGTGCTGTGTTTGTTGCAAAGATGATCTGTTACTTATAAGTGGTTTTTTTTAATTTAAATGTCGTACAGTACACAACATTATTTTTGGATAATAAAACTATTCTGACTCCAAAATATTCAGAAACAAATCCATGATTTGTAAATTAGGCATTCAAACAATTTGTTTTTCCTGAGAATAAATCTTGAAGCCATTTTGGCCATATGCATAGGACAGGACAGGCATTTTTAATAGGAAACACCTGGAATTTTGAATATCATGTATCAAAAAGGTTGCGCATATGCATTTTAATCCAAGCATGATTGATAGCAAGTTTCAAAGATGGGGGATAGGGGTGAAACATTTTAGGAATTGCTTTTCAAATTGAGATGCCTTTAATGAAACTTTCAAATGCTTGCAGGTTTGCTATGAAAAAAAAAGTTAATTTATCACAATACATCAATCACTGCCTGCAATGTTAAATGGGCACAGCAACGTGTATGGTGTGAAATTGCATAATTTATGAAGGCATAAAAATTATCCTTGTATAAAATACTGTGTAAAAGGGGCTGTGCAGCTGACAACATGTACAGTGGGTAAAATAAGTATTTGATACGCTGCCAATTTTGCAATTTTTCCTACCTACAAAGAATGGAGAGGTCTGTAATTTTTATCGTAGATACACTTCAACTGTGAGAGACAGAATCTAAAAATAAAAATTATAAAATCACATTGTATGATTTTTAAGTAATTAAATTGCATTTTATTGCGTGAAGTAAGTATTTTATCACCTACCAACCAGCAAGAATTCTGGCTCTCACAGACCTGTTAGTTTTTGTTAGTTTTTTTTAAGAAGCCCTCCTTCTCTGCATACATTACCTGTATTAATTGCACCTGTTTGAACTCATTACCTGTATAAAAGACACCTGTCCACACAATCAATCACATTCCAACCTATCCACCATGACCAAGACCAAAATAGCTTTCTACAGACACCAGGGACAAAAATGTAGACCTACCCAAGGCTGGGATGGGCTACAGGACAATTGGCAAGCAGCTTGGTAAGAAGGCAACAACTTTTGGCACAATTATTAGAAAATGTAAGAAACACAAGATGACTGTAAATCTTCCTCGGTCTGGGTTTCCATGCAAGGTCTCGCCTCGTGGGGTAAGGATGATTCTGAGAGAGGTCAGGAATGAGCCCAGAACTACTCAGAAGGACCTGGTTAATGACCTGAAGAGAGCTGGGACCACAATCTCAAACATTACCGTTAGTAACGCACTACGCCGTCATGGATTAAAATCCAGCAAGGCACGCAAGTTCCCCCTGATCACGCCAGCCCATGTCCAGGCACGTTTGAAGTTCGCCATTGACCATCTGGATGATCCAGAGTAGGCATGGGAGAAGGTCATGTGGTCAGATGAGATCAAAATCGAACTTTTTGATATCAACTCTACTCGCCGTGTTTTGAGGAAGAAGTATGAGTACAACCCCAAGAACCATCAATCATGGTGGGGGAAACATCATGCTTTTGGGTTGCTTTTCTGCAAAGGGGACAGGACCACTGCACTGTATTGAAGGGAGGATGGATGGGATCATGTATTACGAGATTTTGGCCAACAACCTCCTTCCCTCAGTAAGAGCATTGCAGATGGGTCGTGGCTGAGTGTTCAAGCATGACAATGACCCGAAACACGCAACCAGGGCAACTAAGAAGTGGCTCTGTAAGAAGCATTTCAAGGTCCTGGAGTGGCCTAGCCAGTCTCCAGACCGGAACCCAAAAGAAAATATTTGGAGGGAGCTGAAACCAGGGCTGTGGAGTCGGTAAGCCAAACCTCCGACTCCTCAATTTCCATGACACCGACTCCATGACTCCGACTGCTTCATACATGGCTTATGTTTAAGTGATAAATTTACTGTAGCACAGATTCATCTCAGCTAAAAGTCTAGACCCTTAGATCAGGAATAGGACAGACGTTTGTAGGACATTTCATAACTTTCCAAAATTATTATAAAAAAATATTCCCCACAAACTGCATTGAACTACTGTACCCAATTTATTATATATTTTAGGCGTCGGAGTTGGTCCATTTTATACCGACTCCACCAAAATGGGCTCCGACTCCAACTCCACAGCCCTGGCTGAAACTCAATGTTGCCCAGCGACAGCCCCGAAAGATCTAGAGAAGATCTGTATGGACGATTGGGCCAAAATCCCTGCTGCAGTGTATGGTCAAGAACTACAGGATATGTCTGACCTCTGTAATTGCCAACAAAGTTTCTGTACCAAATATTAAGTTCTGTTTTTCTATTGTATCAAATACTTTTTTCATGCAATAAAATATAATTATGTAAAAATCATACAATGTGATTTTCTGGATTTTTTTTAGATTTTGTCTCTCACAGTTGAAGTCTGCCTACGATAAAAATTACGCACCTCTCCATTCTTTGTAGGTGGGAAAACTTGCAAAATCGGCAGCGTATCAAATACTTATTTTACCCACTATATGCTGTTTGTGGACAGAATGGTTATATTAATGATCAGTCTATTCTGTCCCACTCATCTTGTGATGGCTTGTGCGAATGTGCCATTAAATGAATGCAGATTGACTTGTATTCAGTTGATTTGCTAATGATCCTAAATTGGCCTGTAGGCGGTGAATCTGCTGCTAGCAGAGCAGAAATGTTCAATGTGACCTGGTCCCTTTAAGCAGTTATTCTTTGAAACCATTTACATATTTAGTGTACAAGTTTTTTTCATTAGCCTGTTTTATGCCCTCCATTAAAGGGTTGTCCAGTCCAAAATTATAAGTCTGCAGTCACTCTGTGTGACTGCAGACTTATGAATCCCCCCAGCACAGGCACTGTGCGCTGCGGGAATTCACCAATTTTTGAGCCGGGACTGGCGGGTACGCATGGGTTATGCTTACTCCTGGCCAGAGCCTGACTAGTGCGCATGCCTCGCTCCATAGACTCGTATTGAGCAAAGCCACTCCCCATCTAGTGACACAGCCATCCATTGGCATGGCCGACTAGTGGATGCAGCCTCGCTCCATACAAGTGTATTGCCCACTAGTCGGGTTCTGGCTGGGAGGATGCATAATGCATACATCACCACCGTTCCTGGCTCAGAAGCCGGCAAACCCCGCAGTGCACAGTGCGTGTGCTGGGGGGATTCATAAGTCTGCAGTCACACAGAGTAACTACAGACTTATCATTTTGGACCGGACAACCCCTTTATTAAATGCAAATTATTATAAAGGTATCCGGGATTAGAAATGAGGAACTTTTAGTACATAACAGCCACTAGTTTTATGGTGATTTTGCATAATGTGAACCTATGATTGCAACTTTTCATATTAGAATAAACTGAAATCTTGCACCTTACTGCAATTTCTCTACATTTTTCTGATGCATACTTTCGTATTCCTGATAATTCATCTCAGATTGGATTACAGATATTCAATGAGACAAATTTGGAGACTGAGCTGGCCATTATAAAATGTTGATTTTATTATCTGTCTAAACCATTTGTTTCTTCCTATCATCTTGTCTCAGGGGGTCAATGGCATTTTGGCTGATCAGAGTTTGCTTTTAGCTTTAAAGTTCATGGAATGATTGATCTTACCAAAGACCCCAGGACCATTGGCATCAGAAAAAACTCACTACAATAACAACCATCTTTCAGAATGGGTGTGAGGTGTTTTTTTTTAATAAATAATAATGGACATAGTTTACAATCCTAGTTCCAAAAAGTCAGGTCACTGTCTAAGGCCTCGCTCACAACTACGTACAAAAAATCGCTCTGATTTTCATCCAGAAAAGTAGGACGAATTTCAAGCAAGTACAATGTAATTTTTCTCACATATCATCCATATGACATCCCTATGCAATGCTTTTTTTTCTCTGCAACCATTATTCTACAATCATTTACAGGACCATTTACAGTGTTTTAGGCTGTGTGCCCACTATGCGTTTTTCAAGCATTTTTGATGCGGAATTTCCGCAGCGTAAACGCTTGCAAAATGCTTGGTAATCCGTGCCCCATGATCCCCAATGAAAATCTGCATGTTCTGTGCCCATGCTGCGGAATTTTCCTTGTGGAAAAATCCGCAGCATGTCCATTATTTGTGCGTTTCTGCATGCGGATTTGAGGTCCCAATGCATTTGAAAAACGCAAGTCAAATCCGCATGTAAAAACGCTGCAAAAACGCTTAAAAAACGCGTGTAAAATCTGCAAGCCTTTTTGACTGCCAAGAACATGCAGAAACGCTGCAGAAATTTTCTGCTTCATTTCTGCATCGTGGGCACATACCCTTAGGCTACAGAATGGTAATATATCCATAAAAATCGAACGGCATACGCATGGCCCATGTGCCGTCCTTTTTTTTTCTCGCACCCATTGACTTGCATTGGTGAGTCTTGTCCAATATATGCGACCACTTTTTTTCCTCAGTCCAATTTCATCTGAGGAAAAAAATCGCAGATGAGCACTGCCTCATTAATTACCATTGGTGCGAGTGGAAATCTCCAGATTTGTTTTAGTTGCTTATATGGCGCCATTAACTCCACAATGCTTTAGAGAAATTACCTTCATTGTTCCCATTGGGGCCCACAATCTAAATTCCCTATCATTAAGTCTTAGGGAGTGTGGCAGTAAACTAGAATACCTGGAGGAAATGTATGCAAACTTAGAGAGAACATATAAATTCCTTGCAGATATGGTCCTTTGTGCAATTTGAACCCAGGACCCCAGCGCTGCAACCAACTTTGTCAGTCACCTGCAATTTCTTTCCAACAGTATTGAAGTTTGTTTCCAGGGGCGCTGAGCACTTTGTGTCTGCTTTGTTTTCATTCTATGTTCCAACTCATTCCAAACCATTTTAGTTAGGTTGAGGTCGGCTGATTGTGGAAGCTATGTCATATGATGCAGTACTCCTTCACTCACATTCTTGGTCACCCAACCGTTGCATATCATGGAGGTGTGTTTTGGGCCATTGTCTTGTTGCAACACAAATGATGGTAGCATTATGTACTAATCAGGTGGGATGACATGTCATTACAGAATGCTGTGTTAGCCATGATAGGTAAGTGTGCCTTGAATTTGGAATAAATCACCAACAGTGTCAGTAGTAAAGCACCCCCACATCATCACAACTCCCCCTACTTCACAGTGGGCACCACTCATATAGAAACCATCCATTCACCTTTTCTGCATCTCATAAAGACATGACGATTGGCACAAAAAGTCTAATTTTGACTCATCAGACCACAGTACAGACTTCCAATGTCTAGTCCTTGTGTTGCTTGGCCCAAACAAGTCTTCTCTTTTTGGTTGCAGTTCTCAAAAGTGGCTTTTCTGCAACAATTTGGCCATAAAGGCCTACATATCACAATCTCCTCTAGACAGTTCATGTCTGCTACTTCATTCTTGTGCATCAGTCATGCAGGTGGTTATCTGAGATGCTGTCAGTTCGCAGTTTCTGAGGCCAACTCTAATGAACTTATCTTCTGCATCAGAGGTAATCCTTGGTCTTCCTTTCCAGGGTTTGTTCTCGAGAGCCAATTTCATCATAGCAATTGATGGTTTTTATGACTGCACTTGAGGATACCTTCAAGGTTCTAGCAGTTTTGTTGATTGACTGATTTTCATGACTCATAATGATGGACTGACATTTCCCATTGATAATTTGGGTGGTTCTTACAATATTATGGTTTAGAAGAGTTCTAGAATAGGTCTCAGCACTTTGTAGGACTGTGTATCAACACTTCCTCTGCAAAACACACCACCTGATGGTCACAAATACTTTTCTAAAGGCTGGTGATTCTCCAAATGAATGCTTTATGAGGCATATTTGTTAATTGAAAGCAGTTCCTGGTGACTACCTGATCAAGCTGCTTGAGAGAAAGCAAAGTGTGTGTAAAATTGTTAGAATAAAAAAGGGGTACTTCGAGGAAATCTAATGTTTAACACATGTTCTGGTGTGTTTCCCTTGTGTTTCTTTACTCCTTGTTTCCATATGTGTTATTTCACGTTTTTTCTGACCTTAGTCAGAATCTGCAATGTGCACATTCAACAAGAACAAGGAAAACCATATCATGAAAGGGTGTGTCTAAACCTTTGAATGGTAATGTCTAAAACATATACAAATGTATAAAACATCTTCATATAAAATATTCCACTTTTACCTTTGCTATAAAACATTTCTTGCACTTCAGTTTTGTATTCTTTTATCGTTTACGCACTTTTCATGTTGACATTTCTTTTGCTTTAGATGGATAAAATTAAGGTACAGGCTGATGGCAAAATGAAAGCTTGAAATTAATGTGGTTTGCTGTGCGGAGTTCCAGTAAAGGACCTCACAGGCCAGCTAATCACTAAAGTGCTTTAGGCATGACTAGCAACTGTGCTGACAAGTTTTTCTCAGCAGCACATCTTTATAATAGATGGGTTTCCACACATTGATCTAGCATCTTAGGTACTCTTGGTGCTTCACGGCTCATGCTGTATATGTGTATTTTTTTATATAGTCCACATTGTACATATGGAGCCTGCCAGCCATGCTTCATGTCCCAGTGGCTCCATTTGTTTGATTAGCAGTGTTTTGGTGTGACAAGGCAATCTATCAGAGGTAATCGATCTGATTAGTATGGAGATAATATGAACACAGATTGTATTGATGTTTAATAGTCCAGGAGACCAGGTGCCTCACATGCTAGATGCTTTTTCCACGCTTCATGTCAAGCTTCCATGGAAGATGAGGCAAGCTAGTTAAAAGATTATTTTTCTAGCATAGCTTGCAAACGTTTTTCATGTTGGATGTTTTTCTTAAGGAAAGGTTCATATTACCCGAAGGGTTGGATTTTGTTAAAATCACAAAATAAATCATATTCACCTACTGTCAACGTATTGGGTCTAGAACAGGCCACTCCGTGGACTCTGTCAGCATCTGAAGAATGACTGCGCCATTCAACCAGACACAGGATCGCCAAGGCTTGTGATAGGATTCAATTGTCAAGTGACTTGAAATCATACATCATCAGAAAAACTTCCAATGACCACAGTGGTCTTGTGATTTGTTGAGCGGTGATGTGACCATTGTTCATCCTACCGCAGATGACGGAGCGGCCTGTGCTGGATTTAGGAGGTTTGACAGCAGGTGAGAATGATTTGTTTTGTTATTTTTTTTATCTTTATTTTTACAGAATCTAACCACATGCTAATGATTATCTTTTGCCAGACAACCCTTTGATGGTGTTTATTCCCAACTGTATTGCATATACTCAGAATATGCCAAATATTTGTGATAGATATGGGTCCTTAGATCCCCATCCTTTTAGTGGAACAGGTTTGGACTATCCTCCAATTCTAGTCATTTATCACTGTATTCCTATACATTCATAATTGGGATGTGCACAAAATGGACAATCACTTTACCAAGTATAAATACATAATTAATCTGGTTTAATTTTTCAATAGGAGAGCAGACCAATAGATTAGACATCTTTAACCCCATAAAAAAACAGCCATTTTTGAGGCCTCAAAGGGGTATTCCCATCTCTTAAAATATTATCACAATATGTAGTAGGTGAATTAATAATAATATTAGCAAATGACTCCAATTAGAAATGTAGTATAGTTTTTCTGATTCGCTATGTCTCTTTCCTCATATACAGGCATAGCAGGACCTTAGGTATCCATGGTTACGACTACTAGCAACGCAATTAGCCAACTATCACTATATCAGTGATATCACTATATTCGCTATATAGCGAATCAGAAGAACTAACTACATTTCTAATTGTAGGTATTTGCTAATATTATTATTATTATGCCTACTACATATTGGGATTGGATCTTGGAGATGGGAATATCCCTTTAAGCACTGGGATCTTTTTTCATTGTCATGTTCTAAGATACAACTTCTTATATTCCCTGATGTAGTTTGAGGGATTATTTTTTGGGGGTACAAGTTGTAATTCTTAATAGTACTATTTTGGGGAACATGTTTATTGATTAGCTTTTTAAAAAAAATTTGTATAGTGCTGTAAAAATGTCACCTTTCTTCTATGGGTAAACATTCAGCAAATCCATATATTTATAGTTTTTCTATAAGCCCTTAGTGCAATGTCATATGCGTACATGCGACTTCATGTGTAGAGGGCTCAGGAGCTGATCTTTCTCTACATGCGGCAGATACAGACTATATTAAATGGCTGGCGTCTAACAACCATGCCTGGAGCTAAGCTGTTAATCTCTGACAGTGGTGTTTAAATGAAACATGTGCCAGTGCTAACCCGTACTGGCTCAGATAGGTGCCCTGTGACATTAGCATGAGGCTCCGATAGGCTACCATGACAGCCGGAGGCCTGCTGCCTTACTTGCTCCTCCTCTGAAGTTCAGCTTTATGCAATTACACAATTTTCACTGCAAACTGCAATACTCTGGGATCTTGAACCTTCAATTGTCTGATCGCCTATACTATTTACTGCAATATTTAACCGCTTCCCGACCGCCCACTGTAGATAAACGTCTGCGCTGCCTGGGCTCTGTGCAGCGCGGACGTTTAAAAACGGTGGGTGGTCCCGCAGCGCTCAGGACCCCCAGGGTCTTGCAAGCGCTGCGGGAGCAGTGCTGAGCGATAGCTCTGACAGGGAACATCATCGGGACCTGATTGGATCAGGTCCCAGTGATGTTAACCCTTTGCTGTCTTCTATATGTCGCGATCTATAGTGATCGCGGCATATAGAAGACAGCAGGAGGAGAGGGGGTCGTCCACTTACCTCTCCGACGGCCCCCTTATACCTTCCAGGACCTGACGTTGCTATGGCAGCTGGAGGTCACATGACCGCCTCCAGATCTGCCATATATGGTGTCCTGCCTGGCTCAAACTGCAGCTGAAGCCAGGCAGGAGACTGACTGTGAAACAGTCAGGGAAAATCTCATGTAATGTAATACATGTCTATTACATTACATGAGATAAGTGAAAATAAAAATTAATGTCCCATACAGGGACTAAGTAAAAAAGTAAAAAAAAAAAGGTTTTAAACTGTTAAAAAAAATTGCAAAATAAATAAATAAAATATTAAACCGATAAATCCGTATATTTATGCAAAAATAAAAAAAGTACACATATTTGGTATCACCGCGTCCGAAACAACCTGAGCTATAAAACTGTCACACTAATTAACTCCTTCTGTGTACACCGTAATAAAAATAAATAAAAAACGGAGCAAAAAACTATGCTTTTTCCTCATATCGCCAAACAAAAAGTGGAAAAAAATGCGATCAAAAAGCAAAATAGAAATAAAAATGGTACCGCTGAAAACGTCATCTTGTTCCGCAAAAAACAAGCCGCCATACAGCTCCATCAGCCGAAAAATAAAAAAGTTATACCTCTCAGAATAAAGCAATGCAAAAAAAATATCGCTGTAAATGTACTGACCCGAAGAATAACGCTGCCTGATCACTTTTACCACACGCAGAACGGCATAAAAAAAACCCTCAAAAAACAATTCCTGAATTGGTTTTTGTTAATTTTACCTCCCAAAAAACGGAATAGAAAGCGATCAAAAAATGTCACGTACCCAAAAATGGTACTAATAAAAATGGCAACTCGTCCCGCAAAAAACAAGCCGTCACATGACTGTCGGCCAAAATCTGGAAAAATTATAGCTCTCAAAATATGGTGATGCAAAAACTAGATTTTGGAAAAAAAAAGTGTCTTTTTGTGTGTGATAGCTGTCAGTCATAAAAACCCAATATAAATCTGGTATCTCTGTAATCGCACCGACCCGAAGAATAAAGTAATCTAATCAGTTATATCACACTAGGAATGGCGTAAAAAATAAATAAAACCAATTCTTCACCTGCTACTGATTAGTTTATTATGTCTCCCAAAGATCGCAGTAAGGCGAAGAGCCTTACATTTATCCTGCGCTCTGCGCTGAGCACTTACCCCAGAGTTTCCGTGTAAATCTCTGAAATACGTGATTCAGCCGGAACCCATGACGGAAGATTACCTGTAATGAGGCAGATATAGGCACTGTGGATGCCGTCTGGCTTGGGATCCCACGGTGTCATTTGTTTTAGGCGTGCATAAAAGTGCGGTTGGCCACAGTTTTGTGCACTTCTGAAAAAAGGACACCACTAAACAGAGGCCAGACGGAGTCCAGAGTAACTCTGCTGCCTCATTACAGTGAATGGATCCGGCAGGGGTAAATGTTACGTAAAATGTTCCCAATAAAAGCTTCAACTCAGTCCTCAAAAAAAGCTAGTCCCCACTCAGGTCCGTCATCTGTTAAAAATATAAGGGACTTCCAAGTTACTGGTAGCAGAAAGGCTCTGGAAAAGCGAAATGGCCCTTGCCCCCTAAAAGAAATTCAGAAAATTTTGTGCTCCCAAATCCAAATGTCTATTCTACAATAATTTGTTCTCCAATTGTCAAATAGCACTCCGTCCCCCCCCAGATCTCGCCGTATGGCTGAGCGGTACGATACAGCCACATATGGGGTATTGACACTTTTAGAAGAAATTGTGTGACACATTTCGGCACCATTTTTACCCATTGCCCTGTGTGAAAATGTAAAATCGGAGGTTAAAACATTTTTTTGTGGTAAAAATATAATTATGCTTTTTTCACTGCCCAATGGTATAAATTTAAAAATTAAAAAATACTCACTACTTCCCTAGATGAATTCCTTGAGAGGTGTAGTTTACAAAATGGGGTCACTTGTGGGGGTTTCTGCTGTTTCGGCATGTCAGCGACTCTTCAAATGTGACATGGTGTCTGCAACCTATCCCAGCCAACATAGCGCTCCTTTCTTTTCCGAACCCTGCCGTCCACCAAAGCAGTGGTTTTCCCCCACATATGGGGTATCGGCGTACTCAGGAGAAATTGCACAACAAATTTCATGGTGCAATTTTCCCTATTACCCTTATGATAATGCAAAATTAAGGGATGAAAAACGTTTTTGTGGGAAAAATGTGAAAATTTTATTTTTACAGCTCAATATTATAAACTTCTGTGAAGCACCTTGGGGTTCAAGGTGCTCACCACACATCTAGATAAGTTCCCTAAGGGGTCTAGTTTCCCAAATGGTGTCACTTATGGGGGGTTTCCACTGTTTAGGAACATCAGGAGCTCTCCAAACGCAACATGGCGTCTGCTAATTATTCAGACAAATTTTACATTCAAAAAGTCTAATGGCGCTCCTTCCCTTCCGAACCCTGCAGTGCGCCCAAACAGTGGTTTTCCCTCACATATGGGGTAGCACCGCGCTCAAGAGAAATTGCAAAAAAAATTTTGGGGTCCATTTTTTCCTCTTACCCCTGTGAAAATAAAAAAAATTGGGTCTAAAGTAACATTTTTGTGAAAAAAGTTAAATGTTAATTTTTTTCTTCCACATTGCAAAAATTTCTGTGAAGCACCTGAAGGGTTAATAAAGTTCTTGAATGTGGTTTTGAGCACCTTGAGGGGTGCAGTTTTTAGAATGGGGGGATCATTGAAGTGTTCCAGAGTAATTACTTCATAAAGTGACAGTGGTCAGAATTGAAAAAATTGGCCCGGTCACGAAGGCAAAAACAGGCTCTGGTGCGAAGTGGTTAAAAGGACTAAAAAATAATTCAGCAAAAAAATAAAAAAAGTTTTAATATATATATACACCTCTGGCAAAAATTAAGAGACCACTGCAAAATTTGCAGTTTCTCAGATTTTTCTCTTTACAGGTATATTTCTGAGTAAAATGTACATTTTTGTTTTAGTCTATAAACTACTGACAACATGTCTCCGAAATTCAAAGCTAAAAATTTTGTATTTATTTGCAGCAAATGATAAAGAGTCAAAATACTAAAAAAGAAACTGTGCCTTCAGACCTCAAATTACTCATGTTTTAACTTAGGAACAGTTCAGAAATCAATATTTGGTGGACTAACCATGATTTTTAATCACAGCTTTCATTAGTCTTTGCATGCTTTCCACCAGTCTTTCCATGCTTTCCAATAGAAAACTGTTCAGTGGTCTCTTAATTTTGCCAGAGCTGTGTATGTATGTGTAACATACCTGGCGGCGCCCTTGCATGGTGGTCCATCTCCCACTGTGCAAGAGCGCGCACTTGATCTCCAGTCCAGAATGTCTCTCTGGCTTCCCTCCATGCTGTCTGTTTGTGTCTGTTTCTGCTGCTTAAGGGCGGCGCCCGATCACTTCCTTCTTTTTGTACCTGCTGTGGGTCACACCCCTTGTGCATCCTCAGCCTATTGCTGTCTGTCACCTGGTATATAACCCAGCTGCTCCAATCAATCCCTGCCTGAGCATTGTGTTTCATTCAGTGTGTGCTTGCACTCTGAAGGTGCCAGGTCCTGTTCTGTGTTCTCTTGTCTGCCTATCCTGGAGGCTGTATTTCCAGGCCTGTCTGAACACGCTCCTAGCCTGTTCCTCCCGCCTTCTAGGGGCCGATTACCTAGACCCGCTCCTGTATCTTGTCTGTCCTGTCTGAACTCGCTCCTAGCCTGTTCCTCCCGCCTTCTAGGGGCCGATTACCTAGACCCGCTCCTGTATCTTGTCTGTCCTGTCTGAACACGCTCCTTGCCTGTTCGTCCCGCCTCTCTGGGGGCCGTATTCCCAGACCCGCTCCTGTATCCCGCTGCAGTGTCGGTCTCTTCCGTACACTCAGTTCCAGTCTGAACTCTATCCTTTACCTGTTTTGCCTCTATGTCCGTTCCTTTCCTTTTTCTGCAGAGTCTGAACTCGTACCTAACTCCTGTTTGTTGTCTCTGTACTCCCGTTTGTGTGTTTGTGGTCCACTCGCTACTTCACTGCAAGTACCTTGTGGGTATCTGGCTCTGCCTTTCCCTTCCTGTCTGTTCCGTGTGAACAGAGCCCTGTTCCCCCTGCTCAGTCTCGCTCCGCTCTGACTCCTTTACTCACTGCTCCGGCAGTCTCGCTCCGCTCTGACTCCTTTGCTCACTGCTCCGGCAGTCTCGTCCTGCTCTGCTCTTGCTCACCGCTCCTGGCGGTCTCGTCCTGCTCTGCTCTTGCTCACCGCTCCAGGCGGTCTCGTCCTGCTCTGCTCTTGCTCACCGCTCCAGGCGGTCTCATCCTGCTCTGCTCTTGCTCACCGCTCCAGGCGGTCTCGTCCTGCTCTGCTCTTGCTCACCGCTCCAGGCGGTCTCGCCCTGCTCTGCTCTTGCTCACCGCTCCAGGCGGTCTCGCCCTGCTCTGCTCTTGCTCACCGCTCCAGGCGGTCTCGTCCTGCTCTGCTCTTGCTCACCGCTCCAGGCGGTCTCGTCCTGCTCTGCTCTTGCTCACCGCTCCAGGCGGTCTCGTCCTGCTCTGCTCTTGCTCACCGCTCCAGGCGGTCTCGTCCTGCTCTGCTCTTGCTCACCGCTCCAGGCGGTCTCGTCCTGCTCTGCTCTTGCTCACCGCTCCAGGCGGTCTCGTCCTGCTCTGCTCTTGCTCACCGCTCCAGGCGGTCTCGTCCTGCTCTGCTCTTGCTCACCGCTCCAGGCGGTCTCGTCCTGCTCTGCTCTTGCTCACCGCTCCAGGCGGTCTCGTCCTGCTCTGCTCTTGCTCACCGCTCCAGGCGGTCTCGTCCTGCTCTGCTCTTGCTCACCGCTCCAGGCGGTCTCGTCCTGCTCTGCTCTTGCTCACCGCTCCAGGCGGTCTCGTCCTGCTCTGCTCTTGCTCACCGCTCCAGGCGGTCTCGTCCTGCTCTGCTCTTGCTCACCGCTCCAGGCGGTCTCGTCCTGCTCTGCTCTTGCTCACCGCTCCAGGCGGTCTCGTCCTGCTCTGCTCTTGCTCACCGCTCCAGGCGGTCTCGTCCTGCTCTGCTCTTGCTCACCGCTCCAGGCGGTCTCGTCCTGCTCTGCTCTTGCTCACCGCTCCAGGCGGTCTCGTCCTGCTCTGCTCTTGCTCACCGCTCCAGGCGGTCTCGTCCTGCTCTGCTTTTGCTCACCGCTCCAGGCGGTCTCGTCTTGCTCTGCTCTTGCTCACCGCTCCAGGCGGTCTCGTCCTGCCCTGCTCTCACTCACCTCTCTGGGCGGCCTCACTCTGCTGTGTTTGTCTGCCACATCTGTGGTTCTGTTCCAGAGTCCCAGTGTGTACTGGGTCCTATCCCGCCTGTGTTCCTGCCTGCTAGTGCCTTCCTGTCTGCACTCTAGCCGTGCTTGCCTGTACCCCCCTGCCTGCATACCCGCCTGCCCGCATACCAGTCGTGCCTGCCTATTCCCACCAGTCTGTGTGCCAGCCTAACCAGTCTGTTCCTGTATTCCCCTGTGTGGGTCAACAGCCGTGTCCGGGGTCTGTCCTGGAGTAGCACCTGGTCCCTCTGCTCGGTTCCTCCTGGGTGCACTGGCGTCGTATGCCGTCGTGCGACCCTGGTCGGATCGGGTGAATACCTAGTTACGCCCCTCCAGGCATTCACTCTCCGGCACGGTCCAGTGGAATCACATGCACACGCCGCTCAGCCCGGGCGTGTGCATTACAGTATGTATGCATGTGTATGTGTAATATATATATATATATATATATAATTATAGACTGTTCATGTCTTTGTCAGTGGGCAAACTTACAAAAACAGCAAGAGATCAAATACTTATTTCCCCCACTAATATATATATTAAGTAAATAATTATTTGATCCCTTGCTGTTTTTGTTGGTTTGCCCATTGACAAAGACATGAACAGTCTATAATTTAGGGGTAGATTAATTTAGATAGATTTTTTTTGCATTTTGCAGTGAGAAATAAGTATTTGATCCCTCTGGCCAACAACACTTAATACTTGGTGGAAAAACCCTTGTTGGCAAGCACAGCAGTCAGATGTTTTTTGTAGTTGATGATGAGGGTTGTGCACATGTCAGGAGGAATTTTGGTCCACTCCTCTTTGCAGATCATATGTAAATCATTAAGATCTAAAGGTTGTCGCTTGGCAACTCGGAGCTTCAACTCCCTCCATAAGTTTTCTATGGGATTAAGATCTGGAGACTGGCTAGGCCACTCCATGACCTTAATGTGCTTCTTTCTGAGCCACTCCTTTGTTGCCTTGGCTGTATGTTCTAGGTCATTGTCTTGCTGGAAGATCCAGCCACGACCCATCTTCAATGCTCTCACTGAGGGAAGGAGATTGTTGGCCAAAATCTTGCGATACATGACCCCATCCATCTTCCCTTCAGTACTGTGCAGTCGTCATGTCCCCTTTGCAGAAAAGCACCCCCAAAGTATAATGTTTCCCCCACCATGCTTCACGGTTCGGACGATGTTCTTAAGGTTGTACTCATCCTTCTTCCTCCAAACATGGCGAGTTGAGTTAATGCCAAAGAGCTAAATTTTAGACTCCTCTGACCACAATACCTTCTCCCAATAACTCACAGAATCATCCAGGTGTTCATTGGCAAACTTTAGACGGGCCTGCACATATGCTTTCTTGAGCCGGTGGACCTTGAGGGCACTGCAGGATTTTAAACCTTTAAGGCGTAATGTGTTACCAATTGTTTTCTTGGTGACTGTGGTCCCAGCTGCCTTGAGATCATTAACAAGTTCCCCCGTGAAGTTTTAGGCTGATCTCTCACCTTCCTCATGATCAAGGATACCCCACAAGGTGAGATTTTGCATGGTGCCCCAGATCGATGTTTATTGACAGTCATTTTGTATTTCTTCCATTTTCTTTCTTTTGCACCAACAGTTGTTTCCTTCTCACCCAGAGTCTTACTTATGGTTTTGTAGCCCATTCCAGCTTTGTGCAGGTCTATGATCTTGTCACTGACATCCTTAGAAAGCTCTTTGGTCTTGCCCATGTTGTAGAGGTTAGAGTCTGACTGATTAATTGAGTCTGTGGACAGGAGTCCTTTATACAGGTGACTATGTAAGACAGCTGTCTTTAATGCAGGTAACAAGTTGATTAGGAGTGTCTAACTGGTCTGTAGGTGCCAGAACTCATAATGGTTTGTAGGGGATCAAATACTTACTTTTTTTTGCATTTTGCAATAAGAAATATCTAATTTATACAATGTGATTTTCTTGATTTTTTTTGGATATTCTATCTCTCAATGTTAAAATTAACCTACCCTTAAAATTATAGACTGTTCATGTCTTTGTCCGTGGGAAAACTTACAAAAACAGCAAGGGATCAAATACTTATTTCCACCACTGTGTATATATATATATATATATAAACTTACAAATATGATACATAATCAGAATATACTAAAATACATGAAGTTTATTAATTACATATTAAAATAACAGTAGTATAAAATAACAAGGGAAAGAATGCCTCAAAGTACAGGCAGGGGAGTGTGAACAGTGTAAATATCCAAAAAACATAAAATTTGTGTGTCAAACATGATTCAATCAGCAAGCAAATGGCACAAATTCATGATAAAGCTCCATCTGCGTACACCTGTACACATTAACAATCAATAAATGTAATAAGGAATGTATCAGAATGGATATTCATATAAGGTAAATGGATAGGTAATAAAGTGCCTAGTGCTACCTCCAAATAAATCTCAGTGTCAGATGAAATTCACAGAGACATTAAGACACAACATATAAGCAGGACGTGTATACATAGAAGTAATAAGAAAATACTGACCCCACAATGCCTGCATGTACCCGACACGCGTCTCGCCGTATACTTTGACGAGGGTGACACCTAGTAGTGCTTTTGCACAATAAGTTAACATGCTTTATGAAAAAAAGTCATCTGTAGACATAACAAAATCAGGGTTTATTTTATGAGGGATGCGTTGTAGTTTTTACTGTCACCATTTTAAGATGCTTAAAATTTGTTTACTATTTTAGAGAAATTTTAGGGGAGCTAGAAATAGAAATAAAAAACAGAAAAACAAAAATAGTTTTCTTTAATTATTTATTTATTTTAATTCAATACTCAGTGTAATATAAATAAAAAAGATAAATAAGTACTTTTGTAATGAACTTAATTTTTTACAAAAACTTTTTTTTATTGACCTTAAACGAAAATGTACTTTTTTGTCTCACTAGAAACACTTAGGCCCCAATTCACCAAAGTTTTTTTTGCCAGATTTTTTGAAGTCGAACAAAAATTGTAGGACTTTTGCCATTTTCACACAAAGTAGGCAGAGAAAGGATTGGACGGGGTGGCATAATGCCTGTCCTGCAAATTCTAACAGAGTTATGCCACTTTAGTAAGAGAAATATCTATAAATTATCACAGCCTAAAATGTGGTATTCACATTATGTTATAAAAAATCACCTATCTTCTAATATTTTATGTGTAAAAGTTTTCCTACGCTAAATAATTTGTGTAAAAATTAGAAATAAATATATTGCTATTGTACGGTGATTTATTTCTTTGAATAACCGTTTTATTTTAATGTTTTGAGGGTTTTTTTGTATTCTAGTTCTATTTTTCTTGGAGTCTTGAGAGCTAATAAGACTTTAAAGCTTCTATAAAGGTTTCTCTCTCTCAATCTTAGTAATTGTGTTGAATTAATTGCTTTCCACCTACTGGTCACTGATCATTCCTTACTTAATATTAATCTTAGGTGTTATAATTTCACAGCTGGGTTATCAGAAATAAAGATTCTGTAGATAAATTGATTTCACTTCTCAAATGTATGGTCTGTGGCTGCTCCGAATTTAATGCAAATGTGCCTGTGTTTTATGTATACTATGCATAGCTCTGAGCGGGAGTGCATTTCAATGAGAATGTTGTCATACAGAAGTGCTTGGTAAAATGACTACTGAACATGAACATATTGCTCTAAAAAACCATTCCACTCGCACTCATAGACTTGTATGGGTGCGAGTGAATTGAGTCTCACTACAAATCGCAGCATGGATTGTTCTCTCATGCAGAATCGGCATGAGAAAATAATCGCTGATCTAAGCAACCCCATAGAATAACACTGGGCCGAGTGCTATGCGATGTTTTATCTCATAGTACTTGGCCGTATTGTACTGTAGTGTGACCCCGGCCTTATGCAATTATTTTTAGTTCCGCGTTAGAAGGGAAATAATAACATCAGTCAAATAGCATTGGTTTAAATCTGCCATCCGTATGGCTGACACTTCACAAAAAGCATTACCTTTATTTACTCTTATTACGGCACCTTTCTCCTGCCCTCAAGGAAACAGAAGGATAACTTTAGATGGAAATGTTTAGGCATATCTGTTTCTCCATTTTTATTTTATCACTGTGTCGCTTTATTTTTCTTTTTTTTTACCTTTTCTTGTAAGCACTTTATTTTTTTAAATTAACCCCTTCATGCCATGGCCATTTTCCATTTTTGTTTTTTCCTCCCCTTCTTCCAAGAGCCATAACTTTATTTTTCCATCAATATGGTCTTATGAGAGCTTGTTGTTTTGCGGGTTGAGTTGTAGTTTTGAATGACTCCATCCATTTTATCATGTGATGCATTGGAAAGCAGGGAAAAAAATCCAAATGCCTTGAAATTGCAAAAAAAAGTAGAATTTAATTTTTTTTTTAATTATTTACCATGTTCACTGTATGGTAAAACTGACCTGGCAATATGATTCTCCAGGTCAATATGAGTATGCAGATATCAAACAATATATAATTTTATTTTTGTTTGGGGAAGGATTAGGAAATTTGTAAGGGAAAAAAATTTGCTTTCAGTGCCAGTTTCCGAGACCTGTAACAGTTTAATTTTTTGGAATATAGGGCTGTGTGTGGGCTTATTTTTTGTGCCCTGAGCTGACATTTTTACTGATACCATTTTGGGGTAGATAGAATGTTTTGAATGCCTCTTAATGCATTGTATATCATGTGCCGACGGCCCAAAAAAATTAATTCTAGTATTTTGATTTTTTTCATTACGTCGATTACCAATCAGATTAGTTTATTTTATATTTTGACAGATTAGACTTTTATAAATGCAGCGATACCAAATATGTTTATTTTTTTTTCATTTTTTATTTTTAATGGGATAAAAGAGGGTTGATTTAAACTTTTCAGTTTTTTATTTATTTTTATTTATTTTTCATTTTTTAGTGGCTGGCACTGATATGTTTCTGATATGGGGGCGCTGTTCTTGTCATTTCTGGGTGGCATTGTGGGAGTTAACAGTTGGGAGCAAGTTCTAATAGAAAAGTTTTGTTTCTAAAGCTAATGGTATGCATTGTGGCTGTTACACATCAGAGTATTGTGACTATTACAATGGCACTGTTGCTGGCTGCATGATGACACTGTTATGTGGAGGGATTATCTTGGCATATTTGCTTTCTTATTTTAGTTTGGTCATTAGTCAGTCCATGGTGGTGATGGGGTCTCATCAGTGAAAGCAACTAATCGTTTCATAGGGGAGAATACTTTCTGGGATAGGTTTTTATATAAAATGCAGATCAGATAAAATGCAAATAGGATACTAAAATTGCAAAAGCCCCACCTGTGACCCAGCCTAATCCTATCTGACAAGTAAACATCAAAATAAATCTGCATTAGAGATGAGCAAATTTATTTTTTTGTGGACTTGAGTTCTCCTCAAATATTCCAAAAATTTGTGTTCCAGAATTGGTGTTTTTTTTGCAATTTGCTTCATGCAAATCCAAAGACATTTTCTTAGCAGTACAGTCTGAGACTAAACTAATTTTATGAAATAATGTTCATTAGACAGAAAAAAATGAAAATAAATTAGTTTGACAATCTTTCTAAATTGTATGTTCTTGAATACAAGGCAACAACTGATCTCAAAGGGAGCTGATGAGGTTCGGCCATATGTACCTCCTGTATGTGCAGATGATTTAGGTACCTAAAACAACTTCATGTAGTAATTACAGCTTGTGTTGCCTAAGGTGGTACAACACAGTGAGCAGATTACTTTGAAGGAGCTATTCATAACACGGAAAAAGTCAACCATGCAACATAGAGGAATAGCTCCACAAATCAAAATAAGGTGTTTCAAAACATTTGGTATGCTGGATGAATATTTTAAAATTGAATTTGAAAAAAACAACCCAGAAACGAGCTTTAGTAGATCTTATGTTTTGCCTTTTGATCTGTAGTAGTTCAGCCTACTAAACCTTAAGACATTCTAATGCTGTACTGGGAATGTGTCTGATTTACAAGCCCATATTCTTTGAAAATATTATTTTTCAGGTTTTATTCAGCAGGTTTAAAACTGTGTAACTTACATTCTGAGCTGCAGAAATCTATAGATGTGTTATGAACACTGAAGATTTGAAGATTAATATGTGCATAAAAATACAGCACAAGACTTGACACTGTAGTATTTGATGACTATTTTTAACTTCCAAGCCTCGTTTATCCTGCGGTGGATCCTCAAACCTAATTGCTTCTCGAGAGACATACTCTTCTCTTTTCGTTAAGTAACCCAAGTTTCACCCTGGGAAGGTATTCTCCCTAGATTCATTTACAACTTAAAGCAATGAAATTTTACATGTCAGAATTAACCATCAGGTTTTATTGTATTCATTTTTTTTATAGAAGCTGACAATAGTTATGAACAAAACATTTTTTTTTTCAAAACTATAATATGTTCCTAATCACGGATGTATACAAATGCCAAGAGCAAGCCAGTTGTTGGCTAATGCACTTAGAAATCTGCTGATATTGCCTAACTTTTTGGTTTGTGTTTTAAGGCCCCATCACACTAAGCGACGCTACAGTGATCCTGACAACGATACAACCTGTCAGGGATCATTGCTGCGTCGCTGTGTGGTCGCTGGTGACATGTCAAACAGTCAAATCTTCCCAACGACGCAGCAACAATGCGGCGACCCGTAACGATCTGTATAACGATGCACGCCTATATGTTTCTGTGTCTGAGTCGTTAACCAGGTCGTTGGTAAGGTGTCAAACACACTGATGCATGCTACCCAGCGGGGCTTCAATGATCAAAGAAATGTCCAGACCTTTCCGACACGACCAGCGATCTCACAGCAGGGGCCTGGTCGCTGCTAAGTGTCAAACGTAGCGAGATCGCTACTGAGGTCGCTGTTGCGTCACAAAACTTGTGACTCAGCAGCGATCTCGCTAGCGATCTCGCTTAGTGTGACGGGGGCTTTAGAGTTGTCTTTAGAAGTCAGTATCGTCTGGCCACTACAAAAGGAAACTTGCTCTTGGACAGACCCTAAAGTCCACAGTAGTTTGTTTATCGTTAGCATTTAAATTTGTTATCGAAAAGTCATTAGTCTTCATAAATATTACTAAATAGTGTTCAAGATAAAGTTTAAATTGAAAATCATAAAAGTCCTACAATACAGAGCTTGACCTAAATTTTTAAGGTGACTATTCAGTAGGGCTACACTGAAATTGTATTACCTGCAACATGTGGTAAAATGGTAACATTACTTTGACTTTAAGGGCCCAATAGATAAATAACAAAAAAGTTGCACTCTGTGGCGCTATAGCATGCAAACATGAAATTTGAATTGCATTACTTCTCTAGGAAATAAGAAAAAACAAGAATACTTAGCGTATAAATTGGCCAATTCATGTTTACCCAGCAGCCGCAATAAGGTGATACTCTCTTCTGGGAACATATCATAATGTGAATCCTCTCCTAGGCTGAAGCTTACATTTATATGGGTAGGTAGGATCCTGCTGTGATTAAAACCGCAGGAGGCTGATGGGTGGAATGCTCAGTCAGAGAGCCTAAGTATACAAATAACAAAAGACTGACCGTCACTTCCAAACTGAAAATTGGCCAATTTATGCGCTAAGTATTCTCGTTTTTTCCTATTTTGTAGAGCAGTAATGTAATTCTAATTTCATATATTTCATGATTGCGTGCTATAGCACCATAGAGTGCAACTTTTTTTGTTAGTTATATATGGAGATGGCTACTCTTAGTATTTACCTGTACAGACCTGTTTTCTGTTTGGAAGTGTCAGTCTTTTGTTATTTCAATACACAATAGATAGCTGTCTGCCGAATGATGGTTTGACCAATCATTTGGCCAGCAGCTATCTCTCTAGACCAGGGGTCTCAAACTCGGCTGGGTATATGGGCCGCACATGGAAAAAATTTGAATTTGGGGGGCAGCATTCTTTGTTCAATGTAACATTTTTAGTGATACAATTTTTTTTGTATACACCTTTTGAACATTTTTGTTTATTTTTTTATGGCTTGGGTCGTTATGGATGTGGCGATAATAAACGTGCACTTTTTTGTGTTTACTTTAGTTTACATATAAAACAGCATTTTTAGTGCCCAATATTTTTTCATGCTTTATTTTATTTTTTATTTTTTTTACAATTTTATTTCCCCCAATTGGCCACATACAGTAATATTGTCTTACAATTAGCATCATATAGTAATAATGGAAAACATCTTGTAGTAATGTTCCCCATCCAAGTCCCCATCTTGTACTAATGTGCCCCATCCAGGTCCCCATCCTGTGGCTATGTGCCCCATCCAGGTCCCCATCCTGTGGCAACGTTCCCCATCCTGGCGCCCATCTTGTACTAATGTGCCTCATCCAGGTCCCCATCCTGTGGCTATGTGCCCCATCCAGGTCCCCATCTTGTGGCTATGTGCCCCATCCAGGTCCCCATCTTGTGGCTATGTGCCCCATCCAGGTCCCCATCTTGTGGCTATGTGCCCCATCCAGGTCCCCATCTTGTGGCTATGTGCCCCATCTTGTGGCTCTGTGCCCCATCCAGGTCCCCATCTTGTGGCTATGTGCCCCATCCAGGTCCACATCTTGAGGCTCTGTGCCCCATCCAGGTCCCCATCCTGTGGTTATGTGCCCCATCCAGGTCCCCTCTTGTGGCTCTGGTCCCCATCTTGTGGCTATGTGCCCCATCCAGGTCCCCATCTTGTGGCTATGTGCCCCATCCAGGTCCACATCTTGAGGCTATGTGCCCCATCCAGGTCCCCATCCTGTGGCTATGTGCCCCATCCAGGTCCCCATCTTGTGGCTATGTGCCCCATCCAGGTCCACATCTTGAGGCTATGTGCCCCATCCAGGTCCACATCTTGAGGCTCTGTGCCCCATCCAGGTCCCCATCCTGTGGCTATGTGCCCCATCCAGGTCCACATCTTGAGGCTCTGTGCCCCATCCAGGTCCCCATCCTGTGGCTATGTGCCCCATCCAGGTCCACATCTTGAGGCTATGTGCCCCATCCAGGTCCCCATGTTGTGGCTCTGGTCCCCATCTTGTGGCTCTGTGCCCCATCCAGGTCCCCATCCTGTGGCTATGTGCCCCATCCAGGTCCCCTCTTGTGGCTATGTGCCCCATCCAGGTCCCCATCCTGTGGCTATGTGCCCCATCCAGGTCCCCTCTTGTGGCGCTGTGCCCCATCCCGGTCCCCATGTTGTGGCTCTGTGCCCCCTGTGCTGTTCTTCACACACATAAAATAGAAAAAAAAAAAGATGATTCTCACCTGTCCTCCGTTCCCTCGGCGGCCTTCCTGCAGATGTGGCCCGCAGGCACCACAGAGTCCGACCCCTTGACGATCCCGACCTGGTCCAGGAGGAGCCGCCGACAGCAGCGCTGCATTGCCGCACAGAGACTGTCTCCCAGCACAGCATTTTCAATGTCAGCCGCCGGCCAATCAGAGGCCAGCAGCTGACGTCTGCATATGGCAATGACGTCATACTCGCTGCGCCGACACGCAGATATCAGCTGCTGGCCTCTGATTGGCCAGCGGCTGGCATTGGAAATGCTGTGCTGGGAGACAGTCTCTGTGCGGCAATTCAGCGCTGCTGTCGGCGGCTCCTCCTGGACCAGGTCGGGATCGTCAAGGGGTCTGTGCCTGCGGGCCGCATAAAGCAGCCTCTGGGGCCGCATGCGGCCCGCGGGCCGCGTGTTTGAGACCCCTGCTCTAGACTCTTCCATATGCGGGAGCGCTCACTCTGCCGAGAGCTCGTATAAGAGAGCTGCTGTCGGACTCCTCTGTCGATGGCTTATCTCGCTGAGAATAAAAAAAAAATTGGTAGTCTGCATCAAACATGCCATCTCTACCGACATTATCTGAGATTATTATTAGAGATGAGCAAATGTATTTCTTGTGGAACTGATTAATCCTCAAATATTCCAAAAATGTATATTCTCCAGAGTCCAGAGTTTTTAACAATTTGCTCTATGCAAGTCCAAAGAGATTGTCTTAACAATACAATCTGAGACTAAACTAATTTTCTGAAATAATGTTCAATGGACTTTAAAAAAAAAATCAGTCTTTCTAAAACGTATATGCTGTAATACAAGGCAAAAACTGATCCAAGAGGGAAATCATGAGGTTTAGCCGTATGTGCCTCTCTTATATGCTGATGACTTACCGTAAGTGCCTAAGCTATTCGTACAAAAAAATTAAAACAACTTCAGGTCTAATGGTGTGTAATAATATGCGGCTGTCATTTTGCAGAACCATAGAGGGCCAGGCAAGCAGTTAAAAAAAACAAACAAACTACATAGTGAACATCACCTAACCGCTCACCTGTCCCACAGCCCACTGTATGGCCCTCAAAAGTTTTCTCTCCTTTCCCCTTTGCGTAAATCCTCTTTTGCCACTTCACTCTGTACTATGGCTTCCATCGCTGCCTAGGCCTTTGACATCATTGCGTGCCATGCTATTGTAGCGAATGTTGTGAGATTACGACGTTACTATGTGCGTCGCCTGAGACCTAGTAAGTGCAGAGGTCTAGTCAGCGATTGAAGACATGGCATGGAGTGAAGCAGCCAAAGAGAATGTGCATGATGAGAGAAGGGGAAAAGAAAAGGTGCGGAGGGCCAGACAGTGGGCATCAGGACAGATCAGCAGTGAGGCTAGATTTCTTTTATAAACATCCTAAAATTAAATTTGTATCAAATATCTAAACTGCTAATTAAATTTCCCTGTAAAATTGATTTGCCAAAATTGAATCTTTGCAGATTTGAACATCTTTACTTCATATACTTAAAAATGTATGTCCAAAACCAAGTGAATTAAAATTCAATAGATGCTTTCTGCTAGTCTTATTCCATAGTGTTAATCTACACACAAATCCATTAATATGTGAGTGACAATGGACCTTTTCCTCCACTCAACTATATTGAAACCAGAAAACACTATTTTTAAAACATGTAGTTTCTCCTTCTGTGTCCTCCTACATGTTTCATTGTCAAGGCCGTGTCATCATGGGTCTAGGCATAAAAGGGTTGTCCACTACTATTCAGAATAGCCCAATGTGTTTTTATGATGAAAAGAAGCGTCTTTCTAATTACCTCCCGCTGCTGTTTCTGCCTGTGAGTGGCGCTATCACTGGCCGCTCACAGGCATCATGTGACCCCCACTGACGTCACGTCAAGTGAGGCATGACTCAGCGCTGGGGTTCCCGCGGTGGCTGCTGGGTTGTGGGCTGGATTAACCCGGGCGTCACACCCAGCATCCACCGTGGAACGCAGAAGACGGACCCTCGGCTGCATCTGGAATCATGACGCGACATCGGCGGATGTCAGAGCCGGCTGCAGCCAGGGGTCACGTGATGCCTGTGAGCGGCCAAGGATAGCGCCACTCACAGGCAGAAACAGCGGAGGGAGGTAATTAGAAAGAAGCTTCTATTCAGCATAAAAACACATTGGGCTATTTTGAATAGTAGTGGACAACCCCTTTAAGCATGGTCCATCAGTCAGCAAATATTAGTGTGCACTGTCTAGTAGTATTCAGCTGCACAAAATACCTCCACAGAAGCACCAAAATTGTCCACAATGCAGCGTAAAGTATCTGCAAACAAGCAACAAAATATACAATACTTGCAGCACCCCTGAGGGTAGCATTTTTCCTTTCCCACCTCTCATCCACGTATCAGTATCAGTATTTTACCCCTTTGCCTATAGCAGCAGTATTCAGATCACTTCCCTCATTCTGGTAGAAACATTAAGACCCTTTCCATCCCCATCCCAATTTCTGTGACATTTTTCTACTAAATCACCTTTCCTTACTGGCAGTGTCCGTTTCTTTTCCCACTCCTCCCAGACCAGGAAAAGCACAGCATGTCATTTGTAATCCCGAGACTGCTGCTGAACAGTTCCTTGGGTGCAGAACCTGTGAACTCACGGTCATGCGGCCATGATATCACCTCAATTCCTGAACCTCTTTAAGCCTTGGATACGGCACTAATAATGCCAGGATAATATTGTCATTGCACTTTTTGCTTTGGTGACTATTTTTGATTTTTTGATCTCAGTACTTCCCAGAACCTGCATGTCTATCTCACTAAGCCCACTGTTTGTGAAATGCTGCTCTAGTCCTATTTTGAAAAAAAAAAAACTTTTAATAAGGGCTGTAAATTTAGCCAGGGCAACCAAAAATAAAGACCACAATAGAGGCAGACTTCGCTTTCTTATCTATTACCTCTTTGTGAAAAATATTAATAGAGATTTTTTTCTTATGAAACATTTATATTATCAAGCCCTTTTTTATTTTCTTATCAAGCAGCTTGCCTGCCAAGCGGGCATCTTGATTTTTACCCTGTCTACCTTCTAAGCATTGAATCCATGTCATTGTGTTTGACAGCTTTCTGATTTCCTTGTCAGATGCAATTTTGCGCTAATCAGATTTCTCAAGCTTAGTGTCAACGATGCAGGCCATGCATAATATTCTCGAATGTCCACTTGATTGCAGTGCGACTGAAATGTCTTGGGTATTAATCTGATAGGGAGCAGCTCCATTGATATGCAAAAGATAATACAAGCAAACGTAGATGGGTACAGTAATACAATGTAGCAGGTGTGCTCTTTAAACAATATGAGCCCATGAAAGTCTTCCTTTTCACTGACAAACATAAGCTGAATTTTTGTTGTTGCTTCCAAAACCTTTGTACAAGCCTGAATTATTGTAATCAGTGCTGGCTCATTACACAGTTATCATTAATAATACAATTAATTACATGGTAGACCTCTGGAAGAATAATTTCAAATTTCTATCTTTCCATATGTTCTTGAAGCATTGAATATTCTTTAATAAGGACACAAGTGCACATTTTATATCACAGTTAAAATTTGACCAAATATTATAACATGGTTATGATACATTTCATTATAGAAACACTTAAAAAAACAATTTTAATTATGACAATATATAATATAGCAAGTAAAAATCCAAATGATCAGTAATAGTATGTGTGTATATGTACAGTGGGTACGGAGAGTATTCAGACCCCTTTAAATTTTTCATTCTTTGTTTCATTGCAACCATTTGGTAAATTCTAAAAAGTTCGTTTTTTTTCTTATTAAAGTACACTCTGTACCCCATCTTGTCTGGAAAAAAAACAGAAATGTAGAAATTTTTGCAAATTTATTAAAAAAAGAAAAACTGAAATATCACATGGTCATAAGTATTCAGACCCTTTGCTCAGTATTGAGTAGAAGCACCCTTTTGAGCTAGTACAGCCATGAGTCTTCTTGGGAATGATGCAACAAGTTTTTCACACCTGGATTTGGGGATCCTCTGCCATTCTTCCTTGCAGATCCTCTCCAGTTCCATCAGTTGGATGGTCAACGTTGGTCCACAGCCATTTTCAGGTCTCTCCAGAGATGCTCAATTGGGTTTAGGTCAGGGCTCTGGCTGGGCCAGTCAAGAATGGTCACATAGTTGTTCTGAAGCCACTCCTTTGTTATTTTAGCTGTGTGCTAAGGGTCATTGTCTTGTTGGAAGGCGAACCTTCAGCCAAGTATGAGGTCCAGAGCACTATGGAAGAGGTTTTCATCCAGGATATCTCTGTACTTGGCCGTATTCATGTTTCCTTCAATTACAACCAGTCGTCCTGTCCCTGCAGCTGAAAAACACCCCCATAGCAGGATGCTGCCACCACGTTTCACTGTTGGGATTGTATTGGGCCGGTGATGAGCAGTGCCTGGTTTTCTCCACACATACCGCTTAGAATTATCACCAGAAAGTTCTATCTTCATCTCATCAGACCAGAGAATCTTATTTCTCATAGTCTGGGAGTCCTTCATGTGTTTTTGAGCAAACTCTATGCAGACTTTCATATGTCTTGCACTGAGGAGAGGCTTCCATCGGGCCACTCTGCCATAAAGGCCCGACTAGTGTTGGGCTGCAGTGATAGTTGACTGTGTGGAACTTTCTCCCATCTCCCTACTGCATCTCTGGAGCTCAGCCACAGTGATCTTGGGGTTCTTCTTTACCTCTCTCACCAAGGCTCTTCTCCCACGATTGCTCAGTTTGGCTGGATGGCCAGGTCTAGGAAGACTTCTGGTGGTCCTAAACTTCTTCCATTTAAGGATTATAGAGGCCACAGTGCTCTTAGGAACCTTGAGTAATGCAGAAATTCTTTTGTAACCTTGGCCAGATCTGTGCCTTGCCACAATTCTATCTCTGAGCTCCTTGGGCAGTTTCTTTGAGCTCATGATTCTCATTTGGTCTGACATGCACTGTGAGCTGTGAGGTCTTATATAGACAGGTGTGTGCCTTTCCAACTCAAGTCCTGTCAGTTTAATTAAACACATCTGAACTCTAATGAAGGAGTAGAACCATCTCAAGGAGGATCACAAGGAAATTGACAGCATGTGACTTAAATATGAGTGTCTGAGCAAAGGGTCTGAATACTTATGACCATGTGATATTTCATTTTTTTTTTTTAATAAATTTGCAAAAATTTCTACATTTCTGTTTTTTTTTTCAGTCAAGATGGGGTGCAGTGTGTTCTTTAATGAGAAAAAAAAATAACTTTTTAGAATTTACCAAATGGCTGCAATGAAACAAAGAGTGAAAAATGTAAAGAGGTCTGAATACTTTCATAACCCTGTGTGTGTGTATATATGTATATACGGCGTCTCCAGGCTCTGTCACGTTACGTGCTCAGTGTGAACCTGCTCCCATCCGTGAAGAACACAGGGCGTCAATGTCGAATCTGCCAATTTTGGTGTTCTCTGGCAAATGCCAATCGCCCTGCACAGTGTTGGGTTGTAAGCACAACACCCACTTGTGGATGTCAGGCCCTCATAGCACCCCTTTGCAGGGCTCTGGCAGTGCTCCTCCTGTTTCTCCTTGCACAAAGGAGGAGGTAGCAGTCCTGCTGCTGGGTTGTTGCCCTCCTATGGCCCCCTCCACGTCTCGTGGTCTACTGGCTTGTATCCTGGTGTCTGCTCCATGCTCTGGAGACTGTACTGACACACACAGCTACCCTTCTTGTCACAGCTCACACTGATGTGTCATCCTGGATGAGCTGCACTACCTGAGCAACTTCTGTGGGTTGTACTGTAGACACCGCCTCATGCTGCTGTACCTCTAGGGGTGAGAGCAATGACAAAATGCAAAAGTGACCAAAACAACAGCCAAAAAGGATGAGAACAGAGAAATAGTCTGTTGTCCCCACCTGCAGAACCGCTCCTTTATAGGGGGTATCTTGCTAATTGCCTAAAATTTCTACCTGTTGTCTATTCCATTTGCTCAACAGCAGGAGAAATTCATTCACAATCAGTGTTGCTTCATAACTGGACAGGATGATGTCACAGAAGTGTGATTGTCATGGAGTTACATTGTGCTGTTTAAATGTTCCCTTTATTTTTTTGAGCAGTGTACATATATATATATATATATATATATATATATAATATGTGTGTGTGTGTATGTGTATGTGTGTATATATACACTGCTCAAAAAAAAAAAGGGAACACTTAAACAACAGAATATAACTCCAAGTAAATCAAACTTCTGTGAAATCAAACAGTCCACTTAGGAAGCAACACTGATTGACAATCAATTTCACATGCTGTTGTGCAAATGGAATAGTCAATAGATGGAAATTATTGCCAATTATCAAGACACCCTCAATAAAGGAGTGGTTCTGCAGGTGGGGACCACAGACCACATCTCACTACCAATGATGCTTTCTGGCTGATGTTTTGGTCACTTTTGAATGTTGGTTGTGCTTTCACACTCGTGGTAGCATGAGACGGACTCTACAACCCATAGAAATTGCTCAGGTAGTGCAGCTCATCCAGGATGGCACATCAACGTGAGCTGTGGCAAGAAGGTTTGCTGTGTCTGTCAGCATAGTGTCCAGAGGCTGGAGGCGCTACCAGGAGACAGGCCAGTACACCAGGGAGACGTGGAGGGGGCCGTAGAAGGTCAACAACCCAGCAGCAGGACCGCTACCTCCACCTTTGTGTAAGGAGGAACAGGAGGAGCACTGCAAGAGCCCTGAAAAATAACCTCCAGCAGGCCACAAATGTGCATGTGTCTGCACAAACGGTTAGAAACCAACTCCATGCGGGTGGTATGAGGGCCCGACGTCCACAGATGGGGGTTGTGCTCCTGGCCCAACACCGTGCAGGACGCTTGGCATTTGCCACAGAACACCAGGATTGGCAAAGTCGCCACTGCCGCTCTGTGCTCTTCACAGATGAAAGCAGGTTCACACTGAGCACATGTGACAGACATGACAGAGTCTGGAGACGCCGTGGAGAGCGATCTGCTGCCTGCTACATCCTTCAGCATGACCGGTTTGGCAGTGGGTCAGTAATGGTGTGGGGTGACATTTCTTTGGAGGGCCGCACAGCCCTCCATGTGCTCTGACTGCCATTAGATACCGAGATGAGATCCTCAGACCCCTTGTGAGACCATATGCTGGTGCGGTTGGCCCTGGGTTCCTCCTAATTTCGGACAATGCCAGACCTCATGTGGCTGGAATGTGTCAGCAGTTCCTCCAAGTTGAAGGCATTGAAGCTATGGACTGGCCCGCCCGTTCCCCAGACCTGAATCCGATTGAGCACATCTGGGACATCATGTCTCGCTCCATCCACCAACATCACGTTGCACCACAGACTGTCCAGGAGTTGGCGGATGCTTTAGTCCAGGTCTGGGAGGAGATCCCACAAGAGACCATCCGCAACCTCATCAGGAGCATGCCCAGGCGTTGTAGGGAGGTCATACAGGCACGTGGAGGCCACACACAATACTGAGTCTCATTTTGACTTGTTTTAAGGACATTCCATCAAAGTTAGATCAGCCTGTAGTGTGTTTTTCACTTTAATTTTGGGGGTGACTCCAAATCCAGGCCTCCATTGGTTAATAAATTTGATTTTCATTGATCATTTTTGTGTGATATTGTTGTTTGCACATTCAACTTTGTACAGAACAAAGTATTCAATGAGAATATTTCATTCATTCAGATCTAGGATGTGTTATTTGAGTGTTCCCTTTATTTTTTTGAGCAGTGTATATAGCGCTATCCATACTGTAGAATTTTACATGTATATTTCTATATTCCATGATGGCAAACAGAGATATTACAAGTAGACCCATCTAGTGCATTCATTTCACAATATACAGGATGAGGTATAATGACATAGAAGATGAAATATAGACAGTCCCGACTTATGAACATTTATCATCCATATGACCCTTAGTTATGAATGTCAAATGTCCAATCATCCCGCTGTTCGCTGTTCAAGGTTCTTCTTTCTACTGTTGTGCGCCGCATCTCCAAGACTTATAGCGCCAAGTTGGCGTTGTGACTTTGACACTCAGTAACCTCATGGATGTGACATGACGTTCTGGTCCATTGCTGCTTTTGGGAGAAGTTACTTTCAGACATCTGTATTTGTTTACGTATGCAAAAAAAGATGGTAGGAGTGTCATCAGTGTTTTGGATCAGAGGTTCCGTAATGCTTGGTCTGTATGTAAATTTTTACCATCAGTGATTTCCCCTTGTAGATAAATAAATTACAATGCTACTCCTATCCTTTGCAATATTAATCATAGACTGCCCACTGATGCCATTTGTGTGCTGTGTGTGATTTTCATGGACCTTTAGAGTTGTGTTGATATTTTTCATCAACGATGCCGTTAAAAAACAGACATGGCTCCATGATTTTTGCATGGATACATGGTCTTCAAAACAACACATGTGAACAGCTCCATGGACTATAATGGGTATATGTTCTATCCATGAAAAACATGACATATGGATGACAATTTAGTTGAAATTTGTTTTTTTTTCCCAATACAATTTACATTCATTTTTGTGAAGCACCTGAAGGGTTAACAAACTTCCTGATTGCGATTTTAAATGCTTAGAAGAATTTAGTTTTTTTAAAATGGGGTCTTGTTTAGCAGTTTTCTAACACCGATCCACCTTTAAAGTCAATTCAAAAGTGAAGTGGTTCCTAAAAAATTAGGATTTGTAAATGATCTTGAAAAAATGAAAAATTGCTGCTAAACTTTTAACCTTGCTAACATTTTGACAAAAAAAACAGGCTTGAAAATTTTTGCCAATATAAAGTAGACATTTGGTAAATATTATCTATTAACTATATTATGCAACGTGGTGTAAATAATTTGTTTTGGGCCACATTCACATGTTCAGTATCTGGTCAGTATTTTACATCAGTATTTGTAAGCCAAAACCAGGAGAGGGTGATAAATACAGAAGTGGTGACGTGTTTCTATTATACTTTTCCTCTGATTGTTCCACTCCTGATTTTGGCTTACAAATACTGATGTAAAATACTGACCACATACTGAATGTGTGAGCGTGGCCTTAATCCCTTCACTATACAGCGTTTTTCCATTTGTTCATTTTTGTTTTTTCCTCCCCTTCTTCCAAGAACCATAACTTTTATATTTTTCCATAGTCATATGAAGGCTTATATTTTGCAGGACAAGTTGTACTTTGGCATGACCCTATTCATTTTACCATATAGTGTACCGAAATGGCGAAAAAATTACAAGTTCCAAGCATTTACCAAAAAAAGGCAATTCCACAATTCCTTTTTTAGCATTTTTATTTTCCATGTTCATTATATGGTAAAACTGACCTGGCAATATGATTCCCCAGGTCAGTATGAATACGCAGATACCAAACATATATAGTGTTTTTTTTATTTATGTTGTGAAAAACAATTTGTAAAAAAAAAAAAAAAAAAAAAAAAAGCATTTTTGCTTTTGTATCAATTTTCTGAGACCCGTAACATTTTCATTTTTCAGGATATGTGGCTGTGTGAGGGCTTATTTCTTTGCGCCCTGAGCTGACATTTTTAATTATGCCATTTTGGTGTAGATACAATGTTTTGATCACCTCTTATTGCATTTTATTGCAATGTTGCGGCAACCAAAAATCGGTAATTTTAGCTTTTTGATTCTTTTCTCTCGTTACGCTGTTTCTGAAAACAACGATACCAAATATGTGTATTTTTATTGTTTTATTATTAATGGGACAAAAGTATAGTGATTTAAACTTTTGTGTATTTTTTATGTTTTACCTATTTTTAAAACCTTTTTTTTTTCTCTACTGTTTGCTGAATTTAATAGTCCCCTTAGGAAACTTGAAACTATGTTCATCCATTCGCTGGTGCTATACCTTGCAGTGCGTGCTTGATAGAAATCCCGTAATGACAGGCATTGTTGCCATCATCAGACACCTGGCTGTCATGACAACCCATCGGCACCCCGCAATCACGTGACAAGGGGGCCAATGGGTGAGATGAAAAGCGCTTTTCGCCTGTGCATGTTAAATCCTGCTGTCAGTGATTGACAGTGAGATTTAACTGGTTAACATCCGCGAGCTATGCAGTGCTCCACCCAAGTCTGTTAGAGGTACTTGATGGCTGATTAAATCAGCAGTCAAGTGTGGGGAAAGATGTTGGCTCAATTTGCGAGTCCACATCAAAGGCAGGCAAACTACTTTTGATATACAAATACCTTAAGGGTATGTGCCCACGTAGCGTTTTACAAGCGTATTTGATGCGGAATTTCCGCAGCGGAAACGCTTGTAAAACGCTTGTCAATCTGCCCCCCATGGTCCCCAATGAGAATCCGCAAGTTCTATGCCCATGCTGCGGATTTTTCCGCAGCGTTTTTGATGCGCACAAAAATCCGCAGCATGTCAATTAATTTTGCGTTTCCGCATGCGGAATTGCCTTTGCAATGCAATAAAAAATGCAAGGCAATTCCGCATGTGCAAAACGCGCAAAAAACGCATGCGTTTTTCCGGGAAAGAACATGCGGAAATAAAGCGCACATTTTCCGCTTCATTTCCGCAACGTGGGCTCATAGCCTAAAGGTCGTAAAGGGACTCTGTCTCCACAAAATGATTGTTCAAGCCAAGTGCAGGCGCTCGGTGCATCATGGAGTAGCCAATCATTTAAATGCACTTTCCAACCTGCTTATTTTCCCTCCATCTCCCTCTTCTTTGATTTAGAGCTGTGGCTTGATAGAGCCAAAGAACTGCAGAGATAGATGGAAAGCAAGCAGGTGGGACGGTGTAGTTCAATGTTTGGCCCCGCCATGATGCACCGAGTGCCCGTACTTGGTTTCAACTGTCATTCTGTGCTGAAAGACTCCCTTTTAAGAGCATAATAATTACAAATTTGAAAATTTGCATTTTTTTTTCTTTTTTGCTTGCCTCAATTATTTTCATAAAGAAATGGAAAATTTATCAACCTAGTTTTACCACTATCATAAAGTACCGTGTACACATCCTCAGAATCACTGTGATCAATAGAAGCATTTTTAAATAAATCAGCAGGATTTCATCCCCAAACTATAAGTGCATGTATCGCTTTCAAAAATGAGTTCAGCAATAGAAACCTTGTGGCTTTTTGTTTCAAGTGGCTACCCAAGAGCATGAACCATGTATGTATATATATATATATATATATATATATATATATATATATATATATATATATATATATACACATATATATATATATACACATATATATATATAAAATATAGTTTACAATAGTTGCTTATCCACTAATTTCTTTAGATATTGACTTTTTTATATAATAAACAATCCAGAGTTCCAGAGTCCTAATAATGTTGACCACAACTGTACATAGTATTGTTTATTTCCTAATATAACTGAAATCTTCAGTACCAAATGAAGAGAAGGATTAAAATAAGAAGTATTGGGTGATGGCTGTAAGGTTCAGAAATATCTTCATTTGCTGAGTGAAGTCTTAATGTCGCCTTAAAGGGAGAAATGAGAAACAATAAAATTAAATTCTGAAAATATGTGATTAAATAAGGATACATTATTGGAGGCACACAGTAAATTTGTCACATCTGTCCCATAGTTTTTCTTATTAGGCTATGTGCACACGATGCAGAAATGAAGCAGAAAATTTCTGCATCATTTCTGCATCTCCCTGGCAGAAAAAACGCATGCAGATTGTGCATGCGTTTTTCCTGCAGAATACATGCGGATCCACATGCAGATTCACATGCGTTTCCGCATGCAGATTCACAAGCGCTTTCCAGGCGATGTTAGCATCACCTGGAAAGTGCTTGATAACTAGGTCACACTATATAAATCCATGCAAACAGCATGGATTTATACAGTGTGAACCGAGAGAGTGTATATACTTACCTCTGATGGCCCGCGCTGTCCTGCTCAATCTGTTCTCCCTCGCCGGCAACTTTGAATTGAAAGACCTGCCGACGTCAGCGTCACGTGACCCGTCACATGACTCTGACGTCACCGCAGGTCCTACAACTCACTGCAAGTGCCGGGAACCAAGCGGGAGCGCTGCGCGGGCCGACAGATGGTAAGAATACATTTATTTTTTATTTTATTCTTCTTTTACAGGTTTTTTAATGGTACCTGGGTGTGGATGAGACTCTCCTCTCCTCCACACCCGGGTACCATCCGCACATTAGAACGCACCAATTACGCAAGTACAAATGCTGTCTTGCGGAATTGGCGCGTTCTAATGCAAGTCAATGGCGGCGAAATCGCCGCGTTTCCGCAAAATTAATTGACATGCTGCGGATTTTTGACCGCAGCGTTAACGCTGCGGAAAAATCCGCATCATGGGCACAGCACATGCGGATTTCCATTGGGGAACATTGCTTCCCTTCTACCATGCGTTTTTCATGCGTTTCCGCGGCGTTTACGCAACTGCAAAAACGCCGCGGAAACGCATGAAATACGCATCGTGTGAACACAGCCTTAAAGAAGCACTTAGGCTGTGTTCACACGATGCGTATTTCATGCGTTTCCGCGGCGTTTTTGCAGTTGCGTAAACGCCGCGGAAACGCATGAAAAACGCATGGTAGAAGGGCAGCAATGTTCCCCAATGGAAATCCGCATGTGCTGTGCCCATGATGCGGATTTTTCCGCAGCGTTAACGCTGCGGTCAAAAATCCGCAGCATGTCAATTAATTTTGCGGAAACGCGGCGATTTCGCCGCCATTGACTTGCATTAGAACGCGCCAATTCCGCAAGACTGCATTTGTACTTGCGTAATTGGTGCGTTCTAATGTGCGGATGGTACCCGGGTGTGGAGGAGAGGAGAGTCTCATCCACACCCAGGTACCATTAAAAAAGCTGTAAAAAGAAGAATAAAATAAAAAATAAATGTATTCTTACCTTCTGTCGGCCCGCGCAGCGCTCCCGCTTGGTTCCCGGCACTTGCAGTGAGTTGTAGGACCTGCGGTGACGTCAGAGTCATGTGACGGGTCACGTGACGCTGACGTCGGCAGGTCTTTCAATTCAAAGTTGCCGGCAGCCGGGAGAACGGAGTGAGCAGGACAGCGTGGGCCATCAGAGGTAAGTATATACACTCTCTCGGTTCACACTGTATAAATCCATGCTGTTTGCATGGATTTATATAGTGTGACCTAGTTATCAAGCACTTTCCAGGTGATGCTAAAATCGCCTGGAAAGCGCTTGTCAATCTGCATGCGGAAACGCATGTGAATCTGCATGTGGATCCGCATGTATTCTGCAGGAAAAACGCATGCACAATCTGCATGCGTTTTTTCTGCCAGGGAGATGCAGAAATGATGCAGAAATTTTCTGCTTCATTTCTGCATCGTGTGCACATACCCTAACAGTCTCGAACAAATCCTCCTGGGTCACACTCCTGCTGTTCTCTGCCATTTTCGGTTGAGAAATAGTGAAGTGGGCGGGGCTTAACATTTTTTTGCATGGTACTACAGACAGGGAGGAGAAAGGAGACTTCTCCTACCAACAGAGTTGTCTTAGGGTATGTGCACACGATGCAGAAATGAAGCAGAAAATTTCTGCATCATTTCTGCATCTCCCTGGCAGAAAAAACGCATGCAGATTGTGCATGCGTTTTTCCTGCAGAATACATGCGGATCCACATGCAGATTCACATGCGTTTCCGCATGCAGATTGACAAGCGCTTTCCAGGCGATGTTAGCATCACCTGGAAAGTGCTTGATAACTAGGTCACACTATATAAATCCATGCAAACAGCATGGATTTATACAGTGTGAACCGAGAGAGTGTATATACTTACCTCCGATGGCCCGCGCTGTCCTGCTCACTCCGTTCTCCCGGCTGCCGGCAACTTTGAATTGAAAGACCTGCCGACGTCAGCGTCACGTGACCCGTCACATGACTCTGACGTCACCGCAGGTCCTACAACTCACTGCAAGTGCCGGGAACCAAGCGGGAGCGCTGCGCGGGCCGACAGATGGTAAGAATACATTTATTTTTTATTTTATTCTTCTTTTTACAGCTTTTTCAATGGTACCTGGGTGTGGAGGAGACTCTCCTCTCCTCCACACCCGGGTACCATCCGCACATTAGAACGCACCAATTACGCAAGTACAAATGCTGTCTTGCGGAATTGGCGCGTTCTAATGCAAGTCAATGTCGGCGAAATCGCCGCGTTTCCGCAAAATTAATTGACATGCTGCGGATTTTTGACCGCAGCATTAACGCTGCGGAAAAATCCGCATCATGGGCACAGCACATGCGGATTTCCATTGGGGAACATTGCTTCCCTTCTACCATGCGTTTTTCATGCGTTTCCGCGGCGTTTACGCAACTGCAAAAACGCCGCGGAAACGCATGAAATACGCATCGTGTGAACACAGCCTTAGGCTATGTTCACACATGTTGTGTTTTTCAGCGTTTTTGCTGCAGATTTTTATGCAAATTTTCAGATGCGTTTTGCAGTACCAGCAAAGTCTATGAAAAAACAGAATTCTCTGTTCACACATCATGTTTTTTGTTGTTGCGTATTTTGTGGCTTGGTTGGGTTTTTTGAAAATAGAGCATGTCACTTCTTTCAGTTTTTTTTCACCCATAGGAAGTAATGGGTGGTGAAAAAAACGCTGAAAAACTACACCAAAAACACCAAAATTTGTATCAGCATTTTTTCAGTGTTTTTGATGGCTAAATAGAATTGGGTTCTTTTTCTCACAGAACTTTATGTACATGCATAAATAGAGAAGGACAGTGAAAAAAACGCATAAAAAACGCAGCAAAACTTTCATTTTTGACGCAGCTGATTTCCTGCCAGAGATTAGGTAAAAGTGAAATAACTTTTTAATAAAGACCAATAAAGTAAAGTATAGAGGTTCTATTTAGCATGTGTCTGCCCCAGGTAGCAGTCATTGGTGAAAGGATAAAGCAAAGTTATATAATTCTGCACTCTTTTCCTTTCCACTCATCCGTACAGCACCGAGCAGTCATAACTGTTCTCCAGTCATACCCACTGTTCATTTGATTAACGTCCCACTCAGCACATTCACAGGCTAAGTGGGATGTCAACCATCTGAACACTGGGCATGATTGGAGCGCAGTACACTGCCCTGATTACTGGAAAGGAACACAACACAATGAGATTTTAACAATGTTTTCGCCTTTCACCGCTGATTGCTACCTGTGACCGAAACATGCTCTGAATATTAATTATCCCATCTAAAGGGAAACTATTGTGGCTGGATTCCCTGTGCAAGTAAAAGCAAAGCAAGTTAAAGTAAAATTTAAGTGAATTGGTCAATTCAGTTGATTTCATGCTGTCATGTATTAGTCCACAGGTAAAGTCCGAATAATGAAGGTAAACTTTCACAAGCTGCTTTGAAGTCAACTTAGGATCAGGCAATAACACAGTCAATCACTGAACACTATATCTCGTGCTGTCTGAATTAGCAGAGCTACTCAGTGGAATGATTGACTGCAGCAGTGATGTGGGCTTTATTCCTGATTTCACTACTGCAGCCAATACACAGAGACCAGAGCAGCAGTGGAGAGCTGGCCATTGACAGGTAGGATGAGTACTATCTGTGTTTGCTGTTTTACATGTCTGCAATCATTTGAAAAGAACTTTTTGGAAAGTAGAAAATCCCTTTTACAGTAACTACAGAATTATCCTTTTGCAGATTGAATTAAATTTTAAAGGAACATTGCAAATGTTCTTTATTAAAATATTTGACGGCGTCTTCAGCTCCTGTGCGAATCTATGAATCTCCATGGTATTAGATAACAAACTCTATGTAGTCTGATTCTGTAGTGACATTCCCACCTATTTGTTCCCTACATGTTTTAATGGATTCCATTAACAGCTAATCATTCATTTCTAATTTATTTAAATGAATATACAAATCTTTCCTGCAAGAGGTAGCAAAGTTTTTGAAGTTACGAACTTCCAATTAATACTATGTTCAGCTTCACTACACAATCAAAGGTAGGCAAAACGTTGTGCTAGGTTCAGTATTTGCAAAGCGCCAGTGGTGGCGTTCTTCGTCACGTTCAGTGGTCCGTCCCATCAAGGCTTTCATCCAAACCTCCCACAAAATGGGATTCAGCGTAGGTGCCCACTGGGCCATTGATTATAATGGTGCTGACGGAGTCAATGTGTGCTCTGTCATGCATCATTTTCAGGTGTATATGTAGATTTTCGGGTGTATACGAGTGTCCGCCTCCAGTAGGAATCAGAACCCTCGTATAATCTGTTTACACACTCCCATGCACTCAATAGCCCTCTGTGTCTGTACTTGTTCACATACTGGCTGGTAACTGGTTCATTTAGCATTATGTAATTACCCTATTTATTACATTGATGGTTGACCGTACAATACAAGCAATTGTTACCATCTTCCTTTCGTAGCTCCCCTATTTCCTCATAGATTGTAAGCTTGCGAGCAGGGCCCTCTCTCCTCCTGGTATCTGTTGATTTATGTGATTATTGTTATTCTGTAATGTCCTTATTGTCTGTACAAGTCCCTTCTAAAATGTAAAGTGCTGCGGAATATGTTGACGCTATAGAAATAAAAAATATTATTATTCCCTTTAAAATGAGTTATCTTCATTTTGGAGGAAAGTTATTTGGACATTTTCCAGATACTATTAGTATTACTATGACTTCAGTTAGTGTTTTTTTTCTTCAGAAAATTAGAAACAAATTTTGTAAATGTTTCCCATCTCACCACACCATAATGGTTAGGTGTTAGCTGCTGCTGTGCTTGCATGAGTATTTGATAATAAAATGTGCCATAAATACTGCATACATCGGGGGGAAATGTGCTGGCATATTTTTGAAATGCAATGAATTCATAGCAAGAGTGTTACGGGCTAGATCATTGCCTTGAGTCATGCAGAAGCATATATTTCCTTTAATGTACTTTTCTGTGATTGTGTTAAGTAAAGCAAAGGGAAAGCAAAGAATTAGTCATTTTGGCATTGGCAGCTAGTCATCTGCACTGGTAATTTGAATGGATAATTGACTGATCTCAGTGTTAATGCTTTCCTTAAAATTAGAACATTTCTAATCAGATGTAATAAGTAGGTATTGCTGCGGATGAATTTATATTGAGCCGCCGTAAATATGAGTAAATTAACAATGCCAGATAACACTTACACTTAAAATGCTTTTCTCCAGGGATTATGATTAACCCCTTGCAGCAATAGGGCCTACAGTTACATCCTGTTGCTGCTCCCTGACACTGATGCGGGCTCCCAAATACACATATGTGGTATTGTTACGTCCGTAAAAGTCTAATACATCAAAATATAAAATGAATTGACCTGATCTGTAAACTCTGTAATGACAAAAAAACAAGGCCTCATATGGCTATGTTGATGAAATAATAAAAAATTGTGCAGAGGAAAAAACGAAAACACAAAAAAACAGAAAATTGGCATGATGTGAAGAGGTTAATAGGGATAATTGCTTGCCCCAAAAATGTGAGTTGAAAATAAGCACATACAAATCTCTTTTTGATACTGCCTGTATTTTGAGGCTATTGCTCATCTGTTTACATAAAACATTAAAACAGACAAGAAAAAAAAAAGTTTGTAAATGAGAACTTTTTTTTATTTTTATTATTATTATTATTATTATTTTACTCGCTTATATAGCGCCATTAATTCCACAGTGCTTTACAGACATCATCTTCACAGTCCCCACTGGGGATTCCCTATCAGTATGTCTTTGCAGTGTGGGAGGAAACCGGAGAACCCTGAGGAAACCCACACAAACACGGGGAGAACATACAAACTGCTTGCGGATGTTGTCCTTGGTTGGATTTGAACCCAGGGCCCCAGTGCTGCAATGCTAACCACTGAGCCTACATCACTGCTTTTAGAAGACAACTCTCCAACCAAATGCTAGCAATAGCTGGATGTCAGTAGGTCCACTCTACTTTGCACAGTTGTTGTAAATCAGTCTCATTGCAAGGCTTTTTGGCATGCAGTGACTGGTTATGTCAAAATATTTTGATGAGGGTCATCTTACAACTTTGACTAAAATACCCCAAAATGTTAATGTTCCTTTTTAGCCATTTAGAAGCTAACTTGCTCTTTTGCATTGGACATTTCTTTCTGCATAAGTGAATTATGCATATACTATAAATTCTAGAATTAATGGCTCTTTTGTTTATAATACGTTGCCGATGAGCTTAAACCAAAAAACGTACTCAATCCGGGACTATTTTATTTTTTTTACTATAAACCTAAAAACTAACAGGCAGGTAGTTGTTAACTACCTGCCTGTTCTGCCGGCTGCCAATCTCTGCCGGCTCAGAGCAGTCACAGACCAGTCCTGCTGGCTATTCTGTGGCTGCTGCTGACATCACGTTGACAGAGCAGATGCTTCTCTTCCCCTGTGCTCTGTTGACTGTGTGTGACGTCCTATGTCATGCTGATTGACAGCCAGCTCCCCACTGCCTAACTATGGGAAGCCAGCTGTCAATTATCAGAACATCGACAGTGACACCCCTTTGACAGCCCAGAAGAGGAACAGCTGCTCAGTTGAGGTGAAGCAGCAGAATCGCCGGCAGTAGCGGTCTTTGACCACTATAAGCAGGTGTGGGATAGAACAGACATGTACTATAGTTAGCAGGTTTTTAGGCCCGTAGTAAAAAAAAAAAAAATATTCCCAGATAATAATATTAGTAATTTTTATGTATATAACATATTCCGCAGCACTTTACAAGTAATAGATACAGATAACCCTTTTAATGAGTCCATATCCATTGTTACACGTAGGTTTCTTTGGACCACTAGAGATAATGGTTCACCTTCTATCCATACTCAATATGTGCAATCCAACTACTATGTCAGTTCCTTGGCACACCAAAGGGTATATTGTACTGTGATCTGCCAGCCTAACCCTGTAAACATCTTTTGAAAAAAATTCACTTTAACTTGCCCATCAAGAAAGCATTATCTTCAAGCATTGGAGGTCTACAGGTGTTTTTTTAATGTGGGGGGGGGGGGGCTAGGCGGTAAATGTAACACAAACCTTTATGTTGTTCATGGTTAGAAATGGCTTTTTTCTTGTAACTCTTCTGTGCCTATAATTTTTGTCCAGTTATTTTATACTGGTGCCAACATGAACATTGACCGTGTCGGAGATGAGCTAAACTTGTAGTTCAGTTCATGTTCTTATGGTTCTTTTTCCATTTTCTGCCAGTGCACTTTTGGGGAAATTTTATTCGAACCATCTCTTCAAGGAACATCTGTTTTAAAGTTTTTCAGTTGGAGGTCATGACTTTTACAGTTTGTATTGGAGTCCCAGAGCTTCTAATGTTGATAGAAAAAGTTTCCAAACTGATTTATTTAAATATGTTTCTCATTGGAAATGTATTTTTAGCCTTTTTAAAGAATCTACTTTTTAACAAAGCTGGTCAATTTTTTGGACCTGAGAGCCATTTGCAAGCAGCATGGCTTGCGTAAATGTTTCAGCAAGCGCTATTTACATGGTTAGATCTACAGTGCCTACAAGTAGTATTCAACCCCCTGCAGATTTAGCTGGTTTGATAAGATGCAAATAAGTTAGAGCCTTCAAACTGCAAACGAGAGTAGGTTTTATGAACAGAAGCATAAATCTTACAAACCAAAAAGTTATGTTGCTCAGTTGAATTTTATTAAATTTTAAACATAAAAGTGTGGGTCAATTATTATACAACCCCTATGTTTAATATTTTGTGGAATAACCCTTGTTTGCAATTACAGCTAATAATCGTCTTTTATAAGACCTGATCAGGCCGGCACAGGTCTGTGGAGTTATCTTGGCCCACTCCTCCATGCAGATCTTCTCCAAGTTATCTAGGTTCTTTGGGTGTCTCATGTGGACTTTATTCTTGAGCTCCTTCCACAAGTTTTCAATTGGGTTAAGGTCAGGAGACTGACTAGGCCACTCCAACACCTTGACTTTTTCCCTCTTGAACCAGGCCTTGGTTTTCTTGGCTGTGTGCTTTGGGTCGTTGTCTTGTTGAAAGATGAAATTACGACCCATCTTAAGATCCTTGATGGAGGAGCGGAGGTTCTTGGCCAAAATCTCCAGGTAGGCCGTGCTATCCATCTTCCCATGGATGCGGACCAGATGACCAGGCCCCTTGGCAGAGAAACAGCCCCACAGCATGATGCTGCCACCACCATGCTTGACTGTAGGGATGGTATTCTTGGGGTCGTATGCAGTGCCATCCAGTCTCCAAACGTCACGTGTGTGGTTGGCACCAAAGATCTCGATCTTGGTCTCATCAGACCATAGAACCTTGAACCAGTCTGTCTCAGAGTCCTCCAAGTGATCATGAGCAAACTGTAGACGAGCCTTGACATGACGCTTTGAAAGTAAAGGTACCTTACGGGCTCGTCTGGAACGGAGACCATTGCGGTGGAGTACGTTACTTATGATATTGACTGAAACCAATGTCCCCACTGCCATGAGATCTTCCCGGAGCTCCTTCCTTGTTGTCCTTGGGTTAGCCTTGACTCTTCGGACAAGCCTGGCCTCGGCACGGGAGGACACTTTCAAAGGCTGTCCTGGCCGTGGAAGGCTAACAGTAGTTCCATAAGCCTTCCACTTACGGATGATGCTCCCAACAGTGGAGACAGGTAGGCCCAACTCCTTGGAAAGGGTTTTGTACCCCTTGCCAGCCTTGTGACCCTCCACGATCTTGTCTCTGATGGCCTTGGAATGCTCCTTTGTCTTTCCCATGTTGACCATGTCTAAGTGCTGTTCACAAGTTTGGGGAGGGTCTTAAATAGTCAGAAAAGGCTGGCAAAAGAGATCTTTAATCCACACATGTGAAGCTCATTATTCTTGGTGCCTGAACTACTTCTTAATACTTTAGGGGGACCAAACAGAATTCTTGTGGTTTGAGGGGTTGAATAATAAATGACACTCTGAATTAACTTTTAACGTTTTTTAAAAAAGAAAAAAAAAATTTGCTGCAGTGCATTTCCCACTTCCAGGCTGATCTACAGTACAAATGTCACAATGCCAAGTTAATTCCGCATGTGTCAACCAGCTAAATCTGCAGGGGGTTGAATACTACTTGTAGGCACTGTATAAGGATAAATTTTGAGGTGCTTTATAGTCTTATTGCTGTTCTACTTTATTGAATTACTGTTTTGATCAGAAAAAAAATGAAGCCATTTTTTATATCAAATTAATATTTTACAAGAAAATGTTATTTGTTTTTGAGCATATTCTCCATACAAGTTGTAAAACCCAGCATTAGATTTTATGGATACTCTCCTAGAAGATCTATTATATGGGTCCAGGAATGTGTGTTCATGGGGTGTGGAGCACTGAATTGATGTGCTGTTTCTAATTGATGGCACAATGTCACATATGAATTTTATATTAAAGATGAAAAATTGAGGCATGTGGGTAAATGGGAATGTTGATGGTGGACTCACTGGAGGTTGAAAGAGGGATCTCTTGTATTGTAATTATACTATGTTCAGACAGCACAAACATCTCTTCAGTTACCGTCTTCTGAAAAGGAAATACATTTCATTTTATCACTTTTATCCTTGATGTATGCACAAAATTGTGCATGTACATGCAGGCAGTAATAGAAATGAAGCCTTGTTTTTCATTCAATCATTTAGTAAAATAAGAAGAAATGTATGAAATATCTTAACAGGGTACTCAATGATCTGTAAATGGTCCAGCATCCATAAAGCATTGCTGCACTATTTGAAATGACAAGCAATGCAGAAATTTGAAGATATTAAACTTTTAGATTTTTAATTCATTGTGTTACATCATCTTTATTTATGGAGGATTTTTAACAGCTGAAGAGAACTACAGGACACATTTGTAGCTATTCATTTTTTCCTTCCTGATCTTCTATGACAATAAGTTTCCTTACTTTTGTCTGGTCCCTTAAGATAATAGGGACAAAGATACTTGTGTTTAATAGATGGGGCCCTTTTGTCAAAAGGCAAAATAGGTACAAATAAGATTTGTGGCGTAAGATACACCACAGATCCTCATGTAAGGTGGCCACATAATGCTGCCATTTTGTTTGCTTATGATGCTACAATTAAATTGTCGATCCATAAGTCTACACTGCCTAATACTATATAATTTTCAAGTTTCTTTTGTCCTCCTGATAACCCCCTATGAACTTTGGCCTACAGGTGATTTTCCTTGTTTGCCACCCCTAAATCTGGCATAGTTGGGATTAAACCAAGAACAAATGCAGATATGTATTATTAGAAAGAGAAATTCATATAGAAATATGATATGCGTTTGACAGCTATCCCACTTGTCCTGCACAGCCATTATACTCCAAATTCTGCAGAGGCCAGAGCGAGCTCCAATTACTGCTGCTTATTAGTGATGAGCGAATGTGCTCGGATAACGTGTCATCTGAGTATCTTGGGCGTGCTCTGTTAATATGTTTGAGTCCCTGCAGCTGCATCACATGCGGGGATTGCCTGTTTGTTAGCCAATCCCTGCATGTGATGCAGCTGAGCTGTCTACCGTCGCAAAACATGCAGCTGCAGGGACTCAAACATATTAACCCCTTTCTGACATGTGTCGTAATAGTACAGCACATGTCACATCCCTGCCTTTCGTGCGGCACCAGCCCACACCTTTCCAGGCACATGACAGCTAATCTGTACAGCTGTCATGTGCCCCTAACAGCCGTGAGTGGAATCCATACACCTGCTGCTGTTAACTAGTTAAATGCCGCTGTCAATTTCTGACAGCGGCATTTAACTCGTGCAAACCGGATGCACGTCATTGACCCCTCCCATCGGCACCCGTGTCACATGACTGCGGGCTGCCGATGGGTTGGCGTGACAATTCGAGGTCTGCAGGAGACCCCTGCGGTTGTCATTGTCAGTTTGCTATGAGCGCCGCCCATCGGTCATAACTCATAGCCAGTGCGCATTTCTGCTGCACACAGGCAATCTGATCATTGCCTGTATGTAACGGAGGCGATCAGATAATTGCAGCTTCTAGTTTTCTATGGAGACTATTGAAGCATGCAGAAAGTAAAAAAAAAAAAAAAAAAATGTTTTTAAAAATATGAAAAAAATTAAAATTAAAAGTTTAAATCACCCCCCTTCTGCCCCATTCAAAATAAAACAATAAAAAAAATCAAATATACACATATTTGGTATTGATTCGTTCAGAATCACCCGATCTATCAATCTAAAAAAAATTATTCCGTTCGATAAACTGCGTAATGAAAAAAAAGCTAAACGCCAGAATTACGTTTTTTTTTTATCGCTGCTTCATTGCAATAAAATGCAATAACGGGTGATCAAAACATTGCATCTACCCCAAAATGGTGTCAATAAAAAATGTCAGCTCGGCTTGCAAAAAATAAGCTCTCACCCAGCCCCAGATCCTGAAAAATGGAGACGCTTTGGGTCTCGGAAAATTACGCCATTTTTTTTTAACAATGTTTGGATTTTTTTTTCACCACTTAAATAAACAAGAACCTATACATGTTTGGTATCAACAAACTCTTAATGACCTGGGGAATCTTAATGGCTGGTCAGTTTTAGCATTTAGCGAACGTTGCAAAAAAAAAGTGCAATTCCACAATTGTTATTTTGTTTTTTTTACCATTTCACCGCACTTGGAATTTTTTTCCCATTTTCCAGTACATGATATGGTAAAACCAATCGTGTCGTTCAAAAGTACAACTTGTCCCGCAAAAAACAAGCCCTCCCATGGCCATATTGATTGAAAATTAAAAAAAAGTTATGGCTCTGGGAAGAAGGGGAGCAAAAACTGAAAATATTCGGATAACAGCTGACCCGAGCACGCTTGGATAATACGTTATCAGAGCACGGTCGCTCATCACTACTGCTTATCCATATAAATGCCACTGTCAATTACTGAGAGAGGCATTTTAATAATGTAATTACTGATCGACTCCCACCACTACCCATGACATGTTTGTGGGGGCCTGATGAGTTGACATGATAGCAAGAGGCATCCTGAATGTTTGTGTTATCGTTGCTTCCATATAAGTCCAATCTATCAGAATATAAGACTAATTTGATTAGTAAGTGCTGTAAAGAGAAAAAAGATGAAACGCCACAATTGAGGTGTTTTGCAGCTCTGCCAAAAAATGCAATAAGAAGCGCTCAAAACATTGTATGTAACCCAAATTGAATCAGTAAAAATGTCAGGTCGCTGAGCAAAGAACAAGCCCTCACACAGCTCCAACAATGGAAAATTAAAATGTTCTAGTTATTGAAAAATAGCGACAAAAGCAATTTGTTTTTATAAATTGTTATTACGAATACATATATATATATATATATTTATATATATACAGTATATATATATATATATATACCAAATATTATGTAACGAGAGAAAGTATAAAAACACTGTCTCCTGGTGTACTGGCCTGTCTCCTGGTAGCGCCTCCAACCTCTGAACACTACGCTGACAGACACAGCAAACCTTCTTGCCACAGATCGCATTGATGTGCCATCCTGGATGAGCTGCACTACCTGAGCAACTTCTGTGGGTTGTAGAGTCCGTCTCATGCTACCACGAGTGTGAAAGCACAACCAACATTCAAAAGTGACCAAAACATCAGCCAGAAAGCATTGGTACTGAGATGTGGTCTGTGGTCCCCACATGCAGAACCACTCCTTTATTGAGGGTGTCTTGATAATTGCCAATAATTTCCATCTATTGTCTATTCCATTTGCACAACAGCATGTGAAATTGATTGTCAATCAGTGTTGCTTCCTAAGTGGACAGTTTGATTTCACAGAAGTTTGATTTACTTGGAGTTATATTCTGTTGTTTAAGTGTTCCCTTTAGTTTTGAGCAGTGTAAATATGCTTTCTCTACGCAATTTCCTTGTATTTAGAACTTTATTCCCATATACAAGCCCTTATACAGCTATGTTGATGGAAAAATAAGGTTATGGCTCTGGAAGAAAAGGAGGATAAGACGAAAACTGTAAATCTTCTGGTTAGGAAAGGGTTAAACAGCACGAACCACTATGATAAATCAGTTGCATTGTACACTGTCTGGTCTGTTTTCATTGTCTAAGAATTACATAATATCAATAAATATGCCCCACAGATTGTGTTTTCTTTTAATGGCTAAGGGTTTATTAATGCTTTTCAGAATGCTATGTTTTGTGCAAAAAAAACAACAAGTTTTCTAGTTATTCATTGGCCCACATGTAAAAAAGAAAAAGAAGGAAATGATGCAGTGTGTTTCATTTCTGCTTCAGAAATTTCGGATTTCTGTGAGGAGTAATTGCAGACCTCCCATCCATGTGCATTAGTTGGAAATTCAAAAACAGAACGTACAAGTACATTTTGATTGAAGTGCCTCATGCTATTTCCCCAATTGTAAGAAGGAAAGAAAGTCAGGCAAAATAAAATGTATTTGATTATTTGCACCTCAATGATGCAATCAAAAATAATGGAGGAACATTTTTTTTTATATAAATTTAATTTTTTTTTTCAATGTATTTGTAGTATGACTTTCTCATCACAGGCTGAAATATCTTAATAGATTCTGAAAAAAAACAATGATGGTTGGGGCCTTCATATTGGAAACAAATTCTACTGTGATTTCACATTGTTTCATCATTCTGCTTTTATAGCTTTAACTAATTTTGCGACCAGCTGTAAGGGCAAATTTTGTAAGAAATTATCGAAGCTGAAAGATCACTTATACACATGTCAGCAGGGCCGGACAGACTGAAATTTAGCTTAAGAATTTGAAAGCACATAGGCCCATGCTATCACCTTACCCCCATCTCACACATACACATTCATTTCTCATGATGGGGGTCTCTAGGACCAATTTGTAATATCTGACTTGGAATGAAATCACATTTTAACATTTTACGGAATTTAAATGTAATTCCAAAAAGCATACTAGACCTCTTTTCTCCTGAATGATAGGCCATATCTGAGTGCTTCAGAAACAAAATTTTGCATTGTGGTGCACAGGTTAGTATCGGGACTGAATGGGGTGAGCATAGAAGCTGCACAGCTTAGATGAGAGTATCCCGATTACTAAGGACCCCAGGATAACTTGTGTCTGGATTCCTCCTCCATCAGCAGCAAACTATGGTCTATAAATGTACCTGTCCTTCTCCCTCCAACAAAATAATACAAATATTCATGTATCTACTGTATATATCAAAGAAAATGTAGTTTTTTAAAGTGAAGGTGCTGCTATTTTTATTTTTGCATTAATTATTGATTATATAATCAATTATTTTTAGTATAAAATTAAAAGCACTGCTTTAACATATTTTTAGTTATTAATTTTTTCTACAGCCACTGGGAGCTGTCATTTGCATTTGCTGGTGTGTAAGTGTCTGAACATGACGCTTACCTAAAATACAACAGACCCTGTACATAGGGGACTGCGGTAGGTCTCCAACCACATCTCCCGAATTGTGGCTGCCTCCAGCTGTGACCTGGGCACGCCCCCTGGGCTGTCCAGATCACAGCTGTGGGAGGAGGACCATTTTTCTGAAATCTGCAGCTATGCTGCGAGTTCTTCTTTCCTCCTCTCATCGCCCACAGTGCTCAATGCAAACGGTGACAGGAGGTCTGGGATGATGCGAATATTGTTGGCGCTCAGCAGCCTTGGATTAGTAGTACAATATCAGGCTGCCATTTACCACTCCCCACCACTGTCAACACCGTGTCCAGCGCACAGTAGAGTAATTATCACACTGCTGTGCACTGATTACTGATATAACTATGCTATATCACTGTAATGCCTCTGAAGGAGGCACAGACATAACAAACCATGTATCTAATGCCCATCATGCGTGATACCCCCAGAGCCATGTATCTAATGCCCATCATGCATGATACGCCCCAGAGCCATGTATCTAATGCCCATCATGCTTGATACACCCCAGAATTGTGTATCTAATGTCCATCATGTGCTATACGACCCAGAATTGTGTATCTAATGTCCATCATGCGCCCTAGAGTCTTGTGTCTAATGCTCATGCTTCATACACCCCAGAGCCAAATCTCTAATCCAATCATCTGTGATACCCCCTAGAGCTGTGTATCTAATGCCCATCATGTGTGATACGCCCCAGAGCTGTGTATCTAATGTCCATCATGTGTAATATGCCCCAGAGCCGTCTATCTAATCCCAACAATCTCCCATAGAAATGGACAAAGCGTGGTCACACATTACACTACTGCTCCCATAGAAGTGGACTGAGAGGTGTCATATATTACACCACTGCTCCCATGAAGCAGCCTCAGCCCTACCAGAGTGAATGGTGGATCAAGGAGCTCATGTCTCTCGGCTTGGCTACTGAAGCCGTTAATAGTATTTTGGATTGCAGATTGAAAGTTAAACACAAATTAGTCAGTTATACATTGATGTGATTTTGCTTGAGGTCTGCAGAGTGACTTTTAGCCAATGTTCAGTTTGTACAAAAAAGGTCAGCAGTGCTATCAGGCAGGGTGCCCACGTAGCGTTTTTCAAGCGTTTATGCTGCGGAATTTCCGCAGCATAAACGCTTGTTAAACGCTAGGTAATCCGCCCCCCATGGTCCCCAAGGGGATTCCGCATGTTCTATGCACATGCTTCGGATTTTTCCGCAGCGTTTATGCTGCGTACAAAAATCCGCAGCATGTCATTTAATTTTGCGGAAGCGCTGCGGAATGGCCGCCATTGACTTGCATTGAGACGCATAGAAACCGCGACTGTACATTTGACAAGCGGATTCTATATGCGTTTCAATGTGCGGATGGTACCCAAGTCTGGAGGAGAGAAGACTCTCTTCCAGACCTGGGTACCATTGTACCTGTGAAAAAAGAATAAAATAATGAAGTTTATACTCACCTTTCCGAAGGCTTCTCTACATGCCGGCATCGCTAAAGGACCTTCGGTGACGTCACAGTCATGTGACCGCAGGCCCTTCACCGCTCTGTCTCGCGATATGCCGGCAGCCAGGAACCAGACAGGAACGAGCGCTGCAGCCACGCCGGGGCATCGGGGGTGAGTATAGCTTTATTTGTTTTCATTTTTACGGTCACACTATATAAATCCATGCCGTTTGCATGGATTTATACAGTGTGACCTAGTTGTCAAGCACTTTCCAAGTGATGCTATCGCCTGGAAAGCGCTTGTCAATCTGCATGCGGAAACGCATGTGAATCCGCATGTATTCTGCAGGAAAAACGCATGCACAATCTGCATGCGTTTTTTCTGCCAGGGAGATGTAGAAATGCTGCAGAAATATTCTGCTTCATATCTGCATCGTGGGCACATAGCCTCATTGTTAGAAAAAAAAATGAAAAAAGGGAAAAAAAACAATCCTGACAGACCTCATTTGGTTTTAGTGGGATCTGTCAGGTTTTGTTGGGTTCCATTGGAAAACTGATGTGTTAGGTTATGTACACACAGAGAGCTTCGATGCATTCAAAAACATCTTCAGGAAACAGTCTTTTTATGCTGAGTTTTACACTTGTTTTTTTTGTCCTGATGCCTTTTTTGTTAGCATTTCTTTTTTGGTTAATGTTCCTTGAAGCATTTCTCTTTTTTTGTATTTTTTTTTTGTTCACAATTGTCTAACATTTTTTAAATCTATTAAACAATTAATAAAACGCTAGCATTTAGCCTTAAATTAAAAAAAGCTAGTGTTTAACCACAAAGATGTTCACAAAATGTACCGAAGGCACCTCTGTAGCATTTTTGTATCCTTCCCACTGACTTTCATTGTAAAGTATGGAGTGGCTTCATTCCAAATACTGCCTGAAAAACTGACAGATAATTTTTCTATAATAAATGCGTTACTTACTTATATACATTAGTGCCATTAATTCCACAGCACCTTAAAGACCTCATCATCGCTGTCCCCATTGGAGCTCACAATCTAGATTCCCTATCAGTATGTCTTTGGATGGTAGGAGGAAACTGAAGAACCCGGAGGAAACCCACGCAAACACAAGGAGAACATACAAACTACTTTCAGATATTGCCTTTGGTGGGATTTGAACCCAGGATCACAGTGCTGCAAGGCTGCAGTGCTAACCACTGAGCCACCATGCTGCACTATGCCTACAATGTCTTTTTCATGCTGGTCCTCTATGGAACCCCCCTGAAAAAGAGCAAGCTATGCTCAAAAGAATGAACATAAGCATTTCTATGTAAAGACGACTTGCTGTTCATGTGTTTAGTCTAGTATAATATATATTCAGTAAAGAGCAGACATTTACAGTATTTGGGAAACATGGTAAAACTAAATATATCCACATTTTTAAGACCTTTTTATACTTTTTCAGTTTAGGAAATTGTAGATTTCTGCAAAATGGTAGGAACTGGTGATGGCTTAATACCATATTGCCTGCCAGCAAAGACCTTCATAGAAAAGCTGTACCTGCCAGCACTTGATTAAGACTAAATGTCAGAGGGGATCTTGAGATGTTACGCTTCAACTAGACTGAATCTGTTATCCCACAAGAGCAGCTTACAGGAATGTATTTCTCACTTTATTGTTTGTACTATATTCTTACTGCTCGGAGATGTCACATATATATATATTTTTTCCATCAACCTTCTTTTTATTACTTAAGAAGGCCAATACTTGTACAAAAATGTGACTATTCATGCCGATTCCAGCAGTCTAGATTATCCTCAGCTGTCTTCAGTGGACGATTGATTTGTGTATCAACTTGAGACATACATATTGCCTCTTACAAAGCTGGAATTATCTTTGAATTTCTGGCTGTATTGATGTCTCCCTGTAGACAGCACAATGTCAGAGGGTAATCTTTAGTTTCCAGGTTGCTGGAGCATATCTTTGTGATTTGGGATCGACAGTGGAGACAAGGGAATATTTATTTGTCCTAAGTAATTATAGATTTATATTATTGTACCAAGTCTGTGATAGATCCATCTTCTGTCTCTTATGCCAAAACTTCTCCATAAGGGTTGTTGATTGTCACAACAAAAGTGCTTATGTGCAAGGCCAACAGGAACATGCATTATTCATAAGTCAGAGAGTTTTCAAGCGGTTACTTCTCACCATCTTTAAAGAGGTGGTTCAGTTTAAACAACATCCATCCATTTAAAGAAATTCTCAATTATTTCCACAAATAGTTTTTAGCATAAGGGGACATAGCCAGTGTGTTTTTTTATTCCACCCCACCTTGTAAAAATAAAGCATTAAATGACACCTAATGGAATTCAACAACTATTTTTTTAATACATCCATGAACTGAGTCCTTTGGGGAGAAAGATGCTCTTTGTGTTATGATCTGCAACAAGTACTAAGGAAAGATAGGGGAAAGCTGTCCCTACAGAAAGACTAAGCTGAATCCCTACGATGTAGCTGGCTGCCTGTTCCTAGCGAACAGACCCGCCTTAGTCCTCGGCTTGTCTGAACGAGGACCTGTAGCATAATAGCATAGCATAATCGCATGATGTCATAGACCTAATGGAAAAAAGAAGAATTAGCTGGGTAAAAAGGAGAAATGAGCAATTGTTAAGTACACAGTGCAATATAATATGATGACTGCAATATATTAAGACGATAAAAACTTTGATGGGAGGAGGAGTGCTTCTTTAATCTCAATAAAAGGTGCTGTCCTTGATCACACTGTCACAAGTGCCATGACAACTAGAGCTTTGCACCTTAAATATTTTTAAGCCTGTTTGTATTAACCAGTGTCATACAAAATCTGTGCATGTCCACTTTAAACTGCAGCCTAAACTTTACCATTATCATTGTGCACAAATCAACAAATCCATAGTCTTGTCCACTGGAGCAAGTAATTGCTTCCAAATTAGCTTCAAGTGATTGTGTCTTCTGCTGGACCTTTGAAGCCCATTACTTTGACAGAGATTAGACTTGTTGAAGGATTCTCTCGTACTCTGGTAGACCAGTGGGATCCTTGCTGTAATACTTTTACAAATGGAAAGAATCAAAGTACCCAGATTGTTTAAATGTACATCTAATGTATAAAGTTGAAACCTACCCCATAATGCTCTATTCAGGAAAGAAAATTCTAACATTTTCTCTTTTCTGGAATATTGAAGAAGAAATTCACACCAAATGACAAACTGCTGGTAATTTTGTCACATTGTATAAGCTGATGGGATAACACATTTTTATTTTAGATGTTTTAATGTAAATTTGGTAAGCAAGTCCTCAGATCACCCTTATATGCGAGATTATGTTAATGACTGCTGAAAATACCTTAGGTGCCAATAACCATTAGATCCTGCAAGACTGAGTTTGTGTATATCATTCTCCAATATATATGTATGTACCTACAACTCACTATATCTCTGCCTATGAGTCTATATTATATGTCTAATAGAATTTAATGTAGAGTGAGAAAACATTATATGTTAAATATTTACAGAATTGCCATAATATTTGCATAGAAATTCTGGCTACCCTTAGAAATATTCACTTTCATCCTGTATTATCTTGCAGTTTACACTGTTCTCCACTGCCATTCATAAACATGAATCTATCCTTACGGAAAATAAAAATTGCCTTTTTCAGTAGCTATATGGGGTGGTAGCTGAACTGCTAGCCTCTGTTAAGTGAGCATCTTTCAATAAAAATCTGACCATGAAAGGTAATTTATTTCTTATTTTAAATTGTCATTTTTTTCCAATCATTTTCCAGAACTCATAGGGCCCGATTCATCAGTATTCTGTTGTGAAAAGCTTTGAAAAGTTGCAAAATTTTGGCGCAACACGAGGCTGTGCTAAAATTTTGCGACTTTTGGTCTTTTACACCATTTTTTGCTGGTTTCCACAAAGTAGGCAGGGCGGAGCTGAGGCGGGATGAGGCATGGTGTCCGCTGCTCATCATATTCACGATGAGAGCTGGCATTCGCTACCCAACAAATCTTACTTCAGCAGTGATTGGAGTAAGATTTCTGGCAAGGTGCCTGCCACTTGTCCGACACTACTCCTGATTCATATAAAGGCATGTGCTTCTTCGTGAATCAAGAGTGTGAATGATGGGGAGATGTAATGGAAGCTTACAATCATCCTGTAAGTGTAGTGCCGGCGTCCCTGCCCTCTGCTAGGCAGGGACGCTGCTCCCCTCACCGCTCTGCTCCGTGCCCGGCTTCCTTCCCCCGCTCTGCTGTCAGCGCGCGCTCCGTCCCGGCGTCCTCCTCCTGCTCTGCTCTCAGCGCGCGCTCCTTCCCGGCCCCTGTGCTTAGGGCGCGCGCGCGCGCGCTCCCCTCCTCTTAAAGGGGCCGCGCGCGCCGCCCTAAAGAGTCCCCGGCCAATGGCCGGAGGACTTCATCATATATAAGGCACCTCCTCCAAAATGGAGGTGCCCGAGCAATGTTGTTTGCACCTGTGTCTCACCTGTGCTTCAGCCCTCAGGTCCCGTTGCCAGTTACCTGCCAGTTACCTGCCAGTTACCTGCCAGTTTCCTGCCAGTTTCCTACTTGTTACCTGCCTGCCTGCCTGAGGTCCGACGGTCTGCCTTACAACTCCGGTCAGTCTGTCTAAGGACCAACTTGTCCGCTCACCTGGGAGCGCACATCAGCTACCTGCCTGCTTGCCTGAGGTCCGACGGTCTGCCTTACAACTCCGGTCAGTCTGTCTATGGACCAGCTTGCCCGCTCACCTGGGAGCGCTTCTCCGCTACCTGCCTGCTTGCCAGCCCGGAGGCTCCGTTGTCACGTGCTGTGACCACCAGCTATCTCAGAGACTCTTGCCCGCTCACCTGGGAGCGCATCTCCATTACCTGCCTGCTTGCCAGCCCGGAGGTCCCGTTGTCACGTGCGGTGACCACCTGCTATTCCAGAGACTCTCGCTTGCTCACCTGGGAGCACACATCTACCATCTGCCTGCTAGCCTACCCGGAGGCTCTGCCATCACAGGTCGTACCTACCCCTTACCCAGAGACTGCCCTGATCACTTGCCGTAACTCCCTGTCCGTTCATCCAGAGACTGCCACCCGCTCCCTTACAAGGGCCGCCCCCTTGTATAGTAGCTCAGAGGTTCCGCCTCCCGGACCCGTTACAGTTTGCTCGGGCCATGGAACCCGGTGGCACCCAAGCTCCCTCGCTCTCGGACCTCTGTCTTGAACTGTCCCGTCAGAGGTCCCAACAGGAGGCCATCCTGGGTCACCTGCGGAATGTTAATACTCGCCTGAACACTCTGTCTGATCCACCAACAACCTCCGCCAGTGCCATATCTTGCAATCCGGCAGCTCCGCTGCCCACTAATACTATGGTATCCTACCCCGGACCCCGGCTCTCTGCACCTCCTCGCTTCGGAGGCGACCCCGTCCTGGCTCGGGGCTTCATAAATCAGTGCACCCTGCACTTTGAACTTTTGTCCCATCAGTTTAATTCCGATCGGGCCAAAATTGCCTTTATCATGTCCCATCTCACCGGGGAGGCCCTGGCCTGGCTAAATCCTCTATGGGAGAGAGGAGACCCCCTGGTGTCCAACTTGCCTGCTTTTCTCTCGGCTTTCCGGAAAGTCTTCGACGAACCCGGACGGAAGACCTCATCTGCATCATCGTTGCTACGCCTCCGTCAGGGGAGTCTCACCGTGGGCCAATATGCCATACGGTTCCGTACCCTTGCCTCGGAGCTGGCCTGGGATAACGACGCTCTGGTTTCCGTCTTCTGGGAGGGTCTGTCCGGCCGTATTAAAGATGAACTTGCCGGTCGGGACATTCCTACCACTCTCGATGACTTAATAACTCTTGCCACCCGGATTGACCTACGGTTCCAGGAGCGTGCCAAAGAGGTCACCCGTGAGAGAAGGATTCCACGTTTAGCTCCTACTTTCCAGAAACCCGTCATTCCCTCCATCTCTCCCCAGGTACACTCTCCTGAGCCTATGCAGGTCGACCAGACCAAGATGGTCAAAACCCGTCAGGACTCACGCCGTGCCGAGGGGAGCTGCTTCTACTGTGGCAGTAAGGAGCACCGGATCCGTGCCTGCCCGGAGAGGTCGGGAAACGCCTGTGTCTAGGTTCGCTCAGAGAGGTCCACCTAGACAAGAATAAATCCTCTCCATCCCTGCTGTTGTCAGTTTCGATCATCTACGGGGAGAACCGTTATTTCGAACTAGCCCAACTTGACTCTGGAGCAGCCGGGAACCTTATTTCACAGTCCCTGGTTGAGAAATACCGCATCCCCACCAAACCTCTGGCTGTACCCTTGTCTGTCGCTGCCGTGGATGGGGGCCTCTTACCTCGCCCCATTCAACTCATCACCGAATCCATTACCCTGCAGGTGGGAATGCTGCACTCTGAAAGTATCTCCTTTCATGTTCTACCTGGACTCTCTCACGCCCTCTTGCTAGGTCTGCCCTGGCTCCAGAGACATGCACCCGTGCTAGACTGGCAAACCGGAGAGGTCCTTCGCTGGGGACAAGACTGTCATAAAACCTGCCTGGTACCCGTCCATCCCGTCCGTCCCTCTCCTACCCCAGCTAATCTACCTGGACTTCCGATTCCTTATTGGTCTTATGCAGATGTCTTTAATAAAAAGGAGGCAGAGACATTACCACCACATAGACCATACGACTGTCCCATCGATCTGCTACCCGGTACTACTCCTCCCCATGGGCGTATCTATCCTTTATCCGCTGCTGAGACCCGGTCAATGTCCGAATATATTGAGGAGAATCTGGCCAGAGGATTCATCCGGAAATCTACCTCCCCGGCGGGAGCAGGCTTCTTTTTCGTCAAAAAGAAGGACGGCTCTCTCCGTCCCTGTATAGACTATAGAGGCCTAAACCTGATCACGGTGAAGAATAAGTACCCCCTTCCGCTCATTCCAGAATTATTTGATCGTCTGAGGGGGGCTAGGATCTTCACCAAACTGGACCTTCGTGGGGCGTACAACCTGGTTCGTATTCGTCAGGGAGATGAATGGAAGACGGCATTCAACACCCGGGACGGCCACTATGAATACCTGGTAATGCCCTTTGGTCTCTGTAACGCTCCTGCCGTCTTTCAAGAGTTGGTCAATGACATCTTCCGGGACCTTCTCTACTCCTGCGTAGTGGTGTACCTGGACGACATCTTGGTCTTCTCTCCGGATCTCCAGACTCACCGGAGGGACGTTCGTCAGGTCCTGCTCAGGCTAAGGCAGAACCATCTCTACGCTAAATTTGAGAAGTGCCTCTTTGAGCAGACCTCGCTTCCGTTTCTGGGCTACATTATCTCTCAGACCGGCCTACAAATGGATCCTGAGAAACTGTCTGCCATCGAGAAATGGCCCCGACCGGAGGGGTTGAAGGCCATTCAGCGATTCCTGGGCTTCGCCAACTACTACCGCCTCTTCATACCACACTTCTCTTCCCGGACGGCCCCAATTTCTGCGCTCACCCGTAAAGGTACTAATCCCAAAGAGTGGCCACCCGAAGCAGAGGAGGCCTTTCTTTCCCTTAAACAGGCCTTCTCTTCCGCCCCGGTGCTGCATCGCCCAGATGGCAACAAGCAGTTCTTCCTGGAAGTTGACGCCTCCTCCTCTGGAGCCGGAGCGGTACTTACTCAAAAATCATCTTCCGGGAGGATGGTAACTTGTGGCTTCTTCTCTAAACTCTTCTCCTCCTCTGAGCGCAACTATTCCATAGGAGACCGAGAGTTATTGGCCATCAAACTGGCATTGGAGGAGTGGCGTTACCTGCTCGAGGGGGCTCTTCACCCGGTAATAATTTACACTGACCACAAGAACTTGGCTTACCTCCAGCATGCCCAGAGACTTAACCCGCGCCAAGCCCGGTGGTCCTTGTTTTTTGCTCGTTTTGATTTTGTCCTTCATTTTCGCCCGGCTGACAAAAACGTCAAGGCGGACGCCTTGTCTCGATCCTTTCTGGTGTCTGATCTCGAGGAGGATCCGAAACATATCATCGATCCCGCCAGAGTAATGCAGGTGGCTCCCGTGAGTCTAAATCGTCTTCCTCCTGGTAAGACGTTCGTACCAGTACCTGATCGGGAGAAGATCCTACACTGGGGTCATTCGTCTAAACTAGCTGGCCACGCCGGTCAGAAAAAGACCCTCCAGCTTATTACCCGGCACTACTGGTGGCCTAACCTGCACAAGGATGTAATAGACTTTGTTTCTGCCTGTGTGTCCTGCGCCCGCAACAAAGTTCCGAGACACCTGCCGGCCGGCCGCCTCCTACCTCTGCCAGTACCTGCTGCCCCCTGGCAGCATATAGCGATGGACTTCATTACTGATCTGCCCATCTCTGCCGGTTGTACGGTCATTTGGGTGGTCGCTGACCGCTTCTCCAAGATGGCTCACTTCATTCCACTGCCAGGTCTTCCGTCTGCACCCGAGCTGGCTAAAGACTTTATCCGCCACATCTTCCGTCTTCATGGCCTGCCCCGTCACATCGTGTCGGATCGTGGGGTACAGTTCACTTCCCGTTTCTGGAGAGCCACTTGTAAATTGCTGGACGTCACCCTGGACTTCTCCTCCGCTTACCACCCACAGTCTAATGGTCAAGTGGAGCGGATCAATCAGAACCTGACCAGTTACCTTCGGCACTTCGTTAATGCCCACCATTCCGACTGGGTGGATCTCCTGCCATGGGCCGAATTCTCGTACAACAATCACGAGAGCGAGTCTTCCTCCAAATCCCCGTTTTTTGTAGTCTACGGTCAGCATCCTCGGATCCCGTTTCCCGTCTCCACCTCGGCGGACAATCCGGCTGCGGAATCTCTTGTTAACAAATTTTCCTCCATATGGGAGAGTACCCGGTCCGCACTCCTTCTGTCATCCGAGCGTATGAAAAGACACGCTGACAAAAAACGTCTGGACCCTCCTCAATTCCGCCCTGGGGATAAAGTCTGGCTCTCGTCCAAATATGTCCGGCTCAAGATCCCTTCCTATAAGTTAGGGCCTCGGTTCATCGGCCCACTGGAGGTCATCAGTCAGATCAACCCGGTGGCCTATAAATTGAAACTCCCGGCCAACTTACGGATCCCTAACTCCTTCCATGTATCTCTCCTCAAACCTGTGGTACTTAACTCTTTTTCCAAGTCTACAGGTACGCCTCCTGCTCCGGTTTCTGCTGAGGACGAGTTTGAGGTAGAGAACATTCTTGCCACCAAAAGGGTAAGAGGAAAGACCTTTTTTCTGGTAGATTGGAAGGGGTTTGGTCCTGAGGAGAGAACGTGGGAGCCCCGGGAGAACATCCATGCCCCTCTCATCCTAGCTAAATTTCTGTCTGGCCTAAAAAAGGGGGGGCCTAAAGGGGGGGGTACTGTAGTGCCGGCGTCCCTGCCCTCTGCTAGGCAGGGACGCTGCTCCCCTCACCGCTCTGCTCCGTGCCCGGCTTCCTTCCCCCGCTCTGCTGTCAGCGCGCGCTCCGTCCCGGCGTCCTCCTCCTGCTCTGCTCTCAGCGCGCGCTCCTTCCCGGCCCCTGTGCTTAGGGCGCGCGCGCGCGCGCTCCCCTCCTCTTAAAGGGGCCGCGCGCGCCGCCCTAAAGAGTCCCCGGCCAATGGCCGGAGGACTTCATCATATATAAGGCACCTCCTCCAAAATGGAGGTGCCCGAGCAATGTTGTTTGCACCTGTGTCTCACCTGTGCTTCAGCCCTCAGGTCCCGTTGCCAGTTACCTGCCAGTTACCTGCCAGTTTCCTGCCAGTTTCCTACTTGTTACCTGCCTGCCTGCCTGAGGTCCGACGGTCTGCCTTACAACTCCGGTCAGTCTGTCTAAGGACCAACTTGTCCGCTCACCTGGGAGCGCACATCAGCTACCTGCCTGCTTGCCTGAGGTCCGACGGTCTGCCTTACAACTCCGGTCAGTCTGTCTATGGACCAGCTTGCCCGCTCACCTGGGAGCGCTTCTCCGCTACCTGCCTGCTTGCCAGCCCGGAGGCTCCGTTGTCACGTGCTGTGACCACCAGCTATCTCAGAGACTCTTGCCCGCTCACCTGGGAGCGCATCTCCATTACCTGCCTGCTTGCCAGCCCGGAGGTCCCGTTGTCACGTGCGGTGACCACCTGCTATTCCAGAGACTCTCGCTTGCTCACCTGGGAGCACACATCTACCATCTGCCTGCTAGCCTACCCGGAGGCTCTGCCATCACAGGTCGTACCTACCCCTTACCCAGAGACTGCCCTGATCACTTGCCGTAACTCCCTGTCCGTTCATCCAGAGACTGCCACCCGCTCCCTTACAAGGGCCGCCCCCTTGTATAGTAGCTCAGAGGTTCCGCCTCCCGGACCCGTTACAGTAAGTATGCGTATTTGTAACAAGACACCTTGCCAGCTTCAAGCAAGGGATTCAAACCCCCCACCAGCTAGCTAGATGCAAGCTCCTACAGGAAGACCCCCTGTGGATCCAAAACATGCGGTCTGCTTTGTTCAGACAGATAGGAATTCCATACCGAGTTATGGAAATACTATACGTCCTAGCCATACATCATGTATATTTCAGAGATCCCCAGGAAATGGCGAATGTTTGCATGGGTCTTGACCTATTCTAGCAAAGTAGGGATAGGGAGATATGTAGAATAACTAGCAAGAAACATATAGTACAGCTGGGTTTAGTCTCAATGCATCGCAGGGGCCGGGCTGGGTCTTATGACACCAGAACTGCCTACCTAGGACCGTCCATTAAGGAGTTTTGACCCATCTGAAGTTTTGGAATTATCTGCCAGGGACACAGGGAGGGGACTCCGGTTCAGCCCAGAGGGCAGGAGGGGGGTTACCCAAGGGAAATATAAGCTAGAGTAAGGCCATGTATGTCTCTCTCTGATGCATGCAGTCCACTTGCTGGGGCTCACGTCGAATAACTTGCTGCGAAGGACCTAGGAACCGCTGGAAGCTCAGGCCCCCATGAGGCCCAGCGCACACATGGTTGGACGCCACCGGTAATTGACATGATTCATCTGCTTATATCTTTTGTCCTACCACTATTGTATTGATATACACAAGGGTTATACATATATAACGGTCAGATATGCCTTGTATTGTCTAGTGTGCCCTTAAGGCGATTAAATATATAATTTAACCATAAGCTGCTCTTTTACCTCGATCCACGAATCCCCACGTCCATTTCTCAGTTTAACTTCCCGTGCTACCGAGGCTGGTTTCTGGCCCAATATAATTCCCATTAACGGACCTGGCTTATATCAAACAGGAACTGGTGGCAGTTCTACCAGCTTATAAGATTCTGTTTCACTGGGGCTACTGAAAGGGGCCTCTCAGCCTGACAGGGGTGTGAGTGAAATTTGAGCCATGTCAGTGACTACTTAGGCCACAGCCTCTCACTCCCAGTGCCTCCCTGGGCCAATGTGGACAAGGGGTGTCTGTGTAAAACTGTGCACCAACGTGACGATCTGCAGCCCTCAGGGACGCGTAAGGTCAGATTGGTAAAGTGCGGATCCGTATCACGTGATCCGTCAGACGTTTTAGTGACATCAAGCGGGGTGGCGAGGTGTGGATTAATCACAAGGAGCATCTCACTCCAGCACATCTCCTCATTAAGACTGGCGTGAACAACGCCGGTCTGGATGAATCCGGCCCATGGTTTTTTGTAAGTCACTTTTTTCATTTGTAATACAAAAGTATAAAGGACAGAAAAAGTGAACAACTTCCCAAGTCACACTAGTAGACATATAGCTACATAGACTTGTATCCAGAGATATAGAGAGTTATTCTAAATGTGCAGATGTCGGAAAATAAGCTGTAAAAATCCAGATGTACAATGTATTATTCTTAAACTGGACATACTAAACTTCAGAATGTTAGTCCTTGTGCTCTTGGAAGGGTCATTTTAAGTATGTGTAAAAGAAGAAATTGATGGCTTCCTCTCCAAATTCGTCCTTAAGGTTTTATACCCACTGGAACATCTTTGGTGTTTAAAGGCTTAGGAAATTTATGGGGTAGCGTTGAAAGCCTGATCTTTTTAATGGACCGTTCATGTTTTTCATGTACTTTTCTTCTTTGAGTTTCCTTGTTCACAAGAAAAGGAAAATATATTTTGCTAGGTTTGAAAGATTGTCTATAGAGGATAAATGAGTGGCTGAAGCTCACAAACATGTAGGTATGTTGAAAATCCTAATTCACTGTGGAAGAATCCATGCTGTCTTTATCACATAGGTTTTAGCCATGTTCACAGAAAAAGAAGTAGAAAAGTATATTAGAACTTGCTATCTTGTTACTTCTGTAAAGTTTAAGATAGTATTCCTTTCTCAAGAATCTGCAAAAACATTAGTGCACGCCCTCATCATCTCCCGCCTCCACTACTGCAACCTCCTGCTCTGTGGCCTCCCTTGTAACACTCTCGCACCCTTCCAATCTATCTTAAAGTCTGCTGCCCGACTAATCCACCTGTCCCCCCGCTATTCCCCGGCCTCTCCCCTCTGTCATTCCCTTCACTGGCTCCCCATTACCCAGAGACTCCAGTTCAAAACCGTAACCATGGCATACAAAGCCATCCACAACCTATCTCCTCCATACATCTGTGACCTTGTCTCCCGGTACTTGCCTGCATGCAACCTCTGATCGTTACAAGATCTGAAGTCTTTTGTGGTAGTTGTGGATGAGGTTCTTTATTTTCTCAGATGGTAAAGCTGCCCATTCTTCTTGGCAAAAAGCCTCCAGTTCCTGTAAAATCCTGGGCTGTCTAGCATGAACTGCGCGCTTGAGATCTCCCCAGAGTGGCTCAATGATATTGAGGTCAGGAGACTGAGATGGCCACTTCAGAACCTTCACTTTGTTCTGCTGTAGCCAATTACTGGTCGACTTGGCCTTCTGTTTTGGATTGTTGTCATGTTGGAACATCCAAATACGTCCCATGCGCAGCTTCCGGGCTGATGATTGCAAATTTACCTCCAGTATTTGCTGATAACGTTCTGCATTCATCTTTCCTTCAACTTTTACCAAGTTTACTGTGCCTTTGTAGCTCACACATCCCCAAAACATCTGCGATCCACCTCCGTGCTTTACAGTAGGAATGATGTTCCTTTCATCTTAGGCCTTGTTGACCTCTCTCCAAATGTAACGTTTATGGTTGTGGCCAAAAAATTCAATTTTGGTCTCATCACTCCAAATTACCTTGTTCCAGAAGTTTTGAGGCTTGTCTCTGTGCTGTTTGGCATATTGTAGACAAGATACTTTGTGGCATTTGCGCAGTAATGGCTTTCTTCTGGCGACTCGACCATGCAGCCCATTTTGTTCAAGTGTCTCCTTATTGTGCATCTTGAAACAGCCACTCCGCTAGTTTTCAGAGAGTCCTGAATTTCAGCTGATGTTATTTGTGGGTTTTTCTTTGCATCCCGAACAATTTTCCTGGCAGTTGTGGCCAAAATTTTTGTTGGTCTACCTGACCGTGATTTGGTTTTTACAGAGCCCCTGATTTTCCATTTGTTAATCACAGTTTGAATTCTGCTGACTGGCATTATCAATTCCTTGTATATCTTTTTGTATCCCTTTCCTGTGTTATACAGTTCAACTACCTTTTCATGTAGATCCGATGACAATTCTTTTGCTTTCCCCATGACTCACAATCCAGAAACATCAGTGGCTGGATGAAAGATGCAAGAGAGTGTCTGGATCCCAGAAACTCAGTCTGCTTTTATGCACACACACTGATTACAAGCAAACAGGTCACAGGTGAGGATGTTACCTTTAGTAGCCATTCAAACCCATTTGTGTCAAATTCTGAGCATTTCATCAGGCCAAAATCACCAGGGTATGTGAACTTTTAATCAGAGTCATTTGGATGTTTTTGGTTGTCATTAAGATTTAAAAAGAGAAAACACAGTAGTTTGACAATAAATGGCTTCACCCAACCAATAACCATGAGTGGAGAAAAAGTTTTTTTTTATCATCATTCATATTCTCTGAAACAAGGCCAAGAAAGCAAAACTTCTGCCGGGATTTGTAAATCTTTGAGCACAACTGTATCTCTACAGCATTTCTCTTCCAAGCTGAAATAGCTCCTTAAAGTCAAAACAACTCCTAACAGCTATTGCAACAAACAGACAAAAAGTATATCCCACATTGTAACTTTAAAGAGAATGTGTCACTGGGTCAAAAGTGGTGAGTGTTTGCTCTTGTTTTATTTCCTCTGCTTCCCTGTCCTGAGTATTACATTTTGTTTTAAATCTGCCATATGGTTCCAGACATATGGGCCATTTTATTTGATGCTATTTTATTGGGTCTCTAGAAAGGGGTGAGGCTCACAGGATTGTCTGTGGGGTGTCTTTAGGCTGCTCTACATAATTACCCTGTGAGCCACACCCCATTGTAAAGACTATACAAATGAGCACATAATTAAAAGGCCCATATCCCTGTAACCTTATGTTGGATATTAAAAAAACTATAAGCGGAAAACTCAAGGGAGCAGCGAGAATAAAATAAGAGCAAAAACTGTCCGCTTTTACCATGGTGAAAAGGCCTCTTTAAGTACTCCTCCTACTCTAAAGTACTAAGTATTTTAAATATCTTTGAGTGACATTGTCACAAGGCTTCTCAGAGTTTTTTGAAGGAATTGAACTCTGGATAGCACATGATGCAACCAACAGATTATTTCCATGCAGACTCCCAATGTATCTCATCAAAAAGTTAACAAAAGACTGTTGATTCTCAAACAACTGGATACGAGACATTGGAGAGAGGAAGAAAGATTTACTGTTTAAATTATTTAGTTTATAAAGTAATTACAAGAATTAATGAAATAGATTTCAACAGACTACGAGCAGTGATTCTACTTTACCAGTCTTTTGTGATACAGATTTATTGTACATAAATCACAAGATTTGTTCAGTCCTTGAGGTCTGTTTAGTGTATGACCGAGGGAAATTTTAGAATGTTACTAATGTGATGTCAGTTATTACTTTTCTGTAAAGCCTCAAAAGATCAAAAAGAAAACTGTTTTATTGCAAGCATACATAGCCAAGTCGGGGGGCAGGTAGATTAAAGCATAGCTCAGGATCCCCTTTATTTAGGTTTTAGTTTCCAGAGAATGTTTGTTTGTGCCAATAACCAGATAATAACATTTTAACACTTTTCATGAGCTTCTTTGTAAATTTTGGGTTTTGCTGGAGGATGCAGCTGTTTTTTGTATTTTTTTGGTATTTTGGTTTACTTCAAAGCTCCTTTAGAAACTATCATATAAATATGAACAGAATTGCTTCATTGAGAAAATCTCTTTGCTTCCTATTGGACTTGAGCCTAATTCAAGTACCAGTGGTTTTCACATACACAAAAAATTCTACTGATGTCATCAGTGTTTTGGATCCGAGTGTCAATGTTATGCACGTAACTTACTCATACACGGGTAATTGGAATAATAATGCCTACAACACAGCAGAGCCACAGCGACACCCTACTGGTCTCTGTACAGGCTAAACAATGCCTAGCTGCACAACTAAAAATACCACCTTGGACCTGGCTCCTTAAAAGGCTGCGAAGAGGTTTCTCATACCTCCTGTGCTCCTGAGAAACCAGAGGGGAGGCCGCTGTGCACAGCTAACCAGGAGAGCGAAAGTGTGCAAAGGGATACGAGGACCCAGGCTGAGAAAACTTAAAGCATGTGCATGAAGGAGACATAAGGAGAATAATAAATGAAACAAGAATGAGCTCACACCAACTTAACTCAGGAAAAGGGAAAGGTGCTGGTAAGGCAGACCAACAAACATACAGCAGAAACACAAACGGTGTTTGCCTAGCAGGGAAAATCCCTTCTCTGAAAAGCTGGAACTCCTTAACACTAATCCACTTAGAAGTATAGCCAGCAAGGAAATGTAGCGAAGGGAGAATATATATAGCCCCACCCAGAATGTGATAAGGCAATCGAAACGGGACAGTGGGAAACACCTGAAGAGATGCAAACCCAGAAAGGAAAAATAAAGGCAATAAGAACCATCAACATAAGGACAGGGAAGAAAAGGTATATAGCTCAGCAGACAGCAGAACTGATCATGGAGCAAGAGGTCACTGGTTCAAATCCCCAAACCAAGGCATGACAGTCATCAATCTTTGATCCATGCGTCATCAGAGTTTCATCAGTGTTTTTTACATATGGATAAATTAATAAATTGCAAAGCTTATCCTATCCTTTGCAATGTGAATAATGGGCAGCACACTGATGTCCTGAGCTGTCCATGATGTTTACAGACCCATAGACTTGTATTGGCACTTTTCATCTATGCTGCTGGCAAAAAATGGAAATGTCTCCATAATTTTTGCATGGACATGCGGTTCGCGAAAAAACTGAGACATGTGAATAGCAGCATAAATTTTAATGAGTACATGTTCTATCCTTGAAAAATACAGATATAACACTTACATGAAACAGACGTTTGAATTGTGCCTTAAATAGAACTGCAATTAAGATTTTATACCCCAAACTAGTCATCTATGTAATGATATTTTAATGCTGAGTAAATCCCTACATTTCTTGTAGAAATCTGTTTTGCTGTTTTAGAGAAATCCATAGTTGAAATTGTAATCTAATGAGTCGCCAGTGCATTAAGGTGAGCTTTACACTTACAGTAATGCTTCTCTCTATTTCCCACTTGGCTGCTGCTTCTCCGTGACTGACGGGTCGCTCATGTTTCAGTGATCTATCAGTCGGAGACAGGAAGCAGGTAGCGAGTGGGAATAGCAGAACTGTAAGTGCAATGCCCGCCCACTGCACTTGTAACTAATTAACGTGCAATTTCATCTATGGATTTTTCTAAAACAGCAGAATGGATTTGTACAAGAAAGGTAAGGATTTAATTAGCATTAAAGCACCTTTACACAAATGCCATTAGTTTGGGGGAATAAATTCTGTTGACAGTTTATCTTTAAAGGATTTAGAAGGTATCTATGATAGCTGAAATTGTTGTGGAAATGGTCTTATGCTGACAACTTTGGCATTACCGCTGCGCCCTATGATTGGCTCAAATGGTCATATGCACTGTAGCCATGATGTCACCTCTGTAGCCTGTCAACAAATACCTTGGACATCACCAAGGAGGCAGTGCTGGAGCAATATGGGTGACTATAGCTGAGTTTGCTATTTTTAACCTCTGCTAGCCTATAGAATAAAAAAACTTTTTGTAAAGCAACTTTGTCATTTAGACACTTATTTGTAATATCATTAAGACATGCAAACTGCTTCATTAGCAGTCAACAGTCCGACAACTGCTTCAATTCAATAGCCCAATTTTTTTTTAGAACTAGATGTGAAAAGAAAGATAAATAATCACTTTATTGAATCTTGAATCAAATTAGAAGGCACTATTTCAATGAAAATTATAAATAAGGCCGAATTAAAGTAAGAGCATAGCTAAGTACTAGCTAAATGTGTGCTTGGGAACAAAGCCAATGGGAAGAACGTGCAAACTACGGCATCTTCCAAGCATGAAGTATTTTCTGCTTGGGATTAATGGCCCTGAACTGCTCCTATTTACATTTTTACTTGGTTTGTCAGATAATGTTCTTTGGCAATTAATAGGTAAAACAGACATAACTTGACAGCATCTTGTAAGATCTGTCTAAAATATTGACATTGTGTAATAATTATATTAAAGGTTTACTAGAGTATTTGTCTTTAGAGAGTAACTATTTATGATTTCATGTCCATAAGGATTTAGTAGCACATCATAATTGATTGATTAATAAGAAAAATGTAATAAAATTAAGGAGAGAGAAATTATCTAAAAATATGCATTAATCCTTTAAATCATGTGCTTGGGCAGCAGAAATACTGCATGATGTATTTTTCATTGATGGATGTTGCTGAAGTAGCATCATTGCCACAACCCCTTTTCTAAATCAAAGTTGCTGATCACTGTTGGATGATATAACCTCAGCCGCTCTCACCATGACTTGTTAGCTTTTTTGCTTTATGAGACGTCTATTTCATATAAAGTCTTTAGTTTTGCTGCTAAATCCTATCCATAGGAGACTCAATTGAACTGCATCAATCCTTATCTCTGTCAGGACAGAGTCAGGAAGCCCCTCATACAAAACAGATGATTGGCTGGTTTGGCTTACTTTAAAAGAAATCTGTCAGCAGGATTTTGCTTTTGAATCCAAAAGCAGCATAATGTAGGGGTAGAAAGCCTGATTCCAGCGATGTGTCACTTACTGGACTGCTTGCTGTAGTTTTGATAAAATCCCTTTTTACTCTGCTGTAGATGTAGTAGTGGTCAGCATGCGGAGCTGTGTATAATCCCACTCACACCACTGATTAATAGCTTTCTGCCCATACACAGAAGGTGGCAATCAGTCGTGAATGTGGGTTTACAGAGATTAGCCTGACTAACTTGCTTGCGAAACCTAATCCTCTGATGATAATCTCCTGATGATAAAACATTGATTGTATAGAAATTACATCAAGCTGCTTAGCAAGTGACACATCCCTGAAATTAGGCTTTCTTCCCTTATATTATGCTTCTCTCAGATTAAATGGTAACACTTGATGACAGATTACCTTTAATCCCTTCATCCCCCAAGCCATTTTCCTTTTTTTTGTTTTTTGTTTTTTCTTCCAAAAGCTATAATTTTTTTATATTTCCATCAGTGTAGCCATACGGAGGCTTGTTTTTTGCGGGACAAGCTGAACCATAGTGAATGGTACCATTGTATTTTACCATATAGTGTACTGGAAAACAGGAAAAAAATAAAATTGCAAATCCACAATTGTTTTTGGGGTTTTTAATTTATCATGTTCACAATATGGTAACACTGACCTGCCAATAGAATTCTCCAGGTCAGTACGAGTACGCAGATACCAAACTTGTATATTTTATTTAAGTGGTGAAATATATGTATTTTTATCATTGTTTTATTTTCAGTGAGGCAAAAGGGAGGTGATATAAACTTTTTGTGTTTTTTTTTCTTCATATTTTTAATAACTCTTTTTTACTTTGATAGTCCCCTTAGGAGACTTGAAGCTGCGATCGCCTGTGCTATGCATAGCAAAAGTGACTATCTCCCAGGAGTCGGTGTAGACAGTAACATCGAAATGACAGGCACGGGCGTCTTCAACAAACCCCCGACTATTATGACAACCCATCCGCGATCAAGTCATGGACATGCCGATAGGAGCGTGAAATGATGTGGGCCCCACCAGCTTGTGTTAAATCCTGCTGTCAGAGATTGACAGTGGGATCTAACAAGTTAACAGCTACGGACATAGCACCACCTCACCCACAGCTGTTAAAGGCACAAAATAGCTTATTAAGTCAGCTGTCATGAGTGGTGAAAGTTGCAGGCTCCGCGTCGGAGCCCGCATCAAAGTTAGGGACACAACATAAGATGTAAATATACATTATATGTCATGAAGGGGTTAATATGTTGCGTTCTGTAGCTAGTTAGAGAAACATTTCATTCAAATTTTCTTTATCTGGTAGTAAAACTGATACCACCAGACACAAAACTAACATAATAGTAAACTTTGGAATTTTGATCTACACCTAGTAGAACAAAAGAAAAAGTACCTGATGTATGTGAAGCAGCCACTACAAACGAGATACCTGTGCTAGTTGGATGCCAGGGGAATCATTTTTTAATATTGTACAATTTGGATTACTCTTGTCCATATTTTTCCCTATTAGAATAGATCAGGTTTTTATATTTTGCGGTTAATTAACTCCTTCCTGTCATATGGCGTACTATTACATCATATGTCTGATCCCAGTCTTTGGTGCCATCTCAGAAACTGAGCTTGAATCATTTCTGTCTGACTGTGATACACAGCCAGGATCTGCCTCTAAGGCCACGGCCACACTGTCAGTATTTGGTCAGTATTTTTTCTCAGGAGTGGGAGCCAAAACCCGGTGAGGAACAATCAGAGAAAAGGTAGAATAGAAACAAGTCACCAATTCTGCATTTATCACCCACTCCTGGTTTTGACTTCCACCCCTGAGAAGAAATACTGATCGAATACTGACCAAATACTGATATTGGGGAAAAGCCCTAACAGCAGTGGTTGGAGCCAAACACTTTAAATGCTGCTGTCAATCTCTCACAGCAGCATTTACAGCATGCGGACCAGAGGGCCCCAAATCAACGCAATTGCTTAGCACTGATGGATTGTCATGACAGTCAGTGGTCTGCTGAAGACAGCTGTGCCTGTCATGATGGCACTCCTATGAAAACCAGCCTATGACTAGCATTCGTAGGAGACCGTGATTTATATTATATACTGCAATACTGTGGCACAACAAACAGACGATTGCACGTTCAAGTCCTCTCGGGGGGACTAACAAAGCAAAAAGTAAATTAAAAAACAGTTCAAAGCATATCCAGTTTTCCCCCATTAAAAATGCTGTTTCCATAAAAGTCTGATCTATCAAAATCTAAAATTAATAAGTCATATCAGAAAATGCCGTACTGAGAAAAAAAAACTGAAACACAAGAATTATGTTTTGGTCGCCGCAATTCGTAACAAAACGAATAAATTAGTAAGAAGCGATCAAAACATTGTATCTACACCAAAATGTTCTGAGTAAAAAATTAGCTTGCCAAATAAAACTTTCACGCAGCTCCGTATAGCCTTCACACAGTCTTGACAAAATGCGACACAAGTTAATTTTTTCAATTTTATTTTTGCAAATTTCTGAATTGTTTTGCAACACTTAACCATGATACCAAATTTGTATATTTTTTTTTATCATACTGACCTGTAGCATCATGTGCAAAAGTCATTTTTATCAAACAATGAATTCCATAAAGACAAAACCCTAACAACACTTGCGGAATTTAATTTTTTTTCTTGCAATTTCACTGCACTTGTTTTTTTTTCCCCATTTTCCAGTACATTGAATGGTAAAATGATTGATGCTATTTAAAAATACAACATGTCCCTAAAAAACAAGCCCTCATACATCTATTTCAATGGAAATGTGAAAAAATGGTGACTCATAGAAGAAAAGGAGGAGAATGCGCAAAGCTATCCCAGTTGGCATGGGGCTAAACGACCCTAGTTATGCACTGCTTATATATTCAACAAGCTTAAAATCAATGAGTAGTGTAATGCAGCGGCTTGCGGCATTACTGTAATGGTCCAGGGTGTGTTCTGGTTGACCATGTAGCTCTCCCTCAGGTGACTGATCACATGACTGTGACATCAGCACAGGTCCTGTGCACACAGAAGGACTGATTACATGACTGTGACATCAGCACAGGTCCTATGTGCACTGGAGGATATATAAATCTTGGTGCTTTTGAAACAGTGTGAAAGGCGTGAGGCCTGTTCCCCGTGTGTGGGACACCATTAGAGAGTGAGGCCTAGTGAGGCCTGGTGAAGCCGGGTGAAGCCTGAAAGGCAGAGGCTGGATCCTTGTGTGTAAGAGATGCGAGTAGCCTTGGAAGGTACGAGGGCTAGAGACCCCCATCTGGGAAGCCGTAAAGCCTCAGCTGTGGCAGAACAAATCTGATGGAAACCGCTAGACCTGGCAAAAGGTAAAAGCGGTGCGTTATATGGACATTGATATAGTTACTTTGCTGAAGGCTGTAACTGGAGCCAAGTGGGCCTGTCTGCCACTTGAAAGGCTCTTGGATGTTTTGTGTAAACATGTGACGCGCCCCCTGGGCCAGTGCTGTTAGGGATACCCGGAGCCGGATCAGATGGGGGTTGTAGTCTCCGAGTGGCTGTGACCCGGTCCGTGCCCAGGGTGTCAAACTCAGTGTGTGGCAGTCTTTATGATGTTACTAGATGTTCTTTTGTGTCGACTACGCCACCCGTTGATTTGCGGTCAATACGGCCGCCGCTGCAGCAGGGTCCACTGAGGCTGATGATGTGAGTGCAGCTTAGGTAGTATAACCCCCAACGGGAGGGGTATAGCCTCAGGGGGTCAGCCGTGGAGGATGGTGGTTGTGAAGGTGCAGCAAGGAGACTCAGAGGCATAAAATGCAGTTCCAGGGTTTTACTTACTGGTGTTGCTCGGGTCACTGTGTACAGCAGTGACCACCCAAGCCGTGCTGCGTCCACCAGGTCCTGGACTCGGTCAACTCCCAGGCAACTCCGGAGTGTGGTCCTGAGCTCCTTTCTGTCTCTCCCTTCTTCTGGCCGTTCCCACCAGGGATCCACCTAAGTCCGGCTCCCTCGGGCCTCTTGTTGGTCAAGCCTCCTCTGGGCTCCCTGACCCTATTCTTGGTCTGCCTTCCGGGTGGATTTAGTGGGTGATCGTGGCAGATCCTGCCCACGACCTCCGGTTCCTGGCTAAGGTGTGCTGTAGCCTCTGCCAGCTTGGGATCCGGTACCCTGTTGCCGACCCTTCACCCTATTAGCTCTCTTATGGGCTCTTGGGGTCCCCTCTGCGCCTCTGGGTCTCTCTCTCTTCTCCTCTGCTCTGCTTCTCAGGTTACACTCTGACAGACTGACGTCTCACAGACTGACAACTGACTGACTGACCCTGATCTAAGATGGTGCCCACCTTAAATACTCCCTCTATGTGTGAGCTCAGGTGACCAGCACCCAATGAGCTCCTAGCACTACCCAGGCTGCTCCCCCTATCTGCCCCTACACTACTGGGATGTTCCACCCCCCTCCCACTCCAGCCAGGAACAGACACTGTCGTACCTGCACATTTCTCTAGTGGGAGTACCATCGGTCTGTTCCCCGGAAATGGGATGTATGTAGTGCATGCAGCCTACTAGCTCAGTTCCACACTCCATCCTTACCCGGGAGTGGAATACCACACCTCTGGGTTGAGGTGCAATACCCCTGTAGCAGCCGAATCCTCAGGGTGCTACACATGCCGGTGAGCCACAGAGATGGACTATGTTATAAACAGTTATGAAGTGTAATAAACTGCTGGATTGTGAAATACCAGAAAGACGTTGCATGTGTGCTTTAATTAACCCGGTGAAGCGAGTGTCCCCCAGCGTGATGACTAGCGCTGCCTTACAGTAGTCAAAATAAAATAATTTCTGGAACATTTCTTCTATCTTGATGTAATAATGAAAGGCTTATTTCTTAAACTGTAATAGAGTATTCTAAGGTGGGCATACTTGTCATTGGGATACTGCGACAGAGAGTAGTTACCTCTATTTCAGGGGCAGAAGATCCCGGCGTCTGTCTGCATGCATGCCTGCACTGGTTGAATCTGCTTTGCTTTCCAGTTAGCTATGCATATTTCCCTTGTTCGTTGGTTGGAAGGATTAAAGGAAGGGTTAAATTCTCCTGCTTGTCTCTTAAAACCTATCGTCCTGAGTTACCTCATCTGTTCTGATTTTCTCCACTCCCCTCTGGTATAAGTACTCACCTCTTAGCTTGGGTAGTTGCCAGTGATAGCTTGCTATACCTTGGAATTGGTTTGGAATTGTGATCCGTGGAAAGAGAAGTTGTTTAGGAGTCGTCTCCGGAGATTGCTGTTTGCAAGTTTGTCTGGTGTCTTCCTTCCCCTTATCTCCCTTTTGGTTTCCCTCTCCTTTCCTTTCCCTTTATATACCATTCCTTAGTCTGGGTACACTGAGAGTGATTGCTGTTTTCTTTTACCCTTGTCTGTTTCCCTTTGTGTCTGTATTATAGAGTAGGACTAGTGTTCCTGCTGCCCCATGCACTAGCTAGGGCTGTGCTTAGGGCAAGACAGGGATAGGAACACGATTTTCGCACAGGGTGAAAGATCCCGTCTAGGGACGTCTGGGTTGCGCAGGGCAAGATTCAGGGGTGTCCCCCTATTGTTTTCCTAGTTATAGTGCTTCCCTTCCCATCCGTTTTGCCGTGTGCCGTCTGGCTCCTTGGTGGATCATGACAATATCTATTATAGTGCTCTGTGTAGATGGTGCGAATTGCTTTGCAGCACCCAGTCCAATGACAACATCAGTGATCTGTGGCCACCTGACAGATCTGCGAACGTGAAAGCATCCATGGTTCCTCTTTTGATTTACTGACCTGGCGCTACGTCATCAGTGACACATGTGACTTTGCACCAGACCAGCTAATCAAAAGAAGAGCTGCAGATGGTGACTGGTAAGAGGCAGTACACAGGGCTCCAGTCCAACAGGAGCAGGTTAAGGCCACGACCTCTGGACTGGGTCCTACAAATCGATTCACAACATTTCTAGTGCACTGCAAGATTTAGCTTTGGCTGTGCATTACCACTACTATGCTTATCATTAGTATATTTACTGCTAAAATACTCTGTTAGCTCCTATTAGTTATTACTTATATAAACAGTTACAAATTAATTATAATCAGAGTTATTCCATTATTTTTAAATGCAGAAAATATTTTATTTTTAAATAATTTGTGGCTAGGCAAAATACCTAAATCCATAAAGCCAGCAATAAATAGTTTTATGATTGAGTGTTCTCGTGTGTTGAGTGCTTTATCTTGCGCTCTCCATTAGCCATAAAGCTCATTTTAATTACAAGTGGTGAACTGCTCAGATGAACAATAACTGCCTGGCACCTATTCGAGAAAATAACTAATTAGGCTTTGCTAGACAGTAAGATATTGTGCTTCAGGATCAAATTGAAGTTAAATCTGCTCTATGCAATCCTGTCACTTAAGATTTGTATCAGCGCAATCACATGGACCTGAGTGTTTCCTAACATTTGCTGGGGTCTGGAGACACATTATGATCTAATCTCATGTAATGAGTTGGTCAGTTTTACAACTGATGACACGTTAGGAGAAACCTGAGGTTTAATAATGTGTGAAAAGACGGTGGTTATCTTATCTTCAGCTGTCCAGTCCTATGCCTGTTTTTGTTCGGGTCAAGTTTAACGGGAAAATCCACTGAGCAAATAAACAAATCGGAACATTCCCTGTTGCCGTGTTCTCACTTTACCACTGAGAATATACTCAACAAGGAATTCTAATTGAGAGGCAACTAAAGTGGTTGTTTTTGTATTGATTTTGTCTTAGAACTTTTTCATAGTATAAGATACAGTACAGACCAACAGTTTGGACACACCTTCTCATTTAAAGATTTTTCTGTATTTTCATGACTATGAAAATTGTACATTCACACTGAAGGCATCAAAACTATGAATTCACACATGTGGAATTATATACTTAACAAAAAAGTGTGAAACAACTGAAAATATGTCTTATATTCTAGGTTCTTCAAAGTAGCCACCTTTTGCTTTGATGACTGCTTTGCACACTCTTGGCATTCTCTTGATGAGCTTCAAGAGGTAGTCACCGGAAATGGTCTTCCAACAATCTTGAAGGAATTTCCAGAGATGCTTAGCACTTGTTGGCCCTTTGGCCTTCACTCTGCGGTCCAGCTCACCCCAAACCATCTCGATTGGGTTCAGATCTGGTGACTGTGGAGGCCAGGTCATCTGGCGTAGCATCCCATCACTCTCCTCCTTGGTCAAATAGCCCTTACACAGCCTGGAGGTGTGTTTGGGGTCATTGTCCTGTTGAAAAATAAATGCTGGTCCAACTAAACGCAAACCGGATGGAATAGCATGCCGCTGCAAGATGCTGTGGTAGCCATGCTGGTTCAGTATGCCTTCAATTTTGAATAAATCCCCAACAGTGTCACCAGCAAAGCACCCCTACACCATCACACCTCCTCCTCCATGCTTCACGGTGGGAACCAGGCATGTAGAGTCCATCCGTTCACCTTTTCTGCGTCGCACAAAGACACGGTGGTTGGAACCAAAGATGTCAAATTTGCACTCATCAGACCAAAGCACAGATTTCCACTGGTCTAATGTCCATTCCTTGTGTTCTTTAGCCCAAACAAGTCTCTTCTGCTTGTTGCCTGTCCTTAGCAGTGGTTTCCTAGCAGCTATTTTACCATGAAGGCCTGCTGCACAAAGTCTCCTCTTAACAGTTGTTGTAGTGATGTGTCTGTGTATGACCAACTCTGCACTGCAGTTGATGCATCGCAGATATTGAAGGGGTTATTCCATAAACTTTTATTACCGATTCACAGAATGGTTTATAAGTGTATGATCCAGCTGATAAGGCCCAACTGATCACAAGATTAGGGACCCAAAGTCCATTTTGTGAGTGGAGCTATAGTAAGCATGTGTAATCACCTCTCTTATTCACAGTGAAGAAAAGCAGTGGTCGCACATGCTGACTTACACTCCATTCACAAAAATTACTTTAGCACCCCATTCTCAGAATTGGTGGGAGTCTGAGTAGCTGTAAATCGTGATCATAAATTGATCGTCTATCATATGGATAGTTGTTATGTATTATTTTTTGGACAACTCTTCTACAGGTAATTGTCAGCTTTTAATGAAGTCATAGTCCACATCTGAGGCCCTTATAAAAAGCAAAGGGTGATCACCACCGTTGTACCCACAGCTGGATGTATAATTTGTAATGCTTCAAGCTTTGCTGTACATTCACATATACAGAAAGCAAACCCAGTTTTAGTTTATCAAACTGTGTGGCACTTTTGAGAAAATTAAACTTTAGAGAAAATGAAACGACAGCTTAACTATTACAGACCTGGCATAAAAAACGCATGTGGATTGTACATGCGTTTTTCCTGCCCGGGACATGCGGATGTGAAGCGTTCTTCACATGCATTTCCGCATGCGGGTCGACAAGTGATTTTAGCATCACTTGGAAAGTGCTTGACAACTTGGTCACACTATATAAATCCATGCAAACGGCATGGATTTATATAGTGTGACCTTAAAGAATGGTAAAAAATAAAAAAATAATTCTATACTTACCTTCTGATGGCCCCCGGAGTCTTGCTACGCTCCGTCCTCCCTTGCCGGCAGCTCGGGGGAGGACGAGCACACCGGGGGCCGCCAGAAGGTAACTATAATATTTCTTTTTTATTTTATTCTTTTTTTTTACAGGTTCTATGGTACCCGGGTCCGGAGGAGAGTCTCCTCCCCTCTAGATCTGGGTACCATCCGCACATTAGAACGCGTGGAATGCGCATCTACATATACAGTGATGCGGAATCCATGCGTTCTAATGCAAGTCAATGGTGGCGAAAACGCAGCACTTCCGCAAAATAATTGGTAGTGCTGCGTTTTTTTCCGCAATGATAATCCGCAGCGGAAATTTCCGCAGCATGTGCACAGCACATGCGGATTATCATTGGGGACCATGGCAGGCCTTCTACCATGCGTTTTTTAAGCGTTTCTGCAGCGTTTTTGCTGCTGCGGAAACGCTTAAACGCATCGTGGGCACACAGCCTTACTGGTAAGAGTGGTGGTGATCCTCCCTAAATAGAAAAAAAGTGTATTCTACAAATATCTAAAAAGTTTGAGAACACTATTGTTAAATTTATAATTAGTTTACATTCAATTATACAAAAAGTAATCACCAATGACCCTCTAAGATTCTCTCTTGGCTTCCTTAAACCGTGAGTGGGATGGAATACTTGGAGTTAACCGTAGTGCCAAATGTTTTTAGTTTTCAGTGAGTTAGGCGTTAATTACATTTTCTGTTGTTCCTACAGCTGTTCATAGAGAACTATGTCCCTTGTAAAATCTCTGTTGTTTCTAGTTTACTTGTTTTTGCATTCTTTAAATCATCCATTTTATTCTGCTGTCATAGATTATTATTAGCTGTGTATGTGTGACAGCCGGAATAATCCATTATTTGCAACATTACTATTGTACTGTGATCTCGGGTCGAAGCTGTGATCATAGGTTTTCGTCTTTAATTAGTACAGGCACATTTTACTTGTTAAGAATGTTTATTTCTCATGCAGGAAGGTTTTTTGCACAGTTTTAATTTGCATGGACAAGAGTCTTTCTTATTAAAAATACATTGAAACAACAGGATTTCTTCTTTTTGTGCTAAGCATTGAAAAGAAATACTTCTTGGGAAACATGGTGGCTCAGAGGTTAGCACTGTTGCTTTAAGCGTCGGGGTCTTGTGTTCCAATCCAACCAAGAACAACATCTGCAAAGAGTTTGTATGTTCTCCACGTGTTTGCATGAGTTTCCTCCCAGACTCCAAAGACATGCTGATAGGGAATTTAGATTATGAGCCCAAATTGGGACAGTGATGACCATGTCTGTAAAGTGCTGCAAAATATGATGGGGCTATATATATAAGCAGAATAAAAATAATGTTGCAGCCTCCCCATGCCGTCCTCTTGTGCCAAGACAGTAAGCATCTGCTCATACTAGCTAGTAGAATGCTGCACAAGACTTCTCCAGTGATGAAGAGCAGTAAATGGTATGGCTATCTACAGTGCTGCTCACCTTTATTGGTACCCTTTCATTTTTTTCATAGACTGTACAATATCTTTAGAAATGTACCAAAGTTATATCTTTAGGATTTCTTAATTAGTGGTCCAAAGTAACAGCCTCCAAACGTTTCTTGTAGCCACCTATAAGCTTCTTGCACTTCTCAGCTTGAATTTTCTCCCACTCTTCCTTTGCAGTTTGTTCAAGCTCTTGAATGTTTGCAGGGTTCTTTTTCCCAATGGCAGATTTCAGCTCACCCCAAAGCTTTTCAATGGGATTGAGGTCAGGACTCATTGCTGGCCATTTTACAACAGTCCATTTTTTCTTTTTCAACCATTCCGGTGTACTTTTGGATGTGTGCTTTGGCTCATTGCCTTGCTAGAGGATCCATGATCTTCGACTCAAACCAAGTTTTCTTACACTGGGTAGGACATTTCACTTTAAAATCTTTTGATAATTCTCTGATTTCATGATTTCTGTGATACGGTCAAGGCCTTCTGTACCAGACACAGCAAAGCAACCCCACAGCATTAAGGATCCTCCACCATGCTTCAGTGTTGGTAAGGTGTTCTTTTCCTTATAAGCTTCATTGCGCTGTCTGTAAAAAAAAAAAACTGTTGCTTTGCCAAAAAGCTCTATTTTTGTTTCATCTGTCCACAGAACATTTCCCAGAAGGATTGTGGTTTGTCAAGGTACTCTTTGGCAAAGATCAGTCTTTCCTTTTTATGTCTTTTCTTCAGCAATGGTTTCTTCCTCGGCCTTTGCCCATGAAGCTCTGCTTGGTTTAGTGTGCGGCGTATGGAACTTGTTGAAACCATGACCCCAGACTGTTCCAGATTGGCCTTCAAGTCTCTGGATGTTTGACATGGTGTTTTTTCCATTATTCGCACCACCCTTCAAAGACATCTCTTGTCAATTTTCCTCTTTCCCTTACGTCCAAGGAGGTTCTTTACAGTTCCATGCTAGGCAAACTTCTTAACATTGTGCACTGTTGAAAATGGGATGCCAAGGTCTTTGGAGATGGCCTTATACCCTTTGGAAGTCTTGTGTTTTCTAATAATAGCAGTTCTGATGTCCTCAGACAGCTCATTTGTCTTCACCATTGTGACAAAGGAACAGGGCCTACCATGTGGCTTTTTAAAACACTGAAATCATCATTCTATGGCTAATTCATATCACATGGGCACTGACAATCACAGGTAAATCTCTTTTGTGATTTACAACAGGCAAGTCAAAATGTGTTTCCATAATAAATTAATGTAAAGGGTGCCAATACCAGTGACACAGCGAGCTTTAGGTTTTTCTATTTAGCCCTCACATTGTTTTTTGTTTTAAATTATTCTTTATCATTTGCTCTTTAGTATTTAACATGAGTGCTCTATACAAAAACAAAATGTTTTCACTTGATTCATTTTTTTCAGGAGATATTCCACATTATGTACTTAAACTTCACAGGTGCCAATAACGATGAGCAAGACTGTAATTGGTTGTAGCTCTAGCGTATTGCACAGAAACTGGAGAGAAGGGCCTTCAGCATTATATACACTGCTCAAAAAAATAAAGGGAGCACTTAAACAACAGAATATAACTCCAAGTAAATCAAACTTCTGTGAAATCAAACTGTCCACTTAGGAAGCAACACTGATTGACAATCAATTTCACATGCGGTTGTGCAAATGGAATAGACAATAGATGGAAATTATTGGCAATTATCAATACACCCTCAATAAAGGAGTAAATTTGATTTACATTGATGATTTTTGTGTGATTTTGTTGTCAGCACATTCAACTTTGTACAGAACAAAGTATTCAATGAGAATATTTCATTAATTCAGATCTAGGATGTGTTATTTGAGTGTTCCCTTTATTTTTTTGAGCAGTGTAGTATCCTCTAATTAAAAATGACTACTCATAACTGGCAGTTACCCGCCAACAATGGGTATCAGGCTCTTCGGTTCTAGTGATCATGAAGGGTTCCCACTGAACACACTTTTATGGCAAACAGCATTTAGACGTTATGCAATATAAGGGACTCAATAGGAAAACACCATCAATTGACTTAGACTGAATGTGTGCATCAATTCAGCATGTTCTGTATATAAACAAGTTTATTGGTTTAGTCAATACCTTCTGCTGTCTAGTTTTAGGCTATGTGCCCACGATAGAAAACACTTTGGCCAACATATCAAGGAACTCACGAGTCAGTGGTGACAACACAGACCAGTTCACCACTCATAATCGTGAGTAAAGCATTGCCTACTCAAGGAATAGAATGAAAAACCGCGAAAATGAGTATAAATGGCATAAAAACGTTAAAGTTTATTAGTCACTTAAAAATGTACAAAAGTAATAATACAAAATGTGTGGACACATGTAACTGTAAAGACAATAGGTGAGTGTTGGATCGCAAAAAAGAAAAAGAAAAAAAGCCCCCATGACATCTTCAGAATCTCCTATAGAGATATATTACAAAATGCATAGTGTGCAAATAAAATCCACACGGGGAGGAATCAAGAGGGAAAGAAGAGACAAGGGGATAGGGTAAAGAAAGAAAATATAAGAACGGTAGGATCAAAGGGAGAGCATACAGACACAATCAGGTAAATGGAAAAGGATACCCCTTACATATAGTTCCGAAATACCGGAGTAAAAAGTAAATCGGGGCACTCCCCAAACTGATTGGTAGCTCACGCAGATATATAGGGCACAGAGGGGCAAACAGTAGACATCCACCAGGGGCCTCGACGCGCGTTTCGCGTTGGGCTTTATCAAGAGGCACATATGAGAAAAAACTGGCCAATTATATACTAAAATACAAAACCCGGTGCTTAGACAGGTTGTCCGGTACCGGGTTCAAATTGCCTACTCATGTCCAATATGAAGAACAAACGGAGAACAAAGGAGTAGTTTAGCAAAAAGACAAAATCTTTATTAATAATTCATAATCACAGTGATAAAAAGTTATATGGAAAAATAGCAAGGCAAGGGGATCAGGAAGAACAGTGCCAGAAACAAGACAACCCCTGGCAATAAAGCTGCTGGGCAATCCAAAGTACAAGGGTACAAATAAATCTACAGGCAGAGGGACACTCCATAATTATGTAACTACAAGTAAAAGCAGTAAATAAGTATCACAATTCACCCATAAGGGGTAAGAGTCAGTAAGATAGGTATAATCTACCATAGCATGTGCAAGAATCGCTAAGTAGCAGCAATAAAACAAAGATACAAATTAAGGATGAGTTGTACAACTACCCTATGCCATGTAGTGTTAAGTAGAAAGATATACCAAAAGTACCCAGAACATGGATGAAATCACTCACCCAGTGGAAGAGTGCCCGGGTGACAGGAAGCCCGCAAGATGCCAGGGGAGCCACAGAACGTGCTGCAAGTAGAGACGCGCCCCGACGCGCGTTTCGCTCTTCTTTATCAAGAGGCGCCTACATGGCATAGGGTAGTTGTACAACTCATCCTTAATTTGTATCTTTGTTTTATTGCTGCTACTTAGCAATTCTTGCACATGCTATGGTAGATTATACCTATCTTACTGACTCTTACCCCTTATGGGTGAATTGTGATACTTATTTACTGCTTTTACTTGTAGTTACATAATTATGGAGTGTCCCTCTGCCTGTAGATTTATTTGTACCCTTGTACTTTGGATTGCCCAGCAGCTTTATTGCCAGGGGTTGTCTTGTTTCTGGCACTGTTATTCCTGATCCCCTTGCCTTGCTATTTTTCCATATAACTTTTTATCACTGTGATTATGAATTATTAATAAAGATTTTGTCTTTTTGCTAAACTACTCCTTTGTTCTCCGTTTGTTCTTTATCAAGAGGCACGTGGTATGTAATTGATAAGGACCTAAATATATAGGACCTTAAACTGTCACGTGGGCGATCATGTGATCGCTTTCATGAGGCTGTCACGAGGGCCGGCCGTTACGGCGCATGCGCCGGGGTCACAGCGGTACCAGCAGTCGCGCGTCATCCATCAAGGCACGCGCGCAGCCGGAAGTGTCAACTGACAACATCTGGGGGCGCGTCGTTGCCATGGAGATGGATATTCGCGGGTGCCGGCCGTGATTACCCAGCGGCGCATGCGCACCACCGGCCATCGTCACAGCGCCACAGTGTGTCCCCTATAAGGTTAGTAGGGTGTATATAGTATGACCAATATTGGGGAAAAAAAGAGAGAGAGGATAACCAAAGAGGAAAGGGAAAAAAGAAAAGGAAGTATGGAGACAAGGAGATATGGTAGGAAGAGTAGTTACTATGTATATAAATAGAGCAAGATACATAATCACATATAAATGAAAATGAGATAATATATATAGAGAGAAGCATTTTTCCCCCATATAAATTACAGGAGAATAGTACATAGCAATCTTCTTGAAAGAAATTCTCAATTCCCATTCCGTCATCATATGAAGATAATATGCAAAGCAGCTGATCCCATCAGAGATATATAAAGTGCTGAAAATAATGGTCAGGAAATCTAAATAAAGAAACAAGAACACAAATAAATAACAAATCACACGGACAATTAAAAGTAGATAAAACCAAAAAGGAGGATGTTTAACCCCTAGGGATAAATCTCTATGGGAAAAGAAACGAAAATGCCCCAGGGCATCGGGAGCGGCACTGTCCCCCACTCCAGCCAGGGACAGATTCTGTCGTGCCTGCATTACTGTCTAATGGGAGCACCGTTGAGCTGTCCCCCGGAAATGGGGTGTGTGTGATGCATGCAACCTACCGAGCCCTGGTCCACACTCCATCCTTACCCGGGAGTGGAATATCACACCTCTGGTTTGAGGTGCAATACCCCTGTAGCGGCCGAACCCTCGGGGCGCTACAAATGTATTATTCTATTTTATTTGGCTACATTTACTGTACTTTATCTGCTTTTGCTGTGTCCACTTTACATTTACTGTATAAGAATTTACTTTAATCTTTTATAGAGGCCACCACTAACTAAATCTCACTAAAACTGTGAAACCTGATATATTATAATGCCACCATTTTAAAAGGAACCTGTCACTAGATTTATGGTGCCCGTATAAGGGGCAGCTTGAATCAGAGCCTGGAAGCATGATTATAGCCAAGTTAAGTGTATGTTTTTCCATGAAACACTGTGTTGTTTCAGACAAAGCATAGTTTGAAAAGCCTGCAGAGAACTATAAGGAGAGACCTGACTAGTCTGGTGCGATCTCTGGCCAGCTTCTCTCGACCTACTCCAGCTGATTGACAGTTCTCTCTTATCTGTGGACATAGGGAGAGATCTATCAGTCATCTGGATTGGGGCAGAAGGAAGCTGTCCTGGGATGTCATCAGATTAGTTAGGTCTCTTCCTATAGTCCTTGGTCGGCTCTTCAAACCATGCTTTCTGTAAAATGTAGTGTTTCAGAGAAAAACATACTTGGCTGCAATTGCCCTGCCAGACTCTGATTCATATTGCCTGTGGTTCAGGCAGCATTAATCTAATGACAGGCTGCCTTTAACAGCTATTATATTCTTGATCTTACTTGTAGATTACTTCATTGACATCTATTGACAAGATAACCTGCTGTTTTAATTGGCAAGTTAAATAAAAATTATCGGATGTGTCTACTGACTAATTTACTGTAAGTGGCTAGTAATCACATGTGTGAGACCTTGCTGAGAAGTTATTAGCTATGTCACTTTGTATGTTGCATATCATTTCTAGATCTGATTATGGTTGTGCATGTGATTTGCTGGAGCTCCTTGCTTGTTGTCTGTGGAGGTGGCACATGTTTAACCATTTCTATGTTCTTTTCTCAGCTGATTGCCGTATTTGATGAACAGGACTCATTCAACCGAGCAGACGATGCATCCATTGTCACTGATCGTCTCAGTCCGGACCATTTCGAAACCGAGTCACAGCACCTGCCTCTTCGGGGGGAGATTGAAGTCACTCCCTCAGCTCTGAAGCTTGGTATGCCATTTACCATTCTCCACTCCGTAGTCACTTCTGCTTCTCATTTTGTGAAGAAGGTTTTATACAGTATGAATGGCAATTGTAAGATGCTCACGTACAGTGTTTCTGTGGATAGCTTTGTGGAAGTTTCAAATACTCTTGTCTCTTCAGCATATACTTAGCAGGAATGAAATAGTAGGTTTACTCTGTCTTGTTATTTTATATTCTGTCTGCATTAGCTCCGAGCTCAGTATCTTCTGCACGAGGTAAACAATCTGTATGACAATGCAACACAGATCTTCAGCCTGAATGATGGCATCAGCCTAAATTCCGGGAGAAGGAAATCTTGTAGAATGAATTGTTACAAGGCATCTCAATTTCCATCTATTGTCTGTGTCTTAAACATAAGCAGTTACCTGTCGCATCTTGTCTCTACTCCTCTCTTGTACAGTCCTTATTTCTTGTCACTGCAGTTTTTCTATTCTGTGTTAATTCTTAAAATCCTTGTTACAGGTTGATGGGCGGAATAGGCATAAGAAGGTCAAAATACGTGCACAAATGTGATTTGTAATTACACACTGTTTTGCTTTTTTACATACATTATGCATTTGTTCAGATATGTAAAATGTCTGTTTCTCCTTTCTTTTCTCTGCCAGCACAAACACTCTGAAACATGAATGTCTGGTTTTGTTAAAATGTCCTTGTACAATGCACAGTTAGATGCCAAATTACATTGCAGATCTTCCTCTCTGCGCTCATCAGCGAGAATGCAAGCAGTACACTTTAGTAATAATACAATTTCTAGTGTCATATCATATTGTAAGAATGAGCGAGTGGTAATTAGCTCTTTGATTATCTCCATAACATCTCCGCATTTACAATTATAAGAACTAATTAGGTGAGAAATAAATGATAAACTGTAGAATGGATATCAAAGATGAAAAGAAAAGTGAATATAGTGTCCTGTGCAGTAGGACTGATCATAGATGAGGATGCCATCTTAATTTGTATTAATGAAAGAAAATAAAGAGAACATTAACCCGTTAATATTAGCGCTATGATTATCTGTGATGTTTTCTCGCTTTATAAAATTTTTGGATCATTTGAACACTTAGTTATTAGAGCAGAAGATAGTAGTATGGCCACTTATTAGTGGCACGAGGTACAGTTTTCCCCTTTTTGGAGGAGAGCTGTGTCTAAGCAAAGCATTGTCATCTCTTTCACGCTCCTGGTCTGTTCTGTGTGACTCTTGGAAAACTTCCATTTCACCTCTCTTTTTTAAATTATAAATTCCCCTCACCCTTTCTGCTCTGTTTGTCAATCTTAGGTGTCACTGCAGAAAATCATTCTCTGTTGTCTGCTGAGGCACCTGGGCAATGAAAAGGAGACCCTAAATGGGAGAGTTGAGTATCTATGTCTGGTTTGAGGTCTGTATTAGGGGCTAGACTAGACTGGATTCTGTATAAGTGGGTACATATGGTGTTAATACAGATAGGCATATGGGCTATACATGTTTAAGGGAGTTTATATTTTTGAGTGTGTTCAGTGATCTATCTTTTGGGAGTATGGACCTATGTGTAGGGTTCTTGATTGATTTAAAGTAGCTGGGGGTCTATATTTATGTAACACCACTTTAATTCACCTCCATAGGCAGGGTGTCCAGTAGTTCCCACCTCAATATTGTGCAGTACTTACACCCAAAACTTGCTGGGAGCTGTAGTGGGATGCAGGAGGGCCTTCCTCTTCTGTCAGGGGTCGACTCGGGAAACCCCTGTCCACACTCTGACATTCTCACAAGAGATGAGATTGAAACACTTAACAGGTTTATTTACAGGGTAATAAATGGTGTTAAATTCAGAGGGCATAACAAGGAACAGCAAAACATATAATATCACACAATCTATGATACAGGTTCAAAATGTGCTTTGCAGTAGGTCTGAACGTTACTGATGACACTTCCCCTTTATGTGACGAGCAACACACTCCTAACTAATAACACATAACCCAATAATGGCTGCAGCAATGCCAGTAACACAGTCCAACGATTGGGCCCAATTGCTGCGGATGTTGGTGACGCGCCCCCTTGGCCTAGTGTGGACGTGTGTGGGGTACCCGTAGCCGGGTCTCTGGGGGTTGTAGTCTCCGTGGCGGTGACCCGGTCCCGTGGCTCAGGGTGGTCAGGCCAATGGCAGTATTTTATGGGTTTTAGGTTAATTGTCCGACTACGCCACCCGTGGATTGCGGTCAGGGTGTACCGCCGCTGCGAGGCAGTCCGCTGAGGCTGGTGTGGTGTCCGCAGCAAAGGATGGGATAACTCCCCACGGGAGGAGTATGGCCTCAGGGCAGGGAATGTGGATGATGGGAGTGATGGTGCGTGGGCGTCCCAGCACTAGTAGTGCTGGTGCGGCGATGAATCAGGAACGACTCAGAGTCTTTGCAGTGCAGTTCAGGGTCTTTACTGGTGATATTAAGGCCGACCCTCCCGGGAGTACTGGCTAGCATAAGGGGCCTGGTCAGGCTGCGAGCAAACAGGAGTTCCCCTGGCTAGGTGGAGTTGTAGGCCTCCCCGTCTATCTCCACTCTTTCTGGCTACCTTGCTGTAAGCGGGTAGAAGTAGCCCAGGTAGAAGTAGCCCACGTCCCTGAGTATACCGTGTGGTGCTCACCCGTATGGCTGGTGACTTGGGGCCTTCTGTTAGCCTCCGCTCCTGGATGGCGGTGCTAGTCCCTTCCTTGTGACTGAGCCTCCGGGCTTCTATGGCCAGAGGACCTGGAATCCCCTGCCGGCTGGTTTCTGCTGCTGGGTGGATATCAGTCCCCACAGCCTCGGACTCCGGTGTCCAGTACTTGGATTCTTCTGCCAGGGCGAGCTCTGCTCAGCTCCAGCCCCTGGTCTTCAGCTACTGCTCCTACAGAGCTCTTGCTGTAACTCTCCCTGTGTCTGGAACTGTCTCCAGGCTCTGACTCAACTGACTAATCCCGCCCCAGACCCAGTTTATAAGGGCTGATTCCTCCCCTCCCAGGTCTGGGCAGGAAGTGTTGCATGCTTAAGGGCTCCTGACCAGAGAAACCTCCCACTTGCTCCCAGACGTAATATTTCTATTACTGTGGTAACCAGACCCCTGGGGTGCCACATTCCCCCCTAGTAAATTTTAGTACTCCGGGACTAAACACATTTTTAAGAAAACACAAATACAGGGTATAAACAATAATACAACAACATATATACAAGAAACTTTAGTCTTTAGAGGTCACGGCGTGTCCGTAACCGGGTGTCCATATCACCCAACAAGGTGAAGTCTTGGCACAGAGTAGGGGACCTGTCCAAAGCAAACCCCAAGCGTTGGCCCTGGGCGTGGCTGCTAGGCTGAGACTAGCTACTTTGGGCCACAAGAAGGCCACGCCAGACAGGTTTTCTCTTCCGCGGCCATCTTCGCAAGAGGTACCAAGGTGCAACTATCTACATTGTAGTTCCGGTTACTCAGCGTCCATAACCTGTCAGTCCAAATAAACCTGAAGGGTAACTAGAGAAACATAATTAGTAACCAGGCAACAAACATAAACCATTTTCAACATTTATGTATGTACAGGTAAATATATATTACAGTTTAGATTCTCCAGCGAGCGGGCATTTGTCCTCTAGTGCTCCTGGTGGACCTACGTAACCCACTCTCTGGCTCTGCACTACAGGGTGTAGGAGGTGTTGCGGGTAGGTCTGGCAGCTTTCTGCGTACTCTTTGGCTCACTAGGGGCACGGCAGGCTCACTACTAGCAGAGGGTTGATTCTCCTGGGCTGCTTGTATGGGTTCTTCTGCCTCCTGGGCCGGCTGCTCTTCTGACACTACCTGTTCTTCTGTAGGCTCTTGAGGGGCTGGCTGGAGAAAGGTGAGGACGGGTACCACGACTGCGTTGTTGATTTGAGTCCAGGGCCGGGGAAAGTCTCCGAGTACGGTACTGATCATTTCTTCCCTTTCCTCTGCGGGTTGAGGGTTTTCTTTATCTTCTTCAGGGCTTTGCAGCTGCTCGGGACACTTCTTCAGGTGGTCTCTGGAGACAATGGCTGTGGTCTCTCCCCCGTCCTTACTAATGACACATACTTTTAGGTTCTCATGACTTGAGGGCAGTACGGTGTACGGGTCCTTCTCCCACTGGTCATCCAACTTGTGGAGCCGTCTTTCTCTTCAAGACCTGCTCTCCAGGTACCAGGGGAACAGCGGGAGCATACTGGTTATAAGCCTTCTCTTGCCTTTCTCTTGCTTGAGACAGACTTCGCTCGACGCTCTCCTGTACTTTCCGATACTGCTGCTGCCGTTCTGTATCCCAGTCTGCCTCTGGCGAGGTGTCCTCAGGTGTCAGGACTCCCATATCCTGATCAATAGGCAGCTTACCAGGTCTTGCTCTCATTAGGTAAGCCGGGGTACAGTTGGTGGAGCCTACGGGGATGTGATTGTACAAGTCCACCAATTCAGGCAGTTTTTCAGGCCACAGACTGCGTTCCTCCAGGGGCAACGTTTTCAGCAAGTCCATCACCACCTGGTTCATTTTCTCACATAGTCCTTTAGTCTGAGGGTGATAGGGCGTTGTTCTTATCTTCCTGCAGCCATACAGATTGCAGAACTCTTGGAAGACCTCCGCTTCGAAGGCTGGTCCTTGGTCCGTCAGCACTTGCTCCGGATACCCGTGTGGACGGCAGAAGTGCAGTTGGAAGGCTCTGGCTGCTGTTTGGGCCGTTAAGTCCTTGACAGGGACCACCACCAGGAATCGGGAGTAGTGATCTACGATGGTAAGGGCGTAGACGTACCCAGATTTGCTTGGAGCCAGTTTCACATGGTCCAGGGCTACCAGTTCCAATGGCTGCCTGGTGATGATGGGCTGCAGGGGACTCTTCTGGCTGGCACGGTCCTTTCTTCTTAGGTTGCACGGGCCACAGTCTCTGCACCACCTCTCGATGGCTCCTCTCATGCCTACCCAGTAGAACCGTTCACGCAACAAGAACTCCAGCTTCTTCCATCCGAAGTGTCCTGCTCCGTTTTGGTATGCCTCCAGAGCCATAGCCGCGTCTCGTCTTGGGACCACTACCTGTCAGGTCAGCTCATGTGTTCTAGAGTTGACCATTCTCTGGCACAGCTTCTCCTTGTAAAGGAACAGCTTACTTTTCTCCTTCCACAGTTGCTTGGTCTCCTCCGGGGCGTCTGGGTCAAGACGGGCATCAGCCTGTGTCAGCATTTCCTTCACCAGACCGACTGCGGGATCACTGTCCATTGTCTCTGCCCAGCTGTAGTGGGGTAAGGGATTGAACGTAGCAGAGCGCCTGTCCCTCACACGGTGGGAATACAGGGTAATCCCATGGCGGTGGAATGCGGGGGACTTCGATTTCTTCCAGTTCTTCTGGATCTTCTCCTACGTCCGGTAGGTTTGGCATTCTCGACAGGGCATCCGTGTTGGCATTTGAGCGTCCCGCCCAGTATTTGATGGTGAATTCATAGTTGGACAGGCGGGCCATCATCTCTGCTCCAGGGCACCAAGTTTTGCAGTGTCCAGGTGTGTCAACAGGTTGTTATCCGTGTACACGGTGAACTTGGAAGAGGCAAGGTAATGCTTGAATCGTTCGGTCACTGCTCACACCACTGCCAGGAACTCTAGCTTGAATGAGCTATAATTCTCAGGGTTTCTTTCTGTGGGCCGTAGTTTTCGGCTGGCGTAAGCAATTACCCGTTCTTTCCCCTGCTGGATCTGGGACAGTACGGCTCCTAGCCCGATGTTGCTAGCGTCCGTGTGGAGGATAAAGGGCTGGCTGTAGTCAGGGTACGCCAGGATTTCATCCCCCGTGAGGGCCATCTTCAGCTGGCGGAAGGACTCCTCTTCCAGCTTTTCCCATCTGAAGGGCGGCTTCTGTTTTTTGGCCTTACTGGATTGGCCTATCCGGAGGTCCTGCATAGGGGCTGCCATTTTGGTGAAACCGGGAATGAATCTTCGGTAGTAGCCTACCAACCCGAGGAACTGCCGCACTTCCTTTATGCTGGAGGGTCTTGGCCAGTCCTTAATCACGGTGATCTTATCAGGGTCAGGAGCCACTCCGTCAGCACTCACCACGTGTTCCAGGTATTGCACCTTTGGTTTCAGCAGGTGACACTTGGAGGGTTTCACCTTTAGGCCGTAGCTTGCCAGGGCGTCAAACACTTCTGCCAGGTGTTTCAGATGGTCCTCGTAGGTTTTGGAATAAACTATGACATCGTCCAGGTATAACAGGACCATCTCGAAGTTCCGGTGTCCCAGACAGCATTCCATCAACCGCTGGAAGGTTCCTGGTGCGTTGCAGAGCCTGAACGGCATACAATTGAATTCGCTGAGACCCATCGGGGTGGTGAACGCAGTCTTCTCCTTGTCCGCCTCTGCTACAGGAACCTGCCAGTACCCGCTAGTAAGATCCAAAGTGGAGAAGAAATTAGCAGATTTTAATGCAGCTAAAGATTCTTCTATTCTAGGTAACGGGTACGCATCTTTCTGTGTGATACGGTTGACCTTTCTGTAGTCTACACACATTCTCACTGTGTTGTCCTTCTTTTTCACTAGAACTAGTGGAGCTGCCCAGGGGCTACAGCTGTCCCTGATTACCCCAGCCTCCTTCATGTCCCGCAACATCCCCTTTGCATGCTGATAGTGTGCAGGGGGTACAGGTTGGTATCTTTCCTTTATGGGTGGATGGTCTCCTGTGGGGATGTGATGTTCTACCCCCTTTACTCGCCAGAAGTCTAGCGGATGTTTACTAAAGACTCTCTCATACTCCTGAACCACCCGGTAGACTCCCTGTTTTTGGTGTGAGGGAGTGGAGTCAGTACCCAAATGCAGTTGCTGACACCAGTCCTCCATTTGTTTCTTAGAGCCGTTACCTTCCTCTTGTTGAGATGGAGGCAAGGGTTCTACGGCCTTTACAGAATTTTGGTTTATGGTGAACAATTTGGCTAGCGTGGCATACCGGGGCAGGTATACTTCTCTCTCCCCGATATTTATGATGCGGACGGGCACCCTCCCATGGCGTACATCGACCACCCCCTGTGCTGTCAAAATGGTGGGCCTACTGTCTGAGTAGACGGGTTCTACCATTGCTTGGTAGTCTCTACCTCTTAGACCAATAGCTGCCCGGCACCATATCATCATCTCACTTTTCGGGGGCATGGCAATAGGGAACGGGTCACACATTCTCACGCTACCTATCTCACCACCAGATAGTTCCACTTGTTGCTGCTTCATCAGTGCCAGGATCTCTTTTTGGAGCACACGCTGCTGGCTGGAACTGGCGTTCTTGGCAACCTGCTGTAAAATGAGAATCACCTCTGCAAGACCATTTTCAATCACGTTAGTTCCCAAGGTTATTCTAGGGTGGCTCTCATGACGGTCTATGTCCACAATAATCAGTCCTTGTGCCGCCAGTTCGACTTTACCGACCTTAATGGTCACCTCCTTGAATCCCACCTGCGGCACGGGCTGACCATTGCTGGCGATGATACTCAGGTCGTCATCTGGGTAGCGGGTTATGTCCGAGTCATTCCAGTACCGCTTAAAGAGCACGTACGGGATGGTAGTCACCTGTGACCCAGTGTCTAGTAGGGCACTCATAGGAATGCCATCCAGTACCACAGGCAAGACTGGACGTCCCCCTACATATTTATCTCGCCAGTTTGAGGGGCCTGATGATCTTATGCCTGGGGGTTGGCCCTCTGCCCCAGGTTGTGCCCGTTTAAATGACAGTACCTTGCCATATGTCCGGGTTGATTGCAGCGGCGGCAGATGGGTTGTCCGTCCTCGTTGTATCTGTCGCTGGGTCTTCCTCTGGACGATGGGATCCTCCTCTGTCGGTGCCACGGGACGTCCTCCGGACTGGTGGCCTGCTTGATCCTTCCTGGAGGAGAGACCTGTAAAGACTGCACAGTTCGGGTTAGCGCGGCTACGCTTTAAGTTAGCTCTTGGACCTGATGGTGCAGGTCTGTAGCCGGGTTATTGTCCAAAGCCTGCGCACCAGCTCCTACAGGCTCTGCAGACAAGGGCGCTGTCTCTTGATGATAGGTAATAGCAGGGCGCCAGTGGGTTACAACGCTACCCGGTGCCGGTTCTCGGAGCACCCAGATGGCCCTGTCTTTGAACTTTGCAAAGTCTAAACAAGGGTTCTGCAAGGCCATTGCACGTAACTGGGTTCGGTGGGCGTTGGACAGCAGACCCTCAATGAATTGCTCAGTTAATAGTTTATCTGCATTCCGCACACTCTCAGGATCTGCCTGTTTAATGGCTCCCAGGGCCTCTTGCAAATTCAAAGCATAGTCTCTTATACTGTCTTGGGCCCGCTGCTTGCACCCATAAAATCTCATTTTGATCTCGGCTGAGGTGCGGGTATCAAAAGTGTCCCTCAGACGGGTTAAGATTTATTTTACAGTCTCCTTGTCCCGGACTGACCAGGACTTTACTTCATGTTGGGCTGCCCCGGTTAGCTGGCCTACCAATATGCTCACTTTTTGTCCTTCTGTCAGGGGGTATACCTTAAACAGGCTGTACAGTCTCTCTTTAAAGTCGCTTAGGGTATGCAACTCCCCTGAGTACTGGGGCAGCCAGGCCGCTCCGGGGATATAGGGCATTGTAAATGGCATTACTGCGGCAGCGGCCGCGCTGGTGGTAGAGGGTCCCCGTGTAATCCGTCATCTTCCTCCCCCCTAGTTAAGTGTGGCCTACCTTCTGTTGCTTCTTCTCCGTAGGCCGCGGCTCCGCAGACGATCGTCAGGGTGGAGGACCTTGCGTCGCGCTCTCGTGACGTCAGCGTCACTCTCTCTCCCTTCCAGGACCTTGCGCAGCGTCGATGCATGGGGCGGAGCTTCGAGTCTCGCGCGCTTTCGGCGTCCACGCCCCTCTTCTTCCCGCGCGGCGTCCCGAAGATGGCGTCCGATGGCGGGAAAACGACTGCGGATGGCGGGAAACTTTTGAAGATGGCGGGAAATGGCTCCGGATGGCGGGGACCTTCACCACGGCAGGTATGACAGTCTTTTGAAGGCACGCAGTACCCGGTGGTTGCGGGCACAAAATCCTGCCGACTACGCCAAAGCTGACGCACCCCTTGGGCCTAGTGTGGTCGTTTGTGGGGTACCCGGAGCCGGGTCTCTGGGGGTTGTAGTCTCCGTGGCGTTGACCCGATCCCGTGGCTCAGGGTGATCAGGCCAATGGCGGTATTTTATGGGTTTTAGGTTAATTGTCTGACTACGCCACCCGTGGATTGCAGTCAGGGTGTACCGCCGCTGCGAGGCAGTCCGCTGAGGCTGGTGTGGTGTGGTGTGCGCAGCAAAAGATGGGATAACTCCCCACGGGAGGAGTATGGCCTCAGGGCCGGGAATGTGGATGATGGGAGTGATGGTGCGGGCGTCCCAGCACTAGTAGTGCTGGTGCGGCGATGAATCAGGAACGACTCAGAGTCTTTGCAGTGCAGTTCAGGGTCTTTACTGGTGATATTAAGGCCGACCCTCCCGGGAGTACTGGCTAGCATAAGGGGCCTGGTCAGGCTGCGAGCAAACAGGAGTTCCCCTGGCTAGGTGGAGTTGTAGGCCTCCCCGTCTATCTCCACTCTTTCTGGCTACCTTGCTGTAAGCGGGTAGAAGTAGCCCAGGTAGAAGTAGCCCACGTCCCTGAGTATACCGTGTGGTGCTCACCCGTATGGCTGGTGACTTGGGGCCTTCTGTTAGCCTCCGCTCCTGGATGGTGGTGCTGGTCCCTTCCTTGTGACTGAGCCTCCGGGCTTCTATGGCCCGAGGACCTGGAATCCCCTGCCGGCTGGTTTCTGCTGCTGGGTGGATATCAGTCCCCACAGCCTCGGACTCCGGTGTCCGGTACTTGGATTCTTCTGCCAGGGCGAGCTCTGCTCAGCTCCAGCCCCTGGTCTTCAGCTACTTCTCCTACAGAGCTCCTGCTGTAACTCTCCCTGTGTCTGGAACGGTCTCCAGGCTCTGACTCAACTGACTAATCCCGCCCCAGACCCAGTTTATATAGGGCAGATTCCTCCCCTCCCAGGTCTGGGCAGGAAGTGTTGCATGTTTAAGGGCTCCTGACCAGAGAAACCTCCCACTTGCTCCCAGACGTAATATTTCTATTACTGTTGTATCCAGACCCCTGGGGTGCCACCTTGGCACGCTTGCTGAAGCCGTTGGTGCCCGTAATACAACAGGAACAAAATCGCCTCAGCAACAGTTCTCTTATTAACTCCTCTACAGTGGAACCACTAGTCCCAGCAATAGCTACTCACTCCTTGATGTAGCAGGTTTGGGGTCACACAGGTATCCATCTTGGGGCTGCAGGGTCCGGATGCCAGAGACACAAGGGATGGATTGTAGACTCATTCCCTTAGTTAAGCCAGGCGACGATGAACATCTGGTAACTTGGTTCGACTGCAGATGTGGTTTAGCTGCAGGATTATCTTCTCCCCTCACACACTGGGTGAACAGACTATTAGCACTCACTCTGTGCCTCTGTCCCCTGCTCTCCAGGATCAGACTCTCACATGTCTGTAATGGAGGATTGCATGCATTTCTCTGTCCCCTGCTAGCTCCACCCTTCTCCAACCTGCTCAGCAAATCACTCCCTTCCTCTGCCTCTCTTCCTCCCCTATGATGCAGGAAGGAGCAATGTCTTCTGGAAGTTGTAGTCCAGGTCAGTGCAGCAAAAGAACAATTATTGTCTGCTGCTGTGAATATCTGTGTAATCCCAGCAGCAGTCTCTGTACACATAGGGCTCACTGCAGGTGTTAAATTTATATAGGTTGTTAGTCGTTTAGTGGGGTCTGTATGTTTAGGTAAAAAAAATGGTAATAAATTCTAAAAGTGACTCAAAATCTGTAATATTTGTGTCCTATATAAGCATGCAGGACTTATCTTGATTTTTGGAAATAAAACTAACTTGGTGATTGCTGGGACCCTGGAACCCCAAGAATGGGAATGCTCAGCCTCCATTCTATTCATTGTTTATGTGTCTGCCAATTAAGGGGCTCTGCATTTTCCAGCAGTCCCATAGACAATGAATGGAGCTGACACTGATCATGCGCACCTCCACTCCATTCAGGATACAGCTACAGAGTCCCAGTCTTGGGGTTCCGGAGCCCCAATCTTAGCAATTGCTAGGAGTCCAAGTGGTTGGTCCCCCAGCAATTGGCAAGTAATTCCCCAAACCTTGGATAAGGGATAAACCAATTCTTTGGGAATAACTCGTTAATTAAAAAAAATATATTTTTTTACGTATATAGCACCACCATATTCCACAGCACTTTACAACATACAGCCTGAAATATTTAGTGACGCACATTGCTCACTGCTTTTATATTTCACTATTCTGACTTGCATACTTCCTTTCTTGTCTATTCATAAAAATGTAATGAATTGCCTGGTCTTCTTTAAAAGCCCCCATTTTATAAATGTTTTATAGTCAATTTCTCATTAGCCGGCATTAAAATGCAATACTGGTAAGAATTATGAATGGAGAATTAGGGCATTTGTAAGATCGATGTTTGGTAGGTGAGAGAAATCTGTAGTCCTAAAAAAAGACTAATTCGGTTCCAACAGACCAAGTTTATATCACATAAATACCTCAGAGTTGTGAGCTGTACACAAATATAGGAACGAGAATCATAAAGCCACTACATAAAAACTTGAAGAAAGCATACCTCTAGCAAAAAATTAAAATGTTATATTGACCAAGGATCCACAAGTTCAGTATTTTTTTACCTCCAGACTTGTGCATTTTTGTTAATTTATCACCAGGATTCTTGTGTTAAAATCAATATTTTAAAGGCTTAGGTGTGAGATTTGGCCATGTTCTCCTGGTAAAGTAAAAACATCCTGTTCTCCCCTTCAGTGCTAGCACCATTCTAGTGGCATCGTGTCTCCTGGGGCTCACATGACATTTTTATGCCATGTGAGCCCAGCTACAAATCAGTGGAAGTCAGGTTTGTTTGAAGAACGTGAGAGTGAAGTGGCCCAATAGTGGCCACTGTTTGGCAGCAGGGCCCACGTGACATAACAATGTCACTGGAGACCCGGTGTCACTGGAACGGGCCCAATGATGAGTACAGGATATTTTTTATTTTACATGAGAAAATATAGCAACGGAGAAGGGGTTGCCTGAGTAGTGGACAAGCTCTTTAAAGGGTTTTCCTCTACCATTTGACTTCATTTCATATCAAACAGTTTTTTAATATACTTTTATTACCTGAGCTGCTTCTATGAGCACATCTTTGTGTGGGTCATTTAACCCTTTTGTTGTCATTCTGCTACTGCTTTGTCTGTTACTTCTGATCTGGGGATCAAAATTGAACGAAATATAGAGCAGGTGGTGGTGAGCACTGTCACCCATCAATGAGTGACAGGAGTCAGATCACAGACATCACTCTCCTCCTTTGCATAAATTATGCCGATGTTTTGAAGGACTGGCCTCTTCAACTGACAGGCTCTGCGATGTGCTGCTTGTCATTACAAAGCATAGCACAGTGCTTAGTAGCTGAAGTGGCAGGCGCTCCAAAGTCTGAGCTTGGTGATGCATAGTTCAGACTGACTATTCCAATGTATTGAAGCACCGGCCCCTTCAGCTGACAAGCGCTGTGATTTGCTTTCTAATGACAAGCAGCACATCGCAGTGCTTGTCAACTGAAGAGGCCGGCGTTTCAAAGCATTGGAAGAGTCAGTTTGCATCACGAAACGACAAGCTCAGATCAGGCTTCACTGTCCTTTGCATGGATCCTACCATTGCTTTGGAGCACCGACCCCTTTCAATTGACAAGCTCTAAGATATGCTTTCTAATGATAAGCCGCACATCCAGCTCTTGTCATTTGGAGGGGCTAGCACTTCAAAGCATCGTCAGTGTCAGTCTGTACCGTGTATCACCAAGCGAATATTTGGCTTCATTATCTTCACCTTGGACCCTGCCTATGCTTTGAATCACTAGTCTCTTCAGCTGACAAGCGCTGTGATTTGCTTTCTAATGACACTTGGTAGTGCTTGTAAGCTAAAGCGTCAGCACTTCAAAGCATCGGCAGACTCAGTTCAGTGGAAGAGAGTGAAGTCTGTGATCTGAGCATGCATTCTCAGACTCCTGTCAATCATTAAAAGAAAACTCCGACCCCAACAATGACGTACTCTTCTCATTTTGTCCAATTCCAATGCCAAGATCTGAAGTAACAGACAACAAAGGATTATGTGACCCTCACAGAGATGTGGTCATAGAAGTATCACAGCTAATATATGAAATGGGGTCAAATAGTAGTGGAAAACCCCTTTAAAGAGCTTGTCACATCTTCTATCTTCAGGAGCAATTTTTGCCTATCGGGGAAAAGGTGTACTCCTGAGGATTGACAGTTGGCCTAGACCCTTCACTCTACCATGCTGCAAGCTGAGGCATAGTTGTCTCTGCAGCATCAGAGGACTGCAGGGGCACCGAAGCTGGCTGGATCCAACTATCCAGCCAGCTTCAGAGAAATGTGTTAAAGTTATTTAGCAAAGAGCTTGAAAAGCACTCCTTGCCTGTAAGACCATCCACTGCTAACAGACTGCAGACTTGTCTCACGTCACTGAAATTGCAGCAACACAATGCAACATAGGATACAAATATTTTTTTATGGTGTCACGATGCAACCTGCTGCATACTGCGTTTCCGACAAAGTCACGTTTCCAAATATGTTGGATCTTCTGTCACTGGTTGAAAGTTGCACGTGACGCACTTGCCATAGGCTTCAATGTGAGTCACTTGCAACATGCCATTTGCCGGCGACTTGTCTGAAACTTACCTGTTTTATTTACTGCAATATCAGACCTGTGACTTCAAATTGCAGAAATGATCTTGGTAGCATGACTTGTCACTGTGTAGCCTCAGCCCTAAGCACTTCGCAATCTAACCCACTTAAGATGAGACAACTCCTTAAAGCTATAATGAAGGCCCAGTTGGGGCTCCTCCTTTCATTCTGCTCTATACATACTCCTATCAACCATAACATTAGACAGATGAAAGGAATAACATTAACGAGCCTATTCATTAAAGTGTGTACACCGATTTAAAAAGTCGCCAAACTTTTGTCTAACAGAAAATTGTGAAAAAATGCTTCTACTTTGGCATTTTCACACCAATCCTGGCCGGCTCTGTCAAAGCATGTGGAGCATGGGCTGGACTGGGCATGGCAATAGCCCCCCTCTGAATTTATCAAAAGGTACACCACTTAAGTGGCATATGTTACGCTAGGAATGTTACTCCAGTACCTAACTGGAGTAGCAGTTTTGTGGAGGTGCACAGATCCAACTCGCAGATGGTAGGGAAATTGAGGATCAGCATTTTCTATTTCAACATGCACAATTTTTGCATAGTAGCAGCTTATTCTTCTCTCCCTATTGAGAACTATTGCATGCTTAGATGAGTCAAACTTGCAAGTGTTCGGGAAGTCTGGATGAGTAGCATGGCCTTCTTAAAAATGCATGACGCGCCCCCTGGGACATATTCCTTTTTGAGGGGAATACCCAGCACCGGATCAGATGGGGGGTTGTAGTCTCCGAGCGGCTGTGACCCGGTCCCGTGCCCAGGGCGTCAAGCTCAGTGTTATGTGGCAGTCCTACAGATGTTATTAAGAGTTCTTTTGTGTCGACTACGCCACCCGTTGTGATGCGGTCACTGTGGCCGCCGCTGCTGCAGGGTCCGCTGAGGCTGATGGTGGGTGCGCAGCTTGGTGGGATAACCCCCAACGGGAGGGGTATAGCCTCAGAGGGGACAGGCGCAGAGGATGGGGGTTGTGGTGGTGTAGTGCAGACGGCAGTGAAGACAGAGTCGGGTTGTGCAGTTAAGGGTGTTTACTTACTGCAGATGTTGTACTGGTCACTCCAGCTGCTAGTGACCACCCGAGCCGTGCTGCGTCCACCAGGTCCTGGATCCAGCCAACCCCCAAACAAGTCCGGAGCGTGGCCCTGAGCTCTCCCTCTGTCCTTTCTTCAGCCGTCCCCACCAGTGATCCACCTAGGTCCAGCTCCCTCGGGCCTTCTGTTGGGACACCCTTGGCCCTGGGTTCCCTGACCCTTCATGTGGTGTGCCTTCGGGGTGAATGTGGTGGGTGACCGTGACAGACACTGCCCACGGTCTCCGGTCTCTGGCTGGGGATTGTTTTTACCCCCACCAGTTTGGGTTCCGGTACCCTTTTGCTGACTCCTCACCCGGTGCTCTGATTTGGGTTCTTGGGTCCCTTCTCTTCTGTGCTCTGGGTCTTTCTCTTTTCTCCTCTCTCACTCTGGGTCTTGGTCTTTCTTCTCTCCTCTCCTAACTTGTTCTCTGCAGCTGATCCTCTCTGCATCTCACTCTCTGCGTCTGACCCTGATTCTAGTTGGTGCCCACCTTATATATCCCTCTATGTGTGAGCTCAGGTGACCAGCACCCAATGAGCTCCTAACTTTACCCAGGCTGCTCCCCCTATCTGCCCCTACACTACATGGGATGTTCCACCCCCCTCCCACTCCAGCCAGGAACAGACTCGGTCGTACCTGCACATTTCTAAGTGGGAGTACCGTCGGTCTGCTCCTCGGAAATGGGATGTATGTAGTGCATGCAGCCTACCGAGCCCAGTTCCACACTCCTTCCTTACCCGGGAGTGGAATACCACACCTCTGGGTTGAGGTGCAATACCCCTGTAGCAGCCGAATCCTCAGGGTGCTACATTCCCCCCTGGTAAATCACAGCACGTCCTCGGGCTGTAAAGACAAAAACACCAAAACATACAAAATTTTTCATATAAACATATTAAAACATATAAAAACATTATATATATAAAACTTTTCATGTAAACATTCTCGTCGTCTCTTGTTTCAGGTTCCTCCTCTGGACACTGTGCAACGTGTGTCCGGCAAAAGTGCGACAGTCTCTTAGAAAAACTGGTTTTCTATAAAACCGGTAGGGGGCGCTTTAGGACGCGCAACTATTTACAGGGGAAGTTGGCCGCTCTCAGTCCTCGGCCAGGTAGAGGGAAGGGAATGGCTGCTCACAGTCCTCAGCCTGTAGGATGAAGGGGTTAACGGGTAAACAGTTCACTGGTCCCAACGGGGACTATTTTAGCAGCAACGGTTCACTGTGCCCCGACGGGCAACTATATACAGTCTCTATTCCCGTCCTCAACGACGGCTCCCTCCTGCTTTTTCTTAGTGATACGGTGTTGCTTCAGACCCGTCCGGGTCCTCTGGCTCCTCCTCCCCGTACCGCAACTCCTCCTCCGTCAAGCGGTGTACGTGGAGGGCATAAGGTCCTTTGGCACACTTGTGCCGGGTGAAAGTGACTTCGTCTCCGACGTAGAGGTCACGGCCTTTGTGACCTTCCGGCAGGTGGGACTCGACGTCTCTGCGAGTCACAAAAACGTCACCGCGGTTGTTACGGTCCCGAATAAAGCCCCACCCATGCTGCGGGTTGAACTTTATCACCGTCCCGATGGTGCGGGGACAGTGCGCTGCACGGGGGTTCCTCCTAGTCCGGCTCTTCTGCTCCGCGCTCCGGATTTGGGCCTGTTGTTCTCTGACCCGCCTCTCCTCCCGTTCTCTCGTAAACTCTGCTAGCTGCTGACGACAACACTCAGTACGCTCAGCGGCGACTGCCCGAGTTTCTCCGGTGAACCCCATCAAATCTTCTCCCGTGGGGTCCCACACGAATTGAGCTTCTTCTAAAGGAGGCGAGACCCGAGTCACGGGCTTCGGAGCCGGGATCAGGGGCTCACACAAGGGCCCTAGTCTTTGTGGCCGCTCCAGCTCATGGTATTCTTCGGGCCAGATGAAGGGCCGCCCGTCCGGCCATGTGAGCTGGCTGAAGAGGTCCTCCCCCAGGTGTGGCACCCTTGGTATTGCGGGCGCGGGCGCGGTGGTGGTGGCGCCCGGGTTGCCCAGGCCTTGCGGCCAGGCCTGGGGCACCTGGAAGGTGAAGGGCACCGTTAGGACGGCGGCGCCCTGGGCTACCTGGCCTTGCGGCCAGGCCGGAGGCTCCGCGGAGGTAGGGGGCGCTGTTGGTGGTGCGGCGCCCGGGGGTACTAGGCCTTGCGACCAGGCTGGTGGTAATTCCTGCTTTGTCACGCTCCGGATCGAGGCGCGTGACGTCACAGGGGTCGCTGCGGCGGCTTCCGGTCGGGGCCTAGTCCATAGCGGTGACATGGCGGCTACGGGCACAGCAGGGGGACTTTCGGGCTCTGCGACGGGGAGCTGGGGCATGTAAGCGGTGTCACGGCTTGGGGTATAGGCGTCCCCTTTACCTGCCTCCATGCGTTCGGCTCCCTCCTCGGCGCCGTCTCCGGCCTTGGGTCCTCCCGCGCCATCCTCAGAGGCGGTCTGCTTCCTCTTCCAGGGTAGCGTGCTCCGTTGACTGGTCTCTGCTTGCTGGGCCATCTCCCGGCTCCACTCCGCCAGTATCTCACGCTGTACCCGGGCCATCCTCCTTGCGAGGCCCTCCAGGGCAGTTTGTGCACACTCCCGGTCTCGGGGGAGCTGCGCTAAGATCTCCGCTAGACCTAGCGGGGTTGTGGACTCTAGCAGGCTCCTGACCATCGGGTCGGTGCTGCTCTGCTCTGCTTCCGGCAGGCTCCTGGCCAGCGGGCCGGTGCTGCTCTGCCCTCCTTCCTCGGTCTCTAGCAGACTCCTGGCCAGCGGGCCGGTGCTGTTCTGCTTTCTCTCCATCTCCGGGTGAGCTCCTCCGCTACTCCTCGTTAGACCTCTTGCCTCCGGGTGCGCTCGCTCCAGACTGCTCCAAGCGACACCCATCTTTTCTCTTCTCTTTCGTCTCCTCCCCCTTCGAGGGCGGTCCCGGGGCAACTCGGTGACTGTCAGCTCCAGGGGTAGTTCTTTCACGCTGACAGACACCTCCAGCATCACAGTCTCTATTGGTGGGGGCGGTTTCCACTTTTGGCGCCATTTTCTGTCCTGGCCCACGATGGGAGGTGGCCTCCTGCCCTCCTTTGGCACGCCCATAATGGCGTCCGCTGCTCTTCCAAGGCGGGAAATCTGCGGTTTTGGCGGGAAGCTTCGCCCAGTGGCGGGAAACTCTGCAGATGGCGGGAACAAGTTGGAAATGGCGGACAATCGGCGGGAAACGACTGGTGATGGAGTCCGATGGCGTGGACCCTCCGGAACCGGCGGGAGACTTCTTTCTGAGGTAAACTTGCACTTTTCTTCAGGCACGCAGTACCCGGGTGTTGCGGGCACGTAATCCTGCCGACTACGCCAAAGTTGACGCGCCCCCTGGGACATATTCCTTTTTGAGGGGAATACCCAGCACCGGATCAGATGGGGGGTTGTAGTCTCCGAGCGGCTGTGACCCGGTCCCGTGCCCAGGGCGTCAAGCTCAGTGTTATGTGGCAGTCCTACAGATGTTATTAAGAGTTCTTTTGTGTCGACTACGCCACCCGTTGTGATGCGGTCACTGTGGCCGCCGCTGCTGCAGGGTCCGCTGAGGCTGATGGTGGGTGCGCAGCTTGGTGGGATAACCCCCAACGGGAGGGGTATAGCCTCAGAGGGGACAGGCGCAGAGGATGGGGGTTGTGGTGGTGTAGTGCAGACGGCAGTGAAGACAGAGTCGGGTTGTGCAGTTAAGGGTGTTTACTTACTGCAGATGTTGTACTGGTCACTCCAGCTGCTAGTGACCACCCGAGCCGTGCTGCGTCCACCAGGTCCTGGATCCAGCCAACCCCCAAACAAGTCCGGAGCGTGGCCCTGAGCTCTCCCTCTGTCCTTTCTTCAGCCGTCCCCACCAGTGATCCACCTAGGTCCAGCTCCCTCGGGCCTTCTGTTGGGACACCCTTGGCCCTGGGTTCCCTGACCCTTCATGTGGTGTGCCTTCGGGGTGAATGTGGTGGGTGACCGTGACAGACACTGCCCACGGTCTCCGGTCTCTGGCTGGGGATTGTTTTTACCCCCACCAGTTTGGGTTCCGGTACCCTTTTGCTGACTCCTCACCCGGTGCTCTGATTTGGGTTCTTGGGTCCCTTCTCTTCTGTGCTCTGGGTCTTTCTCTTTTCTCCTCTCTCACTCTGGGTCTTGGTCTTTCTTCTCTCCTCTCCTAACTTGTTCTCTGCAGCTGATCCTCTCTGCATCTCACTCTCTGCGTCTGACCCTGATTCTAGTTGGTGCCCACCTTATATATCCCTCTATGTGTGAGCTCAGGTGACCAGCACCCAATGAGCTCCTAACTTTACCCAGGCTGCTCCCCCTATCTGCCCCTACACTACATGGGATGTTCCACCCCCCTCCCACTCCAGCCGGGAACAGACTCGGTCGTACCTGCACATTTCTAAGTGGGAGTACCGTCGGTCTGCTCCTCGGAAATGGGATGTATGTAGTGCATGCAGCCTACCGAGCCCAGTTCCACACTCCTTCCTTACCCGGGAGTGGAATACCACACCTCTGGGTTGAGGTGCAATACCCCTGTAGCAGCCGAATCCTCAGGGTGCTACATGCACATGTAAGCGTGTTAGCACAGATAATACCTGAGTATTTAGAGAATGAGGTAAGCAATAGTATACAGCAAGTGATCCCAAGATATCCTCAAACATTCAGAGTATATGCAGGAATGTGTGCAGAGTGATAACACTAAAGTGTCCTAAGACCTTACACGTCCTGAGTACATTTCACTATTTATTCCTTCATTCCTTCAATCAAAATCAATAATCAATTTCTAATGCTTGTGAGCATAGCGGCACATTGTATCACCATAGAGTACTGTGGTGTATTCATATAAGGCTGTCCCCAAGAGCCAATGATTTTAAGGAAGAATTCCATCTCATCTGATGGCGAGAATTGTCATTTTCTTTTGGATTGGAAAAAATATATATTTTTCTATATACATACAGATGCAGAGTCATACAGAGGAACAATAAATTACCAGAGTAATTAATATGGACCAATATTATAATATGTGTATGTCTGTACACTTCTATATGCTTGTTGAGACAAGACCTAAATATTGACCTGCTGTGTTAGATCACCCTGATGTTTAGATATATTGCAGTGGTGTTGGAAATCTTCTTAATTTTTCAGTTTCTGATTAAATGCTAGCAGTGACAAATATAATAATTCCTACATTCTACCACTGTCTGCAGCATGTAATGATGGCATCCAGATAAAATCCCAAATAATCCCTAATTTGAAATGACCTATAACATGTGCTCTATGGGGAAGCTAAGCTCCGCTAAAATTGCTCATCACCAGCTTGTGACATGTCGGAGTCCCAACCTTGCCTTTCCACTTAGTTATTATTTGGATGATTTATTAGTTAGGCAATAATGCACTAAATTGTAAATATCCGTTCAATTTAGTTTGAGGCATTCAACTCCTTATTTATTTCTCACAGCCGAAAAATCTATTACACAGTTCTGGACACGTTTGAGAGAGTTTAACACTTACATTGCTTAGCATTCATAAGTATGGGATGTAAACCTCTATTTCTATAAAATTAATACCAACCAATCAGTGAAACCTAATTCTGATTGTTAGCGGTTTCTGAGATTTTTCTTCCCTAAATTATTATTCTTATTATGTGACATCTCTTGTACAGGCATTGCAGTCAAAACAAATGAATGTAAATTCTGAGATCCCATAATTGTGACATTACACTCATACGATTTCCAACCAGCTTCACTTCCTGCAGTCCTGTACTGTGTAAATTTGGAGCAGATATAAGAAATGTCTTTCCGTGGACCCTTTTGACCTCCTTATCTTGACAATTACCGGTAGTTGTTTAAATCTCCATCTTAAGCCATAGAGTTTAGCTGACAATAGACCTATGTATGATGACACGCGTGCATTCATACTGCACAATGTTTTGTTTTTCATTCAATTTTGTTCTGCTTGCATCCAATCACACAATGGAACAAAAGCATTTTCTGCAGCTTTGAGCTCTGTTCGAATTAGCATACATAGAGCTAATCTGAATTTGAGTAACTCTGCAGATAGATATTTTGCTTTACTTATATAATATTTTGCATCAACCCATTTACATTTTCGATTGTCTCAGTGTTTACATGCTGGGAAATAAGTTAAAGGGAACCTGTCACTAGGTTTTTCCAATATAAGCTACGGCTACCACCTTTAAGGCTTTTTTTTACAGTATTCTAGTAAGCTGTATATGAGTTCCCAATCTCTGCTGCATAGCACAAAAAATGTCTTTTATAATCCCCCCACATGGCGCGGAGCGGTCTGATGGGTGTCGTTGCTTCAGCGCCTTCTCTCTCATCACAATCACCATCCCTGGTGATGCCCTGCTTCATGTGGATGATGTGTCCTACGTCATCCACACAGTGTCCCATAATCACGCTCTGTGCAGGCGTACTTCGCAGGGTAGAGCAAAGTACTGTAGTGTGAATGTGCCGACTTCACTGCTCTTTGACTTCGCTCGACGCATGTGCATTACAGTACTTTGCTCTGACAGTTTACTAGAATACTGTTAAAGAGGCCTTAAAGGTGGTGGCTGTAGTTTATATTGGGAAAACCTGGTGACAGGTTCCCTTTAATACACCAGGAACTTTAAAACGACCCTTCAGGCTAAATTGAAATACATTCATACAGAAAAACCCTCTGATAGGTCTAGTGGTGGACATTTTGGCAAAATTCAAACAGGGCTCTAAGAAGGAAGAACAGTACCAGTATTGTTCGAAAGAAGACTACTAGATGTATTGCCTATATGTTTGACATGTAAAGTCAAATTTTGAATTTAGACTTGAGGGTCTCCTTAAGGAATTGCTGTATACAGTGGCATGTAAAAGTTTGGGCACCCCTGGTCAAAATTACTGTTATTGTGAACAGTTAAGCAAGTCGAAGATGAAATGATCTCTAAAAGGGCTAAAGTTAAAGATGACACATTTCCCTTGCATTTTAGGCAATATATATAAATATATACAGTACAGACCAAAAGTTTGGACACACCTTCTCATTTAAAGATTTTTCTGTATTTTCATGACTATGAAAATTGTACATTCACACTGAAGGCATCAAAACTATGAATGAACACATGTGGAATTATATACTTAACAAAAAAGTGTGAAACAACTGAAAATATGTCTTATATTCTAGGTTCTTCAAAGTAGCCACCTTTTGCTTTGATGACTGCTTTGCACACTCTTGGCATTCTCTTGATGAGCTTCAAGAGGTAGTCACCCGAAATGGTTTTCACTTCACAGATGTGCCCTGTCAGGTTTAATAAGTGGGATTTCTTGCCTTATAAATGGGGTTGGGACCATCAGTTGTGTTGTGCAGAAGTCAGGTGGATACACAGCTGATAGTCCTACTGAATAGACTGTTAGAATTTGTATTATGGCAATAAAAAAGCAGCTCAGTAAAGAAAAACGAGTGGCCATCATTACTTTAAGAAATGAAGGTCAGTCAGTGCGAAAAATTGAGAAAACTTTGAAAGTGTCCCCAAGTGCAGTGGCAAAAACCATCAAGCGCTACAAAGAAACTGGCTCACATGAGGACCACCCCAGGAAAGGAAGACCAAGAGTCACCTCTGCTTCTGAGGATAAGTTTATCCGAGTCACCAGCCTCCGAAATCGCAGGTTAACAGCAGCTCAGATTAGAGACCAGGTCAATGCCACACAGAGTTCTAGCAGCAGACACATCTCTACAACAACTGTTAAGAAGAGACTTTGTGCAGCAGGCCTTCATGGTAAAATAGCCGCTAGGAAACAACTGCTAAGGACAGGCAACAAGCAGAAGAGACTTGTTTGGTCTAAAGAACACAAGGAATGGACATTAGACCAGTGGAAATCTGTGCTTTGGTCTGATGAGTCCAAATTTGAGATCTTTGGTTCCAACCACTGTGTCTTTGTGCGACGTAGAAAAGGTGAACGGATGGACTCTACATGCTTGGTTCCCACCGTGAAGCATGGAGGAGGAGGTGTGATGGTGTGGGGGTGCTTTGCTGGTGACACTGTTGGGGATTTATTCAAAATTGAAGGCATGCTGAACCAGCATGGCTACCACAGAATCTTGCAGCGGCATGCTATTCCATCCAGTTTGTGTTTAGTTGGACCATCATTTGTTTTTCAACAGGACAATGACCCCAAACACACCTCCATTCTGTGTAAGGGCTTTTTGACCAAGAAGGAGAGTGATGGGGTGCTACACCAGATGACCTGGCCTCCACAGTCACCAGACCTGAACCCAATCAAGATGGTTTGGGGTGAGCTGGACCGCAGAGTGAAGGCAAAAGGGCCAAGAAGTGCTAAGCAACTTTGGGAACTCCTTCAAGATTGTTGGAAGACCATTTCCGGTGACTACCTCTTGAAGCTCATCAAGAGAATGCCAAGAGTGTGCAAAGCAGTCATCAAAGCAAAAGGTGGCTATTTTGAAGAACCTAGAATATAAGACATATTTTCAGTTGTTTCACACTTTTTTGTTAAGTATATAATTCCACATGTGTTAATTCATAGTTTTGATGCCTTCAGTGTGAATGTACAATTTTCATAGTCAAGAAAATACAGAAAAATCTTTAAATGAGGTGTGTCCAAACTTTTGGTCTGTACTGTATATACATACAGTGTATATATATATATATATATATATATATATATATATATATATATCATATATATATATATATATATCATATATATACACTGTGTTCCAAATTATTATGCAAATAATATTTTCTCATTTTCCCAAATTAACTATATGAATTGCAGTCATTGTAATTTTCCAGTCAAATAACTATTAGGGTACAATTGAAAGTTTTTTGTACAAACTGCCTATGATAACAGTATATTTTTAAAAAAATGAAAAACTCAAACTGCCCTCAAAATGCATGTTCCAAATTATTATGCACAGCAGAGTTTTCAACCTTTTCATTTTAATAAAGAACAAAAAATGGTCATTTTTGAAATTATAAGAATTAGCAGGTTATTACAAACTGAAATGAAACAGTTTTCAACTCAAAACTTTATTCTAGGTGATGTTACATTTGCACATAGGACTGCTTGTTCGAAAGGAGCTTCTGAACTCTCTCGTCCATTGAATTTGTCAGGTTTTGGATGGTTTCTGCTTCAATTGTTTTGCATGAGGACAGAATACCCTCCCAGAGCTGTTGCTTAGATGTGAACTGCCTCCCGCCATCATAGACACTCCTTTTGATGATGCTCCAGAGGTTCTCAATGGGGTTGAGGTCAGGGGAGCATGGGTGCCACACCATAAGTTTGTCCCCTTTTATGCCCATAGCAGCCAGAGATGCAGATGTGTTATGTGCAGCATGAGACCTACAAGGTGTTTCCAAGCTAATATCTGAGAGACATCTTGTATAAAAGGCACCTTCCCCGATTTAGAGGTGCCTGAGCAACCACTATAGTTTGTAGGTGGTTAGTGGGAGCAATTGTTTGTTGCCAGGTTCCCCGTCCCTAGCCTGTTACAGTTTCCCGTATTCCTTATCCTGAGTCACTTAGTCCAGTCTAGTTACCCGTGTTTCCTGAAACCGCACCTGCGGTACCGGTCTGCTACCCTGGGGCTGAATGCTCAGGCCCAAACCCTTATCCTGAAACTGCATCTGTGGTATCTGTACCCCGTGGCTGCATCGTTGGTACCAGAACTGTTAATCGATACCAGTGGGTCTGAACCCTGTCTCAGTGGCTGTCCTGTCTACACAGTCCGTCCCAGTCCCAAGCGGCCGTCCTGCCTGGACTCGTCCCGAGTGACCGTCCTGCCTGGACTCGTCCCGAGTGACCGTCCTGCCTGGACTCGTCCCGAGTGACCGTCCTGCCTGGACTCGTCCCGAGTGACCGTCCTGCCTGGACTCGTCCCGAGTGGCCGTCCTGCCTGGACTCGTCCCGAGTGGCCGTCCTGCCTGGACTCGTCCCGAGTGGCCGTCCTGCTCCGTAGTAACGTCTCTGACCCTTGGGGTTAGCTGCTACTGCCAGACGCGCCCTGCAGTGGTACCTGGCAGCTACTTGCCGCACAAGCCTGACCTCAGCACTAGAGGCTCAAGTGAACACCAAGATAGCTCCTTAGTCACGCCCCTCCAGGGTAAGTCCGGGCTGTGACAGAGTGGGTCCATAAACAACGTGTTACAGCCTAACCGTTTGCCTGATCTTAATTTTTTTTTATGTATCAATTAGTATCTTCTATTTTTTATCCTAGCGTTTACTTATATTGTTACTTGTAGGCTGCAGACTGTATTCATTTAACAAGGGGGAAAGTAGGAGGTGATGAATTAGTGTAGCCATTTACTCCTCCTTAGAGAGCTGGATGGAAAACAGACCAGATACATAAATGGTTGGATAGACAGATAGATGGATGGGCATGGATGGATTGATAGAGGTGCAGATGGACAAACAGACAAACCAACAGATGGATGGACAGACGTAGTAAGCTGAATATTTTACCCATACAGGGCCTTATAAGCTGTTGGTGTGTAATGCCCATTGTTACAATAAATGTAGCTACGGATAAAACCCTGATGCTAAATGTATATCATGCACTGATGATTTAGGCTTTTTTTCCTTTCTTTATATCTTCTCATTCTGTCTCCTCCTTCTTGTTTGCATGCAATTCCTGTGGCATAGAAGTTGAAAGACTTTGAAAACTAGGTAAGTCATCGAAAAGAAGCAAAGGGTAAAATGAGTGGTGTTAGTAGCAGACATGAAACTGCTGGCAAACTGCAATTTCTTTCTTTTTATATATGTGCGGTAGCTGGTGATATCTGTGATATGTTATATAAGAATTTCATCCAAAGAGCTTCATAGTAACATGATCAGAACAAGCTTTTTATCTACTTGGTGAATTAAGCTGCATTTTGAATCAGTGTGTCCAGGCTTTTGGAAAAAATGACCAACTGATAGGGCAATTTAATTTCTAGACTAGGAAATCACAAGACCTCTTGTCCATGTAAACCAGTTAGCTTTACTACTTTATTCTGCCTTAGTAGAACCTATTTTCAATTTATGGGTACAAGTTATAACCTTTGATTAGAGCAGTTATATTATTTTTTTTACTATGGGCCTAAGAACTAATAGGCAGATAGTTGCTACCTACCTGTTGTACCGTGTTTTTGATCTCTGCCGGCACAGAACAGTCACACACCGCTCCTGCCGACGATCTTGTGGATTTTGCTGATATCAAATCAACAGAGCAACTGCTTTTCTTCTGCTCTGCTCTGTTGATGTGGCGTGACTGCTAAAGTCATGTTGATTGATAGCTGGCTCCTCGCTGCCTAACTGCCAGGAGCTGGCTGTAAATCAGTATAACTTCGACAGTCGCGCTCTGTAGACAGCAGCCTGGAAGAGCAAGAGCTGCTCTGTTGCAGTCAAGAAGCAGACTTGTTACCAGGAGCGGTCGGTGACCACTCTAAGCTGGCGTTGGGCAGAACAGGCAGGTAGTTGGCAACTACCTACCTATTAGTTTTTAGACTCAGAGGAAAATAATACCATAATCCTGGATAATCCCTTTAATGAACATCCCATTGTAACTAGCACCCTAAACTGTGGTTCTCCCAGCTTATACTCATGAACATAAATTGTTCTCAACTGCTGGGCTATTATAGTATATACAGTATCTGTAATTGCTTTGTCTATAATAAGAAGCTGTACTTTGACATCATGCTAGCACCTCTAGTTATTAGTATGTTAAAATAGCTGTTTTTTTCCCTACTGAGTCAACTCCATGTCACACTGTATTTTTAATGGAATATACATATATGCACAGATGTATAAGGCTGATGGCCCTGCATTTTCACTTATTTCCCATTCCACACACTCACAACTTCATCAGTCATATTATATTATTAACAATAGCAGTTCTAAACGAATGCTCACATGGCATTTCATGAATTTAGAAAGCGGAGAGAAGCTGGTCTCTTCAAGATGAGTTCCTGTGATTTTTGCCCCTCATTTTCATATTTTGTTTTCTTTAGGTCAGACAGGCAAAGGTGAAAGACCTAAATTAATTCTCTGCAGAAGATCCATCCAAAGACACGTTGTATATGAGATCTGTTCTGGCTAATAGACAGCAGAATTCCTGCTCTGGGTTATCAGATAATGCATACTGATGGATGAAGACTGGCTTACCAGCTCACACTTATTTTTTCTTTTATCTTTTTGATTCCCCTTCTAAGTGAACCTTACTGTCATTTTTCTCTGCATGCCCTCCATTTTACTTTTCACGGTTGTCTCTTGTGTAATTTAAGATGAAAAGGTGAAGCCGGCAGTATCACTCATTGGCCAATGTGAAGGGAATCTAATTCTCTGTCTCTCTTCCTTTTTCCTCTACTGTACTGTTATGCAGATGTGTGACTCTCCTCTAGGCTGTCAATTAAAGCTATAATGAAACAAGGCATGCTTATTATCAGTAGTTATAATAACCTCTACACTTTCATTAGTATTTTTTTATTTTGATGCCAAAAATAAACATCTAATCAATCGCTTAATTTGACATTTTCAGGTTGTATAATCCCTGAACGTGTTAAACTAAAGAAAAGGATAAAAGACTGGCCTCACCATTGGAAATCATATTTGTTTTGAATTGCTTATTTGGAGATTTATTATTATTTTTTTTGTAGATGGATTAAACTGCAAAAAAAAAATGTAGAATTGGTAAGAGCTTACTTGAGGGCCCTAAAGCATATGTAAACATTGAACATATGATTTTTGAACTGCATTACTGCTACGTAGACTATGCTTATAAAATTGAGATACTCGGTGTACAGTTTGATCAAATTGTGTAAGCCCATCTGTAAGTTACAAGGCGACCACTTTAGATGGGAATTGGGGAATTTGACTGACCCCTCTTCTGACCTGTCCAAAGCTGTTTTTAATTAGAGCTGGATACTGCCTGCCTTTTAAATTTTATAGGCAGACACAGACAGGCACCTCTCATGCTCTCACCTGCTAACACTTTCTCACCTCCTCCTCACTGTCGGCCATATTTCTCCAAATCACGGCCCTCCTCACCACACCCCCACAGTCACTTCTACCTCTCATCATCGATCTATCACAAATTTGCGCAACCTTTCTAACCTTATACCCATTCATCCAGCCCCCACCTCCCCAGTCCCACTGAAAGGAGCTCTATGGAACGCTCGCTCTGTTTGCAACAAATTTAACTACCTTCATGATCTTTTCATTACTAACAAACTTTTCTTCCTCGCCATCACTGAAACCTGGCTCAACCACTCTGGCACAGCCTCTCCAGCTGCACTTTCGTACGCCGGATTCCACCTTTCCCACACACACCCCACCCACACCCCAGCGGCAAGCATGGTGGAAGAGTTGGTTTTCTCCAGTCCGATAACTGCTCCTTCTCCCTTATCCCACTGCCGCCCTCCGTTACTCTTCCCTCTTTTGAGGTGCACTGTGTGCGCATCTACTCCCCCTCCAACCTCCAACTGGTTGTAATTTACCACCCTCCAGGGCCAGCCACCATCTTCTTTGACCATTTCACCACCTGGCTACTTCATTTCTTTTCCACTGACATGGTATCATCATGGGTGACTTCAACATCCCCATTGACACTTCCCACTCAGCTGTCTTTAAGCTTCTATCCCTCACTTCTTCCTTTGGCCTTGCTTAATGGTGTTCCACAGCCACTCATAAAGATGGCCACACACTGGACCTCATCTTCACCCGCCTCTCTTCCTAACCTCTCTAACTCGCCTCTCCCTCTTTCTGACTACAAATTACTCACATTCTCTTCCCTCCTCTCCAGGTCCACAAACTTGCACACCCTCGCAGAAATGTCAAACACTTCGACCTACACTCACTCTCCGAATCCCTTCTCCCTCTTACAGACATAAATTCCTGACATGATGCAGATGCTGCTGCTGCTTTATATAACGCCACAAAAGCTGCAGCTCTAGAATCGGTCGCCCCACTCATACATACCAAAGTTCACACAATCAACAGGCAACCCTGGCACACCAAGCCTGACTAAAGAACTGAGAAGGGCTTCCAGGGTTGCTGAGCGGAGATGGAAAAAGTCCCACTCTAATGAGCACCTCATCGCATTCAAACAGTCCCTCACTACTTTCAAGTCCACACTCACTGCAGCAAAACAAACCTACTTCTCATCTCTCATATCCTCCCTGTCTCACAACCCTAAACAGCTATTCAACTCTTTCAATTCTCTCCAACGTCCCCCAGCGCCTCCTCCCTCTCCCCACTTCTCAGCTGAAGACCTTGCCTCATTCTCCAAGCAGAAGATTGATAACATCAAACAAACCTTTAGCCTAAAGTCCCCACACCCCCTCCTCATAAATACTCAACTCTCGTCCTCCAAAAGCAGCTTGTCCGCCATCACAGAAGAACAACTTTACTCTAGACTCTCCAAATCACATCTCACCACTTGTCAACTTGACCCAATCCCACCTCATTCCAAACCTTACCAGTCTTCATCCTGTTACGCTCACACCCGGACTGGCTGGCGTGAGCGTGGTTAGTGGTCCCACTGGGCAACGAACCGAGGAGTGCCTGGAGGGGCGTGACTAGGGGCCTCGCCAGATCCGACCACGGACACACGGCGGCTTAATCGACTCCGTGGTCCGAGGAGGGACGTGGGAGGTAGCCCAGGTGCTACTCCAGGTCAGACCCCGGTCACAGCTGTTGACCCACTCCGGGGAATGCAGGAACAGGCAGGTTTGGCTGCTATGCGGAAAGGCGGGTACTGGCAGGCACGGCTGGTATGCAGACAGGTGGGTACTGGCAGGCATGGCTGGTATGCAGACAGGCGGGTACTGGCAGGCATGGCTGGTATGCAGACAGGCGGGTACTGGCAGGCATGGCTGGTATACTGACAGGCCGGTACTGGCAGGTTGGAAAGCAGGCTGGATAGGGACCAGTACAGACTGGGATACAGGACCAGAGTCGCAGGTGCGGTGGACAAGCAGAGCAGAACCGCAGGCACGGAGGACAAGCAGAGCAGAGCAGAATCGCAGGCGCGGAGGACAAGCGGAGCAGAGCAGAACCGCAGGCGCGGAGGACATGCAGAGCAGAGCGTAACCGCAGGCACGGAGGACAAGCGGAGCAGAGCAGAACCGCAGGCTCGTAGGACAAGCGGAGCAGAGCAGAACCGCAGGCTCGTAGGACAAGCTGAGCAGAGCAGAACCGCAGGCATAGAGGACAAGCAGAGCAGAGCGGAACCGCAGGTGCAGAGGACAAGCAGAGCAGAGCGGAACTGCAGGTGCAGGCAGACAGGACAGGGCTCTGTTCACATGGAACAGACTGGGAAACACAGGAAGATAGCTAGAACACAGGAGGTAGATACGGAGGCAGGGAAACTGGACAAGCAGAACCAGATACACACAAGGTACTTGAAATTAAGTAGCGAGTGGACACAAAACTCACAAACAGAAGTACAGAGACAACGAGTTGGAGTTAGGTACTGGTTCAGACACAGGAGGAAAAGGGAAGAATCGGACATGTAGACAAACAGGTAACGGACTAGGACACAGTTTAGACAGGAACTGACACTGGGATGAGATACAGGAACGAGCCTGGGTACTCAGCCCCCAGGGTGGCAGGAATAGACTAGAAGTCACAGATACAGGTAATGGGCCTGGGTACGCAGCCCCCAGGGTGGCGGAAACAGACAAGATACAGGACAGGACCTGGCAACTCAGTTGCACAGAACACACTGATAGAAAGTGTTGCTCAGGCACCTCCCACAGGATGGGGGAGGTTTAAGTATCTAGTGACTCACAGCAATAGGCTGGGGATGCATTAGGACTGCGCACACTGTAGCTTTAAGAATCAGGAAGTAACAGCGCCGCCGCCCTAAGCCAGCAGACAAGAGACATGCACACAGCAAGTAAAGGAGTATAGTGCACAGCCTTGACTGGTAGGTAAGTTGGTGGTCTTGCATGGTGGGAGATGGTAAGCCATGCCAGCACTCCGCCAAGGATGTTACACATCCCAACCTTAACCACCTCTTCAACCTGTCACTAGAAACTGGTGTTTTCCCCTCATGCTTCAAACATGCCTCAATCACACTCATCCTCAAAAAGCCCTCCCTTGACCCATCCTCCCTGTCTAGTTAACGCCCCATATCACTTCTTCCCTATGCCTCAAAACTACTGGAACAAAATCTCCACTTTGAACTGTCCCCCACCTCTCCTCCTGCTCCCTCTTTGACCTCTTACAATCTGGCTTCTGACCACACCATTCCACTGAAACTTCCCTGACTAAAGTCACCAATGACCCACTCACTGCTAAATCCAAGCGACACTACTCTGTCCTCCTCCTCCTGGACCTGTCACCTGCCTTCAACACAGCGGACCATTCCCTCTTACTACAGACTCTCTCATTTCTTGGCATCACAGACTTGGCCCTATCTTGGATCTCCTCATACCTAACAGACAGGACATTCAGTGTCTCCCACTCACACACCACCTCCTCCTCTCGCCCCCTATCTGTCGATGTCCCTCAAGGCTCAGTTCTAGGACCCCTGTTCTTCTCCATCTACACCTTCGACCTCGGACAGCTCATAGTCTCACTGCTTTCATCATCACCTCTATGCTGATGACACACAGGTCTACAGTTGAAACTAGAAGTTTACATACACTGTATAAAAAGACACATATGCATGTTTTTCTCAATATATGACATGAAATTTGAATAAACCTTTCCCGCTTTAGGTCAATTAGGTTTACCATAATTTTTAATACTTCTGGTTTCAACTGTACCTCCCTGGACCTGATATCACCTCACTACTAACCAGAATCCCACAATGTCTGTCCGCTTTCTCATCTTATTTCTCTGCTAGATTTCTAAAGCTTAACATAGATAAAACAGAATTCATTATCTTTCCACCATCTCATTCAACCCCCTTCCCCCTCCCAACTGACCTATCCATCAAAGTCAATGGCTGCCCACCCTCCCCAGTTCCGCAAGCTCGCTGCCTCGGGGTAATCATGGCCTCTGATCTCTTCTCCAAACCTCATAGCCAAGCGCTTTCTACTGCCTGCCAACTCCAACTCAAAAATATCTCCCGGATCCGCACATTCCTCAACCATGAATCTACGAAAACACAAGTGCATTTCTTCATCATCTACCTCCTCGACTACTGCAACCTCCTGCTCTGTGGCCTCCCTTTTAACACTCTCACACCTCTCCAATCTATCCTAAACTCTGCTGCCCAACTAATCCACCTGTCCCCCGCTACTCCCCGGCCTCTCCTCTCTGTCAATTCCTTCACTGGCTCCCCATTGTCCAGAGACTCCAGTTCAAAACCCTAGCCTTGGCATACAAAGTCATCCACAACCTGTCTCCTCCATACATGTGTGACCTAGTCTCCCTGTACTAGTTACCTGCGCGCAACCTCCGATCCTCACAAGATCTCCTTCTCTACTCTCCTCTTCCCACAATCGCATACAAGATCTCTCCCGTGCATCCCCCCTACCCCAGTATATCAGACTCTCGCCTGCCGTGGAAACCTTCAAAAGGAACTTGAAGACCTACCTCTTCCAACAAGCGTACAACCTGCAGTAACCCTCGCTCCAACATACCGCTGCACGACCAACTGTACCCTCACCTACTGTATCCTCACCCATCCCTTGTAGATTGTGAGCCCTCGCGGGCAGGGTCCTCTCTCCTCCTGTACCAGTTGCTGACTTGTTTTTGTTCAAATTGTTGTACTTGTTGTTTGCTATCACATGTGATTGTCATTCTCTGTTTTCATTGAATTTTAAACATGTGACTGTGAAAATCTTTTTCATTGGTCTAACTGGATGATTTAGCTACCAGGACCTGTAATGAGTCTCACGTCATGTGATTGTCATTCTCTGTTTTCATTGGTGGTCAATGTATATAATCTATGTATGTCTGTTTGGAGATTAGCTCAGACTAAAACCGCAGTGTGCGGTTGAAATGCGTCACTTTTTCTCCTTGAAATTATGCCTAGTGCCATGCTGTTTTTAGTATTTGTCAAATAAACTAACATTTTATACAAAAAAACTGGCAATTTTTTTTTTTCTGGAGCTGGAACGCAACTTTCTTCCTTTCTGTTTGCAATGTACCCCCCTTTTCAATTGTAAAGTGCCATGGAATTAATGGTGCTATAATAATAAAAAATAATAATAGGCATAGGCCCAGAAGAAGTAAGGTTATTAATGTAGGTTGCCATCTAAAGAGATCACTGGCAGATAGGGCACACTTGATTTGGTCAATCTGTACAACAGGTAACTCAGATTTAAAATGATAGTCTATGAATATATTAATCTTGATCTATATTACTGCTACAGTGTGTGCATACAACCACACTCTAATCACACTAAGTTATATTTGCTTTTTGTATGCTATGTCAGTGGTTAGAATATTATTTTGCACCATTGTGATCTTGTGCTCAAGTCCACAAAATATCATTTGCATGGGGTCCTACTAAGCATGGATTTTTAACCCAAGTCATGGATTTCTTTTAACATTTCAAAAACGATACTATAGCTAGCTTGATATGTATAAGTTTGTGTATCCTGTCTGTTTTATGGGTCAGAGACAGAGTGTAGAAAAGAGTGCACTATAGTCTTAACACAGCAATATAAAATGTTAAAAGTACCAGAGACTTTCTATTTACCTAAAGGCTGCTTTATAGACCGCGCTTGACAGGCATATGACAGTCATTTTAACTTTAGAGACCATTTTTATAAAAAAGCAGCATGAAAATCGAAAGGCTGTGTGGACACAGCAGTCATTGGGTTTATTTTAAAAAGCGTAGGTACGATATGTATTCTGTTATTTGACTCATAAAGCAAAAAACTAGAACCTATTTAATAGGGAATGCTGTGCTTGAGATAAAATTCCTGCATTCTATTGGTTTATGAGCAGCATCCTTCTGTGAATGACTCAATAGGATAGCATCACAATAACCTAGTACCTTGAGGTATATAAAAATATTTACTAAAAAATAAAAATCAAGGAAATGATAAGTCAATGTTTTCCTTAAATGGAGTAGTATATCAAAGGGCAGTAATGTGATATTTTATTTCAAATATTTATAAATAACTATAATTTCTAAGCAATATGTATTAAAGATTTTTGATCTGCTAAAATAAATTAAAGAGGACCTGTCTCATATTTCTGACCAATAGGTCAGAGAAACATGAGTGACCTGTCAGTCAGAGACAGGAGGGAGGCAGCGGGAATAGGGACAGAAGCAGGTGAGCCATAAGTGGAGTTACATTAGCCTTCAATTTCAACTGTGGATTTCTCTAAAGCAACAAAACAGATTTCTACAAGCAAAGTAAAGATTTAATCAGCATTAACTCCTACAGGACCTTGGACATATCCATATGTTCAGTTTGGTGAGTGCTTACCAACCTTGGACGTATGGATACATCATATCTTTAATGCAGCATCGGTGATCACATTAAGTTGCTCAAAGCTTGAAAAGTGGGTGTACAATTAAAAACACAGAAATTGTGATGAACTCTAAGCACTGATTACACAAGAATAGTTTGTCATCAGTCAGGATTTGGCCCAGAAAATGCTATCAAGCGTGCCTGGGTGAATGTTAGGGCAAATTCCAGAAGTCTTGAAAAATAAGTCAGCACTGTAAATATAGAATCTTTGCATAGACTTGATATATTTGTCAATAAAAGTTTAAAAACTTATGAAATGCTTATAATTGTACTTCTGTAGCCATAAAAACATCTGACTACAAGATCTAAAAACCCTGAAGCAGCAAACTTTGTGAAAACCAAAATTTTTGTCAGTCTCAATACTTTTGGCAACAACAATATACTATCTGTAAGCTCTGAGTGCAGGATGATCAGTGAAAACCATTGCTATCTCCCTCTGTCTCTTCTGATTACAAGTACTGATGTAAAGAAATTTATCACAAGCAGAAGGCAGTGAAACTAAATACATTGGAACTCTGTAATGTAAGACAGACACATAAAGGAAAGTGTGGTCTTTATTAGAACCATCTATGTATACAAAAGTGTGTGCGTGTATTTATTGGGGGGTGTGTGTGTATGTATGTAAATATGTATGTATATATATATATATATATATATATATATATATGTATGTATGAGAATATATAAAGATAAGGGAGTTGTGGAACAGCACCACTTAGTACTGTGGCACTGAGATTGTTAGCTCCAGTAATATAAACAAAGTGTAGAGAGGGGTTGAACAGCCACCATGTTAGTGCTAGGGTGCTTAAAAATCTGCAGAAAGTGATGAGTTCAGAGGATAACTTCTCAGCCTTTGAGAGCATTTGATGTGGTTCAAGGTGCTCACCATACATATAGTACACTTCTTTACTTCTTGCCCTTGCTACTTTTAAACAGTGAGTATCATCAATCTTTGAGAGACTGAAAAATTGTAATGAACCGTGTGAAAGCATTTAACTATCAAGTACAAAAGAACAGCAACTTGTAAAATACAAGAATAATAATAGTAATTCTTACACAGTTTAAAAAAATACAGTATTTTCAAATATTTAATGTCATACAAGAATGTGACTTAAACCCTCTCACATGTGTTATCAGTTATTTCTGACATATCTTAAAAATGCTTTCTGTACAATCAGGCATTATACATAGTTTATGGAATGCCTCAAAATTACACCTGTGATTACAGCGCTGCGGGAAAACAAATCCTGTTGCTATGATTTCATTTAATAAAGAAATGCATTCTTTTTTTTGCAAAACTATTCTGATCACTTTGTGATAAACCTTGTTTTTCCATTCTTTAGATTTAAGAGTGAGCATAATTTAAAAACCACACTCCACATTGGATAGAAGAGGGCCCCATTCAATCAATCTTAATGTAAAGAATTTCACTTGCATATGTTTTTTATCAGGAGGTGCAGATGGAGGATACTAGGAGGGGCATGTGGTTTCCAATCACAGCATGTATTCTTAAATAATTTTATAAGTGGCTTGAAGAATTACATTGGAATCCCACGTGTGCTGTCCTTTTGATAGACAGCTCTACATGTCAGACATATATATACTTTTTACTTTAAGATCTGTAGCTGTTGTTCTTCTCCTTGAATTCAGCAGACAGGCCTATGGATAGATTGTATTCATAGATACTGATCTAAAGTAAAAATTGAGGTTGTAGAATACCATTCCTTACTTTGATAGTGATGGATGGGACTAGGTGAGTGAATGTGATACATTCTCCAGGGTTGAGTCACAAGTATCGAGCTTTGCTCTGTATGTTATTCTCTAATAAGGAGAAGCATGCCATATATGATCGTTAGAGGGGTTTTCTGGAGTTGGTATTCTCAGGTTCCCACCACTCTCAGCTCCTGTGTTCCTGTCTTCCATGATGCTGGTAACTAGGCAATGAGCTGTACACCATGAAATGAAAAATCCCTCCGTTCTTGAAAACATGAAAAATAGCACCCTGTTTCCCATGTGTGGTTTATATGTTAATGGCTGCCCTTCAGGCCTCATTCATCAGAACTCCTGCACCAAAACTGTCTCTTTTGCCCATAGCAACCCATCGGAGCTCCACTGTCATTTTACTAGAGCAATTTATGAAATGAATGTGGTCCATCGTATCCTTCCATGCCAGGTGCGTGGTTCTCTTCATGAAGCGCCCTGTTTTGTGGGAGTGTGTGCAACAAGCCATATTCGATTCTATAAGTAATTGTGGTAGCGGAGGACACCGTACACTCCAGCTCATTCAAAGAAACACACAGCTGTTTTGCTTATCGATATACAGCAAAAAGAACTTTCTGTGGCCAATGCCAAAATCCCCCCAAAACAAAACGGACAACCATGTGTTCAGACACCCACTATTGTTGCAGTCATCTAGTAGATGATAAGTCAGAGTAAGGGCTCATTCACATGTCCGATTTTCGGGAACCAGTGCTATCTCTGGTTTTCACAGTTAGCACTTGTATCTATGATATTGGGCTGTGCTCGTGTCCAATTTTTTCCTCCATGGAAAATATTGGAGACCTGTCCGATTTTGATCCGGGGTCGGATCAAAATAGCCAATGCAAGTCAATGGGTCAGTGAAAAAATCAGACTGCACTCAGATAACATCCAGGTATGGTCCGATTTTCACGGACTGTCAGAATGTAAAAGGTGGAAAAACTTTATTTTTCCATGTACGAGAAAAATGGATGACACTTGGACCACACCTTGATCAAACTCTGATCAGAATGAATGATGTGAATGAGCCCTTAATCCAAGCAAAAATTATTTCAGTAGTCGCACGTCAGCAGACCAACATGTCGACGTGTACTGAGATCACTTCACCTAAAGCCGTACCGAGAGTTAGATGAGAAAGAGCGTTAAAGGGGTGGGGGGTGGTAAGCAGAAAATTGTGACATCTTACAGTTGGTTACTGGATACTATCATAGACTGTTATTTGAACTTTTCTGATAACTGCAAAATGTTTGATTCTCCCATTATCCTTTACAGAAGAAAAAGGGAAATGGATGGGGTTTTTCCGTGACCCACCCTTTATTAAGTAGCTAAGTTCATTTACTCCCTTTATTGAAATTACTTTCAATTAAAGTAAAGAGTCTAAATCCACCTGGACAGTGGTGGAAACTAGGAATGATAATTATTTTGTGAATGCAATTAGGAATGTTTGCGTTGTGTGCTCAGAACTAGTGTTGAGTGAATTAGTTCGGTATTTCAAATTCGGGTTCGGGTTCCGGCTTGTTCGCGCCAAAAAATCGGCTCCGCCCATGAACATCCCTGATTTGCCACGCTGTCATGCAGATGTTATCTGTGTGACAGTGTGGCAAATCAGGGATGTTCATGGGCGGATACGATTTTTTGGCGCGAACAAGCTGGAACCCGAACTCGAATTTGAAATGACGAACAAATTCGCTAAACACTACTCAGGACCTTTTCTAAACTCAGCCCTGCCAATAATCACACTTGTATATAGTTTCTTATCACTTATAAGCTAAATTGACAAAACTTTTTTTGGTCCTAGTGCTATCTTTGCAAAATACTGACCGCACTGAGACCAATGTTATTCAATAACACTGACCAAATGACCTTGAGAAAAAAAAATATCAGCATGCACTAGTTTCTTCCGTATTTTAGATGAGATTCGCCTATTTGGGTACACAAAAAAATCTAATCCCTATAATTATCAACAATATATTGTCTGATTTTTATGGATACATTGCAATTCTTTAACACAAGAAACTGTATTTGTTTTTTAAATCTTGGTAATTGCTGATGTTTAAAAACGAATGCCATATAGATGACAAAATGGATGAAAAATCATCCATTTTTTTCTGGATGAAAATCATGCAATTTTCTTTATACACTTGTGTGAACTCAGCCAAATAGTGGATACTGTGGATTAATTTACTATATGTGGTAAAGACACAAAGTAACATTTTATTAAACCATTTTTTCAGCATTCAGAGACCAAAATGTGTAGTCATTCATAGCTTCTCCTTCAGGTATGTATTATATAAGAGACATTCTTCCTTGTCTGGCATTTTAGCTGGATGCCTTACGTGCCATTATTTCTCAGTGCAACTAGTGTACCTAATATGCACAGTATGGAGACAAACCTTTATTTCTAGCCGGGCAGCATTACTTATTAAAGATGCTCTTACTTTGTTCAGTTATTTACTTGCTATCCTGTTCTCTTTTTTTATCTTGCTGACATTTTACAGACCACATTCTTTAAAGACCAAAATAGCCGCTGCAATACTGCGATTAATTATTAATTATGCAATAATTGCCAATAAGAGTAGCATGCGTTTTATTCAATTAAATTTTTACAGGGATCTTGCTGGTGCTTTCATTTGTAGCCTTTGCTACCCTGCAGTGTGGATCCCAACACATTTCAGTCAATTATGCCAGCTTAAAATCAAAGTGTTTCTATTCTATTATATGACTGTCTAGACTTTATCTTCTGGGACACACCAAATACATTAAGGTAATACACAGCATCTCTTTGTCCAGTTTTCATCTTCCAAATGTGCAATTTAACCAACATAATTGATGATTGTATGGACATACCGGATTTTTGGGACTATAGGATGCACCTTTCTATTAGATCCACACCAGGTTTTTTTAGCAGAAGATCGAAAAATATTTTTCATATACTTTCCTGGCGGTGTAAAGAAGTGGAGGGGTCCATATCACAAATTTTAATGCACTAGGGCAGAACACGGAGGTAATAGATCTTCTGTTATTGTTTCTATGCAGCATGTTCATTATACAAATAATGTTTTACAGCAGACACATTATGTTCACACTCTGCACTACAAGCACATGCAACTCTACTACATGTGCACACATACAACTCTGCTACATCAACACACACTGATCAGCTGCATCAACAAACACTGCTCTGCTACATCAACAAACAATGCTCAGCTGCATCAACAAACACTGCTCAGCTGCATCAACAAACACTGCTCAGCTGCATCAACAAACACTGCTCAGCTGCATCAACAAACACTGCTCAGCTGCATCAACAAACACTGCTCAGCTGCATCAACAAACACTGCTCAGCTACATCAACAAACACTGCTCAGCTACATCAACAAACACTGCTCAGCTACATCAACAAACACTGCTCAGCTACATCAACAAACACTGCTCAGCTACATCGACACACACTGCTCAGCTACATCGACACACACTGCTCAGCTACATCGACACACACTGCTCAGCTACATCGACACACACTGCTCAGCTACATCGACACACACTGCTCAGCTACATCGACACACACTGCTCAGCTACATCGACACACACTGCTCAGCTACATCGACACACACTGCTCAGCTACATCAACACATGTAAAAATTCATTCGAGGCAGGTGACTAATCACATAATCTGAAAGGTCCCTCAGCTAGTCAGGACCTGCAGCTTCCATGCAGTTTTAGTGATGTGCAAGCCCTAGTTCCTTTCTCTCCTCCCTTGCACTGATCAGTGTACCACTGCATATTTCTCTGTGATTTTTAAGAGTGTTGTCTCAGCTCCTTGCTTGATCAGAGGAAGCTGCCTCCAGACTATAATATAAACACACTTTTCAGCAAGATTTGTTCCTTGCTAAAAAGTGCATCTTATAGTAAAAAAAAAACACGGTATTTCTTGCCTGTGATCTTCTTGATCCCAGAACGAATATTGTATATGTCATATATGTCCTCTAAAGGATTATGTTTGTTACTTTAAAAAATCTGTAAGTGTAATGTATGTAATATTTCTAAAATAACCTCATTAACTACACCCAAGTACCAACAGCTCCAATGTTTTTATTTTTCTTGTAAAGTCATATCAGTAAGTATATATTTACCAATGGTAAATACATTAATGTGACTGTGTATAGATTTCATTAAGGCTATGTTCACATGTTGCGATTGCAGTAGAACCTCAACATTTTTGGGGGAAAATGGTGCATTTGGGGAAAAAAATGAAGTTTCAACTTGTGAAAAAAGCCAAAACTATATTCAGATAAAATTAACTTTCACAGAAATTTTGTAACAAATATACTCTTAGTTCAAAAGTTGATTCGTCCCTACATTTGGAGTATACCCCAGGAACATCTCCTGATGTATATACTGAATTTTTATCCCTGATATGGAAATGAGTGAAGGTTACTTATTAAATTCACTGTTAAATTACTTTTTCTCTGTAACTTTCTATATTTAATACACATTTCACTGCAGTGGAAAAAAATGTTAAGCTGATGCATAATGTCCAAACATTTATGAAATGTGCTTCTATTTTATGTTATTGACTCGTTCACTGTATATACTATGTGATCTGAGTAATCCAGGCCAGGTTGCAACAAGCAATAATAAAAATGGCACATTGGCTACATAACTCTCATACTCTTTATAACATTAAACACACTTTTTATATTGTTACTATTTTTTTTTTTATATAATGCATTTTATTCTTTTTTTTAGAATTTTTGTAACAAAACTTCAGTTGTAATGATATGCAACATCACTGTTTAATTTTAATAGTTAACATCAAAAATTGATTTTAGAACGACCTCCAGAACTTCATTTTAAATGCATCTTAAACGTGTCTGGCTAGACCTAGCATTTGAAAAGGCTATATCAAAAGGTGCAGCTTTGTACAGCTGCTGTACAAAATGCAGATCTCATTACATGTGCTAACACTGCTTTCGGCCTCATTCAGACGTACGTTTTCACGTACGTGTTCTATCTGTGGTTTTCACAGATAGAACATGCACCCATTATTGTCTATGGAACTGTTCACATGTCTGTAGCTTTTCTGCGAACCGTATTTTCTTGTTAAATTTATGGAAACATGTTTGTTTTTGTTTTTTACCGGCATCACGGATGAAAATTACCAATACAAGTCTATGGGTCTGTGAAAATCGCAGACAATATACGGATGGCATCAGTGTACAGTCTATGTTCTGTCTGTGATTACATTGCAATATATAGGAGAATCTTTTTAATTTATTGACTTATCCATAAGTGAACATCACTGATGAAATCACGGATCCAAAACATTGATGACACACTCTATTTTTTTTTGCATACATGAACAAACCGGTTCATCCGAATGAGGCTTAAGCCTCAAATTTTTCATTTTCACAATGGATAATAGGCGTAAATAGACCCTACAAGTTGTTACATAACTTCTCCCAAATGCAGCAATTTCCAGCATCAGAGATGAAAATTAAGCATACATTTCTTCGGGTCTGTGAAAATGACAGGCGGCACACTGATGTCATCAGTATACAGTCTGTGTGCTGTCCGTGATATACATTGCAATGTGTAGTAGATCATTTGTAATTTATTTTTCCATTTGTGAACTTCACTGATGAAACAGTGATAAGAATAACTGACACTGACCAAACACTCATTACCCTCGAGTCGAAAACACTGATGACACTCGTACCAAGAAACCCAGATGACTGAATGAGGCCTTAGTAAAATCCTGGAACTCCAATGCAATTTTTTTTTGCATGCAAGGTGTTGCAGTGCCATCTCCTGTAAAGGTAGCTTTGCAAAATTAGGGGGGTATTAGATTTTAGTACATTTTTTTTTCATCAAAGGTAAAATAAATCTCATTGTGATATTGTGTAAAGCCACAATCACATAAAATCACAAGTGTTTAAAGGGAATCTGTCACCAGGTTTTTACTACCTCATCTGGGAGAAGCATAATTTTGGAAATGAGACCCTGATTCCAACTATGTATCACTTAGTTTAATGGGTGCAGCAGTTATGACACAGAGTTTTTAGATGTGTAGGGTGTTGTAGAGCTCAAAGGCTTCCCCCACCCACACCACAGCTTTCTATGTACATTGTCTATTGACAGTGAGCTGCTTATCACAGGAGGGGGCATGGTCGGACCATGGCTGGTGCACTGCTGTAGTCCAACATTGATAGTCTCCTGGTGATAAAACCTTCATTGTAAGTAAACAACACACACCCCAAAAAAAGTGGCACATCCCTGAATTCAATTTTTAACCCCTACCTCATGCTGTCCTCAGATTACATAATAAAAAGCTGCTGACAGATTCCCATTAATAAGTAGTATTATGGTGGAAAATTTGAATATGTGTTATCGCTCATTCAAAAGTCAGTATTTTCCATGTATGAGGAAAACGGATCCATTATTCTGATCAGACTTTGATCAGAGATTAATCAAAGTGTGGTCCAAGTGTCATTCATTAGTTTTCTTGTACGCGGAGAGAAAAAAAAGTTTCTCCATTCTCTCTTTTTGACAGTCCATGAAAATTGAACCGCTCTCTGATGTAATCCGAGTGTGGTCCAATTTTTCACAGACCCATAGACTGGCGTTGCCAGTTTTGATCCAATGTGCGGATCAAAATCGGGCATGTCTCTGATATTTTCTGTGGGCGACTTGATCCAAGGAAAAAATCGGACATGTCAACAGCCCCATAGAATATCATAGGTACAGCACTTGTACGAGAAAATCAGAAGAGGTGAACGAGCCCTTAGTATTGTCACCGGAGGCAGAATATTATAAATGAACTAATTACTAAACCCTAGAATTATGTGCAAATTTTCAGTTCTGGTTTAGTTCTGTATTCCGAAAACTACACTAAATCATAAACAGATATTGCACAAGTGCCTTTCATTAGATATACAGTACAGACCAAAAGTTTGGACACACCTTCTCATTTAAAGATTTTTCTGTATTTTCATAACTATGAAAATTGTACATTCACACTGAAGGCATCAAAACTATGAATTAACACATGTGGAATTATATACTTAACAAAAAAGTGTGAAACGACTGAAAATATGTCTTATATTCTAGGTTCTTCAAAGTAGCCACCTTTTGCTTTGATGACTGCTTTGCACACTCTTGGCATTCTCTTGATGAGCTTCAAGAGGTAGTCACCGGAAATGGTTTTCACTTCACAGGTGTGCCCTGTCAGGTTTAATAAGTGGGATTTCTTGCCTTATAAATGGGGTTGGGACCATCAGCTGTGTTGTGCAGAAGTCAGGTGGATACACAGCTGATAGTCCTACTGAATAGACTGTTAGAATTTGTATTATGGCAAGAAAAAAGCAACTAAGTAAAGAAAAATGAGTGGCCATAATTACTTTAAGAAATGAAGGTCAGTCAGTGCGAAAAATTGGGCAAACTTTGAAAGTGTCCCCAAGTGCAGTTGCAAAAACCATCAAGCGCTACAAAGAAATTGTCTCACATGAGGACCGCCCCAGGAAAGGAAGACCAAGAGTCACCTCTGCTTCTGAGGATAAGTTTATCCGAGTCACCAGCCTCAGAAATCGCAGGTTAACAGCAGCTCAGATTAGAGACCAGGTCAATGCCACACAGAGTTCTAGCAGCAGACACATCTCTACAACAACTGTTAAGAGGAGACTTTGTGCAGCAGGCCTTCATGATAAAATAGCTGCTAGGAAACCACGGCTAAGGACAGGCAATAAGCAGAAGAGACTTGTTTGGGCTAAAGAACACAAGGAAACCAGTGGAATTCTGTGCTTCGGTCTGATGAGTCCAAATTTGAGATCTTTGGATCCAACCACCGTGTCTTTGTGCGACGCAGAAAAGGTGAACGGATGGACTCTACATGCCTCGTTCCCACCGTGAAGTATGGAGGAGGAGGTGTGATGGTGTAGGGGGGCTTTGCTGGTGACACTGTTGGGGATTTATTCAAAATTGAAGGCATACTGAACCAGCATGGCTACCACAGCATCTTGCAGCGGCATGCTATTCCACCCGGTTTGCGTTTAGTTGGACCATCATTTATTTTTCAACAGGACAATGACCCCAAACACACCTCCAGGCTGTGTAAGGGCTATTTGACCAAGAAGGAGAGTGATGGGGTGCTACGCCAGATGACCTGGCCTCCACAGTCACCAGACCTGAACCCAATCAAGATGGTTTGGGGTGAGCTGGACCGCAGAGTGAAGGCAAAAGGGCCAACAAGTGCTAAGCATCTCTGGGAACTCCTTCAAGATTGTTGGAAGACCATTTCCGGTGACTACCTCTTGAAGCTCTTCAAGAGTATGCCAAGAGTATGCAAAGCAGTCATCAAAGCAAAAGGTGGCTACTATGAAGAACCTAGACTATAAGACATATTTTCAGTTGTTTCACACTTTTTTGTTAAGTATATAATTCCACATGTGTTAATTCATAGTTTTGATGCCTTCAGTGTGAATGTACAATTTTCATAGTCATGAAAATACGGAAAAATCTTTAAATGAGAAGGTGTGTCCAAACTTTTGGTCTGTACTGTATAATGAAGGGTCTGTATGATTTTATAATGTCAGACAAAGCCATGCTGAATGCTCAGCGCCTGTATGTGCTGTGTCCTAATAGTGTGTGCAGAGACGAGGTTCTCCAGAGCCCATTTTATTGCAGAACCGGGATGCAGTCAAGAGGTGCGGACTAATATCTTGCTTATGAAAAATGGTAAGATAACAAAGAGAAGTTGAAGAGAGAGAGGGAATTGTAAAGACTTGTGATTATCTTCCCACGCTGGTAAATTACACCCACCCCCTCATGCTGTGCTTATTTTTCTTGTACTTCCTTAATAACGCTGCAAGCCGTTTGCTTCTGACTCTTGGTATTGCGATTGGCTATCACAACACGATAACATATATCTACTAATATGCCACTTTACATCCAAATTAAACTAATCTATGTATCCTCCCTGCCACCGTGTTTTTGCACATTTTTCTTTTTTTAGATTTTATTGATTCAGTGTAACAAAGAAAATCTATAAAAAAAATGTCTTTCTACAGCTGCTTCTCCTCTCTCTGATACCAGTAGCAGAAAGCTATCAAATTAAATAGGTGGTTCACCATTGAAACGCTTGTTCTCTGTATGTGTTGGACTGTGATGTAATTTCTCTCTGACCCCTTTGAAATTACGGGCCGTCTCCATGTGGTATCTTTGTCTATTTTTTCAGGAACAAAGCGCGATCAGAATCAAACTGCTTTAACATTCAAGTGTAATTTTATCTAGGGCATTTCTGCCAGCATTTACTTTGTTTTTTTTGGTATTTTTTTTTTTGTTCCTTCCTTCTGTATGGTTTGTAGTATGTACTACAGTGATCATGCGTTAGTATATTTTATTGAAGAAATATTGTAGAATTGAAAAGGTTATTTGTTCTACACATATAGTAGAAGCTGACGGAAGTCTGTCCATCAAGTTTTTCTGCTTTTTTGAGAAAACTTATTTAAAGTAATTGTCACGAGGACTATAGTTTAATATCCCGGTGCTAGGGGCTACTTCCCTATCCCTAAAGCTAGGGGTGCCCTAGCCATCCCTGCTCCCTGGATTACTTCTAAGGCCACGGCCCCACTATCAGTATTTGGTCAGTATTCGGTCACTATTTTTTTTTCAGGAGTGGGACCCAAAGCCAGGTGAGTAACAATCAGAGAAAAGGTATAATAGAAACAAGTGCACAAATTCTGCATTTATCACGCACTCCTGGTTTTGTCTCCCACTGCTGAGAAAAAATACTAACAAAATACTGATAGTGGGGCCGTGGCCTAATGGTGAAGACACCGGGGTCACGTACCTTTCTGAGCTCCTGAATCAGCCCTTATCTGTGTCCTTACCCACCCAGGGAATTGGGGAATAGTTGTATATAAGAATACACAAACCAGACTGTGATGAACCTGTAGCCGCCATCTTGGTAATGATAAATCATATCCAGGGATGGCCACACTTCAGCAGCCCCCACCCTTGGGACCTTCTGTTAAAACGTCAACTAGATAGTTTCCCCCCATCCAGGCTCCTGTAAGATAAGAAGCCTACTTAACACTTGAATGCTAGGAGCTTCAAAGACTTCGAGAGGAAACACAGCCAGCAGGGGGGGGTGCTTCGTCTATCTGTACCTGACCATTTGTCCCATAGGACTAGTTTCTTTGTCTGTCACAAGCATGGAGGCATAAGATATAGAAACATGAAAAGTACACGCATGTTGCATGGGATGGGCCAATAAAAAAATATCACGGCGTCCCGGAGCCATTGCGCACACAAGCCTCCGCGGTAGACGTTTGTACGTGCTCTGGAAGCCAAGATATAGCGCGGAGCCATTCCTGAGGACCGTATGGTATCATAATTGATATCAAAAGGTCGGTTACGGCGGCCCGAATCCATGGGAACCCCTGGGGGTATCATGAGACCATCCCAGAAGAAGTTATTGGGTTCCTTAGAATTTGGGCTTCTGATCGAAGTTAGACCTGAGGGTGGAGACTGAGCCAGCTGACCTCACCAGCAGTGGGCGGGACGGGGCAGGTAAGATAGCAGGACAGACAAGAGATAAGTCAGTTTTTGACCCAAGAGTGGTGTGCTGAACATCTGAGCACCAGCTGAGGCCACCAAGGGGAGGAGCAGTTTGACCATGCGGTGGTAGGCCTCAGCCTGTAACAAAGAACCGTGCCTGCGACCGCAGAATCCTCTCCCTGCGTCACAAGAAAATCAAGAAACCGGTAACTGATATGCTGTGGTGATTCTGTGTGTTGTATTCCATTGTTGTATAGTTTAGCCTGACCTTATACCTGTGTATATTTAGTTGTATATCGTGTATCTAGTGTATTATTATAATCAATTACCTCAAGTAATTGTGGGCCTGCCTTTTATTCTGCATAACGAACGCACGTCCGTGTGAGCTCGGCTCAAGCCAAAACGCTACCCAGGGTTGGTTCCTGACCCGATATAGGCCCATTCACGGACTGGGCGTATATCTAAAATAGGGACTGGTGGCAGCATACCAACTGGGGATTGGGGAAGGCTGGTAGTGACGGTCGGAGGTTCAGATATATATATTCCTGGCGCGGCCAAGGAAGATATATATACCGCCCTCACTACAGAGGGCCCCGATACCCAGTAGGTTACAGGACAGTCTCCCTGGCGACCGCTTATCCTAGGTGCAGTTCCTTGACTGACCTGAGGCTAAGAGGGCGCTAGCGAGTTGTGCTGTGTAGTGACGTTACGGTTTAGTGACGTTGAAGGGATAACACACTACCGTGTTCCCTGCGCTGGTTGCAGCTACCTGGCACTACTTTCTCTAGGTGCAGTACCTTGACTGACCTGAGAGGTAAGGGGGCGCCAGAGAGCTGCACCCACCGGCCGGCTTTCATCACATAGACTAATAAGGGAAGACATACAGGGATAAAAATACCAATCATACAAATATGCACTGACCAACAACACCGGGAAGTAAAAGGAAGGGAAAAAAACAAAAATAGGAGAGGATGAGGATATGCACAAAGACAAATAATGAAACAACAGTCTTTATATCAACACTCCAAACGTCTCCTCAACAAACGCCTCCAACTCCACACCAGGCAGTATAAAACTAAGACTACGGTCACACTATCCGTATTTGGTCAGTATTTTACCTCAGTATTTGTAAGCCAAAACCAGGAGTGGGTGAAAAATACAGAAATGGTGTACATGTTTCTATTATACTTTTTCTTGGATACCTGGTTTTGGCTTACAATTACTGAGGTAAAATACTGACCAAATACTCTTAGTGTGACCGTAGCCTAACACTGGCAAGGCATGCCAGAGGCGAGTGTATATAGGAGAGGGGAGTGGCCAACATTGAACAGCTGAGACCCTCAAAGCAGGAAAGCTTCAGAGACTCTCAACTGAACAGATTAAACCCTGCACTGATAGCAGTAACCTGCACCATTTAATATGATGGTGAAGTGCTTCTAATCAGTGCACGAGTACGTGAAATCAAATGCTGCAGTCTTCTGGCACCTCTCTGTGACAGTAATGTAATGGTAAGGGAAAGATAGATCCTAATTAATTATAACAAATTAATTAAAAGTATTGTAAAGGATTCATCAAAGCTTTTCAGAAATTTTGTCTACAATGGAAGCCATCTGAAAAGCATATACTGTACTTGGAATTTTCTCTCTTAGGCTATGTGCACAAGAAGCGTTTTTACTTTATTTCCACAGCGTTTTTTCCACTGCAGAAACACTGCAAAAACACTTGTTATTAGGTCTGCCAGCTATAGCAATGGTAATCCTGATGTGCTGTGCGCATGATGCGGAAATTTCCGCTCAGGATTACCATTGCTGTAAAAACCGCAGCATGACCATTGTGCGGGCGTTTCCGCTGCAAATTCGCGCCCATTGACTTGAATTGAACCGCAGCAAATCCACAGGTATAATGTTTATACCTGCGGATTTGCTGCATTTCAATTAAAGCCAATAGGCGCGAATTCGCGGTGGAAACACGCTGCGGGTGGTACCCGGGTCGGGAGAGGAGGACTACTACCCCTCTCATACGACCGCCGCTCCCTCTGATAACAGCGAGAGTGTCGCGGCTGGGGGAGAACTAGTCTCCTCAGCCAAGCTGGCATGCCCACGGTGTAAAAAAAAGTTAAAAAAAACGAAACAAAAAACACTATACTCACCTGTCTGGCGCCCCCCGGTGTCCTCCTGGTCCTGGTCCCCGGTGATGTTCTCCTCCCGGCGGCCGGCGGTACACTGCAGGGAGTGCGATCGCTCCCAGCAGTGTACTGCGCTGCCAGGACCTGCGGTCACATGAGCGATCAGCTGATCGCTCACGTGACCTCACCGTGGGAACATTCTGAAGAATGTTTGCATGGTGATGAGCTCACTGGGACTGATCAGCTGATCTTCAGCTGATAAACCTCAGTTACCTCCTGCAGCAGCATGTGTACTGACAGGAGTGATTTTACACTCCTGTCAGTGTACATTGCTGTCTTCTACAGCAGTGACATCAGTAATTGCTGATGTCACTGCTGTAGAAGTGACCCGGATCGCTGAGGAACAATCGTTGGCGTAATCATGGACTGCGTCATTGACGGCAGACAGGTAAGGGATATAGTTGTTTTTTTACTATTTTTCAGAAGATCGATAGCTTAACAGACAGAGTACGATAAAAAAAAAATTAAAACCATGTGTTTTTTATTTAATTAAAATACTTTATTCTGGCCGTATCTTTTATTGAAAAGGCCTCGATAACTTTACTATGCAGTTAGTAATGGGGGGCGTCTTACAGAGGCGTCAGCCTTGCATTGGCGGCTGACGTGAAGCCCAACCCAATTACCCCACTCGCCACCACTACAGGGAAGTGGGAAGAGCAGAGGCTAAGCACCAGATTTGGCACATCTTATGGATGCGCCATTTCTGGGACTGCTGAGGGGTGATATTAATAGCCGCGGGGGGGATAGTATTCTTGGCCCCTTTTCTGGCTATTAATATCAGCCCTCAGATGTCTGTTTAGTCTTTTCTGGTTAGATATTATAGGCTTACCCCATGTCAATTTTTTTCTTGAGTCCCCCTGTAATCTAGCCAGTAAAGGCTAAGCAAACAGCTGTGGGTTGATATTAATAGCCAGGGAACATTTTTGGCTAATGGCCTCTTCCCCAGCTACTAATATAAGCCCCCAGAGGTCGGCTTTCCCTCTGCTGGTTATAAAAATGGCGCAGGAGCCCACGCCATTATTATTATTTTTTTTAACTTTAGGCTTTATGCCCACGATCCGGACGTAGCAGCGCTTTGGACACATATTTTTTGCTGTGTCCAAAACGTTGCATTCTATTGAACACAGGTAAATTAACGTGTTCACTGAACCATGCGCATTTACCGCATTCAGTACATTCTAGTGGTCAAATTTATGTAGCGAAGACTAGCGACTCTGCAAGAGAGTTTGACATGCTGCGGTCCTGAAAGACGCGCCACATGTCAGTGTCCATGGGTGAACCGCAGCCTCAGATGCACGCATAGTGGACATGGGATTTCTAGAGATCCCATCCACTGTGCTGTAACATCTGGACACTGCAGGTTTGATGCTGTATAAACACACAGCGTCAAACCTCTTGCTGCTCCTGATCGTGGCCACGTACCCAAATTCACCCACAGCATATCAATTACTGTAACGGACAAGCTAGTCTCCGCAGAATTTGACCGATTGAAGTGTCATTATTTGCGGTGGATTCACATGTACCGACAACAAAAGTGCGGCATTAGAACACCGTGTTTTGGACGCTGCAAAAAAAGCGCTGCTGAGTGCTGATCGGGGGGACATAGCAGCTAATCAAACAGCTGTGAGCTGTTAATAATGGCCAGGGACCATGTTTGCAAATGGCACCTGCCTAGGCTAAAAATAGCAGCTCAGAGCTGCCTCATCAATTACATGAATTGAAATGCTAATGAGATTGGGCGAATGGGATTAGCTGACACCTAGTTCTTTTGTTTGGTGATGACAAGGTGTCAATCAGACCCTTTTATCACCAAACCAAATTAAAGTAAAGAGTTAAATAAACACACCTACACGTAGTAAACACTTTATTTGAAATACAACAGACACATTCTTTAATCATTTAAATTAACCACTATATTCACCCCAGTTCTAACGGTAATCCAAGGGTTTAAGCAATGTCCCACCACATAACTTTATTTAGCTCCAAAAAGCACTCATTGATGTACAAAAACGCTTCAAAAACCGCATCAAAACACGCGTAAAAACAGCATGTTTTTTCCACACCGTTTTTCCTGCCAAGGAAATGCAGAATCGCTCAGGAAATTTCTGCTTCAAATCCTGAACGTGTGCACATAGCCTTAGAAAAGTTCCCAGAACATAACCAATGTTATATAGAAGAGTCTTTTCTTTTAAGACCGAATTGGGTTTTGTGTGCGTCCACTGTAACTGCGATATCATTGCCCTGGGCGCAACTTATTTGCACAGCCATGTACCATCACAAGTGAAGGGGATGAGCGCTAATTAAAGTATTTGAAAGATGGAGAAGTCTCCCTCTGTCAGCCCATTGTTGTGATACTATTGCTGTGTGCCAATCGCTTACGATGCCAGTCAGTATCTCATTCATATAAATGAGGCTAAGGTACAGAATTAAACACAGCCACGCTGTAGAGTCACTATGCCCAGGTGATTGGCAGAAGTCCAACTGACATTGACCCATCTGTAAAGTAGTTTTTTTTTCATGAGCATCATATGGGATGTAAAATATTGACAAAGTATAATAATTTAGAAACACCAATTTAATTTCATCCTTTGGCCTCCTGCATGTGCGACCCTGACATTTTAGTGGCCTTGACACAACTGGCATAGATATGTGGCATTTGTATGGGATAAAAATTTCGGCACCCACAAGTGGCATGCAAATAAGGCTGGGTTCATGTGTAGCAAATAACATCACTGACAAACTGCGGCAAATGAAATAAAAAAGTCATTTACTTTTTCCGCTTGGCTCACTGCCGCAACATGTAGACCCAGTCTTTGGGTAGATTGAGAAGGCCGCTGTCATGTTAAGAAGATAGGTAAATTATTATCATTTGTTTCATAAACTAGTCTAGAATTCTTAAAAAGGATACAAAAAGCAGCACATTTCTAAATGATCATGATGCGTTACACTTAAAATTCACAAACATATCCAATAACACGTTTGCTTCCTCTTTTATTCTCTGTCCACCTTTTGCATTTACATAAAAAAAAATACTAATTTTCACTGTCATTATGCAAACAAGCTGTCATACATACTGCAAAGCTACCAGTTAAGATAATGAAGCTCTTGAGCCTAAATGGAAAATTGTGATTTCTTTAATGAATTCACATCCATGGTGTGGCTAGTGAAGTTATGATCATTGAATGCTAATTTCTGCCATGTGGAGTTCAGATCTCACACGCACTTTAATTCGTTTTTAGTAGTTTCTGGGATAACCGCATGTGTTTCTTCAGCTGTCAATGTAATATTTTCTGTGAAGATCAATATAAAAATAAATACATAGATACAAGGTGCTGCCCCCATGTAATCCTCTTTATGGCTGCGTGTAAGCACAGATGGTTATACTCTGTGGCTTGTCTGGAGCCTTCAGTAGAAAAGCTTTTTCAAGTCATAATGGATCGGCTTTATTGGTTTCCATCTCTGCTTTCACATTAAATTAACTCAATTTGTTTTATTGGTATTTAATATATTCTTATGACTTGCACAGGTAGGCTTTGGATGGCATTGGAAATTTTAAATGGCTATTGACCTTCTAACCACTGAAATGCTGTGGCTTAATCCATTTATTTGCTTTCTGCTACATGACAGGTCCAGATGAGAAGCATTAACATTTACCAGACATCTCAGAAGAGATTTTCTATTAGACCCTGTGTCTTATGTTTGTTTTCTAGAAAAGAACACACTTTTTGTCACGCTGTGAACACATGAGGCAGACAGTGAAAAATATTATTTTACAGGCTTCTATTCAGATATCAAAGCTTTGTCTGTTCTCTTCTGTGCACCTGATTGTCTTCTGCTTCATTGTAGGAACCCCTCTTCTGGTAAGACGGAGTAGTGACCCTTCAATGGGACCCGTGGCAGATTTTCATCCCGGATCCACTCAAAGTGTTGAGCAGAATGTAAAACTTGCCACCCAGGTTAGTGTGAACCCAGACATCCCTCAAATACAGTAGTAAAGCTAGTAGGCATGGCCAGACACATCGTTATCTTGTATTGCTGAGCTTAAAGTACATCACATTATATTGGTACCATGAAGGCACCATGGCAACTTCTGGAACTGGTTATGTGGGAGATTCTGTAGTGCGGTGAGCAATATTTTTTCACATACCTATATTTATCTTACCGACCACATCCCATTTGCCATCACCTGAATCTGCATTTGGTTGCAGGGATGAAGCATCTCGCCATCACACACAGGAAACTTTCCAGAACCGCTGCTTTCTGGGGGTAAAGTGGTGGCATTTAAAAAGGCTTTTGCAGCGCTTGAGAGATTTGCTAACTTGCCCAGGAGATCTCCCTCATTTTCCAGGAGACTCCCTGACATTATAGGTGAGTTAGCAAATAATGGTTTCTATCTAAATTTATATCAGAAAGTGCTGAGGGTACATAGAGAAGACAGCTAGTTAGATACCCATTCTTTCCTCATGGGAAATTAATGGGTATCTCATTCATTCCCCCTGAGGAAGCTGCCATATAGCAGCAATACGTTTGGGGTCTGCCTCCAGCACTCACATCCCTTTGATATCCTTAGTATTTCGATTCCATGTTATGGGCTCAATTTGAATACTATACCGCTTTGGTCTTATACACTGCTCAAAAAAATGAAGGGAACACTCAAATAACACATCCTAGATCTGAATGAATTAAATATTGTCATTGAATACTTTGTTCTGTACAAAGTTGAATGTGCTGACAACAAAATCACACAAAAATCATCAATGGAAATCAAATTTATTAACCAATGGAGGCCTGGATTTGGAGTCACCCCCAAAATTAAAGTGTAAAAACACACTACAGGCTGATCCAACTTTGATGTAATGTCCTTAAAACAAGTCAAAATGAGGCTCAGTATTGTGTGTGGCCTCCACGTGCATGTATGACCTCCCTACAACGCCTGGGCATGCTCCTGATGAGGTAGCGGATGGTCTCCTGTGGGATCTCCTCCCAGACCTGGACTAAAGCATTCGCCAACTCCTGGACAGTCTGTGGTGCAACGTTACGTTGGTGGATGGAGCGAGACATGATGTCCCAGATGTGCTCAATCGGATTCAGGTCTGGGGAATGGGCGGGCCAGTCCATAGCTTCAATGCCTTCATCTTGCAGGAACTGCTGACACACTCCAGCCACATGAGGTCTGGCATTGTCCTGCATTAGGAGGAACCCAGGGCCAACCGCACCAGCATATGGTCTCACAAGGGGTCTGAGGATCTCATCTCAGTACCTAATGGAAGTCAATCTACCTCTGGCGAGCACATGGAGGGCAGTGCGGCCCTCCAAAGAAATGCCACCCCACACCATTACTGACCCACTGCCATACCGGTCATGCTGAAGGATGTTGCAGGCAGCAGATCGCTCTCCACGGCGTCTCCAGACTCTGTCACGTCTGTCACATGGGCTCAGTGTGAACCTGCTTTCATCTGTGAAGAGCACAGGGCACCAGTGGCGACTTTGCCAATCCTGGTGTTCTGTTGCAAATGCCAAGCATCCTGCACGGTTTTGGGCTGTGAGCACAACCCCCATCTATGGATGTCGGGCCCTCATACCACCCTCATGGAGTTGGTTTCTAACTGTTTGTGCAGACACATGCACATTTGTGGCCTGCTGGAGGTCATTTTGCAGGGCTCTGGCAGTGCTCTTCCTGTTCCTCCTTGCACACAGGCGAAGGTAGCAGTCCTGCGGCTGGGTTGTTGCCCTCCTACGGCCCCCTCCACGTCTCCTGGTGTACTGGCCTGTCTCCTGGTAGCGCCTCCAGCCTCTGGACACTATGCTGACAGACACAGCAAACCTTCTTGCCAAAGCTCGCATTGATGTGCCATCCTGGATGAGCTGCACTACCTGAGAAACTTCTGTGGGTTGTAGAGACCGTCTCATGCTACCATGAGTGTGAAAGCACAACCAACATTCAAAAGTGACCAAAACATCAGCCAGAAAGCATTGGTACTGAGATTTGGTCTGTGGTCCCCACCTGCAGAACCACTCCTTTATTGAGGGTGTCTTGATAATTGCCAATAATTTCCATCTATTGTCTATTCCATTTGCACAGCAGCATGTGAAATTGATTGTCAACCAGTGTTGCTTCCTAAGTGGACAGTTTGATTTCACAGAAGAAGTTTGATGTACTTCGAGTTATATTCTGTTAGGTTCTCCCTTTATTTTTTTGAGCAGTGTGTGTGTGTGTGTGTGTATGTGTGTGTATATATATATATATATATGTATATATACACACACACACACACACACACACACACATATGCATATACACACACACATATATACACACACACACACACACACACACACACACTCGTTGTATACAGGGCTGTGGAGTCTGAGTCAGAGCCAATTTTGGTGGAGTCGGAATTAGAATGGATTGACTCCAACTCCTAAAGCATATAATAAATTGGGTACAGTAGTACAATGCAGTTTGTGGGGAATATTTTTTTTCATAAAAATTTGGGAAAGTTATGAAATGTCTTATAAATGTCTGTCCTATTCCTGATCTAAGGGTCTAGACTTTTAGCTGAGATGAATCTGTGCTACAGTAAATTTATCACTTAAACATGAGCCATGTATGCGGGAGTCTGAGTCTGTGTCATGGAAATTGAGGAGTCGGAGTCAGAGTCAAAGGTTTGGCTTACCGACTCCACAGCCCTGGTTGTTTATCATTACTTATATTGCTCTTTTCTTTAAGGCTGTGTGCCCACGATGCATTTTTTAAGCGTTTCCGCAGCGGCAGAAACGCTTAAAAAATGCATGGTAGAAGGCCTGCCATGTTCCCCAATGATAATCCGCATGTGCTGTGCACATGCTGCGGAGATTTCTGCTGCGGATTATCATTGTGTAAAAAAACGCAGCACTACCAATTATTTTGCGGAAGTGCTGCGTTTTCGCCACCATTGACTTGCATTATATCGCATGGATTCCGCATCACTGTATATGTAGATGCGCATTCCATGCGTTCTAATGTGCGGATGGTACCCAGGTGTGGAGGAGAGAAGACTCTCATCCAAACCCAGGTAACATAGAACCTGTAAAAAAAAAAAAAAAAAAAAAAAAAAGAATAAAATAAAAAATAAATATATACCTACCTTCTGGCGGCCCCCGCTGTACTCCTCCTCTCATGCCGGCAGTTCGCGATGGACTGAAGGACCTGCGCTGACGTCATAGTCATGTGACGGGTCACGCGGCGCTGACGTCGGCAGGTCTTTCAGTGTACCGCGAGCTGCCGGCAAGGGAGAACGGAGCGAAGCAAGACACCTGGGGCCATCAGAGGGTAAGTATATATTTATTTTTTTATTTTTTTATTATTCTTTTACGGTTACACTATATAAATCCATGCCTGTTGCATGGATTTATATAGTGTGACCAAGTTAACAAGCACTTTCCAAGTGATGCTAAAATCGCTTGGAAAGCGCTTGTCAACCCGCATGCGGAAATGCATGTGAAGAACGCTTCATATCCGCATGTCCCTGACAGGAAAACGCATGTACAATCCGCATGTACAATCCGCATGTAAAATTTGCATGCGTTTTTTTCTGCCAGGGAGATGCAGAAACGCTCAGGAAAAAATCCGGAGCATTTCTGCAACGTGGGCACATACCCTAAGAGTCTCTTGTTTTTTATTGTGCTACATGTTAGGCATTTGTACTTTTAGCAACTTTTTTGATACTTTTCTAGATAATTGATATTATATATGCACTATGCAAATTATTTTCTATTTGCTGACTGTGAGCTTACTCCTTCAGATTATAATTAATTTTGATATATGCACATATACCTATAGATATTTTGCATATTATTTTGGGTTGGGTTTTGGATCTATTTTAAGACATTTTTGTGGGTTATATATTTCTATTTATTGGATATATGTGTTGTGGAGAATTTGGTTTTAATTGATTTTAATATATGGCATATTACATTTAATTAAATTTTTAATGTTTATATGTAGGTGTGCTTATCATTACTATAATGCTCTTTTATTTTTTTTCATTCTACTTCTGCTATATATCTAAAGCTTAAATTGATACAAGCTGCAGGTTTGAGTGCAAATTCAGAGAAAATGCAAATAGCTTTTTCAGAGATAAAGAGTACTTGAATTCTAGCGCCACCTACTGGAAGTAGCAATCCTAAACATCTATATTGACCCTTTATTGAGCCTTGCCACATGATTTAGGATAAAAGCCAAACCAGAATCTCAATTTGCAGACACATATTTTCAGGTATTTCAGGGTCTCACTCTAAAGAGACAATTTGCATATTTAATTACCAAAAGGAGCGTTTCAAGGCTTATAAGTCTCCTTACCCTGGCATGTCACTCTCCACAAAGAGAAACATTACCCCATAGACCCCAGTCAGAAACCTGTCAAATGACCAAATGAGATCTCATACTTAGCACTGAGGAAGGGCAACAGCCAAAAGTGTCTACAAACTGAGATTCTGGTTTGGATTTTATCTTGAGGCATGTGACAAGGCTCATCAAGGGGTCTACGCTGACTTTTAGGATTGCTTCTTCCCATAGGTGGCACTAGAGTTCATGTCCTCTTTCAGTGACTCTGACATCTGGGCAGAAGCAACACGAAGGCAATGCCCATAGAGGGGTATGACAATAAAAGGGAACCTTGGCAATTGTACTAAGTAGGCGCGGGATTTCTGGAGAAGAACTAGAGGTCACAGGGAAACTGTGACACTGATGGGAGGCTATAGTTAGGCTGATGAAGTGAGGAGGCAGCATTATCTTCCAGGCAGTGTCCTCCCCATAGAGTGGAAGAACTCTTTAACATAAAGGGATAAAAAATGATTTTTCCACCACAATACATCTGATATGAGACATACAGGTATCACTCTTTTCAGCAGTTTATATCCTGTATGCCTATATTAATAGGATAGACAGATCAAATATGGTGACAGATTCCATTTAACTATTTGTGTGTTCAGTGTTACTTCACAAAACAATCATTAATAAAAAATGAAATTATAATTTATCATTGGTGAAGATTGATATTCCACACATATATATTGTCATCATTTAGTAAATTGAGTTAATAACTACATTTTCATTGTTCTTGCTGTAGTAAAATATTAGCACCCTTCAATATAAAAAAATTATTACATACACGAAAACACATTAAATGGTATGCGTTATAGACTACAGTATGGGTATTTGATGGTGTAGAAAATTGTAACCTTTCAATTAGGCTTCATGTTGCATGTATACCAATATAGAGAAGGAAGAGAACATACGGAAGTCGTGCGTCTCAGTCCTCGTCTCGCTGCCTTTCTAAAGCTCTTGAAGGACAATAATTTGCGGCTTTAATCATTAATTTGTTATTTTTTTGCTCACCGCTGTGCACATCCCTCCCTGTCTGAACCAACATGTGGTTCCTTTTCGGTCGTCCTCTTGGGAGGGAGGCTGTCACTCACTGGGATGTAGCTGCGCCAGGCCACCAGAATTGAATGCACCCCAGACAACAGATGGCCTCGGCTTTCACACTGACCTTCATGCTGGCTGTGCTTATAGCTCCATCACCTCCTTCCCCATCTCTGCACCTCTGAGACAGTTGGTCTCTCAAACCAGCTGCTTGCAATGCATTTGCATTCATCTGCATCCCCAGGGCTGTAAACACGACCCCAGCAGCATTCTGTAACATTTCCAAACACCATTGTTTGTCCAATGCGGGTGTGCAAACCAAGATTTCACCCATCATTCAGCCAGCTTTGAAATAGCACACTACGTCTGACTACGGTTAACCCGCTCATTGCAAGGGAGAAAAATAAGCAGACCTGGAATTGGCATATTAACTGGGTTTCAGCTTTAACCCAGTCTTGCCTATTGATCGGGGATTACTCTAACATGTTCCATAGCTCGTCATGTCAGGAGACACAATTTTAAATGTCAAATTGCATATGCCTTAGGAAAGCCAGGTTTTGTAGGTGCCTATAACAAAGCATTCTTCCCTCAAGGAAGACTCGTAGGGCATAATGTAAAGCGAAGCCTGCCAACAGCGTACTGTCAAAGAAATCCCAGCTGGTTATTCTCGGATGACAATCCCCATGTTGGATTTTTTCCTGCTTGCCTGCAGCCGGTTTGCTTGAGATCTGTTGGCCCGTAGTTATTCTTTTTTATGGTTGCTTTAGGCCTCATTCAGACATCAGGTATTTTAGGTGCAAGAAAAACTGACAGAGTTTCATCAATGATTTTCATCAGAATGTCATCAGATTTTCATCAGTTTGGTCAGAATTTCATAATTTCTTTATACTGATGAGAAGTCAGTGAAAAATGGACAGCACTCAGGTGGCTTCAGAGTTCTGTGCGATTTTTTTCATGGACCCATAGACTTGTATTGTCATTTTTGTTCCGACACTTGGATCAATATGAAACATGTCTACACAATCTTGCACAGACCTCTCAATCCGAGGAATAATGGACATATGAACAGCCCCATAGACTGTCATAGGCATGAGTGCCATTTCTGAAAATAAAAGGATAGCACTCGTGTATAGAAAATTGACGTGTGAATGAGCCCTTAGTCTTCAGTTTGCTTGGGCATTTTTTGCCTTGTAATAAAATATTTTCTGATAGTCACAATTAGTATTAGTAATAAAACAGAATAGTTAGATATGGATATATGAATTAATTTGTGTATCAATCTTTTTTGGCAAAACATCTTTTGGTATCTTTCTTACTCAATGATGCAGCAATATTAAGTAATAGAATTTTATAATATACATAGAAAATATACTTCAGTCTTTAACCTTAGGTCTGCAGAGTTATAGGAGCTAACGACTGCTTTGTATTGTATAGTCTGATATCTGAGTTCCTGCTATGGTACATGATAGCTTGTATTGTGCTATGACTGAGCAATTGTATTCTATGGTGCACAATCTCCGGCCGAATGAACGCTGCGTGAGTTATCAATGTCTTTAGTTACCGTCTGGAATGTGGTAGCCAGGGTGCTGTCCATATAAGATAACCAGGGTTTTTTATCTCACAAGAACATAAGAGACAGAATCCTCACGTAACATCATACGCTTCCTCAAAACTTACAAATGACCCTTATCTCTGCTTAGGATATAGAAACATTTGTCAATAGAATATAGAAACATCAAGGTAGGTGGTCTGGTGTTAAACGTGTAAGAAATTGTGGTTGAATCGACCTGTTCATATTTATTGTAATTTGTATATGGGAATAGTGCATGAAATACTTATGGCTCAGATGCTCCCATGTAGAAAATGATATGACCACTTAGTATATGTCTGTATATTCTAAATATTGTGAGTGCTAAATGGTAGTTTTAAAGAAAATTTAAAGTGGTTGTCCACCACTCGGACAACCCCTTCTGAATCTCTATTTCCTCCCATAAAATATCAACACTTCTACTCCCCTCCAGTGCCGGCTCCGTTCTAGCGGTGTTGAGAATGACTCCCGTGGCTCACGTGACATTCTAATCTCATGCTCTCCTATGCATGTAATCAGTATCTGGAGGGCAGCCACAGCTCTCACTTCCTCCGTATCTCTTGATTTGTCCAAAGGAGGGGAGAGTGGCGCCAACACTGGCCGCAGGTATTGCGTGAGATTAGAATGTCACGTAACCCTAGGAAAGCCAGTGCCGACATCGTTGGAATGGCGTTGGCACCGGAGGTGAATATAAGTGTTTTTATTTTACTTGGGGGCAACATAGGAATTTAGAAGGGGTTGTCCAAGTACTGGACAACCCCTTAAAAGAGTAACTAAACTTTTTTTCATAGTTTTGTTCAGCATGGAAAGTTTTTAAGCTTTGAAAATCATTTTATTGGGGTATTTGGTTTCATTCCTGTACAATTTTTTTTTTATGTAGGAGGCTTCCAAACCCTTGCATTTTCCCCGTCTTTTTGCCTGCCTTTAGCTGCACTGATATCACAACATACATATTTGGAGTATAGATGATGGCAGAGAAAGGGTCAGCTCAGCACCTGTGTCTCACTAACTCTGGGAATAAAACCACATGCGCACGTTCAGTATTTGGTCAGTATTTTACATCAGTATTTGTAAGCCAAAATCAGGAGTATGTTTTGATATCAATTTAGCTGAAGACAGGCAAATGGATTGGGAGGAGAGCAGCAGTTTACAAGCCATGTACATGCAATTTTTTACAGAAATGAAGAAGAATCCCCTAATAAACTGATTTGCAAAGTTTCATACATTTTCATGCTGGACAAAATTATAAAAAAAATGAGTTGCTTTTCGAGTTTGGTAAATTTACTGGTGGAATTTTTATGTACAAATATTGTCTAACCTCTTTTCATCTGAGGCAATTTTTGTTTTTTTTCCATCCACTTTATCCAAGAGCCATGAAGTGACTTTTTTAATTTTTCCATCAATATAGCTGTATGACGGACGAGTTGTAGTTTTGACAGACATGATTCACTTTATCATACAATATGTTGAAAATGTTTTTTGAGTTTTCTTTTCTGCAGCCTTTAGTTTGTAGTGAAAATGATTCTGAAGGTTAGTCCAATTATGGTGACACCATACTTAGGCTATGTGTACACAATGTCCTTTTTCAGGTGGATTCAGCCACAGAAACCACCTGGAAAACATTTACAAAAATGAACAGGTGCTTTTCTTTGTGAAAACGACTTGTTGTACACATGTTCTGGCTTTTGAACGCCTTTTAACAACTTCAGGTTTCTGAAAACGCAAAGTGGTTAAAACAAGTAACATCCATTCTTCTGATGTTTTCCGCTCAGAAGACGCTGTGTACCTTACAATTCAAGTCAATGGGAAAGTTTAAAAGATGCCCGGAAGACGCCTGGACAATTTTGGAGTTGTTTTACCTTTTAGTTGTTGCTTAAATAAACATCAGCGGTTTCTTCATTATTCAGAGGCGTGAAAAAATGACCAGAAAAGGATAGTAAAAAAAAGAGGACACAAAAATCATGGGAAAAACCTCCAACAAAAACAAAACTCCAGAGGTTCCTGATTAGTCTTCTGCTTGAAAACTCATTGGTTCACTGAATTTAAAAGAAATTGTGTGCACATATCCTTATATAGTTTTCTCTATATTATATTGGCTTTAATAAAATTACAATAAAAATGTGGCTTGTGTCATCATTTTCTGAGACTCGTAACTTTGTTTTCTTTTTCCATTAAAGAAGCTCTATTAAGACATATTTTTTGTCCGGTTAGCTATAGTTTTTATTAGAACCTTTTTGGAGCACATATGACTTTTATGATAGCTTTTTATTTCTTTTTTTGTGTGCGGTGCAGTGATCAGGGATGAGCGAACCCGAACTGTAAAGTGTCTGGTGCTGAGCTCCCAACACGGGCTTCTCCTGGAAGTCCATTTTACAGTCCGGGAGAGTGAGAGAGAAAGAAGAGAAGAGCGAGTTCTGCTACCCAAACTGAACTTTGGACTAGCAGGCATCGAAAAACAACTTTTTTTGATTTTCCACACAGATTTTACCTTGTGGGTTAAGCTATTTTACATTTTAATTGCTCAGACTTCTACAGATCAACCCACCTACTAGATACTTGTAGAGCAAGTATACTAACTTATTCACAACAATATTTTATTAGATCAAAGCATAAATGAAATACAAAAATTGCAAAATAAAACAGCCCAATGAGGAAAGAGGAAACAGAGGCTGCTTGGTCAAGGAAAGTAGATAGCACGTAATGAGCTGCAAAGGGCGTAAAGTACAGTATAAAGCAAAAGTCAGTAGCAATGAGTATAAGTATACATCCCAGTTGGTTAGCACATGAAGAAAGATTATAATCTGAACATGAAGTTACTTCCCAAATAATAAAAAACCCTGAGAACACAGGATGCCATCTTCACTCTACTTGTGTTTCCTATTACTGCTCAGGGGTGCAGATGCAGCAATATATTTACAGAATGGGAAGGGGTTAAAAGGTTACTTTACTCTAAGACAGGTTGACCTTATTTGAGAGAAACATGGATGGATGGTAGCAATCCTACCCTTCTGTTTTCAGACATGATACAGGCATTAAAGAGGCGAGCAATGGCAGTAGCAATTCATGGAGGTAAATAAAGGAAAGGGAGTTCCAGCTCCTATATTGCTGGCAGAATGCTGATGAAAATGAACTGTCCACTTAAAAAGAACATGAAGATTTGTGCATTTTCTGTACGTAATGTACTGGTGTGTGCACTAAAAGCCGCTTGTTGCCATGAATGAGTGTCCAAGGCCATGCTTTTCCTTGGGTTTTGTGTGAAAGGAGAGGTGTACTTTAAGCAGATTTCTCTTAAAATATTGTTGAAATGTAGTGACTTGCTGAAGTAACACAGTTTAGTAATAGTTTGTTACAAGTGGCAATGCTAGCTGCCCCGTGCTGAAGGAGGAGGGGGTGAAGCACATGGTATCACCTCTGTGTCATCCATTTGCCTTTGTGTTTATGAAAAAGCCCTTTGCCCAGTGGCTGTGACAAGGCCAAGTAATTCTGTGATGACAGAAAGTTGAAGGCGATTTCATTTATTATTCTCTTAATGAGCACAGTTCTCGTGTAAATAATCTAAAAGGGGGTATTTGGCTGAAAGCTCGGACACCTGGGGCACTATTCTGTAAAGTGTTTTATGGAGACAGATCGGTGCTGTCTGAACAACTCGGACAGGAATAATAATTGAAGCCGAGTGTTGTCTTTCTCTGACATTTCCTCTGCGCTGCATAGAGCCAAAGTGACATATTGTGGTGGTAATGGGCTGTGATGGCATATCATGCCATCTCTCTATCCAGAGGCTGCTGCCAGTCCAATGGGCGAAATTGTTTTACTAGGAAACAAAACCTAGCTCCGGGCGAAATTTGCTTTCAGACTTCTTAATTTGCTTGAACCATTTTGTTCTAAACTATTGGAGAACTATCTGCTGGAGAGCTCCGGATTGGCACTTCAGGTTGGCATTTACTTGGAGAAAAAAATAGAAGAAAGATGAATGTCTTTATTAAGAAAGGCTCTTATTTATCACAAAATACAACGCTATCATTTGGCCACTTGCTTCTCATTGTGAGAAGGTGTTCCATTTTCTCATTGTTGCTATGCAATGGCTAGTTAAAGGCTCATTCAGTGATGGTGCTCAGCAGCATATAGCTCGGTGGAGGTTATTCAGCCATAAGTGCCTTTTGATAGAAAAACAAAAAGCCATCTTTTCTGATTAAGCTATATTGTCTACAGCAGTGATGCTTCTATAGTGACAGGCAGGCATGAGCAGATGCAGATCACTTGGCTCCTACAGATTTCTCGGCTTATCCTGTTGAAAGTTTACTTGGCAAAATGTCCTGATTTCACCGGATGGGTGAATATGAACTTTGCCTGACAAAGCCAGTCCAGTTCTTGTATGTGTCTTTGTATTATTATTATTATACTAGCTGTACCCGGCCACGCGTTGCTGTGGCTCAGTGTGGTTAAATGGCAAACAAAGAAAAGAGAAAGTGCACGTTTCTAAAATATTAAATTTCACAATGCTTGTGGGTATACAATATTTTTTGTTGTTCCATTGTCTGTGTAGATAGAGATTGTCTGGTTTGCTGACTCTAGAACACGCAACATATAATTGTCCATGTGAGAAGCCATCAATGTCTAGATTTAAACCGCACAATTCTAAATATTGGCCCTGAGCTTTGTTGATGGTGATTGCAAATTTCAAAATCTTAAATATCTTACAGTTCTTCACCAATTGCATTGAAATTTTGACAGTCAGGTGTCACAATGGAGCCGGTCATGTCAGGGATTGCTAGTTATGCAATTCCCTACTACAGAGGGAATGTAACAGCAGGGGGCGCAGGGATGAAGCAGGCGGCAGAGGAGGAGGGGGTGATCCGCTTGACAGGTCCCAGGCAGGTACCACCAGATCACAGCGCTGCTCTCGCCGGTGGCGCAGTGGGATTTACACTCGCTCGCTATCTGCCCACTGCTGCGAGGCTCGGGCCCAGCTCAGCGCCGGGAGCGGAGGCCATGGCCTGCGCCTCTTCATGCAGCCTCCCTCTCTCCTTTCCTTCCTCCCCTGCTTGTTGTTGTGCAGTCGGAAATAAGACTCACCTGCCGGAGAAGAAGAAGCCACAGCAGTGGTGCCAGAGAGCAGAGGCGGCCGCCTCTTAGGCGGTGGTGGTGATGAGAAGCAGCGTCTTTCGGCCTCAAACAGACGGTCTCGTCAATCCCCTTCCCCTCAACCCCCACGGGGGACACAAAAGGAGCAGAGCACTGGCAGCCGCTGGGACGAATGAAGGAGAGGGAGAAGGGTTTATGAATGAGATGTCACTAAGTGGGGGAGAATGCTGGGCGGCCAGGGAGAGTCAGCCTGGGACTGAGCTCGTAACACCCCCCTCTCGCTTTTGCTTTTACATTCAACAGCTGGTATATAAAAACATAGTAGGTATATAAAAACATGCGTGTATTCGAATGCAAAATTGTGTCAAAATTTCAAAGCAATCGGAGAAGAACTTTCGGAGATTTAAGATTTTGAACAAACGAACATTTACATATTTAGTTATATATAAGATTACAATTAGTACTATTACCTCTACAGATAAATATGGCTAGTATGGATGTGACGAGTGAAAATGAGAATATGAGATACAGGTTTAAACAAAACTAATTAAACAAAATCATATTCTAATTTCTCATTTTAATCTAAGTAAGGCTATGTGCCCACGATGCAGAAATGCTCAGGATTTTTTCCTAAGCGTTTCTGCATCTCCCTGGCATAAAAAACGCATGCGGATTGTACATGCGGATTGTACATGCGTTTTCCTGCCAGGGACTAGCCGATGTGAAGCTTTCTTCACTTGCATTTCCGCATGCGGGTTGACAAGCGCTTTCCAAGCGATTTTAGCATCACTTGGAAAGTGCTTGACAACTTGGTCACGCTATATAAATCCATGCAAACGGCATGGATTTATATACTGTGACCGAAAGAATGGTAAAAAATAAAAAATATACTTACCCTCCGATGGCCCCCGGTGTCCTGCTTCACTCCGTTCTCCCTTGCCGGCAGCGGTAACTGAAGGACCTGCCGACGTAAGCATCGCGTGACCCGTCACATGACTCTGACGTCACCGCAGGTCCTTCATTCCATCGCGAAGTGCCGGGAAGCAAGGAGGAGCGCAGCGCGGGCCGCCAGAAGGTAAATATATATATATTTTTTATTTTATTCTTTTTTTACAGCTTTTTTAATGGTACCTGGGTGTGGATGAGACTCTCCTCTCCTCTACATCCGGGTACCATCCGCAGATTAGAACGCGACAATTACACAAGTACAGATGCAGTCTTGCGGAATTGGCGCGTCCTAATGCAAGTCAATGGCGGCGAAAACGCAGCACTTCCGCAAAATAATTGGTAGTGCTGTGTTTTTTCCCGCAATGATAATCTGCAGCGGAAATTTCCACAGCATGTGCACAGCACATGCGGATTATCATTGGGGACCATGGCAGACCTTCTACCATGCGTTTTTTAAGCGTTTCTGCAGCGTTTTTGCCGCTGCGGAAACGCTTAAAAAACGCATCGTGGGCACACAGCCTAAACGCAGATATACATGTACATTTACATGGCTATAGTTATGTCTTGCTTATCAAAATATTTTTAGTTTTGTGCCAAAAATGTGGAGATTGTCTTTTAATATTTGACCACAAATATGGAGATGAAGTATTGACCTTAGGCATATTTATAAATAATAAGAATTTTCTTATTTTTTTCCTTATCAATGTATTTAAAAACTCTATATAAAGACTCTATTCTCTATAGGACAAGCAGGCGACCATCTCTCTGCTGTGGCTTCATAATGTTCATTGATCTTTTCTTGTTATTATGGCAACTATTGCAATGCATTCATAGAGGACCAACTGGCAGGAGGATCATGTAGTGCAACACTGCTGCCTATTATCAAGCCCCAAAGTGCCAGAGAGAAAAACATGGTCAAGTAACTGGAAAAAAAAAACATGAAAACATTTTTTGGGGGCATGGCTGGAGTATGCTTTGCAAATTGAGGCAGTTGGATAACCACTTTGGGGCTGTATAGTTGTAAGACCTTTCTCTTCTCTTTTATATTGCTACAAGAACATAATGTACAAAATCCTTCATTGAAAATCCTTTCTTATAATAATGACTAGAGTTGAATAAAATGATTTTTGGGACCATAATCCAATGTTTACATCTGTAGTTTGTGGCCTTTTGACCAAAATCCTGCGAATCTTCCCCTTCCTGTAGGCATTCGTGGCACTTATTCTAATTAGTAGATTTGGCCCGATATCATCAATGCGGCATGATGCAAGCATAACATACAGTGGGTACGGAAAGTATTCAGACCCCTTTAAATTTTTCACTCTTTGTTTCATTGCAGCCATTTGGTAAATTCTAAAAAGTTCATTTTTTCTCATTAAAGTACACTCTGCACCCCATCTTGACTGGAAAAAAAACAGTGTAGAAACTTTTGCAAATTTATTAAAAAAGAAAAACTGAAATATCATATGGTCATAAGTATTCAGACCCTTTGCTCAGACACTCATATTTAAGTCACATGCTGTCCATTTCCTTGTGATCCTCCTTGAGATGGTTTTACTTCTTTATTGGAGTCCAGCTGTGTTTAATTAAACTGATAGGACTTGATTTGGAAAGGCACACACCTGTCTATATAAGGCCTGCTAATCAGAAGAAGCAGCGGGCATTCCAGCCGATGGGAAGAGCTTCGCACGACTCTGGTCCGGCAGCAATAGACAACTTACATGGCCGCTTCCTGGGAAGCATTTTGCCCAACTCTAACAGTGACAACTGCTCTTCTACATGTTTCTGTTAATCTTATATCCTGTATTTGCCTGTTTGCACATATTTTGAGTATAATTTGTCCCCTTAGAACTGGTAAATGGAGTCCTCTTCTACTCCAACTCAATGGCATTATTCCAGCCTGCAGACTGTTTGGAGAACAATGCTCCAATCAAATAGATTTGTCTTGAAACCTGAACCTTTTTTAACCCCTTCACCATCTTGTTTTTTTCTGTTTTTGCATTTGTTTTTTGCTCCCCTTCTTCTCAGAACCAAAACCTTTTATTTTCCCGTCAAAATGGCAGTATGAGGGCTTGTTTTTTGCGGGACAAGTTGTACTTTTAAATGACACCATTGATTTTACCATATAGTGTACTGGAAAACGTGAAAAAAATTCCAAGTGCAGTGAAATGCAAAAAAAGTGCAATTCCACAATAGTTTTTTTTTTCTTTTTTTTTTTACCATGTTCACTAAATGCTAAAACGGACCTGCCATTATGATTCTCCAGGTCATTACAAGTTTGTAGATACCAAACATGTATAGATTCTTTTTTATTTATGTGGTGAAAAAAAATCCAAACTTTGTCAAGAAAAGTCGCCATTATCTGAGACCTGTAGCATCTCAATTTTTTTGATCTGTGGCCGGGTGAAGGCTTATTTTTTGCGTGTCAAGCTGATGTTTTTATTGATGCCATTTTGGAATAAATACTTTGTTTTGATCGCCTGTTATTGCATTTTATTGCAATGTTGTGGCGAGCAAAAAAATATAATTCTGGCGTTTTGATTTTTTCTCTCGTTATGCTGTTTACCGTTTTGGATTGATTCTTTTTATATATTGATAGATCAGACGATCCTTAACGCAGCGATACGAAATATGTATGGTTTTGTTTTTTTTTTAATTGTTTTATTTTAAATGAGGCAAAAAGTGTGGTGATTTGAAATTTTATATTTTTTCCAATTTTTTTATATTTTTAAAAACTTTTTTTTTTTACTTTTTACATGCTTTTATAGTTTCCATGGGAAACTTGAAGCTGCAATCTTCCGATCGCCTGTGGTACACACAGCAGGGCTTCAGGCCTGCTATGTGTAACAAAAATGCTCTTCTACTATGAGCACCAACCGCTTGATGGCGCTCACAGCAGTTCGGCAATGACAACCACAGAGGTTTCCTACAGACCCCGGGTTGTCATACCAACCCATCAATGGCCTGCAATCATGTGACTGGCACACCGATGGGCGGAGCTAATGACACACTTCCTGTGCGATCATGTTAAATGCCGCTGTCAGAGATTGACAGTGGCATTTAACGTGTTAACAGCTGCGGGTGGCTGTTAGGGGCCCATGTGAGCTGATGAAATCAACTGTCATGTGGCTGAAAAGGTGCAGGCTCTGGCGATGAGGGGGAGGCGACCTATGACTTACCTATGTGTCATAGGTCGTAAAGGGGTTAATAATTTGATTACCCCTTCTAGTTGTAATGTCTACAATAGTACTGGTAGCATAGCAAGTGAAATGCAGTCATTGTTGTATACAGCGTCCTCATTCCTTTTCTAAACTATTGTTGTGCACAGCACCCTCATTAGTTTTATAAACTTAAAGGTAATTATGATAATTGTACAGGGAGTGAATCTAATAATACTTTTCTATTAATGAATTGGCGATATTGCCGTTATGTGGGAGGATTTTAGCCCAATATGGTTGACTGACTACACCCAATATGTCTTGTATTTTCATTGGTATATGAAGATATTGGTGATTAATGTAAAAACTATTAATATATGTTTTTTTCATTACTAGAACACTTCCGTACGTTCTTGTATTAGACGTTCCCTGTAATTTGACACACAGCATTTAACAGTCTGAAAAGTGCCTTGACAAAGAATGACCTTGATCTTCGGTTTCATTATGAGATCGTCTACGTAAGCTTCTTATGTCTGAGAATAAACAGAGTGTAAGACTCTGACACACTCGAAAGCGGGATCTGATTTCCATGCATCAGTTTTGTCAGGAACCACGTTAACATTTGTTTTAATGGTGCACGCTTTGAATTCCTTAAATCAGGTTTGGAGGTTGTCAGCACATTGCTTTTGATGTCTGATGAGATGATCACACACACATCTGGAGTTGGTTAGGTTTCCAATCATTGGTTCGTTGCCCTGTGGAACCTCTTGTCTGGCATGTTGGCAGGACTGAAATCCGGCAACTTTAAAGTGATGGAGAGCACATTCTTTTCCTATACGCTATAAGGGAATACAGCTGACTGAAAACTGTCAGCAACAGAAATGTGTGCTCTGTGTCTGTCAGCTCTCAAGTACTAAACAAAGTCCCCAGTGGTTCCCCTGGTCATAGGAACATGAAATGTAAGCTGCCATTTCTAAAGGAGTATGTTACATGTTCTTGTATTATCCAACTTCAGACCTTTTCGGGCTGAATAAATTGCTCAAAAATGGACAAATTCTTCTTGTGTATGTACTTAGAAGACTTGTACAAGTTTTTATGCCTTATTTCAAAGTATGTGGATTTAGAAACAATTTGTCACTGGTTTAGATCTCAACTAAGGGGTTATTGTTATGTATCTTCTGGAACTCTTGACTTCCCACCCAACTTCCCAGGTTAATTGCGGACAACCCAAGATTGATTGACTGTTCAGGCTAGAAGCATTGTCGCTCAGCTCTTCTGAACTTTGAGCTCGCTCCAGCTTTCTAGCATCAGAATCGCAGAGGGAAGAAGCTGGACAATGTTAGACACTAACGGAGTGCACCAGCAATCCTGGCCGACCTAAAGATAGTGGTTACAGGCTTAATAGGAAAGAATTTGTAAGCACTGCTCATGTTTGGCCACCTTGCCAGAGAGTTGCGGCGGCTGGGCCCCTGGGCAACGAGCAATAATCAAAAAAGAAACCAGGGATAGTAGCAGAATAGAAGCACATCGAAAGAGCAAGTAATTTGCAAATTGGAGTAATTTCTTGTGGTCTATCATCTTTTCCTTACTTTTTACATGAAAATAACCATTTGAGGCATACAGGCACATGTCCTGGCCCTAACGCCGGTCTGTTGATCCGAAGAGGCAGCATCATAGATCCCTATTGTTAGAACCCTCCTGTTTGTTTTTTCCATCTTGTGTTTTGCAGTCATGTGACCATCTGCCTTTATATTCCAGCTCCGCCCTTTTGGCTGTACTGGACTTCAGTGTTTGACTGTTTCTCTAGCCAGATGCTTCGGTGCCTTTCTCTGTCAGTTGCTTGGTCCTTCTGGGACCTCTAGTACCTTTTTGTCAGCTTGCCTTTTTGTGTTCTGCAACAACTTCTCTGTTTAGGAGGTGTCCCATTTTTGTTCCAGTCCTTAGTTCTTTTAGGGACCCCTCCCCTTATGCTATAGGTCTTTGTTCAGACTAGCCGAGGACTAAGGCGGGTCTGTTCGCTAGGAACAGGCAGCCCGCTTCATCGTTGGGATTCAGCTTAGTCTTACTGTAGGGACAGCTTTCCCCTATCTTTCCTTAGTACTTGTTGCAGATCATAACACCTATGGTACTGTTCGTTATGGTCATTGGGTCTAATACAGACTGGCAGAAATGTGCTTGTTTAACTCTACGTAAAGTTGGGATCCTATTATGGAAAGTACTTGCCTTTATAAAGCCTTTCATAAGACCACATTTTTACATTTTGCCTCAATTTTAGAAATTGGGTTTTTGCAGTGTTTGGTAGCTAGCTAACACCTATCACATGTATTAGCAATTGTTAATCTGTGTCTTATTATACTCAGAATATTACAATAAGGGAATCTGTCAGCCGGTTTTTGCTATGTAATTTGAGGGCAACATGATGTAGGGATGGGTCACTTTCTGATCTGTTTGCTGTAGGTTCAATAAAATGAGTGTTTTATCAGCAGGAGTTTAACACTACTCGACTAGCTGTCAAGTGCCTCCTAGAACTGCTGCTCTGTGTAACCCCACCCAAACCACTGAGAAACAGCTTTCTCTCCAATGCACAATGTACTCAAAAAGCTTCCAATCACACTAGCCTTCTCTTTTCTGCAGCAAGGAAACAATGATTTTATCAAAACTGCTGCACCAAATAAACTAAGTGACACATCGCTGGTATCAGTGTCTCTGCCCAGTCTCATGCTGCTCTCAGATTGGGTAGCAAACGCCTGGTGACAGATTTTCTTTAAATAAATGACCGTGTTAATAACTCTGTTGGTTAATGTTGCTTTGGTCCAAATCAATAAGTCTGTAATCACTCTGTGTGACAGCAGACTTATGAATCCACCCAGCGCATGCACTATGTGCTGCGAGGATTCGCCGGTTTAAGACCCAGGACCAGAGGATATGTATGTGTTATACATACTCCCGGCCAGTGGGCGTGGCCTCGCTCTCATACACTTATGCCCTCTATTTGGCCACGCCCACTGTCCGGCTGTATCACTAGACTGGGCACAGCCTCGCCGGGAGTATGTAAAATCAGACGACCCCTTTTAAGGTTCTAGGTCCAAATCCCCACCAAGGACAACATCTGGAAGGAGTTTGTATGTTCTACTCGTGTTTGTGTGGGTTTCCTCTGGGTTCACCGGTTACCTCTTACACTCCAAAGACAGATAGGGAATTTAGATTGTGAACCCCAATGGGGGGACAGTGATGATGATGTTTCTAAAGTACAGTGGAGTATGATGACCCTATATAAGTAAAATAGAAGATGGGATAATATTAGCTCTTTATTTCAGTTCTTTTCAAAATGCGATTGACAGATATTCTGAGAATGGTTATATAAATGTGGCTAAAGAACAAAAAAATAATCTTGCTGTTGATTAAGCCATTCTTATCGTTGTGAAAACTTCTTCTAAGATGACCTTTTTAAAAATCGGTAAAAAGTAATGCAGTGAGCAAAGTTATGGTGTTTTTTTCTTGTCTTTGATACCGAATTGCCAAAAGAGACCAGAGTCAACATTTAACTAAAACTTCTCTGTTAAAGTAAAAGTTGCAATTTTTTGTCAAAATAAAGGAATGGAAAGTGCAGTGAGCAGAACTGCCTTCAGCTTTTATTGATGTCTCCAGTAGAATTTAGATGCTGCCTCGAAAACTAAGTACATGAAAACAATTATTGATTAATGAGTCTCTAGAACTTCTTAATCAATACTTAAAATTGTAAATTTCACTTGTTAATGAGAACTCTGTTCAAAATTACAATGGTATCAAATAAATGATGAATCTAGGATTGTAAATAACAAAGTGATTTCTGCAACATAAAATATATAGCATATATCCTAGACCTAAAGATATGAATTTTGCCCACAAATATCAGTGAAATATGAGGCCAACAAGCAAAAATAAGTTTACAGTAAATCCATTAGTGACTATGTATAATAGAAATGAAGTAAGCTTGAAATGAAAGTGACACACTTTATTATTAGGGTATAGAAAGTTATAGGGGGAGGGTGGTCCGCTGCTCAGTACTCCCTTTTATAAGCCATAGTGGAGAGCTGCTCACAAGGAGTAACTCTCACTAAGGCTAAGATTACACCAGCGGACCACACTGTGATCAAACTCTGATCAGAGTGTAATCAGAGTGTGCTCTAATTTTCTCAAATGATGGGAAAAAAAATTCTCCTCTTTCTCCATTCTGTCAGTCCGTGAAAATCATACTGCACTCAGATGTCATCTGAGTGAAGTCTGATGTTTTCCATGCACTCATTGACTTGCATGGCCAAACTGGATCCAACTTGGGCATGCTGCGATTTTTTCCTTGGATCGGCTCAGTCCAAGGAAAAAATCAGTCATGTCCACAGCCCCATGGAATAACATTGTCCAAGTGCAATCCAATGTTTTGTCAGATCGCACTCAGACTAAAAATAAGCTCAAGGCCACAAGCCGTAAGGACGATCCAGTCTGTTAATGAATTGCATGGTTAGTTATTATTTGGAATGGCTAACCTGCAGCAGCACATTTCCCTTGCACCATGATGTATAAAACCAGTACCCCAGTGAATCTGCATAGTAACACAACTACTTTAAAGTGACCCCCCAGCATCGTATTGAAAGGTGACTACACATTTGTCCTGTATAGTTAGTCATCCGTCATTTGCCTCCTCCCACTGTCTTCTCTGCTGAGAGCGAAATTCCAATCCTACTAAATCCATGATGGTCGCCACAGTGGTATTTGGAGCAGCTGTCTGATCCACTCCTCTACAGCACAGGAGAGAGATGTTTAAGACTTATCACTGCCCACCCCATGCCACTGTTGTGGCCATTTTGGATGCAGGGGGGTGCTACACCAGTGTCTTTGGAGGAGGCAGTAGGAGACAAATGGCAGGCACCAGGTAGGGTGATATTACGTAACAAATGTATCATTGCTTTTCATGCCAGGGTCGAGGATTGCTTTAAGTGGAAGTAAGCTGGTTCTCTGGTGCCACCAAGTAGAACCAGACAAAGGTCTGTGTGCCTATATATGTCAACTCTTGCCACAAGACTTAGGATATTCAGCCATATCAAAAGCAAAGACCTATATCTGCAGACAGCTGTTTGGGCTTCTTGCCCCTTGTCAGTGTACAGTAGGATACTAGTTACAGTTAGGAAAAAAAGTACTTCGTCAGCCACCAATTGTGCTAGTTCTCCTACTTAAAAAGATGAGAGAGGCCTGTAATTGACATCATAGGTAGACCTCAACTATGAGAGACAAAATGAGAAAACAAATCCTGAAAATCACATTGTCAGATTTGGAAAGAATTTTTTTTTTTCCAATATTGGTGGAAAATAAGTATTTGGTCACCTACAAGCAAGCAACATTTCTGCCTCTCACAGACCTGTAACTTCTTCTTTAAGAGGCTCCTCTGTCCTCCACTCACTACCTGTAATACTGGCACCTGTTTGAACTTGTTATCAATATAAAAGACACCTGTCCGCGACCTCAAACAGTCACACTCCAAACTCCACTATGGTGAAGACCAAAGGGCTGTCGAAGGACACCAGAAACAAAATTGTAGCCCTGCACCAGACTGGGAAGACTGAATCTGCAATGGGCAAGCAGCTTGGTGTGAAGAAATCAACTGTGGGAGCAATAATTAGAAAATGGAAGACATACAAAACCACTGATAATCTCCCTCGATCTGGGGCTCCACACAAGATCTCACCCCGTGGTCTCAAAATGATCTCAAGAACGGTGAGCAAAAATCCTAGAACCACACGGGGGGACCTAGTGAATGACCTGCAGAGAGCTGGGACCAACATTACACAGGCTACCATCAGTAACACACTACGCCGCCAGGGACTCAGATCCTGCAGTATCCAGGCCCGTCTGAAGTTTGCTAGAGAGAATTTGGATGATCCTGAAGAGTACTGGGAGAATGTCATATGGTCAGATGAAACCAAAGTAGAACTGTTTGGTAGAAACACAACTCGTCGTGTTTGGAGTAGAAAGAATTCTGAGTTGCATTCAAAGATCACCATACCTACTGTGAAGCATGGGGGTGGCAACATCATGCTTTGGGGCTGTTTCTCTGCCAAGGGACCAGGATCTCTGATCTGTGTACATGAAAGAATGAATGGGGCTATGTCTCGTGAAATTTTGATTACAAACATCTTTCCATCAGCCAGGGCATTGATGATGAAACGTGGCTGGGTCTTTAAGCATGACAATGATCCCAAGCACACCACCAGGGCAACGAAGGATTGGCTTTGTAAGAAGCATTTCAAGGTCCTGGAGTGGCATAGCCAGTCTCCAGATCTAAACCCTATAGAAAACCTTTGGAGGCAGTTGAAAGTCCGTGTTTCCCAGCGACAGCCCCAAAACATCACTGCTCTAGAGGAGATCTGCATGGAGGAATGGGCCAACATACCGGCAACAGTGTGTGCCAACCTTGTGATGACTTACAGAAAACGTTTGACCTCTGTCATTGCCAACAAAGGATATATAACAAAGTATTAAGATGAACTTTTGTAATTGACCAAATACTTATTTTCCACCAAAATTTAAAAAAAAATTCTTTCCAAATCAGACTGTGATTTTCAGGATTTGTTTTCTCATTTTGTCTCTCATAGTTGAGGTCTACCTATGATGTCAATTACAGGCCTCTCTCATCTTTTTAAGTGGGAAAACTTGCACAATTGGTGGCTGATTAAATACTTTTTTTCCCCACTGTATGTGGCAAGGCTTGTTCCAGGGTGAACAATGACTTGGCCACCTCCAGTAGATACATTATAGAGCCACGTTTCTTCCTCTTAGAAGAGGCTAACCTGCATATCCTTTTTTCCAAGGCTCATTGTCTGGCCTATGCCAGATTGGCACTCTACTCAAGGAAAAACTGTATCCCATAAATCACTTTAGTGGCCTGGAGACGCTATTGAATTTTGTTTGTCAGACAGGATTATTCTGTGCATCTGAAGTACTAACCGGATCAGACCACTGCTGTATATGTAAAGCAATGAAATAAAGGAAATGAACAACTATATAAAAATAAAATCTCCAACTGACTTGCTTTTCTCTTGGGACCCAGTACTTAAGTCCTCCATTAAAGCTTAGAGACTATATGATTAGCCTAGGCATATGGCATTTCTCATATTGGCTGGCATGTTTATAGGAGATTATTTGAAAAGACTATATGTGAGGTTATTTACACGGTGATTTCAGTAACACGCGCAAAGGATTTACTTTACTAAGGCTTTATTACTACATGAAATGGCAAATGTATTTGAACCATTTTATAGCCTAGCGTTCTGTAATCACATCTGCTTGCATATAATCTACAAAGTTACCAAACCCTGCTTGACAAAGTCAGATTGTTGCATTGTCACCTTGTACAGAAAGTGAGGGGACACTGAAGAGCAGTAATCCTGAGAATGACGTGTGACAACCTCAGTGGGAGCTGCAATTGTTTCCATAAAATAACTTGTTTGTTGCATCCCTATAGATTTACTAGCAATATTCCGTACTCATCACTCTTTACACTAATGCTCACAGTTAGCAGAGGAATGTAATTTTTAATATGTCCTAAAAGGTTTCCATGATGCCCAATATCCCTATAGATGTTTTGAATGGTGCAAGAACACAGGTAAAGAATATATTATGACTAGCTATTGAACCCGGTCTACGCCCGGGTGGCGAGCATTTTATTGGTATATGGTCTCCCATGCTGATATGTGCTGCCCCCCTCCTGGTATTTGTGCTGCCCCCATCCTGTCTCCACCATCCTATCCTTGTATGCTTGGCAACCCTCAGCCCTATCCTGGTATACATGGCATCCCTCACCCCAAATCCTGGTATGCATGGCACCCCTCACCCCCAATCCTGGTATGCATGGCACCCCTCACCCCCAATCCTGGTATGCATGGCACCCTTCACCCCCAATCCTGGTATGCATGGCACCCCTCAACCCCAATCCTGGAAGGCGTGGCACCCCTCATCCCCAATCCTGGTATGCATGGCACCCCTCACCCCCAATCTTGGTATGCATGGCACCCTTCACCCCCAATCCTGGTATGCATGGCACCCCTCAACCCCAATCCTGGAAGGCGTGGCACCCCTCATCCCCAATCCTGGTATGCATGGCACCCCTCATCCCTATCCTGGTATGCATGGTACCTCATCCCTATCCTGGTATGTATGGTATCCCTCATCCTGGTATGCATGGCACCCCTCATCCCTATTCTGGTATGTATGGTACCCCTCATCCTGGTATGCATGGCACCCCTCATCCCAATTCTTGTATGCATGGCCTCCTCATCCCAGAAACCTGGTATGCATGGCACCCAATCCCTCATCTTAGTATGCATGGTACCCCGCATTCCTATCCTGATATGTGCAGTACCCCTCATCCTGGTATGCATGGTCCCCTCACCCCCCAATCCTGGTATGTGTGGTGCCCCACACCTCCCAATCCTGGTATGTGTGGTGCCCCACACCCCCCAATCCTGGTATGCATGGTCCCCTTACTCCCCAATCCTGATATGTGCAGTACCCCTCATCCTGATATGCATGATCCCCTCACCCCACAATCCTGATATACATGGTCCCCTCATCCCCCAATCCTGGTATGCATGGTTCTCTCACCCCCCAATCCTGGTATGCAAGGTCCCCTCACCCCACAATCCTGGTATGTGTGGTACCCCTCATCCCCCCAATCCTGGTATGTGTGGCCCCCTCACCCCCCAATCCTGGTATGCATGGTCCCGTCACTCCACAATCCTGGTATGTGTGGTACCCCTCATCCCCCAATCCTGGTATGTGTGGTACCTCTCATCCCCCCAATCCTGGTATGTGTGGCCCCCCCTCACCCCAAATCCTATTATGTGTGGCCCCTTCAACTACCAATCCTGGTATGTGCGGCCCCCTCATTCCCCAATCCTGGTATGTGTGGTACCCCTCACCCCCCCAATCTTGGTATGTGTGGCCCCCTTATACCTCTTTCACGCTGTACACACATACAAAAAAATAAACACTTATACTCACCTTTCTTCCCTGTGCTCCAGCGCTGCTGCGTCCTGTTCTGCCGGGAAGGAGAGTGGCGCTGGAGTACGCGCGTACCCATACCGCACTGTCCAGCGCCATTTTGCTGAAGACACACTGCAAATGTGTCTTCAGTAAAGTGGCGCCGGATAGCGCTATGTGCATGCGCCGATCCGACGCCTTCACTCCTGCCCTGGTCTCCAGCGAAGAGAGGCGCCGCAGCAACGCTCCTCCCGGTCAGGTAAGTATGTAAGTATGGCGCCGGAGATCGCAGTATGCGTTCGGTGTCTACGCATACAGTGATCTCTGGCGGCATACACTCCTCTTACCTGTAACGGCTGGATGCGTTCTTCTGTCTGGAGCCAGACTGCGCGTCGAGCATGCGCAGTCTATAAAGGCTTCAGACAGAGACACGCATCTCCCGTTATATTATAGATGACGCAAGAACTTTTCTTAAAGGAAACCTATCAGTTGATTCATGCTGCCCAAACCACAGGCAGCATGAATCAGAGCCGGGCTGCTCAATTTTGAATGATAAATACTAAAAAAAAGGGGAAAAAAGTGCAATTCCACAATGTTTTTTTGGGTATTGTCTTTTACAGTGTACATTCTCCAGGTCAGTACAATTGCTGCGATCGCAAACTTGTCTAGACTTTTTTTCATTTAAGTAGAGAGAAAAAATTCTGACTTTTGTCAAAAAGAAAAAAAAATTCTTTGTGTTGCCATTTTCGGAGACTAACTTTTTTTTTCTCAGTTCATTGAGCTGGGTGAGGGCTTGTTTTTTCACCGTTGAGCTGACGGTTTTATTGATACCATTGATGCCATTTTTGCTTTATACAACATTTTGATCTGATTTAATTGCATATTTTTAGGTAGGATTGGTGACCATATATTCGCATTTCTTTTGTTTTGATTTCTTTTCTCATTACAGCATTTACCATTCGGTTTAATTATTTTTATAATTTGATAATCAGACTTTTTTTTTTACTTTCTATATTTTTAACAAGGGAAAAGGGGGTTTCAATGTTTACATTTTTTTTAAGCTTTTTATATTTTTTACTTTATTTTTTTGCGATCATCCAATCGCTTATACTATATACTGCAATAATGCAGTATTGCAGTATATAATATAAATTTGGGTCACCTTTACAGCTCTGCATATGATGTGGGCCTTCAGCAGCCCGCCGGCTACATAGTAACCCAATAAAACCCCACAATCCCATCACAGAGCACTGATGGGAGCCAGTACATTTAAACAGCGACACATGTTCCATTTAAGTGTCACTATCAGAGATTGACAGCAGTGTTTAAATGCAAAATAACCATGGATGGAGCTCATCTCCGGTCGCGTCTGTTAAAGACAGGTGCCGGCTTTTTAACAGTGTGGATAGTGCTCTGCTCCGGAGTCCCCTCCATCCAATCATCTCCACAGTCATATACATGTACCGATCACAGACTGTCCTGGTTTCCAGCGTCGCTCGGGTCCTCTTCTTGTTCATGTGACCTGAAAGAGACTAAGTGGATCACACTGGGGTTCATGTGTGAGCTTTCTCCATATAAGTGTATGGTGCCTCATTCTGCGGCTCCATAGGCTTACATAAACGGAAGTAGCTCCGTCTTACACAACTATCCCCGTGAGACCCGTCAAAAAGAGGAGCATTCACGTGGCACCAGAACGTCGCTGGAAACCGGAAAAGACAGTAATTGGTAATGTACTTATACGTCATTAGGGGCAGGGGATGGATCTCTGCAGGAACAATGAAGATCTCCATTTTTTTTTTCTCTTTCCCGCATTTACAGTGGGGAGGTGCAATCTGTCAGCCTATCAGCAGCGCACACACGGAGCGAAGTGCTTTTTTTCACACAAGCAAGGGCATGTGTCATTGGCAGTGTATGTCACATGTCCTTGCCCTATAAGACCAAGCCATTTTCCCCGTCGCCACCATTTTCTCACTGCTGCAGCTGCGTGTTAGACGGCACCGCTGTTGCTGTGTGCGCTATACCTTGTTAATTTCAAGCCAATTTTCGCACAAATATACAGATAGCTTGGGAGTAGGGAATAGTTGTGATTGCAGTCCTTTTAAGGACTAGGTTACAGCATTTCCTACGACTTTTATCAGGGAGGTCTGTGCTCTTAAATAGATAGATTGTGGGAGTAAAGACTAATTGTAATTGCAGTCCTTTTCAGGACTAGGTTACATCAGTTCCTATCAGTTTTTGCCAGGCAGGTCTGTGCCAGTGCTGTGCAAGTTTTTTTCACAGCATTTGGCTGAATCTAGCAAAGCTAATCCTTTTTGGCCTATTGCAGAGTGTGTTAGTCAGTGGAGTAGCCTATCTGTGTTGCAAGATATACCACCTGTGTATAGAATACCAATTTTTTTACTGCACCTAGTGAAGTAAAATCTTTTGGGCATAGCATCATTCTATTAGTCCATCTATACTGACCTCCATCAGGTTGCAAATTGAATATAATTTTTTTCTGCATCTACCTCTGAAAAAATATTGGGCTTCTAGCTGTGTGTGGGACTTGTTGTATTAGTCCATCTATACAGACCTCCATCAGGTTGCAAACTGAATATATTTTTTTCTGCATCTACCTCTGAAAAAATATTGGGCTTCTAGCTGTGTGTGGGACTTGTTGTATTAGTCCATCTATACTGACCTCCATCAGGTTGCAAACTGAATATATTTTTTTCTGCATCTACCTCTGAAAAAATATGTGGCCTTCTAGCAGTGTGTGGGACTTTCTCTATTAGTCCATCTATACTGACCTCCATCAGGTTGCAAATTAAAAATAATTTTTATCTGCATCTAGCTCTGAAAAAATATTTGGCCTTCTAGCAGTGTGTGGGACTTTCTCTATTAGTCCATCTATACTGACCTCCATCAGGTTGCAAATTGAATATAATTTTTTTCTGCATCTAACCCAGCCAATAGTTTTGGCCTAATACCACAGTTTGGCCACTCAGCTCTGCTCGGTTCCCATCCATTGTTTTTTTGTGCAAACAACTCCAGAGTTGTTAATTAGTTAACCACCAAAATGAGTGGAAAAAGGCCTGCTGCTGGTGGAAAGGGGAATAGGCGTGTTGGGAAGGGGAAAAAAGGTTGTGTCCGTGGGGTAGGTGTTAAAGCAACAGTAACATCTGCAGAAGAAAGACCATCTTCCAGCCAAACTAAAATGTCTACTTCTTTTAGCGGACAATGTGATAAGATCCCTTTCTTACGGCCACGCCAATCGCTACAAATTCCAGATGAGGCACAAAAACAGCAGGTGCTTCAACGGATATCAAGTGCTCCTTTAAGTGGGCTCTCCTCCACATCAACTTCAACATCACAAATACTCCAGTCCTCAAAGGTGTCACCCCAATCGCACTTGCTTCCTCACAGCTCCCAAATCTCCAGCTGCCCGTCTGAGTATGAGGTAGAACAGATGGTTGAGTCTGCAGAGCTGTTTACTCATACTATAGCCTGGGAATCAGAGGTCGACTCCAGCGCTTCTGTGAATCCAGACGAGGAAATGATCTGCACTGATGCCCAGAATCTTTGAGTCGGATCCAGGACCAGACGCAGAAGGTTCTGACCATAATGTAGACCCTCATTCCCAAACTGTAACTCCTGTTGGTGGAGACAATGAGGAAGACGATGATAAGACTCAAATACCTGATTGGAGCGACAACTTTAGTTTTTTGTCAGGGCAGGAACAGGTTGGCTCTGAGGACGACGGGTGTGATAACGCACAGGGTGATGATGATGAGGTTGGAGATCCCACTTACTGTCAACCCACAGTCAGCCAAGAGATGAGGTCAGCAGAGGAGGTGGAGGAAGATGCTAGTGACGACGAGGTCAGGTTGCGCCTTCCTGGACAGAGACGTAGTACTGGAAGCACGTCAACAACTGCATCCTCAAACACAACTCTGCCTCTCACCACAAGTCGTGGTGGCTCTTCAGGTCGCATGGGTGCTAAGCCTTGCATAGCCTGGGCATTTTTTCAGATCGATAAAGATGACCCAACTCATGTTATCTGTAACATTTGTCAGCAAAAGCTAAGTAGAGGCCAAAAAATACATAGTTTGAGTACTTCATGCATGAACCGGCACATGGACATGAAGCATAAGTTGCAGTGGGAAGCTCAGTGTGCTACAATGCGGCCTAGCCGGCCGGGCCAACCACCGTCTGCCATATCTTGTGCATCCGCGGCCTCTTCATCCTCTGTGACTGGGGGGACAGCAGTCACACCTGTTTTGGGGCGCAGACCTGCCACCTCTTTACGCGCAACAGCCAGCGTGATTGGCAGGTCATCATTTTCATTTTCTTTGGAGGTGGTAACACCAGCTGGTGTTGAGCGCTGTCCGACATCGATAGCACCACCTTTGGATCAACCCCGTCTAAGCACAATAGCCAGCCCTCGGTCCCTCAGATGTGGACAAGTAAAAGACCATTTCCTCCTAGCCATGAGAAAGCTAAGAGGTTGAATTTCACCATCTGCAAGCTCTTGGCTACAGAAATGCTGCCTTTCCGCCTGGTGGACACAGAGGATTTTCGAGACCTTATGTCCGTCGCAGTGCCCCAGTACCAGATGCCCAGTCGGCACTACTTCTCAAAGAAAGGTGTGCCTGCGCTCCACCAGCATGTCGCACACAACATCACCGCTTCTTTGAGAAACTCTGTGTGTGACAGGGTGCATTTCACCACAGACACTTGGACGAGTAGGCATGGACAGGGGCGTTACATGTCGCTGACTGGGCACTGGGTAACTATGGTGACAGCAGGACAAGGGGCTGCTGTCCAAGTCTTGCCGTCCCCACGAGTTGTGCGTCAATCCTCTTTATGTCAAAGTTCCTCCACTGCTTCTGCCTCCTCAACCTCCTCTCGGTCTTCCACCTGCACCCAAAGCCTGTCTGGTCATGCCACAAGCTTTCTAACTGCGCAGAAGGGATCCTGCACACCTCCTTACTATGCTGGCAGTAGGGCTCAACGTCATCAGGCGGTTTTTACATTGAAATGTCTGGGAAATGTGAGTCACACAGCTGAGGAGTTGTGGTCAGCTCTGGAGAACCAATTTCATGAATGGTTGTCTCCACTGGACCTGAAACCAGGGAAGGCCGTGTGCGACAATGCTGCAAACCTGGGTGCGGCCCTTCGCCGGGGCAATGTCACACACGTGCCTTGTATGGCTCACGTGTTGAACCTGGTTGTCCAGCAATTTTTAGCCCACTATCCCAGACTAGATGGCCTTCTGCAGAGGGCACGGTCGCTGTGTGCTCACTTCCGCCGTTCGCATCCCGCAGCTCAGCGACTTACATCTCTACAGAAGTCGTTGGGCCTGCCACTTCACCGGCTAAAATGCGATGTGCCTACCCGGTGGAATTCAACTCTGCACATGTTGCAGCGACTGTGGCAGCACCGACAAGCCCTGGTGCAATACGTTCTGACGTATAGCCTGGGCCAACGAGATCCAGAGGTGGGGCAAATCACGCTGGAGGAGTGGTCTCAGATCAGGGACCTATGCACCCTTCTGCACAGTTTTGAAATGGCGACGAAGATGTTTAGTGCTGACGATGCCATTATCAGCATGACTATTCCGGTGATTTACATGCTGGAGCACATGTTAAACAGAATTCGGAGTCAGGTGGTGGCACAAGAGGAGGTGGAGGAAGTAGAGGAGGAGTTGTATGCGGAAGGGCTAACATCTGCAAGGTCCAGACGGTCGGCAGCACCAAGGCGGCAGGCATGTGAGGGTGGGGGAGATGGTTTTACCAGGGCTCATGGTAGCAGCCAAACTAGTGAGGAAGGTGCAGGAGCCCAGGAAGAAGTGGAGGACGAACTGATGGAAGACTCATCAGATGAGGGAGACCTTGATCACATTTCTGTTGTGCGAGGTTGGGGGGAGAGGACAGAGGAAGGAAGCATGATTGTTACCTCGCCACCAACACAACAGGGACTTGGTGCTCCTGGATGCGCAACACACATGAGTGCCTTCTTGCTGCACTACCTGCAACATGACCCTCGAATTGTGAGAATTAGAAATAATCCTGACTACTGGGTTGCCACACTGTTAGATCCCCGGTACAAAAGTAAATTTGCAGAAATTATTCCTGCCATAGAAAGGGATGCACGCATGCAGGAGTATCAGCACTGACAGACGGTTGCAGAATCTTACATGTGCTTTTCCACAAAATACCAGTGGTGCACGTAGTGAATCTCACAGTTCCAACTTGCCAACCGTGGGACCGTCAAGTGTTCAGCACTCAAACCGTAACAGAACCACAGTATCTGCTGGTAACATCAATTTTGCGGAATCATTTCACCACTTTTTTAGCCCATCCTTTGCAAGGCCACAGGAGACAAGAAGTCTGACACATAGTCAACGCCTAGAGACGATGGTACAGGAGTATCTCCAAGTAAACATTGAAGCCATGGCTGTGTCACTGGACCCTTGCTCTTTTTGGGCTTCCAATCTGGATAAATGGCCGGAGCTAGCCACTTACGCCTTGGAGATCTTGTCATGCCCCGCAGCCAGCGTTCTGTCTGAACGTGTGTTCAGCGCTGCTGGTGGTGTGCTGACAGATAAGCGCACGCGGCTCTCCACTGATAATGTAGACAGACTCACGTTCATAAAGATGAACAAATCATGGATCCGAAACGACTTTTCTACCCCTGTGTCATCCTGGGGAGAGTAAAAGCTTGATGATTGGTTAAAATCACCCTACCAAACGTTTTAAGCTTTCAAATTACTAATCATGTTTATCTGTATCTTGGCTGGAAAATAATTTGGGCTTTGTAGCAGTGTGCAGCACTGATTCTATTAGGCCATCTATAATAAGCTCCACCAGATTTAAAATTACTAATCATGTTTATCTGTATCTTGACTGGGAAATAATTTGGGCTTTGTAGCAGTGTGCAGCACTGATCCTATTAGGCCATCTATACTAAAGCTTCACCAGATTTAAAATTAATAATAATTTTTAGCTGCATCTAGCCCGGAAAATAATTTTGGGGCTCCGAGATGCGCAAGACACATAAGTGCCTTCTTGCTGCACTACCTGCAGCATGACCCTCATATTGTCAGAATTCGAAGTAATCATGACTACTGGGTTGCCACACTCTTAGATCCCCCAAACTTTTCGATCAACCTTTTCATTTTAATAAAGACCAAAAAAATGGTCATTTTTGAAATTATAAGCATTAGCAGGTTGTTAGAAACTGAAATCAAACAGTTTTCAACTCAAAACTTTATTCTAGGTGATGTTACATTTTCACATAGGACCCCTTGTTCGAAAGGAGCTTCTGAACTCTCTCGTCCATTGAATTTGTCAGGTTTTGGATGGTTTCTGCTTCAATTGTTTTGCATGAGGACAGAATACCCTCCCAGAGCTGTTGCTTAGATGTGAACTGCCTCCTGCCATCATAGACACTCCTTTTAATGATGCTCCAAAGGTTCTGAATGGGGTAGAGGTCAGGGGAGCATGGGGGTCACACCATAAGTTTGTCCCCTTTTATGCCCATATCAGCCAGAGATGCAGATGTTTTATGTGCAGCATGAGATGGTGCATTATCATGCAGAAAAATGATCTTGCTGTGAAATACACGGTTCTTCTTCTTGAACCATGGCAGGAAGTGCTGTTTGAGAAAATCCACATACATTATGGAGTTCATCTTTAGCGCCTTCAGGGATCCTAAAGGGGCCGACAATCTCTCTCCCCATGATTCCAGCCCAAAACATTACTCCACCTCCTCCTTGTTGGCGCTGTAGCCGTGTTTGCGTGGGGTGTCCATCAACCAGCCATCCTCCACTCCATCCATCTGGACCATCGAGCGCTGCACGGCACTCATCCGTGAACAAAACAGTTTTGAAATCAGTCTTCATGTAATGTTTGGCCCACTGGAGCCGTTTCTGCTTGTGTGAAGTGGATAGAGGAGGTCGACAGGATGGCGTATGCACAGCTGCAAACCTCTGAAGGACCCTGCATCTTGTTGTTCGGGGGACGTTGGAGGCACCAGCAGCTTCAAAAACTTGTCTGCTGCTATGACAAGGCTTTTTTGCCGCTGCTCTTTCAACCTGACGTAATTGCCTGTAGGAAAGAGTCCTCAATTTGCCCTTATCAGCACGCACACGTGTGTACTGTGAATCAGCTACATACTTCTTGATTGCCAAGACACTTCATCCTGATCATCGCACAATGTTGATTGTAGTCATGCCTTGACCTAAACACTCCACAATTTGTTGCTTCTCAGCAGCCGACACATCCTTTTTCTTTCCCATTTTGGCAGAAAATGTAGGCTGCTTAATAATGTGAGAGAGCCTTCTTAAGTAGTCTTGCCTTTCATTGGACACACCTGCCAAACTAATTAGCACAGGTGTCTGCAATTGCTTACAGTGATATAAAGAGCCCTGACACACATCACCATCAATGAGTTTAACTGACAAACAAACAAATTCTTCCCTTATCACTCCTAAACACTTTTTGCATAATAATTTGGAACACAGTGTACATTTGCTTTTCCACAAAACACCAGTGGTTCACGTAGTGAATCTTACAGTTCTAACTTGCCAACCGTGGTCTGTATGGAGTTGTTCAATAAAGGGCCCAAAATTAAGATAACATAGATGGGAGAGGTCTCTATGAATAGGAATTCCTAAGTATTTGATACCCTGTGAGGGCCAGGCAAAGGTAAAGTTGGACTGGATGGAATCCTATATGGATTTGGGGAGGGAGACATCGAGGGCCTCAGACTTCGCTGCATTGATTTTAAAATTTGACCATGTAACAAAGTGATCTATTTCAGCCATAACAGCATGGATGGATATATGTGATTGAGTGATATATACTAGGACATCATCAGCAAATAGAGAGCACTTGTACTCGGTGCCTCCCACCTCAATCCACCTAATATTGGGGTTATGGCGAATTGATGAGAGCAGGTGCTCCGTCACTAGGATGTATAAGAGAGGGGACAGAGGACATCCCTGCCTTGTCCCATTGGTGATTGTGAAAGGTGATGAAAATGTTCTGACGCGCCCCCTGGGCCTTGGGACACCCGGACCCTTTTTGGTGGATGCTGGTGGTTGTAGTCTCCGTGGCGGCGACCCGGTTCCGTGGCTCAGGGCGGTCAAACCAGTGGCGGAACTATTTATGTGGTCTTGATGTTTAAATGTCCGACTACGCCACCCGTGGATTGCGGTCAGAGTGAACCGCCGCTCCAGGGCAGACCGCTGAGGCTGGTGTTGTGGGTGCAGCAGAGCGTAGCATAACTCCCCACGGGAGGAGTATAGCCTCAGGGCAGTGTATGCGGTGGATGGGGGTGATGGTGCAGGGCAGCAGCAGTAACGACACGGAGTCAGTGATGCAGTCCAGGGCCTTTACTCACAGTTCTTATTATCCAGACCACGTCTGCAGGTAACGGCTGCCCACGTCGTACTGTGCTCACCAGGTGAGGGGCTCAGACAACTCCCAGATAACTTTGGAGCGCTTCACAGGACCCCCTTTGTGTGTCCTTTGTCTGGCCTTTCTTACCAACCCTTCTGTCCGGCTGCCTCGGGCCTCCTCTTGGTAAACTTGGCGCCAGTTTCCCTGACCCTATGTGGTGCCTTCCTAGCGGGTGTAGCGAGGGGCTGCGCCACATAAAATGTCACAGCCTCCTGTTTCTAGCTGAGGGTCGTTTCCTGCCTCCACTAGTTTCGGGGACCGGTCTCCCCCTTTGGCCTGACCCCTCCACGCAGGTGGATTCGGGCGTGCGGTGGCGACTCGCCCGTCCGCACCCCTGGGATCCCTTCGTTCCTCGTTCCTGGAGCCTTCTCCGCTCCTCTTCCTTCCTTCTTCCTCTTCCAGGCCTGGGCCTCTGTTACTAGGCCCACCTCCGGAGCAGAGCTCATGCAGAGCCCCTGCTCCCTGCCACTTCTGCTCAGACTTCTCTGCACTGAACTAAGATGGTGCCCACCTTTTATACTCCCTTCTCAATGCACCCAGGAACTGCTTCCTCCCTGCTCCTGCACTACAGGGTTCCCCTTCCTCAGTGTTCCCTCCCCCCACTCCAGCCAGGGACAGGGACTGTCGTGCCCATCTCAGGGGCATATTGGTCGCCCTGCCCCACGGCAATGTGGTGTAATGCATGCAGGTGTCGGGTCCTGATCCACACTACATCCTTACCTGAGAGTGAGATATCACACCTCTGGGTGAGGTGCAATACCTCTGTAGCAACCGAACCCTCAGGGTGCTACAGTTCCATTTATCTTCAGCCTAGGTGACGTATTGCGATACAGGGCCGTGATTTTGGCTATAAAAGGGTCCCCTAGACCCCTACCCCAAGCTTTTTAAGAGAATCATATATGGCGTGCCAGGAGACTCTATGGAATGCTTTCTCAGCATACAACGAGAGTATCTAATTACAAATTTTTAACTGCATCTAGCCCAGGAAATACTTTGTGCCTAGTAGCAGTGTCTGCTAGTCAGCGGATTATCCCGGCTGTTAAGCAAGCTACACCACCTGTAGTTTGGACACTTCATTTTTTCAAAGGAAATGCTTCGGGACCACGGGATACTCAGTGAAGAGCATCAGGAGGCACCCCAAGGCATAGGGGCTGGGACTGGCAGTAGGATGCCTTGCGGTGGCCAGCCGAGCTCGATCCTTATAAAAGCTTTTTAACTGCAGCAGCTTTAGTGGACGCTACTGGAGCTGGAATTACGCGGCTGCTGGCATGAGACTTGCCCTCCAATAGATCCTTGTAAATGGATTTAAAGTGTATTCATTCAAATTAGAGAGACAATTTAAATTAAAAAGCTTAGAGCTGCCTCCACCACAGGGGGGCTCGCTCGACCCACCAGCGGACAGGCACCAGTATTGGGAGAGGGGGGCTGGCCGTCAGGGTTCACCGCGGCTCTGGCACAAACCCGGCGACGCGGAGGTGGCACGGGCAGGAGCGGACTGAACGTGTCGGCTTCTCACTTTTTGGACTTTAGAAGGGCATGACATGCCTATATCTGTGTCTCCCCCTCCTTTTACTCCTCCACCTCTTTTATTTTCGCATGACTATATGTACTTGTCACTTTTCCATGTGTTAATTGTGTCTTCTGAGCAGTTTGTGAGCTTTTGGACACCTTTGAAGGTGTTTTCTATGTGTTTCTATGTGTTTTGTTTGCCTGCCATTGGTTTTAACGGTGTTCGAAGGTGTTCGACGAACAGTTCGACGAACAGTTCGGCGAACACACGGGTGTTCGACGAACCGAACCGAACTCGAACACTACGGGGGTGGCTCAACACTACTAAATACATTAGTGTAGTGTACTGAGTATTCCTGATTCGGGAATACCGAATGAGGATAAAGTGTGAACCTTTACATTTAAGTGTACTGCCTATATGGCAGAGGGGTACAAGGTCTCAGTTTGCTTCTTTTGTTAAAGTTTTGGCTATCACACTGGTCATGGTGGGTACTGAGTGTCATTACTGAGGACGATGTATGGGAGCGCGCTCAATGTGGCTTGTGACAATCTCTTAAAATTGAATGTAGCTCTCCAGGCAAAAAAAAAAAAGGTTGGTAACTACTAGTGTAATGTTTTCTGGTATATATTAAAAGGGTTGTCCACTACTTTCACATTGATGCCCTAAAGGATAGGGCATCAATATATAATTGGCCTGGGTCCTGCACGTGGAACCCCCGCCGATCAGCTGTCATCGGTGCCAGTGGCCGCCGGCCGGAAGTCCTTACCTGCGGTGCTTGGCCGTTCATCTGTAGTGGTTGCCGCGGGGTACTGCACATCTGCCTTCAATTCAATTGAATGGGAGGCAAATGTGCAGTAACAAGCGGCGGTCACTACAACTTGACGGCCAAGCACCGCAGGTAAGGACTTCTGGCCGGCGGCCTCTGGCACCGATAACAGCTGATCGGCAGGGGTGCCTTGTGCGGGTCCCCGGCCGATCATACATTGATTCCCTATCTTATGGATAGGGCATCAATGTGAAAGTAGTGGACAACCCCTTTAGACACAAAACTGTCCTTCTATAAGCTATCAGCAATCAGCACAGTTTTGGAGCAGCTGCACATTGTATACAATGTCCATAAAGCATGGAAGCCCAGACTTCCAGTTATTTTATCTTCCTGCAGGTAGGAAGAAACACCGTTAAAGGGAATTGGTCAGCGAGTTTTTGTTATATAATTTGAGAGCAGCATGTTGTAGGGGCTGAGACTCTGATTCCAGCAGTGTGTCACTTACTAGGCTGTGTGTTACGGTTTTAAGAAAATAATTGATATATTAGCAGGGGATTTATCACTACAGGACTATGTATCTTTTGTCTCCTGGTCAACTGCTCTGTGTAACCCTGCCCCCACCACTGATTGGCAGCTTTTTCACAATTTACAGTGTACACAGAAAGCAGCCAATCAGTAGTGTGGGCGGGGTTAGACACAGCTCAGCATTTAGAGCACTGCTAGATCTGCAGCAGAGAAAACAATGATTGTATCAAAATAACAGCATGCAGACAGATAAGTGATGCATTGTTGAAATCAGATTCTCAGCCCAAACATCATGCTGCTATCAGATTACATAGCAAAAACCTGGTGACGGAGTCCCTTTAAGTTATACAGCTGTGTGGTCTGTATTAATAAAGGAGCTGCATTCCCTACATCATAACTTCATAGAAAATGTAAATACACACTTGTGAGTAGAAAAATAAATAGCTGCATGTGTTGTTTCCACACTGTTCTCTTGCCAGACTAAAAATGCCATTTTGAGCTGATTAAAGCTATTGTGCAATTTATGATACATCAGGAAATGACATGATTGTGCCGGTCTCAATAAAGAAATTGACAGCTGTTTATTTGATTCTTTAACACGATGGTTATTTATTAATTCAAGCCTGGCTTTGTCTTTGTTTCAGTGATGAGTTGTGCAGAGCAATAGGCATTTCCAAACCAAAAAGACAAATGAAAATAAAGAATACAATTAAAAGCCGCCGTGTCATTATTTCATCTCACAGAGAGTTTGCAAAATTACCCAAATGGATAAAGTAGCGTGTGCCAGAGAAGTGAGTCTGAGCACATAATCCGATCAATCCAAATTGAGTTAGTGTGTGTGCAGTAGGCAGAAACAGGTGGAAATTAGTTTATCTGCGGCACCATTTTTTCCCCCTCTTTATATAAGCTTTGAACAGTGCTGGATAAACAAGTTTCCAAACTGCATTAGATCCTGGACTTTCTTTTTTATATTTACAGCTGGATAAGAAACCGGATTATAGAGACACACTGCTTTATTTCAACTGAAAAGCATCTGTCCTTTTGTGCTTTTCATAAGGTACAAAATGACAAATTTCTCAGCACATGGCATAGCGAACGGCATCTCAATTTCATCTTGCTTTTTTTCCAAAACAAATAAAACATGTTTTGGACAATGGTGTTTTCTTCATACATCAAGAAGAACCAACTCTAAAATGGCCATACATGTTTATTTATTTTTCTTTTCTTAAGGTTGACATGATCTAATGCAGTGGTTTTCTGCTTTATAATCATTGGGTAGCCCTTGAAAAACACTTCTCCTGAGATTCCTTTATCACAGTTGTATAGCTAATAATCTTAGCATGTTGGTAACTAATGCATTTTACAATTCTAGATTATGCCCTCATGCCAGTCTATGAGAAGGTAAAATCAGTTTGTCATTACTATTGTAAACGATACAGCTCTCGTCTGCTGTCTTTTTGAAAAACTCAAAAAGTGACCGAAAATGAAATATAATACATTTAATATAAAATTATAAGACCTTTGTCTAATATATATCATTAGTAAATTGAATGATTCAGTATTATAGGAAAGCAGATTTTGCTTTAAGGGCGCAGTCAGACGGCCATATAACACCACAACGATCGATTGCAATGCTCGGACAGGCCGGCGGCTCTCCTTACCCGAGTGTGACAGCTTGTATTTCTATGCAGCTGACACGCTCTGGTCAAGAGGGCCGCCGGCCAGTCCGAGCATTGCAATGTGATAGTCATCCGTGTTATACGGCCATCTAACTGTGCCATAATTTTATCACTCAGATCTGTCAGAATTCATTGTGGTCAAACCAATTTGCCTGTTTGACTGTTTTGTCGAGTTGCGGTCAATACAATGTAATGGGAGAATCAATACATATATTTTTCTCATAAATTCGCCAAAAGTGAAGTACAAACATGGCAAAATAATTTACCAACCCATCCCAATGTCCCAATCACTGGTAAAGGTTATTATTCTGTAGTAATGTATATGTCTAACAAATAAGTAGAGCATTATATCTTGTATGTAGAGTACAAAATACATGGTTTACTCTAGTGAGAACAACATGCCCCGTATAAAAGGCAAAAGAAACCTTAGTTATAATTGCCACAATATTGCCCCAAGCTCTCATGCCAAGTTAATGGATGTTCCTTTAAGATTGTGGTATACCAAACACACAGTATTTTTTTTTTAAGTTTAGTTTCTGAACTTTAAAGCTGGAAGAATTACTTTGATCTAATATATTGATATATTCACTTGCAATTAGGTTTATGCAAATATAGTAGGAAATTGCTTACCAAAACTAATACAGATCATGCATCTTTGACAATTTAAGCAAATGTGCCATTTCCCTTGTCCTTTAAAATAAAATTACCCTTTCTTGATTACACAAAGCAAAGTAATATATACAATGAATGTTGCATTTCTGTACTGGAGCTGGTGTTAATGAAGTTTTACAATTCCACTAAGGTGATAACAACAGACTCCGTTTTTCTGCAGCTGATTTTTGGTGAAGTGATTACTTGTCACCAGGTGATAGACACATACCGTTTACTTCACACCCACCACAGTATGGCAGTGTAGTGGGCAGACATTTTTGTAGTTAATCAAGACAGGATGAAAAAGAATAAAGTAAAGACCGACAATACGATTCAAGCCTAAGGCCCCGACCAAAGCTCCTGCAAAAAAAATGTTGCAAATTTTTTACAGAACTGAACTTGTAGTTGAGCAAAAAAAAAATCCGTCTTTTGGCATTTTTATGCCTGCCCTAGCCAGCTTCCCCAACTCTTTTGAAAAGGGGCAGAGCTTGTAGGATGTGGAGCATGATGAGTGCCAGCAATGAGTTTATCAAAATTTAGTTCGCAAAAGGGGTATAAATTAAGACAGAAATGGGTTTACTGACAGAAATATACTCCAGTGCCTGACTAGAGTACATTTATTGTAGTGACACATGGCAGCTGAAACATGTGGCAAAGTTGCACGTCTCTCTTTTTTTATTTTTTTAATTTGGTGGACAGTTAGCAAAAAAAATAGACGTGAACAGGCCTATAGACTGTAATCAGTGTGTTCTGTCCCCATAAAACTGATAGAACATATAATGTACACATAGATGTGTGAATTGGCCCCTATGCCTCATGCACATAGTAGGGTTCAGGGCATGTAGTATGTATGACTCACTATCTGTTGAAACATGCTAACATTTTCTTCTGTCAGATCTGTTTTTGTATGGCTCTATAGGAATCAGGAATTAGGGGTATATAGAGGTGCATTTGATGCCTTATGATCTTTATTAGGGCACTATTCATAATATGACCACACAGATGAGCCCTTAGGGCCCATTTATACAAGTCAACCACAGCAGTTAAATGATCGTGGATAATACACATCTGATTAACCTGTTTAAATAGGAATTTTATGTGCACAGGACAATTGTTAATGCATATAGAACGCCATGTTATTAGCAGCACATCATCTGTTTACATGGTGCAATTTACTGCTGAGAATGTTGTTTTTTAAAGGGGTTGTCTGGTCCAAATCGATAAGTCTGCAGTCACTCTGTGTGCGCTGCGGGGATTCGCCAGTTTAAGACCCTGTGTAACAGGCTAGAGTATATCCCGAGTCCAGACTATACCCGGGGTTAAAGCGACCTTGATTATACCCCGGGTATATTATGGCCTAGACCATTTCTCCCCCCCCCTTGATATCAGCAGCGTTGAGTGATATACACAAGAATTAATTAATTTTTCAACATCTTAATGGGGATTCAGGTTAGTCAGGTAAGTTATGTGAGAAGATAACCAACTTAAATTCTAAAGTTCTAACCACATAGACATGGAACCCCAACATCTGTGTCATTACAACAAACATGACACAAGATCAATCTTCTCATGTGATTAACAGAACAAATACCTTCCCACTACGTATAAGTCAGTTTTAAGTTATTAACCCCTTTCTGACCTTCGACATATCCATACGTGCCTGTGGCCAGGTACTTACCAACCTGGGAAGTATAGATACGTCTAGGTGATTTTGCGCGCACAAAGACTCTGCACGCACGATCTCCGCCGGGTGTCAGCTGGTTCTGACAGCTAATACCCAGCACTCAGTGACAGGAGCGGTGCCCTCACCGCTCCTGGCACTGTAAGCCCTTAAATGCTGCGATCGCAGCATTTAGAGAGCAGGCAGAGGGACAAAAGCCCCTCTGCTCTTGGATCAGAGACCCCGCAACATCATCGCCGGTTCCCAATTGTTGCCATGGTGACCCAGTGTCATCATGATAACATCTGGGTCACCAGGCACTAGCAAGATAGTTAGATCATGTGCCGTGCATGATCTAACTAACTTGTGTCTGCAGGGCTGACAACTATAAGGCATTTCAGTGGTCCTGCATTGCTATACCTTATAACCGCGATCAGACAGCAGAAATATAGTCCTATAGTGGGACTAAGTAAAAAAAAAAGTGAAAAGTGAAAAAAAGTTGTAAAAATATTTTTTAAAAAATATATATATATAATAGATATTATGAAAAAAACAAAACAATAAAAGTACACATATTTGGTATCGCCACGTCCAGAACGACCCGACCTATAAAACTGTCCCACTAGTTAACACCTTTAGTGAACATAACTCCATAATCTGTTAATGGAAATATAGAGGGCTTCTACGTTACTAGTAGCACAAAGGTTCTGGAATTGCAAAATGGCATCTAAAATCTATCTCATTTACAAGGGCTCATAAAATATAGCGGTATATTGTAGCCTGGAGGGGTAAAAAATGGCACCTAAAATTGATTTCATTTACAAGGACTCATAAAATAGAAAATAGAGGGGTATAGTGTAGCCTGGAGGGGTAAAAAATGTCATCTAAAATCCATCATCTCATTTACAAGGGCTCAGAAAATAGAAAATCGAGGGGTATATTGTAACCTGGAGAAGAAAATGGCATCTAAAATCTATCTCATTTTCAAGGGCTCATAAAATAGAGGAGTGTATTCTGGAGGGGTATAGTTTGGCCTAGGACTAGGACAGTTTATCTCTCGGGTGGGGGGGGTATATTGTAGCCTCAAAGGGTATAGTTTGGCTTAGGCTACCCCCGAGTATAGTTTGGCCTAGGACAGTTTATCCCCTGGGCTATACTATACCCGGGTTTAGTTCTGGCCTGTTACACGAGGACCGGAGGATATGTATTAGTGAGGCTGTTTGCCCACTATGCGTTTTTTAAGCGTTTCCGCAGCGGCAATTCCGCCATGAAAATGCTTAAAAAACGCTTGGTAGAAGGCCTGCCATGTTCCCCAATGATAATCCGCACATGCTGCGGAAATTTTCGCTGTGGATTATCATTGCAGAAAAATCCGCAGCACTACCATTTATTTTGTGGAATCACGGCGTTTTAGCCGCCATTGACTTGCATTGGACCGCATGACATCCGCATGACTACACGTGCACATGCGGATATCATGCGGTTCAATGCGCGGATAGTACCCGGGTCTTGAGAAGAGGAGATTCTCTTCCAGACCCGGGGACCATAGTACCTGTAGTTAAAAAAGAATTAAAATTTAAAAAAAAAACCTTATGCTCACCTTTCCGGCGACCCCCGGTCTCCTCTGAGCGGCGCTGCTGTCACCTTGGCTTCCAGTGGAGGTCTGCAAGGACCTTCCGTGACATCATTTAGTCATGTGACAGTCACACGACCGCCGACATTAGCAGTCAGGTGATGGTCGTGTGACCATCACATGACTAAATGACGTCATGGAAGGTCCTTTTTAGAGCACCGGGAGCCGCCGAAGATACCGGACGCATCGCTAAGGAGACCGGGGGCCATCTGAAGGTGAGTATAATGTTTTTTTTTATTTTTTTTATTATTGATGCTGCATTTGCAGTATCGTAACTTTGTCACACAACATAAATCCATGCCGGTTGCATGGATTTATATAGTGTGACCAAGTTGTCAAGCACTTTTCCAAGTGATGCTAAAATCGCTTGGAAAAGCGCTTGATGAAATGCATGCAAAAACACTTGACAAACGCTACTACCTGGCGGGAAAAACACATGTAAAATCCGCATGCGTTTTTCCTGCCTGGGAGAAGCGGAAAAAATATGCAGCATTTCTGCATCGTGGGCACATAACGACACACTAACAACACAAAAAGTCATGCTGCACTGGTCATTTCAAGTTGTTAATTTTCTCCACAACTCATGTATATAACCCTATGAAATCTCATTTAGATGGTGCTACTGTAATACTTAGCAGATTTCCCACTGAGTGTACACACCACGAGAACATGCCCTACGGGTATAAACGGCAATTTTTTTGCAGAAATTTCAGCGACTGTCCACTTTGAATAAGGATTGTAGAAACCATGGGTTTGATGCAGAAACCACCTCAATGAGGAGTATGGAATGAATTTTCAGTTGCACAAAAACGCTTGTCATCTGCTGTTCTATTCCATGAATGCTATGAAAATGTCCACATATAAGTTGTACATAGTATAGGAGTCTAGTGTGCTGGTTATCAAGAAAAGCAAAATACTCAGGATGATTTTTTTCCTTGTCAAGAATAAATTATAAAATAATAACTTGAAATCTGTTTATTTTAAGTTTTCCAGCGCTCAGCAGTTTTTGGAAAAATATTCCAGCCTTTATTTATCTATCATTAATTTCCATTGATATTCTTCCTGTTAATAATTAATAATACCAAAGCTAACATACCCCAAATACCTGCACAGTTTGTTAATTTACCAAAGTCTCCGCAATCAATTTATATATGAGTTTTTATGTTGTATGGAAATTACTTTTAAAATAGATGGCTTATCCTGGTGTAAGACATTAATATTAGACTGTTGGGGTCTGACTCTCAGCACCCCTGCCGAGGCAGTTTTAAGGGGCCGTTGTGCTCATACAAGTGCCGCAGTCTGATTCCAGTCTACATCTTCATCATGCTATTCCAGTGGTTTATCGGCCGATTCATGTGGTACAGCAGCAGTGCAAAACCTTGTACTGCTGCTAAGCCAATGTAAAAAGGCTAATGCTGATTGGCTTTTGGGCTAAGAGTCAGACTGTTAGGCGTCGGGCGTTTGCTGGATTTGAAATGGGTTCAGAGCCATCAGTGGATTCTGTGGTCTCCCATTGCAGTCCAGCCGGGGCAGATGTTGCTCAGCATCATCGTGGGTCCTAACGCCTAGCTGGTGCACGAGATGTACAGTTTGTCTCTTTGGTCTTTGTTCCTAGCAACATGAAGGATAGGTTGCGGAGGGAAACAGGGCTGCTGCAGCCTAAGTCCAGGATTCTCTGCACTGAGCATGCCCGTGACATGGCAGACCGTGATTGGTGGTTTGGGAGTCAGCTGATCCGTTGACCTGGCACCGCCTGATTGGTTGCGGGTGACGTCACCAATAGTGCGACGGTGGGCAGAGCTTAATCTTTAAAAAGCCCGCCCACAAACATGGCAGTGGCTCTGATCATTGAGCAGTGATGGTGTTGTGTGGACGCTTGGTCGTTTGGGCTCCACGTGTGCTTTAGCTTGATTCAGGCAGGTTTAGCGGTGGATAGGCAGCCTTAGATGGAGGGAGGCAGGTAGCTTCATCTGACAGTCTGGCTCCGACAAAGGGGTCGCCATACACCCCGAGCAGTCTGCAGACGCCGTATTCCCGGCACCGCCTGTAAGCCACGTGGAGAGATACTCCTCAGTCCGGTAGCACGCTGGCTGGGAGCACTTATACGCCGGCTTGTAGCACCCACGCATCCTACCTCCTGCTGTGTAGTCTCTGTGCTGTAACAGGATTACAGATACATAATTTATCGCACATCTCTCGTGCACCAGCTAGGTATTGGGACTGACGATGATGCTGAGCAGCATCCGCACCGGCTGCACTGGAATGGGAGACCACAGAATCCACTGATGGCTCTGAACCCATTTCGAATCCAGCAAACGTCCAACGCCTAACACAGACCCCCAGTGATCTTGTTTTATAGGTAGAAATTATGTGATTTCCAACTTCTAAAACATAAATTATAATGTGTAGGATTTGTTATAGTATTAAAGGGAACCTGACAGCTAATACATGCTGCCCGATCCACGAGCTGCATATATCAGGCATCGGCTGTTTGATCTCAGTCTGGTATGTTTAACTCTGAAACACTGTGGCATTTCAGAGAAAAACATGCTTTAAAAGCCACCGGGGACCGAGCCACATAGGAGACTAGTCGCACAGGTGGGTTCCCAGATGCTTTTCACCACCTGCTGCCCTGGATTGATAGGTCTCTGCCTTTGAGTATAGCAGAGACCTGTCAATCCAGGGCAATGGGCAGGGAGAAGCCGCCAGGGACCCACCAGTTTTAACTAGTTTACAGCATGGCTCGGTCCACAGATGCTTTTTAGTATGTTTTTCTATGAGACACAGCAGTGTTTCAGAGACAAACATACATGGCTGAGATCATACAGCCGGTGTTTGATACATGCTGCCCACAGCTTCTCCCCGCTCACACTGGACTGACAGGTCTCTGCCTATACGAGCATGATATCACTCAAAGTTTTCCAGTTTTACACTATATGTGGTCACATCAGCTTCCAGATTGCAGCTACAGTACCCAGACATAAAAAAGTTCTTAAAGCTCTATCGTAGTGACTTTACAGCATCACAAGTCTCTATAGTAATTCAAGATTAGCTCAGTTTAACCATGGGAAGTTTGGGTGTTGTCTATAAACTGAGTGATAATTATGGGTTTTGTGGCTGCTGTTTGGTCACCAGAAAGTTATTCGTTTTTTTGCTATACTCAAGAGTTCTCTAGAATTATGTAAACGTTAAAATTGTGTTCCAGTACCTGATTGTGATCCATCTGCGCTGCATGTATGTAAACAGTGGCCACGATCAGCTCCCGGACTGATATGAAGCACATTATGAAAGGTTTACTGGAAATTTTGTTTATTAAGAGAGAGTGTTCTAATTTTCTGTGTTCAGGAGCGCAGCAGCGCACCTCTGACTCCAGAGGACCAGTGCGCTCCTGAAGATTGGCCTTTTGAACCAGCGGCATGGCTGCACCACTGATCTGAATGGAGCGCTCTCCCATGCTACGATCAGAGGCAGCTTTGCTTCTGCATCATGGGATTAGCACAGGGGCACTAAAGCTGTCTGGATCCAGCAATCCCGCTAGTTTCAGAGCAATAAAGGAAAAAAGGGGAAGCGCCCCTAGTGCAAATCATACAAGGTGGGTGGAACACTTTAGGGTGATAATTATTCACCTGGTGAGGTTGTGCTCACAGGCACAACTCTGCACAAGTAGGAAATAAGATGCTCCTTGAGGGCTGCAGCTTCACCCATCGGGTTCCAACTGGAGTCCAGAAATTTCTAAATTTCTGTCCTCCACTAGTTTCAGAGCGGCATTTTCAAGTTCTGAAGATTAGAACCTGCAAGCGGTACGTTCTCCCAGCCTAGGAAACTGGCCGCCCACATGAGAAGTTGTGAGGGGTCTCCTATAGATGATCAAGGTATTCTTTCCTTGAAGCATTTCATGGCATTGCATGTTTCTGTTTCCATGGTACTGAGCCGTAGGGACTCAATGTACCTTCTCACAGGCTCGGCTAATACAATGATGAATGTGTCTGTAGTTAGTCTGAACTTATTTGAGTGGATCATAGTGTCATGGATCACAGCAATGAGCCCATACCACAACAACAAGGACTTCTTTTATGTCCCTATTTAACCTTGTCTAGTGAGTAGGCCTCAGGGGACAGCAACTGGCAAGTGACAAACATACTCCTTGTTTACAGGAAGCAAATTCCATATGTAAAGAAATGTATTTATCTAGGCAATAATAGGCCTCTTATGTTCCCACTGACTTAGTTAATGAGGATCTGTGTGCATGGCCAGTGGTGCAGAGATCTTTTCATGTTTGACTAGAATAGTGAACAGCTAAACATTGTTTCGTATTGTAACTTGCTGTGGACTGCTGTCATTTACCTGTGCACTGGGTGTTTGACCACTGACCTCTGACCCCCGGGGGGGAGTGTGCAGATGTATTAGGCATTTTAAGTTCTCTGCCTGGATGGTTTTCCTTCTATTTTTAAACAGTACGTTAGTAAGTAAAATTTAAATAAGACAAATGTGGAACCCAGGTTTCCAACTTGTATATTTAATAGAAAATACAAATATATCAACTATAATGGTTGTTACCTACATCAGTTGCAAGCAATTTGATAAAGATGTTCCTCAAACTCTGACCCATTTTGTTGTATTCCTGCTGCATGCTTTGATTCTGGTACTTATCGCTTCTATCACTCCTTTGTTACATTTTGTGATTCTCATGGAGGTGACTGGTGTGCTATATTTTAGTTGAAGAATTTCAGCTATCGCTCAAACACATAAAGACCTATCTTAAGGCAAGTATCATTTACAATTAAATATTGTTATAACATTATTAGAAGCTTAAAGGGGTTGTCTGGTCTTAAGCTACAAGTCGTCAGTCACTCTGTGACTGCAGACTTGTGGATCCTCACATCGCTTGCCCTTCGCGCTGTGAATATTCGCCGGTGCTGGGAGCACACTCCAGCCACATTCTGACCAGACTGTTTCTGACCTCGCTCAATACGCTTGCATTGAACAAGGCTGCACCCATCTAGTTGGAATGTGGCCAGGGGTTTGCATACGTCATACTTGAGGTCAGATGACCACCTGTTCCCGGTGCTGACACTGGAGAATCCTCACAGCGTGCAGTGCGCACAATATCAGTATTCACAAGTCTGTAATCGCAAAGACTGACCTCAGACTAGTAGATTAAGACCAGACAACCCCTTTAACAATGGGGTAGTCCTGTAAAATAGGTGGTCTGTAGAGAGGTTTCACTGTATATGTAATATTTGAATACTCATTAATGTTTTATTACTCAATTCTTATATAACTTCATATATTTTTAAAACATTTGTGCTATGTCTTCATTTCTTGTATGAGCTCTCCAGTTGTTTTATAATAATATTAATAACAATAATAATAAAAAAATTTGAGCTGTCATGCAGTACATTTATACAAGAATATTCCACACTTTCTAATTTATGTCAGACTTTTTTATTTTCAAGATCCATTACAATCCATGGACAGGTGGTATATTGAGATGGAAAACATTTCCGGTTGTAAGAACTTCCAATCATTTAAAACGTCACTCTGTACAAAAACTGTCTGCTGGGTTTTAGGGCACAGTATTACCCTAAGTGTGGGCTTCTCTGCATTAAAGACATGACAAGGCTGGTTCTGTTTGGAGAATGACTGCTCTGCTCCTCCTTAGAACCTTTATCACGAGATTCTTCTGGCTTCTTCTACTTTTTACCTCTTTGTTCTTCTTTCTCCCATTGGTTTATAATTTATTCATATGGACCTGATGTTCATGTCTAGACTTCTCAGTTTTGGGAGCAGTGCTGTAGTACTTCCAGCATAATGACTATTAACCTATTGTTTCTGGGACAGACCTTTATGGTCATTGGATTTCTTAATTCACTTGCAAATATCCATCTTTATATTTATTGAGAGATGTGCAATACTGGTTCTATAGAAAAATAAAGTCATGGATGAATAAGTCAAATAGAAGAAACATTTAGACATATCTAGCTTTTTGCTTTCTTTGTGCATGTTTGTAGTGATACTGTGTAAAAAGAAAAAGCACATAAGTATTCTCTTGTTTCTGCAATGAACAAGTCAGTGTCTGTTTTCTACCTGTCATTTTGAATTTAGATTCTAATCACACATCCAACATCTGCAAGTATGCTTCCGAGCTCTGGATTTCAGTATTACTTCCTGTAATTATTAGTAATGTTCTCTTCCATTGCATTAGTACCTTGCTTTGTTCTTTGTAGCACATAATGGTAATGATGCATATGTACTTCACAATGTAAACTAAACAACACATTAGCTATAATTAATGAAACCTCGTGCCTACAAAAAAAATGCAATTTTCTGCCATTACAAAGTTTTATATATTAAGATTAAAGCATCTACCGATAAACTGAAGGTTATTAGGCATGCAAATGAATCATAAAAGGAAGGGTTTTTTTCGGTGAATTTCAATGTTATTAAAAGAATAAGGGAAAAATCCCCATCTCATGTCTGACCTAAGACATGTATTTTGCTGCTGATTAAAACATGTAAATTAGTCGTCTTAGAGAAAGGTTTGAGAGCTTTTTTTTACTTTAAGAGGAATTAAACTTATCCATTTATGCAAGAAAATACTGGTGCTTTATATGAGAGTCTACTTTTTAAAGAGTCCACATTTTGTTACTGAGAGTTTAAAAATACATTCATAGGCTACGTAAAAGACAAAGTAGGATTTGCCACATCTTTCAGTCTTTGCTTTTAAAGGCTTGGGTCATTGTGTAGAGGGTGAGAGGCTAACAAGCCCAGTACTATACATTTGTACAGAGCTAAGAGTGTGATCATTTCAAATAGCTATTGAATATAATTAAGTAGTAATTCATTATCTTAAAGGGAATATGTCATGTCTCCAAATCTGCAAATATAGGATTACTCAGCAAGTTAATAGTGTTCCAATGTTGTCCAGCTGCCTTACTGAAAGTGAGGCTACCGGGAGGAAATGAGGTTTCTTCCTCCTGGGAACCATCGGCTTTCAGTCATAGAAGCGTGCCAGAGTGGCTTCAGTCATCACTTACTATACAGTGAGTGGCAGCTGTGGGCACGCACTCACACTTTGATTGAAAGCTTGCTCTGCAACTCTTCTGTGCAGATCATGCTGTGGGAGTGCCGGAACAAGCTTACAGCCGACGGTCACACTATAGTGAGGGATGACTGAAGCCACTTTGGCACACTTCTATGACTGAAAGCCAGCAGGCTCTGGTAGGAATAAAGTACACTTTGTCTCAGTAGCTGTGCTCTCAGTAAGGAGGCCGCACAACATTGGAATGCTATTAACCTGCTGACTAGCCTTTGTAACAAAGATACTCACTTGAGTGTGGGATGAGGTATCACAGGAACCGTTTCTATTTAAATGTCCGGCTGGTTTATTCCACTCCACATAACCGCAACACAGGAAAACTTAAATATAGTCTATTCCTGGCTCAAAGTAAAACACAAAGTAAAGTCCATTCAAAAGTACTGTGGGTTCGCCTGCTTGAGTTAGAGACCGGCTTCTTAGACCTTGAGCCAAAACACACACAGCTGGAGATCTGCACACCTCCACACACAGACCATGTGTTAGATAAACAAGCCCCATTTTACAATGTGAACCACACCCAGCTGTGGAGATATGGTGAGCAGTCATCCCGCCCAACTCTACAGCTGCTCACAATAAATCCAGCCCTGTCATGGCCGATTAACCCTTCTTAGTAATATGTGTACTAGAGCATCACTCCAGGTTTACATCACAGAGAACAACCACCTCTGTGATATACATATCTTCCATCTACTATGTGTCCAGCAGCCGCCTTACACCGTATATCTGCATATTAATAATGTTTGGGAACATGACTGATTCCCTTTAAATTATATTAAGTTAGAAAGAAAAATTATTACTATTTAGCGGAAACATTGAAGTATTGTAATGCAAAAAATATATTTAGATTGATAATTAAATATTCAGGAATTCTAATAGCAATGTACCATCATTTGTCTCCACATCAGGCATCATGCACACAGCCATATAAAGGCTCCTCAAAATCCAAAATGCAATCCAGATCTGTATAAACATTTGAGTAACTGAATTGACAAATGTCTGACATTAGGTTAGATTTTCAACTTATCTACTAAATCTTCAGCAGAAATAAAAAATAACCCCCCCCTCACTCCCCCCAAATGTAACAGGAAAAACACCACCCCCCTAACACCCGTTACTCCTCAAAATGTCCTCTCTTATTGGAAAAAGTGATGATAACATGAAGAAAAGTTCCTGTATCACTCCCTCGGAGGTCATTGGTAGCTGTTAATGGGTAACACTGATTCTAGTCTTAAAAGGGTTGTCCCACCAACAAAGTACCGTATTTTTCAGACTATAAGACACACTTTTTTCCTCCAGAATTTTGGAGGAAAATGGGGGGTGCGTCTTATAGTCCGAATGTTGGGGGGCTGTATATATATGTGGGGTGTGGGGGGAGTGGTAGCAGTGGCGGAGCTGGGCCCAGGAAGCAGCAGCCGCCCGCTGCAGCCTACACTGTCCCCGCTGCTAAAGAAAATGAATATTCACTGCTCCTTAATAGCAGCACACAGTGTAGCCGCAGCGCGGGTCCTGCTGCTGCCGGAATCGCCTGTGCCCGCTGTTAAAGGGCATGAATATTCAGCCTCTCTCAACACCCATGGACGTGGGGAGGGGGGTGAATATTCATGCCCTTTAATAAGCGGGCACACACTATAGCCCGGCAGCAGCTGGAGCCGCAGCGCGGCTGCGCTGTGTGCCGGCTATGAAGGAGAGTGAAGTCACTGCTCCCCGCGCACACAGTCCCGGCGTGGGGAGCAGTGACTTCCGGCAGCTGATCTCTCCTTGTGAGCCGCGCATGGTAGTGACGTCATGCGCGGCTCACATGGAGAGATCAGTGCAGGCTGACCGGACGCAGCGCTGGAGGAGAGAAGAAAGGTGAGTAGGAGTGTTTATTTTTTTTATGTGCAGCATGATGGGGATTAGGGGGACCATGCATACTATGATAAGGATGAGGGGCCCATACATACCAGGGTAAGGATGAGGGGGCCATACATACCTACCACGGTAAGGATGAGGGGGCCATACATACCAGGGTAAGGATGAGGGGGCCATACATACCAGGGTAAGGATGAGGGGGCCATACATACCAGGGTAAGGATGAGGGGGCCATACATACCAGGGTAAGGATGAAGGGGCCATACATAACAGGATACAGATGAGGGGGCCATACATACCAGGATAATGCTGAAGGGGCATACATAACAGGATAAAGATGAGGGGGCCATACATACTAGGATTAGGATGAGGGGTGCCATGCATACCAGGATAGCGATTAGGGGTGCCATACATACCAGGGTAGGGATGAGGGGTGCCATGCATACCAGGATAGGGATTAGGGGTGCCATGCATACCAGGATAGGGATTAGGGGTCCCATGCATACCAGGATAGGGATTAGGGGTGCCATGCATACCAGGACAGGGATGAGGGGTGCCATGCATACCAGGATAAGGATGAGGGGTGCCATGCATACCAGGACAGGGATGAGGGGTGCCATGCATACCAGGACAGGGATGAGGGGTGCCATACATATCAGGATAGGGTTGAGGGGTGCCATACATACCAGGATAAGCATGAGGGGTGCCATGCATACCAGGATAAGGATGAGGGGTGCCATGCATACCAGGATAAGGATGAGGGGTGCCATGCATGCCAGGACAGGGATGAGGGGTGCCATGCATACCAGGACAGGGATGAGGGGTGCCATGCATATCAAGATATGGGATGAGGAGTGCCATGCATACCAGGATGGGGATTGATGTGCCATGCATTCCAGGATGGGGATTTCTGTGCCATGCATACCTAGATAGGGATTAGGGGTGCCATGTATACCAGGATAGGGATTAGGGGTGCCACGCATACCAGGATAGGGATTAGGGGTGCCATGCATACCAGGACAGGGATTTAGGGGTGCCATGCATACCAGGATAGGGATTAGGGGTGCCATGCATACCAGGATAGGGATTAGGGGTGCCATGCATACCAGTAAAGGGATGAGGGTTGCCATGCATACCAGGACACGGATGAGGGTTGCCATGCATACCAGGATAGGGATGAGGGGTGCCATGCATACCAGGATAGGGATGAGGGGTGCCATGCATACCAGGATAAGGATGAGGGGTGCCATGCATACCAGGATGGAGGGGTTCCATGCATACCAGGATGGAGGGATACCAGGCATACCAGGATGGGGACCACGTATAAAAGGAAGGGGGGGGGTGTCATATATACGAGGATGGGGGAAATTGTCAGAATTGGGGGACATTACCCCTATAGCAGTGTCAGCAGAAGACCACCTCCCCCTTAAAAGTGCATCATGAACACATTTTTGGCTTAAATTTTATTTTTTTTTCCTCTAAAACCTAGGTGCATCTTATGGTCTGGTGCGTCTTATAGTCCGAAAAATACGGTACATTTAAATCAATACTTCTTTGGATAATAAATAATAAGTTGCACAATTTAATGTGTTAAAAAAACATTTCTGTGCTGATAGAATCTTATAAATGTGCCCCTGCGATGTACTGTGTAAGGACAGCAAAATGTTTTACCTCACAGAAAGCAGCAGTTGTTATCCCATGCGGTCCTGTCTGTATACTCTTTTGCTTCCTCCCCTGGCCAGTAGCTATGATATGTGCAAACCATGAACTGCAGCAGCTCTGAACGGTCAGACACAGCCATTACACCGTACACAGAAGGGGCACATTTATAGGATTATCTCAGCACAGGAAAACATTTTTTAACAAATCCAATAGTGGAAGTTATTATTATTCCAAGATCTATTGATTAAAATGAACTTTGTTTGTGGGAAAACCACTTTAAATAGGAAATACTGATCTAAGCTATATGACTTATTTGATAGCCACAGTAAACAATTAATGTTATGTCATATTAGTTACATCCTTGGCATTTTACCTACCCACAATGTAGATCAAGTCAGCTTTTTTAGTTTCTCATTTTGTGTTTCATTAATATTTTCAGATTGTCTTACGATAAGATTTTTTTTTCTTTACCAGTCCCCCTAGTATGTCAGCCGGTTGATATGTATTGGTGTCTTTTACATTTCTCCACGATACAATTATATGTTAAACCTAAGGCAATAGCTCTTGAGAAGATTAAGAAATCCATGTCTTGCAGCCAAATAATCTGGGGCATCATTCATATTTTAATATCTTTTTTTCCTTTAGTCCTGAGTAAACATCTGTATTCATACGAGCAGGAACTGGATACCATTGTACCTTCAGGCAAAAAAGAAGATGGCAAATCAGATTAGTCCAAAAGACTGATGTCTGCATTGACATCGGTGGTAATGTTTATTTATTAGTTTTATCCTAAGTATAAAATTCTAGTTATTAATCATGGGAGTTATAACTAGAATCTCAATATTGCTGTGATATTTTATCTTTACGAACACAATAGGTCTCATCACCCTGGCAATATTTCACACAGTGTCGAATATGGAAGGCATGAGGGTCATCTGGAATCTCCTATTAATATGGCTTGCTCTGACACTGTATATATTAGTAGAAAGTAATATATGCAGACTGTAGTAGCAGACAGCTTGCTCTAATCGTGATACCTTCTTTCTGTTGTACAAAGTATTACTACGGCTATGAGATGCATTAGCATGTAAGTCCTACTTTTCATTTACCAACAGTCTGATTCTTTATTCTTTTTTTTCCTGTAATATTTGCTACCATGTTGCAGGTAACTGTCAACTTGGTCAATAAAATTGTTGGCTGTTAGGAGACAGAAAAGAAAAAAATGTAGTCAAACAAGCACTCCCATTAAAGTTTTTATCCTCTTAATATATTGTAGTCATATTATATAGCACTGTGTACTTACAATTGCTCATTTTGCCTTTCTACCCAGCTAATTTTTCTCTTTTCTCTGCTCTATGTAGAAACAGGAAGTCTCTTGTCCCTGCATTTATCTTTCCCCTCTTCAACTATTGACCCAACTGCTCCCTCCTCCCCCTGACAGGGACTTTTTTAGTGACTTAGGACTCATACAGGGAAAATTGACCTCCTGCTTCTACATAGTTTATAAGAATTCAGCCAGTCAGTTTTTAATCATGTGATGTCATAGACCTAGTGGAAAAGAGAAGAATTAGCTGGGTAAAAGGGCAAAATGAGCAATTGTAAGTGCACAGTGCTATATAATATGATCACTGAAATATATTAAGAGGATAAAAACTTTGATGGGGGTGCTTCTTTAATAAAGTTTCAGCTTCAGAAGCAGACGGCTCCACAACTGCCTGTTTTTTTAAGAGATTATTGTTAACTTCCTCAAAACACAGGAAAAAAGAGATGCAATTGTCTGTAAAATTCGGACATTTCTATGCCCATATATTGCCCAGCTCCAGAAAACTGGAAACTATGGAGATTACAGTTATGGAGGATTAGCCTGAAAGACTGAAGAGCAAGAACCTACCAGTTTTAAACCAGATGCTTGGATCACAAAATCAGATTATATCAGAACTGAATGAATATTGCATGTCGAGCTCTGGCAATTTGTTTGTGATTGGAAAGTAGTGTGCATCTTCCGTAGACTATAAAGTAGATGCCTAAAAAGTACAACTAGTCACAGACTGTTTTGTTTTTGGTGCTATTCTTTGTATCTAGATTGTAGCCTGGAGCTTATATGAACAGTGAAAGTGAAATCCATTTTACTGCTTGTTCCCACAATGATCAGGTAATTATGGTTATGGGTTAACTTCGATAGTTGAATAGAATGATATGTACCATTTGATCTTTGCTTGGTCACATGTCAGCTTTTGGGTATGTGTACACAGATCTGCTCCGAAACCCACATGAAAAAGCGTTAACAATATTAATTTCTTTTTAAAGTCAGTTAATTTTTATTGAATAACCAATTTATTACATTTTCCATTTTCCAAAATGTGATAAAAAACAAAAACACTATTCATTTCTACGTAAATAGGACTAGCTGTTCAGACTTTTAAGTGTTTTTTTAACCACCTTAGGTTTCCTGATACATCAAGCGGTTTACAGACGCGACCTGGCAATTTTTCAGGCATTTTCTGCTCTGAAGATACTCAATGCTTTACAATACAAGTCAATGGAAATGTTCAAAAAATTCCCAGAGGATGCTCGGGTGTCTTTTTTGAGTATTTTTGCATCATTATTGTTGAATGGCGTTTAAAAATAGTCCAAAGATGCCCTAAAAAGGCTAAAATAACACTCAAAAAAACACCGGTGGTCAAACATATCAAATGCGCTCTCAGGAAACAACTGAAAAAAATGTAAACAAATAAAAAAAAAAAAAAAACACTCCAGGTTTACAAAACGCCAGAAAAAGAGGAGTTTCCTGAATTAGAAGCATCTTCCGCTTGAAAAAAAAATGCAGTATACGGAAAACCATTCTTGATTACCCAAACTCTATTATAAGTGAGTTGGGTCTATCCTGCTTCACCTGTGTCCACTGTGTGACGAATCTGGCACTACATCATAGTTTATATAATGGGATCCAGTGTGCAAATGTGAACTGAGGCTGAAATATTTTGAATGGTGTTTACTGCTCTAATAAAGTCCAGCACTTCAAACACTGCAAAAGGATTTAATAAATAAGCTTCAGTAGTTGCCAGGATAACCATTGCATTGCACTATGGCAGATACATGTTGTGCCTCTGCTATTTGAGGAAAGCAGCTTCACAAAAATTTTGCGACTTTTGGCTTTTTCACACCACCAAAATGAATGAAGCTGGGGAGGAGTATGGATGGGTTGTGGCTACACCCGCCCTTGTCAGATTTATTGAAAGTGGCAAAATAAATTATGCCAGAAATCTTACTCCAGTTCCCGACTGAAGTAACATTTGTAGCAAGAAGCATGGAAACACACGCCACTAATAAGATGTGTTGAATTAATTAGGTAGTGTGCACCATTTAATGTATTCATTGCATCTTATTCTTGCATGACACTCATTAATGCTGGCATACAAAATGGTGGTCTAAATTAATTGGGGAAAAGTGTCTAAAACACAAAGGCTATGATTCATCATCTGCTTTAAGTGACTTTTTTTCTTGAGGTGTTCATTGCTGTTTTTTTGCACCAAATTCTTCAAAAATGGTGCATGTGGGTTGATGAATTTTGAGAAAAATAAAAAAATATTTTTTCCTTGTCTCTTAATTTTTTTTGTTCCTTTTTAGAACAAAAAGTCACTTGATTTTGTAAAAATTTGTTTTCAATAGTCTTCAACTCTGCAAAAATAAAATGAGACTGATTTTGTACTCCAGTAAGATGTTCAAGTGCAATTCTGCAAAAACGTTGTGAGGTTTCAAAAAAGTAGCAATTGATGAATCTATAATATAATCGTACAAGCGTTCCTCTGTTTGAAGCCTCTATAGACTGCGCAACGCGCAGTCTGGACCCCACAGAGGAGCGCAACCACATCTTAAACGAAGAGTTTAGGATGAGGATTGTGGCCCCGGAGATTGCGGTATGTGTAAGCACTGAACGCATACCGCGATCTCCATCCCCCTAACAACTTACCTATCTGGGAGACCATGCTGTGTCTAAGGGCCGGTAGCCGGGAGATGAATGCGCCGTCGGAATCGGCGCATGCGCATAGCGCTATCTGGTGCCATTTTACTGAAGACACATTTGCAGTGTGTCTTCAGCAAAATGGCGCTGGACACGCGCGTACTCCAGCGCCACACTCCTCCTCCGGCAGAACAGGACACAGCAGCGCTGGAGAACTGGGAAGAAAGGTGAGTATAAGTGTTTATTTTTTTGTATGCTTGAAAGGGATGAGGGGGCCACACATACCAGGATTGGGGGATGAGGGGGCCACACCTCCCAGGATTGGGGGGTGAGGGGGCCACACATACCAGGATTAGGGGGTGAGGGGGCCACACATACCAGGATTGGGGGGTGATGGGGCCACACATGCCAGGATTGGGGGGTGAGGGGGCCACACATGCCAGGATTGGGGGGTGAGAGGGCCACACATGCCAGGATTGGAGGATGAGGGGTATCACGCATACCAGGATTGGGGGATGAGGGGTACCATGCATACCAGGATTGGGGGGTGAGGGGTACCATGCATACCAGGATTGGGGGGTGAGGGGTTCCATGCATACCAGGATTGGGGGTGAGGGGTGCCATGCATACCAGGATTGGGGGGTGTGGGGCAGCACATAACAGGATGGGGGAACAGGATTGGGGAGCACAAATACCAGGATGGGGGCAGCACATACCAGCATGGGAGACGATATGCCAATAAAAATGCTCTCCACCCGGGCGTAGAACGAGCTCAATAACTAGTTAGTCTATAATAGTGTTCCCCAACTCCAGTCCTCCCGGCCCCCATAGGTCATGTTTTCAGGATTTCCATAGTATTGCACAGGTGAGAGAATTCCTGATTCCTTGATGATACTTCCACCACCAGTGCAGTACTAAGGAAATCCTAACAACGTGACTGTTGGCGGCCATGAGGACTGGAGTTTGTGTAACACTGGTCTATAAGAACTGGATGAGGAAAACCATGCCCACATTGTTGAACGATAAAAAATTTTTAAAAAAAGGCAAAACAAAGTAAGGTTCACTTCAAACAGGGAGCAAATTAAATATTGAATAAGGTGCAAATATAAAAGTTACTATTAGAACCATTTTTACTCCAGAAAAAAAAGTGCAAAGACAAAGATTAATCTGGCCCATACTGTTATAAATAAGGTGCAAGTCGTGAGAGACTCTTTTTTTGGGGTCTTTGCACTTTTAATGGTGAAGAATCGATAAATCTTTGTAGGATGCCATTTTTAGTTGGCTGCCCTTCCAAGGATATGTCTTTAAGACACCAGTGTACCTGATTTGTTTTTGAAGCAGAAAACATTTCAGGAAAATGAAGACGGTGTTTCACCTGAAGTGTCTTTTCTCTCGCCTGTTTCTTGCAGTGGCTTTGCCACTGGCATTTTTCTTTTCTTATTCTTTATGTAAAGCAGAACCCCCCGAAGAATGAGCAAATCACTTCTGTTAGCAGCTTCAATGCGGGTACTGGAGCAGATAAAAGAAGTGACAAAGGACAGAATATATGCACAGCAATAGAAAGCCATTTTGACATTACTGGGCATTTGTTCGTAATTTTTGTTTTAATTTTTTAGCGCTTTTTTTTTTAGACTGGTTCCAGGCGGAATCCACCTAAAAAGACGACATGTGCATCTACCCTAATGGCAAAAGCCTAGAATTGCATCAAACATGATTCTCAGCTTTGGAAGAGCAGCATTATACATATTGGTTCTTACATAGAAGTTCCCACAGTGAGGACATCATTTTACAGGTGGCTCTATAGGGAACTTGTCATGTTGTACATGAAGTCTTATCTATGGACAGCACAGTTTATAGAACGAGTATGAAGATGAGCAGAATGGTGTATAGTTTTGTTGGAAAAGATGCTGTACATAATGTATTTTATTCATCGAAATCCCTGGTCATACTCCAATCATACTCCAATCATACACCTGGAATTTCAATGAATAAAATGTAAGTTTTACTAAAACTTTTCCCACATTAATGTAGATCAGTCTGATGAGCTCCTCCTGCTCTGTACCATCCTTCCTGCAGAACAGATACCATGTTCAACATGACAGGTTCCTTTTACCATTGCCACATCTATAGCAATCATCCGTAGGCTTTTTTGAGAATATATGAGTGTAGACACCTTGGTATATTTCAGAGATTTCACAAATATTCTTCTTTTTTTTTGTCCTAGTGACATAAAAGGCAACAGTTTTCTATTAAGACTCACAAATGATTCAGGCTTAGGACACATTATATGAATTAGGTGACCTTAAGATATTATTTGTCGCCAATAGAAACTACACAATTTTAGATAATAGCTCTGGAGTTGAGCTGTGAAGCCGGCGGAGAGGAGGTCCACTTGACCAGATAAGCCGTGTTGCTATTTATATTGGAAATATTGAATAACCTTTCAGTGTAGCTGTGCTTAATCTGCATAACAGGGAGCACCTGAGCACCAGAAGGGTTGTCAAAGCAAAACTGCAGACTCAAAATGATTTCATGATTTTTTATTACTTGGTGTAAGGTAATTAATTGATGCATATTATGATCACTTAAGGTGGATCTCTATGCTCTAGGTGATGCAGAGCCAGTTAATTAATGTTGACATTTCCAACCGTGTTTAATTTGTTATTATAAGAAGACTTCGATGGTCTGTTTTGAGATTCAGTCCCTGTCTCCCCAAGGTTTTTAATGGACAGACATAATATCAGTTAATACATTTTAATGCTGGAGAGAAGAAAACATCAGCATAGTTGGTGCACAATCTATTAGTGTTACAACATATGTATTGTTCAGTATAGCAAGCTAGCCCGTGTTACTAGTCTGAAGTGGCATTCTCTACTTTCCGCTGCTGTGTGCCTCCTAAGGGTGCAAATTACTGACAATGGTGCACGTAATTCTGATAAGAATATGTTGTATCTCAGATTTCTAAGGAGTTAAAACCTAGACATGTTCCATCTTGCATAACCCCTTTAATAACATGCACACTGCAGGAAGCCACTATTCCATTCTATATGTAAGGGGCAATATCAATATGTGATGTTTTAATTGCCCACTGTCACATTATCTGAGCTGGATCAGACACTCTCAGCTGAAGGGCGGTGTTGTCAGACACCTGGCACACATAAAGAGATATTCTTAGTTAAGTAAACATGTTTAGACCCCCATACACATTGGACCAAATTTGTACCATAATGGACGATTTTGACCAATTCGATCGTTCATCATTTGATTCTTTACATGGCGATCGATCAACTTTTTGGCAACAAACGTTCATATTTGTCCTAAAGATCGATTGGGCATATCTGATATTTTTGCAATCAATATCCAAACACAGAATGTATATGGATAGATAGGGAAAACATATCCCCCGAGTAATTAAAGAGAGTTGGAAACTCCAACATAATATATAGATCCTACAAGCAAAGGGAGTAATAACCCCACGAAGGCAAAAAAATAGAAGAAAAATTAAAAAATGTAACAATTTATTGAATATCAAAATATAGTATGAAAAAAAAATAAAATAAAATGGCTAAGATGGATCAATGATATCTGATATTTTAGGACAACTATCGTCCATGGCATAATGTGTATGTGCAGATCGTTCGGAAACAAACAATCTATTATTTCCCTTAACCATTCTCTTCAATTATCAAACGTTTTTTTGTTCGCTATACATCAAAAATGTATGGCTTCATCTGAAAGATATTTGTTCAATGCTCTCGGACATGTGCATGGTGCAGTCGTAACTAAGTGCATGGTGCAGCAGTGCAAACTAAGTTTTGTACGACTGACAACCGATCTTTCATCATTCAATTGTCATCTCTACATTGGGGCCTTTAGTCTGATTTGCTGGAGAAGGGTGGGAATGGCTCGCTGTCTGTCCCCTTCTGTGCCTGTTCAATCAAGGGGAATTCTTTGGCTACTACTCCCTATTGTTGTGTAGTTTATGAAGGAGAAATAAAGTTTTGCTCAACACTGGCAGCTCTTTCTTACAGATGCCTGATGCTGCAGCAGCCACCCTGCCACCCAGTGCTAAATTGCTGATTTGTCGATTCTTTGCCAATATTGTTTCAGTTAAATGAAACCATGTAAAAAAAGATTATTTTTTGAGAAGGAGGTAGACGATGGAGTTAGGGTACAATCACACATATTTACTAGGTTTCAAACTGATTGTTATTAAATGCAAAATTTTTTACATTTTTAATAAATTTTAGCCTTTTAAGGCTACATTCACGCACCATGTGTTACCTTCCGAGAAAAAAATAAAGAGTTTTTTTTCTCAGGCATCATTCTAGTTGCGTCTTAGTTGCATCTGTTTTCTTTTTTTCTCGTTACATTTTTTTTTTTTTTACTGAAGCAGGTAGACTGTCTGAACTTTTATTCATCCATTCACTCTTCACAATGCATCAGTTAAAAACAGACTAAATTTGGCTGGACTTACTCTGATGGACTGGAGAAACGGATCTGTATTTAAAACTGATGTGCGCATAGTTCAGTTAAACTTTATGGGTCAGTGTGCTCTCCAAGAAAAGCAGACAGCGCTATAACATGTCGTAGTCACATGGTGTGATTGTAGCCTAATGGCCAGGTCTGAAAAAGTTTTAAAAGGGTTTGATCCTCTTTAAAAGTTAGCAGTGGGAAGGGAGACTTATACAAAATAAAAGAAGTCACACTTACCCTCTGAATTCATTCTTTGCTCCAGCGCTGGCTCTCCGACCATCTTTACAGGACCCCAAGAGATGTGGTGGGTCCCAAGTACCAGTCACCTGACCCTGCAGCTAATCAGTATCGTCAAGTGGCTGCTGGCCATGCCATCATCTCTCTTCTTATACAACAGAGACAGTTGGAGCATCAATGGTGGAGCAAAAAACTTATTCCATCGGCAAAGAGGCAAATACTAATTTTTCTTTTCAATATTACTGAAAAAGAGACTTTACTCCAGTGTCACGAACTGTTGAATAGAGTAGTGTTAAAGTCCATTACCAAACGCCGTATATGTACAGTGCTTGTTAATTTTCAGGTTATAAAGTAAAAATGCATGTCAATGCAATTTTTTGACTACACTGCAGCTGTGTCTCAGCCTCCCGGCAGTAGCTGTATGGTGCTATACCCAAAATCTTCAGAATCTTACCCTGGGGAAAGTAAAACGTACAGTAGCTATGATTCCAGTCCATGGTGTGGCTTGGCATAAACTACTATAGGAAACCGTGATGGAAGCTGGGTCCCATTGCAAAAAGTCTTGTTCCAGCCACAAAGTTTATTCTTACCTTATGTTATTTGTTTGCTAGTAATTCTTGTCGCCAAGATAAGTTGTTTGTCCATCTTTTAGAGTTTATTAATTTAAGCTAACAACCTAATAAATGACTTGTATGGTCTAATACAGGGCGATATGCTAGAAAACTGTCATAAAACACTTAAAAAGTCACAAAACATTTGAGCAACGCAGAGTTGTACAATCATTTTGTGACTTCTGGCCTTTCCAAAATAGGCAGAGCTTTGGTGGAAGCGAGATGCGGCGTGGCTATTGTTAGAACCCTCCTGTTTGTTTTTTTCAATCTTGTGTTTTGCGGTCACGTGTCCATCTGTATTTATATTCCAGCTCCGCCCTTTTGGCTGTGCTGGACTTCAGTGTTTGACTGTTTCTCTAGCCAGGTGCTTCTGTGCCTTTCTCTGTCAGTTCTCTTGGTCCTTCTGGGACCTCTAGTACCTTTTTGTCAGTTTGTCTTTTTGTGTTCTGCAACAGCTTCTCTGTTTAGGAGGTGTCCCATTTTTGTCCCAGTCCTTAGTTCTTTTAGGGACCCCTCTCCTTATGCTATAGGTCTTCGTTCAGACTAGCCGAGGACTAAGGCGGGTCTGTTCGCTAGGAACAGTCAGCCCGCTACATCGTTGGGATTCAGCTTGGTCACACTGTAGGGACAGTTTTCCCCTTTCTTTCCTTAGTACTTGTTGCAGATCATAACAGCTATGGCCAACTGTCCAATTCATCAAAAGTGTTGCTTTTATTAAATTTCTGGTGAGGCGCATGCCAGTGAGAAGCTACCCAAAATTCATTAAGTGGCATGCACCTTTTAATGAATTTCATAAACGGGGAAGAGGGAACAAGGGAGATTCGGCTCACCACAATCTGAAGCACCTTGTTAACAGGATACACTGCACAGAGCCGCCCTGGTCCAGGCAGATAAAATCATGTAGAAAAATAACCAGACCATGACTAAGGCACGCTAGCCGAAACGCGTTGTTTTTTTATGTAGTGCTGCAATGTATCATGCCGATATGTTGGACTTTTAACATGCTTAAATAAATGTTTTGTTTTATACTTACCTGTTTTTCCTTAGTCTCTGGTGAACTACTTTTTTTTAATGAATTTGGTGCATCGTACTCCAGCGAGCCCTTCATTAAGACTGGTGACTACAACACCAGCCTTAATGAATTGGCCCAATTATGTTCTTTTGTTTCATAGGTGATTTCTTATGATTAAGGTTTGATGTACAATGTTGATGTGGACAATTATGCAGGATTATGTAGTTTGCTAGCCTTAAAATATGTTTGTTAGTCTTGAGATCCATATTTTAAAAAAAGCTGCAGGGCGTCGGTATAGAGCTGGCTGTCAGTCAGTAGCGGGGTGTGGTTACAGCCTCTGACCATTGAGCGGTGACTGAAGCCGTGCTGCCATGCCTCTATGACTGAAAGCCAGAGGCTGCTGAAAAGAATAAAGTTTATCTCCTCCAGGTAGCCTAGCTTTCAGTGGTACAGCCATACGGCTTCAGAACGCTATTAATTTGCAGATTAACCACATATCTGCAGGTTAATAGCATTTTTTTTTCACATGACAGATTCCCTTTAATAGAGAGTGCAATGAAATCTACATTTTTTGGTCATGGCCCCACTATCCGTATTTGGTCAGTATTTTTTCTCAGGAGTGGGAGCCAAAACCAGGAGTGGGTGATAAATGCAGAGTGCACTTGTTTGTATTATACCTTTTCTCTGATTGTTCCTCACCTGGTTTTGGCTCCCACTTCTGAGAAAAATTACTCACCGAATACTGATAGTGGGGCCGTGGCCTTAGATAAAGTTTTACTATACAGCAGAGCTGGCTTCAGGTTAGGTGCCTTGGCAACAGGGTGACCTGATTGTAAGGAGCCACTGCCAAGCCCAGTAGGCAGAAAAGAAAGATGCATGCAGTTTTAGTCATACTGGGGAAGAAAGGATATAATCCAGCTCCCAGATTCATAGTTCTAAGATGTGTTAAAACCAATAGTCCTTTATCCTAAACATTTTAAACATTAAGGGGAAATATGCCAAAATTAATAACAGGCGGTGAAACCTCTGGCAAGAGGTGGAGGGGGACGGAGGCAGAAAAAAATATACGCAACCATGCGCGTTTCGAACGCCAAGCGTTCTTAGGGTTTGGTATCAGTAGTCAGTATCAGTGCGGATGCCAAAGCCTAAGAACGTTCGAAACGTGTATGGTTGCATATATTTTTTTCTGCCTCCGTTCCCCCTCCACCTCTTGCCAGAGGTTTCACTGCCTGTTATTCATTTTGTCATATTTCCCCTTAACCCCTTAACAACCTTGGGTCTTTCTGTTTTTGCATTTTTGTTTTTTTGCTCCCCTTGTTCCCAGAGCCATAGTGTTTTTATTTTTTGGTCAATATGGCCATGTGAGGGCATATTTTTTGTGGGACGAGTTGTACTTTTGAACGCCATCACTGGTTTTACCATATCATGTGCTGGAAAACGGGAAAAAAATTCCAAGTGCGGTGAAATTGCAAAAAAAATGCAATTCCACAGTTGTTTTTTGGGTCCTTTTTTTACCACGTTCACTGAATGCTAAAACTGACCTGCCATTATTATTCTCCAGGTCATTACGAATTTGTAGACCCCAAACATGTATAGGTTCTTTTTTTATTTAAGTGGTGAAAATAAAAATCCAAAATTTGCTAAAAAATTTTTTACGAGACCCATAGTGTCTCCATTTTTCAGGATCTGGGTCCCGGCGAGGGCTTATCTTTTGCACGCCGGGCTGACGTTTTTATTGATACTATTTTGGGGTAGATCCGATGTTTGGATCGCCTGTTATTCCATTTTATTGCAATGTTGCAGCGACCAAAAAAACGTAATTCTGGCGTTTAGAATTTTTTTCTCGTTACGCCGTTTACCGATCAGATTAATTATTTTTTTATATTGATAGATCGGGTGATTCTGAACACGGCATACCAAATATGTGTATGTGGTTTTTTTTTTAAATTATTTAATTTTGAATGGGGCGAAAGGGGGGTGATTTAAACTTTTATATTTTTTTAATTTTTTTAATATTTTTAAAAACTTTTTTTTACACTTACTGCATGCTTCTATAGTCTCCATAGGAGACTAGAAGCAGCAGTTGTCTGATTGCTTCTACTACATGCAGGAGATGAGCAGATCGCTTGTATGCAGGAGAAATGCTCTCTAGCTATGAGCTGAGCGCTGACCACTAGGTGGTGCTCATAGCAGTTGAGACATGACAACCACAGGAGTCTGCTGCAGACCCTGGGTTGTCATGCCCACCCATTGGTGACCCGCGATCACGTGACGGGGTCACCGATGGGCGGGGCTTAGGACACGCTTCCCGGAAGCGCGAGTTAAATTTAACTGGTTAACAGCCGCGGGTGGATCGCGATTCCACCTGCGGTTGTTGCGGGCACATGTCAGCTGTAATAATCAGCTGACATGTGCCCGGTTCAGTGCGGGCTCAGCGCCGGAGCCCCTGTTCAACCGGCCTTTCCGACCTGGTGCGTACTATTACTGACCAGGTCGGAAAGGGGTTAATGTTTATGATAAAGGACTATTTATTTTAACACATCGTGGAACTATGTATCTGGAAGCTGGATCATATCCTTTCTTCCCCTGCATTGACTGACGCCCTACAGTAGCGTGGATCACGAGCTTCCCTGCAATATCTGCAGCATTGAACAAGGTTCAGCTGGTATATTTTTTCTTTTTACTTTTCCAGTTTTAGTCATAGTTGTGTTTCATAAAGCTTCTTGCACAACCACCTCTTGTGTATTTTTTTTTATTTGGGTTTTCAAAATATAATGGGGCAGATAACTTTTATCATGCCCATAGTAAGCCAATGGTTTAATTAGAAAGTGGTCACAGGTAAATACATAAACATAATAGGATACTCTATAATAGGTAACAACGTCATCAACAAATGTTAGTGAAAGTAGACAAGTAGAAATTGTAATTTCTATACTATGTTACAACCATAATTCCATTTTCTATCCATATTTCCATTGTTTATATTGCACCAGAGAATTTGAATTTTGATAAGACAGCAATGTAAAGAAAATAGCTGCAAACCTTAAATGTGTGCAACTGGGACGTCGCTATAAAACCCTGCACAGGACAGGAATTGTAAATTTGATCTTCAGATGGTTTTTATCAAAAAGTATATGCTTGCCATTCACTATTATGTTTGAGCGCTCAATGTGATGATTATGGCAATTTGACTCTGCATTTTTCTAACACTTTCTTTATCTTGAATGCTGCCCCATTATGTATGCTTATAGGAGCACTGTAAAATAAGCATGTCCTTTAAATTACAATATTATTTTTTTTTTCCTGGATGACCATTGTGAGTTTAAAATATTCGATGAAAACAATAACTCTACAACTCTTCTCATTAAGCCAGTTATTGGTGCCAAAGCTCCAAAATGTCACAAAATAAATGAAGAATTAAAGAAATAAAGTGAACAGATGACTAAACCACATAAAGCAATTCCTTACATGTAAACCCCCCCATACACATTAGATGGGTCAGCCAGCACTCTGTTTGTGAGGGTGCCAACCAACTGATCGTCGGGGATTTTGGACCACTCACCGCTTTGTTCACCGGCAGATAAACTAATGGTAAAGAGAACACAGGAGTGCTTGACCGAGTGAACACTCTCGTGTAAGGTGGGGAATGCCAAGATCGCTTTAGACTGAAGCATTGTTAATCTGACAGCCATTTAATGTGTAGGAGTCAAAAGGAACTGCTGGAAACCATGCTGGATTTTTTAGCCATTGCAATATGGCCGTGTCTATAGCACTGTATGTTTAATCTGGTTTTCAGTTGCAGTGGCCCAGGAAAACGTGAGTGTTGAGAATATTGCACCCTGACACCACTGTAATTTGGATAAGCACTTATTAAAATAATATATAACCATCAGATTATACAAACTCTCTCTTCCCTATGTACATATTTAATCTGTTGATTTACATTAATATATGCATCTCAAACTTTTTCTTCCTTTTAAAACACAAAATCTGAAAGAACAGTGCACTGCCTAAAACAAACAACATATGCACAGGCGGTTGCGGATATGGGGCTGGCGGTTACAGGAGATTGTTTATCTGTGGGTGAAATGAATAATGCAGCCTTGTACTTTGCATATGATAAATAGTGACATTTTGTGATGCAGAATCTGGCCTTTGCAGGTGAGCATAATTTAGGTATTGAATGAAGTTTCCCTTATGGTGAAAACATCACATGGTTTTTGAATGATGGATTATATTTCTCTAATACATTTCCGAGAAGAAAGTGCAAAATAACCTCTTCCAGAAATGCAGGAGGAATGAAAGATTTGATTTGTGTACTGTGTATTTGTCTGATATATTTATTCCTATTGCTTTGAAACCCCCCGATATAAATGGAGTCTGCCATGGTGGGGAAGTAATCACATAGAAACTAGATGAATGTGTGTTTAGGCCTATGGTTATGAAGGTGCCGAACCCCAGCAGACAGGACACGTTCCTAACCTCTGGATGTGAAATATTAAGGTGAGGTTGTTAGACAGTTGCACTATGAGCTGTGTGTATGTATGTACAGTACAGACCAAAAGTTTGGACACACCTTCTCATTTAAAGATTTTTCTGTATTTTCATGACTATGAAAATTGTACATTCACACTGAAGGCATCAAAACTATGAATTAACACATGTGGAATTATATACTTAGCAAAAAAGTGTGAAACAACCGAAAATATGTCTTATATTCTAGGTTCTTCAAAGTAGCCACCTTTTGCTATGATGACTGCTTTCCACACTCTTGGCATTCTCTTGATGAGCTTCAAGAGGTAGTCACCAGAAATGGTTTTCACTTCACAGGTGTGCCCTGTCAGGTTTAATAAGTGGGATTTCTTGCCTTATAAATGGGGTTGGGACAATCAGTTGTGCTGTGCAGAAGTCTGGTGGATACACAGCTGATAGTCCTACTGAATAGTGTTAGAATTTGTATTATGGCAAGAAAAAAGCAGCTAAGTAAAGAAAAACGAGTGGACATCATTACTTTAAGAAATGAAGGTCATTCAGTGCAAAAAATTGGGAAAACTTTGAAAGTGTCCCCAAGTGCAGTTGCAAAAACCATCAAGCGCTACAAAGAAACTGGCTCACATGAGGACCCCCCCCAGGAAAGGAAGACCAAGAGTCACCTCTGCTTCTGAGGATAAGTTTATCTGAGTCACCAGCCTCAGAAATCGCAGGTTAACAGCAGCTCAGATTAGAGACCAGGTCAATGCCACACAGATTTCTAGCAGCAGACACATCTCTACAACAACTGTTAAGAGGAGACTTTGTGCAGCAGGCCTTCATGGTACAATAGCTGCTAGGAAACCACTGCTAAGGACAGGCAACAAGCAGAAGAGAGTTGTTTGGGCTAAAGAACACAAGGAATGGACATTAGACCAGTGGAAATCTGTGCTTTGGTCTGATGAGTCCAAATTTGAGATCTTTGGTTCCAAACACCGTGTCTTTGTGCGACGCAGAAAAGGTGAACGGATGGACTCTACATGCCTGGTTCCCACCGTGAAGCATGGAGGAGGAGGTGTGATGGTGTGGGGGTGCTTTGCTGGTGACACTGTTGGGGATTTATTCAAAATTGAAGGCATACTGAACCAGCATGGCTACCACAGCATCTTGCAGTGGCATGCTATTCCATCCGGTTTGCGTTTAGTTGGACCATCATTTATTTTTCAACAGGACAATGACCCCAAACACACCTCCAGGCTGTGTAAGGGCTATTTGACCAAGAAGGAGAGTGATGGGGTGCTACGCCAGATGACCTGGCCTCCACAGTCACCAGACCTGAACCCAATCGAGATGGTTTAGGGTGAGCTGGACCACAGAGTGAAGGCACAAGGGCCAACAAGTGCTAAGCACCTCTAGGAACTCCTTCAAGATTGTTGGAAGACCATTTCCAGTGACTACCTCTTGAAACTCATGAAGAGAATGCCAAGAGTGTGCAAAGCTGTCATCAAAACAAAAGGTGGCTACTTTGAAGAACCTAGAATATAAGACATATTTTCAGTTGTTTCACACTTTTTTGTTAACTATATAATTCCACATGTGTTAGTTCATAGTTTTGATGCCTTCAGTGTGAATGTACAATTTTCAAAGTCATGAAAATACAGAAAAATCTTTAAATGAGAAGGTGTGTCCAAACTTTTGGTCTGTACTGTATATATATATATATATATATATATATATATATATATATATATATATTATATATATACATTATATATATGATAGACTTGTTTGAAATTTGAATATATATATACACAAACACACACACATGCATATACATATATATATATGTGTGTATATATATTCAATTTTCGAACAAGTCTTTCATATATATTGTCCACTGTTTTAAAATGAGAAACCATGCTCTACTTTTTTTTTGCCTGTAGCCCCTTCCCGCAGTTGCTTATGTTCATTATTGCCTTTTTGTTTTTTCCTTGAGTCCGTACTTTTTTTTACTTTTCTGTCTACATCCTCCTTTATTGAGGGGCGAGTTGTCATTTTGAATACACTATGCACCATGACACTGCGATTCCTGCTAAAAACTTAAGGTACCTTGATGAAAAAATTTTCATCAAAAAGCGATCAGCCAACCACATCATGGTGACCTGATATGGATGGTCCCTAACTCTAGTGACTGTCCTAGAGTCCTAGAGCCATGTGCCCAGGCAGGCCTCAAATGAATTGAGGAAGAGATAGAAGCCAGGCTTAGCTCTAATTAAAACCTTTCTGAGAAAGATGGGTGGATGTGTGTTTTTAGAAGTGATCTGTAGCAGATTGTTTGCTGTAATTGTCCATCTTCATAGTCCTTCAGTGGATAACAGTCTGTGGAATGAAACAGCCCGAAGTTTGCTAATTGCAGGAAGTTGATTAGAAAAGCAATTCACATTTGATGGCCAATTTCCTTCATTGCGCTGCAGAGTACAGCAATCGTATATGTCAATTATACTTAATCCCTCCTCACGAAAAATACAACCGTGTTGCAGAAATTACTAGAGATCATAATGCACTGAGGTTACATGAGTTGCCAGCAATTTTATCTACATTGCCTTCCTTCCTATTCCATGGTAACCTTTCTATAGCAGAACGCAGATGTTAGACAATTGGTATATTACATTTAACCATATAAATTTTCAAAGAATGGCAAAATATTAAGGCCTGAACTGAAAAACCCTTGAACGATTTTACTTTATCCCCTTCCCGACATGGATATTTTCCGTTTTTGTTTTTTGCCTTTTTTCTATAGAGCCATAACTTTTTTTTTATCTTTCCATTGGCATAGCCATATGAGGGCTGTTTTGCTGGACAAGTTGTATTCTTGAATGACATAATTTACTTTATCATGTGATGTACTGAAAGGCAGGAAAAATATTCCAAGTGTGGCAAACTTACAAAAAGTATGAAACATCACAATTGTTTTTTTTTTATTTACAGTCTTCACTGTACATGTAAAATTACACAGCGATATGATTCTCCAGGTACAATTACGATGATACAAAACATGCATAGTTTTTTTTTTTAAGTGACAAAAATTTCCAAACTTCGAAGAAATAAAGAAAAATAAATTTCGCTTATCGCCAATTTCTGAGACCCTTAACGTTTTCAATTTTTGGTCAGTGGAGCTTTGTGAGGGCTTGTTTCATGCACTCTGAGCTGAGATTTTTATTTAGACCATCTTGGGGTAGACACAATATTTTGCTGTGTTGCGGCAGCTAAAATAATGTAATTGTGGCATTTTACATTTCTTTCCCTCATTGTGCTATTTACCAATCAGGCTAATTAACTTTATATTTTGATAAATCTGACATTCACAGACGTAAAGATAACACGTGTATTTTTTTTAATGAGGCAAAAGGGGGGTGATTTTAACTTTTATATATTTAAAAAATATATATATTGTTTTACTTTTTACAGTATTTGTTGGTTCCCGTAGGGGACTTGAAGCTGCGATCATCTGATCACTTGTGCTATATACAACAATACCATAGTATTACTGCATATAGTGTAAGGTGGCTGCCGGACAGGTCGTGGATGGGAGGTATGTGTCCCTGAAGTGCCAAGCTTCGGTGATGTAGAACCCGGAGAAGCAGGCTCCAGCACACATAGTGCTGAGAGGAATTTAATGGGCCCGGATTACAGGGCCGGGTTTTACGAGCAGCTGAAAGAGTTGGGGGGGGAACAGCTGCTCACTTACCTCCAGTCTAGGTCTTGGAAGGCTGATTAAAGACTGCTGCGCCTGTCTCTGTCTGTGTTTGTTGGGCAAGGTGAGCAGACCTTGCATGTGCTTCTTGGACTCTGCAGGAGGCAGAGAAAAGCACCTAGTTTAAACTTCTGAAGCCGTGTTGCATGGACTTGTTATTTTGAGCTTTGTTCTGTTATTCCTTTTTGTGCTAGAAAAAGGCTGTTACTTTTGTTTCTTAACTGGTGTATGGACACTAAATAAACAACCACTTTTTTTTTTTTTATAATAATCTTTATTTTTATATAGTGCTAACATATTCCGCAGTGCTTTACATACATTATCGTCGCTGTCCCCATCGGGGCTCACAATCTAGATTCCCTATCAGTATGTCTTGGGAGTGTGGGAGGAAACCGGAGACCCCGGAGGAAACCCACGCAAACACAGGGAGAACCTACAAACTCCTTGCAGATGTTGTCCTTGGTGGGATTTGAACCCTGGACCCCAGCACTGCAAGGCTGCAGTGCTAACCACTGCGCCACCGTGCCACCCACCAGTTTGTTTGAACCCATGGACTGCATCACTGTGTGAACCCGTGCCTACCTCCAACGCGGCTCAGTGAGTACAAATCCCTGCAATAGCAAAAAATCATGGTCTCCCATGAATACCAGACAGAATATCTGTGTGTAAAGATATATATGTGTGTTTGTGTGTGTGTGTGTGTGTATATATATGCAGTACAGACCAAAAGTTTGGACACACCTTCTCATTTAAAGATTTTTCTGTATTTTCAGGACTCTGAAAATTGTACATTCACACTGAAGGCATCAAAACTATGAATTAACACATGTGGAATTATATACTTAACAAAAAAGTGTGAAACAACTGAAAATATGTCTTATATTCTAGGTTCTTCAAAGTAGCAACCTTTTGCTTTGATGACTGCTTTGCACACTCTTGGCATTCTCTTGATGAGCTTCAAGAGGTAGTCACCGGAAATGGTTTTCACTTCACAGATGTGCCCTGTCAGGTTTAATAAGTGGGATTTCTTGCCTTATAAATGGGGTTGGGACCATCAATTGTGTTGTGCTGAAGTCAGGTGGATACACAGCTGATAGTCCTACTGAATAGACTGTTCGAATTTGTATTATGGCAAGAAAACCATTTCCGGTGACTACCTCTTGAAGCTCATCAAGAGAATGCCAACACACCGTTGGCAAAGCAGTCATCAAAGCAAAAGGTGGCTACTTTGAAGAACCTAGAATATAAGACATATTTTCAGTTGTTTCACACTTTTTTGTTAAGTATATAATTCCACATGTGTTAATTCATAGTTTTGATGCCTTCAGTGTGAATGTAAAATTTTCATAGTCGTGAAAATACAGAAAAATCTTTAAATGAGAAGGTGTGTCCAAACTTTTGGTCTGTACTGTGTGTGTATATATATATATATATATATATATATATATATATATATATATATATATATATATATATATATATATATTTTACACATAGGAACGTAGTTCTGTGATAGAACAATACTCTGAACATATTGACCCCATCAGACTACAGTTAACCCCTTTAAAGCCCATGACGTACTAATACGCGTCTGTGCCCTGGGACTTAAGAGCCTGACCCGTATTAGTACGTCATCGCGATCGCGCGCGCACACAGGCTGTGCGGGCGCGATCGCCGCCGGGTGTCAGCTGATTGTCACAGCTGATACCCGGTACTATGTGCAGGGAGTGGTCCCGCACCGCTCCCGGCACATTAGCCCCCGCAATGCTGCGATCGAAGTCGATCACAGCATTGCGGTGGCTAAGGGGAGGTGATCGGTATACTCACCTCCTCTTCCGGCCTCCAGCGCTGTCTGCCGCGGCTTCCCGGGTGTTGCCATGACGACCCGATGTCGTCATGACAACATCTGGGTCACCAGAGAAGCAGGAAGATTTTTTGGTCATGCGCAGTGCATGACCAAGCAATCTTCTCACTGTGCAGCGCTGACTGCCTGCATGGCACAGGGATGGTGCTCCATTCCTGTGCTATGCAGGCGATCAGAATAAAAAAAGTGAAAGTCCCATAGTGGGACAAAGTAAAAAACTCTCAGAAAGTGAAAAAAAAAATAAAAAAAATATATATATAATGTACCCATCAATAAATATCATTGTGAAAAAACAAAACAAACAATAAAAGTACCCATATTTGGTATCGCCACGTCCGGAACGACCTGACCTACAAAATTGTCACACTAGTTAACCCCTTCAGTGAACACGGAAAAAACAAAAAACAAAGCAAAAAACAATGCTTTATCATCATACCGCCAAACAAAAAATGGAATAACACGTGATCAAAAAGACGAATATAAATAAAATTGGTACCGCTGAAAACGTCATCTTGTCCCGCAAAAAACAAGCTGCCATACAGCTTCATCATCCAAAAAATCAAAAAGTTATAGCTCTCAGACTAAAGCGATGCAAAAAAATATTTTTTTCTATAAAATAGCTTTTATTGTGTAAAACATAAAACATAGAAAAACGATATAAATGTGGTACCGCTGTAAACGTACTGACCCGAAGAATAAAGCTGCCTTATCAATTTTTCCACACGCGGAGTAGAATAAAAATTAAAAAAAAAAAACAATTCTTGAATTGTTGGTTTTGTTTATTCTGCCTCCCAAAAGCTGGAATAGAAAGAGATCAAAAAATGTCACCAATAAAAACGTCAACTCATCCCGCAAAAAAAAAGCCGTCACATGACTCTGTCAGCCAAAATATGGAAAAATTATAGCTCTCAAAATATGGCGATGCAAAAACTAGATTTTACAAAATATGTGTGTTTTAGTGTGTGACAGCTGTCAATCATAAAAACCCGATATCATTCTGGTATCTCTGTAGTCGCACTGACCCGAAGAATAAGGTCGTCTAATCACTTATACCGCACTAAGAACGCCGTAAAAAATAAACGCTAGGGTTGGGGTTAGGGTTGTGCTAATGTTAGAGTTGGGATTAGGGTTGGGCTAGGGCTAGGGCTAGGGTTGTTTTTTTTTTTTCAAAAGTAAAAAAAAAAAAAAAAAATTGACGATATGGCAACTAGCGTTGAACGCAAGTGCTCGCTACTTAAGTTTGCATCGGGTGCTCGGGAATGCATTGAGTATCGCGGGTGCTCGAGTCTCCGCCCCATATACTTCGCGGCCAAAAAAACTCGCGGGGATTGCCTGCCAAGTCGCGAGCGATCCCCCCATGTTTTTTTGGGGTGTCTAATAACCGTGAAACATGCGGGCGGGGACTCGAGCATTTCACTTGAGCATCCGTGATACATGGTGCATACTTGAGTACCCGATGCAAACTCAAGTAGCGAGCACTTGCGCTCAAGACTAATGACAACTTATTCAATATGATGTCATCAAATTCTGTGTCGTACCTCTGGGTTCAAAATGTTCACTATACCCCTTGATAAAATCCTTGAGGGGTGTAGTTTCCAAAATGGGGTCACTTGAGGGGGGTTTCAACTATTTAGGCACATCAGGGGCTCTCCAAACGCGACATGGCGTCCGCTCTCGATTCCAGACGATTTTGCGTTCAAAAAGTCACACAGTGCTCCTTCCCTTCTGAACTTTGCCGTGCACCCAAACACTGTATTTTCCCCACATATGGGGGTATTGGCGTACTCAGGAGAAATTGCACAACAGTTTTTGCGGTCCATTTTCTCCTCTTACTCTTGTGAAAATAAAAAAATTGGGGCTAAAACATCGTTTTTGTGGAAAAGTTTGATTTTTTTATTTTCACGGCTCCATGTTATAAACTTCTGTAAAGGACTTGGGGGTTCAAGATGCTCACCACGCATCTAGATAAGTACCCTGAGGGATCTAGTTTCCAAAATGGTGTCACTGTTTAGGCACATCAGGGGCACATCCGCTAATTATTCAAGCAAATTTTACAATCAAAAAGTCAAATGGCGCTCCTTCCCTTCTCTTTCCCTTCCGAACCCTGCCGCGCGCCCAAAATGTGGTTTTCCCCCACATATGGGGTATCTGCTAACTCAGGAGAAATTGCACATCAAACTGCATGGTGAAATTTCTCCTGTTACCCTTATGAAAATGCAAAAGTGGGGGCTGAAAAACATTTTTGTGGGAAAAATGTGAAAAATTTATTTTTACGGGTCAATGTTATAAATTTCTGTGAAGCACCTGGGGGTTCAAGGTGCTCACCACACATCTAGATAAGTTCCCTGAGGGGTCTAGTTTCCAAAATGGTGTCACTTGTGGGGGGTTTCCACTGTTTAGGCACATCAGGGGCTCCCCAAATGCAACATGGCGTCCGCTAATTATTCAAGCAAATTTTACATTCAAAAAGTCAAATGGCGCTCCTTCCTTTCCGAACCCTGCCGTGCGCCCAAACTGTGGTTTTCCCCCACATATGGGGTATCTGCTTACTCAGGAGAAATTGCACAACAAATTTTGTGGTCCATTTTTTCCTGTTACCCCTGTGAAAATAAAAAAAATTGGGTCTAAAGTAACATTTTTGTGGAAAAAGTTAAATGTTAATTTTTTTCTTCCACATTCCAAAAATTCCTGTGAAGCACCTGAAGGGTTAATAAAGTTCTTGAATGTGGTTTTGAGCACCTTGAGGGGTGCAGTTTTTAGAATGGTGTCACTTTTGGGTATTTTATGTCATAAAGACCCCTCAAACTGACTTTAAATATGATGTGGTCCCTAAAAAAATGGTTTTGTAAATTTTGTTGGAAAAATGAGAAATCGCTGGTCAACTTTTAACCCTTATAGCTAGCTCCCCAATAAAAAAAAATTTTGGTTCCAAAATTGTGCTGATGTAAAGTAGACATGTGGAAAATGTTATTTATTAACTATTTTGTGTGACATATCTCTCTGATTTAAGGGCATGAAATTAAAATTTTGAAAATTGCAAAATTTTCAAAATTTTCGCCAAATTTCCCTTTTTTTCACAAATAAACGCAAGTGATATCAAAGAAATTTTACCACAATCATGAAGTACAATATGTCACGAAAAAACAGTCTCAGAATCAGGGGGATCCGTTGAAGCATTCCAGAGTAATTACCTCATAAAGTGACAGTGGTCAGAATTGTAAAAATTGACCTGGTCATTAACGTGCAAACCACCTTGGGTTGTAAAGGGGTTAAAGCTCGTTTACACGGGACTATGATTCATAGTAATTTTTGTTTCAGAGATCATTGCTCCTATGAAAACATCTGCCGATCAAATAAGTAACTGCAGATTTCTCATTTTAACACATCTTTTATTGAACCTTAAATTTATCATTTTCAACAGCACATTTCCTTGTGTTAACAGAAGGATGTACAGGCAAAAGTAATTAAAGTGAAAATTCTGAAAACGTTTGATCGCTCATATACACATACTGCCAATAATGGCTCCATGCACTAATCTACTTGCTATATAGTAGATTGGCGCTTGTTACTGGCAGGTTATCTGTCCGTATAAATGGACTTTTCCTAAATGTACTACTGTGGAAAGGTAGATATTGGACAGGTTTGGTGTTCATTAAGAAGGGAATCTGTCACCCCCTGGGACGTATACAACCTATTAATATGGGCATACAGGTGATAGAAATGTTAAACGAGTCCTCCCTGTATACCTCATATTAGCGGTCTTGTTGTTGAGAAATCTTATCTGTATGCTAATGATTTCTCTAGGTTCCGGGGCGTGAGACGCCAGGAAGAAATCTCTGCCTCCGGTCTTCGTTATCATACCACCCCACTCCCATCAGCGTTGCAGGGCCCTGTGACTTGTTTTCTGGCTCTGGAATCCCGCGCCTGTGCCCTGCAATAGCGCAATTATACAGTACCTATTCCGCCATTCTATGGGCACGGGCTTCAGCGTCTTCTGTGCAGGCGATGGCTTTCCCACAGATAAGGTGCTCTCCCCATTTCCTTCCTCCCTGCATAGTTAGGGGAATTAGAAATTGTATTATCTGTGACCATTCCTTTCTATATTCATACTACCATCCATATAAAACGTTTGAAACGCCATGTATGCTGGTGCGTAATCTATAAGTGATTTTTTTTTTTTAAATAATCTCTATTATGCCTCATTCAGACATTCATTTTTCAGATACGTCTTCTATCCATGGTTTTCACGCATTGAACACTTAACCATAATAATCTATGGTGCTGTTCACATGTCGATGTGTTTTTGCTGACCATGTATCCACAAAAAAATCATGGAGAAATGTCCGTTTTTGATTGGCGTCAAGGATCAAATTTACCCATACAAGTCTGTGGCAATGTATCTACTTATTTTTTCACGTGTGAAAATTACTAGTGAAATATTAATGGTAAAAACTGACACACAGACCAAACACCGATGAAACGTGGATTGTTTTATGCATATGTGAAAAATTACGGATGGCTGATTTGAAGCCTTATCCTGAGGAGGCGACTGTGATTGGTAACTGCCAGTATCACACGTCCCACTCAGAGATACTTTTCATTTGCTTGGGTTTACAATTATGAACATTGGTATTTCAGACTACTGCAAAGGAAATTAGCTTCCTGGTAACCCTACCAGACAATTGCTCCAGTAATATGGGTGGAATTAAAGAAATGTTAATACTTCTAGTCTTCTTGAATTATTCAAAATAACTTGCTTCATTAGGCACGTTGATTAATATAGTACTTGCCCAGTGTAGAGCCTTTGATTTTCTAAAGTTTCAGGAAGCTGTACCCCACTGTGACGGCTGATTCCTATCTTTAAACCACTATCCGGCTCTGTTTTCACATACACCATTTACATTTTCACTGTTTAACCTCTTTGTGTCACAGCTTTTATCCATAGACTGTGGGGGAATGTGTTTTCTTTTTTCTATTGATTTATGCAAATATTTCTATTCCTGCTGTATCTAAATTATCATATGAGAACAAGCTACAGTGCCTGTTTTTATAGTTTTAGGGTAGGTATTATTGATAAATTTAGATGATTATATTGGAATATTGCATGGCTAGTAGTGTCAAGGGACAAATCAGAAAAAAAGGCTATTAAGAATGTAGAAATTTCACTTTTTCCCTTATAATTCATTATATGAGACGACTATTAAAAAGCTCAGAGACTGTAGGACTGTTATATTTTTCCAGCAATTTAGTGTTGCTGCGTGTAGTGCCGGCGTCCCTGCCCTCTGCTAGGCAGGGACGCTGTTCCCCTCACCGCTCTGCTCCGTGCCCGGCGTCCCTCTCCCGCTCTGCTGGCAGCGCGCGCTCCTTCCCGGCCACTGTGCTTAGGGCGCGCGCGCGCGCCCTCCCTCCCTCTTAAAGGGGCCGCGTGCGCCGTCCTAAGGAGTCCCCGGCCAATGGCCGGAGGACTTTACCATATATAAGGCACCTCCTACAAAATGGAGGTGCCCGAGCAATGTTGTTGCACCGTTCTACTCTGCTTCAGCCCTCAGGTCCCTTGCCAGTTACCTGCCAGTTACCTGCCAGATTCCTGCCAGCTTGCTGTCCTAATCCTGCCTGATTTCCTGTTACCTGCCTGCCTGCCTGAGGTCCGACGGTCTGCCTTACAACTCCGGTCAGTCTGTCTAAGGACCAACTTGCCCGCTCACCTGGGAGCGCACATCAGCTACCTGCCTGCTTGCCTGAGGTCCGACGGTCTGCCTTACAACTCCGGTCAGTCTGTCTATGGACCAGCTTGCCCGCTCACCTGGGAGCGCTTCTCCGCTACCTGCCTGCTTGCCTGCCCGGAGGCTCCGCTGTCACGTGCTGTGACCACCAGCTATTCCAGACTCTTGCCCGCTCACCTGGGAGCGCTTCTCCGCTACCTGCCTGCTTGCCAGCCCGGAGGCTCCGCTGTCACGTGCTGTGACCACCAGCTATTCCAGACTCTTGCCCGCTCACCTGGGAGCGCTTCTCCGCTACCTGCCTGCTTGCCAGCCCGGAGGCTCCGCTGTCACGTGCTGTGACCACCAGCTATTCCAGACTCTTGCCCGCTTACCTGGGAGCGCTTCTCCGCTACCTGCCTGCTTGCCTACCTGGAGGCTCCGCCGTCACGTGCTGTGACCACCTGCTATTCCAGAGACTCTCGCTTGCTCACCTGGGAGCACACATCCTCCATCTGCCTTGCTAGCCTACCTGGAGGTTCAGCCATCACAGGTCGTACCTACCCTTTACCTAGAGACTGCCCCGGTCACTTGCCGTGACCTCCAGCCCGTTCTTCCAGAGACTGCCCCGGTCACTTGCCGTGACCTCCAGCCCGTTCTTCCAGAGACTACCCTGATCACTTGCCGTGACCTCCTGCCCGTACACCCAGAGACTGTCCCGGTCACCTGCTGTGACTGCCTGCCTGGTCGCCACCCGCTCCCTTACAAGGACTGCTCCCTTGTATAGTAGCCCAGAGGTTCCGCCTCCCAGACCCGTTACACTGCGAACCATAGGGCAGATTTATTAAAACTTTGTTTCCCATTGCATTCTCTTAGACATTTTCTTATAAGTTTTGATAAATGAGGCCTAAATACATTTTCCCAATTATGTATAGAAAAATATGGTGTGCGATACTCCAAAAAATGTGGTGAGACCTGCCATAAAAGGAACCGGTCATCAGGATTTAGTACTCTAAACTAACGGCATACATGAAAAGGTGCTCTAATGCTGATTTAATAATTATTTGCTTGCATATATCCATTTTGCTGCTTTAGAGAATGCCAAAACCTAAGATACAAACAAAATGACACTATACCCTGCAGTAAGTAAGTAAATAGTAATAGTACATATAAATAACATAGGGTCCTTAGTAAACACTGTATTTGATCAAAAAAGTGAAAGCCATCCCACCACGAGAAGGTCCCCAATCGAGGCTGTTCTATCCTCTAAGATAGAAGGCCCCTTTTTGAGCTAGGCATTTCATCTATATTGCTTCCTATGGGCCGGTGTCTGACACAGACGGGCTCCAGTCCTGCTCTGCCCCATCTACATTGAAGTCGTCTGAAACAAAGTGAGGTTTTAGTATTAGAGGAGTGGACCGTTCTGATTGGGTACACCTTGTCGCGGTGGGATGGCGGTCACGCTTTTTTGATCAAAACCAGTGTTTTCTAAGAACCCTATGTTATTTATATGTACTGTTACTATTTACTTACTGTAGGGTCTATGCTCATTTCTATTTAGGCAGGCAGCGGACCGCAAATAAGAAAGGCAGGAGAGTTGTCGGTGCAGTGCCCATACCACTACCATTGACATATAATTTCTAGGATAAATTGCTCTAAAAGTACAAAATGGATTTCCACAAATAAGGTAAGAATTTAATTGGCATCAGAGCGCCATTAGTTTGGGATCTAAAATGCTGATGACCGGTTCCTAGTCTGTAGACTACCAATGACCGACCCTGCTGCTATTCTGTGTATGGGGCCATTGAATTTCAACAACCGATCCTTTGTTTGGCAGTGAGATAAGCTGCTTCCAGAGAAGACTATTTTATAGGGAACACAGGAGCACTTGGCAGAGTCTAGCATTCCTGTGTATGGGGGGACTCAGAAGAAATGGCTGCTAGCAGATAGTGATATTATATTTATGAGAGTTTTTACTAAGCTTAACAATATCTATTGCTTCCTTTTAATCTACACAAAGTGGTGATAACCATTTTATATGCGAGCTGTGCAGTAATGGTGAAGAATAACAGAACTAGTTGCTTCCTCCAGAGCTCAGCGTTACTACTGACCCTATAGTGATACTACATCTAGTATAGGTTCTGTAGATTGGTAAAAGTACCTACAATTATGAACATGGCAGATGCGGTTCCTGCATGTCAGTGAGATTCTGGAAGCACACTTGGTTCACAGTTCTACCATGTTATTGCTATGATATTTCACTGTGCTGCCTTCATAATACTTTTGTTGTTATAAGGAAATTTGTCAGAACAAAACCTATTGGTGCAAATCTAAGGAAAAAGCAGCTTTTTGTCCATATATTAATTTTATTTGAAGCCTATGACTTAAACATGCAGTGTGACACGTAGTATACCCATAGTACAATGTGTTATATCAATGCTTTTAGTTTTCACCAAAGCTTTACAGAGGAAATATCATTCTTTTTGCTCTGTTTCTAGACCTTTGCTGGGTCAGTTTGTTTCCTGGAGGAACTATGACAATTCCCAAACATGATCTGTATGAACAAAATGCACCTTGTGATGGGTTTATCACTGTAATCTGAACACAGAGCTCCACAAAGAAAGCTTTTGGCTATGAAATAACCCAGCTTCTCATCACCCACAAAACAGCCCAATTATTGGCTTTTCCTCAGTGTTTGAATTATAGTATAATATAGAAATAATGCAACATATCAGGCTAAATTAATGGAAAAGATGTCCAGGCATGACTTTGTAAGGCACAGTGTTCATGTGATATGTTAGGTCTATTAAGCCATTTTTCCATCTACCGCATTTTACTATAAATCACCGTAAAAATATTTTACAGCATACTTTTCTGCAAATTACTTAAATGGGCAGATGTTAAAAAATACCTTGTTTTTTTGAAGAACAGACGTGCAGTTCCATGACTTTCCTCTTAGCCATTCAATTTAGCCCGTTATGTTCATTATTTGGTAGATAACAGCTGTAGTGCTTTTGCATTATTCTCTGTCAATATCTTAGTGGAATCATTGAAAGGACAATGTGGGAGCTGAGTTTAAAAGCCCTCCGAGATGTTCAATTTTATAAGTTCTGTTCTTCAGCACCACAATGAATGGCATAGAGCTACTTTAGGTGATTAAACCAGTGATCAATTGAGAACCATTAATTTCAGGAGGGCTTATTATATTTTCCATTTCTAATATGGGGATATACTGTATATAGTTGCACACACTCAGAGGGATAATTGTAGCCATTAACATTGATTGAATTTGGTTTACAAAATGAGACATTACTATTTCTTTGTATATATTTGCTACCTGACTTCTTATTTTATTTTCTGTTGGATGCAGAACTTGGTTTGCACATACAGTTTTAGTGGTCATTTTTACAGATCTGTCGTAATGGCTTTGATCAATTGAAAAACTGAAGGCAGAATCTGCATCCACAGTTTTGCTTGTTCATACAGAAAGCAAAATCCAAAAAGTATATGAAAATATGTAACAAGTTGCAGTCACTATTTGGCTCTCACGTCATATAATTGCATGGAATACTTAGTGTTAATTGATTAAATATGTGGCATTATTCACACAAGCATAGCAAATGGTATTTAATAGCAGTCAATGGCAGAATGAATAGTGAATCAATAGTGTATTGTTGAAATATTAAAGGGGTTTTCCACTGGATTTTGGTGATAACTTATAGAATGGTGGGGGTCTGGCCTCTGGGACCACCACCAATCATCAGAACTCTGCACTTTTATCCTTTTTAGAATAGAGCTGCATATGCATGATCATTGCTCCATTGATTCTCTACGGGGCTGAGAGAAGCACTTGGCGGCACCATAGGGAGTGGATGGAGCAGAGGTCAAGCATGCACACTGTCACTCCATTTTTACTGGGATAAAAGTACCCCATTCTGGCGATCAGTGGAGGTCCCAGCAGTCGGAACCCCAACTGATCTCTGATTTTTCACCTATATCCTATGGATAAATGATAGCTTATCTTCGCTCTACAACCCCTTTAATATCACAACAATGTAACAGTTTAAATGGTTAAAGCAATGTTCACATCATGTATGCCCCATGCAAATAGCAACTATAGTCTTCTCTGTAGCAAATGCATGCCACAAATCTGTATTGCAGTATCTAGTCTGCTATACTATTTAGTTCACAAAGAAACATGCATGAATACGTTTTGTCATCTATGTATCTTTGTAAAATATCCTGTTAGAGGAATTTGAAGTGTGCTTCATCTTTTAACCGAAAAACGCTTTTCCAAAATAAGAAATAACTGGGCCATTTGGTTGAAATGTTATATATTAATAAAATACACCCCTATTAAATCCTCCACGTTCTAGCACCTTTGGCTTTTGTATGCTGTTCTGTAATGATGCCGGACAATACTACCAAAGTAACCACTGCAGGCATTTACAGGCCAGTGATTGGCTGCAGCACAGTAAACAAAGTCTATTGGGGGTGCAGTGGTGCTCGAATGCTGGAATTTTTCACATGAGTAATGGGCCTTTAATAATTTCATGACATTTTTAGGCTAGGTTCACATTGTGTTTGCCACTATGTTCAGTGGCTCCATCGGGCCTTACGTTTGAACTACTGAAAAATGGGATTCGGGCGTATACACCGATGGAGCCATTGACTAGAATGATGCAGGCAGAGTCACCATGTGCACTGTCATGCATCGGTTTCAGCTGCATATGCCTAATTGAAGCAGGCAGCGAGACGTAGTCTGCTGTCCACCTCCAATAGGCATACTTGGAAAAGAGATAGGATCATGATGCCCTGGGGAAAAATGGCAAGCATAACCTGTTTTGCTGGGAAATATTGGTTCTTATAGATAACATTCTTACAGATCAAGTACACCCATTCATGGCATCAGTATTCCCGAAAAGCAGCTGTGTCTGCGAAGGATAATGCACTCCGTCACGCTGCAAGAATTGCTCAGGAACGGTTTCAGAAACAATACAAATAGTTCATTGTGATCACTTGGAGTCCAATTTCCCAGATTAATCTGATCAAACATCTGTGGGATGTACTGTAAAAACAGTTATGTCTTATGGGGGTCTCACCTCACAAGTTGCAGGACTTAAAGAGGACCTGACACCATATAGTTACATAGGTTGAAAAAAGACCTAGGTCCATCAAGTTCAACCTTTCTCCACAAATTACACATTTTTGTCACTAAACTATCTGTAACCCGCCATGTTATGTGTACTGAGTCTACAATTACTACGTCTTGTGGTCGGCTTTCCGCAGTCTGACTGCTCTGACTGTAAAGAACCCTTTCCTATTTAGCTACCGAAATCGCGTTTCTTCCACCCGTAATGAGTGCCCCTGGTCCTTAGTATGGTCTTTGGAAGGAATAAGTCATGTGCTAGTCCTTTTCACTGACCACACATGTATTTATACATATAAATAATTCTGAGGCGTCTTTTTTCTAAGCTAAACAAGCCCAACTTTTCCAACCTCTCATCATATGAGAGGCCTTCCATTCCTTGTAATAATCTAGTTGCCCGCCTTTGAACTGACTCTAACTTCTGAATATGCTTTTTAAAATGTGGAGCTCAAAACTGCATCTCACATTTTAGATGTGGCCTTACAAGTGATTTATAGAGGGGTAACAATGCGTTGTGATCACAGGTTTTTTTCTCTTTTTATACATCCTAAAATCTTGTTTGCTTTTGCGACGGCTGCTTGACATTGAGTACTGCTGCTCAGCTTACTTGTAACCAGAATACCCAAGTCCTTCTTCTCTTCTGTAGTCCCGAATATACGCCCATTTAATGTATATGCAGCAATAGGATTACTCCGTCTTAGGTGCATTACTCAACATTTTTCAACATTAAACCTCATTTGCCAAGTGTTTGCCCATTAAGTCATCTTCTTCAGATCGCTTTGTAATATGGTAATGTCACGGTCAGATTTTAACATCTTACATAGTTTGGTGTCGTCACCAAAAACACTTTACTCTCAATCCCATCCACTAGGTCATTAATAAAGAGGTTAAAAAGAATGGGTCCTAGCACAGATCCCTGCAGTCCCCACTGCTGACTATATCCCACTACTGACTATATCCCATTTAGACTGACTGCTGTCTATATCCCACTGCTGACTATATCCCACTGCTGACTATATCCCACTGCTGACTATATCTCATTTAGACTGACTGCTGACTATATCCCACTGCTGACTATATCTCATTTAGACGAACTGCTGACCATATCCCACTGCTGACTATATCCCACTGCTGACTATATCCCACTACTGACTATATCCCATTTAGACTGACTGCTGTCTATATCCCACTGCTGACTATATCCCACTGCTGACTATATCCCACTGCTGACTATATCTCATTTAGACTGACTGCTGACTATATCCCACTGCTGACTATATCTCATTTAGACGAACTGCTGACCATATCCCACTGCTGACTATATCCCACTGCTGACTATATCCCACTACTGACTATATCCCATTTAGACTGACTGCTGTCTATATCCCACTGCTGACTATATCCCACTGCTGACTATATCCCACTGCTGACTATATCTCATTTAGACTGACTGCTGACTATATCCCACTGCTGACTATATCTCATTTAGACGAACTGCTGACCATATCCCACTGCTGACTATATCCCACTGCTGACTATATCCCACTGCTGACTATATCCCACTGCTGACTATATCCCACTGCTGACTATATCCCACTGCTGACTATATCCCACTGCTGACTATATCCCACTGCTGTCTATATCCCACTGCTGACTATATCTCATTTAGACTGACTGCTGACTATATCCCACTGCTGTCTATATCCCACTGCTGACTATATCTCATTTAGACGAACTGCTGACCATATCCCACTGCTGACTATATCCCACTGCTGTCTATATCCCACTGCTGTCTATATCCCACTGCTGTCTATATCCCACTGCTGTCTATATCCCACTGCTGACTATATCCCACTGCTGTCTATATCCCACTGCTGTCTATATCCCACTGCTGTCTATATCCCACTGCTGACTATATCCCACTGCTGACTATATCCCACTGCTGACTATATCCCACTGCTGCCTATATCCCACTGCTGACTATATCTCATTTAGACGAACTGCTGACCATATCCCACTGCTGACTATATCCCGATGCTGACTATATTCCACTACTGACTATATCCCATTTAGACTGACTGCTGACTATATCCCACTGCTGATTATATCTCATTTAGACTGACTGCTGACTATATCCCACTGCTGACTATATCCCACTGCTGACTATATCCCACTGCTGACTATATCCCACTGCTGACTATATCCCACTGCTGACTATATCCCACTGCTGACTATATCCCACTGCTGTCTATATCCCACTGCTGACTATATCCCACTGCTGACTATATCCCACTGCTGACTATATCCCACTGCTGACTATATCCCACTGCTGACTATATCCCACTGCTGACTATATCTCATTTAGACTGACTGCTGACTATATCCCACTGCTGTCTATATCCCACTGCTGTCTATATCCCACTGCTGTCTATATCCCACTGCTGACTATATCCCACTGCTGACTATATCCCACTGCTGACTATATCCCACTGCTGACTATATCCCACTGCTGACTATATCTCATTTAGACGGACTGCTGACCATATCCCACTGCTGACTATATTCCACTACTGACTATATCCCATTTAGACTGACTGCTGACTATATTCCACTGCTGATTATATCTCATTTAGACTGACTGCTGACTATATCCCACTGCTGACTATATCCCACTGCTGACTATATCCCACTGCTGACTATATCCCACTGCTGACTATATCCCACTGCTGACTATATCCCACTGCTGACTATATCCCACTGCTGACTATATCCCACTGCTGACTATATCCCACAGCTGACTATATCCCACTGCTGACTATATCCCACTACTGACTATATCCCACAGCTGACTATATCCCACTGCTGACTATATCCCATTTAGACTGACTGCTGACTATATCCCACTGCTGACTATATCCCACTGCTGATTATATCTCATTTAGACTGACTGCTGACTATATCCCACTGCTGACTATATCCCACTGCTGACTATATCCCACTGCTGACTATATCCCACTGCTGACTATATCCCATTTAGACTGACTGCTGACTATATCCCACTGCTGACTATATCCCACTGCTGACTATATCCCACTGCTGATTATATCTCATTTAGACTGACTGCTGACTATATCCCACTGCTGACTATATCCCACTGCTGACTATATCCCATTTAGACTGACTGCTGACTATATCCCACTGCTGACTATATCCCATTTAGACTGACTGCTGACTATATCCCACTGCTGACTATATCCCATTTAGACTGACTGCTGACTATATCCCACTGCTGACTATATCCCACTGCTGACTATATCCCATTTAGACTGACTGCTGACTATATCCCACTGCTGATTATATCACATTTACGACTACTCTGTTTCCTGTTTTTTAGCCAGGTCAAAAAGTGTTCAGTTTTTGTTCATATTTTATTCCGGCAACTCTTTTGAGTATTATACTTTTTATTTTTTTTAAATAAACCATATAGTTCCAGGGATACAGGCCTTTTCATGTAGTGATCATTTTTATAGTCTTTTCTCACAGAGTAATATTACAGAGCAGCCTACAGACACGTCCCCCGAGAATCTGTGAGCAACGCCCCATTGTAAAGAGCATAAATGTTAGCACTAAATATAAAGGCCCGTATCTCAGGAGCCGTGTGGTAGATTTTAAAAATTAAAAATGTAGAAGACTCAAGGGAGCAGCAGTAATTAAATAAGTGTCAAAAACTGAACACTTCTAACCTGGTGACAGATCCTCTTTAAAGGGTCTGTAGTAGTGTTGAGCCACCCCCGTAGTGTTCGAGTTCGGTTCGTCGAACACCCGTGTGTTCGTCGAACTGTTCGTCGAACACCTTCGAACACCGTTAAAACCAATGGCAGGCAAACAAAAACACATAGAAACACATAGAAAACACCTTCAAAGGTGTCCAAAAGCTGACAAACTGCTCAGAAGACACAACTAACACATGGAAAAGTGACAAGTACATATAGTCATGCGAAAATAAAAGAGGTGGAGGAGTAAAAGGAGGGGGAGACACAGATATAGGCATGTCATGCCCTTCTAAAATCCAAAAAGTGAGAAGCCGACACGGCCAGTCCGCTCCTGCCCGTGCCACCTCCGTGTCGCCGGGTTTGTGCCAGAGCCGCGGTGAACCCTGATGGCCAGCCCCCCTCTCCCAATACTGGTGCCTGTCCGCTGGTGGGTCGAGCGAGCCCCCCTGTGGTGGAGGCAGCTCTAAGCTTTTTAATTTAAATTGTCTCTCTAATTTGAATGAATACACTTTAAATCCATTTACAAGGATCTATTGGAGGGCAAGTCTCATGCCAGCAGCCGCGTAATTCCAGCTCCAGTAGCGTCCACTAAAGCTGCTGCAGTTAAAAAGCTTTTATAAGGATCGAGCTCGGCTGTCCACCGCAAGGCATCCTACTGCCAGTCCCAGCCCCTATGCCTTGGGGTGCCTCCTGATGCTCTTCACTGAGTATCCCATGGTCCCGAAGCATTTCCTTTGAAAAAATTAAGTGTCTAAACTACAGGTGGTGTAGCTTGCTTAACAGCCGGGATAATCCGCTGACTAGCAGACGCTGCTACTAGGCACAAAGTATTTCCTGGGCTAGATGCAGTTAAAAATTTGTAATTAGATACTCTCGTTGGATGCTGAGAAAGCATTCCATAGAGTCTCCTGGCACGCCATATATGATTCTCTTAAAAAGCTTGGGGTAGGGGTCTAGGGGACCCTTTTATAGCCAAAATCACGGCCCTGTATCGCAATACGTCACCTAGGCTGAAGATAAATGGAACTGTAGCACCCTGAGGGCTCGGTTGCTACAGACGTATTGCACCTCACCCAGAGGTGTGATATCTCACTCTCAGGTAAGGATGGAGTGTGGATCAGGACCCGACACCTGCATGCATTACACCACATTGCCGTGGGGCAGGGCGACCAATATGCCCCTGAGATGGGCACGACAGTCCCTGTCCCTGGCTGGAGTGGGGGGAGGGAACACTGAGGAAGGGGAACCCTGTAGTGCAGGAGCAGGGAGGAAGCAGTTCCTGGGTGCATTGAGAAGGGAGTATAAAAGGTGGGCACCATCTTAGTTCAGTGCAGAGAAGTCTGAGCAGAAGTGGCAGGGAGCAGGGGCTCTGCATGAGCTCTGCTCCGGAGGCGGGCCTAGTAACAGAGGCCCAGGCCTGGAAGAGGGTGAAGGAAGGAAGAGGAGCGGAGAAGGCTCCAGGAACGAGGAATGAAGGGATCCCAGGGGTGCGGACGGGCGAGTCGCCACCGCACGCCCGAATCCACCTGCGTGGAGGGGTCAGGCCAAAGGGGGAGACCGGTCCCCGAACTAGTGGAGGCAGGAAACGAGCCTCAGCTAGAAACCGGAGGCTGTGACATTTTATGTGGCGCAGCCCCTCGCTACACCCGCTAGGAAGGCACCACATAGGGTCAGGGAAACTGGCGCCAAGTTTACCAAGAGGAGGCCCGAGGCAGCCGGACAGAAGTGTTGGTAAGAAAGGCCAGACAAAGGACACACAAAGGGGGTCCTGTGAAGTGCTCCAAAGTTATCTGGGAGTTGTCTGAGCCCCTCACCTGGTGAGCACAGTACGACGTGGGCAGCCGTTACCTGCAGACGTGGTCTGGATAATAAGAACTGTGAGTAAAGGCCCTGGACTGCATCACTGACTCCGTGTCGTTACTGCTGCTGCCCTGCACCATCACCCCCATCCTCCGCATACACTGCCCTGAGGCTATACTCCTCCCGTGGGGAGTTATGCTACGCTCTGCTGCACCCACAACACCAGCCTCAGCGGTCTGCCCTGTAGCGGCGGTTCACTCTGACCGCAATCCACGGGTGGCGTAGTCGGACATTTAAACATCAAAACCACATAAATAGTTCCGCCACTGGTTTGACCGCCCTGAGCCACGGAACCGGGTCGCCGCCACGAAGACTACAACCACCAGCATCCACCAAAAAGGGTCCGGCTCCGGGTGTCCCAAGGTCCAGGGGGTGCGTCAGAACATTTTCATCACCTTTCACAATCACCAATGGGACAAGGCAGGGATGTCCTCTGTCCCCTCTCTTATACATCCTAGTGACGGAGCACCTGCTCTCATCAATTCGCCATAACCCCAATATTAGGTGGATTGAGGTGGGAGGCACCGAGTACAAGTGCTCTCTATTTGCTGATGATGTCCTAGTATATATCACTCAATCACATATATCCATCCATGCTGTTATGGCTGAAATAGATCACTTTGTTACATGGTAAAATTTTAAAATCAATGCAGCGAAGTCTGAGGCCCTCGATGTCTCCCTCCCCAAATCCATATAGGATTCCATCCAGTCCAACTTTCCCTTTGCCTGGCCCTCACAGGGTATCAAATACTTAGGAATTCCTATTCATAGAGACCTCTCCCATCTATGTTATCTTAATTTTGGGCCCTTTATTGAACAATTCCATACAGACCACGGTTGGCAAGTTAGAACTGTAAGATTCACTACGTGAACCGCTGGTGTTTTGTGGAAAAGCACATGTACACCGCGTTCCAAATTATTATGCAAAAAGTGTTTAGGAGTGATAAGGGAAGAATTTGTTTGTTTGTCAGTTAAACTCATTGATGGTGATGTGTGTCAGGGCTCTTTATATCACTGTAAGCAATTGCAGACACCTCTGCTAATTAGTTTGGCAGGTGTGTCCAATGAAAGGCAAGACTACTTAAGAAGGCTCTCTCACATTATTAAGCAGCCTACATTTTCTGCCAAAATGGGAAAGAAAAAGGATGTGTCGGCTGCTGAGAAGCAACAAATTGTGGAGTGTTTAGGTCAAGGCATGACTACAATCAACATTGTGCGATGATCAGGATGAAGTGTCTTGGCAATCAAGAAGTATGTAGCTGATTCACAGTACACACGTGTGCGTGCTGATAAGGGCAAATTGAGGACTCTTTCCTACAGGCAATTACGTCAGGTTGAAAGAGCAGCGGCAAAAAAGCCTTGTCATAGCAGCAGACAAGTTTTTGAAGCTGCTTGTGCCTCCAACGTCTCCCGAACAACAAGATGCAGGGTCCTTCAGAGGTTTGCAGCTGTGCATACGCCATCCTGTCGACCTCCTCTATCCACTTCACACAAGCAGAAACGGCTCCAGTGGGCCAAACATTACATGAAGACTGATTTCAAAACTGTTTTGTTCACGGATGAGTGCCGTGCAGCGCTCGATGGTCCAGATGGATGGAGTGGAGGATGGCTGGTTGATGGACACCCCACGCAAACACGGCTACAGCGCCAACAAGGAGGGGGTGGAGTAATGTTTTGGGCTGGAATCATGGGGAGAGAGATTGTCGGCCCCTTTAGGATCCCTGAAGGCGCTAAAGATGAACTCCATAATGTATGTGGATTTTCTCAAACAGCACTTCCTGCCATGGTTCAAGAAGAAGAACCGTGTATTTCACAGCAAGATCATTTTTCTGCATGATAATGCACCATCTCATGCTGCACATAAAACATCTGCATCTCTGGCTGATATGGGCATAAAAGGGGACAAACTTATGGTGTGACCCCCATGCTCCCCTGACCTCTACCCCATTCAGAACCTTTGGAGCATCATTAAAAGGAGTGTCTATGATGGCGGGAGGCAGTTCACATCTAAGCAACAGCTCTGGGAGGGTATTCTGTCCTCATGCAAAACAATTGAAGCAGAAACCATCCAAAACCTGACAAATACAATGGACGAGAGAGTTCAGAAGCTCCTTTCGAACAAGGGGTCCTATGTGAAAATGTAACATCACCTAGAATAAAGTTTTGAGTTGAAAACTGTTTGATTTCAGTTTCTAACAACCTGCTAATGCTTATAATTTCAAAAATGACCATTTTTTTGGTCTTTATTAAAATGAAAAGGTTGATCGAAAAGTTTGGGGGATCTAAGAGTGTGGCAACCCAGTAGTCATGATTACTTCGAATTCTGACAATATGAGGGTCATGCTGCAGGTAGTGCAGCAAGAAGGCACTTATGTGTCTTGCGCATCTCGGAGCCCCAAAATTATTTTCCGGGCTAGATGCAGCTAAAAATTATTTTTAATTTTAAATCTGGTGGAGCTTATTATAGATAGCCTAATAGGATCAGTGCTGCACACTGCTACAAAGCCCAAATTATTTTCCAGTCAAGATACAGATAAACATGATTAGTAATTTGAAAGCTTAAAACGTTTGGTAGGGTGATTTTAACCAATCATCAAGCTTTTACTCTCCCCAGGATGACACAGGGGTAGAAAAGTCGTTTCGGATCCATGATTTGTTCATCTTTATGAACGTGAGTCTGTCTACATTATCAGTGGAGAGCCGCGTGCGCTTATCTGTCAGCACACCACCAGCAGCGCTGAACACACGTTCAGACAGAACGCTGGCTGCGGGGCATGACAAGATCTCCAAGGCGTAAGTGGCTAGCTCCGGCCATTTATCCAGATTGGAAGCCCAAAAAGAGCAAGGGTCCAGTGACACAGTCGTGGCTTCAATGTTTACTTGGAGATACTCCTGTACCATCGTCTCTAGGCGTTGACTATGTGTCAGCCTTCTTGTCTCCTGTGGCCTTGCAAAGGATGGGCTAAAAAAGTGGTGAAATGATTCCGCAAAATTGATGTTACCAGCAGATACTGTGGTTCTGTTACGGTTTGAGTGCTGAACACTTGACGGTCCCACGGTTGGCAAGTTGGAACTGTGAGATTCACTACGTGCACCACTGGTATTTTGTGGAAAAGCACATGTAAGATTCTGCAACAGTCTCTGCTGATACTCCTGCATGCGTGCATCCCTTTCTATGGCAGGAATAATTTCTGCAAATTTACTTTTGTACCGGGGATCTAACAGTGTGGCAACCCAGTAGTCAGGATTATTACTAATTCTCACAATTCGAGGGTCATGTTGCAGGTAGTGCAGCAAGAAGGCACTCATGTGTGTTGCGCATCCAGGAGCACCAAGTCCCTGTTGTGTTGGTGGCGAGGTAACAATCATGCTTCCTTCCTCTGTCCTCTCCCCCCAACCTCGCACAACAGAAATGTGATCAAGGTCTCCCTCATCTGATGAGTCTTCCATCAGTTCGTCCTCCACTTCTTCCTGGGCTCCTGCACCTTCCTCACTAGTTTGGCTGCTACCATGCGCCCTGGTAAAACCATCTCCCCCACCCTCACATGCCTGCCGCCTTGGTGCTGCCGACCTTCTGGACCTTGCAGATGTTAGCCCTTCCGCATACAACTCCTCCTCCTCTACTTCCTCCACCTCCTCTTGTGCCACCACCTGACTCCGAATTCTGTTTAACATGTGCTCCAGCATGTAAATCACCGGAATAGTCATGCTGATAATGGCATCGTCAGCACTAAACATCTTCGTCGCCATTTCAAAACTGTGCAGAAGGGTGCATAGGTCCCTGATCTGAGACCACTCCTCCAGCGTGATTTGCCCCACCTCTGAATCTCGTTGGCCCAGGCTATACGTCAGAACGTATTGCACCAGGGCTTGTCGGTGCTGCCACAGTCGCTGCAACATGTGCAGAGTTGAATTCCACCGGGTAGGCACATCGCATTTTAGCCGGTGAAGTGGCAGGCCCAACGACTTCTGTAGAGATGTAAGTCGCTGAGCTGTGGGATGCGAACGGCGGAAGTGAGCACACAGCGACCGTGCCCTCTGCAGAAGGCCATCTAGTCTGGGATAGTGGGCTAAAAATTGCTGGACAACCAGGTTCAACACGTGAGCCATACAAGGCACGTGTGTGACATTGCCCCGGCGAAGGGCCGCACCCAGGTTTGCAGCATTGTCGCACACGGCCTTCCCTGGTTTCAGGTCCAGTGGAGACAACCATTCATGAAATTGGTTCTCCAGAGCTGACCACAACTCCTCAGCTGTGTGACTCACATTTCCCAGACATTTCAATGTAAAAACCGCCTGATGACGTTGAGCCCTACTGCCAGCATAGTAAGGAGGTGTGCAGGATCCCTTCTGCGCAGTTAGAAAGCTTGTGGCATGACCAGACAGGCTTTGGGTGCAGGTGGAAGACCGAGAGGAGGTTGAGGAGGCAGAAGCAGTGGAGGAACTTTGACATAAAGAGGATTGACGCACAACTCGTGGGGACAGCAGCCCCTTGTCCTGCTGTCACCATAGTTACCCAGTGCCCAGTCAGCGACATGTAACGCCCCTGTCCATGCCTACTCGTCCAAGTGTCTGTGGTGAAATGCACCCTGTCACACACAGAGTTTCTCAAAGAAGCGGTGATGTTGTGTGCGACATGCTGGTGGAGCGCAGGCACACCTTTCTTTGAGAAGTAGTGCCGACTGGGCATCTGGTACTGGGGCACTGCGACGGACATAAGGTCTCGAAAATCCTCTGTGTCCACCAGGCGGAAAGGCAGCATTTCTGTAGCCAAGAGCTTGCAGATGGTGAAATTCAACCTCTTAGCTTTCTCATGGCTAGGAGGAAATGGTCTTTTACTTGTCCACATCTGAGGGACCGAGGGCTGGCTATTGTGCTTAGACGGGGTTGATAAGGGTGTCCCCGGCAATCTGCCGGTCTGTGAGGAAGATGCAGGCGGACATGTTAGGTTGCCTTCATCCAAAGGTGGTGCTATCGATGTCGGACAGCGCTCAACACCAGCTGGTGTTACCACCTCCAAAGAAAATGATGACCTGCCAATCACGCTGGCTGTTGCGGGTAAAGAGGTGGCAGGTCTGCGCCCCAAAACAGGTGTGACTGCTGTCCCCCCAGTCACAGAGGATGAAGAGGCCGCGGATGCACAAGATATGGCAGACGGTGGTTGGCCCGGCCGGCTAGGCCGCATTGTAGCACACTGAGCTTCCCACTGCAACTTATGCTTCATGTCCATGTGCCGGTTCATGCATGAAGTACTCAAACTATGTATTTTTTGGCCTCTACTTAGCTTTTGCTGACAAATGTTACAGATAACACGAGTTGGGTCATCTTTATCGATCTGAAAAAATGCCCAGGCTATGCAAGGCTTAGCACCCATGCGACCTGAAGAGCCACCACGACTTGTGGTGAGAGGCAGAGTTGTGTTTGAGGATGCAGTTGTTGACGTGCTTCCAGTACTACGTCTCTGTCCAGGAAGGCGCAACCTGACCTCGTCGTCACTAGCATCTTCCTCCACCTCCTCTGCTGACCTCATCTCTTGGCTGACTGTGGGTTGACAGTAAGTGGGATCTCCGACCTCATCATCATCACCCTGTGCGTTATCACACCCGTCGTCCTCAGAGCCAACCTGTTCCTGCCCTGACAAAAAACTAAAGTTGTCGCTCCAATCAGGTATTTGAGTCTTATCATCGTCTTCCTCATTGTCTCCACCAACAGGAGTTACAGTTTGGGAATGAATGTCTACATTATGGTCAGAACCTTCTGCGTCTGGTCCTGGATCCGACTCATAAAGATTCTGGGCATCAGTGCATATCATTTCCTCGTCTGGATTCACAGAAGCGCTGGAGTCGACCTCTGATTCCCAGGCTATAGTATGAGTAAACAGCTCTGCAGACTCAACCATCTGTTCTACCTCATACTCAGACGGGCAGCTGGAGATTTGGGAGCTGTGAGGAAGCAAGTGCGATTTGGGTGACACCTTTGAGGACTGGAGTATTTGTGATGTTGAAGTTGATGTGGAGGAGAGCCCACTTAAAGGAGCACTTGATATCCGTTGAAGCACCTGCTGTTTTTGTGCCTCATCTGGAATTTGTAGCGATTGGCGTGGCCGTAAGAAAGGGATCTTATCACATTGTCCGCTAAAAGAAGTAGACATTTTAGTTTGGCTGGAAGATGGTCTTTCTTCTGCAGATGTTACTGTTGCTTTAACACCTACCCCACGGACACAACCTTTTTTCCCCTTCCCAACACGCCTATTCCCCTTTCCACCAGCAGCAGGCCTTTTTCCACTCATTTTGGTGGTTAACTAATTCACAACTCTGGAGTTGTTTGCACAAAAAAACAATGGATGGTAACCGAGCAGAGCTGAGTGGCCAAACTGTGGTATTAGGCCAAAACTATTGGCTGGGTTAGATGCAGAAAAAAATTATTTTGAATTTGCAACCTGATGGAGGTCAGTATAGATGGACTAATAGAGAAAGTCCGACACACTACTAGAAGGCCAAATATTTTTTCAGAGCTAGATGCAGAAAAAAATTATATTCAGTTTGCAACCTGATGGAGGTCAGTATAGATGGACTAATAGAGAAAGTCCGACACACTACTAGAAGGCCAAATATTTTTTCAGAGGTAGATGCAGAAAAAAATATATTCAGTTTGCAACCTGATGGAGGTCAGTATAGATGGATTAATAGAACAAGACCCACACACAGCTAGAAGCCCAATATTTTTTCAGAGGTAGATGCAGAAAAAAATATATTCAGTTTGCAACCTGATGGAGGTCAGTATAGATGGACTAATAGAACAAGTCCCACACACTGCTAGAAGCCCAAATATTTTTTCAGAGGTACTGTAGATGCAGATAAAAATTAGTTTTAATTTGCAACCTGATGGAGGTCAGTATAGATGGACTAATAGAATGATGCTATGCCCAAAAGATTTTACTTCACTAGGTGCAGTAAAAAAATTGGTATTCTATACACAGGTGGTATATCTTGCAACACAGATAGGCTACTCCACTGACTAACACACTCTGCAATAGGCCAAAAAGGATTAGCTTTGCTAGATTCAGCCAAATGCTGTGAAAAAAACTTGCACAGCACTGGCACAGACCTGCCTGGCAAAAACTGATCGGAACTGATGTAACCTAGTCCTGAAAAGGACTGCAATTACAATTAGTCTTTACTCCCACAACCGATCTATTTAAGAGCACAGACCTCCCTGATAAAAGTCGTAGGAAATGCTGTAACCTAGTCCTTAAAAGGACTGCAATCACAACTATTCCCTACTCCCAAGCTATCTGTATATTTGTGCGAAAATTGGCTTGAAATTAACAAGGTATAGCGCACAGAGCAACAGCGGTGCCGTCTAACACGCAGCTGCAGCAGTGAGAAAATGGTGGCGACGGGGAAAATGGCTTGGTCTTATAGGGCAAGGACATGTGACATACACTGCCAATGACACATGCCCTTGCTTGTGTGAAAAAAAGCACTTCGCTCCGTGTGTGCGCTGCTGATAGGCTGACAGATTGCACCTCCCCACTGTAAATGCGGGAAAGAGAAAAAAAATGGAGATCTTCATTGTTCCTGCAGAGATCCATCCCCTGCCCCTCCCCCCACCCCGCTGTACACTCAAACTGCGTATTAACATTAATTTTCATCATTACTGAGAAAAAATCCAGTTATGATTTTGGTGCACGAACAGTTATCGAACATAACCTCGAACAGCCGAATTTTTCTCAAATTGTTCGTGTTCGCCGAACGGCTCGAACACCGCCCAAAACAGCTCGAATTTGAGATTGGCGAACAGTTCGAGTAGAACAACGCTCATCTCTAGTCTGTAGCTCATGTCTTGAGACCAAATACCACAGGGCATTTCTTCATAGGTCAGAGCTGTTTTGGTGTTAATATTAGGCAGGTGGTTTCAGCTTTATGACTGTTAATGTGTAAGCACGGGAACATTGTGAGTAGACATGACAGTTATAGGGACCAACAAATAGTCTCTCTTGTCACTTTGCTTACTATCAATAATCAAAACGTGTGCTAGATTATGGCTGACTTTTACAGATGCCAAATGTCTGTAACTCGGTATTAAGCTTCCATCCTGTTACTAAATTGTGAAGTGCCCGTTTCAATGGTTTTGTCCTTGTGCCATCTGGATAGTTGCAATTGCAGACATCACAGAAGTGACCTCTTAAATCTAGAAGTCCATTATGGATTTGGTAGTGTTACACTGGTGTCAGGGGGTCTGGTCTGAGAAAAGTACATTAAAGCTAATGCATCACCTGCTGTCATTTGCCTTCACTGTTTTTGGGATAACCCCTCCTTAATAAGATAAAACAGATATTGCTTGCTTTATTGGCAGATGCCTTGTATTCCTTTTACTATATTGCCTGCCATTACAGGAAAACAAAGCATTTCATTTACTGGGAAATAAGTAATTAGGTTATTAATCACTCAAAGTGGAAAGTTGGTGTTATTTCATTGAATATATGTTGGTGGTATTTGGTACTTAGAAAAGTGTGAGTATATATAAAGATTTATAATTTATTCATTCATTGAAACACTAGGAATGCTAAATGTTTGCCAAACAAAATTAAGTGCTAAGTAATAAATGAGATGATAATATACAATATCTTATCTGCATACATAGTACAGTGCTTCTCACAAAATTAGAATATCATCAAAATTATTTCAGTTCTTCAATTCAAAAAGTGAAACTCATATATTATATAGAGTCATTACAAACAGAGTGATCTATTTCAAGTGTTTATTTCTGTTAATGTTGATGATTATGGCTTACGGCCAATAAAAACACAAAAGTCATTATCTCATTAAATTAGAATAATTAGCAAAAACACCTGCAAAGGCTTCCTAAGCATTTAAAAAGGTCCCTTAGTCTGTTTCAGTAGGCTCCACAATCATTGGGAAGACTGCTGACTTGACAGATGTCCAGAAGGCAGTCATTGACACTCCACAAGGAGGGTAGTAAGCCACAAAAGGTCATTGCTAAAGAAGCTGGCTGTTAACAGAGTGCTGTATCCAAGCATATTAATGGAAGGTTGAGTGGAAGGAAAAAGTGTGGTAGAAAAAGATGCACAAGCAGCCGGTATAACCGCAGCCTTGAAAGTATTGTTAAGAAAAGGCCATTCAAAAATTTGGGGGAGATTCACAAGGAGTGGACTGCTGCTGGAGTCATTGCTTCAAGAGTCACCACACACAGACGTATCCAGGACATGGGCTACAAGTGTCGTATTCCTTGTGTCAAGCCAATCATGACCAATAGACAACGCCAGAAGCGTCTTACCTGAGCCAAGGAGAAAAAGACCTGGACTGTTGCTCAGTGGTCCAATGTGTTGTTTTCAGATGTAAGTAAATTTTGCATTTCATTTGGAAATCAAGGTCCCAGAGTCTGGAGGAAGAGTGGAGAGTCCACAATCCAAGCCGCTGGAGGTCTAGTGTTAAGTTTCCACAATCAGTGATGGTTTTGGGAGCCTTGTCATCTGCTTTTATAAGTCCACTTTGTTTTATCAAGACCAAAGTCAGCACAGCCGTCTACCAGGACATTTTACAGCACTTCATGCTTCCCCCTCTGCCGACAAGCTTTATGGAGATGGAAATTTCATTCTCCAGCAGGACTTGGCACCTGTCCACACTGCCAAAAGTACCAATACCTGGTTTAAAAACAGTATCACTGTGCTTGATTGGCAGCAAACTCGCCTGACCTTAACCCCATAGAGAATCTATGGGGTATTGTCAAGAGGAAGATGAGACACCAGACCCAACAATGCCGATGAGCTGAAGGCTGCTATCAAAGCAACCTGGGCTTCCATAACACCTCAGCAGTGCCACAGGCTGATCGCCTCCATGCCACAACACATTGATGCAGTAATTGATGCAAAAGTAGCCCCGGCCAAGTATTGAGTGCATTTACTAAACATACATTTCAGTAGGACAACATTTCGGATTTTGAAAACATTTTTCAGGCTGTTGTTATAAAGTATTCTAATTTGCTGAGATAATGACTTTTGTGTTTTCATTGGCTGCAAGTCATAATCATCAACATTAACAGAAATAAACACTTGAAATAAATCACTCTGTTTGTAATGACTCTATATAATATATGAGTTTCACTTTTTGCATTGAACTGAAATAAATTAACTTTTTGATGATATTCTAATTTTGTGAGATGGACCTTTATGTACTATACAGTACCGATCTGTACCTTCAGAGGGATATCCAGAAATGCTAATTCAATAGGAATAATTGACATTATGTTAAATTGCATGTGATCAACTCTCTGTACAGAGTATAATGATCAGAAAAGGTGATGAGATGGAGGTGCATAAGCTGCATGACAATACATGGTTAATGACTTTCCACCACTCCACTTTTTCAGGGACGACCTGCAGTGCTGACTGAAGACCAAAGAGATCTGACTTGGCAAGAAGAACATGTGATGTTACAGAGGCCCATATACATAAACAGGTAATAAACGCTGATCAAATTCACTTCTGCCAGTAATAGTTTTGGGAGCACTAAGATGTTTTCAACCGGAGGAGGAATTGCGATCTTTCTTTTCCTGTGTGTTGTACTCTCGGATTGCAGAAGCCTCGCTCTGCATTGCCATATGGCCATATTGAGCATAGAGTAAATAATGGATTTGTTTTAGGAATATACCTAAGTAAACCATATGGTTTTACTTACATGCATGTCATTGATGATTATAGACTTTCCTTACATTTGGAGCTCCCAGGTGACATGTTCAAAACATTTGGTTTACAGTCACTATTAACTAATAATAATGTTATTATGCCTACATGGGTGATGAAAGCAGATTAAAATTCATGAGATGAGCAAAAAAAAAAATGATGAAGTATACACTGTGAAATACTGAAGCTTGTGTATGTGGCTTGTTGGGCTGTGTAAGCCCTAGAGCACTGGTAAAAGGTTTTGATTCCATATAGAGTATTCTTTTCCATTTTATCATGTTCAGTTTCATCATTTTAGACTTTTGCCTTAATTTGGAGCACAAACCTCATTCTGCATCTTAGAATAGAGCACATTGGTCCCAATGCAAATTGGGTAACTGGGCCAACTGTGCGCCATTTATAGTATGGGTGTCTTTTTATATGACGTGCATGAGTGCTATGTAGTGACACATGAAGTGGATAGTGCCCCTATATATTGATATATTGACCAAACCATACTCTGGACACGTGCTGATTTACATTTTTAAAATCTGTGCCTTGGTCACACAGTTAGATGCCAAACAGAAATGAGTGAATTGATTTGCAGGATCATGGTCCAATGGCCTTGTCAGTATTGTGTGGCTTCCAGCTGGTAGTCACGTGAACCAGCTCATATCTGCTGGCAATACTGGCGCTTCTTTGATTCTGTAGGCCCAGCTCCACGTCATTACTGTGGCGTGATGCAAGCATGACATCATGCTAGGGCTACTAATCAGAAGAGATGCCAAGAATGTCGGCATGTAAGAGGTGGTTCACATGTCTACCGTCCAGTACCTGCTAGACAAGGGTCCTGTGAATGGATTCACTCATCTCTAATGCCAAATTCTTTCATCTTCACTTAATATTTCATCATATTCTTTGTAGTTATCACTATACACAAGAAAGTTCACCCAATAGCACACGGTAACTGCACTTAGACAGATACTGGCTGATGACCATGTTCTACTTATTGTGTCCCCCTGTTTCCATGTAGATTGGAAGCGTTTGAGCAGGGCGATCACTCCTCCTGTAGCTGTTAAAATGTGTTATATTTTATTGTTTTTATTGTCTGTACATGTCCCTACGTAATTGTAAAGTGCTGCGGAATATGTTGGCGCTTATAAGTTACAATTATTATTATTTTTATTATTAGTAGTAAAATATATGTCACAGGTTTACTGCGACCGAGAGGAGCCAGAAGACCGCAGCGTCTGAGTTCACGTACTCCTGCATTGCATAGAAGCACTTCTCCCTCTATTTAATGGTGCTAGTTCCTTTCAGCAGTGCGGGACTTAAACTGCTCAGCTTTGGGTCTCTGTAGCATTCCTCTTGGAGGTTCTCAGCTGTGTTAAGTCTTGTACTGCCTGATGAGGAGTGAAGGATTCGTTGTTCGGTAGAGGCGTTTTAGGAGACTTGTTCTGTGATGGTTGCTTGGTGTTTTGGCTGTGTGAATAGTCCCTTCCTCTTCTATTTTTGTTTACCTTCCTTATCCCTTCAGTATTTTCCCTCTGTTGTCTGTGAGTGAACATTTTGTACGTTTGGTATTTTCATTTATCCCTGTACATCCTTTCCTTGTATTCCTCCCCACTTTCCTCGGTGGGGGGAGGGTTGATTCAGGAGTACAGCAAGGTACGTGGCCCCAGCATCTTCACCATCAGAAGTAACCTGAGGAGTAGGGATAGCTAGGGCGCCCCTACAGTTGGGGACAGGGTAGAAGCCCCTGGTCCCGGGTTGTCAGACAACCGCTTCATGACAATATAATAAATAAAATGTAATATGAAATTTTGGAATCAAAGTGTAAAAAATTAAGACCTCCACATTTCTGTATGAACTGATTCATTGCACTGGCCAAAACATGCCTAATGAAGAATCAAGTATTGTTCTAAATCCATTAAACACTCCAGTGTTTGTTTTTATTTTTTCGCTGGAGTGGTGCCACTATTCTAAGTTTCCTGCACCTAGTATCATACTTACCAGTTCCGGTCGGTCTTCTGTAGGTTGTGACCTGCGAGATTGTTCCATAGTTTACTGGGCAATCTTGAAGTCACAACTCAATTGTAAGTCTATGATGGCCAGAACGAGGCCAGAACCAGGCTCTCTTAGGTTAAGTGCACACAAAGCGTTTTTGATGCATTTTCTTGGCGGTTTCCCAGCTGCCAAAACGCTTGTTAATAGGTCTGCCAGCTGTAGCAATGGTAATCCTGATGTTCTGTGCACATGATGTGGAAATTTCCGCTCAGGATTACCATTGCGGAAAAAAACGCAGAATGACCATTGTTCTGGCGTTACCGCCGCGAATTTGCATTGACTTGCATTGAACCTCAGCAAACTCGCAGGTATAATATCTATACTTGTGAATTTACTGCGTTTCAATTAAAGTCAATGGGCGCAAATTTACGCCGGAAATGCGGTGTGGGTGGTACCCAGATCGGGAGAGGAGGACTAAAACTCCTCTCATCCGACCACCTCTCCCGCTGATGACAGCGAGAGCAGCGTGGCTGGGAGAAGTAGTAGTCTGCTCTTCCCAGCCCGCGTGCCCGCGGTCAAAAAAAAAAATAAAAATAAAAAAAACAACCTTATACTCACCTGTACTGCAGCCCCCCATGTCCTCCTGGTCCCCGGCGGCCAGTGGTACCCTGCGGGAGCGCACTCGCTCCCAGCAGTGTACTGAGCTGCCACTACCTGCGGTGACTTCAGCGATCGGCTGATCGGTCACGTGACCGATCAGCTGATGCTCAAGTGACCTCCTCGTGGGAACGTTGTCAAGAATGCTCCCATAGTGGTAAGTACACCGGGGCTGATCAGCTCCTGCACAGCAATGTATACTGATAGGAGTGATTTTACACTCCTGTCAGTATACACTGCTGTCTTCTGCAGCAGTGACAACAGTGATTGCTGATGTCACTGCTGTAGAAATGACCCGGATTGTCGTGGGACATTCGTTGGCGGTACCTGGACTGTGTCGTTGACGGCGGACAGGTGAGGGATATGGTTATTTGTTTGTTATTTTAAATTTTTTTTCAGAAGATCGAGGGCTTCGCGGTCCAAGGGTAATAAAAAAAAATTGTAGAACAGTTTGTTTTTTATTTCATTAAAATATTTTATTCTAGCCGTGTCTTTTATTGAAAAAGTGTTAACCATTTAACTACGCAGTTAGTAATGGAGGCGTTTTATAGACTCCCTCCATTACTAACCTGGGCTTCACGTCAGCCGCCATTACAAGGCTGACGTGAACCCCAACCCCATTATCCTACTCGCCACCGCTACAGGGCAGTGGGAAGAGCGGAGGCTAAGCGCCAGATTTGGCGCATCTTATAAATGCGCCATTTCTGGAACTGCTGAGGAGTAATATTAATAGCCGCGGAGGGGGCTAGTATTCATGGCCCCTTCCCTGGCTATTAATATTAACCCGCAGCTGTCTGTTTAGCATTTACTGGTTAGATTTTATAGGGGGACCCCACGTCGATTTTTTTTCTGGGGTCCCATTGTAATCTAGCCAGTAAAGGCTAAACAAACAGCTGTGGGCTGATAGTAATAGCCAGGGAACATTTTTGGCTAATGGCCCCTTCCGTGGCTACTAATATCAGCCCCCAGCGGTTGGCTTTCCTTCTGCTGTTTATAAAAATTACGCTGGAGCCATGCCATTTTTTTTTATTTTAGGTTCTTTGCCCATGATCCGGACGTAGCAGCACTTTGGACACATATTTTTGCTGCGCCCAAAACGTTGCATTCTATTGAACGCAGGTAAAGCTGCATGTGTTCACTGAACCATGCGGATTTACCGCATTCTGTACATTCTAGTGGTCAAATTTCTGTTGCGAAGACTAGCGACTCTGCAAGAGAATTTGACATGCTTCGGTTCTGAAAGACGCACCGCATGTCAGTGTCCACGGGTGATCCGCAGCCTCTGATGCACGCATAGTGGACATGGGATTTCTACAGATCCCATCCACTATGCTGGAACATCTGGATGCTGCGGGTTTGACGCTGTATAAACATGCAGCTTCAAACCCGCAGCGGCTCCTGATCGTGGCCATGTACCCAAATTCACCTGCAGCCTGTCAATTTCTGTAGCAGACATGCTAGTCTTCACTGCATATTTTGACCGATTGAAGTGTCATTATATGCGGTGGATTCACATGTACCGAAATCAATAGTGCGGCATTAGAACACCGCGTTTTGGATGCAACAAAAATATGCTGTGTCCAAAGAGCTGCTGAGTGCTGATCGGGGGGACATAGTGGCTAACGAACCAGCTGTGAGCTGTTAATTATAGCCAGAGACCATGTTTGCAAATGGCACCTTCCTAGGCTAAAAATAGCAGCTCACAGCAGCTGCATAAATTACGTGAATAGAAATGCTAATGAAGATTGGGTGAATGGGACTAGCTGACAACTAGCGCTTTTGTTTGGTTATGACAAGGTGTCAATCAGACCTTTTTGTGATCAATCCTAATTAAAGTAAAGAGTTAAATAAACACATAGACACAAAGCAAACACTTTATTTGAAATACAACAGACACATTCTTTAATCATTTAAATTAACCAATATACTCACCCCAGTTCTGAATGTAATCCAAGGGTTTAAGCAATTTTCCCACCAAATAACTTTATTTAGCTCCAAAAAGCATTCATTGATGTACAAAAACTCTTCAAAAAACTTGTCAAAAACGCACAGAATTTCCCCATGCGTTTTTCCTGTCAAGGAGATGCGGAAACGCACAGGAAATTTCTGCTTCAAATCCTGATTGTGCGCGCATAGCCTTAGACTTTCCCTGATATCTTGTGATCGTTACCTCTGACTTCTGGTCACTCAGAAGTTGTAGTCACAAGATTTCAGATTGAAGTGGTCCTTAAAACATTCTGGTAATTTTCAATATTAAAATACAAACAGCACACATCACTAATTTTAACAAATAGAAAGAAATTTTCAAAAGAGCGTATGATACAATGATTCAAAATATTGTGCTCAGTGTAAAAACTGCAATGTACCATTTAAACCAAACCTGACGTGATTCATGCTACCTGAACCAAGGACAACATGAATCAGACACTGGCTGTGGCAGCATTATTGCAGCTTTGTATGCATGACTGTATGTGATGTTAGTAGAGGGTATATATGACTAAACACTGTGGGGATGATTCATCAATTCAATTTTGCCAGAATTTTGGCATGAATTGCTTTGAAAAGTTTAAAAATAATTGTGCAATTCATAATTCTCAAAGATTTAGCATTTTTTTTACCGTTTTCATGGCAGCTTTTTCCAGCTCTGCCAAAATGGGCATAGCTGGGGCAGGAAGGGGGCGCGACAGAGGCGTGACGCCACGACTGATCTAATTCAGGACTACCTGTAGCATTCCTTAGGGACTGGAGTAAAATTGTGTGTGCATCTCTTAATGAATCAAGAGTGACTGACTCCAACAAAAAAATCAAGATGAGAAAATCGGCGGTCTTGATGAATTGGGGCTTATATGTATTTTGCAATACTTTTTGACATAGCACTGTTTCTCACTTGACTGTATAGAGTACTGGAACTATATACAACTAGTACCATATATAATTACAAAATATCATTTGACCTCTGTTGGAAAATGAAGCTTTCCAATATTTGTACCTCTATGGCATGGAAACCTTTGACAAAGAAATTCTGACATATTTCTGTAAACCAGGAGAGCATACAAGTTATATGTTTTTTAAATCCCCCAGCCTTATTGGACTGACCTTCAATGACACAATGACTGACTCCTGCCCTTTGCAACAATAAATTCTAAATATCAGCTATCAGAAGAGTCAGCGAAAAGGCGGTGATCCCTCCATACTGTGCAGCTGTGTGATCACTAGGACTGGCTGGTCTTTGTGCAAAGCGTAAAGTATTACAGCCATCGACTGCACAAGGAAATGATTCTATACGTAGAGCTGATCTTTTGTTATTATAACAGCGTGTTAGATAGCGAAGCAGAAACCTGGTGACAGATAGCTTTTAAAAGTTAAAACTTAATGGTGTATCCCAAAATGAAATCTGAAATATGAATTAAAAGTGGACTATTTTCTTGTGTTCAACTGTAGGAGAATCCAACAAACAAAAAAAATAATGTAAAAAACCCCTAAAAAGTCTTAGAATTAAATAAAATATTATAAAAGTCTCTGGGAATATTTTTTTTTCTTTTATGAGCTGTGTGTGTTCAAAGGCTTGTTGTCTGGCAAGGTTTACGTTATGTATGATGTTATATGTGGATCCACACAGGTGGCACTGGCACCATGACATTTCTCACTTACTATTTGATGAGATATCAACACGTCTTTGGTTAAACTAACAAGTGGCCCTTTCTGTTGTTAAGCCTGTGCTTTCAAGAATGTTTTTATTTATTTCTTTTTAAATGGGCAAATAAATTGCCTGCAAGGAATGTTTACTGGCGATACTGGAAGTTCATCTATGCTTGTTTACTTCCAATCATGAGTTTTCCTCCCAATCCATGCAGTTTACATTATTTTTGGCAGCACATTTAATACTATGAGATTTTCTGAACCAATGATTATCTTTTATGTTGACCGAAAAATTATCTTTCTTCTTTATATCATTTGACTTGCTGAATTATTGGGAGCAAAAAATTGTACAATTGATCATTTGGGTGAATATCGCCCAGTGTAAATGTCCTCTTAACCTTACTGTACCTTTAAAAAGTATTCCTTATTTCATGCTTTCTGTAATATGGCTATGTGCGTACTGCGCCATTATGATGCCGGCACAGCTGCCAAGTTTTCCTAGGAGAAGCCGCTTCAGGTAGACACCAGTCGTTATTTTTCTCAGGCGGCTTGGCCGGTGGCCTTATCGTGCATTTTGGTGCGGCCTTCACCCTATACTGTTAAGTTTAGAGAGCAGGTGACATCTGTTATAAAACCACCCGCTCTCTATATGTAATAGTATAGGGTGAAAACTGCCACAAGATGTACGGAAGGATGAGCATGACATTTATTTTAAACCCTGACGTGGTTAAAAGGAATGACATAAGACGCAACATGTGCACAGCAACATCATTTTGACATTGCTGTGCATTGTGTTATTGGGTGCCTTTGTGGTCCTTTTCTATGTAGATTTTGGACCCAATTCTCCTGAAAAAGACGACGTGCACATAATCCAACTTACTATGGCCTAGGTGATTTTATAGTTCTACACGAACATAGAGTTAGATATATTAAAAGGAATACCTGTAGATAGCTGCAGAAAATAATTGTCATTCTGATCACACAATGCAGCATTTGTGTGACTGAGCAGGCTTATTCTGCCACATGGGTAGGTAAGAGGCTGTATTAAGGCCTCAAATTAAGTGACGTTAATAGCAGCTTCTGAACACACCAGTAAATTGACATGACCTCTTTCTGCAGCAAAAGGTTGCTGGCCTTTCCAGAAGTGAAGGGGTGAATAATGAAACCCTCCATCAAATGTGTGCGCGAATGGTGATCAAAAGTTGGTCAAGCATGCCAGCTTCTCCATTATATAGAAATTTTCATTTCAATCCCTTTGCTCAATGAGATCTATTAGTTTTGCTGCAATGAACTGTCAAGTAATACCATTAGCCTCAAAAATGTACTAAATGCCATTCACATTTTATAATAGTAATTTTCAGCAGCTCTTACCTTATGAAAACCAATGTTTTTCCTTTTTCTTTTACAGTGGGTTGACAAAAAAAGTTGAAATTTCAGGGGATGATGGACCACTGGGCATTCACGTTGTGCCTTTCTATTCTTCATATAGTGGACGGTAAGTTTTTAGTCAATGTCCTGAGTTTGATATCCCTGAGTAAGCACTCACTTCCTAATGAACAACACTTTTACCTATATGGACCTCATAAATATTAATGTTACATAACAGAAAAGTACTTTTTCCTATTGCAGAGACAGTAGGCATTCAACAAAGGCAATCTATTCCTGTATTATTGATCTCTTCCGTGATATAACCATATTAATATTTTACATACTGTATATAATGTGTAACACATTTACCTAATAACCATTTTGTAGCTCTGCCATAAACCGATGCTGGCTATGTATGACTTTTTAGGCTATATGCCCATTAGGGTATTAGCTGCAAATTAATTTCAGATCCTCTCCTAATGTAAGGTACCATGCATGTGAATGTTTGCATGGATTTGATTCTTTCATATGCAGCTGCTCATGTATATGGCAGGACCTGCTTTTTAATCCACTGGATAATCAATATATAATATACACGTGGATTTTAGGCCCCTCAGAAACAGACCTTGCGGGACCGTAGAATGATTTCCACCTTAACATCTCTGTGCTCTCCTGCTATATCTACCTTAATATACAGTAGTAAATCAAAGAAATATGGAGGACACCATTATATAAAGGCAAAAAAAGTCAAAGGTGCATCAAGACCTCCACATACTAATGACTTGAAAGAATAGGCACTATACACAATTTGCACACTTGAATGTGGCACAATTTTTGTTATTCTAGCATGATGCAAGAAATTAAACACATTCATGGCATTATAAAAAGACCTAAAAGTGCAATACATGCACACACACATCCAAAGAAAGCCACCCCAATAAGATGAATTCCTGTACTCTACTCTCAATAGGAATAACATATGGAGCCAAATGTAAAGGAAGCCGCGAAAGCACATGAACAATCCAAATCATCCGAAGAACAAAAAACATCAGAACTCTGTCAAATCCATAAATTGACCCCATTAGGATACAACAAATATATAATGATCCATAAGGGCAGCGTTAGGCTCAATGGTGCCCTTTTTTCTACTCAGTTTTTCCATGTGTAGACAGGAAGCTATCATTTATATCCTAGAAAACTTGATTTAGACTTTCTTGACACACACTCTATTTTCGTGACATGAAATGACCCCACTCTCATGTACATTACTATAAACTTCTGAAAATGGTGCAGAACTTGCACTTCAAATTCTCATCAAATCCCCGTTGTCTGATCTCACCCATAGACTAACACATGCGCATAGAGAAATCATTTGTTTTTCAACCAGAAAACTCGAGATAATTTTCTTACATATTGTCATCTGCATACAATCCATTATACATTAGCAATTTTTAACATTTATAAGACCAAATACAGTTTCCTATGCTAAAGAATTGCTATATATTATGCAAATTATGAAAAAATGTAAACCTTTTCAGAACCTCTTGTTTTTTTTAGTATCAAATTTACAAGCCTTGGCTTCTATCATTGAGGTTATTAATGGTTCTCTGAGGAATGATCTTGCCACACTGAGTGCGCTTGAGTAATTCATCAAGATCCACTGCTGGCAGCTTCATTTGCAATTCATAGAATCATAGAATGGTAGAGTTGGAGGGGACCTCCTGGGTCATCTGGTCCAACCCCCTGCTCAAAGCAGGATTCACTAAATCATCTCAGACAGATGCCTGTCCAGCCTCTGTTTGAAGACGTCCATTGAAGGGGAACTCACCACCTCTCATGGCAGCCTGTTCCACTCATTGATCACCCTAACTGTCAAAAAGTTTTTCCTAATATCTAATCTGTGTCTCCTCCCATTCAGTTTCATCACATTGCTTCTAGTCTTTCCTTGTGCAAATGAGAATAAAGATGATCCTTCTACAATGTGACAGCCCTTGAGATATTTCTAGACAGCTATTAAGTCTCCTCTCAGTCTTCTTTTTTGCAAGCTAAACATTCCCAAATCCTGTAACCGTTCCTCATAGGACATGGTTTGCAGACCAGTCACCATTCTGGTCGCTCTTCTCTGAACTTGCTCCAGTTTGTCGATGTCTTTTTTAAAATGTGGTGCCCAAAACTGGACGCAATATTCCAGATGAGGTCTGACCAAAGAGGAGTAAAGTGCAATAATGACTTCACGTGATCTAGACTGTATGCTTCTGTTAATACATCCCAGAATTGTATTTGCCTTTTTTGCTGCTGCATCACACTGTTGACTCATGTTCAGTCTATGATCTATTAGTATACCTAAGTCTTTTTCACATGTACTGTTGCTTAGCTCTATTCCTCCCATTTTATATATGCTTTTTTCATTTTTATTGCCCAGATGTAGTACTTTGCATTTTTCCCTGTTAAAAACCATTCTGTTAGTTACTGCCCACTGCTCCAGTTTATTTAGGTCTTTTTGAATCCTCTCTCTCTCTTCTCTAGTATTAGCTATCCCTCCTAGCTTTGTGTCATCAGCAAATTTAATCAGTTTACCCTCAATTCCTTCATCTAAATCATTGATAAAGATGTTGAACAATACAGGTCCCAGGACAGAGCCCTGTGGTACCCCACTTGAGACATTCATCCAACTGGATGTGAAGCCATTTACGACCACTTTTTGAGTCCGATCACTAAGCCAGTCATGAATCCACCTAACAGTTGCCTTGTCCATTCCATACTTGGCAATTTTTTCAATAAGGATGGTGTGAGATACTTTGTCAAATGCTTTGCTGAAGTCAAGGTATACTATATCTACAGCATTTCCCTGATCCACCCAGTCAGTGATTCTGTCATAGAAGGAAATTGTTAGTCTGACATGACTTGTTAGTTACAAACCCATGCTGACTCTGGTTAATCACTTCATTCTTATCCAGGTACTTACATACATGTTGTTTAATAATTTGTTCAAAGATCTTTCCTGGTATAGAAGTCAGACTCACCGGCCTATAGTTCCCTGGGTCCACCTTCTTCCCCTTTTTGAAGATAGGAACAACATTTGCTCTTCTCCAGTCTTCTGGGACTTCTCCTGTTCTCCAAGATTTTTCAAAGATTATGGAGAGTGGTTCTAAAATTTCTTCTACGATCTCCTTCAGTACTCTGGGATGTAATTCATCTGGACCTGGAGACTTGAACTCATTTATGTTAGCTAAATATTCCCTCACAATCTTAATGTTTACAGATAACTTGGATCCTTCTATTCCTTTAATAGGACAGTGAAGATCAGTTGATGTTACATTTTCTTTCTGAGAGAAAACAGATGCAAAATAGGAATTAAAAAGTTCGGCCTTCTCAACATCCTTTCTTACCATTTCACCATTTTCATCCTGGAAAAATCCTATAGCATCTTTGACTTTTCTTTTACTTTTGACATACCCCCCAAATCCTTTTTTATTGCTTTTGACATCTCTTGCAAGCCTTAATTCATAGTCAGCTTTAGCTAACCTGATACGTGCCCTGCAGGTTCTGCAGACTGCATTATAATCTTCTTTAGATATGCCTCCCTCTTTCCATTTGATAAACATTTCTTTCTTTCTTTTTAGCATGTGTTTAAGTTCTGTGTTCACCCATCCTGGTTTCCTTAAATGCTTCCCATTCTTCCTACTTTCCGGGATTGTTAACGATTGTGCTTTTAGAATCTCATTTTTAAAAATTTCCCATCCTTCCTGGACATTTTTGTCCTTAAGGACATCCAGCCATTGGATCCCTCCTATTCTCTTTCTGAGTCACTTAAAATCTGCCTTTCTGAAATCTAACCTTGAAGTTTGAGTCTTCACATGTCTTCCTCCTCTAGTTATCCAAAATTCTATAATAGCATGATCGCTGCCTCCTAGGGTTCCAGCCACTCTTACCTCCTCAACCATTTGTCGACCAATGATGTCCCAGTTGTTTTTGTGGCGCCCTGCTGCGCATTAGTGCCACAGATCCTAGAGGGGTGCATGGACGGATTCCTCCACAAGAGGCCCTCATAGCATTCACACACCTCCACCTTCCACCTCAGACCACCAGAGGGAGCCCGTTAGTGATATAAAAAGGGAAGGTGGAGCTAGGCAGTTCAGTCTGGTCTGAAGTTTGAAGTCTGTCAGCAGTCTGGAGAACAGTTTCCTCAGGGGACAGAGCTAGTTCCAGTCTGTGAGAATCCAGTCTGTAGAATGAAGCCTGTTGAGAGGAGCTCCTGCAGAAGCCATCCTGCAGTGGAGCACAGTCCAGACTCATTGAGCTCAGGTTAGTGAGCCTAAGGCGTGCCGATGCCATAAGAGCGGTGGAGAGTAGCGAGGCCTACTGCCAGTGTGAAACCTAGTGAGGGCCCCGAGCGCGGCCGAAGGCAAGTGGAGTAAGCGAGCTACATAGGGGGCAGAGGAGCTTAGCCAGCCCACCGAAAGACCATTTACCGGACACCGGGTCCGTGTCTGCAGGGATCTCTAGGACCAGCAGAAACAACCGGAACCCCTGGTGAACTACATGTCCCAGGAATACCAAAAGCTGACTGTAATACCAGGGTCAGGAGTCACTGAGGCTCAAGAGACTGGGGAGTGTGAACTCCAACAGAAGGCCCTACCACCAGGTCAGCAGGTGCAACACAGAGATCAAGTTAGGCCTAGCTCCAGGCAGGTCATAAACTTAACAGGAAAAGCCAAGACACAGGAGGTCCCACAACCGCTCACTGTGGAGAGTCCTGAAATGCACCCTTCACCCTACAGTGCCCTGGATCGTGCCTGAAACACCACCAGTAAAGGTAATGAAGTGAACTGCTGTGTGTGTGCCTATTCTTCTCCTGACCCGGCTGGGTCCCCTCTGTCCTGCATCCCTTTTCCTACGCTGCCCTGAGGCCCCGCTCCACCTGTGGGGAGCCGCAACAATTAAGCTGCCAGACCACCGGCCTCATAGGACTGTAGCAGCGCTGGTGAGTCTCACCAGACACCATCGGTGGCGTCACAAACTTTTCCTATCCCATATACCTTTCCCCCACCATTCCTTGCTTTTAAGAGTGACCCCAGGGTACGGGTCCGGGAGCCGGCCACCGTGACATCCCCCAAAACTAACAGCAAGGCCCGGGCGCCGAGTAGTCATCCCCATCCCCTGGGCACGTCATTTTCGATGGGAAACAAGTCCGGAGATGTTGCAGGCCATGGTAGTATGTTTAGGTCATGCAGGCTGTTCACAGTGGCATGTGGTCTGGCCTTGTTGTACTGAAAAACTGTTCCTTGGAAACTTTGAAGAGAGAACACTGCCACTGGTTCTATGACTGATCCATTCTGTACAGCATCTGAAATTGTGTGTCATATACCAAGCCTAACAGTGTCTACACAAATCATCATAAGGTGTTTTCACAACACTGGGCAATGAAAATAAATGCAGTTTCCTATGCTAAAGAATTGCTATGTTTCTGTAAAAATCGGATGCTATACAGTTGTTCCACATGGGATCTGATTTTTTGCTCACTAATAATACTTGAATAGGCTACTCTCATTCAACATGCGAAAGAGACTAGTGCGTGCTGAAATTATTTTCACAAGCAAATTCAGTCGGTGAAAAAAAACCCTCTCATCTGAACAAGAACCGAAGACAAAGAATGTGCAGGATACAAAGCATCACGATAAATTGTATACACTTTTATCAGATACCATTAGAAGAGTATATGAATATATAAAAACACATAAACAAGAATGGTGGGTGACAGACAAAAAGGTACATCTCTCAAAAGTAAACCAAAATAACCTAAATATAAATGTGTGCAGTGTGCTCCGTCCTTACTTATTTCTGTTGACTTTTGAGAGCTGTACCCCACTCCTAAGCATCAAATAATGGGGATGTTAAGGGCATTGTGCAAAATAAAAAAGATGTCTTCTTTCCTGCATAAACAGCACCAGAACCGTCCATGGGTTTTGTCTGGTGTTGGCGCTCAGCTCCATTGACCTTGTGAAATTGTGGATAGGTGTGGCGCTGTTTTAGGAAGAAAGCAGCCATGCTATTCCTGAAAAATCCCTCTACTAATAAACCTAGATTCACACAAGTTGGAATTGCCGAGGATAGTTTCACAACATTTCCAACCAACAATTTGCAAGGAAATCTGTACACGTCCATGCCGAGTCGTGTGGATGTTGGTGCAGACCTGCTGTTGATCCTCCTGTTAGTCCTCACACGTGGTTCACCTAGTGCCATATTTGCTATCATATGGACTTCTAGCGTAGTAGTTGTTGACCGTTCGATTAATATACTGAGAATTTTTGTTCTGGTTGTCTCGTGTCTTTATCTGGATTACTTGTGATAAGTTTCCTACTGCCAAAAAAGATTTATCCTTTGCCTGAACCACTTAAAAATGTCTCCAGTGTTCATAAACAAAATTTCCTTCCAAGCTGTCTTCATACATTTTATCTTCCATCAGCTCATTGTTTTCCTCTTCAGTTCTCAAGTTGTGCATTAATCTAGTGTTTGCTTGGTTTGCCCAGTGCATGCGACTGATCCATATCTGCCTTACTTGTCCTCTTTCCTGGAATCCTCATGTGTCTCTGCTGAGTATTTTAAGTGTTACTTACCTTCCTATACTTCATATGTGTCTCCTCTAGAAGAAAGTGTAGGAATAATAGTGCTGTGTCCTGTGATGAAATACCAAATTATTGTAAATTAGACTAATCATCTACTTATACCGAGTACCCATAATGCATTACTAGCATCTAATGGATTTTCTCTCTTTACCATTTTATATATTAAGTGCCACTGTAGGCATTGTGTAGTCAAAACATTTTTACTTGCCCTGAAATGCAGTTTAACCTGTGTTTTCCACTGGTAATTAACCTTTCGCAGGAAGACTCCGTGTGGAACTGTTTCTCATCCATGTGACGTACTGTAAAGTTATTTGTGTCAAAGAGAGGACCGTCATCTGTAATTTACTTAATATTGTCTCTCCAACCCACTGATCCATACATATGCTTATACCTTCAAATGAATGTAGAGGGCTGCACCCATGTGTCTGTAGAAATGACAGTTGTTCAGTGTAGTCAGTGGTAAAGTAACCTCCGAAGAACATGAAATTATAATGGTGGAAGTCGTCTGCACGCTCCCCTGGCAGTAACATTTTTACTAGAAACATTTCCTTTTCTATCTTCTATGACCAACTAAAGCAAAAGGAAATCTCATTCTTATGTTTTATAACACACTCCTCAACATTGAAATTGCAACACCAAGAAAGAAAAGTTGTCGAGTTATGGAAATCACAGGATAGATAGGCATGTTAATGATATGCAAATGATGAAAAAATGTGAACAACATTTTCAGAACCTCTTGTTTTTTTAGTATCAAATTTACAAGTCTTGGCTTCTATCATTGAGGTTATTAATGGTTCTCTGAGGAATGATCTGCCACGCTGAATCCGCTTGAGTAAATCATCAAGATCCGCTGCTGGCAGCTCCTTTTTCAATTGTCGACCAATGACATCCCAGATGTACTCGATGAGAGACAAGTCCAGAGATATTGCAGGCCATGGTAGTACATTTAGATCAAGCAGGCTGTTCACAGTAGTATGAGTGGCGTGTGGCCTGACCATGTTGTACTGAAAAACTACTCCTAGGGCACTTTAGAGAGAGAACACTGCCACTGGTTCTATAATTGATCCATTCTGTTCAGCATCTGAAATTGTATGTCACATACCAAGCCTAACAGTGTCTACACAAATCATCATAAGGTGTTTACACAACACTGGGCAATGAGCTAGATATCCAACTACATGTTTTCCATTGACCTCACGCCACCACTACTATTGTGCACCATTCCTTGCTTTTAAGAGTGACCCCAGGGTACGGGTCCGGGAGCCGGCCACCGTGACATCCCCCAAAACTAACAGCAAGGCCCGGGCGCCGAGTAGTCATCCCCATCCCCTGGGCACGTCATTTTCGATGGGAAACAAGTCCGGAGATGTTGCAGGCCATGGTAGTATGTTTAGGTCATGCAGGCTGTTCACAGTGGCATGTGGTCTGGCCTTGTTGTACTGAAAAACTGTTCCTTGGAAACTTTGAAGAGAGAACACTGCCACTGGTTCTATGACTGATCCATTCTGTACAGCATCTGAAATTGTATGTCACATACCAAGCCTAACAGTGTCTACACAAATCATCATAAGGTGTTTACACAACACTGGGCAATGAGCTAGATATCCAACTACATGTTTTCCATTGACCTCACGCCACCACTACTATTGTGCAGAGCTGGAATGGAGGCTGCAATAGAGGTCTATCCTCTTCAATAATGAGTCCAACTTTTGTCTAGGATGCACGAATAGCCACAGATTGGTCTGTAGACCAAGTGGGCAATACCATAGAGAGATCTTCTCAAAGGAAACTTCAAACTGGTCCTACTCACTAGATTATGGTGGGGGTTGGCATCACATTGATATGGTCGTTGAGCCTGTTATATGCCCATTTTTCGAAAGTGTCCCAGGAGCTGTTTTTCAGCACAATAACACCAGGCGGCATGTTGCTTATACTACTATGAGTAGCCTTCATGGCCCAAATGTGCTACCGTAGCATGCAGTGCCTCTAGACTTTGTTCCCATTGAGCACATCTGGGTTATTATTGGTCAGAAATTGCTAGTTCTGTACAGTACAGACCAAAAGTTTGGACACACCTTCTCATTTTAAGATTTTTCTGTATTTTCATGACTATGAAAATTGTACATTCACACTGAAGGCATCAAAACTATGAATTAACACATGTGGAATTATATACTTAACAAAAAAGTGTGAAACAACTGAAAATATGTCTTATATTCTAGGTTCTTCAAAGTAGCCACCTTTTGCTTTGATGACTGCTTTGCACACTCTTGGCATTCTTTTGATGAGCTTCAAGAGGTAGTCACCGGAAATGGTCTTCCAACAATCTTGAAGGAATTCCCAGAGATGCTTAGCACTTGTTGGCCCTTTTGCCTTCACTCTGCGGTCCAGCTCACCCCAAACCATCTCGATTGGGTTCAGGTCTGGTGACTGTGGAGGCCAGGTCATCTGGCGTAGCACGCCATCACTCTCCTTCTTGGTCAAATAGCCCTTACACAGCCTGGAAGTGTGTTTGGGGTCATTGTCCTGTTGAAAAATAAATGATGGTCCAACTAAACCCAAACCGGATGGAATAGCATGCCGCTGCAAGATGCTGTGGTAGCCATGCTAGTTCAGTATGCCTTCAATTTTGAATAAATCCCCAACAGTGTCACCAGCAAAGCACCCCCACACCATCACACCTCCTCCTCCATGCTTCACGGTGGGAACCAGGCATGTAGAGTCCATCCGTTCACCTTTTCTGCGTCGCACAAAGACACTGTGGTTGGAACCGAAGATCTCAAATTTGGACTCATCAGACCAAAGCACAGATTTCCACTGGTCTAATGTCCATTCCTTGTGTTCAAACAAGTCTCTTCTGCTTGTTGCCTGTCCTTAGCAATGATTTCCTAGCAGCTATTTTACCATGAAGGCCTGCTGCACAAAGTCTCCTATTAACAGTTGAAGAGATGTGTCTGCTGCTAGAACTCTGTGTGGCATTGACCTGGTCTCTAATCTGAGCTGCTGTTAACCTGTGATTTCTGAGGCTGGTGACTCGGATAAATTTATCCTCAGAAGCAGAGGTGACTCTTGGTCTTCCTTTCCTGGGGCGGTCCTCATGTGAGCCAGTTTCTTTGTAGCGCTTGATGGTTTTTGCAACTGCACTTGGGGACATTTTCAAAGTATTCCCAATTTTTCAGACTGACTGACCTTCAATTCTTAAGTAATGATGGCCACTCGTTTTTCTTTACTTAGCTGCTTTTTTCTTGCCATAATACAAATTCTAACAGTCTATTCAGTAGGACTATCAGCTGTGTATCCACCAGACTTCTGCACAACACAACTGATGGTCCCAACCCCATTTATAAGGCAAGAAATCCCACTGATTAAACCTGACAGGGCACACCTGTGAAGTGAAAACCATTTCCGGTGACTACCTCTTGAAGCTCATCAAGAGAATGCCAAGAGTGTGCAAAGCAGTCATCAAAGCAAAAGGTGGCTACTTTGAAGAACCTAGAATATAAGACATATTTTCAGTTGTTTCACACTTTTTTGTTAAGTATATAATTCCACATGTGTTAATTCATAGTTTTGATGCCTTCAGTGTGAATGTACAATTTTCATAGTCATGAAAATACAGAAAACTCTTTAAATGAGAAGGTGTGTCTTAACTTTTGGTCTGTACTGTATGTCTGTGCAAGTGCATTGGGGCATGATGATGCACTAACAGCTCTTCAGTCTCATGCTATATTTCCTGCCACGTTTCTAAGTCAACAACCTGTCAATCAACCAGAAGAGAGTGACGTTAGGCAGGGACGTACATACAGAACTTCAAAACGTGATTTCTCGCTGCTGATGGTGTCTTTGGTGTCATAAAGGGATCAACTTGCTTGTCGTTTAAAAGGCTACACAGATTTATAAATGATTTGGGCATGTAGAAGTTTCTGACAGGTTCACTTTAAGCATTGATAAGTCTGTCTGATCTTTGCCAAACAAGATATATCCAACTTTACCAAGGCTGTTGATGATAATTACCTTTTCAGCTCAAATCATATTTATAGTGGTAAGCACTGCTTGCCTTCCACTGGGAGGGTCCTGAATTTAAAGGGAATCTGTCAGCAGATTTTTGCTATTTAATCAGAGAGAACAAAATATGGGGCATGAGAGTCTGATTCCAGGTATGTATCACTTATTGGGCTGTGTGTTGTAGTTTCAATACAATTAGTGTTTTATCAGCAGTATATGATCACTACAGGACTACATCTCACATAAAGTCCAGTCAGGCTAATCTGTGAAACCCCGCCCCACAACTGATTGGCAGCTTGCAGACAATTCAAAGTGTACACAAGTAGCTACCAAACAGTGGTGGGGGCGGGGTCATACACAGCCCAAAAGTCTTATCTCTGCTACATGTACATCAGACAAAAAAGGTATTGTATAAAAACAACATAAAGCAGTCCAGCAAGTGACACATCCCTGGAATCGAGCTTTTTTGCCCTATGTTATGCTGTTCTCAGATAATATAACAAAAACCTGCTGACAGATTCCCTTTAAAACTGAACAAGGACATCTACATGGAGTTTTTCTCCTTATTTTGTTTGGGTTTTCTCCATGTTATCTGGTTTCTTCCCACACTCCAAACACTTACTGTTTAATTGGCAGAGTATGAAATTGTACCCGGTGTGTGAGTGGTATAGAATGAAGTTCTATTAATTGGTTTGTACATTTCTTTCTGACAAGTGCTGAGAATTTTTACAAGAGCAACAGCCAAAGACTTTACTATGCCGTCATCATATCGCAGTACTAATACACATACTGTAAGGCTATGTGCCCACGATCAGGCTATAGCAGCGCTTTGGATGCAGCATATTTTCACTGCGTTCGATTATGCCGGTAAATCCGCATGTGTTGATTGAACACATGCAGAGTTACCGCACCCTATACATTCTATTGTGGAAATTTCTGTTGGAGAGACTAGCGTCTCCGCAAGAGGAACTGACATGCTGCGGCTCATGAAGCCGCGTCACGGGTGAGTTTATGGAGCATCAAATAGAAGCACAGTGGCCATGTGATTTCTATATATCCATCCACTGTGCTTCTACTGTACGACGCAGCGGTTTGGACGCAACGCAGGTGAGCTGCTTCCAAAGCACTGCTATTACGTATCTTGGACACACCCTAACTTTGCTTGTACATGAATCTTACTCTGATCTATTTATGGGAAGACTAAAATAAATGTATAAATAAAATCGTAGAAATCTGTCTTTTCTATGTTGCTAGTAAACCACCAAGATTCTTGTTCAGTTGTTGAAAATTGTGTAATGCAAATGGAGATCGTTCACTTTTTCAATGATTTGACTGACAAAAAAGAGGAGTTTCAAATACAAGTCCTAAGTAGGGCTGACCGTGATCCAGGGCGATAGTTCAGTAGCAGCTGGAGCATGGGAACAAGTACAAATTCGTAATTCAATTAAATGCAGTATTTTTTGTACAGTATCAACCGAAATGTTTGTACAATACTTCGAAATGTATTCGAAATTAGGATTGCTTATGTTATTGGAACATTGAACACAAATACACCACATTATCTTGTGTGAACACAGGGCATAATGTTTGATCTCACCATGTAACAATCACTTTTCAAGCATTTCTTTCATGATTCTCATCCTGTGTAATCACTTGTCTGCCATTGTCTGCTAGTCGTGTGATACAATCGCATCATTCATCGTTTTCTGCTTGTGTAAACGAACCTTTTTTCTGACTTCACTTTCTTAGGGCTCTGGGCCTGTTTATACGTGGGATAGAAGAGAACAGTAGAACTAAACGAGATGGCCTTTTCCAAGAAAATGAATGCATTGTAAAAATTAACGCAGTTGAACTTATGGATAAATCATTTACTCAGTAAGTACAGTGTGCCATTTCTATATGTACATTGTGGGGATCCACATGAAAGAACAGAAAATGATGACATAAAAGGTTTACAAAAGTACAAAGAGCACAACAAATCAAGATTGTAACAAAATCATGTTAGGAGAGTTGTCGGACAACAACTCTGTACTAATGTTATGTTAAAATCCTTATCGTCTGTCTAGTAGTATTTTATTAGAAATATTCTCTATATGGAACACTTTTATTCCTTATACAGAATGAAAAAATCATTTGTTGGCACATTTATTTTGCTAATAAATGTAGGTATTCTTACATATTAAGTGCTCTTCATATAGTTTTTTGTTTCATTTATATCTTGTTTGTAGGGCACAAGATATTTTCCGTAAAGCAATGAAGCATCCCAGTGTCTTAGTGGAGGTGGTCCCATCTCCTAACCGTGAACTATATGAGAAAGCCACCATTTCTTCTCTGCCGGAGTTGGAGAATCACGATGATGAGGATGATGAGATTCCTAATATAAAGCCACCTCCTCCACCTATTCATGGGAAGTTGAATACAAAGATGATTGAGCGAAGTAATGGCTTAGAATCTGCCCAGCCATTACATCCTTCACTAGTCTCAGATTTGACAAGTCATGGTGCATACTCCCCTCCATCTTTGTCACCGCTGGGATTTGGGAGCAAGAGATATAATAAAAGAATAAGAATTGATCTGAAAAAAGGTAACATCTATAGCTTACTCTTTTATGGATTGCACTTTAAGGGCCCAATTCATCAAGACCGGCATTGTTTACACTGCTTTTATTGAGGAGGTGTGCTGAAGTGAGACGTTGCTGATTCATGAAGAAGCATATACCTCCTCTTGAATCAGGAGTGCTAGACGAGTGGCATGCGCCTTGCACAAATCCAACTCCAGTCCCTTCTGGAGTAAGATTTGTGGTGTAGTGAATGTCGTCGCTCGTTATGACTTTAATGAGTGGCAGTTGCCATGCCCCTGTTCCGCCTTAGCTCTGCCCACTCTGTTGGAGCTGGGCAAAAATGGTGTAGAACGCCAAAAGTCACAAAATTTTATACTAGCCTTGAGTTGCTCCAAAATTGTGTGACTTTCCAAAGCTTTTTAAGCCAGAATAGTGGCTTAAAAGCTTTGATGAATCGGGCCCTATGTCTTACAAAACATTTTCTAATTGTATTAAGTAACTGTTTTGTACGTCTCTCATGTTTTTCTGTTGTTAATATCCATTCCAGGACCAGATGGACTTGGATTTACAGTTGTCACAAGAGACTCTACTGTACATTTACCTGGTCCTATTTTTGTAAAGAACATTCTTCCCAAAGGAGCGGCCATAAAGGATGGACGTCTCCAGTCTGGAGACCAGATAATTGAGGTATGTTGCCTGTCTGTTCTATTCTCCTTCTCTGGAAAACTACATGAATTCAGAGGCCAAGAACATTCAAAATTCTCATTTAAGTCTCCTCATTCCAGGATTCATGCGTAATTTATTTAACATATGTGGTTTATACTGACTCATGGTAAGAGGAATTTTTTTTGATCAGAACAAACTATCTTAGATAAGGCAAGATGCACTTTGGATTGCAAATGATAAAGTAAACTTCTTAAAATGTAAAGGTTTTTTATATTGTAAGATCTCGTTTGCATCACTAAGCTTTCCCCTGTTGGACATTCTTTCAGTATCCATTTCATCAAAATCAATTTTCTTACACAAAACAGAAATTTCATTATTACCAACCATTCGGGTTGGTTAGCTTTAAAAGCTATCACTAGTGTTGAGCGATACCTTTCGATATCGGGAAATATCGGATCGGATTGGATCGGACCGATACCCAAAAAATATCGGATATCGCCGATTCCGATACCGGAAACCAATGTAAGTCAATGGGACACAAATATCGGAATGAAAATAAACCCTTTCTTTCCTTGTAGGTTAATTCTACATGAAGGAAAACAACTAAGAATAATGTAGAATGTATTACATGAAAAGCCGGCAATTCATCAGCGGCATACACCGGTACCCGACAATTTAGAACAGAATGAATAGAGCATCACACATAGATTAGATAGATAGAAACATGTCAGTCACATATATAAGAAGTACAGTGACAGTGTTGCTTACTGTACTTGTCATTTAGTGTTAAAGGATTTATTAAAAAAAATAATAGTGTTTTCATGCACAGTCTCTTTAAAAAAGCCGGCCGGCAATTCAGCATCGGTACCCGACAATTTAGAATAGAAAGAATAGAGCATCACACATAGATTAGATACATAGAAACATGTCAGTTACATATATAAGTACAGTGATAGTGTTGATTACTGTACTTGTCATTTAGTGTTAAAATAAAGGATTTATTAAAAAAAAAATTGGCGTGGGGTTCCCCGTAATTTTAGTCTCTAGCGGAGGTTAAGCAGACGGCTGGGGCAGATGTTTGAAGCCTGGGAAGAGGGTAATACCCACGGAGCTTCCCAGGCTACTAATATCAGCCCCCAGCTGAATACCTAGCCTTTACTAGCTGTTAAAATGGGGGACCCCCCAAAGAAATGATGTGGGGTCCCCCCTAATTTAATAGCTAGCAAAGGCTAGGCAGACAGCTGGGGGCTGATATTAATAGCCCAGGAAGGGTGCCATGAATATTGGCCCCCTCCCAGGCTAGAAACACCAGCCGTCAGCCGCCCCAGAAATGGCGCATCCATAGGATGCGCCAATTCTGGCACTTAGCCTCGCTCTTCCCACTGCCCTGTAGCGGTGGCAGTGGGGTAATAGGGCTGGGGTTGATGTCAGCTTATAATGCCAGCTGACATCAAGCCCAGATTAGTAATGGGGAGGCATCTATAAGACACCCCCATTACTAACCCCATAGTCAAAGTTTAAAAAAAACACAAACACCCAGAATAAAGTCCTTTAATTGAAATAAACACACAATTCTTTATTGTTCTAAATTAAACCATACTTGCCATCACGCCCATTCCAGCTGAAGCCAACGATCTCCTGCAATAAAAATAAAATAATAAAGCAACCTCATCCTTACCTTTCCATGGTTCCCAGGACAGCTTCAGCTCTGCTACATTCACATGACAGGCTGGATCGCAGCCGAAAGCTGCCATCCAGCTTGCCATGCCGCAGACACTGAGAAGCGCAGGCATGCTTGCGCTCTGCAGTGTCTGGCTGTGATGGCATAAAGATGAGCCAAGGTCATTTCCAATGAACTCAGCTCACCTCATGCACGTCACTGACAGCGTGGGAGAATTCTCCTGCGCTAAGCGTTTCAGCAGGAGAATTCTCTCACGCTCACTGCAAGCGCAGGAGAATTTTCCCACGCTGTCAGTGACATGCATGAGGTGAGCTGAGTTCATTGGACATGACCTCGGCTCATCTTTATGCCGTCACAGCCAGACACTGAGGAGCGCAAGCATGCCTGCGCTTCTCAGTGTCTGCGGCATGGCAAGCTGGATGGCAGCTTTCTGCTGCGGCCCAGCCTGTCATGTGAATGTAGCAGAGCTGGAGCCGTCCTGGGAACCATGGAAAGGTAAGGATGAGGTTGCTTTATTATTTTACTTTTATTGCAGAAGACATTGGCTTCAGCTGGAATGGGCGTGATGATAAGTATGGTTTAATTTAGAGCATTAAAAAATTGTGTGTTTATTTCAATTAAAGGACTTTTTTCTGGGTGTTGTGTTTTTTTAAATACTTCACTAGAAATTCATGGCGTCATGTCTAATATTGGCGTGACCCCATGAATTTTCGGGCTTAGGGCCAGCTGATAATACCAAGCTGGCCCTAACCCCTTTATTACCTAGTGAGCCACCGCACCAGGGCTCTGGATGAGTAGGGTACAGCGCCAGAAGATGGCGCTTCTATAAACGCGCCATTTTCTGGGGTGGCTGCGGACTGCAATTTGCAGGAGATCTAGCAGGAGATCTGACCGTGTAAAACTGTCAGCTGAGCTCCCGTGCAATGCGATATATGTCTATTGCATTGCATGAGACCAGTGATCATAAAAATAAAAATTGAAGTCCCATACAGGGACTAAGTAAAAATCTTAAAAAAAAGTCTAAAAATATTTTCAAACTGTTAAAAAAAAAAATAATCACAAAATAAATAAATAAATATTGAACCAATAAATCCGTATATTTATGCAAAAAAAAAAAAAGTACACATATTTGGTATTGCCTCCGGAACAACCCAATCTATAAAACTGTCACACTAATTAACCCCTTCTGTGCACACCGTAAAGAAATAAAATAAAAAACAGAGGAAAAAACTATGCTTTTTCATCATATCGCCAAACAAAAAGTGGAATAAAATGCGATCAAAAAGCCAAATGGAAATAAAAATTGTACCTCTGAAAACGTTATCTTGCCCCGCAAAAAAAAAAGCCGCCATACAGCTCCATTAGCCGAAAAATATAAAAGTTATAGCTCTCAGAATTAAGCGATGCAAAAAAAAATATTTTTTTCTATAAAATAGTTTTATTGTGTAAAAGTGCCAAAACATAAAAAAACTATATAAGTGTAATATCGCTGTAAACATTACCGACCCAAAAAATAACGCCTTATCACTATTACTACACCCAGAGCGGCATAAAGAAACCTCAAATAACAAATCCTGAATTGCTGGTTTTTGTTCATTTTACCTCCCAAAAAATGGAATAGAAAGCGATCAAAAAATATCACGTACCCAAAAATGGTACCAATAAAAACGTCAACCTGTCCTGCAAAGAAAACATGCCGAAATATGGAAAAAATTATAGCTCTCAAAATATGGCAATGCAAAAACTAGATTTTGCAAAAAAAAGCGTTTTTTAGTGTTTGACAGCTGTCAATCATAAAAACCCAATATTAATCTGGCATCGCTGTAATCACACCAACCCGAAGAATAAAGCCGTCTAATCACTTATACCGCACGAGGAACGGCGTAAAAAATAAATAAAACCAATTCTTCACCTGCTGCTGATTTGTTTATTATGTCTCACACTTGACCTGCGCTCTGTGCTGAGCGCTTACATCGGGGTTTCCTTGTAAATCTCTGAAATACGTGATTCAGAAGGAACCCCAGGGAAGTATCTCTGTAATGAGGAAGCTGGAGGCACTGTGGATGCCGTTTGGCCTATGATCCCACGGTGTGAGTTTTTTTAGGCGTGCATAAAAGTGCGGTTGGCCACAGTTTTGTGCACTTCTGAAATAAAGGACAGCATTTAACAGAGGCCAGACGGAGTCCAGAGTAACTCTCCTGCCTCATTATAGTGAATGGATCCCAGGGGGGTTACATCTGAATTACATCACTTGGAGATTTAGAATGAAACCCCGATGTAAGTACTCAGCCTAGAGTGCCAGATAAATGTTATGTAAAATGTTCCCAATAAATCTTCAACTCAGTCCTCAAAAAATGCAAGTCCCCACTCAGGTCCGTCATCTGTTGAATTTAAGGGACTTCTAAGTTACTGGTAGCACAAAGGCTTTGGAAAAGCGAAATGGCCCTTGCCCCCCAAATTAAATTCAGAAAATGTTGTGCTCCCAAATCCAAATGCCTGCCTCCCTTCTGAGCCCCACAATGTGCCTAAACTACATTTAGGGTCCACATGTTTGTCGTTACTGTAGCGATGAGAGCCCGCCTACTTTACAGGTGCATCTTTCCACGAGCATGAGCTGGGCACAACGTACTGGTCACTTCAGCGTACTGGTCACTTCACTCAGCAACATCCACTGCTGCTTGTTTCTGGAAAAGAGCCTTGGAGTCAAAATTGTCACTACACCTGTAGGTAAATTCCCAAAGGGGTGTAATTTCCAAAATGGGGTCACTTGAGGGGGTATTCTGCTCTTCTAGCACGTAGGGGTTGTGTATATGGAGTCCGCAAACTATTCTGCAATAATTTGTTCTCTAAGAGTCAAAAAGCGCTTTGTCCCTCCCGGGTCTCGCCTTATGGCTAAGCAATATTGTACAGCCACATATAGGGTATTGCCACGTTTAGAAGAAATTGTGTGACACATTTCGGCACAATTTTTACCCATTGCCCTGTGTGAAAATGCAAAATCTGAGGCTAAACCATTTTTTTTGTGGTAAAAATATAATTATGTTTTCTTCACTGTCCAATGGTATAAATTTAAAAATTAAAAAAGACTCACTACTTCCCTAGATGAATTCCTTGAGAGGTGTAGTTTACAAAATGGGGTGACTTGTGGGGGTTTCTGCTGTTTCAGCATATCAGCGACTCTTCAGATGTGAGTTAGGGAGAGAGAGATAGTGCGAAATAGGTAGTGTAGGGTCTCTAAAGCCTGCCAAATCAAACAAACAGTCCTTCTCAGGACTAATATCCACCCCAGATATCAGGCAGGCAGGCTGTATAGGAGACGCAGTGGTTATACCAGCAAACGCTGCATTACAGTCCTGTGTGCTCCTGTTGGTCAAATTGCTAGACTTATCCCCCGGTCTCAGGGGCCAGGAAAAATCCTTTTTTTTTTTCATCTAAATCCTGTAATTTTTTTTCCCCTCAGTCAGACTGTGCAAATAAGCGTCTTATTAACCTTTCAGTATTCCCCCCCACCCCACCCAAAAAAAAAAAAAATTGAGTGTGTCTGTGACTGTTCAGACACCAATATATCCGTTTAAAAGAGTCTGGTGTAGGGCAGAGAAATAGAACTGTGGTTTTGCAGTTCCACGGGTCAAATCTCTGTATTACCCTGCTTTTGTCATTTTTTGCCGTAAAAAAAACTGTAATAGTGTCTCCATGACTGTTCAGACACCAATATATCTGTTTAAAAGAGTCTGGTGTAGGCCAGAGAAATAGAACTGTGGTTTTCCTCTTTCACGGTTCTAATCTCCTTTTTATTACCTTTTTTCCATTGATAGTGCGAGTGTAAGCTATTTTTACCGCATTTACAATGGGCAAGGCGCGTGGCAAGGGACGTGAAGCTGGACGTTCTGGTGATGGTGCGTGTAGAGGACGGGGCCATGGCCAAGGTGAAAATGTGCCACAACCAACAGCCACATCTTCTCGCTCCCACTTCTTGACCGAATAACTAGGGAAGCACACTGCAACACCAGTATTGTGAACTGATCAGTGTGAACAGGTTATTAATTGGATAGCAGATAATACTTCCAGTTACCTGGGCACCACCACCTCCGGTCTAACTTCCACACGGTCAAGTTTTAGTAGCCGTGATTCTCGATCGCATACTCCTCCTCACCCTGATGCTCCTTCCTCCTACCATGCCGAGTGTCGTCAGACAGCAACTGATCCCACACTTGGACACTCTGAAGAGCTGTTCACTGGTCCATTTCCATATTTGTGCCCCTCGCCTGCTCCGCTTGAAGTGGTGGAAGAGGAGATCCCATGTAGCGATACCCAAATATTTGAACAGCCACGGCCACAGGAAGTCAACGCTGGCAATTTGTCAGAAGAGGTGGACGATGACGAGACCCAATTGCCAGGAAGTGAGGAGGAGGATCGTGGTGCGCAAGTGGAAGAGAAGGAGGTGGTGGATGATCTAGTAACTGACCAAATGTGGCAGGAGGACACGCAGAGTGCGGCCAGCAGCACACAGGGGGAGGGAGGCAGAGTACCCCAACAGGCAGGAAGAAGCAGTGTGGTGGCCGCACACAGAAGGCAGGCAACAGTTCTCCGTAACACCAACACGAGGGACGTTGCCAGTACAACCGGTAGGTCTTCCAGAGTCTGGAATTTTTTTAAAGACTCTGCTGATAACCCACAAAAGGCAATTTGTACCACCTGCCATGCCAGCATCAGGGGTGACAAAACTACCAGCTGACCACCACCAGCATGATCAGGCACATGGCAGCGAAGCACCCGACTTTGTGGGGCGAACCCCAGGGTCCACGGCCAGTGTCAGCGGGTGTCACCACTGCTTCTTCCGCTGTTGTGCGTGCAATAGAACCCCCTGTTGTGCGTGCAAGGCAATCCCCTGTCCATACTGCATGAAAAGATGCCCCCTCTTCTCAGTCTAGACTTGTTATGGCAGTTTCTCAAGAAACAGCATCAACGTCCACGTCCCACCGCAGCGTTCAATTGTCCATATTCCAGAGCTTTGAACGAAAGCGCAAATTCGCAGCCAACACCCCACAGGCGACAGTCCTAAATACGCACATTTCACGACTGCTTGCGTTGGAAATGCTGCCTTTTAGGCTGGTGGAGACGGAAACCTTCCCCAACCTTATGGCGGTGGCCGTCCCTCGGTACTCGGTCCCCAGCTGACACTATTTTGCCCGGTGTGCCATCCCCGTACTACACAAGCATGTGTCCCAAAACATCTGCCGTGCCCTCAACAACGCAGTTACTGGGAGAGTCCACCTGACAACGGACACGTACCGTCCCTGGCCACAAGCACTTGTTCACATCTCCCTGACGGCACACTGGGTAAACATAGTGGAAGCCGGGACCCAGTCGGACCTTGGATCGGAACACATCCTCCCCACACCGAGGATTGCGGGCCCTATGTCAGTCAGAGTTGCCCCCACAGTGTACAGCTCCTGCGCTTCATCCTCCTCATGTTCAGCCTCCATCTCAGATATAACCACATCAGTTACAAGCTGGAAGCACTGCAGTACTGCCTCAGCCAAGCGGCAACAGGCTGTGCTGAAACTCATAAGCTTAGGTGATAAACCTCACACTGCTTGTGAGTTGTGGACAGCTGTGAAAGAGCAGGCAGATCTGTGGCTGAGACCGCTGAACCTGCATCCAGGCATGGTCGTGTGTGACAATGGCCGTAACCTGGTGGCGGCTCTGAGGCGAGGCGAGATCACACACGTACCATGCCTGGCTCATGTGCTTAACCTCGTGGTTAAGTGGTTTCTTAAATCGTACCCCGAGTTGCCAGATCTGCTCGTGAAAGTACGCCGCCTGTCAGCTCATTTTCGGAAGTCGGCTACAGCTTCTGCCGCCCTTGCTGTGTTGCAGCAGTGTTGGCAGCTTCCGGCACACCGACTGGTGTGTGATGTCCCCACACGTTGGAAATCTACCCTCCACATGTTGCAAAGGATTTGTGAGCAGAAGAGAGCAGTTGTGGAGTACCAGCTGCAACAAGGCCATCGATATTCAGGTCAGACTCCGCACATAAGACCTCAGGAGTGGACCTGGATGTCTGACATATGTACCATCCTGACAAACTTTTGAGGAGTCCACCAAGATGGTGAGTGGCGATGACTCCATCATTAGCGTCAGCATCCCACTTGTCTGTCTTTTGCAATGCTCTCTGCAGAGAATTAAAGCGGAGGCATTGCAGCCGGAGTATGATGAGATGGATCAAGAAGCCTTAATGGGCGATTACACACAGCGCAGCCTCATCTCATCCCAACGTGTATTGAGGGACAATGAGGAGGAGGAGGCGGAAGAACAGGAGCTGGTATCATGCGCTGTAGACGGTAGTACCTGTACAACTGTCATACCGTCGGTTCAGCGTGGGTGGCCTGAGGACAGGGGGGAGAAGGAGGAGGAGAGCATGGTCAGTCGTCATCTTGGTGAGGACAAGGAAGTCTTGCCTGTTACCAGTCTGGCACGCATGGCTGACTTTGTTAAGCTGCCTTAACTGACCCTCGTGTTGTCAAAATGTTGGGTGACAGTCATTACTGGTTGTTGACACTTTTAGACCCCCGCTACAAGGAGAACTTTCACTCTCTTATTCCTGAGGTGGAGAGGTCTATAAAAATGTGGCAGTACCAGAAGGCCCTTGCTGCAGAACTGTTAAAAAAAATTCCCATCTGAACACGCTAGCGGCAGAGGTCACAGTTCGTTGACAAACCAAGGCGTTGTTAGAACTCTCCTGTTAGGTTTTTTCTATCTTGCTGGTCACATGACCTTGTTTGCCTATTTAATCCTGCTCCGCCCTCCTGGCCTTGCTGGACTTCATTGTAATTTCTACTCTTAAGTTAGCCTGGTGCTTAGTTACCTTTCTCAGTCAGTTTAGCTTGGTCTTCGGACCTTTATGTTCTATGTTGTGTGTTTTGTCTTTTACTGCTACAATTTCTGCTAGGAGGTGCCCAACTTTATCCCAGTCCCTAGCTCTTGTAGGGATCCCTCCCTTGCATCTATAGGTCTTCGTACAGACTAGCCGAGGACTTTAGCGGGTCTGATCGCAGGATCAGGTTCCCCGTTACATCGTAGGGATCTAGCTTAGCTCTATTGTAGGGACAGATCTCCTTTCTTTCCTTAGTGCTTGTAGCAGATCATAACAGTAAGTCCAGCCCAAAAATATCTCTAAGGAAAGACTTCCAGTTTCCATCATGGTGTCGGTTCAGGATTTGGCTCAACGCCTGCAGGGACTCTCTCTGGAGGTGGCCGAGCTCCAACAACACGTGAGTAGCTGTTCTGGAGCACATTTTGTGGAGCCAAAGGTACTTTTGCCTGATTTATTCTTTGGTGATCAACAGAAATTTTTTTCCTTTAAAAATGCTTGTTTATTGTATTTTCGTTTGAGACCCAGATCCTCTGGTGATGAATCACAGCGCATAGGGTTCATAATGTCACTTTTGCGTAAAGAACCTCAGGGATGGGCCTTTTCTCTCCAACCTAGTGATTCATGCTTTAGATCAGTGGATAGTTTTTTTTCTGCTTTGGGTTTGTTGTATGATGATCCTGATCGTGTCTCATCAGCTGAGACTGAATTGAGACGTTTGAGGCAGGGATCAGGTAATGTGGAAAAATATTGTTCTCACTTCCGTCGGTGGTCTGCCCAGGTGGGGTGGAACAATTCAGCTTTGAAAAGTTTGTTTCTTGCGGGGCTAGGTGAAAGGGTTAAGGATTTGCTGATTGCTTATCCCACACCTGGAAACTTGCAGGAGGCTATGCAATTAGCTATACGGGTGGACAGGAGACTGCGTGCAAGGGTTAATGAAAGTAAATCCTCTGCCATGTCAGCTCCGAGTCTTGAGAGGGTCTGTACTGACATTGGAGAGCCGATGGAGATTGGGGCGATGGCACCCCGCTCTCAGGAAAAAGACCGCAGATCTTCTGAAAGTTTGTGCTTTTATTGCGGGAAATCTGACCATTTTATTAAGAACTGGGTGCTTCGTATGAACAAAGAAAAAAAAAGGTCAGTTACGCCCGTATTGCCTGTTTGAATTCTAAGGGGGTGTTTCTTTCTGCTACTACTCAATTAATTGAATTTCGGATATTTGTGGATTGTGGTTCTACTCTGAATGTGATTGATGGGGGATTCTTGGAAAAACTTAAATTAAAACCCAAACCTTTGTCATCCCCTATTGCTGTGGTTTCTGTCGATGGCTCCCCCTTGAAGAGTGTTACTCACAAGGTCTGTGAATTTCCCCTCACTATTAATGGTATTCACCAAGAAAATTTGGATTTGGTGGTATTAAATAATTTGCATTCTCCAGTAATTTTGGGGTTGCCCTGGATAAAATTGCACAATCCTGTACTGGATTGGTCTACCAATGAAATTAAGTCCTGGAGCCCTAAGTGTTATGACAAGTGTTGTAACGGACGTATTGCTGCGGTGGAAAAAGGGGAATTACCTGTACCTATTCAGGATTTTTGGAGAGTTTTTTCTGAGGAGGAGTCACAAATATTGCCTCCCCATAGAGACTATGATTATACCATTGAATTTGTCCCTGGAGCGACTCTTCCTAAAAGTCGTTTATTTAATCTTACTATTCCTGAGAGAAAGGCTTTGGAGGAATACATACAGACAAGCTTGGCCGCCGGTCACATTAGGCCTTCCAAGTCTCCTGTGGCTGTTGGATTTTTTTTTGTTAAAAAAAAGGACGGCGGTTTACGTCCTTGTCTGGATTTTTGTGAGATTAATAAAATTACTGTACGCAATCCTTACCCACTGCCATTGATTCCTGATTTGTTTAACCAGTTAGTGGGGGCCAAGTGGTTCTCTAAAATTGATCTCCGGGAGGCATACAATTTGTTGCGCATGAAGGAGGGTGATGAATGGAAGACTGCTTTTAACACTCCTGTGGGTCATTTTGAGAACCTGGTTATGCCTTTTGGTCTTACCAATGCTCCAGCATTTTTTCAGAAACTTATTAATGACATCCTTAGACCTTTGATCGGCAAAAATGTGGTTGTGTATTTGGATGACATTTTGATTTATTCGCCTGATCTGGAGTCTCATTGGCGGAGCGTACGTGAGGTATTACAGTTATTAATTGACAATTCGCTTTTTGCTAAGCTGGAGAAATGTGAGTTTGCTGTACAGCGAATTAGTTTTTTGAGCTACATTATCTCCAGCGAGGGCTTTGAGATGGACCCTGTGAAGGTTCAGGCGGTTCAGGAATGGCCTAGGCCTATTGGTTTGAAATCGATACAGAGGTTTTTGGGTTTCGCCAATTATTACAGAAAATTCATTAAAAATGTTTCTATTATTGTCAAACCGCTGACCGATCTCACCAGGAAAGGTGCTAATGCGGTTCAGTGAACTACTGAGGCCATTGAAGCTTTTGTGTTTCTAAAGGAGAAGTTCAGCTCTGCCCCCATCCTTATGCAGCCTGATGTGACTAAGCCGTTTTTGGTTGAGGTTGATGCTTCTTCGGTGTGGGTCGGTGCGGTGTTGTCTCAGGAAAGCAAGGATGGAGTACATCCCTGTGCTTTTTTTTCAAAAAAAATTTCTGAGACTGAGCTTAATTACGATATTGGTAATCGGGAATTGCTGGCTATTAAACTCTCATTTTAACACTGGCGTCATTTCTTGGAAGGTGCTGAATTTCCCATTCAGGTTTTCACTGATCATAAAAATCTGATCTATCTTGATGCTGCCAAGCGCTTGAATGCCCGTCAGGCTAGGTGGGCACTTTTTTTCTTGCGGTTTAATTTTTCCGTTACTTACATCACGGGTACCAAGAATGTTAAAGCTGATGCTTTGTCTCACAGCTTTTCGCCCATGATCGGTGCTGAGGAGGAGGGGAGCATTTTACAAGAAGGTGTTGTGATTGCTGCATTGGACTCCGTTTTGGAAGATGAGATTCTTAAAGCACAGGAGAATGCCCCATCTAACACTCCCCATGGGAGGTTGTTTGTGCCTAGGACCTTTAGGAGAGATTTGTTTGTTGAGTGTCATGAGTCTCGGTTGGCAGGTCATCCAGGAATTTCTGAGACCAAGAGACTTGTGGGTCACAGTTTTTGGTGGCCTAGATGGCAGAAGGAAGTCATTAAGTGGGTGCGTCAATGTACGGTGTGTGCTAGATCTAAGTCTTCACATACTCCTGCAGTGGGGTTGCTTTGCCCTCTGGAGGTTCCTAGTGCACCTTGGACACATCTGGCTATGGACTTTATTACTGACCTTCCCCCCTCTGAGGGTTTCACAGTCATCTGGGTGGTCGTGGACCGTTTTAGCAAGATGTGTCACTTGGTTCCTTTCATCAAACTGCCCTGCGCTAAGACACTCGCTAAGGCCTTTGTCAAGGAAATTGTCCGACTACATGGCGTTCCTACTGACATTGTTTCTGATAGGGGACCTCAGTTCGTGGCTCGTTTTTGGCGTGCTTTTTGTGACAGGTTGGGAGTTCATTTGTCGTCTTCATCCGGATATCATCCTGAGTCTAATGGCCAGACAGAAAGGAAGAATCAGGATGTTGAGCAGTTCTTGCGTTGTTTTGTGGCGGACAATCAGGAGGGGTGGTCTGAGTTTCTGCCACTTGCTGAGTTTGCTCTTAACAACCATACATCCTCTTCTGCTGGTTGTTCGCCTTTTTTTTGTTGCTCTGGGAGATATCCGTCTTTTGGGTCATTCTCCAAATTGGTATCGGCTGTGCCTGAGGAGGAGAGTTTTTCCGGTGATTTGGAAAGAGTTTGGACGGATGTGCGTGGTAATCTTCAGGAGGCTAACAAAAAATCTAAGAGGTACTTTGACAGGAAACGTCAAGAAGTTTTGTTTACAGTTGGTGACATGGTTTGGTTGTCCTCTAAGAATCTGCGGTTGAGGATTCCTTCTAAAAAATTGGGTCCCAAGTTTGTAGGGCCCTTTAAGGTGCTTCAGGTAGTTAACCAATCTGCTGTTAGGTTGGAGGTTCCTACCTCCTGGAAGATTAATCCGGTGTTTCATGTTTCTCTGTTGAAAAGAGCTTATGTGTCGGATGGAGACGTCTCTGCCACTGTTCCTCCGGTGGTGGAGGACGGGGAATACGAAATTTCCCACATCCTAAATTCTAGACGGTATAGAGGGAGTTTGCAGTATCTCGTCGCTTGGAAGGGTTTCGGACCCGAGGATAACTCATGGGTGAGGGCGGATGATGTTTCTGCTTCCAGACCTGTCAGAGCATTTCACAAGAGGTTTCCTGATAAGCCTGAGCCTAGGGGATCCGGAGGATCCTCATAGAAGAGGGGGTACTGTTAGAACTCTCCTGTTAGGTTTTTTCTATCTTGCTGGTCTCATGACCTTTTTTGCTTATTTAATCCTGCTCCGCCCTCCTGGCCTTGCTGGACTTCATTGTAATTTCTACTCTTAAGCTAGCCTGGTGCTTAGTTACCTTTCTCAGTCAGTTTAGCTAGGTCTTCGGACCTTTTTGTTCTATGTTGTGTGTTTGTCTTTTACTGCTACAATTTTTGCTAGGAGGTGTCCAACTTTATCCCAGTCCCTAGTTCTTGTAGGGATCCCTCCCGTGCATCTATAGGTCTTCGTACAGACTAGCCGAGGACTTTAGCGGGTCTGATCGCAGGATCAGGTTCCCTGTTACATCGTAGGGATCTAGCTTAGCTCTATTGTAGGGACAGATCTCCTTTCTTTCCTTAGTGCTTGTAGCAGATCATAACAGGCGTACAGGCGAGAGAGACGCAACTCCAATCCAGCAGAGGCAGGGGAACACTGTCAATATTCTGGGACTGTTTTCTGAGACCCGCCCAGCTTACAGGCCCTGAGGCGCAGGGTACGCTCAAAAGGAGTAGAAAGTTTCAAAAGATGGTGAGGGAGTACCTTGCCAACCGTACCAGCGTCCTCTGTGATTCCTCTGTACCTTTTAATTATTGGGTATCCAAGCTGGACACTTGGAATGAACTCACTCTGTACGCCTTGCAGGTCTTGGCCTGCCCTGCTGCTAGCTTGTTATCGGAGCGTGTTTTTAGTGCCACTGGGGGAATTATAACTGATATGCGCACTCGCCTGTCAATTGACAATGCTGACAAGCTGACCCTTATCAAAATGAACAAGGGCTGGATTTGGCCAGACTTCTCATTACCACCAAATGACAGCAGAGTAACATAAAGTCAAATCCACTGTGTTATTTCGGGAGGTGTATTCCCATGCACCGCTTCACACACACACATGGGTATACGCTTCCTCATTTCGGCTGTATTCTGCTGTTCTCCTTATCCTCAGCCTCCAACACCACTATACCACCAGGGTGACCGTGGTCCGTGTTTCCAGCATTGCAAGTTCCTCCGTCCTAATTTTTGGCAGCTTTTGCTTGGAAGGCATAGGCAAAGACTATGGGAGACCCACTCCCCAATGATGGAAATAATGTTTTTAATATGCTGAACTGCATGGCTCTTGTTTGCCAGCATTGTAAGTTCCTCCGTCCTAATTTTTTGGCAAGTTTTGCTTGGAAGACATAGGCAAAGACTATGGAAGACCCTCTCCCCAATAATGGGAATAATGTTTTTAATATGCTGTACTGCATGGCTCTTGTAAGGGGCATGAAAACCATCTTGTAAAGCTACTCTGAACTCCACGTCTCTTCCAAGGGGCATTAAAACCATCTTGTTAAGCTACTGCGACCTCCACCACTTTTCCAAGGGGCATTAAAACCTTCTTGTTAAGCTACTGCGACCTCCATCACTTTTCCAAAGGGCATTGATATTGTCTTTTTATTCCACTGCGACCTCCACCATTCTTCCAAGGGTCATTAAAACCGTCTTGTTATCTACTGCGACCTCCACGTCTCTTCCAAAGGGCATTAAAACCATCTTGTTAAGCTACTGCGACCACCACCACTTTTCCAAGGGGCATTAAAACCATCTTGTTAAACAACTGCGACCTCCACCATTCTTCCAAGGGGCATTAAAACCGTCTTGTTAAGCCACTGCGACCTCTACCTTTCTTCCAAGGGGCATTAAAACCGTCTTGTTAAGCTACTGCGACCTCCACCACTTTTCCAAGGGGCATTAAAACCGTCTTGTTGAGCTACTGCGACCTCCACGTCTCTTGCAAGGGGCATTAAAACCGTCTTATTAAGCTACTGCGACCTCCACCAATTTTCCAAGGGGCATTGATATTGTCTTTTTATTCCTCTGCGACCTCCACCATTCTTCCAAGGGGCAATAAAACCGTCTTGTTAAGCTACTGCGACTTCCACGTCTCTTCCAAGGGGCATTAAAACCGTCTTGTTAAGCTACTGCAACCTCCACGTCTCTTCCAAGGGGCATTAAAACCGTCTTGTTAAGCTACTGCGACCTCCACCACTTTTCCAAGGGGCATTGATATTGTCTTATTACTCCACTGCCAGGGGCGTACATAGAAGTCATGGGGCCCCATAGCAGAAGCTCTAATTGGGCCCCCCCTCCACAAAAAATAAATAAATATTTGTCTGTGTCACAGAAGAGCAGATCTCATAACTTTCCAGCCTTTACATAGAAATTTTCCTCCTTCTGATGTCATAGATTCCTTTTTCATTGCCCTTTAAAGTATGATGCCAACAAAAGTGCCCCCCAAACAGTATGATACCCCTATGGTGCATTCCTCCACATGCACAGTGTAATGACCCTATGGTACCCCACTTCAACTCCCACAACAAAGTATGGTGACCCTAACGCAGTATAATCCCCCAACTGTGAACCCCACAGAGCCCTCCATACACTCTCATGGCCCCCACACAGCCCTCCAAACAGTATAATGGCCCCCACACAGCCCTCCAAACAGTATAATGGACCCCACACAAACCTTCACACTGTATAATTGCTTTCATACAGTATAATGGCCCCCCACATAGCCCTCAAATATTATAATGGCCCAACATAGCCTTCCATATAGTATAATACACCACCGATAATCTTCCATATAGTATAATGCGCCCCATAATCCTCCATATAGTATAATGCGCCCCCATAATCCTCCATATAGTATAATGCGCCCCCATAATCCTCCATATAGTATAATGCGCCCCCCATAATCCTCCATATAGTATAATGAACTTCCCATGGTCCTCCATAGAATATAATGCACTCCCCATAGTCCTCCATACAGTATATTACACACCCCATAGGGTAAAATGCAGCCCCCCATATAGTATAATGCACGCCACAGTCCTGCAGTATTATGGGCACCACGTACTCACTGATTTTAAAATACCGTATATTTTAAATAAACTGACCCGAATATATGCCGAGGCCCCTAATTTTACTACATAAAAATGGGAAAACCTATTGACTTGAGTATAAGCCTAGGGTGGGAAATGCAGCAGCAGTTAAATTTCCCATCTTGGTATGTGTGGCCCCCTCAATCCCACAATCCCTGGTATCTGTGGCCCCCACAATCCCTGGTATGTGTAGCCTCCTCAATCCCCCAATCCCTGGTATGTGTTTCCCCCTCAATCCCACAATCCCTGGTATGTGTAGCCTCCTCAATCCCTCAATCCTGGTGTGGCCTCCTCAATCCCCAAATCCTGGTATGTGTGGCCTCCTCAATCCCCAAATCCTGGTATGTGTGGCCTCCTCAATCCCCCAATCCTGGTATGTGTGGCCTCCTCAACCCCTCAATCCTGGTATGTATGGCCTCCTCAACTCCGGTATGTGTGGCCTCCTCAACCCCGGTATGAGTGGCCTCTTCAACCCTTCAATCCTGGTATGTGTGGCCTCCTCAACCCCTCAATCCTGGTATGTGTGGCCTCCTCAATCCCCCAATCCTGGTAAGTGTGGCCTCCTCAATCCCCCAATCCTGGTAAGTGTGGCCTCCTCAATCCCCCAATCCTGTTAAGTGTGGCCTCCTCAATCCCCCAATCCTGGTAAGTGTGGCCTCCACAATCCCCAAATCCTGGTATGTGTGGCCTTCTCAATCCCCAAATCCTGGTATTTGTGGCCTCCTCTATCCCCCATTCCTAGTATGTGTGGCTTCCTCATCCCCCAATCACTGCACACATAAAACAATAAACACTTATACTCACCTTCCTTCCTCACCTTTGCTCCAGCTCTGAGCCATGTCTGCAGCAGCTCATGTCGGCATCTGAGCTGATCGCGCTCTCAGAAGCCGAGATGAGCTGCTGCTGCTGGTACATTCACTCCTCTTCACGCTGGGACTATGGACGTGAAGAAGCGTGAATATGCTTTCTCTTTAGCAGCGGGCACTGACAGGAGCCGCGGCTCAGCGCTCCTCCGTGCCCACTGCTGAAGAGAATGAATATTCCCTCTTCTCCACGCCCATGGGAGTGGAGAAGAGGGAATATTCATGTCCCTTTAGCAGCGGGCACACGTAGTAGCTGCGGCAGGGGTACTGCATGTGCCCCGCTCCTCCACTGCCGCAACCCACTCCTCTGCCGCCGCAACCTCCTACTCACCTATCCTCCTCGTTCCCACGCTGCTTTGGGCCCTCCTGGCTCACGGGCCCCCTCCGGCCACGGGCCCCATAGCAGTGGCGTGGTCTGCCACCATTGGCGGTACGCCACTGTCCACTGCGACTTCCACCATTCTTCCAAAGGGCATTAAAACCATCTTGTTAAGCTACTGCGACCTCCACCACTTTTCCAAGGGGCATTAAAACTGTCTTGTTAAGCTACTGCGACCTCCACCACTTTTCCAAGGGGCATTAAAACCGTCTTGTTAAGCTACTGCGACCTCCACCACTTTTCCAAGGGGCATTAAAACCGTCTTGTTAAGCTACTGCGACCTCAACCACTTTTCCAAGGGGCATTGATATTGTCTTTTTATTCCACTGCGACCTCCACCATTCTTCCATGGGGCATTAAAACCGTCTTGTTAAGCTACTGCGACCTCCACCACTTTTCCAAGGGGCATTTATATTGTCTTTTTATTCCACTGCGACCTCCACCATTCTTCCATGGGGCATTAAAACCGTCTTGTTAAGCTACTGCGACCTCCACGTCTCTTCCAAGGGGCATTAAAACCGTCCTGTTAAGCTACTGCGACCTCCACCACTTTTCCAAGGGGCATTAAAACCGTCTTGTTAAGCTACTGCAACCTCCACCACTTTTCCAAGGGGCATTAAAACCGTCTTGTTAAGCTACTGCGACCTCCACCACTTTTCCAAGGGGCATTGATATTGTCTTTTTATTCCACTGCGACCTCCACCATTCTACCAAGGGGCATTACAACCGTCTTGTTAAGCTACTGCGACCTCCACCACTTTTCCAAGGGGCATTTATATTGTCTTTTTATTCCACTGCGACCTCCACCATTCTTCCAAGGGGCATTAAAACCGTCTTGTTAAGCTATTGCGACCTCCATGTCACATCCAAGGCGCATTAAAACCGTCTTGTTAAGCTACTGCAACCTCCACATCTCTTCCAAAGGGCATTAAAACCATCTTGTTAAGCTACTGCAACCTCGACGTCTCTTCCAAGGGGCATTAAAACCGTCTTGTTAAGCTACTGCGACCTCCACCACTTTCCCAAGGGGCATTAAAACCATCTTGTTAAGCTACTGCGACCTCCACCACTTTTCCAAGGGGCATTGATATTGTCTTTTTATTCCACTGCGACCTCCACCATTCTTCCAAGGGGCATTAAAACCGTCTTGTTAAGCTACTGTGACCTCCACGTCTCTTCCAAGGAGCATTAAAACCCTCTTGTTAAGCTACTGCAACCTCCACGTCTCTTCCAAGGGGTATTAAAACCGTCTTGTTAAGCTACTGCGACCTCCACCACTTTACCAAGGGGCATTAAAACCGTCTTGTTAAGCTACTGCGACCTCCACCACTTTTCCAAGGGGCATTGATATTGTCTTTTTATTCCACTGCGAACTCCACCATTCTTCCAAGGGGCATTAAAACTGTCTTGTTAAGCTACTGCAACCTCCACGTCTCTTCCAAGGAGCATCAAAACCCTCTTGTTAAGCTACTGCAACCTCCACGTCTCTTCCAAGGGGCATTAAAACCGTCTTGTTAAGCTGCTGTGACCTCCACGTCTCTTCCAAGGGGCATTAAAACTGTCTTGTTAAGCTACTGCGACCTCCACCACTTTTCCAAGGGGCATTAAAACCGTCTTGTTAATCTACTGCGACCTCCACCACTTTTCCAAGGGGCATTGCATTTCCTCCTAATTTTAGTCAGCTTTTGCTTTTCAATGCATAGGCGAGCACCAAGGGAGAACCACTCCCCAATAATGGGTAGAAGGTTTTTAGTATGCTGTAATCCACGTCTGTTTCAAGGGGCATTGCAGTTCCTCATAATTTTTGGAAAGCCTTCCATTCACTGCTTAGGCTAACAGTGCACAGGAGACCCAGTTGCTATAAATGGAAAAATCGGTTTAGTTAAGGCCCTCTGACCTCCATGTCACTTCCAAGGGGCATTGGAGTGCCTCAAAATTTTTGGTAGGCATTGCATTCACTGTATGCCCTATAACTGTGTAGCCGAACCGCTCCTTTTGGTACAGAAACATATCCTACAAGACATGTGTGGTTGACTGGCCTGATATTGATGTGAATGGTCCCTGTTCCTCATGCTCTTTCTCCTTTGCCACCACCTCATTCATCATTCATCACCTGAAGCATTGTTTTAACGGGAGTCATAGAACTGGGATAGTAGCAGGAAAACATCCAGCAATCCTCGGAGGAGGTAGGATATGCGCCAAAACGCTGACCACCTCAGGCCTAGCCGCTACTACATACATGCGCTTGCATTCCAAGAAAACAAAGCAGATGCTAACTTCTATCATTATCATCATGCTCCTCACCTTGGCACTCTCAACTCCCCTGATGGAGAAGCCAGGGCCCACCGGAGGAGTCTGGTTCTCTGGTGGGCTCGTCCAATGCTGCCCTAAAGCAGGCCAGGCTAAGAAAAGTGTGGGGAAAGTTGACAGGTGAAATAGGGGCGGCTGGGGACCGTTTATGGACCCCCAGGCGGCTGGGGACTGTTTATGGACATCCGGCCGCCCCCAGGCTGCTGGGGAGCGTGTGTGGACACCCGGCCGACCCCAGACGGCTGGGGAGTGTTTGTGGACACCCAGCCGCGAGGCGGCTGGGGACCGAGCGTGGACACCTGGCCGCCCCCTGGCGGCTGGGGACTGAGTATGGATACCTCGCTGCCAAAGCAGCCATGAGGTAGTGGCCAGCTTCGGCCTCCTTCAAACTAAAAGGCCCCATTTCAAGTGCAAGCTAGCAGTATAGTATTGCAGCGTGGGGGTGGGGGGGTGGGTAAGTGGGTGGCAGGCTGCATACTTGCGCTTGCATTGCAAGGAATGGGGAGGTACAATTGAAGTTGCAAGTCTGCATCTTCTGATGCGGCAAGGATCACTTCTGATGGGCACACTTTTAGGCAGTGACCTGGGTGTCAGAGATGCTTCCAGGGGTCTTCCCCATGCTGTTCCCATGTCTTTTCAGCACTCTATGCATGTGGCACACAGCACATGGCCAGATAAGATTGTGAAATGTTAAAATTACATTTCCCAGTGAATGCATTTGTCACATTTGAAAGCAATACAAAAGTGCAAAAACGCATAAAAAATGCTACTTGTGAACATATCCCAAGGTGTGGAGGAGTATTTTTGTTTTTGGTTATTTATTTTGCCTTATACACAAGTCTTTACCCTGGAAAGGAAGCTCCTTAACATATTTCACAGGAAAACCATTTCGGTTTCGTTTTTGAACGTTTTATTGTGAGCCCGTAAAAGTGGCTTAATACTTCTGACCACGTTGTTGACAGCAGTGATCTGGGGGTCAGAAATGCTTCCTGGGGCGACTCCTTTGCTGTCTCCATGTCATTTGAACACTGTCACTATCGTTTTGGGAACTTTTTAGGCTCTCTATAGACTGCCGGGGGTGCCGCCGCAAAAATGCTCGGGTCTCCCATAGACTAACATTGGGCTCGTTGCTCGGGTCGAGCACCCGAGTATCACGGTGAGCTCGGCCCGAGCTTCGAGCACCCCAGCATTTTAGTGCTCGCTCAACACTAATAGTGATATGAAACATAGTGCTAAATTAATGTCTAGGAATATAAACAAAACATGATCATTCTGAAATCTTGTGACTCTGGCTATCAACAAACCTTTTATTCACAACTGTATTAGAAATCCTAAACAGTCTACCTTTTCTCGCAGATTTCTCTACTACATTTAGCCACTCTTATGATAAATTGTCATCAACCTCCTTACAAATTGCTGTTTGTGTTTTGTCTATGGCATGTTTTTATGAAATATTTATAAATTAAACTTTACACTCAATCCTCTATTTCACAATTAAGAAAATTAATTAAGTATCTCTCATTATATTCTCGACTAAGTTTGAAACTCCCTCTCAAAATTTACTAAAAATATATGTATCATTAAATTTAGAGTTACCCTACATAGAAGCAGTCGCATAGTAACCTGGTACCATAGAGGGGGATTCCTGCAAAAAGAGTTTACAACCTATTCATACAATAAGTGCTAAATTCTAAATCAGTGGGGTCCAACTACTGAGACCCCCCCACTGATTGCCAGAACAGTCCACTTTTGCTCCCCTTTTGAATAGAGTGGCAGTGGGAATGGGGGCTTGATGGCTTCCGTATTCATTGTCTGTGGAACTACTGGAGTACAGCAGTCGAGTTTTTGATGCACTCCCATAGAGAGTTAAAGGGGTTGGCCACTTTTTTTTCTTCTTGGCTTCGCATTCCTCACAAATTGCACAGCACTTTTGCCCATAGAATGACTGCTGGCAGAGGAACATATAACTAGATCCGTCCATCATCCTCACATTGGAAAGTTGCGTTTCTAATGGGGAAGTTGATGGATAGTCCAAGTCACAAACCTCCACTAGCAGCCATTGTATAGAAATTGATGTGCATGGTGCAAATAATTAATAAATGGTTATCTCAGTAGATTAAACAACATTTTTGAGCAAGGTGCAACAAAAAGGTGCATAAATATGGACCATTGACTTAAATAAACGAACAAACCAAACGCATCAAGCAAAACGATTGATACATGAAAATCCACCCTAAAGTTAATTGGACATCATAACAATGATTTAGGGGATATGAGTAACGGAAGAATACCTATACTATACAGTTAATGATTGATACATCACTTTGTTGACACATACTTTCTGTTATTTTGGGTCAAATACCTAAATATTTCTATGGTGTTTTATCCATAATAAAACATGAAGAACTCCTATGAAGGGGAAATACTTAGCTTACAAGACAGGAGACAAAGATACATAGTGAGTGCTATAGCAGCATAAATCCCAGGTACTGCTATAGATTGATTCAGATTGGCCATTCTCTTCGTTGAGTGAACTCTGAACAAAGTTGGTAATGATTCTTTTATGTTTGAATGTTTTATATGTTTTAGTTCTGTTTTCCAATTTACAGCAATATAACCTCTCCACTCCGTGCTCCCTGTTCAGCATGCTGTGAAATGGCTTTGCCTGTACTGGCAGAAAGGGTCAGCTACATTATAATGGCAAACAGGTTGTATTATTTTGTCATAAAACAAGTGCAGGATTTCTCTCCATTGACTATGCAGTCAGAATATTATTGTCTCAGGGAATACTTTCTCTAGCTGGACTGTTTTCTACATATGTGTCACAAACTGATGTATGCAAATTGTCTTTTCAGAAAGGAAGAATACTTGATCTCTAGTGCCACCTATTAGAAGTAGCAATCCTACAAGTCATCGACCCTTAGAATTGTTACTTCCAATGGGTGGCACTAGAGTTCACGTCCTCTTTCTCTCTGAAGAGACGGTTTGCATGTTTAATTTCCCAGGAAATCTTTGTATAGCCTATAAGTCTCCTTACACTCGCCACAAGGAGAAGCTTTCCCTCTTAGAAACCAATTTGTAGTAATGGCTGTCTAGTGCAAGACATCCTATAAAAACATCATGTTGATTTGCATATAAAATTAAAGAAGTTGTCCACTACTTTTACATTGATGCTCTATCCATAGGATAGGGCATCAATGTATGATCGGCCATGGTCCTGCACGCGGCACCCCCGCCAATAAGCTGTGATCAGTGGCGCCGACCTCCGTCTGGAAGTGCTCACCTGCGGGGCTCCGCCATCAAATAGTAGTGGCCGCCGCGGTGTACTGCACATCCGCCTCCTTTTCAGTTGAGTGTGAGGCGGATCTGCAGTAGACCGCAGCGCCCACTACCACTTGACGGCGGAGCCCCGCAGATGAGCACTTGCGGCTGGCAGCCGCCACCGACACCAATAACAGCTGATCGGTGGGGGAGCCGCGTGCGGGACCCCGGCCGATCATACATTGATGCCCTATCCTACAGATAGGGCATCAATGTAAAAGTAATGGACAACCCCTTTAAAGGCAGTGGAGATAAGAAAATGTTTCTCTTGGCGGTTTTATCTATGAGCTGTTTCTGATGTTGTCGTCCTGCCCTGCTTATAATAATGAGCTTATCTTCTGGATCCAGCTGCGGGAAACATATACATAATAATAATTTTCCCTATAGTGAAACGGTTGGCAAAGAGAGGATGTACGTCCATGAAAACTCTACTTACTCCTGAGCAAGGGCCACTCTACACATTGGCTGATAGATGTGTGTGATGAATGGAGAGCCCTAATAGGTTTCTCCAAAAAGGATAGATAACTTATTTACCGATTTATAGCCCATTCTTGACATCCTCTCACTTCTGTACTAATTTCTCTCCATTAGGCTTCTTTGTTCACGTATGTATGTAGTACTATTCTGAGCCCAAGCAACACTTCAGCTGTACTTTATATTATAAGGCTTCTGCTTAGACAGATTTAGTTAGTTCCTGTAAATTACACAGAGCCAGTGTATAGTGCAGTGATATTACTATTCATATTAGTATCTGCTCCCTTTGGAGCTCACAATCTATTAATCTGCTAGTATGAGCGTCAGTAGTGGACTGTAAACTAGCTTGGTGCACTAAGCATAACCCTGTGACTGGCACACATAGATAGATAGAATAGTTATGTATGTGGAAGTATAACGCTAAGCAGCCACCTTCTCACTGATGATAGGGCTGTGAGAAACTGTTCCTTACTATGGCATTACTTCACTTCTATATGGCATTATCTGCATTCTGATGAGAACAAGTGATTTAACCTGTCTTTGTATGTATGGTATTTTATCCCATTTATGTGATTTGTTTTCAAATATACGTGACACCTAATGCTGAAATCTAATTTTTTTAAAAACTTAGGTGGGAATTTATCAAGACTAGTGTTTTTTATACTATTCTTTATCCAGGGTTCGTTAAGAGCGTTATGTGCCAAATTCAATAAGGGGCGCATGTCTCCTAATGAATTTGGCACAGCATTCAGCTTCCAGTTCTCCAGAGACTGAAGCATACTCCATTTTTGCAGCCACTTTTGTCAAGCTTGTGGTGTAAATTATAGTGAATCTGTAGGGCTGGGACAGGCCCGCACCCCTATGCAAAGATCCTCCTCTTTAAAAAAAAAAAAAAAAAAAACGTTGTCAGAGCTGGTATAAAAATACCTACGTGTCAGAACGGGGCCAGAAGGAGGCGCTCATAGACTTATATAAATTAGCGACCTCCGGCTCACTCCATGAAACACTGGAGCAGCCGGCAGGTGACTATCTGCAGCACCACTCCAGCGGTGAAAAACAAATTGCTGGAGTGCCTTTAAGCGCTTCATGGTATATCACTCCCGAATAACCGCTGGGATCCAGGCTGGGCTGCTGGTGTCCTTTCCATTTCAGAGGATGTCGGTAGCTCCATGTTGGAATGCATATCATCTTTAGGTTAGGTTTCATAAAATAAACAAATAAGAAATTAAAGAACCTCATCCACAACTACCACAAAAGACTTCAAGCTGTCATTGATGTTAGAGGGGGCAATACACGGTATTAAGAAATGGGGTATGTGAACTTTTGATCAGGGTAATTTGGATGTTTTTGGTCGTCATTAAGATTTTAAAAGCGAAAACACCGTAGTTTGACAATAAATGGCTTCACCCAACCAATAACCATGAGTGGAGAAAAAGGTTTTTTGTTATCATTCATATTCTCTGAAACAAGGCCAAGAAAGGAAAAATTCTGCCGGGTATGTATACTTTTGAGCACAACTGTGTGTTAGGTTAGACTTGATCATTCCAGTCTATGGGTGTGCAGGAAAAAACCAGATCCCATTGTGAACATCTGTATAGCATCAGATTTTTACGGATACATTGCAATTCTGTAACACAGGAGAATGTAAATTATTAATGGCAGCTTTTAAAAAAGAAAACGGATTCCTTACGGAAACTGTGACTTTTCTTTCATCGCTTGTGTGAACCCGGCCTGAGGCCGGAGACACATTAGCGAATTTAAAATGGGTCCGATTTTGATGCTGGAGAGTCGGACGAGTGTTCTGCGATTTTGTTTCCGATTCTTCTGCGATTGCAATGCGATTCTGCGTTGTTGTTTTTTCCTACTCTCAGCGTATGTGATGCTATTTCCATCTGTTTTTCATGGGATTGTGATGCAATTTCCTGGGACAGTGGAGAATGTTACTACAAAATCGCATGGCATTCGGATTACTCGAGTGCCGTCCGATTTAAAATCGCATCCACTAATTTTTACAGCTGAATGCGATCCGATTTGAGATTACAATTGCAGCATGCTGCGACTTTTTTTCAGTCCGATTGCGATCCGATCTGGATAAAAAATCGCAGATGAACACTGAATCATAGAATAACATTGGTCCGAATGCAATCCGATTTTTAATTGCATTCGTCCGATTTCATCACAAGTGGGAGCAAGCCCTAACACTGGTAATAAACGCACAAAGTTGAATCACTGTAATATTTTGTAATTGGTATTGATTATATGGATTTGGAAATACTAGAGCAATGGCGTTTTTGTTTTCTATATGAGCCATGAGTTCCATAATGTAATGCACCAAACTCCTTTTGATATAGTGCTCATATTTCTTATGAGAGGGCACTTACTATGAGAGGGTATGGGAGAATCTTTGGTGGAGTATTTTGTCGGTCATATCACTTCTTTTGTCTATTTTTAATTTGGTAGATCTGGATTATTATTGCCTTCTTTGGGTTTGAAGGAAATCTGTCACAAGATTTTTGCTACCCCTTCTGAGAGCAGCATGATGTAGGGGAAGAAACCCTGATTCCAGCAATGTATCAGTTACTGGGCTGCTTGTTGCAATTTAAAAAAAATAAAAAATAAAATTGTATCTGCTATATATTTACCAATTTTGTTAGTGCCGAGCCCTGTATAACCCCACCCACACCACTGATTGGCAGCTTTGTGTGTACACTGTGTATAGGCAGAAAGAGGCCAATCGGTGATGGGGAGAGGTTATACAGAGCCCCTGAATATGGAGGACTGCATGGCATCAGGTTCACTAGTCCTCTAGCAATAATTTCCTGCTGATAAAACTATGATTTTAACAAAACTATAGAAAGCAGCTCAGTAAGAGACACGTTGCTGAAATTAGAGTTTCTGTCTCTACATTATGCTGCTTTCAGATTTGGTGACAAAATCCTGATTACAGATTCCCTATAAATAGAAAGGTAAGACGAAACACTTGTCTCCATTCCGTGGTAGGTCAGTAGGTGTATATATTACTACATGAATTAATATAACCATTTTTGCACGTTAAGACTGGTTATTATTTGAAGTTAAGTTTGTTATGTTGGATTTCATTTCTGAACTCTACTTTTGTATCATTTTGCATTTTATTGTCTCCTCCCCTCCCCCCCAGATACTCTGATTCCAGCAATGTGTCACTTATTAGACGGTATGCTGCTGTTTCAATAAGCTCAGTGTTTTATTAGCAGAAGATTATCACTACAGGACTAGCTGTTGCTTGCCTCCTAGTCAGCTGATCTGTGTAACCCCGCCCCCACCACTGATTTCTCTCAATATGCGGTGTATATAGAAAGCTGCCAATCAGTGATATGGGAGGAGTTATACCGGGCTCCGCATTTAGAGAACTGCGAGAAAATGACATCAAGCAGCCCAGCAAGTGACACATCGCTGGAATCAGCGAACATCATGCTGCTATCGGATTACATAGTAAAAGCCTGGTGATAGATTCCCTCTGATAAATTATCCAGTGCATGTGTCTGCCTTGTGATGTGAGTACCCTATATTTGATATCTTCTTCAGGCGCTGATTTAGTATCTCTCCACCTATTTTACGAGTCTTCTTAATTATATTGAAATAATTAATACAAATCTTTTGAATGTTTAACTCCATGAGTGTGTATTTATTTATGTAGGTTATCTAAAAATTATTTAGAAGTATAACTATGTTCAGCTATAGTGTGTGAATTAACTTAATAGTAAGTTCTTGGCTTACATGATGTCAGACTAATAATAGCTAAATGTTATATCCTTGTTTAGGTTAAAGGCCAGGCTATTGCTGGCAAGACCCAAGAGGAGCTGGTGGCCATACTGAGGAGCACCAAGCTAGGAGAGACCGTGTCTCTAGTGGTGGCCCGGCAGGAGGATGCTTTTCTGCCCCGTGAACTGGTAATTTCAATAACAGCACATTATTGATGCTTTTTCCTTGTCAGACTGACTGGGTCTCAGTGAGACGGCGTGCAATAGTCTGCTAGCTCAGCGCACAGTATATCAAAATCAACAATGATTTACTATCAGTCCATGAAATTTGATTTTCAACCCCAGGTGACATCATAAGCTATGGGATGTGATGTTGTCATGGGTAGAACACAGCTCCTGATTTATGGAGAAGTCCATGAATATATCCAACTCTGGAAAAAATGTATAGATGATTTAAAACCACCATGACAAGTCGTAAAATGTAACCCTGCAGGATTTAAAAGGCCCGGCGAGGTAAAGTGGCACGCTGATCTGATCCCAGCATGATAAATGCCTGGTTAAGCTTGTCACCTCTTATTGTCTTACTCACATGGATTCAGTAAACTCTTTGTGTAATTCCTAATAAGACGTGAGATATTCTGTAATTATAACACATGTGTCACTGGCGATTGATTTCACAGACTTCAGGCTTCCTTTTCTTTGTCAGTTATTTCATACAGAACCACATTTACATTTGTAAGAAAGTTACACCAGCATGTGTGGACACGTGAGAGCCGACCACATACATGACTGCTGAAATGGTATCGCTTTAATGTATAGCTTCCAAGGGAGATGAAATAACAGGAGCCGTAGAATACTTTACTGATGCAGCAATATTACTCTTTTTACAGCGTTTATGAGACTATGAGACTACACGTATTCATTGTGTATTATTTCATTTTCCCCAATTTAACCTCTTTTTTTATATTGAAACTGTGCCTTTAATAGACATGGTAAAATAACGTTGTAGTTGTGATCTCCTGTATGTATATCAGCCCATGTGTCTTAGTTGTTGGCTATGTTCACGTGCAGTGTTTTATTGATTTTTTTTTTTCTTTTTTGCAAATAGTATACGCTGCGTCAACAAAAGCGATGAGATTTCCGATTTTTTTCCTGGCTGAATTTGAGCACTGCATTGTCTAAAGTCAGCAGAATGTCAATTCTTTCAGTGTTTTTGCAGCAATGAGAAAGTGCAAAAATGTTGCAAAAAATACAGCAGACAGATTTTGTTGCATTTGTGCAGTCTTTTGCTGTGTTTTTGGAGAATAAAACTAATATTATTAAACATGTACTGAAGACAAATCACACTTGTAATCCAAACGAAAAATATCAGCAAAAATGCACCAAACAATGCAACAAAAACTGCTCTTGGCATCAATGAAAGCAGGTTTTGGCTGCAGAAAAAGACGCTGGGTTTTAAATAAGCAGTCCTATTTTTTTTCACAATATTAGGCCCCTTTTACATGTCCGTGTTTGCAGTATGTAGGGCTCCATTTTTTTCATGGATACCACACAGACCCATTATAATCTGTGATACTGCACACTTGTCCCTGTGTTTGTACGGACTGTGCATTCATTTAAACCACATGGAGATTTGTCAGTTTTTTACCAGCAGCACGGATGAGAAGGGCCATTACAAGTGGAAAATAATGTGATCAAAAAGCAAAATAGAAAAAAAAATGGTACCGCTGAAAACGTCATCTTGTTCCGCAAAAAACAAGCCGCCATACAGCTCCATCAGTCGAAAAATAAAAAAGTTATAGCGCTCAGAATAAAGCAATGCAAAAAAAATATTTTTTTCTGTAAATTTGTTTTATTGTGTAAAAGCGCCAAAACATAAAAAAATATACAGTAAGTGTAGTATCGCTGTAAATGTACTGACCCGAAGAATAACGCTGCCTGATCACTTTTACCACACGCAGAACGGCATAAAAAAAAACCTCAAAAAACAATTCCTGAATTGGTTTTTGTTAATTTTACCTCCCAAAAAACGGAATAGAAAGCGATCAAAAAATGTCACGTACCCAAAATTGGTACCAATAAAAATGTCAACTCGTCCCGCAAAAAACAAGCAATCACATGACTGTCGGCCGAAATATGGAAAAATTATAGCCCTCAAAATATGGTGATGCAAAAACTAGATTTTGCAAAAAAAAGCGTATTTTAGTGTGTGACAGCTGTCAGCCATAAAAACCCAATATAAATCTGGTATCTCTGTAATCGCACCGACCCGAAGAATAAAGTAATCTCATCACTTATACCGCACGAGGAGCGGCGTAAAAAATAAATAAAACCAATTCTTCACCTGCTACTGATTTGTTTATTATGTCTCCGAAAGATCGCAGTAAGGCTCTGCTCACATTTATCCTGCTCTCTGCGCTGAGCACTTACACCAGAGTTTCCGTGTAAATTTCTGAAATACGTGATTCAGCCAGAACCCATGACGGAAGATTCCCTGTAATGAGGCAGATATAGACCACTGTGGACGCCGTCTAGCCTGGGATCCCACGGTGTCATTTGTTTTAGGCGTGCATAAAAGTGCGGTTGGCCCGTTTTGTGCACTTCTGAAAAAAGGACACCGCTAAACAGAGGCCAGACGGAGTCCAGAGTAACTCAGCTGCCTCATTACAGTGAATGGATCCCGCAGGGGTTTCATCTGAATTATATCACTTGGAAATTTAGATGGAAACCCCGATGTAAGTGCTCAGCCTAGAGGGTAAAACATTTTTTTGTGGTAAAAATATAATTATGCTTTTTTCACTGCCCAATGGTATAAATTTAAAAATTAAAAAATACTCACTACTTCCCTAGATGAATTCCTTGAGAGGTGTAGTTTACACAATGGGGTCACTTGTGGGGGTTTCTGCTGTTTCGGCATGTCAGCGACTCTTCAAATGTGACATGGTGTCAGCCACCTATCTCAGCCAACATAGCGCTCCTTTCTCTTCCGAACCCTGCCGTACACCAAAGCAGTGGTTTTCCCCCACATATGGGGTATCGGCGTACTCAGGAGAAATTGCACAACAAATTTCATGGTGCAATTTATCCTGTTACCCTTATGATAATGCAAAATTAAGGGATGAAAAACATTTTTGTGGGAAAAATTAGAAAATTGTATTTTTACAGCTCAATATTATAATCTTCTGTGAAGCACCTTGGGGTTCAAGGTGCTCACCACACATCTAGATAAGTTCCCTAAGGGGTCTAGTTTCCAAAATGGTTTCACTTGTGGGGGGTTTCCACTGTTTAGGCACATCAGGAGCTCTCCAAACGCAACATGGCGTCTGCTAATTATTCAGACAAATTTTACATTCAAAAAGCCTAATGGCGCTCCTTCCCTTCCAAACCCTGCAGTGCGCCCAAACAGTGGTTTTCCCTCACATATGGGGTATTAGCACGCTCAAGAGAAATTGTACAAAAAAATTTGGGGTCCATTTTTTCCTGTTACCCCTGTGAAAATAGAAAAAATTGGGTCGAAAGTAACATTTTTGTGAAAAAAGTTAAATGTTAATTTTTTTCTTCCACATTCCAAAAATTCATGTGAAGCACCTGAAGGGTTAATAAACTTCTTGAATGTGGTTTTGAGCACCTTGAGGGGTGCAGTTTTTAGAATGGTGTCACTTTTTGGTATTTTCTGTCATAAAGACCCCTCAAAGTGACTTCAAATATGATGTGGTCCCTAAAAAAATGTTTTTGTAAATTTTGTTGGAAAAATGAGAAATCGCTGGTCAACTTTTAACCCTTATAGCTCCCTAACAAAAAAAAATTTTGGTTCCAAAATTGTGCTGATGTAAAGTAGACATGTGGGAAATGTTATTTATTAACTATTCTGTGTGACACATCTCTCTGATTTAAGGGCATGAAAATTCAAAGTTAGAAAATTGCAAAATTTTTAAAATTTTTGCCAAATTTCCATTTTTTTCACAAATAAACGTAAGTTATATCGAAGAAATTTTACCAGTATCATGAAGTACAATATGTCACGAAAAAACATTCTCAGAATCAGGGGAATACGTTGAAGCGTTCCAGATTACTTACTTCATAAAGTAAAGTGACAGTGGTCAGAATTGAAAAAATTGGCCCGGTCACGAAGGCAAAAACAGGCTCTGGTGCGAAGTGGTTAAGGAGGTGGGTATTGCTTGGGGTCTCAAATGAGTTTCCATTTTTAATCGAGACTCAGTAGAAATCCCATCTGACTGGAGACGCAGTGTTAAACCAAGGCCACCCAATCAGAACGCAGTAGCGTCCACCAATTGGAGATGAGGGGGGGCGCGGAAAAGTAATTTTATGCACGCTTTTCTGACACAGTACAGTCCCTATCAAGGTGTGGATCGTTGAAATAGCTGCTGTGTGAAAGCGTCCCAACGACCGCCGAGATCGTTGGTTAGATCGCTGGGGCGGCCGAGATCGTTGGGAAGTTCTGCATGTTTGACATCTCCCCAGCGATCCCAAAACCGTGACGCAATAACGATCTCGCTAGCGATCTCGTTATGTGTGACGGGGCCTTTAGTCTTACAATTCCCGTGATGGCACCAGTTCCGTGCTGCTATCCAAAATGTCACTCTCAATGCAAAGACCGAGAGGGGTGCAGCTTTGCTATTAAAATAAGCAGTCATTTGACCCTCTTCACACACTGCTGTGGTCACAAACGAACACAAAAGCCTGTCCTGTGTCAGCTTGTGACCATACAGGAATTAAAAAGCAGTCTAGTTAGAGCGCTAAGGCACAGAATCCACAATGACAAGGACTGTAAAAGACAAACTTTTATTAAACTACAACGCGTTTCGGAAGCGGATTGCTACCTTCCTCAGGCGGTATATATCGTTGTTACATTGACAATTTGATCTTTCTTTGGAAAGGCCCCAAAAATACAGCCCTTGACTTTGATGGCCTGAACAAGAATCCTTGGGGTTTGTTTTTTACAGCTTCCATTTCAGATAGTACCCTCCAGTTCTTGGATCTTGTGTTACATTTGGAGAAATCAGGGTTGATATCCACATCGACACACTTCAAGCCTGTGGATGTGAACAGTTAATGCCTGAGCTTGTGACCATAAGCTCAGCGACAGGGACCAGTGCAGGTATAGGGCTCCATAGGCAGTAAGACTGTATTAGGAAGTTATATACAGTTATATGAAAAAGTTTGGGCACCCCTATTAATCTTAAGCTTAATGTTTTATAAAAATTGGTGTTTTTGCAACAGCTATTTCAGTTTGATATATGTAATAACTGTTGGACACAGTAATGTTTCTGCCTTGAAATGAGGTTTATTGTACTAACAGAAAATGTGCAATCTGCATTCAAACAAAATTTGTCAGGTGCATAAGTATGGGCACCTCACCAGAAGAGTGACATTAATATTTAGTAGATCCTCCTTTTGCAATAATAACAGCCTCTAGTCGCTTCCTGTAGCTTTTAATGAGTTCCTGGATCCTGGATGAAGGTATTTTTGACCATTCCTCTTTACAAAACAATTCCAGTTTAGTTAAATTTGATGGTCGCTGAGCATGGACAGCCCTCTTCAAATGATCCCACAGATGTTCAATGATATTCTGGTCTGGGGACTGGGATGGCCATTCCAGAACATTGTAATTGTTCCTCTGCATGAATGCCTGAGTAGATTTGGAGCGGTGTTTTGGATCATTGTCTTGCTGAAAGATCCATCCCCTGCGTAACTTCAACTTTATCACTGATTCTTGAACATTATTGTCAAGAATCTGCTGATACTGAGTGGAATCTATGCGTCCCTCAACTTTAACAAGATTCCCGGTGCCGGCATTGGCCACACAGCCCCAAAGCATGATGGAACCTCCACCAAATTTTACTGTGGATAGCAAGTGTTTTTCTTGGAATGCTGTGTTTTTTTGCCGCCATGCATAACGCCTTTTTGTATGACCAAACTACTCAATCTTGGTTTCATCAGTCCACACTTCCAAAAAGAAATTGGCTTCTCCAAATGTGCTTTTGCATACCTCAGCCGACTCTGTTTGTGGCGTGCTTGCAGAAACGGCTTCTTTCGCATCACTCTCCCATACAGCTTCTCCTTGTGCAAAGTGCGGTGTATAGTTGACCGATGCACAGTGACACCATCTTCAGCAAGTTGATGCTGCAGCTCTCTGGAGGTGGTCTGAGGATTGTCCTTGACTGATCTCACCATTCTTCTTCTCTGCCTTTCTGATGTTTTTCTTGGCCTGCCACTTTTGGCCTTAACAAGAACTGTCCCTTTGTTCTTCCATTTCCTTACTATGTTCCTCACAGTGGAAACTGACAGGTTAAATCTCTGAGACAGCTTTTTGTATCCTTCCCCTGAACAACTATGTTGAATAATCTTTGTTTTCAGATCATATGACAGTTGTTTTGAGGAGCCCATGATGCCACTCTTCAGAGGAGATTCAAACAGTAGAACAACTTGCAAGTGGCCACTTTAAGTAGCTTTTCTCATGATTGCATACTCCTGGATATGAAGTTCAAAGCTCAATGAGGTTACAAAACCAAAAAAAGTGCTTTAGTACGTCAGTAAAAAGTAGGTAGGAGTATTTAAAACAAGAAAATGATAAGGATGCCCATACATATGCACCTGTCGAATTTTGTTTGAATGCAGATTGCACATTTTCTGTTAGTACAATAAACCTCATTTCAAGGCAGAAACATTACTGTGTCCAACAGTTATTACATATATCAAACTGAAATAGCTATTGCAAAAACACCAATTTTTATAAAACAGTAAGCTTAAGATTAATAGGGGTGCCCAAACTTTTTCATATAACTGTATGTTACTATTCCCATCTGATTTAATTTTTTTTCTGGAAATCTACTTTAAAGTGTTAAGGGGGTAATAAGTCTAGCGTAACAATAACTAAACCTGTGGTGGAACGTGAGATCTAGAGAAGCACATACTAAATGGGCACACAAAGTGTTAAATGGACCTGTTCCTGTTGTATGTTATATGTCTGTGTGAATGCACACTAAGGGAAATCTTTTTTTTTTTTTTAACACATTGATAGGTTAGTGTATGGTAAATGTACCATCATTCTGTTTGTCATTGACTGAGCTCCTAAATGTCCTACCGGGGGTCAGTATGTGCCTGTATAACTCTCGCTGTCTGCCATGTGAGATGTATCGGTGCCATTCTAGACTCTGGATGTGGGGTCCTGCCTTATCTTGATTGATGTAGGTGTGTGTATTTGACCCTGATTGAGGAGTGTGCAGGATGAAGGTCTGCTCAAAAGCTTCCCTTTCCTGTCTATCAGAAGGAATTGGCCAGACAGTGTCATCTCTCCCATAAAACAACCTTTCAATTCCTTTTATCGGGAGCCTCATTTTCCTTGTAGCACATGTCCAGGTTTTCCTGTTTCCTTGTTGTTTTTACTCTCTCCTGTATATATGTGTAAGTGTGGGAATTTATGAGTGACACACACAGGAAACGCAGTGGAAAGTTCCATGTCTGAAATTTAACCCTTCGTATTTTAAACAGAATAGAGAAGTGCTGCTCTTTTTATAATGAGGTCACTCTGGATAAGTGTAAATTGGGTTTATTATGTATACATATATATTTATTTTTTGGCGTTAAGGGCTACCAAAAAAAGCACAGATGGATGTAGCTCTGTTGGAAACAAAACGCATTAATTAAATGATCCATATGTACGTGAAGAAGATTATCCACTAGTGGCCAATCTTTGTGTAATCATTTCATGGCCCCATTTGAAATACAAATACAAGATAATCACCTTTTGCAGTGACCCTATTCCAGACTAGTCTGGAGTCTGCTGCAGCCAATCAGCATCTGTTGATTGGCTGCATCGTGTACTATTTAGTCAGAGTGGAAGTCCTTACAGATGGTACTTTAATAGGCTAGAGCCGACCAGAAGCTGCAGACCCCTTAAACAATAATGTCTCGGGATCTGGCAGGAATAATGGCACCATTTCAGCAATGTCAGGAGGTTATATATTATCCACTGCTATTATTTTAAATGGAACCCTGAAGGGGTTGTACAAGAATTGTCCAGAAACGAACAACCCCTTTAAGTGTTCATCATGTGTTAGCAGATCAATCTACCCTGATTTGTGAATCATTGTGTCTTATGTACTGACTGGTGGTAGCTTGTTGTGGACATATAGGACCTTGACAGGGTCTGTATAAGGCTATGTTCACACGTTGCTTTTTTGCTGCGTTTTTTATGCTGATTTATGCATATTTTAAGCTGCGTTTTATAATAGTATGTGAAACCCATTTATTTTTGTGATTTTCACAAATTTAAACCATGATCTCTTGGTCTCATCACCTGAGTTGGCAGTTAGGATTAGTACAATTTAATTAAAATTAGTACATGTGAGGAGCTGGCTTTGTTCTAAAGACTATTGGGCCAATGCACGTAGAGCGGAATCCGAGACTCTAAGGGATGCTGAATTTTTCAAGCACAGAGCACCAGTTACGTCAATCTTATTGTTGTGTTCTATTAGAGATTTGCTTGCTCGTCAGTTCAGCCTCAGGACTTAATGTTTCCATTCAGTGACAGTAAGCAAAGGAAGACTTGCAGGCTGGATCTTATGCATACATAAGGCCTGACCCAAGATTAGTAATCAGTGAAAGCAATCAAGCCATTGTTTTCTCAGCCACTAGTCCCATTGTGTGGCTGGGATAGTAGTCCCAATGGAGCTGTCACCACAGGGGGTGTCACATGCAGTCCAAGGTGATGGGCTTCTGGAATATTCTTCATTCTTTGAGATAAAAGCAAATGGGGAGGGTGTGAACACTTCTGCCCATCCAGGAGGCTAATCACATTAGAGGGAGGACAAGTAAGCCACATGTTTTAGTGAGAGTTGGTGAAGTGACGTCAAGGGACTAGGATCAATTGCTGAGGTCCCAGAGCCCATGGATGAATGGCCTATGGAGTTTGGAGATCGGTTGCCGGCTGGGCTCGACACACGTGCTACGGTTGTTAGATCTGTTGTCTGTCTTTAACAAACTTTCTTAAGGACTGTTGCTGCTGGATACATGGGCTTTGGTTGTGTTATTTGTCGTCTCAAGGAGCGTTGACTGGGGCTACAGACTATACTGGCGGGAGATACAAAATCTGTGGGCCGACAAAAGTTGGGAGACAGTGAGTATTGCCTGGTACGAGGCAGTAGGACTACCAGCCCTAGGGGAGGGGATCTTGTGAACTGGGGACAATGTATTTTGGCCATCTACTCGGAGTTGTTGTAAAACCATGAATGTAAGGGAAAAAAAGTAGTTGCATTGTTAACCGGCCTTGGTGATTATTACAACTCGCAACCTCAGATCTTCACAGTATAGTTTAATTAAAGTAGTGATATGTGAAAAGTAAACATTGGCCAACCAAGGTGTGAAATTGAACAATACCTGGTCAACTCAAAGGCTCACCAAAGTGAGAAAGTAAACAGTGTCCTACAAACTCAATGCTCTGCCAATGTATTAGGTAAACTATTCATGACCAATTCACCTCCCTATGCTGTTATATTTGTTATTTTGTATTTTTCATGAACTCATATGAACTTTTTTTGTTCATAATTGTCAACATTTTTTCAGACATAAAATTCTTTTTCCATTAAATAATTTGATCAAATTGTCCTTTTTTCCAAAAATGGTTTTGTGGTTTCACATATGTATTGCATTGGTGACCTGTGTTCATTCTTCTGTGGAGGAAGCAAAGGTGAACTTTGAGATCCTGAAAACTCGGCAAAAAATGCAGTAAAACTTTTTGTAAGCAGTTTCTTTACAGTCAAGAGAGCTGGTTTTGCCTGCAGCAAAAACGCAACATGTAACATAGCCTAATGGTGTCAGCATGGTAATAAGTAAAAAAGGAATAAAATACACCAAAATATATTCATTTGAATACTGATTTGAAATTATTTTTGTCTTTCACCATGCCTTTCTATTATCATGCTCGTTTTAGCTGCTTTATGCGAAGTTGCGATTTGCCATCATCTTTGTTCTTTATTAGACTAATACTAGGTTCATTCACAGTTCTATAATCAAATAATTATTCACATTTGTCCTGTACGTCTCATTCAACCTCAGGTTTGGCCAACAGTTTCTTTATCCATTTTCACGGATTCTTCAAAGCTTTCACAGCAGAACTCTTGAGTTAAAAGGTTTGAAAAGTCACAAAAATTTTGCACAATGCGACGATGCGCAACATTTTTGCAAATTTTGGTATGAAATTCTTGGTGACCCCCATTTGTCAAATTCATGACTATCTGCATCATTTCTCATGCCACAAATCTTACTCCAGTCACTGATGGGAGTAATATTTGTGACAAGGACACAAGACAGCGCACAGCACTTCTTGCCTTGCCTGATTCATTAAGACTTAGAGTTCTATAGGGAAATTCACTTGATTATAAAGATTTACCCAAACTACAATAAAGGAAAAGTAGAGCAGTTATGCAGGGCAATCTGTGTTTTCCTTTCCAACTTCTCCCTTGCACTGTTGTTTTTTTGATAAATCCCTCCAAAGTCTCCTACCTAATGTGATAACCTAGTCGTGCTGCTGCTGCATCTGATATTTTGTTGCTGTGTTTGGTTTGAACTAAAAAGAGAAATAAAACAAATTCTATTTTTCTTTAAATTTTTTTTTTAAAGTACTGGGGTTTGGTAATATCTGGAATGTGGAACTTACATAGGCCAAGTGAGGCAGAGGCTCCTTAAGGGCTCTGTCATGTTCAGAGCACTTAACGCTTCATTTGCATATGAATGTAAATGGTTATTTCTCAGAATGCAGCAAGGGATAGACTAAGGGGTCAGTTTATTTTCTTTTCAAAGACCTGCATTCTCTTTCATGCAGTTTTTGAAGGGGGGGTGGAGTGGGTGATCTTACTGGCAGATTTCATTTAAGGCCCCGTTCAGACAGCTGTATGTGTAAAGCGGGTTAGTCACATCTGCAAATTCCAAAAGTGACTGGCTCCATGTGCAGGTCTGTTTGCTTGTCTACATAATGAACGCATGCAGGAGCTACCAGTATTCTCATGATATTTTTTCATCTATAAAGTGGACCAGACTAGTCCTATTGGGCCTTTGATCATGTGAAAAATTGTTGTTATGCAAAGGCAAACATGAAAGTAAGAAACTTTGTAAGATTTGAGGGGGAGGAGGTGGCTGGAGCTAGAGGAAGAGTTCCTCCCTCCTCCCCCCCTCATATCTACATAGAATTATATCCGTAGCAGCTGCCATCTCCTATCTCAATAAGGGGAAAGTTTGTCTTCACTGAATACCTCAGAATTGAGAATTTCGATAATGACTGATCAATTTTGATACCCCACAGATGCTCAATCGGGTTTAGGTCTGGAGACATGCTTGGCCAATTCAGCACCTTTTACCCTTAGTTTCTTTAGCAAGGCATTGGTGGTCTTGGAGGTGTGTTTGGGGCCATTATCATGTTGGAATACTACCCTGCCGCCCAGTTTCCGAAGGGAGGGGATCATGCTTTGCTACGGTATGTCACAGTACATGTTGGCATTTATGGTTTCCTCAATGAAATGTAGCTTCTCACAGCCGACAGCACTCATGGAGCCTCAAACCATGACACTCCCACCACCATGCTTGACTGTAGGCAAGACACGCTTGTCTTTGTACTCTTCTCCTGGTTGCCGCCACACACGCTTGAACCATCTGAACGAAATAAGTTTATCTCCGTGTCCTTAGTCTGCTTGTCTTCAGCAAACTGTTTGTGGGCTTTCTTGTGCATCATCTTTAGAAGAGGCTTCCTTCTGGAATGACAGCCATGCAGACCAATTTGATGCAGTGTGCAGTGTATGGTCTCAGCACTCACTGGATGACCCCCACCGCTTTAACCTCTGCAGCAATGCTGGCCGCACTCATAATTCTATTCTGAAAAGACAACATCTGGATATGACACTGAGCATGTGCACTCAACTTATTTGGTCGACCCTGGTGAGGCCAGTTCAGAGTAGAACCTGTCTTGTTGAACCTCTGTATGGTCTTGGCTGCCGCTCAGTTTCAGGGTGTTAGCAATTTTCTTATAGCCCAGGCCATCTTTATGTAGAGCCATAATTCTTTTTTTCAGATTCTCAGAGAGTTCTTTGCCATTAGGTGCCGTGCTGAACTTCCAGTGACCAGCATGAGAGAGTGAGAGCGCGATAACACCAAATTTAACATGCCTGTTCCCCATTCACACCTGAGACCTCGTAACACTAATGAGTCACACCATGGAGGCAAAATGGCTAATTGGGCACAATTTGACCATTTTCACTTAGGGATGTATTCACTTTTGTTGTCTGCAATTTAGACATTAATGGCTGTGTGTTGAGTTTTTTTTAGAGGGCACAGTAAATTTACACTGTTATACAAGCTGTACACTGACTACTTTATATTGTATCAAAGTGTCATTTCTTCAGTGTTGGTCCATGAGAAGATACAATAAAATATTTACAAAAATGTCAGGGGTGTACTCACTTTTGTGAGATACTTTATTACAAAATTACTTATTTTCATGTGCAATATTTATTTATGAAATATAAATTAAAATGACGGTTGCGCTTTAAATAGTATTACGATATGGCATTTGACTGTATAGATAATCACATTCTTATCAAGCTCACAGATCTGTGAATTTCTTGAGAGGGTAGTTCAAGTTTAATCAATTACTTTTCAAGCTTTTGTTGTCATAGTTTAATAAGTGTAATTACTTGCTCGTTTTTAACACAAATTCCTGTCTGACAATTTCACACAGTAACATGGTAATGATTATATAAGATCTCATTAGCTGGAGTTAATTATTTACTTTGGTGAGAAAACCATTTCTTAAAATATATGACGTACATGTCACTCGTACATAAGTTACATAAGTTACTAGCGCAGAGGTGTGATTTTTTTTTTACATAATAACATTACGTTTGTCTGCATTTAACTCTATAATGTTAGAGTTTTGTAACCTAAAAGCAAGTTTTATTTCATTCTAAAGTGGTTAATACAGGTTTTTTAACTAAAGCTCAGAGAAGTGATATGTAGGTTTTGTAATATTGTAGTTCTGGTTGAAAAGCCAAAAAAAGACATTAACTAATTTATCCCCCAAGACTGTTTTCACCTTCATGACCAGGGTAAATTTTGCAATTCTGACCACTATCGCTTTATGTGGTAATGACTCTGGAATGCTTCAACGGATCCCCCTGATTCTGAGACTGTTTTTTCATGACATATTGTACTTCATGATAGTGGTAAAATTTGTTTGCTATGACTTGCGTCTATTTGTGAAAAAATTGGAATTTCTGCAAAAATTTCAAAAACTTTGGAATTTTTAACTTTCATTTCTATGTCCTTAAACTAAAGAGTTATGTCATACAAAATAGTTAATAAATAACATTTACCACATGTAGTGAATGGAGTATATACTACTGCGCTCGCAGACGTAAAAAATAAGTGTCTGAAAGAATCTAGAACACCAGGGTAAACATATGTCAGGAGTAATGCAGATAATGCTGTAATAGACCTACCTACAGTAGTGTCAATAATAAAATGGGAAAAAAAAATCCCTGCACCTGCAATCCCCTATTGTGCTGCTATAGGGATCACAGAGACAACTGATAAAATCATCCAATTAGACACTACATATGGACCAGTGCAGAGGATAGCACAATGGTTAAAGTACCTGTGTAGTTTGCTTTGTCCTCCTATATTGTGCTGGGTCCTGGAATCCCCGTATAATGCCTGGTGGTGAAAAAGTCTGTAATGGGAGCGTCCTCCCAGAGATGCCCCTTGCCGTGAATCTTCTGCTGGTGCTCGACCTGCGGCGTGCCCCGGCTGGAAGCTACACCGCTAGCTGATGCCGCATACGGGGGGGGGGGGAGTAGTTAGGTTGACGTCACTGCTCAGAGAGCCTCAGAGCAGCCACAAAATCCAACGCGTATCGAAGGAATCACTGAAGAAGGAGGACAGTGATTCCTCCAATACGTGTTGGATTCTGAGGCTCTCTGAGCAGTGACGTCACCCTAACTACTCCCCCCCCCCCCCCCCCCGTGTGAGGCATCAGCTAGCGGCGTAGCTTCCGGCAGGGGCACGCTGGCTACAGTTTAGGCACACTGGGGCTCAGAAGGGAGTGGGGCATTTGGATTTGGGAGTGCAGAATTTGCTGAATTTTTCTTTTGGGGGGCGAGGTGCCATTTCACTTTTCCAGAGCCTTTGTACTACCTGTAACAAGGAAGCTTCCTTTAATTTCCATTAACAGATGACAGACCAGAGTGGGGACTTGCTTTTTTGTGGATTGGCTTGATGCTTTCGTTGGGTACATTTTACGTAACGTTTTAAATCACATTTATTCTGTGCTTTATGCTGGGCACTTACTTTGGGGTTTCCATCTAAATCTCAGAATGGCGTGATTCAGATGAAACTCCCGAGGGACCCATTCACTATAATGAGACAGCAGAGTTTCTCTGGACTCCATTGGGCCTCTGTTCAGCCCTTTATGCACGCCTAAAAAGACGAAAATCACCAGATCATAGGCCAGAGTACGTTCACAATGTCTCCATCTGCCTCACTATAGGGAATCTTCTGCCGGAGGTTCTGTCTGAATCACGTATTTCAGAGATTTACACAGAAACTCCAGTGTAAATGCTTAGCGCAGGATAAGTGTGGCTAGTAGTGCGATCTTTTGGAGGCAGAATGAACAAATCATCAGCAGGTTAAGAATTGGTTTTATTTATTTTTTACGCAGTTCCTCGTGTGGTATAAGTGATTAGACAACTTTATTCTTTGGGTCAGTGTGATTACAGCGATACCAGATTTATATTTATATTTTTTTCTGTTTGGCAACTGTCAAGCACTAAAAGACGCTTTTGACATTTTTATTTGTCCCATTTTTGGTGACTTATCATTTTTTAATCGCTTTCTATTCCGATTTTTGGGAGGCAGAATGAACAAAAACCTGAAAGCGATACTCAAGAAAGTTGTAGAGAAGGATGGACTGGGATTATCTGCTGTCATTCCTGCTCTTCTCGGTAAGGGAGGTTCCGCAAGCCTCTACCAGCTTTTCCTCGTTTGAGCTCCCATATGGACGACATCCGCGAGGACTCCTTCAGCGGTCACATGACCGGCACCGTGTGACTGAAGTGGGCGTTCCACAATGACATCATTGCAGGTCCTGTGGTGAACTAGTTGTAAACAGAGCAGCTTCTACTGCTCTCCACAGGGGACATTAGCAATCAAGACAGAAAGAATTATGTGGTGTTAGGGAAGCACTAGAACAATTTTGTGTGCTATAACCTTAATCCCCTGTCTAGTTGTTCTAGCGCTTCCCTAACACCGCATAATTCTTTCTGTCTTGGCAGCCTACCTTGACGACATTGTAGTCTTTAGCCCAGACTGGTCTAGTCACCTACCTAAACTACAGGCCATTATGGATGCTCTAAGGAAGTCGGGATTTACCATAAATCTGAGAAAATGTGCCGTTGGGAAAGAGGAGGCCAGGTACTTGAGCTATGTCGTTGGAAGAGGCGAAATAAAGCCGCAAGTAAATAAAGTGGAGGCAATTCAGACCTGGCCGCAACCGCTATCCAAGAAGCAAGTAAGAGAATTCCTGGGAATGGTGGGATATTACCGGCGGTTTATCCCAAATTTTTCCATGATGACGGCGCCGCTGACGTATCTCCTAAAAGGCACCAGATCAACCATGGTGAAGTGGACGGAGGAAACAGAGACCCGTTCCAACAGATGAAGCTAGCATTGTGTAAGCAGACGGTCCTGGTCTTACCAGACTTTAAGAAAGAGTTTGTGGTCCAAACGGACGCTTCAGAGGTTGGTCTAGGAGCCTCTCTCAAAAGATAAATGGGGAAGAGCATTACATTCTCTATCTGAGCCGGAAACTTTCGTCATGCAAGAAGAACTACGCAATAGTAGAGAAGTTGTGTCTAGCCATAAAGTGGGCCGTAGATACACTAAGATACTACCTACTAGGCCGGAAGTTTAAGTTGGTGTCAGACCATGCCCCGTTTAGATGGTTGAAGGAAAAGAGGGGTAAAAATGGCAGTGTAACTAGATGGTTCCTAGCTCTTCAGGACTTCAACTTTCACATAGAGCATAGGCCCGGGAGGTTATACGGGAACGCTGATGGGCAGAGGGGGGTGGAATATGTGACAGAGTCACTGGTATAATATATGAGGGGAAGTATGTGTCACACAGGTTGCTAGCCTGTGTGAACTAAAACCAATAAAATTTCTGCCAGCATGTTAAATGCTGGGGGTTAACGCTTTTAAAGTGTGTGGTTTTATGGGAATGACCTAGAGATGGGAGGGAAGTCATTCCCCTACCTCCCCTCAGGGTGTGGCTGAGCAGGGTTAAATGGTCAGTCAGCTTTGTTTCTCTAGAGTGTGTGGTCTGGAGCGTGAAGTCTCCAGGCTGTGTTTGGGTGAAACCAGAGAGCAACACCGGGGGACTGGTGTTGCTGAAGACTTCACTGTGCTACCTGCAGCGGGCAGAGCCTCGCTTAATATTGGACTCAGTTATACCGTATATTTTTGTTTCTACCGTTAACTTCGAGAGGGTCTGTTTATTTTTATGGGACACTGCTGGAGTTTATGCCACTGAATAAACCAGCAGGAAGTTAACCCAAACCGTGTGTCCTGTGTCTGCCTCTGGAGAGCCGAGCAAGTCACTTTACCACAATATATATAAACACATACATATATAATTTTTTTGTTTTTAGTCCGATTTTTTTAAAAACAAATATTGGTGCAATTTTACAATTTTTTTTTACTTTGTCCCTCCATGGGACTTTCACTTTCAGCATACTAGTCGCTGTTATAAATCATTGCAATGCAGCAGCAAATAGGCGTATGATGACTCAGTCCTTCTAAAATGGAAGGGGACAAATGGACATCAAACAGCTACACACAGGCAGAAATTTCTGTGACCAGATGGTTGGGGGCTGCATACTGGCCATGTGACCTCTGTGCCGTATGTTGTGCATCCCTACATGAAAGTGTAGGTTCCACTTTGGTTACATTATGGTTCTAACGTATCTATTTTTATAACTGCCTCTTACAGAAGACTGAGCCTTCCGATAATTATATTTACTATCCAAAGCCTCCATGCATTTGTCTGACCGTCAACCATTATTTGACTTTTTAACCCAAGAGACCAATTACTGGCCAACAGTCTTCAGCAGCTTTGATTCGATGACGATGCCTGTTGATGCCAAATGATCAGAAGTTCTAATCAAGCATGCATGATGTGCGTGTAAAATGCTAAATTATTTAAAGTGCATGCACTGAAATCAATACAAGAGTGTACGTACCAGACTCTATAGTTCTTACAGTCTTTGCTCTGTAGTTTTCCACTTTACCACATTTTTAATGGGAGCAAGCTTGACATGTCAAAAACTTCTGAAAGTCAGGCAGGAATGGAGGTTTTTCAGGAGTGATATACCTTCCGTTAGCAGTACTATAACTGAGTAATGTGCAATTACAGAATAGTGTGCCCACGCCGAAAGACATAGCACAGTGTGAAATTGGTATTCCAGAGGGCAACAGGAATGATTGAAGGTTTAAAATATAACAGGAGATTAGCCAGTCCTGACACATCTATAGTTTGGGAGAGGAGGTGTAAAAAGATGACCTCCCAAAGATACCCACTGTACCGCTGAAGAAAACCTTATATTGATTTGTGCAAGCGGTTTTGAAATAATAACTAACTTGAAAACAAGAGGTCATGTTCTGGAGTAGGGCAGGAGAATATATTATATAACCAGTTTTGACAGCATTCTGTTGTGGAACGAAAAGTTGAGCTATGTAAAATTGCCAAATGCTGGGACAGCTTCATCTGTCATTAGGAGGAGGAAAAGGACACGCATTTAATGAGGAGGAAGCCAGAGAACAGGGAACATATAGACCTTTTGGAAAAGCAAGACAGGCAGCAGCATTTGACACTGTTGTAAAAAGCACATTTTTGTTTGGTAACCTGATCATTTGTGATTTCTTTCACTAAGGAAAAGAAAATATTTTTTGAGTGAAATTGATCATCTAATTAGCAGGATTTGCCTCTGTTGCTTGTAGTCTTTGTCCTGTGGTTTGTTATTACTAATGAAACAAATGTGAGTTACATTACGTTCTTTAAAGGATAATTCCTCCTGAAAAATGCAACATCGGAATCCCTATTTTGTCTTGCCTTGTCTGCACTTAACTGTCTTTTTTTTATCTGAAAACTCATTGAAAAAAAAATTGATCATGATGTTGCTTGATTCTGAACACAACAGGGTAACCAGCACTTAGCCCTCTGTTAAACCCTAAGGTAGTAGACATTGCTAGCCCTAGATATTTAAACAATCTCTTTTTGTTCTCTAATGAACAAAGGGAATGATGATGAGATTACCTTCTCCACTGAGGATGAAGATCAGTAGAGCAATATTATGACCAACCGCAGACAGTACTAAACTATTATCCGATTAGTCATTTATCCTAATTCTGCTAGCATTTCCTGCCAGCTGTTGTCATATAACAGCGGGAGAGGGAGCTGTCTGCTGAACTCTGGAGACAACCTTGATTTGCTTAATTACTGGCAACTATTGAGAGTGTCCTCTAATTAGAATATCATGCAAGGTGCATTTCAGTATGATCGAAGCCAGTCCATCTGCCGCTGCATGCTAAACTATAAGTTACCTGCATGGTACAATCATTATATATGTAAGGGGTTAAGCAAGTGTAATTGTGACTCTGTGTGAATTTCCTGCAAATATGGATCCTAACAGATTCAAGTTAGTGGGGAACTTTGAAAAACAGACTTGCTTTGACGATTGGAATATTGTAGACTTGTATAAACAACATAACCTATAGAGACATGGAAAGAGATCATCTTGAGACAAGCGTCAGGTGTGACAGACAGTCGCTCTGGATCCGGCTGTAGAAGGTCACTGGGCTTGGCATTGCAGACACCTTCTTGATCCTCTCATCTCTGTAGTATAGTTATATCCTTTTTCCTTTAGGACCCAACAGTGACCTCCACCTTCTGCTGCTGATTGACACACCCTTACCTGGAAGTTTAAATACCTTTAGTCTCTCCAGAGAGTCACCGGTGATAGTTCTGTGTACCTCTCTGCAGGATTGGAGCACTAGCAGTCGGCTAGTTTCTTCTTTGGTGCCCTTGGAGGATAGTTGGTGTTATCTCTCTGGTGTCTGCTCAAGCTAAATGTATCCTCTTTGTTTGTTTACCTTGTTGTCTTTAGTTTGTAGTGCGGCCTGACTAATGCTCACCCCATCCCCTCCTTATCTACAGCCAAGCTCTAGGGACATTCACGGATTCGGTTCCTGCTCGGCTATAGGTGTGGAACCTATATAGGGACGATAGGGAAGGTAGGGTGATATTAGATCTGCCTAAGGGTCTCCACTCCCCCTTTTCCTAGTTGTTGGGCTCCCTTCCCCTCTTCCCGTCGTTGTGCACTTAGTATTTCCTTTACCTTGCGTGACAACAAGTTGAGGCTTAGCACTATATAATAATTGTTATGTATTTTAATTATTATTCTTAAATTGTATCTTCATCAGCACACAGCTTTCCAGTCTGAGATCTTTTTTGCTGTGCGGGAGGGCACTCCTCCTTGAATGACAGTTCTGGTCCAGTAGCTTCATCCTAATGATGAACTATATAGTAGCTATGCTACTGTGACACATTAACGGTTTGTTCATGCTTGTTCTGAAGTCCACACTGTTATCACTATATTTGCATATAAAAATAACAGGGCCTATAAACAAGCAAGCCGTGATTAGGAAAACTGCTCTGGAAAATGTCATGTTGGGGGCTAGCAATTTTGTAGGACTAATAGCAGCAGCTTGTCAGGAGGAAGGATGTGAGTAGCTAACTGCTGTAAAGAAATCAATGAGGTGCATTGAACTGACTTGTAACTTAGGAAAGAATTTATCGTTCTAGAATGTAACTACTTCACATACTGGCCAGATTCTGGTGGTCTGTCTCATTGGCAACAAGCTGTACACTATGCAAGATAAAAGCTCTGGTTGCAGGAGAATGACAGCAGATTGAAAAAGCAAGTCAATTTCACTCTTGCTTATTTTCATGCTGTTTATCTAACTATACCAGTTTCATAACATGTGAATATTCCTTTAACTATTTGCGTCATAAAGGCACTCTCCCACACAAAAACCTTAACCACTTATGCATGTGACAGGCCTCATTGACTGTATCCCCTTGATCACTAATAACGGGCTATACAATACACAAATAACCAGCTTTGTTTGAGAACACTTGTCTACCAAGCTCACCTACTGTTAACATCACTATTTTGCATGATGATGAGTGCCACTGATCATGGACAGACCTAAAAAGCCAGTTAAGGCTATATAAAGACATGGAATTTGCAGACAAATATAACAACCTGAATCACATATCTTGAACAGTCGGTGTAAAAATCTACTACTTTTTGCTTATGATAGTTATGACTCATAATACAGGATGAAACAAGCTGTCAACATGTCAATGGAGTAGAATACCTCCAAAGTACTGCATTTTTTCTTATAAATAGTTCATTTTGACATGTGTATGATGGGAATTTTATGTGGTGGATGTTTTGCTTTTCCATGTTCCAAAGCTACATAAGGTAAAAGTTGAAAGTGATGGTGGGAAAACCGCAAGCCTGTCAGAAAGTAGAGTTGGCAGTGAAAGACAGTATTGTTTCTGTGACCTTAACGTGGAAAAGTTCACATAGCAAATTACCTGCGCTAACTCATATAACCTATTTAGGAAGGATGCAAAGAAGAACAGAATTGATTCATTTTATTAGAATTGAGCAGCATGAATTCATGGCCAATATGTCTGTAGTGAATCAATGTTATTTCAGTACAAGAGCTTCAAAAATTAAAAGTTATACCAGTTTATCCTGGTCGCAAAATCACTATAATTTGACTAGTTATATCAAATGTGGTATTAAGAGGTTAATATGACACATGTAAATAACATACATGCGTATGTTGCGTAGTTAACATAGCCTGAATATCAGTAAAAAATATTATAGGTACAACCGTTACATACATGATCTCTCTCTTTATTGCTTATAATTTTCTTATGGTTCCGCTTTTTCCAGAGTTGCAGAGTGTGTCTGGAGTTGCAGTTTTCATTTGAATAAGAATGATCTACAATGTTAAACACAGCTTATGAATAGGATTAGTATTGTTTCTGGGTAAAAAAAAAAAACTTTTTCTCTTTCTGGACAATTACAAGCAGTTAAAGGGTTTTTCCAGGCTGAAATGGAAAGTCTGCAATCGCTCTATGTGACTGTAGACTCCCAAATCGTGACATTGTGTAATGCGCACACTCTTACAATTCCCATGTATTTGAAAGGTGAGTGTATGCAATTTTGCATTCTTAAGGTCACGTACGGAGTAGATTATTCTGCATTTCTGTCTTTATTCTGTTGAGAGAAGCGCATGAGAATGTGTACTCCACGTTACCACAATTATGCAAATCGCAAACACTCATACTGGCAATACAGGGGAATTGTGACAGTGTGCGTATTGCCATGTGACTTTTCTTTTAAGCCTGGAAAATCTCCTTAAGGAAGGTAATAATGAAACAACATACATTTTAGTTGCACACACCGAAGAGATTATGTTAAATAAAAAGGATTTATCAGGTTCTTTAGTTTATTCTGACAGACACGCGTAATAAAATGGGGATATGTTTTATGCTTGTATATTTAGTATGTAAAGCCAATGTCACTTTTCAATGTTGGCTTCAGTTGTTATTTCATTATTTGCACTATAATTGTTTGTAAAAAAAAGTGAAGTTATCAAAATCTGCAACACAAACTAGTAGCTGTCATCAGTGTACATGGATCTGTATACACTGACTATGTTCAGGATGAGAGAATCTGTCAGTAAGAGTGCAGTGTTAAGTAAAACATTACTATGCTCTACTTTTGCGGAGTCCCACTCACCATGAGCCTCATTCCACATGCATACCAAACGGCCCTCCCTTTGCTTACTTGTTCATGTTGTTCTGTAAGTAAGACAAGTCTTGCTGTTCGATGACTAGCAGGCTACATGGCATCCATGAATATTTATGAAGTTGGGAAGAAAGTGAATATCTTCGTGCAGAGGCAGCAAGTGGTGCATTAAATATATCTGTACATAATCGTATGCCTCAGCATATTCCTGCAAATGTAAAGTAACCACCTCTATAGGTTTATACATCGGACCTTCACTTTTTTTTCAGTAGTTGCTGCAAATATAAAATATTAAAGAATAAGAGCACAATGTTATCGGTTTCTGTTTTCAAACACATAGTTTATTTCTACTGTTAGCAAAAACTTGACTAAGGCTGTGTGCCCACGATGCGTTTTTTAAGCGTTTCCGCAGCAGCAAAAACGCTGCAGAAACGCTTAAAAAACGCATGGTAGAAGGCCTGCCATGTTCCCCATTGAAAATCCGCATGTGCTGTGAACATGCTGCGGAAATTTCTGCTGCGGATCATCATTGCGGAAAAAAACGCAGCACTACCAATTATTTTGCGGAAGCACTGCGTTTTCGCCGCCATTGACTTGCATTTAGATCGCATGGATTACGCATCACTGTATATGTAGATGTGCATTCCATGCGTTCTAATGTGCGGATGGTACCCAGGTCTGGAGGAGAGGAGACTCTCCTCCACACCCGGGTACCATAGAACCTGTAAAAAAAGAATAAAATAAAAAATAAATACATACTTACCTTCTGGCGGCCCGCGCTGCACTCCTCCTTGCTTGCCGGCAGTTCGCGATGTACTGAAGGACCTGCGCTGACGTCAGAGTCATGTGACGGGTCACACGACGCTGACGTCGGCAGGTCCTTCAGTCTACCGCTGCCGGCAGCCGGGACGGTGAAGCAAGACAGCGCGGGCCATCGGAGAGTAAGTATAGATTTATTTTTTTACATTCTCTCGTGTCACACTATATAAATCCATGCCAATTGCATGGATTTATATAGTGTGACCAAGTTGACAAGCACTTTCCAAGTGATGCTAAAATCGCTTGGAAAGCGCTTGTCAACCCGCATGCGGAAATGCATGTGAAGAACGCTTCACTTCCGCTTGTCCGGAGCATTTCTGCATCGTGGGCACATAGCCTCGGGGTCCTTTTACATGGACCTACTGGTGGCACAATATGACTACCTTGATCACGATCATTTAAATACCTGTTTACACAGGTAAAGCAAAGCAAATGATGCACACTGAGTGCTCTGTAATAGATGACTCAGTATGAATAGGCTGCCATTGTCCTCGACAGTGCCAGTCCTGTGTACACAAAACGATGCACTGCTGAGAACCATTATCTTTTGCACTGTGCAAAAGATCATTTCAGCCAATAAGGTGATCAACATTGTCTGTTTACACTGCAAGATAACCGTGCAACAAGTGTTTTTAATAATGTCGATTCACGATTATCTTTCAGTGCAAATGCAGCTTTAGGTTCGTAATCTGCACCAATGGTGTTAAAAGAAGCAAGAGGCGAATAGTCAATGAAATATATTAAATTGGTCACTGTCCTTTCAACAAACTTTGCATAAATCAATAGTACAGGCGACAATAAGAAATATTGTAATATCTCTTACCAAAGATATCTGCGTCTTATTCCATACATGAGCCATCCTTCTCCCCTACCCCTTCCACCCTCTGCCTTCTAAACTCACCATCCACGTTGAAAAATAATAAATTTGTCAAAGCAAGATGGACTGCCAGCTAAGTGAGTTGTTTGGCTACAACTTGCTGTTGAAGCTTATTGAGAGGAAAAAAGGGAGGAGTAGTGAGGAGCAGAGTGAGAAAACAAGCAGAGGAAGAGGCAAGTTGATAATGTTGCTGTTAAGTAATTAGCTTATCCCAGAGCTAGATCCACTTCTGGGAGAGATAAGTTACATAAGTGGAGGAAGAAACAAAGTTCTGCAAAAATATGTATTACAAAATGTATGATCTTCAGTTACTATTAATTTTTGGAAAGTTGATTAATAATAGGCTCACTTTATGTATTATTTAAAGGGGTTGTCCCATGAACATAGTACATTTTAATCAATAGATCTTGGAATAATTAAACGTTCCACAATTAGATGTGTAAAAATAATGTCCCTGGCTGAGATAATTTTATAAATGGCTCTTGCTATATAATGTTATTGGCTGTGTCCTATTGCGCAAAGCTGTTCCAGTTAATTGTTGGCAAATAACACAGCTCCTGGCCAGGGAGGAAACATAAGTGACTATAGAAACGAAACAACAGGGGCTCACAGCTGCTGCTTTCTGAGGTAACACATTTCTCTGCCTGAGGTAACACATTTTCCTGTCTGTTTAATCACGGGAATGTTTTTTTTTCTGTGTTTCAATGAACTCATCAGAAATCAAGTTAGTGACATAGGAGCTCGAGCGGCTGCTGAGCTTAAATGTCACTGACTTCATTGATGATGAGCTTACAGGACTGGTGACGCAGCAAAAACACTAACTCCTGTGATAAAACAGTCAAGGAAATGTATTGCCTTAGAAAGCAGCAGCTGAGAGCCCTTGCTGTTTTGTCTGTATACTCATTTATCATAAGTGACTTATGTTTCCTCCCCTGGCCAGGAGCTGTATTATGTGTCCATCTTGAACTGGAGCAGCTCTGCATGGTTGGATACAACCATTACACAGTACATAGCAGATGTATATTTATAAAATTATCTCAGCACAGTAACATTTTTTTTTATGTATTCAATTATGAAGCATGTTATTGATCTATTCATTATAATGTACTTTGACTGTGGGACAACACCTTAAGTATTAAAGTGAATCTAATGAGGTTTAATAGTAAGGTTCACTTTAACACTGGTAGATAGTGACAAAAAACTGTTTTCCATACAAAAGAGAAAACAGTACAACAAGTTGTTCTTCTTCATAATTTATCCAATAATATTTCATCCAAAATAAATATATATATATATATATATATATATATACACACACACACATACACACAAGTAATAGAAATAACTTTGCAGTATATTCAGCACTGAAAAAATCATTCAGACTGCATTTTGGGCTTGAGCAAGGTTCTGATTTGCAGACAGATCCTGGGTGTGGGTGATCCCTGTGCAGACTTACACGTCCATAGATTGAGCAGGAGAGCCGAGACACTGACTGACAAAGAGGGAAACACACCTGCGGCGATGTTTCGGGGAACCTCCCCGCTTGAGAAAGGGGGACTCAAGTAATAAATAATGAATGCTGATATGTTATTGCTTTAGTAATAATAATTTTATTTCCATAATGCCAACATTTTCCATAACACTTTACAATTAAGCAAGGACTTGTACACACAATAAAGACATTACAGAGTAACACAAAATCCAACAGATGCTAAGAGGAGTGAAGGTCCTGCTCATAAGCTTACAATCTATAAGTTATCAAGGTACTACAGTGTGACTAAGTGTATGAAGCAGGGCCACTGCCGATGTCACTAGGCTTCACCTATTACCACCTTTCAGGGTTGTCCCTAGAACTTCTCAGTGGTTAGCATTGTTGGTTTGCATCACTGGAGTCCTGCGTTCAAACCCTACCAAGGACAACATCTGGAAGGAGTTTGTGTGTTCTCCTCGTGTTTGTGCGGGTTTCCTCTGGGCACTCCGGTTTCTCCCAAAGCCATACTGATGGGGAATTTAGATTGTGAGCCCTATTTGGGACAGCGATGATGATATCTATAAAATGCCATTGAATTAATGGCGTTCATTAAGTGAGTGAAAAAAAATAACTCAGAAAGATGAATAATAATACATATTAACTTTTCATTAAATAATGTGCATAAAACCGACCCAGTAATTCTAATGCTCTTGAAATGATAAAAATGTATTGGACTTCTCTGGCACCTTGGAAGAAGACAATAAAACATGTCAAGTATGTTGATATCTGAGCATTTACTATTAGAATGGATGCTGATATCTTCTGCTGTGTTGGAAAATATCTCCCTCCCTGCCACTGGCCTTTGCTGAGTTTTAACTAATGCTCTGGGGTCTTGCCATCTCTTATCACTAGTGAGCAGCCAGACAAGGGGCAAACCATACAGTGCTCAGGGCCAGCTTTCTTTGGCCTGTCAAGAACATCAGGGTTAGGTTGGACATTTCTTTGTATTAAGCAAACAATAGGAATGAATGGCAGAGTTTTAAGCTTAGTACAAAGTTATAAATGAATGGTTTAATCCACATTATAAATATTTAATTAAGGTATAATAAGGCTCTTTATATGAAATCTTCCGTTCTTTTCAGTCATGTTATTGTTGCAGGAGCATGTCAGGCATAGATTAATAAAGAGATTGTGACCTGACCTTTTAAATCATGTTACCGAAGTACATAATTGTGGAGCTAACTATTTTGATGCCACACTTGTATTCATAAAAATCAGACATATTAATATAATAGGCATGAGCAACAGATATAATAATGTTATGGTAGAGCCTCCATCATGTTAGAAATTTGGAGCTAAATATGCTTATGGCAGAATCAGTGTGAAGGTGAGAAGCTCTGAAGAGGGACAGAAGCGCACACGAAATAGGGCAATATGGTCTGTAAAGGATAAGTGAAAGTGATGGTAGCGCTCACCTGAAGGTGTAGAGTGCAGGCACAACACCTAGAAAAGCCTGGAAAGCTGCTGTTGCCTTGTAGCTGGAGGAAAGGGGTCTTCCAGATGTATGTAGCAAAAATGGAAACGTATATTTAGGCGGGCTGCGCTGTGGGAATGATTCCAAAGTGGTGTTTATTAATACCAACATGTTTCTGCGCTAGCCCGGCACCTTTCTCAAAGTATAAAAACCAAGTGTGCAGTAACTAGAGGCTTAAAATGGCATAAAATTGCTCCAAAAAGCATAAGAAACTCCCCTAAACGGGAGGGGGAAGAAGTCAATGAAAAAAGTGTTGACAAAGAGAGGGTGGAGAGTGGTTAATAAAGTGAAGAAAAATAAAGTTAAGTAAAAAGTTGGAAGGGAAAGGTAGCAGGTAAGAAAGTTAAAACATGATCAAGCCGATTGATATGTAGAGAAGTGTGATAGAAAGATGTGAATGTTAGAAATTATAAAAGGATATATTTTGAAGAAGTAATTGGAAAAATATGAAAAAAATGGATTTTTCAGCCATTTTATCCTATTTAAAATCTCAAGTTGCTGTAACCTGCACACTTGTTTTTTATATCTTGAGGAAGGCGCTGGTCCGGAGCAGAAACGCGTTGGTATTAATAAAAACAGATTTGGAATCCCAAGGCTCTAAATTGCCTCAGCGCAACCTGCCTAAACATGCAAGTTTAAATTTTTGCTATCATTATTCTCATTATCATCATCATAATCATCATCTTATCCTATGTTCTGTTTTAGGCTATGTGCCCACGATGCAGATTTGATGCAGAGCGTTTTTGCCTCTCTCTGGCAGAAAAAAATGTATTCAGATTTACATGTGTTTTTTAGGCGTTTTTACATGCGTTTTCGCATGCGTTTTTTCAAGCACTTTTCCAAGCTATTTTGAGCATCACTTTGAAAAGTGCTTGACAAGTTGGTCACACAATATAAATCCATGCAACCAGAATGGATTTATATTGTGTGACCAACTTAGATGCTTTAAATGCAGCATCTATAGTAAAAAAAAAAAAAAAAAAAAAAGCGCGAAAAAGTTAAAAATAAAAAAACCCTGTATATTCACCTCTCCGGCGGCCCCCGGTCTGCTCCCGGTGGCGATCCTCTCTGCTTGGCGTCCTGCGGTGTGCTGGCAGGACCTGCGGTGATGTCATTTAGTCAGCTGATGGTCACGCGACCATCACCTGACCGCTGACGTCAGCGGTCGTGTGACCATCAGCTGACTAAATGACGTCACCGCCGGTCCTGCTAGTACACCGCGGGACGCCAAGGAGAGAGGACGCCGCTGGGAGCAGACCGGGGGCCGCTGGAGAGGTGAATATACAGTTTTTTTTTTATTTTTAACTTTTATTTCTTTTTTTCACTGCATGGTAGCCGGGATGAAGAGGAGTTGTAGTCTCCTCTTCATCCTGGGTACCACATGCACCGCGATTACGCTGCAAATTCGCGGCCATTGAATTTAATTGAAACGCAGCAAGCGGGTTTACTGCATTTCAATGTTACTCAATGGCTGCTAATTTGCAGCGTAATCGCAGTAGAAATGGTCATGCTACATTTTGCAACGCAATGCAAATTTGGCGCGCTAATTAGCGCATCATGTGCACAGCACATCCGAATTCACATTGCTTTGCATGGCAGACTGTTTTACAAGCGTTTTCGCTGCTGTAAAAACGCCGCAAAAATGCTATGTGGGCAACATGGCCTTAGATCATTTTTTTGTTATCTTCCACCAAACATACATTCATTTGCATTACTATATCATTTGTGATTTAGACCAGTATACTTTTCAGAAAAGGTTAAGCTCTTTTCACACTTGTGCTGTGGTTTCCATTTTTAACAGAAACCACAGTTCATTGAATAATTTGTTGCACTAATGATATTAACATTTTTATACCACGTTCACATGTTCAGTATCTGGTCAGGAGTGGAACAATCAGAAAAAAATATCATAAAAACATGTCACCACTTCTGCTTTTTTCAGCACTCCTGGTTTTGGCTTACATATACTGACCATATACTGACCAAATACTGAATGTGTGAACATGGCCTTAGACAGACTTTATTGACTTTTAATGGGTTCTGTTGATCCTGTCTTATTAAGTATAAGTAGAAGCTATTCCCTCCATGCAATTTGCATAACAGACTCTGAACAAGAGCCTTAGTTGCAGATGTGAGCAGTGCGTTCTACATTTACAGTTTCTCTCATATATGGTGAAGAATTCTGCCAGCGCGCTGCATAAGAATGTCATTTTAAAAATATACAATATATAGTCAGTGAACAAATATTTAATATGTGGAATATTTCTATAAAATTTGACAGCTGACTGGTCATACAAGTATAGATTAGGGGAATAATTGTATTTATTTTGTTTCTTCGGGTTTTTACATGTTAGTCACGTGATAATTTTATTTTTGTAGTATTTTGAAGGGTGTTATGAGTGGGGTTATGAGTTATACAGATCAAAGGCTGGGGGCATTGGATCACTGTCTGCAGATTTGTCCATATTTCCCGCTGAATTCTCCTGTGCCAGAAGCGCTCACTGATCCAATTCGTAAGACATAAAGTATATGTATTTTATCCTTTTTATTTTATACTAGTTTTTCCTGTATGTATGTGACGCGCCCCCTGGGCCATGTTGTTAGGGATACCCGGAGCCGGATCAGATGGGGGTTGTAGTCTCCGAGTGGCGGTGACCCGGTCCGTGCCCAGGGTGTCAAACTCAGTGTGTGGCAGTCCTTATAGATGTTACTAGATGTTCTTTTGTGTCGACTACGCCACCCGTTGATTTGCGGTCAATACGGCCGCCGCTGCAGCAGGGTCCACTGAGGCTGATGACGTGAGTGCAGCTTAGGTAGTATAACCCCCAACGGGAGGGGTATAGCCTCAGGGGGTCAGCCGTGGAGGATGGTGGTTGTGAAGGTGCAGCAAGGAGACTCAGAGGCATAAAATGCAGTTCCAGGGTTTTACTTACTGGTGTTGCTCGGGTCACAGTGTACAGCAGTGACCACCCAAGCCGTGCTGCGTCCACCAGGTCCTGGACTCGGTCAACTCCCAGGCAACTCCGGAGTGTGGTCCTGAGCTCCTTTCTGTCTCTCCCTTCTTCTGGCCGTTCCCACCAGGGATCCACCTAAGTCCGGCTCCCTCGGGCCTCTTGTTGGTCAAGCCTCCTCTGGGCTCCCTGACCCTATTCTTGGTCTGCCTTCCGGGTGGATTTAGTGGGTGATCGTGGCAGATCCTGCCCACGACCTCCGGTTCCTGGCTAAGGTGTGCTGTAGCCTCTGCCAGCTTGGGATCCGGTACCCTGTTGCCGACCCTTCACCCTATTAGCTCTCTTATGGGCTCTTGGGGTCCCCTCTGCGCCTCTGGGTCTCTCTCTCTTCTCCTCTGCTCTGCTTCTCAGGCTCTCAGACAGACTGTCTGACTGACTGACTGTGGCTGACTGACTGACGTCTCACAGACTGACCCTGATCTAAGATGGTGCCCACCTTATATACTCCCTCTATGTGTGAGCTCAGGTGACCAGCACCCAATGAGCTCCTAACTTTACCCAGGCTGCTCCCCCTATCTGCCCCTACACTACTGGGATGTTCCACCCCCCTCCCACTCCAGCCAGGAACAGACACTGTCGTACCTGCACATTTCTCTAGTGGGAGTGCCATCGGTCTGTTCCCCGGAAATGGGATGTGTGTAGTGCATGCAGCCTACTAGCTCAGTTCCACACTCCATCCTTACCCGGGAGTGGAATACCACACCTCTGGCTTGAGGTGTAATACCCCTGTAGCAGCCGAGTCCTCAGGGTGCTACATATGCTCTTTTATTATTCCATCTTGTGTAACCTTTTTAAGCTCTATTTCCTTTTGTACATTTAATCAAAAATGTAATAAGTTTGTCCCTCATTGCTTTAATATACCCACGATCTTGAGAAGAGAAGATAGCTTGGTTCTGTTATCTTGTTACCAGAGCGCAAGTAGTGAACCATTCCGAAGCTTTAAAATGTGGATGTGCAGGTGTACTAGTGTGTTACACACCTGTCCCAGGTCAGGCTCTGTTCCCTATACCCGGTCTGTTGAAATTTCTTGTGCTGCACGTCAGACTTTGCAAGTAGCTAGGTGTGCTCGCATGTGTTAAACTAATACTATGTAAGTCCTCCCAAGACACACACCTGTGTCTTGGTATTAAGACTTTCTAATAAGACTTTTAGTTTCTGTGCACAGTTCTTGTCTAGAGTATCCAGGACGTCTCCTGGTTGACTGTTGCTTCCAGTACCTTAGTTACCTGTCTGCTTCTTTCAGTACCACTGCTACTTGTCTACAGTCTCCAGGACGTCTCCTGGCTGCCTGTGACTCCAAGTCCCTGAGCTACCTTTCTGCTGCCTTCACTATCACTGCTATCTATCTGCGGTCTCCAGGACATCTCCTGTCTGCCTGCTTCTTCCATGGTATTACAACTTTCTAGATACTCTGGAGTTTTGTCTTCTATCTGTTCCCGGTCTTCTAAGACCTCTGCTATTTTCCTGCAGGTGGCTTTCGGGATGTCTGCTATTTGCCTCAGGCTTTAATGGGATTAAGACTTTCTAGTTACTCCGGAGTTCTGTCTGTGATATTAAAGACATCACCTCCCTGCCTGCGACTTCAAGTCTCCGCCTTATCTGTCTGCAGATTTAAGTACCACTGGTACTTGGCTACAGTCTCCAGGGTGTCTTCTATCTGCCTGCGGCCTTCAGTACTCCTGCTAACGTAGAATTTTATGCAGGCTTTGTTATCTGTGATGCAGCAAGAAGTTTATCATTTCCTCCAGTTTCACCCTATTTAATAAATTAATTTTGTAAATTGTGTCATGCCATAAACATGTTATTATATATTCAGTATTACAGCTAATATGACTTCTTTTAACTCTTTGGTCTAATGCTGACTTGTTGCTTCGGACCAGCTAGGAAAATAATTGGACCCGAGTTGGCTTTCTTCTGTTGACACCTTAGTGTTGAATACATTTTTTTTCCTCTGGGGATTCTTTGATGAAAGCTTAAGACAGAGCTTATGAGCTTAATAAGAGTTTATTTTTTCTACTGCCCTACAGCTTATATGAATCTCATCCTAGAAAAGTTTAGATTTACTGCATCAGCATCGTTCAGGCAATTCATCTTTATAGTAAATCAGTTTTGGTAATTCATCGGGAATAAAATTCACAATGTTAAACCTTTAAAACATTAAAGCAGAACATTTATGGTTGCGCTTTCTAGTCTTTAACTTTTTTTTATCCTGTAATCTGCCCAGGGCCGCTCCAAATTCCTCTCAGGTGTGGTAATAAAATCTAATCAGTGGCAGTTCCACCCCCATTCAATCTCAGCTGATCTGCCCATTAAGTAGCCGAATGACAGATAAACCTTTAGCACATACTGTACCCCGGGGAAATTACAGGAACCTCCATTTGTTTTTTTCATGGGTATTGTATGTATAAAACATCTTTGAAGTCTCCAAAAGTGACATTTTGGTCCAAATCGTGTTGAAAATGACTTCTGCAATGCTTCATTGATCTACTTGATTTGTCATCCTCTCTGCTGGCCTATTTTCTGTTTCAGGTGAGAGGAAGATTTGATGGAGCCGGACCTTGGTTGATTGCAAAGATGTCTTTATAGTCATTTTTCATATATGTTCTTTTGATATTGCTCTTATTCTGTGCTTTACGGCAGTGTTTTGTTTTAAATTTTTTCAAGGAAAACAAAAGCTTAAATTCCAAGTTCTGATCAGTTAGTATGGCGATCAAAAACCACCCCTACATGGCATGAGCATTAATCACCAACTGCCACACTAAAACAATGACATCATTTACATGAGTGACATTTAAAAGTTGAAACTGCAGCGAATGGAGAGGGCTCGCTGCAGTTACAGGCAGATTCCGGCTATGTAACACAACCAGCATCTGCCCAGGATGAAGAATTCTTAGCTTCTGATGTGGTTTCATACTTTCTTACTTTCTCCCTCATCCTGGTGTGTGTGTGTGTGTGTGTGTGTGTGTGTGTGTGTATATGTATGTATGTATGTATATATATATATATATATATATATATATATATATATATATATATCTTATCTTTATTTATATAGAGCCAACATATTCCACAGCGCTTTACTATTCAGAGGTCCATATGCCACAGTCATAAGTAACAGTTAAAGATAATACAATAATTAAAGCAAAATAAGGTGGGGGTGACACAAAGTATAAGTGCTTATTTACAATGATGGTCCAGCCACCTTGAGGGAATGGGGGATAGATAAAGGCAGCATGAACTAGTCACCAGACAGTATTTGTAGTGCTTTTGGGTGCGGTGGAGTTTGGTAGAGAATAAGGCTGTGTGCCCACGATGCGTTTTTCAAGCGTTTACGCTGCGGAATTTCCGCAGCGTAAATGCTTGGGAAACGCTTGGTAAACCTTCCCCCATGGTCTCCAATGCAATTCCGCACTTTCAATGCCCATGCTGCGGATTTTTCCGCAGCGTTTATGCTGCGCTCAAAAATACGCAGCATGTCCATTAATTTTGCGGACACGCAGCGTAATCGCCGCCATTGACTTGCATTAGAACGCGCCAATTCTGCAAGACTGCATCTGTAATTGCGTAATTGGCGCGTTCTAATGTGTGGATGGTACCTGGGTCTGGAGAAGAGGAGACTCTCATCCAGACCTGGGTACCATAGAATCTGTAAAAAAAGAATTTAAAATAAAAAATAAAGTTTATACTTACCTTCCGATGTCCTCCCGGTGTTTTGTCCATGCCGTCCGGTCTCTTGCAATGCTCGCGCTGTTGTGAAGGACCTGCCATGACGTCACTGAGTCATGTGACCCATCACATGACTCAATGACGTCACCACAGGTCCTTCACAACAGCGCGAGCATTGCAAGAGACCGGACGCAGCAGAGATGACATCGGGAAGACACCGGAAGGTGAGTATAATCTTTTTTTTTTTATTTTTACCATTCTTATTCTTTTTTTTAACTATTACTTGGTCACACTGTATAAAGCCATGCCGGTTGCATGGATTTATATAGTGTGACCAACTTGTCAAGCACGTTTCCAAGTGATGCTCAAAATCGCTTGGAAAACTGCTTGAAAAAACGCATGCGAAAACGCATGTAAAAACGCTGAAAAAAACGCTTCTCTCTGGCAAAACGCTCTGCATCAAATCTGCTACGTGGGCACATAGCCTTATGGTTGGAGAAATAATGAATGGGCTATAAATATATAAAAGAACATTGATTAGGGAATGTGATAGGCTGCCCTAAACAAATGTGTTTTTAGGGAGCGACTAAAACAGTTTAAGTTGTGATTAGTCCTAATTTCTTGGGGAAGAGCATTCCAAAGAGCAGGTGCAGCTCAGGTGAAGTCTTGGAGCCAGGAGTGGGAGGCACATATACATACATACATACTTAAAATAAATAAATATATATATAGATAGATAGATATCCCTAGTCCTGGTGTGTGTGTGTGTGTGTGTGTGTGTGTGTGTGTATATATATATATATATATATATATTTATATTTATTACAGACCAAAAGTTTGGACACACCTTCTTATTTAAAGATTTTTCTGTATTTTCTCGACTATGAAAATTGTACATTCACACTGAAGGCATCAAAACTATGAATTAACACATGTGGAATTATATACTTAACAAAAAAGTGTGAAACAACTGAAAATATGTCTATATGTCTTATATTCTAGGTTCTTCAAAGTAGCCACCTTTTGCTTTGATGACTGCTTTGCATACTCTTGGCATTCTCTTGATGAGCTTCAAGAGGTAGTCACCGGAAATGGTTTTCACTTCACAGGTGTGCCCTGTCAGGTTTAATAAGTGGGATTTCTTGCCTTATAAATGGGGTTGGGACCATCAGTTGTGTTATGCAGAAGTCAGGTGGATACACAGCTGATAGTCCTACTGAATAGACTGTTAGCTGCTTTTTTCTTGCCATAATACAAATTCTAAGTAGAGGTCTGATATCGCCCAGGGGGTGACAGATTCCCTTTTAATTAGAATATCATCAAAAAGTTAATTTATTTCAGTTCTTCAATACAAAAAGTGAAACTCATATATTATATAGAGTCATTACAAACAGAGTGATCTATTTCAAGTGTTTATTTCTGTTAATGTTGATGATTATGGCTTACAGCCAATGCAAACACAAAACTTATTATCTTAATAAATTAGAATACTTTATAACACCAGCTTGAAAAATGTTTTTAAAATCCAAAATGTTGGCCTATTGAAATGTATGTTCAATAAATGCACTCAATACTTGGTTGGGGCTCCTTTTGCATCAATTACTGCATCAATATGGCTTGGCATGGATGCAGCTGACTTCAGCATGCAAGCGACAGGAGCGCATGACATCACTGCCGATGTCAGCTGCAGCATACTGATTGCTTGGCAGTGTGTATAGAAGCGCTACGCCACAATACACTTCAGCTGAATGTGTGTGCGAGGATGCACATCCAGTTCAAATTTGTTCTGGTGTCAGTGGGCCCCTCACCCACACGGGTCAAGTCTCGATCGTTACGCCCCTGAATAATACTATATATAATATAAACATAATAGCATATAATATATATATATTATAATATACTGTAATACTACACTGCTCAAAAAATAAAGGGAACACTTAAGTAACACATCCTAGATCTGAATGAATGAAATATTCTCATTGAATACTTTGTTCTGTATAAAGTTGAATGTGCTGACAACAAAATCACACAAAAATCATCAATGGAAATTGTAGCGTCGGCGTCCCTGCCCTCTGCTAGGCAGGGACGCTGTTCCCCTCACCTCTCTGCTCCGAGCCCGGCGTCCTCCTCCCGCTCTGCTGGCAGCGCGCGCTCCTTCCCGGCCACTGTGCTTAGGGCGCGCGCGCTTCCTCCCTCTTAAAGGGGCCGCGCGCGCCGTCCTAAGGAGTCCCCGGCCAATGGCCGGAGGACTTCACCATATATAAGGCACCTCCTCCAAAATGGAGGTGCCCGAGCAATGTTGTTGCACTGTTCACTACTCTGCTTCAGCCCTCAGGTCCCGTTGCCAGTTACCTGCCTGATTCCTGCCAGAGTCCTGCCAGTTTGCTGTCTGTTTCCTGCCTGATATTCCTGCTACCTGCCTGCTAGCCTGAGGTCCGACGGTCTGCCTTACTACTCCTGTCAGTCTGTCTAAGGACCAGCTTGCCCGCTCACCTGGGAGCGCACATCAACTACCTGCCTGCTTGCCTGAGGTCCGACGGTCTGCCTTCCAACTCTTGTTAGTCTGTCTATGGACCAGCTTGCCCGCTCACCTGGGAGCGCACATCTGCTACCTGCCTGCTAGCCTACCTGGAGGCTCTGCCGTCACGTGCTGTGACCACCTGCCTGTCCAGTGACTCCTGCCCGCTCACCTGGGAGCGCTCATCTGCTGCCTGTCTGCTAGCCTACCTGGAGGCTCTGCCGTCACGTGCTGTGACCACCCGCCTGTCCAGAGACTTCTGCCCGCTCACCTGGGAGCGCTCATCTGCCGCCTGTCTGTTGGTCTTCCGGGAGGCTCCGCCGTCACATGCTGTGACCACCCGTTTATCCAGAGACTCTCGCCTGCTCACCTGGGAGCTCACGTCTACCATCAGCCGCCAAAGGTCGTACCAACCCTTTACCCAGAGACTGCCCCGGTCACTTGCCGGGACCTCCTGCCCGTTCATCCAGAGACTGCCCCGGTCACTTGCCGTGACCTCCTGTCCGTTCATTCAGAGACTGTCCCAGTCACCTGCTGTGACTGCCTGCCCGTCTACCCTGGTCGCCACCCGCTCCCTTACAAGGACCACCCCCTTGTATAGTAGCTCAGAGGTTCCGCCTCCCAGACCCGTTACAGAAATCAAATTTATTAACCAATGGAGGCTTGGATTTGGAGTCACCCCCAAAATTAAAGTGGAAAAACACACTACATGCTGATCCAACTTTGATGTAATGTTCTTAAAACAAGTCAAAATGAGGCTCAGTATTGTGTGTGGCCTCCACGTGCCTGTATGACCTCCCTACAACGCCTGGGCATGCTCCTGATGACGTCGCAGATCGTCTCCTGTGGGATCTCCTCCCAGACCTGGACTAAAGCATCCGCCAAGTCCTGGACAGTCTGTGGTGCAACGTGACGTTGGTGGATGGAGCGAGACATGATGTCCCAGATGTGCTCAATCGGATTCAGGTCTGGGGAGCGGGCGGGCCAGTCCATAGCTTCAATGCCTTCATCTTGCAGGAACTGCTGACACCCTCCAGCCACATGAGGTCTGGCATTTTTCCTACATTAGGAGGAACCCAGGGCCAACCGCACCAGCATATGGTCTTACAAGGGGTCTGAGGATCTCATCTCGGTACCTAATGGCAGTCAGGCTACCTCTGGCGAGCACATGGAGGGCTGTGTGGCCCTCCAAAGAAATGCCACCCCACACAATTACTGACCCACTGCCAAACTGGTCATGCTGAAGGATGTTACAGACAGCAGATCGCTCTCCATGGCGTCTCCAGACTCTGTCACGTCTGTCACATGTGTTCAGTGTGAATCTGCTTTCATCTGTGAAGAACACAGGGCGCCAGTGGCGACTTTGCCAATTGTGGTGTTCTGTGGCAAATGCCAAGCATCCTGCACGGTGTTGGGCTGTGAGCACAACCCCCATCTGTGGATGTCGGGCCCTCATACCACCCTCATGGAGTTGGTTTCTAACCATTTGTGCAGACACATGCACATTTGTGGCCTGCTGGAGGTCATTTTGCAGGGCTCTTGCAGTGCTCCTCCTGTTCCTCCTTGCACGAAGGCAGAGGTAGCAGTCCTGCTGCTGGGTTGTTGCCCTCCTACTGCCCCCTCCACATCTCCTGGTGTACTGGCCTGTCTCCTGGTAGCGCCTCCAGCCTCTAGACACTACGCTGACAGACACAGCAAACCTTCTTGCCACAGCTCGCATTGATGTGCCATCCTGGATGAGCTGCACTACCTGAGCAACTTCTATGGGTTGTAGAGTCCGTCTCATGCTACCACGAGTGTGAAAGCACAACCAACATTCAAAAGTGATCAAAACATCAGCCAGAAAGCATTGGTACTGAGATGTGGTCTGTGGTCCCCACCTGCAGAACCAGTTCTTTATTGAGGGTGTCTTGATAATTGCCAATAATTTCCATCTATTGTCTATTCCATTTGCACAACAGCATGTGAAATTGATTGTCAATCAGTGTTGCTTCCTAAGTGGACAGTTTGATTTCACAGAAGTTTGATTTACTTGGAGTTATATTCTGTTGTTTAAGTGCTCCCTTTATTATTTTGAGCAGTGTATATATGATCTAAATATAATAGTAACTTTATAAGGCTGTATGAGGGGGCACTCTGGAGACCCCCCTTATAGTGGTTAGGGCATGGTTAATGTCCTGCTTCAGCGATCTCACTCTCCCTCCCAGCACCTCCCCCTCCTCTTCTCATGCCCTAACACAAGTAGGTATCAGCAGATGTGTTGGAGCTGGAGAGAGACCAGCTGAAATCTCTCTGAGAGGAGACTGCACAGGTCATGTGCACTAAACTACAAGTATCACTGGTTGCTATAGACAATCGCCATTTTGTGTGACCGAACTGGGGCTAGCTCAGTCGTGTCCGAGTAACCAGTGAATGTGAGTTCACTGAGTCTAGAGCAGGACCTGAATTGCTGTCTGGGTCAGACACTGTTATTCCTTTGCCTTCACTGAAAAAGGTTTGTGATTTTTGTTATTACATGTGTACCAGAAAAAGGCTGTTTTTTTAATTTATTTAAAGATCTGTACAAGTTTATGGAGTTCAATAAACCTAAACCTGCTTAGTCACAAGAATCCAGTGCTTGCGTAAACTCTAGTGCCTTCCTGAGAGCGTGAATTCTTACAATCTATGCATTAGTAGTCCATAAGATAGAACATCAACGCGTTCTGGTGCACTCCGCACCCTTGTGAATGAGTAAGGCCGAGTGCACCAGTTGATGTTCTATCTTATGTACTATTAATGTGTGTGAAGATGTTTTAATGACACATTAGTAAAGTTGAAGATTCTAACCGTTGAGCTAGATTCCTCTCACCATATTTTGATTAACATCTTTAGCAGTGACATTTATTCTCTGCGCCGGAAGAACCAAGCAATCACTGTGAGCTGGCTTTTTCCTCTTTTTCCAATATTTAAGAGAGCTAGACCAAAAAACAGACTGATAGACTGGACTGTCTAATTTTTTTTAATATTTTTACTCACGTAGATGTAGTAAAATTTATATGGCATTTGTATTGAATTCTCAAATAGGACTGAAATGGCTAAAGTGTGCCTCAGTTTGGCATTTATGTTTGGAGGCATGCTTAGCCTACTGTGTGTGAAACATGTTAAAGGAAACTTGTCATGTTGTCATAGAGCCCTGATCTATGGACAGTATTGTATAGAAAAGGATAAGCTGAGCAGAATGATACAAAGGTTTGTTGAAATTCCTGGTGTTTATATGTATGGGTCCAGTCGGCGGCCCTACTCAGTGATTGACAGATATTTATGGGCACAGTAATACAGAGAAAACTGTCAATCACTGAATTGGACCACCCACTGGACTCATATGTTTTCAAACACCAGGGATTTCAATTAACAAATTGCAAGTTCCCCTGAAATGTTCCCACGATATTGTACATCAGTCTCATCTGCCTTCAGATCAGAGATCAGAAACTCTTTTCAACATGTCAGGTTCCCTTTAAAGTGCATCTGTTCTTTCAGGTGACTTTTAATAATAAGCTGGCCTGTGTGTGTAAATGTGATATAACACTATTTCTGGCCTTCATTTGACTTGTTTATTTACTTGCATTTTTTAGCAGTTTTTCTCTCTGTATTAGGGGCCTCAGAAGTTTGGTTTTATTTTTTTAAATTTAATTTTTACATGTACAGACTAATTTTGCACATCATATTAATCAATTAGTTTCTACACAAATAATGTCATAAATTTTAATAAAACCAGTTCACTTGACAGTTCTCACTTCACACAAGTGTCCTTAACATGAAAATAACTTATATGATTATTAAATAATTGATGCTCAGAAATTAAGATGAGTTCAAATACTTATCTTCCAAGATCTTAAGGGATTTTACTTTTTACAAAAAACATGCAATTTATTCCTCACTAAAATTATTTAGAGGCAAACAGTAGGTGTAAATAAACCTCTGTAAATCTCATCTTATTGTAAGACTGTAAGATGATTGGGCATTTAGGGATAAAGAAAAAGATTCCAGAACTTGAAGATCTCATATAAATATCTCAACATTATTTAGCATTTATTATAGTCGGTACAAAAATAATATTGCCTACCCCATCACCATGTAGCCAGCTTGACAAAGAACGCTGGTTGGCGTTGGAAACGCGTTGCTATGTGAATTTCCATGTACCTTGTGACCTCATCAGATTTTAAAATGATGTAATACAAACTTGGAATTTTTTAATAGAACTTTTTGGAGCTGGAATTTTTCACTTCTTTTTTTGCATAGCCAAACTTATGGCCATTTTGCCTGACAGGATTGAGAAACCGTGACTGTCCTTGCCCAACTTAAAGACACAGAGATGTGTGAAACGTTTTTTAAAGCATTGTATTGTGGTGCCAAAACCCCTCTATGTTTTGTTTTTTATACCTTGAGAAAGGCGCTGGTCCGGCGCAGAAATACGATGGTAGTAATAAAAGCTATTTGGATTCCCAAGACGCTTAATTTTTCCATTTTCTCTCCAGTTTCCATTTTGCCAAAACCCCTCCGTGTGTCACTTCTTGGGGAGAATATCCATGTAATACAGTGTCCAGCGATGGAGCCCACAATTTCTATTCTGTCGTATTCTTACAGAATGCAGCAGTGTGGCTTTGTTCTAAAATTTAGGCTTAAAACAGAGGTCCCATACAAGTCAGTGGGCTCTGGAATTTGGCTCCAAATCAAGAAATAGCAGCTCTCTAATTTCCTAATCGTACATATTCTGTCAATAAATGTTTGGTTTGTGAATTTCTAGTTTCTCATTTATTCTACCATTCTCAATGAGCCATGACATTACTGTGCATAGAAAGTGTGGAACGGTGCTACCTGTCACATTCTTACTGCGGTTTGTCTTACTCTAACAATCATATTATGTTCAGTCGCTTAGGTCATTAATTTTCTATAGTCATTCCCATATTTTCACTGCTCTGCAACTCAAAATTGTTCTATGTATTCACAACGGAAATGACAAAGGCCAATATATAAGATAGAATATATAGGACACATATACAGTATATGCTCTATATAATGTATAGATAAGTGAGTGTACAAAACATTCCATGAGGCTTAATATTTCCAAACCAGTTCAGCTAATTACATTTGAAGTAAATTGCTTTTACTTTAATAAACAGGATAATTTAATAAATGTAAATGACCCAGCAAATTTAAATTCTTGGAGTGTTACAAGAATACTTATGAATGCAACAGAATTTTAATTAGCCTGCCATTTTTACGAGTTTCAAGCTGATAATGTGGTTGTTTATGATATATGTTCAAGAAAGCTCTTTATTTTGTCATCATTCATTTAGCACAGCAGCATTACAAGATTTTGTCTCACTAGATGCCAAAAAAATTGAATGGAAAGAAATATAATTTGTTTAAAATGAAGCAATGCAGTAGAATCCATAAGAATGAAAGTACCAAGCGATACGCATTTAAACGCGAGATACAAACACAATTGAATGGTTTTTCTTTGTTCCCAAATGTTGCGTCTCAGAAGCACAAGTCTTAATATTAGACAGTGAAAACTGAAGGGTTCCTCTCGAATTAACAGCAAGGGGTGCTAAAAAAAAGTCTTAGATCTCAATTCAGTTTCTAGTTTTCTACAGTAATTTACTCATTACTTTCTTTAATATGTGCACCTTATTCTCCATACGTTTTACGCCACTTTTTAAGTTGTCTTTTTATATTATATTTACTTTGCCTATCTAGATGTTTTGGACAGATTCATGAAATGCGACTTTCATCAAATCTCAACTTTCTCTTTAGTTTATCTCACTTCAGTGTTCCCTCTTATTCCCTCTCGAGTAAGATTTCTGGTGGAATTTTCCATTTTACACATTTTGCGACCAGTGGGGGATAAAGACAAAGAACAATGTTAGGGCCCCTCTTTGTGTCTTTAACAGGACCTGCTTGTTGATTTGGAGGTGGAAGTGGCCCCCTTACCTCTTGTGCCACAGTGTTCCTGCACACATTGCACCAATGATATGATAGCCCCTGTTTACAACTTTTTTAGCGATTTAAGACTTTTCTTTGCTTAAGAGTCGCTAAAACTGGTTAAAGGGAAAAAAAAAAAGCATTTTTGATTTTACACAAAATTCATGAACCACATGTGCCATTTTGAAGTTGGTGCAAAAAAGGGAATTCAACCAATAGCAAAAGTAGAATCGGTCCCTTAAACTCTACTTTTAGCTAAATATGGCCTCAGAGTAGTTACCATTCACCTTATTCCTAATAGCATGAGGAGAAGGTGAAAAATGGTTAAGGCAAAAAACCCATACAAATTTAATATGTCATGTTTTGTTGAATATGAATGTATGTGATAAATGTGAACTTGATACATAATATAATGATTGTTTTATTTTTGTTTGTTTTTTTTAGCAGAAAGGTGAATCCGAGATCCACGTTGTTTCTCCAGAGAAAGTAGCACAGATGACCTTTGAGATCCCACTGAATGACTCCGGATCAGCTGGATTAGGAATCAGCCTAAAAGGAAACAAGTCCAAAGACACCAGCACTGATTTGGGGATCTTCATTAAATCTATCATCCATGGAGGGGCTGCCTTTAAGGTATGGAATATTAAGATGAGCATTACAGAAAAAATTCCAGTTATATTCAAGTGCCTTGATATGTATCTTATTTGGAATTTCACATATGTTGCACTGCTGGATTTGTTTGGGATTGAAAACATTTAACACCTTCTGTTGATCCTGGAAGTAATATGGACATACAGTAAATCTATGCATACCTGTATGGCCAATGTAGAGGTTTGATTGCAGAGAAATCTTTTTTTATAAATCAGTTTTGCACAGGCTTGGTGTCCCCTGGACACCAAGAAATCCCCACCTACGTGCTTATTATTCCCTGAAATCCCCGCCTATCTGTTTATCTGATGATTTTTTATACGGTCTCGTGAACCTGACCTTAGGCTGACGACTACATTTGTATTTGTGTATATCTTTAGTTCTCACAGTATACTATTTATTGCAAATTGGGTTTTCTTCTAAAGGAAGGAAAATTTAGTCACTAGTGGCACATATTGTAAGTAGCCGCCCTATAAGTAAATGTCCGCCCATTTAATGGGTCCATAACTAGCCCAACCATTGTCTCCAGGCAAAAGTTATTGTCCCTCAACATTACAGATCAGGAAACTAGTTGGCTGGGTGGGAGGCATTTGTTAAAGTTCGAGACCTCTCACCTAGCCAACCAGTACGCTTGTGGGCCAAGAACCGCAAAACCAGATGGATGTCTCTTCCTTTTAAGGATAGCTAGTTTTAATGCTTTTTTTTTCGCTGGAGACATTGCCAGCTTGTAAGATTCCCTACAGCAGCTGGTGGTCTCTATAAGGAGAAATACTACCCTTCAAGGGCTTTTCTTGGATATAGTCACAGATTCCAATGAACAGTTTTGGCTTATTACGTTTCTGGACTGCACTCTAATTTCCCAATGTTTTATGCTAAATGTCTAACAGAGTTGATTTGTTTTCTAAAGAAATCCTACATTCTAACAGTTCCAAGTGTGATGGAAGATAATAATTTCCCTTGTCGGATAGTCTTTATGTAACCTTCCCTACTATGTGATGTGTACATCTCCGATGCAGACCTCTACCTCTTCATGGTTACAGTTTACAAAATACCTTGTGTGTAAGCTGAACCTGCAGTTTTGCTATGCTCTCCTATTCTCCCCCCCCCCACTGTCTGTATGTTATGAAGAAGTGCAAAATAATTAGTAAAATAACTGTGTGATGTATGAGGAAAATACTATCAAAACAAAACGGGTGTAACATCTGAGACCATCATTGCTTGTGCATGAAGGCAGAGCCTTAATTCTGTGTTTGTACCACTGGTCAGAAAAAGAAATGGCTGTGAAAAAATAATATAACCTGCATCTAAAAGTCCAATTAAAGTAGTCGACTGAAGGCACTGAATGACCGTTAATCAGATACTTGTTTGCTTATCGGTGATAGTTTTAGGCTGTGTGCACACAGTGCATTTTTTATGCGGTAAATCCACGCAGATTTGGCCCCAAAAACGCATTGCAAACCTTATCCCAGCATTTCCTATGAGATTTTGCAAGATCTGTGCACATGATCAGGATTTTTCCTTACAGAATTTCATGCGCGTTAAAAGAAGCAGCATGTCCATTCTTTTTGCGATTTTGCCTGCGTTTTTCCTATACAATTCATAGGAGAAAACGCATCAAAAGTACATGAAAACGCATCAAAAACGCTGTGGATTTTTTGCTGCCAAGAGGTGCAGAACCTTGCCGAAACGCTGCAGAAATTTCTGCAAGCAAATCCTGATAGTGCGCACATACCCTAATAGCCTGTTTGCACAGGCTGACCGCTCTTTAGATGCACACTGGACAATCAGAAATAGATTGTATTGATTGGATCGTCTGCCATTGTTCTCGGCAGCACTGCTCCTGTTTACACAGGATAATGTGTTGCTGAGAATAAAGAAGATCATTTCACCTGACAAACAAGTGCTTTGCTCATTTTTCTGGTGATTGGCAGCCTGTTTAGCACGATTATCATGAAATGAGCGTTCCTAGGAAACTTGTTATCGATAATCATGCAGGATAAATGCACCTTATAAGTTACATAATTCTGTGAGTTGTCATAGCCAGTCCGCAGTAATCAGTGTCTTGTGCTCTTGTTGTATTTTTCATCATGGATATTTGTCCTTTTAGATCAAATTTCTCTATATCTCAGCAGATTCAGATATTTTGTTTTTTAACATTTGCATTCTGTTTGTTAATGTTTTTCATCTGCCATCAACCTGCTGAGTCAGCTAATCTCTGCCATTAAACTACACAACAGCAAATTTACAGTCTATGTTAAACAGACAGCCATAGCATCAATCAAATGCGATCTCTTGTCAAAGTATTATACTTCGCCTATGTTCCTTACTGTAAGAGAAATAGAGTTGTATAGCTTAAAGTAAGGACAGTGGCAAAAAAGTATAGTTAACCCCTTTGCAACCATATAATGTAAATATATGTTATAAGGGCAGAGGGAAGGAGTGGAATGGATCGGATCTCTGTACTCTTGTGACATACTGCCCTTTATTTATATGAAATAGGCATATGTAAACCACACATTGGATTTCATTGGTTAAGAATCTTTACTGATAAAAAATTATGTATTTCATTGAAAATAAAATGCATGTCATTGGACACCAAAATCATCCACCAATTGAAGACTGGATTCCAAATCACTTTCAAAATCAAAGGAAAAGATTAAAATCACAGGCATATCCATTTTGCTTGACTTTCATTACAGTATCTCTCATAAAGTGACTCAGTAGTGTGTATGGCCCTCATGTTCCCGCATGCAGTTCTAAAAACACTTGGGCATGCAGCTGAACATCTAGCAAGTGATGGAGCTCTTCCAGAAAAGACTGTGCCAGCATCTTGCTCCTCAGCATTATTGTGGCCTTCATCACCCATGGGGCTAGACATATTTCACAGCTTGCATGCACAATCCTTCTCCTCTTCCTGACTTAGAGCCATGAAGCATGACCCTCTTGGCGAATTTCCAAATGGCCTTGGGTGAGCAAGGAAGACAGTTTGTTAAAGCGTTCTCAATGCTTATAGCCATGAGGTGAACTGATCCAATCCAACCACTGAATCCTTAATGATGTCCCTTTGCTTCCTTCCTCCTCCAAGCGTGTGGGCGTCATCTTGGATTTCTTCTACCTTGCTGTGTATGCTTCTGCTCCTCTTCTTGCTGTAAGTCATTCTTTTCAAACACTGCCACCATCGTACCTTTGCACTCCAAGGTATTTTGTATGGCCACAGTTTCTCTGTTAAGCAAGTTTTACCAGTTTAAATAATCTTTTTTCAGGATGGTGGGAGCTCCACTACGAGAGGTCCTTCTACATTCACAGCTGATCATGCCCCAAAACAATTAAACTTTTAAATATCAAATATGTGATGGATTAATCTTTATTCATTTTTACTCTATAATGACCGTATTTATTTTGGGTAATACTAAACTTGATTTTGGGGCTAGAAAAACTATACAGACCTAGAGACTAAGGGGGATATGACCTAACTGACTTGTATGTTTATTACTTAGCTAATCAATTAGGATACCTAAGGTCTTGCATACTGTATGAGGCTAGACCTAAGGGATCACGCAGACATCCATGAAAATCAATCCAGGCATGGACCACAAGGCGTAGACTAGCCTCATGACTCCAACCCAAGCATCACAGCTTCATATATGTTTATGAAGCTGTGACACTCAGGCCAAGAGAACCATGGCCAGTCCGTGCATTCCAATCCAAGCTCAGACTGATTTGCACAGACATCTGCATGAGCACTAACGGTGAAGCACATCTAGCATGACACCTTAAAATGGAATCATTTTGGGCCTTGTTGGAAGGTACATATAAAACCATAAATAAATTATTACTTATCCATAGAATGACACCTAAGGAATGGAAAGCGTATAAATCTTGGGAGAAGTTTAATGATTTGAGAGCAAAGATTCACCTATGGAACAACCCTGAATACATACATTTATTTTCCATAATGGGGTAGAGTTTTGGAAGCAGGATAGAGTCACAACAGTTAAGTTATTTCAAATGAAAAGTTTCCCTCCTTTAACCAAATGCAAGTTCAATTTGATATCCCACATTTGGCCTTTTACAGATATTTTTACAGGTACCACAAGCAATCACAAGTCAGTTTCCTCACCCCACATGTTTAAATGTCAGCACTTTATACCCATCTACTAAGTGTCAGAATCTCCTCAACCCAGTTGCCTGTCAAGGAGAAATGGCAGAGATTTATTCAATAATGGGTGAACTTTGGTGGGAAACCCTTAAATCCCCATATTAGTTTCCTTGGCAGCAAGTAATAAAGTGATTCAACTGTATATTATACATCAGTTACTTTACTCCTTCCAGACTATATAGAATGGTCGGAATATCACACTATTGCTGTCATAGGTGACATACTCCCGGTGTTAGGCCATTCTCACCATGAGCTTTTGGTGAGTTTTTGATGTTGCAGAATTTCAAAAATGCATCAAAAGCTCATTGTGAGATCGTAGCCTAAAGGGTTTTTTTTTTTAGACAAAGTAGGTCCTCCAGCTGTTTTTAGACAAATTTATCAATGAAGACTTGCATAAAGTCGCAGAATAAGTCCAGTAGGGGAATGGTGTAAAGCCTACAGTAACAAAGATGCAACAAATTTAAGATCCATTTTTGCAAATTTGAAACAAAACCCATTGACTTTTAACTTCTCTTATTCCAAAAAAAATTACTGTAAAAATTCTTAATACATAATAGTAAATGACCCCCATAAAATATGAGAATTTAAAATTACGTAATGAATTATAAATGCACGTGGTAAAACTGAGGAGCAGCCCTTTATTAAAGGTTTTTATTTTTTCACATTAAAATCCATTGAGGACCTGAAGTTCCTCTGAATATATATGTTCCACAAGTGCTGGAGAATTAAACCTTCATCTTAAAGCAATTGTGAAATATGTGCTTCTAAATTTTAGATTGTGAGGAACCATATTTGAAAATAGTAATTTTAACTCTTGATTTTATAAGTCGACCTCACTTGTGTACAGCACTGAAGTGGTTAATGCCATGTCTCTATTTGAAAAGCTCAGAAAATTGCAGGATAATTTGTAAAGCGCATTAAAACATCAGCTTTTTAATATGTTAAGTGCTTCCCAGTTGGACATTAGGTTGGACTGATACTTAAGTAATACGCAACCATTACACTTTGTCTTTCTTGACAGCATGTCGCTAAGAAAGTTTGGAGACATGTTTAACTGCTTGACTACTGTAATGGTCAATATGATTTGCTGTAAAATAAAGCACATCTCTCTTAAATCAGTTACTATAAATGTCAGTAATAGGCGAAGCTTCAAGGGGGAAAAATGGAATCAGATTAATGGAGACCACCAATGATTTATCTGATGTGTGTGTTTAAAGAGTAAAATCTGAAAATATTTATTAAACTGAAGAAGTATATTGAATATTCAGACAATGGCTTGTGTATACCGCACATAGAGAGCCATTATTAGAGTGTAATGACCCTTAATGAAATGCCGTATGCCTCCATCTTCATATAGATGCACACAGATTTCTGAATAAATCTGAAAGAGAAATTGTCCGAACATATGGTGTCTGCACAGATGACTCTTCAACATGCATGAGCCCTAAATAACCACATCACGTCATATCTCTTCTAAATCTTCTTCTTAATGCTATTCTTAGATGCATTTTCTGCTTGGAACTTTCTAGCTTCTGAAGATCAGCACTATTGTAAATGATAAAATTCAGTGTTACACACACTCCACCTGTAGCAGCGCCATTCCTCATCGAAGCTGATCACAATTACCATAGCGCTACAACCTGGCACAAAAATAAGAAAAATACTGCACGGCAATCAGGCTGCCACCTTGTGACAGACTTTGGAACTCTGTTCTAGTTCTGATGAAGGTTCAATGTTAGGACCGAAACGTTAACAACTATTTGGATTGCCATTAAAGAAATAGTTTAATTTACTGCAATTTGAGTGCGAAGTTCCTTACTTGCTTGTTAAAGGAACTCTACTTGAGCACCTCATCTCCTAACCAGGGATCGCCATTTACTACTACAGTACACTCCACCTGTACAGTGCTGCCTCTCTGACGTTGCTCCTGCCTCTGTATATTCTCTGTAGCAGTGACGTCACAACTACAGCTCTGATCATGGCTGCTCTGCCAATGTAGATGGCACAAGCTACTGAGCTCAGTGATTGGCTGCAGCAGTGATGTGCACTGTGGTTTCAGCATCACTTCTGCAGCCAGTAAATGGAGAGCAGATCAGTGACAGATGCTTCAAAGTAAGAATGTTCTCAAAAATGTAAAATGGAGTAGTATATCTTTATCAATTAACAATATGCAAAGTGAATGGAAAAAAAGAGAAATCTAAATTAAATAAATATTTGGTGTGACTGCCCTTAACCTTAAAAACAGCATCAAAGCTGATTGCTGATGATGTTGAGGTCAGGGCTCTGTGGGGGCCGTAACATCACTTCCAAGATGCCTTGTTCTTCTTTACTAAAGATTGTGACATTAATTGTATGTTTTGGGTCGTTCTCCCACTGCAGAATAAATTTGGAGACAATCAGATGCTTCGACAATGGTTTTGCATGATGGATAAGTACATTACAGACCAAAAGTTTGGATACACCTTCTCATTTAAAGATTTTTCAGTATTTTCATGACTTTGAAAATTGTGCATTCACACTGAAGGCATCAAAACTATGAATTAACACATGTGGAATTATATACTTAACAAAAAAGTGTGAAACAACTGAAAATATGTCTTATATTCTAGGTTCTTCAAAGTAGCCACCTTTTGCTTTGATGACTGCTTTGCACACTCTTTGCATTCTCTTGATGAGCTTCAAGAGGTAGTCACCGGAAATGGTTTTCACTTCACAGGTGTGCCCTGTCAGTTTAATTAGTGGGATTTCTTGCCTTATAAATGGGGTTGGGACCATCAGTTGTGTTGTGCAGAAGTCAGGTGGATACACAGCTGATAGTCCTACTGAATAGACTTAGAATTTGTATTATGGCTAGAAAAAAGCAGCTAAGTAAAGAAAAACGAGTGGCCATCATTACTTTAAGAAATGAAGGTCAGTCAGTCTGAAAAATTGGGCAAACTTTGAATGTGTCCCCTAGTGCAGTTGCAAAAACCATCAAAGAAACTGGCTCACATGAGGACCGCCCCAGGAAAGGAAGACCAAGAGTCACCTCTGCTTCTGAGGATAAGTTTATCCGAGTCACCAGCCTCAGAAATCGCAGGTTAACAGCAGCTCAGATTAGAGACCAGGTCAATGCCACACAGAGTTCTAGCAGCAGACACATCTCTTCAACAACTGTTAAGAGGAGACTTTGTGCAGCAGGCCTTTATGGTAAAATAGCTGCTAGGAAACCACTGCTAAGGACAGGCAACAAGCAGAAGAGACTTGTTTGGGCTAAAGAACACAAGGAATGGACATTAGACCAGTGGAAATCTGTGCTTTGGTCTGATGAGTCCAAATTTGAGATCTTTGGTTCCAACCACCGTGTCTTTGTGCGATGCAGAAAAGGTTAACGGATGAACTCTACATGCCTGGTTCCCACCGTGAAGCATGGAGGAGGAGGTGTGATGGTGTGGGGGTGCTTTGCTGGTGACACTGTTGGGGATTTATTCAAAATTGAAGGCATACTGAACCAGCATAGCTACCACAGCATCTTGCAGCGGCATGCTATTCCATCCGGTTTGCTTTTAGTTGGACCAACATTTATTTTTCAACAGGACAATGACCCCAAACACACCTCTAGGCTGTGTAAGGGCTATTTGACCAAGACGGAGAGTGGTGGGGTGCTACGCCAGATGACCTGGCCTCCACAGTCACCAGACCTGAACCCAATCGAGATGGTTTGGGGGTGAGCTGGACCGCAGAGTGAAGGCAAAAGGGCCAACAAGTGCTAAGCATCTCTGGGAACTCCTTCAAGATTGTTGGAAGACCATTTCCGGTGACTACCTCTTGAAGCTCATCAAGAGAATGCCAAGAGTGTGCAAAGTAGTCATCAAAGCAAAAGGTGGCTACTTTGAAGAACCTAGAATATAAGACATATTTTCAGTTGTTTCACACTTTTTTGTTAAGTATATAATTCCACATGTGTGAATTCATAGTTTTGATGCCTTCAGTGTGAATGTACAATTTTCATAGTCATGAAAATACAGAAAAATCTTTAAATGAGAAGGTGTGTCCAACTTTGTACTGTACATTCATGGCTGAAAGTGCTGGACTCCTGAAATTGCTCCAGAAAGCAAAGTATTTCTCTCAGAAAATTATGACAACTACATGTTTTGTTATACACGTGTTTATTTCCTTTGTGTGTATTGGCACAACACAAAAAAAACAGAGAGAAAAAAAGCAAGTTAAACATCATTTCACGCAAAACCCCAAAAATGGGCTGGACAAAATCTTTGGCACCCTCCGCTAAATACTTGATTGCACACCCTTTTGGAATAAATAACTCCAATCACTTGCTTCCTATAGCCATCAACAAGCTTCTAAGGCTGTGTGCCCACTATGCGTTTTTTAAGCAATTCCGCAGCGGCAATTCCGCCGCAGAAACGCTTAAAAAACGCTTGGTAGAAGGTCTGAAATGCTCCACAATGATAATCCGCATGTGCTGTTCACATGCTGCGGAAATTTCCGCTGCGGATTATCATTGCAGAAAAATCCGCAGCTCTACCAATTGTTTTACGTAAGCGTGGCGTTTTTGCTGCCATTGACTTGCATTGAATCGCATAATATCCGCATCACTACATGTGCACATGCGGATATTAAGCAAATCAATGTGCGGATGGTACCCGGGTCTGGAGAATAGGGGAGACTCCTCCAGACCCGGGTACCATAGTACCTGTAAAAAAAAGAATTTAAAATGAAAAAAAAACATTATACTCACCTTCTAATGGCCCGCGGTCTTCTTTCCGGTACGTCTTGGCTCCCCGGTGGCTCGCGATGGTGTAAAAGGACCTTCCATGACGTCATTCAGTCATGTGACAGGTTACGCGACCTCTGACGTTTTACACCATCGCGGGCCACCTGCGAGACCGGGGGCCATCGGAAGGTGAGTAAAATGTTTTTTTTTTATTTTTTCCCATTTTTATTCTTTTTTTTTTTACTAACTTGGTCACACTATTAAAATCCATGCTGGTTGCATGGATTTATGTAGTGTGACCAAGTTGTCAATCACTTTTCCAAGTGATGCTAAAATCGATTGGAAAGCGCTTGACAACCCGCATGCGAAATCGCATGTGCAAAACGCATGACAAACGCTTGTCCCTGGCTGAAAAAACCCATGTAAAATCCACATGCATTTTTTTTCTGCCAGGGAGATGCAGAAACGCTCAGGAAATATCCGGAGCATTTCTGCATCGTGGGCACATAGCCGAACACCTCTCAACTGGAATTTTGGACCACTCTTATTTTGCAAACTGCACCAGGTGTCTCATATTTGAAGGGTGCCTTCTCCCAACAGCAATTTTAAAATCTCTCCACAGATGTTCAATGGGATTTAGATCCGGACTTATTGCTCCCCACTTTAGAACTCTCCAGCGCTTTGTTTCCATCCATATCTGGGTGCTTCTTGAAGTATGTTTGGGGTCATTGTCCTGCTGGAAGACCCATGACCTAGGATGCAAACACAGGTTTCTGACACTGGGCAATACATTGCGATCCAAAATCCTTTGGTAATCTTCAGATTTTATGATGCTTTGCACGCAGTCTAGGCACCCAGTGCCAGATGTAGCAAAACCACCTCAAAACATCTTTGAATCTCCACCATATTTGACTGTAGGTACTATGTTCTTTTCTTTGTAGACCTTGTTTCGTTTTCGGTAAACAATAGAATGAGGAGCTTTACCAAAAAGCTCTATCTTGGTCTCATCTGTCCACAAGACTGTTTTCCAGAAGAATTTTGGCTTACTCATGTGCATTTTGGCAAACTGCAGTCTAGCTTTTTTATGTCACTCTGTCAGCAGTGGGGTTCTCCTGGGTCTTCAGCCATAGCGTTTCATTCAAATGTCGATGGATAGTTTGCACTGACACTGATGCACCATTAGCCTGCAGGACAGCTTGAATTTCTTTCAAACTTGATTGGAGCTGCTTATCCGCCATCCGGATTATCCTGGGTTGCAGTCTTTCATAAATATTCCTTTGTCGCCCATGTCCAGGGAGATTAGCTTCAGTGCCACGATTGTAAACTTCATGATTATGTTGTGCACCGTGGACAAAGGAACATTAAGTCTCTGGAGATAACCTTGTAACCTTGAGATTGTTGATATTTTTCAACAATTTTAGTTCTGAAGTCCTGAGACCGTTCTCTTCTCCTCTTTCTGTTCTCCATGCTTAGTGTGTCACACACAGACACACAACGCAAAGATTGAGTCAACTACTTTACTTTATAGCTGGTTTCAGGGGAGATTTTCATATTGCTCACACCTGTTACTTCCACAGGTGAGTTTAAACGAGCATCACATGCTTGAAACAAAATTGTTTACCCACAATTTTGGAAAGGTGCCAACAATTTTGTCTGGACCATTGTGGGGTTTCTGTGAAATTATGTCCAGTTTGCCTTTTTTTCTCCGTTTTTTGTGTGTTGTTCCAATATACACAAAGGAAATAAACAAGTACATAACAAAACATGTGAACTTGTAATAATTTTCTTGTTGAAATACTTCATTTTCTGAAACACTTTCAAGGGTGCCAACACTTTTGGCCATGACTGTATATACTTGTGTATATACAGTTGTGCTCAAAAGTTTACATACCCTGGTAGAATTTTTGCTTTATTGGCCTTGTTTCAGAGAATATGAATGATAACAAAAAACCTTTTTCTCCACTCATAGTTATTAGTTGGGTGAAGCCATTTATTGTCAAGCTACTGAGTTTTCTCTTTTTAAATCTTAATGACAACCAAAAACATCCAAGTAACCCTGATCAAATGTTCACCTAACCCAGTTCTTAATACCATGTATTGCCCCCTCTAACATCAATGACAGTTTGAAGTATTTTGTGGTAGTTGTGGATGAGGTTCTTTATTCTCTCAAATGATAAAGCTGCCCATTCTTCTTGGCAACAAGCCTCCAGTTCCTGTAAATTCCTTGGCTGTCTAGCATGAACTGCACGCTTGAGATCTCCCCAGAGTGGCTCAATGATACTGAGGTCAGGAGACTGAGTTGGCTACTCCAGAACCTCCACTTTGCTCTGCTGTAGCCAATGGCAGGTCAACTTGGCCTTGTGTTTTGGATCGTTGTCATGTTGGAACGTCCAAGTATGTCCCATGTGCAGCTTCCGGGCTGATGAATGCAAATTTGCCTCCAGTATTTGCTGAAAAGGAGTATAGAGTATAAGCACCCTTTTGAGCTAGTACAGCCATGAGTCATCTTGGGAATGATGCAACAAGTTTTTCACACCTGGATTTGGGGATCCTCTGCCATTCTTCCTTGCAGATCCTTGCCAAATACGAGGTCCAGAGCACTCTGGAAGAGGTTTTCATCCAGGATATCTCTGTACTTGGCCGCATTCATGTTTCCTTCAATTGCTACCAGTCGTCCTGTCCCTGCTGCTGAAAAACACCTCCATAGCATGATGCTGCCACCACCATGTTTCACTGTTGGGATTGTATTGGGCAGGTGATGAGCAGTGCCTGGTTTTCTCCACACATACCACTTAGAATTATCACCAAAAAGTTCTATCTTCGTCTCATCAGACCAGAGAATCTTATTTCTCATAGTCTGAGAGTCCTTCATGTGTTTTTGAGCTATCTCTATGCTGGCTTTCATATGTTTTGCACTGAGGAGAGGCTTCCTTCGGGCCACTCTGCCATAAAGGCTGCAGTGATTGTTGACTTTCTGGAACGTTCTCCCATGACCCTATTGCATCTCTGGGGCTCAGCCACAGTGATCTTGGGGTTCTTCTTTACCTCTGTCACCAATGCTCTTTTCCCATGATTGCTCAGTTTGGCTGGACGGCCAGGTCTAGGAAGACTTCTGGTGGTCCCAAACTTCTTCCATTTAAGGATTATATAGGCCACTGTGCTCTTAGGAACCTTGAGTAATGCAGAAATTCTTTTCTAACCTTGGCCAGATCTGTGCCTTGCCACAATTCTGTCTCTGAGCTCCTTGGGCAGGTCCTTTGAGCTCATGATTCTCATTTGGACTGACATGCACTGTGAGCTGTGAGGTCCTATATAGACAGATGTGTGCCTTTGCAAATCAAGTCATATCAGTTTAATTAAACACTGCTGGACTCCAATGAAGGAGTAGAACCATCTCAAGGAGGATCACAAGGAAATGGACAGCATGTGACTTAAATATGAGTGTCTGAGCAAAGGGTCTGAATACTTATAACCATAACCAGTTTCTCTTTTTAATAAATTAGCAAAAATTTCTACATTTCTGTTTTTTTTTCAGTTTAGATGTGGTGCAGACTGTACTTTAATGAGAAAAAAAATTAACTTTTTAGAATTTACCAAATACTTGCAATGAAACAAAGAGTGAAAAATGTATATATATATATATATATATATATATATATATATATATATATATATATATATATATATATATAATGTGTGTATATATATATATATATGTATATATATATGTATGTATATATATATATCCAGTACAGACCAAAAGTTTGGACACACCTTCTCATTTAAAGATTTTTCTGTATTTTCAGGACTATGAAAATTGTACATTCACACTGAAGGCATCAAAACTATGAATTAACACACGTGGAATTATATACGTAACAAAAAAGTATGAAACAACTGAAAATATGTCTTATATTCTAGGTTCTTCAAAGTAGCCACCTTTTGCTTTGATGACTACTTTGCACACTCTTGGCATTCTCTTGATGAGCTTCAAGAGGTAGTCACCGGAAATGGTTTTCACTTCACAGGTGTGCCCTGTCAGGTTTAATAAGTGGGATTTCTTGCCTTATAAATGGGGTTGGGACCATCAGTTGTGTTGTGCAGAAGTCAGGTGGATACACAGCTGATAGTCCTACTGAATAGACTATTAGAATTTGTATTATGGCTAGAAAAAAGCAGCTAAGTAAAGAAAAACGAGTGGCCATCATTACTTTAAGAAATGAAGGTCAGTCAGTCTGAAAAATTGGGCAAACTTTGAAAGTGTCCCCAAGTGCAGTTGCAAAAACCATCAAGCGCTACAAAGAAACTGGCTCACATGAGGACCGCCCCAGGAAAGGAAGACCAAGAGTCACCTCTGCTTCTGAGGATAAGTTTATCCGAGTCACCAGCCTCAGAAATTGCAGGTTAACAGCAGCTCAGATTAGAGACCAGGTCAATGCCACACAGAGTTCTAGCAGCAGACACTTCTCTTCAACAACTGTTAAGAGGAGACTTTGTGCAGCAAGCCTTCATGGTAAAATAGCTGCTAGGAAACCACTGCTAAGGACAGGCAACAAGCAGAAGAGACTTGTTTGGGCTAAAGAACACAAGGAATGGACATTAGACCAGTGGAAATCTTTGCTTTGGTCTGATGAGTCCAAATTTGAGATCTCTGGTTCCAACCACCGTGTCTTTGTTCGACGCAGAAAAGGTGAACGGATGGACTCTACATGCCTGGTTCCCACCGTGAAGCATGGAGGAGGAGGTGTGATGGTGTGGGGGTGCTTTGCTGGTGACACTGTTGGGGATTTATTCAAAATTGAAGGCATACTGAACCAGCATAGCTACCACAGCATCTTGCAGCGGCATGCTAATCCATCCGGTTTGCGTTTAGTTGGACCATCATTTATTTTTCAACAGGACAATGACCCCAAACACACCTCCAGGCTGTGTAAGGGCTATTTGACCAAGACGGAGAGTGGTGGGGTGCTACGCCAGATGACCTGGCCTCCACAGTCACCAGACCTGAACCCAATCGAGATGGTTTGGGGTGAGCTGGACCACAGAGTGAAGGCAAAAGGGCCAACAAGTGCTAAGCATCTCTGGGAACGCCTTCAAGATTGTTGGAAGACTATTTCCGGTGACTACCTCTTGAAGCTCATCAAGAGAATGCCAAGAGTGTGCAAAGCAGTCATCAAAGCAAAAGTTGGCTACTTTGAAGAACCTAGAATATAAGAGAATATAAGACATATTTTCAGTTGTTTCACACTTTTTTGTAAAGTATATAATTCCACATGTGTTAATTCATAGTTTTGATGCCTTCAGTGTGAATGTACAATTTTCAGAGTCATGAAAATACAGAAAAATCTTTAAATGAGAAGGTGTGTCCAAACTTTTGGTCTATACTGTATACACACACACACACACACACACACACACACACACACACACACACACATACACACACATATACGTGTGTAAATACTTATTCATGTACATACTGTATATACCATAGAGTGGTGTCAAGATTGGACATTTCAGTTTCAGATGACTGTAATAGAGTGCATCTTAATGGGTCTTTTGTGGTCTTTTTATTAATAAACTATTTTTTGATCACATCACAATGCATGATTGCACCTGGCACAGCTACATTGGTCTATTTAGCCACTTAAATGGGATGGGCAGCAGTACCTGGCACATTTGTATGTAAGAGTCTGTGCCTGGGTATACTGTAGTGGCTCTATCTATACAGGAGTTTAACTTATACTACGGACAGCAATTCTAAGTCTAGAAAATTATTTTGACGTCTATTACTTTTAATTGCATAAGATTCACAGTATGTACAAATCTTTCTTTTTTTTAAATCAAATGTTTATTAATTTTTATAACGATTTTCACAGAGGTAAAAAAAAACAACAACATCAACAACCAGACAAACATTGGAGAAATACAGTTCTCCAACACCCAACCTTAAGGCTGTGTGCCCACGATGTGTTTTTTAAGCATTTCCGCAGCGGCAAAAATGCTGCAGAAATGCTTAAAAAACGCATGGTAGAAGGTCTGCAATGTTCCCCAATGATAATCCGCATGTGCTATGCACATGCTGCGGAAATTTCCGCTGCGGATTATCATTGCGGAAAAAAACGCAGCACTACCAATTATTTTGCGGAAGCGCTGCGTTTTCGCCGCCATTGACTTACATTAGAACGCGCCAATTCCCCAAAACTGCATCTGTACTTGCGTAATTGGTGCGTTCTAATATGCGGATGGTACCCGGGTGTGGAGGAGAGGAGAGTCTCATCCACACCCAGGTACCATTAAAAAAGCTGTAAAAAAAGAATAAAATAAAAAATAAATGTCTACTTACCTTCTGGCGGCCCGCGCTGCGCTCCTCCTTGCTTCCCGGCACTTCACGATGGAATGAAGGACCTGCGCTGACATCAGCGTCATGTGACATGTGACGGGTCACGCGACGCTGACGTCGGCATGTCCTTCAGTGTACCGCTGCCGGCAGCCGGGACCGAGCGAAGCAAGACAGCGCGGGCCATCGGAGGGTAAGTATATATTTATTATTTTATTTTTTGAAATTCTCTCTGGGCACACTATATAAATCCATGCCTGTTGCATGGATTTGTATAGTGTGACCAAGTTGACAAGCACTTTCCAAGTGATGCTAAAATCGCTTGGAAAGCGCTTGTCAACCCGCATGCGGAAATGCAAGTGAAGAACGCTTCACATCTGCTTATCCCTGGCAGCAAAACGCATGTACAATCCGCATGTACAATCCACATGCGTTTTTTCTGCCAGGGAGATGCAGAAACGCTCAGGAAAAATCCTGAGCATTTCTGCATCGTGGGCACATAGCCTAAGAAGCATTAAACATGAGTTATTTATACATCTTGGCTCTGTAAAACCAGCATAATTAAATGAACAAATATTTGAACATAGTAACAATAGTCAATCCAATTACATATAACTTGTGGAAGTACTATTAACATTTTTATTAATTTTCAAAGAAGCTTAATTTGAGGCATCATATAACCGTAACTCAAAGCAAGCCAAGGCGAAATCTCCTCAGTTGCTTAGATGTCAAACCAGAGCCATCAGTATGTACAAATCTTAATTAGAGTTTGTATGGTCCTTGCCATCACACCAATAGCGATCTGATAATTTCGGTTAATGTCACCATGCAGCTAGTTATCACCCTGCCACTATATAAACCAATTTCAGAAAAGCTTTATATCTGCATTAGTCCCAGCATAAACTACTCAACTTCCATTTCTGAGCTTCAGAGTTCATCTTTCAAAGCCTAAAGGTGCCTATGAACTCAACTGAACCCAGCAATGAATAATATGTTCAAAAGATTGGTAAAAGTCTTGATGTGCCACATCAGTTGGAATAGGTTTATGCTGATTTTCAAGTATCCGCTTTTTACTTTTACAATCCTACTGTTTTTAGTAATCATTTCAAATATATTCTGGAGATCCAACTTAAAAGCCCAGACTTACAGACTGCCACCAAGAGACTAAAGGTTTAAACCCAGGTGGCAGCTCATAGTGACCTTACAACAATTATGTTGCCTTTTTGTTTTTTTGGAGCACCAGGTTCTTATTATATAATTTTACTGGTGAAAATTATTTATTATTTAATCCTTCATACATTGATAATTCACAAACCGTGTGGTGTAATGTTAGACAGAACAATGCATGTGAGGTTTAATAGTTCAATTAACAAAACTGGTGAAAGTATTATAGGAGTCATACCTTATTGGCTTACTGGAAGAATGATATCTTCAAGCTTTTGAATGTTATAAGCCTCTTCATCAGGCCACTTTACAAACAAATCAATAATGCTTACAGACTTGCTTTTTGTAGGGAACTCTGGTTCTGCAGCTTGCAAATATATTTTTTTAATTCGCCAATAAAAGGTAAAATTCCTATAATGTTTTTGTTATTTTTGACATCAGTTAATTAAACTTATAAGCTTGGTTTTGAAAAAGCTTATTTCATGATCAGGACAGGGTTTTATCCAGTGCATGTAAACAATGTAGTTGCCTATTAAAGGGTTATTCCTATCTTAGTTGTTCATGTCTGAGACTGAAATAACAGAGATCATGCACCGATCATAGGAAGTGGGGCTTCGGAAACAGCTGAGTGCACTTACGCTGTTTCTGTGACTTGCATAGAAGTAAATGGGAGTTACAGAATCCCCATATCCCAAAGAACTACCCTGTTTCTGTACCTTTAAATGGATAAGATGGGAGTAGCCCTTTAATCGATGATGAGCAGAAATCTTGATGACTTTCAAAACTTCTGTGATTTCTGATAATACAAAAACATAAGCTGCAGATTAAATACAATTTTAACACACAGTCCGTTAATGCACCACTTGAGGTTTTTTTCTATTTTACCGCTAGAGTGGTGGTACTAATGTAAGTTCCCTGCCTCTAGTCTTATACTTACCAGTTACCGTCTTCATCTGTTCTCAGTGCCGCTCTGGTTGGTCTCCGGCATTTTGTGACCTGCCTGATTGCTACAGTGTTTGCTGGGTGAGCCCGCGGTCATAACTCAGTGTAAGTCTATGAGAGCCAGAACCGTTGACCGTTCCAGACTTCCAGTCAGTAAGAAGTTGTGGGATCGGAACGGTGCCTGGAAGAGCTGAAGACAGAAGCTGTTGAGTATAATAGTCAAGAACCTTATAGTAGTAGTACTACTCTAGCACTGAAATAAAAAAACCCCGCTGTGGTGCATTAAAAAAAGTCTCTAACCCACTGGCTGATGTGCCCTGCACCATCTGTTATCATTGTAGCACAGCTATAGTATGGCTACTAATGTAATATTCCTAATAGTTTAATTTACAGATGAAATATGTATACTTCAGAGTACTGCATAATCGTGGGCTGTGAAAGAAGAAGCAATAGAGGCACATATTTAGCATAAAAAACGAGGCTTAGTTTCAAATGGTGCCACGTGAGATATCATTGCCAAACAAAATGTGCCTTCTAATATACCAACAAAGAAAATGGAAACATTCACATCCATTGAATTTCCTATGATTTATTTATTTAAACGGTCTTTCTGAAAAAAAAGAGAGATGGAATAAAGACTACTGTGAAAGCTATCTCCTTCCCCAGGTTGTTCTGGGTACAGAATAATTTACGACCTATCTGAAGCAATATGATTTTGGATTTGTCTAGAACACTGTGCAGGAAATGTTCTTGCTGGCAGACACTTTACATTTACCAAAGGAATAACATTTACATAGCTGCTCTCCACCAGGGTATATTGCCTAGGAATATATTTGGCTATATTACCAAAGTCGCTCCATGTTTCCCTCTGCCAAGTGTTTATTCTCAGTAAAACAATGCACTAATGGTGGGGTCCCTGCTTCCAGGGCAATACATCGTAGGCGGTGGCTATTACAGGCTTGTCACATAGATTGTGTCCCTCATTCATACTGCGTGTGTCACAGCTTTGCCTCTAGTCAATACATGATCTGTCATCGCGCTCGCCGGATGTCGCCGTCTTTATTAATACTGAAGATGTTAAGGTTAATATACATATTGCTTCTCACTGCACCGAGATTGAGCATTGCACAGCTGAGACAAGAATGAAATCATCCAGTTCAGAGCCCTTCTTGGTCGGAAGATATATTTACAATATCTCGCTCCTTTGTGGCTGGAATTTTAAGCAGCTGTGATATCTTGTGAAAATCGAGCCTGCTTTCAGGCAATAAACCTTCCCCCAAGTAAAATAAACCAAAACGGTCACAATGTGTTCCTGCAACAGAAAGAATATAGATCTCATGCAATGCATCATTTTATGCTTTTCTCACCCCCATTTATGGCTTTTATCACATACCGCGCCAAAGAAAGTCTCTGTTTACTGAACAAATGACATTTCCATTAAACAGTGTACATTTCACTTCTTCTTTAGCTGAGGTAATTACTTACAGTGGATTTCAGTACGCTAGAAGATTAGTTACAGGGAGGGTGGCTGGAGGCTTTTTTTTTCAATTTATTTAACAATTATTTAGGGTACACAAAAAGTAGCAATGGGTATCAGTAATTAGTAATGTGATTGTTGTTACATCTCATTCACAATTATACCTTCTGTCAGATTTTATGCAATATGTGCAGTATACTGTAGAGAGGACTGCTCTGTGAACACCACTTCAAAATCTCATTTATCGATCAATGTATCTATCTATCAATGTATCTATCTATCTATGTCACTGACGAGCAAAAGGGTAACAATGTTTTGAACTTCTGACTTTCAGGCTCCATATCTCACCATCCACTACTGCTTCCAATGTGAGACTACCAGCATTTTATAGACAATCATCTTGGCTATTTTATACATAAATTTGACTTTCACATATTTATCATATGATTAGTTATACAAATTCTTGTCATGTCACTGCATTGTTACTATTTTGCTCCTGGTGGTGGAAAAAATCTTTTTCTTCTTGTATACTACAAATTACAACCTGTTCTCACATTACCTGAAAGTCAAAAGTTCAAAACAACTTTACCTTTTGCTTGACAGTGTATCTATCTAAGAATAGAATAGCTGTAGCAGGCTATTATAGGTATCAATTAGTTCCATGAACTCTACAAATAATTTCTTGATTTTCCAACATAATATGCAAAATGCCGACTTTATTTAATTCATGTGGTGTATTTTGCCATTTCAGCTAAAAAAAAAAAGAAAGTCTGTTTTTGTTACCTCTTATGCTGGACTGTTGTCTTCTTTGTTGGAATATATCTGTCTACCTACCTATCTAGGCAAATGAAGCTATTTCCACTCCCACCGATCAATTGTATGAAGGGGTCACGGCACTGCTCTGTCTACCTGCACACCATTTACTTAGTAGCATCTGTGCCAGATATCAGAGTGTTGCCCTATTCACTTCTATGGTGCTGAAGCTTCAATACTGACAAGAGCTGCTACTAAGTATATGGCATGCAGGTAGAGCAAGGTAAAACTTGAAACAACTGTAGTGTTCACATAAGCATAGCTGATCGGCAAGAGTACCCAGAGTTGGATGTCACCAATATTAAGGGGTATAGGATGGGCCATCAATATTGTGAACTTGGAAAACCTTTTTAACATACAGTGGTGTGAAAAGGTGTTTGTCCCCTTCCTGATGTCTTATTCTTTTGCATGCTTATCACACTTAAATGTTTCAGATAACAAAACAAATTCAAATTTTAGATAAGAATAACACAAGTAAATACAAAATGCAGTTTTTAAATGTAGGTCTTTATTATTAAGGGAAAAGAAATCCAAAGCTATAGGGCCCTGTGTGAAAAGTGATTGCCTCCTAAACCTATAACTGGTTGGGCCACCCTTAGCAGCAACAACTGCAATCAAACGTAACTGGCAATGAGTGTTTTACAACGCTCTGGAGGAATTTTGGCTCACTCATCTTTGAAAAATTGTTGTAATTCAGCAACATTGGAGGGTTTCCGAGCATGATCCCCTTTTTAAGGTCATGCCACAGCATCTCAATCGGATTAAGATCAGGACTTTGACTAGGCCAATCCAACTCTTCTTTTTGTTTTTCTTAAGTCATTCAGAGGAGGACTTGCTGGTGTGTTTTGGATCATTGTCTTGCTGCACAATCCAAGTGCGCTTCAGCTTGGGGTCACGAACAGATGGCCGGACATTCTCCGTCATGATTTTTTGGTAGACAGAAAAATTTATGGTTCCATTTACCACAGCAAGTCTTCCAGGTCCTGAAGCAGCAAGACAGCCCCAGACCATCACACTACCATCACCTTATTTTACTGTTGATATGATGTTCTTTTTCTGAAATGCTGTGTTACTTCTACGCCAGATGTAATGGGACATACACCATCCAAAAAGTTCAACTTTTGTCTTGTCAGTCGACAGAGTATTCTCCCAAAAGTCTTGGCGATGATCAAGATGTTTTCTGGCAAAACTGAGATGAGCCTTTATGATTTTTTTGCTCAGTAGTGGCTTTTGTCTTAGAACTCTGCCATGCATGACATTTTTGCTCAGTCTCTTTTCTTATGGTGGAGTCATGAACACTGACCTTAACTGAGGAGAGTGAGGCCTGCAGTTCTTTGAATGTTGTTGTGGGGTCTTTTGTGACCTCTTGGATGAGTCGTCGCTGCACTCTTGGGTTAATTTTGGTCAGCTGGCCACTCCTGGGAAGGTTCACCACTGTTCATTGTTTTTGCCATACTGTGGTTCGCTGGAGTCCCAAAGCTTTAGAAATGGCTTTATAACCTTTTCCAGACTGATAGATCTCAGCTACTTTGTTTCTCATTTGTTCCTGAATTTCTTTGGATCACAGCATTTCGTCTAGCTTTTGAGGATCTTTCGGTCTATTTCACTTTGTCAGGCAGGTCCTATTTAAGTGACATCTTGATTGAGAACAGATGTGGCAGTAATCAGTACTGGGTGTTGCCAGGGAAATTGAACTCAGCTTCCCAAAGATGTGATAAACCACAGTTAATTTATGTTTTAAGGAGGAATGGGGGGTCAATCAGTTTTTTTCATGCAGGGCCCTCTAGGTTTGGATTTCTTTTTCCCTTTATAATAAAGACCTTCATTTAAAAATGTAATTTTGTGTTTACTTGTGTTTTCTTTGTTTAATATTTAATTTTTTTTTGTGATCTGAAACATTTAAGTGTGACAAACATGCAGAAGAATAAGAAATCAGGAAGAGGGCAAACACTTTTTCACACTACTATATTTGTTATTAAATCCAGATGTGGCCTACAGCTCTTCTGTCCATGAAATTTAGATTTAGTAGAGTATAGCTCCAATATTTCTAAAGGTTATCTAGGATTTTTTCTATTTTTCTGTACGAGGCTAAGAACTAATAGGCAGGTAGTTGCTAACTACCTGCCTATTCTGCATGCGGACAATCTCTGCTGACTCAGCCAGTGATTCCCTTGCTTCACTTCACCTCTGGTCAACAGAGCAGCTCTTCCTCTTCCAATCTGCTCTGTTGACTGAGCATCACTGCAGACGTCATGCTGATAAACATCCGGCTCCCCACAGTCTGGCAGCGAAGCCTGCTGAGATGCCCCTTCAACAGAGCAGAAGAGAAGACACTGGAGCCATCTGTGACCACTCTGAGCCACCTGCCTGTCAGTTCTGAACCCCATGCGCAAAACTAATAAAAGTTCTGGATAACCCCTTTAAGGGACCATTTCTGATCGTGGTATATATTAACAATGATCTCTATGTGATTCTCTAATAATTCAAAGTGGTTATAATCATAAGCTTTCATTCTTAACTTTAGTGATTACAGATGGAAGGAAAGATCACATCATGGGTTGTATAGCTCAGCCTCTCAGTAAGGTACCGTATATTTCTTTCCTTACACTAGTAATAGATCTTTTGTTCTGAGCTAGTGTGATGGGTACAAGGTTATTGATGATGAACTGTAGTGGTGTTGAAGTTTTAATTAGCCTGAAGTGGACTTGTTTGATGAAGTCAGTAGCGGTGTCTATACAGTATATTGACTTTCCAGACTGTCTGACAAAATATAAATCTGTTTCCAGCCATTCATTTCACTTATATTCATAGTCATTCCATTGAATGAATATGTTTTTTCGATTGCATTAGATGCTCATTAAAACAAATGGTGTTCTGCTCCCTTTCACCTCATTAAAAAATACAATATAGTAGAACTGAAATTAGATAACTGGGAAGCACTTTGGACCGTGCACTTTCCTCTGGGAGAAGCAATGATCACAGTCAATAGACTATTCAGTTATATGTAAGTAAGCAGCAATGAATTGAAGCACTTGGGAAAATGTAATTTATTTGCAGATAAATGTAAAGAAATGGGTTATTTTAGGGCTGTGACTCTTCTGCACCATTTAGTGATGGGGCAAAGTCGCAGTAGCATGCAGGTTTCTGCAGCATTATTGCCTTGCTTTTTGCCTTAAATGTATACAAACAATATGCTTGTCACTTATTTGCTGAGTGGGGTACTTTCCTTTGTGACAGTCTACTACTGCTAAGCCCATAAAATGTGGTGCTTTCTGTCGAATTTAAAAGAATGATGCATGACTGGAAGTGCTGCTGCTTACAGTGTTGCAGTGACTGATTCTCTTGTGCCGCTACAGTCTGAAGGCTCGTTCAGACTATAGGAATTTTTACTGAATTTAGCAGCTTTGATGGATTTTTCCTAAAAATTTGATTCACAGCAAAAGGATTTGAAATGAGTCACAATGTTATTAAACCTGTAATTGCCCTGAAAAGATGTGTGTATCACTCTGAGGTCCCCTAGGACTGTTTCCGACCCCTCTCAATCTCTTTTTACACAAACACAGCCTCAGTAATGTGAAAGTGACAAGTGAGAAAAGAAGTATTCAAATACCTTGGGATCACCATATAAATATCTTTATGGTAAACAGAAAAGGGACAGGAAATACACTTTAAGGCCTCCTTCACACGTCCTGGTGATTCCTGTACAGGAGAAAATCGTACTGGTGAGATGTGTGGTCTGTGTCCGTATGCTATCCATGTGTCCATATGTGACATCCATGTGTCCGTATGACACATCCATGTGCCGTCCGTGTGACACGTACTGGCGCCTGGGAAAAGCATTACAGTTCGCGCTGATCACAAGTGCCCCCGCTGAGTACATCCAGTGTAAAATGAAGAATTCATTAAAAAAAATGGCATGGGTTCCCACATAATTTTCATAACCAGCAGAGGGAAAGCCAACCACTGGGGGCTGACATTACTAGTCAGGGAATAGACCATTAGGCCAACATGTTTCCCAGCCTTTAATAACAGCTCACAGCTGTTTGATTAGTGTTTACTAGATTACAGGGGGACCCCAGAAAAATTGACGTAGGGTCACCCTATAAAATCTAACCAGCAAAGGCTAAACAGACAGCTGTGGGCTGATATTGTTAGCCAGGGAAGGGGCCATGGATGCTGGCCCCCCCTGAGGTGAATAACATCAGCCCTTAGCCACCCCTGAAATGGCGCATCAATAAGATGTGCAAAATCTGGTGCTTAGCCTCAGCTTTTCCCATTTGCCCTGGTGCGGTGGCAAATGGGTTAATTGGGTTGGGTTTCATGTCAGCCTTGTATTAACAGATGACATGAAGCCCAGGGGTTAGAAATGGAGAGGCGTCTATAAGATGCCCCAATTACCAACCCAATAGTAAAAGTTTGCAAATAAACACATAGCCTGAATAAAATCCTTTATTTAAAATAAAAGTCCACACTGTTTTACACATATATTTAAAAAAAAAAGAAAAATGTATACTCACCTTACACCTATTCCTCTGAAGCCTGTGTACCCTGTAAAAGACAGAAAATAATAAATAGCAAAAATACTCACCTTACCCTTAATCCATTGAAGCTCTTGTCCCCTGTAAAAAAAACAAAAAACATCCATCATCTGTCAGAAGTGGCTAGAATCCATTGTCCCCTGTAAAAAAAAACTAAAAAAACCCAATATCCCTTATTTGTCTGAACTGACAAGAATCCATAGTGTCCCATATTGTAATCCATCTCTACGATATTTAGTTTACAACCTGAACAGTGTCATGATGCTACCGTCCAGGCTTCAAACTATGAGACAATGAGCTGATGGGAGGGCAGCTTCATTGACTAGCGGTGACGTCATAGAGGGTACTGCCAGTCACTGAAAATGCGTTTCCAGGCTCAGTTCACTGTGAGCTGGGACGATGAACTGCGGTGAACTCAGTGAGATCACTGCTAGGACCGTGAGAAAATTCTTACAGTGCTTGCGGTGATTTCATTGAGTTCACCGCAGCTCATCATTCCAGCTCACAGTGAACTAAGCCTGGGAACGCAGCTTCAGTTACTGGCAATTTGACGTCGCCGCTAGTCAATGAATCTGTGCTTCAGCAGCTCATTATCTCATGGTTTGCAGCCTGCATGGTAGCATCATGATACTTTTCAGGTTGTAAACCAAATATTGCAGAGATGGATTACGGCATGGGACACTATGGATTCTTGCCAGTTCAGACAAATGAGGGATATTGTTGTTTTTTATTTTTTTTACAGGGGACAATGGCTTCAGAGGATTAGGTGTTAAGGTGAGTATAAGTGTTTTTTTTATTTTATTCTTAATTTTACACTGGATGTAGACAGCAAGAGCTGAATACAACTCTTAACATTGTCCCTGCTCTCGCTCATCTTAGCGCAAGTAGGGGACAATGATGAGAGTTTCCTCCAGCAGTCGGCACCAGGGATCAGCTCAAACTGTACCGCTGATTCCCATGCTCCAGTACACGTCATGCATTTTGTGTGTGCTGCGCAAAAAAACCTGCCATGTCTGTGGGTTTTTCATATGGACACACAGCCCGCGTGAAGAACCTGACATGTGCGCACACCCATTGAATACAATGGATGTGCGCATGTCTGTATTTGCAGCCCTTAAAAAATGGACCGTATACTGACATACATAACGGACATGTGAAGGTGGCCTAAAATACACTTTAAAAACAATTAAAACCCCAACTAGGTTATAAATAACTAGTAAGGTGTGTCCATGAGAAGACCACCACCTACCCCCATCTACCTGAAATGACAAATACACAGGGTAAATTGTCAATATGCTTTGCTCTATTTCTTGACACCCTGTGCATGTCAAGCAATGACTGCTGTGTTCCCTGCCTCAGCTTTTATACATTCACTGATGGTTCCTCCTGATTGGCTGTGCTATGCCATCTAATGTGATCGTTACAAGGCATTATGGGGAAGTTTGCGCAGTCGCGCCTGATGGCATGCGACTGTCTGACTGTCACAATCTTCTATAATGTGTAGCAGGCAATTCATGCGAATCGAATCTCACATTTTTTCTGAATTTACCTGGACCTCCGAATTTCATAAAATGAAACACAAATTTGATTTGCATTGATTTCCACATTTCTTCCAAGTAATGAAAATACTGGTGAGGGGTATAATTTCCAGTTGCTATATTTTTATAGTAACTGTGTGTAGCCACATGTGAGAGAGACAGCCTTTTAAGTCATGATTTATACAGTGCTTATTTATGTTGCCTACAACACAAGAAATACCAAGATTGTAAATAAGTCCAATGCAAACGAAGGCTACAGTAAGATCAGTAAAGAGTGTGACAAATAAAAATTACTGAAAAACTTGCCAGTTGCCATATTTGAAGTATGATGGGCAACATACTTTAAAATATGTGTGCATTGCATCTTTTTCAGGCAGATTATGCCTGTAATTCCCCCGAAAAAGTTCTCCATCAACATTAAAAATAATGAAAATATGCACTGCAATATCAAAACATGTTACTTTACATAAGTTATGTCTTTTGCAACTTCTTTTAACCGTTTCAGGCTTCGAAAGCAGTGAAGTGGCTAAAAGAAGTGACCTGACCATTTTTCAGGTAGCTGTCACTTGGAAACTGCAACTATTTGATGTGTAAAGTGAAAAAAAACACGAAAAGCAAAAAGAAGCCATCGGCAAAGAGACGCCAAAGAAGAAGTCTTATGGTTCAAAAACTACACATGTGGTCAGAATTGTTGGTACCCCTCGTTTAATGAAAGAAAAAACCACAATGGTCACAGAAATAACTAGAATCTGACAAAAGTAATAATAAATTATAAATCTATGAAAATGAACAAATGAAAGTCAGACATTGCTTTTCAACCCTGCTTCCACAGAATTAAAAAAAAAATTAAACTCATGAAATTGGCCTGGACAGAAATGATGGTACCCTTAACTTAATATTTTGTTGAACAACCTTTTGAGGCAATCACTGCAATCAAACGATTCCTGTAACTGTCAATGAGACTTCTGCATCTCTCGACAGGTATTTTGGCCCACTCCTTGTGAGCAAACTGCTCCAGTTGCCTCGTGTTTGAAGGTTGCCTTTTCCAGACGGCATGTTTCAGCTCTTTCCAAAGATGCTCAATAGGATTTAGGTCAGGGGTCAAAGAAAGCCACTTCAGAATAGTCCAATGTTTTCCTCTTTGCCATTCTTGGTTGTTTTTAGCTGTGTGTTTTTGGTCATTATCCTGTTGCAAGACCCATGACCTGCAACTGAGACCAAGCTTTCTGACAATAGGCCGCACATTCCTCTCCAGAATCCCTTGATAGTCTTGAGATTTCATTGTACCCTGCACAGATTCAAGACACCCTGTGCCAGATGCATCAAAGCAGCCCTAGAACATAACTGAGCCTCCTCCATGTTTCACAGTAGGGACAGTGTTCTTTTCTTGATGTGCTTCATTTTTCCGTCTGAGAACATAGAGCTGATGTGCCTTGCCAAATACTTCCATTTTTGTCTCATCTGTCCATAGGACATTCTCCCAGAAGCTTTGTGGCTTGTCAATATGTAGTTTGGCAAATTCCAGTCTGGATTTTTTATGATTTTTTTTCAACAATGGTGTTCTCCTTGGTCGTCTCCCATGAAGTCCACTTTGGATCAAACAAAGACGAATGGTGCGATCTGACACTGATGTTCTTTGAGCTTTAAGTTCACCTTTAATCTCTTTAGAAGTTATCCTGGGCTCTTTTGTTACCATTCGTATTATCCATCTCTTTGATTTGTCATCAATTTTCCTCCTGCGGCCTCGTCCAGGGAGGTTGGCTACAGTCCCATGGATCTTAAATTTCTGAATAATATGTGCAATTGTAGTCACAGGAACATCAAGCTGCTTGGAGATGGTCTTATAACCTTTAACATGCTTGTCTATAATTTTCTTTCTAATCTCCTAAGACAACTCTTTCGTTTGCTTCCTCTGGTCCATGTTGAGTGTGGTACACACCATGTCACCAAACAGCACAGTGAGTATCTGTAGCCCTGTATACAGGCCCACTGAGTGATTACAGGATTGTAGACACCTGTGATGCTAATTAGTGGACACAACTTGATTTAACATGTCCCTTTTGTCACATTATTTTCAGGGGTACCATCATTTCTGTCCAGGCTTATTTCATGAGTTTAATTTTTTTAAAATTCTGTGGAAGCAGGGTTGAAAAACAATGTCTGACTTTCATTTGTTCATTTTCATAGATTTTTAATTTATTATTACCTTTGTCAGATTCAAGTTATTTCTGTGACCATTGTGGGTTTTTCTTCCATTAAACGAGGGGTACCAACAACTTTGACCACGTGTGTATGTGCATACACAGGTGTCTATTAGATTCCGTGTCCAAATTTCCTTATATATTTTGTTAAAAGTTTTGTTTTTGAATATTTACTCAGTTATCTTCTTTGGAATGTATGTGTCAATAACTTCTAGAGGTCTCTGATGAGCGTTATGAGCCAGCTATGAGTGCACATCATATTCCTTGCGTTTTACGTTTTTCATTATTTGTTACAGGATGGACGTCTGAGAGTTAATGATCAGCTTTTGGCTGTGAATGGGGAGAGCTTACTTGGCAAATCAAATCGAGAAGCTATGGAAACGTTGCGGAGATCCATGTCTATGGAGGGAAACATTCGAGGGATGATTCAGCTGGTCATTTTGCGTAAACTGGACAAGCAAATGGAAGTAAGTTCTGGATTTGTTTGGAGCATGTAGCTAAAATATATATTACAGTGTAACCTTTTAAAATCTCAATAAGGCCACGGTCACACTATCAGTATTTGGTCAGTTTTTTACATCACTATTTGTCAGTCAAAACCAGGAGTGGGTGACAAATACAGAAGTGGTGACGTGTTTCTATTATGCTTTTCCTCTGATTGTTCCACTCCTCGTTTTGGCTTACAAATACTGAGGTAAAATACTGAGTTTGTGAATGTGGCCTTAAGGAAATTAAAAAAATACATACAATTCTAATTATTATGCTATCTCAATAGATATTATTGCTACATTCTCTTGAGTACATTGCCTAAAGTGATAAGACTTTATAATAGCCATATAAAAATATAGTTATGTATATTATGTATGTGTGTGTAAGGGTGTGTGTATATATATATATATATATATATATATAATTGCTTTTATTTTTAGGAGTAGCGGGCGTGAACATGATCTGTGAGACATGCTACTGTATCAATATAGCACCAAATTCTGCTAATAGCAGATGGATGCTTGGTGCACCAACCAAGGTTTATGATCGGGTATCTGTACGTCTTTAACCCCTTCATGACATATGACGTACATATATGTCATATGTTGTGTCCCTGACTTTGATGCGGGCTTTCACTATATATCTTGAAAATTAAAAGCGTTACAAGTTTTGGAAAATGGACACATAAGCAAAAGGTTTTTTTTACAATTTTTTTCACCACTTAAAAAATGAAAAACTATACATTTTTGGTATCTGCGTAATCATACTGACCTGGAGAATTAAATTGCCAGGTCAGTTATGCCATATAGTGAACATGGTTCACTTTCCAGTGCATCACATCATAAAATGAATGCTGTCACTCAAAAGTACAACTCTTCCAGCAAAAAACAAGCTCACATACGGCTATGTGGATAGAAAAATAATAAAATGATGACTCTTAGGAGAAGTGGAGGAAAAAAACTAAAATTAAAATAAATCACCGGGAGTGAAGGGGTTAATTGTACAGTATTAGTGATGAGCGAGCACTAAAATGCTCGGGTGCTCGAAGCTCGGGTCGAGCACATTGGAATACTCGGGTGCTCGACACGAGCAACGAGTCCAGTGTAAGTCTATGGGAAACTCGAGCATTTTTCTGGTGGTCCCCCCCCGGCGGTCTGCAGAAGGTCAAAAATTGCCCAAATCGATGGGAACGGTGCTCAATTAAACGTCAGGCAGGCAGAATATATAGGCAGACAGGCAGGCAGGGTATATAGGAGGGTGCATGAAAAACATAGCAGGGCACTTGGAACACACTAGTGCCCTCCGATTTTAATGCACCCGTCTCTTTAAAAAAGCCGGCAGGCAATTCATCAGCGGCATTCACCGGAACCCGACAATTTAGAACAGAAAGAATAGAGCATCACACACAGATTAGATAGATAGAAATATGTCAGTCACATATATAATAAGTAGAGTGACAGAGTTGGTTACTGTACTTGTTATTTAGTGTTAAAATAAAGGATTTATTAAAAAAAAAATTGGCGTGGGGTCCCCGTAATTTTAGTCTCTAGCAAAGGTTAAGCAGACGGCTGGGGCAGATGTTTGAAGCCGGGGAAGGGGGTAATACCCACGGAGCTTCCCAGACTACTAATATCAGCCCCCAGCTGAATACCTAGCCTTTACCAGCTATTAAAATGGGGGACCCCCAAAAAAATGACGTGGGGTCCCCCCTATTTTAATAGCAAAGGCTAGGCAGACAGCTGGGGGCTGATATTAATAGCCCTGGAAGGGTGCCTTGAATATTGGCCCCCTCCCAGGCTAGAAACACCAGCCGTCAGCCGCCCCAGAAATGGCGCATCCATAGGATGCGCCAATTCTGGCACTTAGCCTCGCTCTTCCCACTGCCCTGTAGCGGTGGCAGTGGGGTAATAGGGTTGGGGTTGATGTCAGCTTATAATGCCAGCTGACATCAAGCCCAGGTTAGTAATGGAGAGGCGTCTATAAGACACCCCCATTACTAACCCCATAGTCAAAGTTAAAAAAAACACAAACACCCAGAATAAAGTCCTTTAATTGAAATAAACACACAATTCTTTAATGTTCTAAATTAAACCATACTTACCATCACGCCCATTCCAGCTGAAGCCAACGATCTCCTGCAATAAAAATAAAATAATAAACCAACCTCATCCTTACCTTTCCATGGTTCCCAGGACGGCTCCAGCTCTGCTACATTCACATGACAGGCTGGAGCGCAGCAGAACGCTGCCATCCAGCTTGCCATGCCGCAGACACTGAGAAGTGCAAGCATGCTTGTGCTCCTCAGTGTCTGGCTGTGATGGCATCCAGATGAGCAGAGTTCATGTCCAGTGAATTCAGCTCACCTCATGCACGTCACTGACAGCGTGGGAAAATTCTCCTGCGCTCAGCGCTTGAGCAGGAGAATTCTCCCACGCTGGGATGGCATTGAGATGACAGGCTGGATCGCAGCTGAGCGCTGCCATCCAGCATGCCATCCTTCATAGACACTGTACAGCGCAGTGGCCAGCTGATAATACCAAGCTGGCCCTAACACCTTTATTACTCAGTGAGCCACCGCACCAGGGCCCTGGATGAGTTGGGTACAGCGCGCCAGAAGATGGCGTTTCTATGAACGCGCCGTTTTCTGGGGTGACTGCGGACTGCAATTTGCAGCGGGTGGGGCCCAGAAAGCTTGGGCCTCCCTGCGCTGCGGATTCCAGCCCCCAGCTGCCTAGTTGTACCTGGCCGAACACAACAAAATAGGGAAGCCATTTTTTTATTATTATTTCATGAAATTCATGAAATAATTAAGAAAAAGGGCTTCCCTGTATTTTTGTTTCCAACCAGGTACAATTAGGCATCTGGGGGTTGCGGGCAGCCCGTTCCTGCCTGCTGTACCTGGCTGGACACAAAAATAGGGCGAAGCCCCAGGTTTTTTTTTTTTTTAATTATTCCAATGAACTCAGCTCACCTCATGCACGTCACTGACAGCGTGGGAGAATTCTGCGCTCAGCCCTTGAGCAGGAGAATTCTCCCACGCTCGGATGGCATTGAGATGACAAGCTGGATCGCAGCTGAGCGCTGCCATCCAGCTTGTCATCCTTCAGAGACACTGCAGAGCGCAAGCATGCCTTCGCTCTGCAGTGTCTATGAAGGATGGCATGCTGGATGGCAGCGCTCAGCTGCGATCCAGCCTGTCATCTCAATGCCATCCCAGCGTGGGATAATTCTCTCACGCTCACCGCATGCGCAGGAGAATTCTCCCACGCTGTCAGTGACGTGCATGAGGTGAGCTGAGTTCATTGGACATGAACTCAGCTCATCTGGATGCCGTCACAGCCAGACACTGAGGAGCGCAAGCATGCCTCTGCTTCTCAGTGTCTACCGCATGGCAAGCTGGATGGCAGCGTTCTGCTGCGCTTCAGCCTGTCATGTGAATGTAGCAGAGCTGGAGCCGTCCTGGGAACCATGGAAAGGTAAGGATGAGGTTGGTTTATTATTTTATTTTTATTGCAGGAGATTGTTGGCTGCAGCTGGAATGGGCATGATGGTAAGTATGGTTTAATTTAGAACATTAAAGAATTGTGTGTTTATTTCAATTAAAGGACTTTATTCTGGGTGTTTGTGTTTTTTTTAACTTTGACTATGGGGTTAGTAATGGGGGGGTCTTATAGACGCCTCTCCATTACTAACCTGGGCTTGATGTCAGCTGGCATTATAAGCTGACATCAACCCCAACCCTATTACCCCACTGCCACCGCTACAGGGCAGTGGGAAGAGCGAGTCTAAGTGCCAGAATTGGCGCATCCTATGGATGCGCCATTTCTGGGACGGCTGACGGCTGGTGTTTCTAGCCTGGGAGGGGGCCAATATTAATGGCACCCTTCCTGGGCTTTTAATATCAGCCCCCAGCTGTCTGCCTAGCCTTTGCTAGCTATTAAAATAGGTGGGACCCCACTTCATTTTTTTGGGGGTCCCCCATTTTAATAGCTGGTAAAGGCTAGGTATTCAGCTGGGGGCTGATATTAGTAGCCTGGGAAGCTCCGTGGGTATTACCCCCTTCCCAGGCTTCAAACATCTGCCCCAGCCGTCTGCTTAACCTCCGCTAGAGACTAAAATTACGGTGAACCCTACGCCAATTTTTTTTTTTAATAAATCCTTTATTTTAACATTAAATAACAAGTACAGTAACCAACACTGTCACTGTACTTATTATATATGTGACTGAGATGTTTCTATCTATCTAATCTATGTGTGATGCTCTATTCTTTCTGTTCTAAATTGTCGGGTACCGGTGTATGCCGCTGATGAATTGCCGGCTTTTCATGTTTCACTGTGAGCACTGTTCCCATGGATTTGGGCAATCACTGTAATGCCACAACCACCATGGCTGTGACATTACAGTGAGTGGCAGACAATCCCTGCATGATTGGTGCTCTAAATAGCGCCAAACATGCAGGACGGGGACCCGAGCTACCGCCCGAGCATCGCGCAAGTACTCGGCGAGCTCCGAGCATCTCGAGTACGGAGATGCTCGGGAGAGTACCAAGAAGTGGCGAGCATGCTCGCTCATCACTATACTGTATCAAACCATCTTCCATTACTGGGACTTAAAAGACTTGTCTATTGAGAAATGGAGCACTAAAATAAAATTTAACTGATTTTCTGAATGATTTATATATCGACTCCTTGTTAAAAATGGTCGCCTGGTGCCTGAAGCATATCACGCCCTTCACAACAGTCACTCCTGAAAGTCAATTGCTATCTCATATGGCACAGGATACACCTCATTGCGGCTTGATGGATTTGGTATTTGACTTGCATTATAGTCATAGTTACATGTCATAGAGCTAAACATAGCCACAATTCACACACAGGATGAAATCTCACCCTTGTCTACCTACTGAATGTGGTTTAATGAATATCAGCAGCTGTAGTGGCTTCAGCCATTAATACCGGCTTTCCTGTACACAGTTTCTGCCTGCAGTGCTGACTCCGGGGCTTTGTTGCTTTAGTCTTCTTCATACACAGTTTATCTTCAGAGATTTAAAATGCATGTAAAAAAAAAAAAAAAAAGAAAATCATACTTTTCAAACATCTTAATGGTGTCTTATTACATATGGTTTGTCAGAGTTTTACTTTTTTTTTTATATTTCCAGCATTAGTTTTCCCTAATGTTTTTTAATTTCTATATATTATATTATGGGTACAAATGGCCCCCACAAGAGCTGTATATATTTTATATACAATATACCGGTGTTTATACGGTATATAATTATATTAAAGCGCCAGCTAATATTAGTATCATTTGATGCTTTTGCTCATAGTAGAGTTGTATTTTACCAAACACAATGCCGGCTACTTTCCGTGGCATTATATCCATCTTCCATGGATGCTCATAATAACACTAGTGACTGGTGACCTTAGTGTGGCCATTCTGAATGGTAATACTGCTCTGCTTTAAATTCAGCATTATCATCATCATCATTCTCCTAATCTGAATAGGGTTCTATAAATCTAAAATATGTGCCTTTTATATACAACAAACATGACAGATGGATCTGATAAACCCATACACACTTTATGATCCACACATAGGTAGGAGAGGCGCATAAATATGAGCAAGATTTAATAGCACTGGGATAGATCCATCCATTTATAGTGGGGAATGATTCATGAACCTGGAGTTGTAGTGACGGCTAAACTCATAAGTGGAGCGGTGGAGCACAGATCATGAATATGTGCTGAGAAGAAATGCATTATATTTACTTTTGATGTGTATGTATAAATGTGTGTGCGCTGAAGTACCCAGGCAGACACCATAGACAGTCTGCCATTTTTACATGTGTGATTTGCATGCTCTGCTGTTTCCCATTACTGCTGTACCCCTCTATAAGGCACGGTGTCACTATAGTGCTGTGCAGCACCTGCCCTGTGTGACGGCGCTAACTAGATCATGTTAGTGAAGATGAAAATAGCCAGCTCACCATGGGTAGCTGGGGGCTCGTACCCGTGCCACTGTCCTGGCATGCCCTGCAAAATCAAAATAAAGAATAGTCAGGTACAGCGAATCCAAAAAACAATCCAAACCACCGACGCGCTTCTGGCATCAAGTGCCCTTACTCATGATGCCAGAAACGCGTTGGTGTCATGGATTGTTTTATGTATTTGCTGTACCTGTTTGAAACATTTAGAAATAAAGTATTGAATACATTTTAATATTCATTTGTCGAGTTGGACCATTCATTCTTTGGACCAAATAGCTCATCTCCATTCATTCATAGAAAGGTGTGTGAGACATTGGAACCCTGGGAACTATAGATAAAAAGTACATGCACACTGCAGCCTTCCATGTAATAGCACAGCGCCAGGGAGACATAAAGTTTGATTACGAAGCAAATTTTTTTTTTTATATATACTAGTTAACCATTTTACATTCTCCAATACTGTGGAATATTTCTTGATACTAAACATTTAACCATTTTACATTTGCCAATAATATGGGATATGAAAGATATTTTGCAATATATTTCCTAGAGACTGATGACAGAAAACGTCTGATATCCAGGTGGATATACATCTTTTGGTTCCTTCTTTATTGCCTGCGCATTCTTAGTCTTCTAGTCTCATGCCACATTTTATACTTCTGAGGAGGCACAGTTCTTAGGGAGGGTGTAGATACAGCTTAGACTTGTCCAGTCACCATGCCATAGTAATGCAAAGAAAGGAAGATGATGATGGGCAGCACAGTGGCTCAGTGGTTAGCACTGCAACTTTCCAGTTCTGGGATCCTGGATTCAAATCCCACCAAGGACAACATCTGCAAGGAGTATGTTCTCTATTAGGCGGATTTCCTCCAGGTTCTCTGGTTTCCTCCCACATTTCAAAGACATACTGGTAGGAAATATAGATTTTGAGCCCCAATGGGGACTGTGATGATGATGTCTGTAAAGTGCTGCAGAATTAGTGGCGCTATATAAGTGAGTAAAATAAATAAAATGAAGGAAGACTTTTCTTTCCTTGTGTTTTGAATGATACTGGATCATGAAGCATCAGAATAATGATTTAAAGATCTGACATAGCTTGTGACTACTGGTTTTAGCCAAAAGCTGGCAGATGCCTACATATTTTCTGTCTCTGAATCATCGTCTGATATTACCCTTATTTATTGTTGAATCTCGATGATGCAGATTTACATTATCCTCCGTTTTAATTTGTAGCTGGTTTTAGTTATATGACAACCACATCTATGTGAATTAATGGGGAGGGAGGGGATGGAATGCCGTAGAAGACAGAAAGCCAATAAATCATTTAGATTTCACATCAGCCTTGGTGATTTGAATACCACGGTCCACCAAATCGAAGAGCCTTACTTAAACAGTCAACATGTATTTTTCCTCCATGAATCATGACTCTACGACTACCATATAAATGCTGCTCGAATGCTTTCTCCTAGCGCATGTATAATGAAGCTGAGATTGAATGAAACTCTTCTTAAACAGAAATTAATTTTTATGTGGAGTGCTGGATGTTCAATTGTAATTCCATTTGAAAATGAGGATCAGTCCCATTCAGCCCCACCCTCTGCAAAAATCTGTCTTTTTAATGCATGGCATCACTAGATGAACTGAATGTCTTTAAACAATCCATTATCTTTTTATTGGCTTAGACACTAATGGAAGCTTCAATGACAGCTATGTTTTATAAGCTGAATACTTTAATTAGGCCAGTTGCTGATCAGTTGTTGGGATATCGATTGTGACATTTATCAGGAGAGCCCAAAACCTTTTTTTTGTGATTTTTTTTTTTGCTTTCCTGTTTACTGTTTATTAATTCACAAGTCTTCACAATGTGTGTGCCTATATACTGCAGAATCTGCTTGACATGGGTCCTATTGTTTCCTTAATCTATGGTACAGCATAAAAGGGTTGTCTTATTATCTAGCAATAAATTAAACTGTTTTTGTTTAGTATCCAATGAAGGAGTGCAGGCTTTATATTGCTGTGTATGAAGTGGAGAGCTCTGCACCAGCCTTTATCATTGTATTTATCATCAGCTTCACTCACATTTCTTATGTCATTGCTGTGTGGATATATGTGTGAACAAGTCCTGCCACAGTGCTGTCCATAGCTCATTGTAAGCAATGATCGCTACACAGCAGTGCCCCCCCCCCACTTCAGGATAAATTTATTTTTAATTTCCCAAAATCCACAGTTCTCCATATTTTCTCAGTTCCATAACACAAAATATTTCTTATTCAGATCACTGCTGGTCAATGTATGCTGAGAAGGAAAGTTCAGTCGTGGTCAACATGAAAGAGAACCTGTCATGTCAACAAATGCTATTCACCTGCAGACATAGGGTTAACCTGCAGAATAATTGCCGCACTGACAGCTCGGCTGCCAGGAAAAGAATGAACTTTATTCCTCCTGGAAGCCTTTAGGCTCTCAGGGATAGAGGCACGGCTCAAGTCACTGCTCAGTACATAGTGATCAGCCTCTGTAACACTGCCCTGACACTGACTGCCAGCCAGCTCTATAATGATGCACTTGTGAGTCGGCTGTCAGTCACTGCTCAGTACATAGTGAGCCGCCTCTGTAACACTGCCCTGACACTGACTGCCAGCCAGCTCTATAATGATGCACTTGTGAGTCGGCTGTCAGTCACTGCTCAGTACATAGTGAGCAGCCTCTGTAACACTGCCCTGACACTGACTGCCAGCCAGCTCTATAATGATGCACTTCTGAGTCAGCTGTCAGTCACTGCTCAGTACATAGTGAGCCGCCTCTGTAACACTGCCCTGACACTGACTGCCAGCCAGCTCTATAATGATGCACTTGTGAGTCGGCTGTCAGTCACTGCTCAGTACATAGTGAGCAGCCTCTGTAACACTGCCCTGACACTGACAGCCAGCCAGCTCTATAATGATACACTTGTGAGTCGGCTGTCAGTCACTGCTCAGTACATAGTGAGCAGCCTCTGTAACACTGCCCTGACACTGACTGCCAGCCAGCTCTATAATGATGCACTTGTGAGTCGGCTGTCAGTCACTGCTCAGTACATAGTGAGCAGCCTCTGTAACACTGCCCTGACACTGACAGCCAGCCAGCTCTATAATGATGCACTTGTGAGTCGGCTGTCAGTCACTGTTCAGTACATAGTGAGCAGCCTCTGTAACACTGCCCTGACACTGACTGCCAGCCAGCTCTATAATGATGCACTTGTGAGTCGGCTGTCAGTCACTGTTCAGTACATAGTGAGCCGCCTCTGTAACACTGCCCTGACACTGACTGCCAGCCAGCTCTATAATGATGCACTTGTGAGTCGGCTGTCAATCACTGCTCAGTACATAGTGAGCAGCCTCTGTAACACTGCCCTGACACTGACAGCCAGCCAGCTCTATAATGATGCACTTGTGAGTCGGCTGTCAGTCACTGCTCAGTACATAGTGAGCAGCCTCTGTAACACTGCCCTGACACTGACAGCCAGCCAGCTCTATAATGATGCACTTGTGAGTCGGCTGTCAGTCACTGCTCAGTACATAGTGAGCAGCCTCTGTAACACTGCCCTGACACTGACTGCCAGCCAGCTCTATAATGATGCACTTGTGAGTCGGCTGTCAGTCACTGCTCAGTACATAGTGAGCAGCCTCTGTAACACTGCCCTGACACTGACTGCCAGCCAGCTCTATATTGATGCACTTGTGAGTCGGCTGTCAGTCACTGCTCAGTACATAGTGAGCAGCCTCTGTAACACTGCCCTGACACTGACTGCCAGCCAGCTCTGTAATGATGCACTTGTGAGTCGGCTGTCAGTCACTGCTCAGTACATAGTGATCAGCCTCTGTAACACTGCCATGACACTGACTGCCAGCCAGCTCTATAATGATGCACTTGTGATTCAGCTGTCAGTCACTGCTCAGTACATAGTGAACCGCCTCTGTAACACTGCCCTGACTGCCAGCCAGCTCTATAATGATGCACTTGTGAGTCGGCTGTCAGTCACTGCTCAGTACATAGTGAGCAGCCTCTGTAACACTGCCCTGACACTGACTGCCAGCCAGCTCTGTAATGATGCACTTGTGAGTCGGCTGTCAGTCACTGCTCAGTACATAGTGATCAGCCTCTGTAACACTGCCCTGACACTGACTGCCAGCCAGCTCTATAATGATGCACTTGTGAGTCGGCTGTCAGTCACTGCTCAGTACATAGTGATCAGCCTCTGTAACACTGCCCTGACACTGACTGCCAGCCAGCTCTATAATGATGCACTTGTGAGTCGGCTGTCAGTCACTGCTCAGTACATAGTGAGCAGCCTCTGTAACACTGCCCTGACACTGACAGCCAGCCAGCTCTATAATGATGCACTTGTGAGTCGGCTGTCAGTCACTGCTCAGTACATAGTGAGCAGCCTCTGTAACACTGCCCTGACTGCCAGCCAGCTCTATAATGATGCACTTGTGAGACAGCTGTCAGTCACTGCTCAGTACATAGTGAGCAGCCTCTGTAACACTGCCCTGACACTGACAGCCAGCCAGCTCTATAATGATACACTTGTGAGTCGGCTGTCAGTCACTGCTCAGTACATAGTGAGCAGCCTCTGTAACACTGCCCTGACACTGACTGCCAGCCAGCTCTATAATGATGCACTTCTGAGTCAGCTGTCAGTCACTGCTCAGTACATAGTGAGCCGCCTCTGTAACACTGCCCTGACACTGACTGCCAGCCAGCTCTATAATGATGCACTTGTGAGTCGGCTGTCAGTCACTGCTCAGTACATAGTGAGCAGCCTCTGTAACACTGCCCTGACACTGACAGCCAGCCAGCTCTATAATGATACACTTGTGAGTCGGCTGTCAGTCACTGCCCAGTACATAGTGAGCAGCCTCTGTAACACTGCCCTGACACTGACTGCCAGCCAGCTCTATAATGATGCACTTGTGAGTCGGCTGTCAGTCACTGCTCAGTACATAGTGAGCGGCCTCTGTAACACTGCCCTGACACTGACAGCCAGCCAGCTCTATAATGATACACTTGTGAGTCGGCTGTCAGTCACTGCTCAGTACATAGTGAGCAGCCTCTGTAACACTGCCCTGACACTGACTGCCAGCCAGCTCTATAATGATGCACTTCTGAGTCAGCTGTCAGTCACTGCTCAGTACATAGTGAGCCGCCTCTGTAACACTGCCCTGACACTGACTGCCAGCCAGCTCTATAATGATGCACTTGTGAGTCGGCTGTCAGTCACTGCTCAGTACATAGTGAGCAGCCTCTGTAACACTGCCCTGACACTGACAGCCAGCCAGCTCTATAATGATACACTTGTGAGTCGGCTGTCAGTCACTGCTCAGTACATAGTGAGCAGCCTCTGTAACACTGCCCTGACACTGACTGCCAGCCAGCTCTATAATGATGCACTTGTGAGTCGGCTGTCAGTCACTGCTCAGTACATAGTGAGCAGCCTCTGTAACACTGCCCTGACACTGACAGCCAGCCAGCTCTATAATGATGCACTTGTGAGTCGGCTGTCAGTCACTGTTCAGTACATAGTGAGCAGCCTCTGTAACACTGCTCTGACACTGACTGCCAGCCAGCTCTATAATGATGCACTTGTGAGTCGGCTGTCAGTCACTGTTCAGTACATAGTGAGCCGCCTCTGTAACACTGCCCTGACACTGACTGCCAGCCAGCTCTATAATGATGCACTTGTGAGTCGGCTGTCAATCACTGCTCAGTACATAGTGAGTGAGCAGCCTCTGTAACACTGCCCTGACACTGACAGCCAGCCAGCTCTATAATGATGCACTTGTGAGTCGGCTGTCAGTCACTGCTCAGTACATAGTGAGCAGCCTCTGTAACACTGCCCTGACACTGACAGCCAGCCAGCTCTATAATGATGCACTTGTGAGTCGGCTGTCAGTCACTGCTCAGTACATAGTGAGCAGCCTCTGTAACACTGCCCTGACACTGACTGCCAGCCAGCTCTATAATGATGCACTTGTGAGTCGGCTGTCAGTCACTGCTCAGTACATAGTGAGCAGCCTCTGTAACACTGCCCTGACACTGACTGCCAGCCAGCTCTATATTGATGCACTTGTGAGTCGGCTGTCAGTCACTGCTCAGTACATAGTGAGCAGCCTCTGTAACACTGCCCTGACACTGACTGCCAGCCAGCTCTGTAATGATGCACTTGTGAGTCGGCTGTCAGTCACTGCTCAGTACATAGTGATCAGCCTCTGTAACACTGCCATGACACTGACTGCCAGCCAGCTCTATAATGATGCACTTGTGATTCAGCTGTCAGTCACTGCTCAGTACATAGTGAACCGCCTCTGTAACACTGCCCTGACTGCCAGCCAGCTCTATAATGATGCACTTGTGAGTCGGCTGTCAGTCACTGCTCAGTACATAGTGAGCAGCCTCTGTAACACTGCCCTGACACTGACTGCCAGCCAGCTCTGTAATGATGCACTTGTGAGTCGGCTGTCAGTCACTGCTCAGTACATAGTGATCAGCCTCTGTAACACTGCCCTGACACTGACTGCCAGCCAGCTCTATAATGATGCACTTGTGAGTCGGCTGTCAGTCACTGCTCAGTACATAGTGATCAGCCTCTGTAACACTGCCCTGACACTGACTGCCAGCCAGCTCTATAATGATGCACTTGTGAGTCGGCTGTCAGTCACTGCTCAGTACATAGTGAGCAGCCTCTGTAACACTGCCCTGACACTGACAGCCAGCCAGCTCTATAATGATGCACTTGTGAGTCGGCTGTCAGTCACTGCTCAGTACATAGTGAGCAGCCTCTGTAACACTGCCCTGACTGCCAGCCAGCTCTATAATGATGCACTTGTGAGACAGCTGTCAGTCACTGCTCAGTACATAGTGAGCAGCCTCTGTAACACTGCCCTGACACTGACAGCCAGCCAGCTCTATAGTGATGCACTTGTGAGTCGGCTGTCAGTCACTGCTCAGTACATAGTGAGCAGCCTCTGTAACACTGCCCTGACACTGACTGCCAGCCAGCTCTATAATGATGCACTTGTGAGTCGGCTGTCAGTCACTGCTCAGTACATAGTGATCAGCCTCTGTAACACTGCCCTGACACTGACTGCCAGCCAGCTCTATAATGATGCACTTGTGAGTCGGCTGTCAGTCACTGCTCAGTACATAGTGAGCAGCCTCTGTAACACTGCCCTGACACTGACAGCCTGCCAGCTCTATAATGATGCACTTGTGAGTCGGCTGTCAGTCACTGCTCAGTACATAGTGAGCAGCCTCTGTAACACTGCCCTGACTGCCAGCCAGCTCTATAATGATGCACTTGTGAGACAGCTGTCAGTCACTGCTCAGTACATAGTGAGCAGCCTCTGTAACACTGCCCTGACACTGACAGCCAGCCAGCTCTATAATGATGCACTTGTGAGTCGGCTGTCAGTCACTGCTCAGTACATAGTGAGCAGCCTCTGTAACACTGCCCTGACACTGACAGCCAGCCAGCTCTATAATGATGCATTTGTGAGTCGGCTGTCAGTCACTGCGCAGTACATAGTGAGCAGCCTCTGTAACACTGCCCTGACACTGACAGCCAGCCAGCTCTATAATGATGCACTTGTGAGTCGGCTGTCAGTCACTGCTCAGTACATAGTGAGCAGCCTCTGTAACACTGCCCTGACACTGACTGCCAGCCAGCTCTGTAATGATGCACTTGTGAGTCGGCTGTCAGTCACTGCTCAGTACATAGTGATCAGCCTCTGTAACACTGCCCTGACACTGACAGCTAGCCAGCTCTATAATGATGCACTTGTGAGTCGGCTGTCAGTCACTGCTCAGTACATAGTGAGCAGCCTCTGTAACACTGCCCTGACACTGACTGCCAGCCAGCTCTATAATGATGCACTTGTGAGTCGGCTGTCAGTCACTGTTCAGTACATAGTGAGCAGCCTCTGTAACACTGCCCTGACACTGACAGCCAGCCAGCTCTATAATGATGCACTTGTGAGTCGGCTGTCAGTCACTGCTCAGTACATAGTGAGCAGCCTCTGTAACACTGCCCTGACACTGACTGCCAGCCAGCTCTATAATGATGCACTTGTGAGTCAGCTGTCAGTCACTGCTCAGTACATAGTGAGCCGCCTCTGTAACACTGCCCTGACACTGACAGCCAGCCAGCTCTATAATGATGCACTTGTGAGTCGGCTGTCAGTCACTGCTCAGTACATAGTGATCATCCCCTGTAACACTGCCCTGACACTGACAGCCAGCCAGCTCTATAATGATGCACTTGTGAGTCGGCTGTCAGTCACTGCTCAGTACATAGTGAGCAGCCTCTGTAACACTGCCCTGACACTGACTGCCAGCCAGCTCTATAATGATGCACTTGTGAGTCGGCTGTCAGTCACTGCTCAGTACATAGTGATTAGCCTCTGTAACACTGCCCTGACACTGACAGCTAGCCAGCTCTATAATGATGCACTTGTGAGTCGGCTGTCAGTCACTGCTCAGTACATAGTGAGCAGCCTCTGTAACACTGCCCTGACACTGACTGCCAGCCAGCTCTATAATGATGCACTTGTGATTCAGCTGTCAGTCACTGCTCAGTACATAGTGAGCCGCCTCTGTAACACTGCCCTGACTGCCAGCCAGCTCTATAATGATGCACTTGTGAGTCGGCTGTCAGTCACTGCTCAGTACATAGTGAGCAGCCTCTGTAACACTGCCCTGACACTGACTGCCAGCCAGCTCTGTAATGATGCACTTGTGAGTCGGCTGTCAGTCACTGCTCAGTACATAGTGAGCAGCCTCTGTAACACTGCCCTGACACTGACTGCCAGCCAGCTCTATAATGATGCACTTGTGAGTCGGCTGTCAGTCACTGCTCAGTACATAGTGAGCAGCCTCTGTAACACTGCCCTGACACTGACTGCCAGCCAGCTCTATAATGATGCACTTGTGAGTCGGCTGTCAGTCACTGTTCAGTACATAGTGAGCAGCCTCTGTAACACTGCCCTGACACTGACAGCCAGCCAGCTCTATAATGATGCACTTGTGAGTTGGCTGTCAGTCACTGCTCAGTACATAGTGAGCAGCCTCTGTAACACTGCCCTGACACTGACTGCCAGCCAGCTCTATAATGATGCACTTGTGAGTCAGCTGTCAGTCACTGCTCAGTACATAGTGAGCCGCCTCTGTAACACTGCCCTGACACTGACTGCCAGCCAGCTCTATAATGATGCACTTGTGAGTCGGCTATCAGTCACTGCTCAGTACATAGTAAGCAGCCTCTGTAACACTGCCCTGACACTGACTGCCAGCCAGCTCTATAATGATGCACTTGTGAGTCGGCTGTCAGTCACTGCTCAGTACATAGTGAGCAGCCTCTGTAACACTGCCCTGACACTGACTGCCAGCCAGCTCTATAATGATGCACTTGTGAGTCGGCTGTCAGTCACTGTTCAGTACATAGTGATCAGCCTCTGTAACACTGCCCTGACACTGACTGCCAGCCAGCTCTATAATGATGCACTTGTGAGTCGGCTGTCAGTCACTGCTCAGTACATAGTGAGCAGCCTCTGTAACACTGCCCTGACACTGACTGCCAGCCAGCTCTATAATGATGCACTTGTGAGTCAGCTGTCAGTCGCTGCTCAGTACATAGTGAGCCGCCTCTGTAACACTGCCCTGACACTGACTGCTAGCCAGCTCTATAATGATGCACTTGTGAGTCGGCTGTCAGTCACTGCTCAGTACATAGTGAGCAGCCTCTGTAACACTGCCCTGACACTGACAGCCAGCCAGCTCTATAATGATGCACTTGTGAGTCGGCTGTCAGTCACTGTTCAGTACATAGTGAGCAGCCTCTGTAACACTGCCCTGACACTGACTGCCAGCCAGCTCTATAATGATGCACTTGTGAGTCGGCTGTCAGTCACTGTTCAGTACATAGTGAGCAGCCTCTGTAACACTGCCCTGACACTGACAGCCAGCCAGCTCTATAATGATGCACTTGTGAGTCGGCTGTCAGTCACTGTTCAGTACATAGTGAGCAGCCTCTGTAACACTGCCCTGACACTGACTGCCAGCCAGCTCTATAATGATGCACTTGTGAGTCGGCTGTCAGTCACTGCTCAGTACATAGTGAGCAGCCTCTGTAACACTGCCCTGACACTGACTGCCAGCCAGCTCTATTATGATGCACTTGTGAGTCAGCTGTCAGTCACTGCTCAGTACATAGTGAGCCGCCTCTGTAACACTGCCCTGACACTGACTGCCAGCCAGCTCTATAATGATGCACTTGTGAGTCGGCTGTCAGTCACTGCTCAGTACATAGTGAGCAGCCTCTGTAACACTGCCCTGACACTGACTGCCAGCCAGCTCTATAATGATGCACTTGTGAGTCGGCTGTCAGTCACTGTTCAGTACATAGTGAGCAGCCTCTGTAACACTGCCCTGACACTGACAGCCAGCTCTATAATGATGCACTTGTGAGTCGGCTGTCAGTCACTGTTCAGTACATAGTGAGCAGCCTCTGTAACACTGCCCTGACACTGACAGCCAGCCAGCTCTATAATGATGCACTTGTGAGTCGGCTGTCAGTCACTGTTCAGTACATAGTGAGCAGCCTCTGTAACACTGCCCTGACACTGACAGCCAGCCAGCTCTTTAATGATGCACTTGTGAGTCGGCTGTCAGTCACTGCTCAGTACATAGTGAGCAGCCTCTGTAACACTGCCCTGACACTGACTGCCAGCCAGCTCTATAATGATGCACTTGTGAGTCGGCTGTCAGTCACTGCTCAGTACATAGTGATCAGCCTCTGTAACACTGCCCTGACACTGACAGCCAGCCAGCTCTATAATGATGCACTTGTGAGTCGGCTGTCAGTCACTGCTCAGTACATAGTGAGCAGCCTCTGTAACACTGCCCTGACACTGACTGCCAGCCAGCTCTATAATGATGCACTTGTGAGTCGGCTGTCCGTCACTGCTCAGTACATAGTGATCAGCCTCTGTAACACTGCCCTCACACTGACAGCTAGCCAGCTCTATAATGATGCACTTGTGAGTCGGCTGTCAGTCACTGCTCAGTACATAGTGAGCAGCCTCTGTAACACTGCCCTGACACTGACTGCCAGCCAGCTCTATAATGATGCACTTGTGAGTCAGCTGTCAGTCGCTGCTCAGTACATAGTGAGCCGCCTCTGTAACACTGCCCTGACACTGACTGCTAGCCAGCTCTATAATGATGCACTTGTGAGTCGGCTGTCAGTCACTGCTCAGTACATAGTGAGCAGCCTCTGTAACACTGCCCTGACACTGACAGCCAGCCAGCTCTATAATGATGCATTTGTGAGACGGCTGTCAGTCACTGCTCAGTACATAGTGAGCAGCCTCTGTAACACTGCCATGACACTGACTGCCAGCCAGCTCTATAATGATGCACTTGTGAGTCGGCTGTCAGTCACTGTTCAGTACATAGTGAGCAGCCTCTGTAACACTGCCCTGACACTGACTGCCAGCCAGCTCTATAATGATGCACTTGTGAGTCGGCTGTCAGTCACTGCTCAGTACATAGTGAGCAGCCTCTGTAACACTGCCCTGACACTGACAGCCAGCCAGCTCTATAATGATGCACTTGTGAGTCGGCTGTCAGTCACTGCTCAGTACATAGTGAGCCGCCTCTGTAACACTGCCCTGACACTGACTGCCAGCCAGCTCTATAATGATGCACTTGTGAGTCGGCTGTCAGTCACTGCTCAGTACACAGTGAGCAGCCTCTGTAACACTGCCCTGACACTGACTGCCAGGCAGCTCTGTAATGATGCACTTGTGAGTCGGCTGTCAGTCACTGCTCAGTACATAGTGAGCCGCCTCTGTAACACTGCCCTGACACTGACTGCCAGCCAGCTCTATAATGATGCATTTGTGAGTCGGCTGTCAGTCACTGCTCAGTACATAGTGAGCAGCCTCTGTAACACTGCCCTGACACTGACTGCCAGCCAGCTCTATAATGATGCACTTGTGAGTCGGCTGTCAGTCACTGCTCAGTACATAGTTATCAGCCTCTGTAACACTGCCCTGACACTGACTGCCAGCCAGCTCTATAATGATGCACTTGTGAGTCGGCTGTCAGTCACTGCTCAGTACATAGTGAGCAGCCTCTGTAACACTGCCCTGACACTGACTGCCAGCCAGCTCTATAATGATGCACTTGTGAGTCGGCTGTCAGTCACTGCTCAGTACATAGTGAGAAGCCTCTGTAACACTGCCCTGACACTGACAGCCAGCCAGCTCTATAATGATGCACTTGTGAGTCAGCTGTCAGTCACTGCTCAGTACATAGTGAGCAGCCTCTGTAACACTGCCCTGACACTGACTGCCAGGCAGCTCTGTAATGATGCACTTGTGAGTCGGCTGTCAGTCACTGCTCAGTACATAGTGAGACGCCTCTGTAACACTGCCCTGACACTGACTGCCAGCCAGCTCTATAATGATGCACTTGTGAGTCGGCTGTCAGTCACTGCTCAGTACATAGTGAGCAGCCTTTGTAACACTGCCCTGACACTGACTGCCAGCCAGCTCTATAATGATGCACTTGTGAGTCGGCTGTCAGTCACTGCTCAGTACATAGTGAGCAGCCTCTGTAACACTGCCCTGACACTGACTGCCAGCCAGCTCTATAATGATGCACTTGTGAGTCGGCTGTCAGTCACTGCTCAGTACATAGTGAGCAGCCTCTGTAACACTGCCCTGACACTGACTGCCAGCCAGCTCTATAATGATGCACTTGTGAGTCGGCTGTCAGTCACTGCTCAGTACATAGTGAGCAGCCTCTGTAACAATGCCCTGACACTGACTGCCAGCCAGCTCTATAATGATGCACTTGTGAGTCAGCTGTCAGTCACTGCTCAGTACATAGTGAGCAGCCTCTGTAACACTGCCCTGACTCTGACTGCCAGCCAGCTCTATAATGATGCACTTGTGAGTCGGCTGTCAGTCACTGCTCAGTACATAGTGAGCAGCCTCTGTAACACTGCCCTGACACTGACTGCCAGCCAGCTCTATAATGATGCACTTGTGAGTCGGCTGTCATTCACTGCTCAGTACATAGTGAGCAGCCTCTGTAACACTGCCCTGACACTGACTGCCAGCCAGCTCTATAATGATGCACTTGTGAGTTGACTGTCAGTCACTGTTCAGTACATAGTGAGCAGCCTCTGTAACACTGCCCTGACACTGACTGCCAGCCAGCTCTATAATGATGCACTTGTGAGTCGGCTGTCAGTCACTGCTCAGTACATAGTGAGCAGCCTCTGTAACATTGCCCTGACACTGACTGCCAGCCAGCTCTATAATGATGCACTTGTGAGTCGGCTGTCATTCACTGCTCAGTACATAGTGAGCAGCCTCTGTAACACTGCCCTGACACTGACTGCCAGCCAGCTCTATAATGATGCACTTGTGAGTCGGCTGTCAGTCACTGCTCAGTACATAGTGAGCAGCCTCTGTAACACTGCCCTGACACTAACTGCCAGCCAGCTCTATAATGATGCACTTGTGAGTCAGCTGTCAGTCACTGTTCAGTACATAGTGAGCAGCCTCTGTAACACTGTCCTGACACTGACTGCCAGCCTGCTCTATAATGATGCACTTGTGAGTCGGCTGTCAGTCACTGCTCAGTACATAGTGAGCAGCCTCTGTAACACTGCCCTGACACTGACAGCCAGCCAGCTCTATAATGATGCACTTGTGCGTCGGCTGTCAGTCACTGCTCAGTATATAGTGAGCAGCCTCTGTAACACTGCCCTGACACTGACTGCCAGCCAGCTCTATAATGATGCACTTGTGAGTCGGCTGTCAGTCACTGCTCAGTACATAGTAAGCAGCCTCTGTAACACTGTCCTGACACTGACTGCCAGCCAGCTCTATAATGATGCACTTGTGAGTCGGCTGTCAGTCACTGCTCAGTACATAGTGAGCAGCCTCTGTAACACTGCCCTGACACTGACTGCCAGCCAGCTCTATAATGATGCACTTGTGAGTCGGCTGTCAGTAACTGTTCAGTACATAGTTATCAGCCTCTGTAACACTGCCCTGACACTGACTGCCAGCCAGCTCTATAATGATGCACTTGTGAGTCGGCTGTCAGTCACTGTTCAGTACATAGTGAGCAGCCTCTGTAACACTGCCCTGACACTGACTGCCAGCCAGCTCTATAATGATGCACTTGTGAGTCGGCTGTCAGTCACTGCTCAGTACATAGTGAGCAGCCTCTGTAACACTGCCCTGACACTGACTGCCAGCCAGCTCTATAATGATGCACTTGTGAGTCGGCTGTCAGTCACTGTTCAGTACATAGTGAGCAGCCTCTGTAACACTGCCTTGACACTGACAGCCAGCCAGCTCTATAATGATGCACTTGTGAGTCGGCTGTCAGTCACTGTTCAGTACATAGTGATCAGCCTCTGTAACACTGCCCTGACACTGACAGCTAGCCAGCTCTATAATGATGCATTTGTGAGTCGGCTGTCAGTCACTGCTCAGTACATAGTGAGCAGCCTCTGTAACACTGCCCTGACACTGACAGCCAGCCAGCTCTATAATGATGCACTTGTGAGTCGGCTGTCAGTCACTGCTCAGTACATAGTGAGCAGCCTCTGTAACACTGCCCTGACACTGACTGCCAGCCAGCTCTATAATGATGCACTTGTGAGTCGGCTGTCAGTCACTGCTCAGTACATAGTGAGCAGCCTCTGTAACACTGCCCTGACACTGACTGCCAGCCAGCTCTATAATGATGCACTTGTGAGTCGGCTGTCAGTCACTGCTCAGTACATAGTGAGCAGCCTCTGTAACACTGCCCTGACACTGACTGCCAGCCAGCTCTATAATGATGCACTTGTGAGTCAGCTGTCAGTCGCTGCTCAGTACATAGTGAGCCGCCTCTGTAACACTGCCCTGACACTGACTGCTAGCCAGCTCTATAATGATGCACTTGTGAGTCGGCTGTCAGTCACTGCTCAGTACATAGTGAGCAGCCTCTGTAACACTGCCCTGACACTGACAGCCAGCCAGCTCTATAATGATGCACTTGTGAGTCGGCTGTCAGTCACTGCTCAGTACATAGTGAGCAGCCTCTGTAACACTGCCCTGACACTGACAGCCAGCCAGCTCTATAATGATGCATTTGTGAGTCGGCTGTCAGTCACTGCTCAGTACATAGTGAGCAGCCTCTGTAACACTGCCCTGACACTGACTGCCAGCCAGCTCTATAATGATGCACTTGTGAGTCGGCTGTCAGTCACTGTTCAGTACATAGTGAGCAGCCTCTGTAACACTGCCCTGACACTGACTGCCAGCCAGCTCTATAATGATGCACTTGTGAGTCGGCTGTCAGTCACTGCTCAGTACATAGTGAGCAGCCTCTGTAACACTGCCCTGACACTGACAGCCAGCCAGCTCTATAATGATGCACTTGTGAGTCGGCTGTCAGTCACTGCTCAGTACATAGTGAGCAGCCTCTGTAACACTGCCCTGACATTGACTGCCAGCCTGCTCTATAATGATGCACTTGTGAGTCGGCTGTCAGTCACTGCTCAGTACATTGTGAGCAGCCTCTGTAACACTGCCCTGACACTGACTGCCAGCCAGCTCTATAATGATGCACTTGTGAGTCGGCTGTCAGTCACTGCTCAGTACATAGTGAGCAGCCTCTGTAACATTGCCCTGACACTGACTGCCAGCCAGCTCTATAATGATGCACTTGTGAGTCGGCTGTCATTCACTGCTCAGTACATAGTGAGCAGCCTCTGTAACACTGCCCTGACACTGACTGCCAGCCAGCTCTATAATGATGCACTTGTGAGTCGGCTGTCAGTCACTGCTCAGTATATAGTGAGCAGCCTCTGTAACACTGCCCTGACACTGACTGCCAGCCAGCTCTATAATGATGCACTTGTGAGTCGGCTGTCAGTCACTGCTCAGTACATAGTGAGCAGCCTCTGTAACACTGCCCTGACACTGACTGCCAGCCAGCTCTACAATGATGCACTTGTGAGTCGGCTGTCAGTCACTGTTCAGTACATAGTGAGCAGCCTCTGTAACACTGCCCTGACACTGACTGCCAGCCAGCTCTATAATGATGCACTTGTGAGTCGGCTGTCAGTCACTGCTCAGTACATAGTGAGCAGCCTCTGTAACACTGCCCTGACACTGACTGCCAGCCAGCTCTATAATGATGCACTTGTGAGTCGGCTGTCAGTCACTGCTCAGTACATAGTGAGCAGCCTCTGTAACACTGCCCTGACACTGACTGCCAGCCAGCTCTATAATGATGCACTTGTGAGTCGGCTGTCAGTCACTGCTCAGTACATAGTGAGCAGCCTCTGTAACACTGCCCTGACACTGACTGCCAGCCAGCTCTATAATGATGCACTTGTGAGTCGGCTGTCAGTCACTGCTCAGTACATAGTGAGCAGCCTCTGTAACACTGCCCTGACACTGACAGCCAGCCAGCTCTATAATGATGCACTTGTGAGTCGGCTGTCAGTCACTGCTCAGTACATAGTGAGCAGCCTCTGTAACACTGCCCTGACACTGACAGCCAGCCAGCTCTATAATGATGCACTTGTTAGTCGGCTGTCAGTCACTGCTCAGTACATAGTGAGCAGCCTCTGTAACACTGCCCTGACACTGACTGCCAGCCAGCTCTATAATGATGCACTTGTGAGTCGGCTGTCAGTCACTGTTCAGTACATAGTGAGCAGCCTCTGTAACACTGCCCTGACACTGACTGCCAGCCAGCTCTATAATGATGCACTTGTGAGTCAGCTGTCAGTCACTGCTCAGTACATAGTGAGCAGCCTCTGTAACACTGCCCTGACACTGACAGCCAGCCTGCTCTATAATGATGCACTTGTGAGTCGGCTGTCAGTCACTGCTCAGTACATAGTGAGCAGCCTCTGTAACACTGCCCTGAAACTGACAGCCAGCCAGCTCTATAATGATGCACTTGTGAGTCGGCTGTCAGTCACTGCTCAGTACATAGTGAGCAGCCTCTGTAACACTGCCCTGACACTGACTGCCAGCCAGCTCTATAATGATGCACTTGTGAGTCGGCTGTCAGTCACTGCTCAGTACATAGTGAGCAGCCTCTGTAACACTGCCCTGAAACTGACAGCCAGCCAGCTCTATAATGATGCACTTGTGAGTCGGCTGTCAGTCACTGCTCAGTACATAGTGATCAGCCTCTGTAACACTGCCCTGACACTGACAGCCAGCCAGCTCTATAATGATGCACTTGTGAGTCGGCTGTCAGTCACTGCTCAGTACATAGTGAGCAGCCTCTGTAACACTGCCCTGACACTGACTGCCAGCCAGCTCTATAATGATGTACTTGTGAGTCGGCTGTCAGTCACTGCTCAGTACATAGTGAGCAGCCTCTGTAACACTGCCCTGACACTGACTGCCAGCCAGCTCTGTAATGATGCACTTGTGAGTCGGCTGTCAGTCACTGCTCAGTACATAGTGAGCAGCCTCTGTAACACTGCCCTGACACTGACTGCCAGCCAGCTCTGTAATGATGCACTTGTGAGTCGGCTGTCAGTCACTGCTCAGTACATAGTGATCAGCCTCTGTAACACTGCCCTGACACTGACAGCCAGCCAGCTCTATAATGATGCACTTGTGAGTCGGCTGTCAGTCACTGCTCAGTACATAGTGAGCAGCCTCTGTAACACTGCCCTGATACTGACTGCCAGCCAGCTCTATAATGTTGCACTTGTGAGTCGGCTGTCAGTCACTGCTCAGTACATAGTGATCAGCCTCTGTAACACTGCCCTGACACTGACAGCTAGCCAGCTCTATAATGATGCACTTGTGAGTCGGCTGTCAGTCACTGCTCAGTACATAGTGAGCAGCCTCTGTAACACTGCCCTGACACTGACTGCCAGCCAGCTCTATAATGATGCACTTGTGAGTCGGCTGTCAGTCACTGCTCAGTACATGGTGAGCAGCCTCTGTAACACTGCCCTGACACTGACTGCCAGCCAGCTCTATAATGATGCACTTGTGAGTCGGCTGTCAGTCAGTGCTGATGCGTTGTTACAGCTGCCTCTCACTATGTACTGAGTGTTAATGTAAGGCTTGCCGCCCATGCCTCTATGACTTAATCATGAAGGCCGCCGGGAGGAATAAAATGAACTTCCTCCTGGCAGCGGGGCTCTCAGTAACCCCATATCTGCAGGTTAATAGCATTTTGGGGCATTACAGGTTCTTTTCAATAACACTCTTGAATATTAAGTACTCCATGTAAAATATCTCCTGATATAAAGTGTTTAGTGACACTATTGGATACAGAAAATCACAAAACACAAAAATGACAAAATAAAAACTAGGAATGAATAAGGATACTGAATTGAAAACCATGTCGCGGCACAAGTAATGGCATCCATTGTTTGAAACATATGCCAAAATCAGACTAACCTATGATTGATTAGAAAATACTTATTTGTACCCTCCTTGTCAAGGCTCACATGACTTTAGTTAGCCTATGAATGATAGCTTTGATGCATAAAGGCAAGCTATCATCTGAAAATGTCCTATTGTTCACAATAGGCGATGTCACAGCGTACCCTGCTACCCTGTCTTCATAATGAACATAATGCACATGCTCATTAAATGCGCCAATACCCAAAGATAGGGTCGGAGTCTGTTCATTAGGGCTATGTACATGTGTTGTTTCCTCATTTAACAGGAAATTAGAGTCTAAAAAAAACAGTGGCCAGTGTAAAATTGCAAGATTACTAATTTTGTCTTTTTTATATAAAAATTGTGATATGAAAAATAAAATAACAAAACTATTTTACTACATGTAACAGAAAAATATGATTTAGCAATAGGCCATTTTCTAATGATAACTTTCATTTTAAAAGACAAGTTATTACCTGTTCCTTGTTCACATTGGCAAAGACGAGAGCTGAGCAGACTAGAAATGCTTTTATTACCAAGCACAAGCAGTCTAAAGACCTTGGCTTCTTGTGAGGCTGCATTTATGCCTTTGGTGCTGGGTCCTTGAATGCATTACAGGAACAGTGAAATCAGAGGATTACCAGAGCATTTTAGATCAAGATATGCCAAAATTGTAAGAAAACTAGGTTTGAGTTTAACAAAATCGGTCCTTCAGCAAGATAATGACCCAAAAGTACTCAAGTATGGTTAAGAAGGCATAAATGGACTGTTATAAACTGTTGTCCTTTTTTCAGTCCAATTGATTGTCCCTGGAAAGAACTGAAATTTTACTATTGAAAAAAGTAACCCCTCAAACATTCAACAGCTTGAGAGAATTTCAGTGGAGAAGTTAAAGAAACTACCAGTAGACTGGTGCAAGGAGCTCACAGATGTAGGCTCTCATTGTTGTGAAAGGCTGTGTAGCCAAGTATTAGGGAAGGTTGCCTTTAATCCTGTCCATATAGTATTCTTTATTCTTCTTTATTTTTTTTATAAATGACTGCATGTCTGTTGACTATTAACTGTATTAATAATGTTGACCACATCTGTTTTTAGATATATAGGAAAGTATAAGTGAAGAGCCGTGATTTGAATGCAGTCTGCCATTTTGAGTACAGTCATGGCCAAAAGTTTTGAGACTGACACATATTTTTTTTGTTTTACAAAGTTTTCTTCTTTAGTGTTTTAAGATTTCTTAATCACACAGTTAAATACAATTATAAACAGTTCACAAGTTTTTAAACTTTTACACATCAAGTTTATGCAAAACCTCAATATATACAGTGTTGACCCTTATTTTTAAAGACTTGTGGCAGCCCATTTTTATCTAATCAGTGCTTGGAGTTCATTCCAATTTTTGTGCTTGTATTTGTCCACCCAATATTTGAGGATTGACGATACGTTTGGAATGGGATTGAGATCTGGGGAGTTTCCTGACCATGGACCCAAAATTGAAATGTTTTGTTCACCAAGACACTTGGTTAAGGGTTATCACTTTTGCCTTGCGACATGGTGCTCCACAGATGAATGGTCTCAGGAGGCGTTACTGCTGGCATGACACAGCACTCATGGTAGTGCTCACCTACTCTTCTCTACACAATCATTCTTCAAGATGTTCAAAACAATCTGATGTGGGTTTCAAAGTGAACTTTGTAAAAAAAAAAATTTCTTAGTCTCAAAACTATTGGCCATGACTGTATAATGTTGCTTATTTTATGGACTGACTGAATTTTCCTTCTTTTGTTTTAGAAGTTAGAAAAAAAAGTTTTTTTTTGTGATTTTTTTTCTGGAAAAGCTGGCTATAAGCAATAAATCTGTATTTTGCGGCTTCTAGACTGAGAATGGTATTTTGTAACGTTCATGTTTGCATGTTTAGTGATGCATTAAAAGGGTAATCCAACTTTTGTCGGAATAATATGGCATCTACCCTTTTTAAGAAAAGAACAACAATATTAATTCAGCCCTGATGCTTCTGCAGTCAGTTAGTGTTTTCAATAGTTACATGTGATGTTACTGGCGCCATTGCTTAATATTGATTCCGGTAAAGGATTGCATGTGACCTTTGTAGACTCTGGTACAGGCCATACAACCATAATGGCCACCTAAAAATGAGACCAGGAAGACTACCCCAGCATCAGTGCTGGATCACCAGTTAAAAATAGAGGTTTACAGTGTTTATTTTTTCAGGAATTATGTAACCACTTTAATACATTGCCCAATAATTATGCCTAAATATTCAGTTTTGCAAAATCTAATTTTACCCGATAAAGGAGGTTTGCACTGACCTGATTTTGGCCTGCAAACAGGACATTCAATAAACAAGTGGGTTTCTTAGAGAGATGTCATGTTAAAATTGATTTCCAATCAAATCCATGGAATTTTCTGGCTTCTTTATAACTTTCCTGTAGCAGACTTGATTCACTCTTTATTTCCATTTATGGCTGAATTTGATTTTAGTAACTGAAATATCTGCTGTTTGCTTCCTTCAGACAATTTTTAATAAAGATGATTCATTTCTACTTGTTTTGGCAGGGGAGATATTTTTTTTCTCCAAAATTCCTCTAAAGACTTTAGATTTGTAGTTTTATAACAAGTAAAGTTCCATTGTTCAGCCCCTTAATAAAAGTCCTAAATGTTTACTCTGGAGCTAAAATTGAGATTTTCTTACATGTTTTGTAAAACCCTAGTTTTTACCTAAAGTAGGGCTGTGTTATTTCTGGCCGTGGCTGGTAATGAGTACCACAATACAGCCACATTCCTGTGCTCCGCTAAGCCCTTTATATATTTACTCTACTGGTATTACTCTCTCCAGTGAGATACCCAGTGGAAGGTCACAAAGCTCCATTGTACAGGCAGCTGCTGTTCATTACGCAAGTAATACAAGTAGCAATATAGCAGAATATGACTGCGTATAGATATCGACCTGTTATAGCAACACATGTGGATGGATATACTCATTATAATGACCATTCTAGTAAAAGTCCACATTCAAGCTTGGTCATCAGAATATATATAGGCTATTAAAGGGGGCAAGTTTAGTAATATAATTTAGTGAAACAGTGTTCCCATTCCTGTAATTATACTATAAAGTCATAATATACAGTACAGACCAAAAGTTTGGACACACCTTCTCATTTAAAGATTTTTCTGTATTTTCATGACTATGAAAATTGTGCATTCACACTGAAGGCATCAAAACTATGAATTAACACATGTGGTATTATATACTTAGCAAAAAAGTGTGAAACAACTGAAAATATGTCTTATATTCTAGGTTCTTCAAAGTAGCCACCTTTTGCTTTGATGACTGCTTTGCACACTCTTGGCATCATGCAGCGGCATGCTATTCCATCTGGTTTGGGTTTAGTTGGACCATCATTTATTTTTCAACAGGACAATGACCCCAAACAAACCTCCAGGTTTTGTAAGGGCTATTTGACCAAGAAGGAGAGAGATGGGGTTCTACGCCAGATGACCTGGCCTCCACAGTCACCAGACCTGAACCCAATCGAGATGGTTTGGGGTGAGCTGGACCGCAGAGTGAAGGCAAAAGGGCCAAGAAGTGCTAAGCATCTCTGGGAACTCCTTCAAGATTGTTGGAAGACCATTTCCGGTGACTACCTCTTGAAGCTCATCAAGAGAATGCCAAGAGTGTGCAAAGCAGTCATCAAAGCAAAAGGTGGCTACTTGGAAGAACCTAGAATATAAGACATATTTTCAGTTGTTTCACACATTTTTGTTAAGTATATAATTCCACATGTGTTAATTCATAGTTTTGATGCCTTCAGTGTGAATGTTCAATTTTCATAGTCCTGAAAATACAGAAAAATCTTTAAATGAGAAGGTGTGTCCAAACTTTTGGTCTGTACTGTATATTTCTGATGGCTATTAAAGGGGGCAAGTTTAGTAATATAATTTAGTGAAACAGTGTTCCCATTCCTGTAATTATACTGCAAAATCATAATATAGATGATGGCAAAAAAATATTGCTATTCCTTGTATATACTGTGTATATGGAACTTTGTCTGACTCTCCAATTCCAAGATCTTGAAATGTATAGATCCCAATGTTATTCCATATGTAGGACCTTTGGAAGAGGTGGATGGTACAGGTTGTTGTTTCATTCACAGTGTCATGTGCCTCTTCCTAAGGCCTTCATAACATATTGTATCATTTCTGCTCAGTGTCATATGGCAGGCGGGTATTGTGAATGTATCCTGCTCTAATTATTACTACAATTGTTTTATACCTCCTGGGCATCGTTCTTTAGGCATGGCAACTACCCTGCCCCGCTTGCAGCTGTTTTTTTCAACTCCCAATGTCAAAAGCTTTCAGTTTCATATAGGTTTCATGCTAAAATTTATAGTGCACTTTATGGTGTAAATTTATGGTGCACTTTTAAAGGGAACTTGTCAGCAGGTTTTTCCAATATAAATTAAAGCCACCACCTTTAACACCTCTTGTACTGCAGTCCGGCTGTATGTAAACCCCCAATTCACCCTGCATATCGAATAATTCTCCCACACCACATACTAATTTTGGACGATGGGTGTTGTTGGTCTTTGTCTAACCCCTCCTCTATCTCCTAAATGTGCATCCTTCTGTCTTAGTTGATGTGGAAGATGCGTCTTATGTCATCCACATAGTGCTGTCCAATCTATACCTGCACAGCTGAAGTACACCCCTGTGCAGGCACACTTTGCTCTGCTACTTTGTCACGCCAGGGCAGGGAGATCCCTGGGTTGCAAAGCAAAGGGAGGGGATGAGGGAGCTGCTTAAGGGGACCCCTGTCGATAGGGAGACAGGAAAGATGTTGACCCCTCAATACTCACCTTATGCTGACACCTGCGCTCCCTATTGTCCTAGATGGGTCCTTCCCCCCCGTGCGCCGTCACGGGCCTAAGCGCTGGCTGACCCTGGGTCTTAGCCATAGATAGTGTGCAGAGCTCCAAGACACTAGTCTTGCAAGTACAATAAGACAACACAGGGAAAGGGACAGACAGGGAAAACACACAAACAAATGGAAATCCACAGGAATTAAAAGGAGCACAAACAACTTCTCCCAGAAGCCTACAGCTTCTCCAAAAACGAACGCCACCACTACTCCCAGGTAAGTAAGACACACGATAGAAAAACCTATTGCTGGCATGGGAGGAAGCCAGGAGTGAGATTAGTGAAGGCTGGGTGTTACCAATAAGCAGTAGCTGAGACCAAAGCCAAATGGAATCTCAGCAGACTTAAACCAAGAACTCTTCACCACTTCCGTCCCAAAAGAAACAACAAACCTACACCACTCATGTAAATGATCTCAAAGACTCCAAAGAGTCTGTGATCAGCTAATCTCTGTGATCTTCTGATCACAGGTGCACCACAGGTCCCAGCAGGTTGCAGTACACTCGTGACATACTACTGGCGTGCGCATTATAAGACTTTGCTCTGCCCTTATTAAAGCAGAGAAAAGTGTGCTGTGCGTGCATGACATAATACACATCATCCTCATCAGTCAAGGCAAGATGGCGTTATTCTGGGGATAGAGGAGGAGCCAGGCAAAGTCCAACAATTGGCATTCATCATGGGAGAATTTTAAAAGATATTTTTTGGATATGAATGAGGAGTTTAAGGCTTTTATAGAGTTTGCTGGACTGTAGTACAAGAGGAGTTAAAGGTGGTGGTGTCACGCAAGGTGTAGGAAAGACTAAGTGCAACACGAAGGGGAAAGGGGGGTGGAGACCTCCTAGGCTGATCTCATATCACCCTGTCTACCCTATCATCCCTATATTGGTTCCTCACCAATCGCCGCACAGGAACCTAAACCCTGTATTTCCTTAGAGCATGGCCCTGGATAGGGAAGGGCGATGAGCACTAGTCAGTCCCAACTAACAACTAAGGACAACAAGAGAGACAAACACAGGGGAAAGTAACTTAGCTTGAGCCGACTTCAGAGAGATTACACCAAACGTCCTCCTAGCACCAGAGAGGAAGAAATCAGACGTCACTAGCTCCAAGCCTTCACAAGGGAACATGTGAATATCACTGGCACCTTCCTGTAGCAAATAGAAAGTATTTAAACACCCAGGTCTGGGTGTCAATTAGCAGGAGGGAGGTAGCCGCTGGGTCCTAGAGGGAGACAGATCTAAGAAGGTATCTCTAATGCCAAACGAAGAGATCTTCTGCAACCAAATGCAGGGCGACTGTCTGTCATATCTGACACACCCGTGACAGGTGGCTTTAGTTTATACTGGGAAAACCTGTTGACAGGTTCCTTTTAACTACATAGTCCCATGTTTTTGTTCATGGACATTGTTTCAGAATTAAATGCTATTCCTACACCTTTTTAAGCAGAATTTAAAAGTGTAACCGTACCTTTTTTTCCTAAAACCTGGCCCAGCATTAAGTGAAAAATAAATAATATTTAGATTTGAGAGACCTTAGTGGTTGCATTAATTCATTATTTCTGCCAATTATTTCTATTGCATTATTTCTGTGCCATATTGTGTATAAATATGTGACTCTTGAGATTTTGGGTTATACTAGACTGATGAAGAGGCCTGAATAGTCTCGAAAGCTTGCAACCTGTTACCATCTTTTCAGTTAGCCATTAAAAGGTATCAACCACTGAGGACTCTCAAATCGAAATATTTTTCTATGTACTGGCTAACACGGTACAAAAAAATAAATAAATAAATTATATATTTTTTTTTTCCCTGTGAATAAATAATATACTCATTTACCTTCTCTGCAGTGCAGAACTGTCTAGGTCTGCCAACTTTCTATGAGCTTCTTCAACCAATGGGGACAGGCACTTGACTACTGTAGGTAATGGCTGCAGTAGTTGACTTCAGTGGTCATATGCCTGTCCCCACCTGATGAAAAGATTTGCTGGTGATCAAATATATTTTTTTATTACTCTACCATTATACCATGCCATATCAGATTTAGGGGAAAAATAGTCAGTTAACCCATTGATCTTTGTTTGATCGAATGCAGCCAAAAAAGGTTTTGTGTTTTTTTTTGTAATCCATCTTGTTGCTGAAGCTTTCTGAAGTTATAATAACTTTTTTTACAGTGTGTGTACAAAGCTATAATGATATCAATTCTTATCAATTTGTGCGTATAATTGAGAGAATCTGCATATAAAACCGCCAAGCACAAGAGTTGGAATGTGGATACTTTGCCCGGCCCCGAGGCTGCTCTACTTTTGAGAGAACATATTGAATTTAGATCTGGAGAAGCGGGAGCTCAGCTGCTTTGGACAACTGGTATTGGTTGTGTTTTGATGCCGATGCTGTAGGCTCTACTTCCAGATGGAGATAGATTTCTGATTTGCAAGACAACCCGGTATAAGCATATAAATGCCGAATTCTCAAATCATTGCCTGAGTGGGAATGCTGCAAAAGGAAAAAAAAACAGAAATCGAACATTAACACATCTCTGTATAAAGGTTTCCCATCCCACAAATTGCTGTTGATCATACCACAACAACAGAGAAGCCAGATATGTAAATCACAACCAATACTATAAGTCATGTTTTCTTATTACAGTGCTAGTTCCTATTTTCTTGCCCCATTTTAATATGTAGATTAGCAAATAATGTTATCTGGATGATAACAATGTGATATTAAACCTTTATGTGATTCATTTTAGGATCGTTCAGAGTCGGAGCCGGTCATCAGAGGTAACCGAGAGAATCTTTCCATAGAATATAATGGCCTGCAAGACAAGATGAAAGGTATTGTGATTTTTTTTTTTTTGGTGGGGGGGGTGAAAGAATAGGGCATTGCGCTAATGTCATTAAACCTAAATATTGGCTACATTATGTACATTTTACCGTCTGTATTGTTTTTTATTCTTCTGAAACTTTCTTTTAAAAAGTATTCTGTCTTGGTGAGATAATACTGTTGTCATTTGATTACTTTTCTCAGCTTCTTGTATAAATATGTATACAGTGATTAAAAGGATTGAAGAATTGTTTAGGGTCAAACAATTTTTTTTTTTTTACAAATGTCAGAATTTATTTCCATCACTAAAATAATGAAAAAAAACACAGGACAAGTTTGGTATCGGCATAATCATACTGACCTATAGAATCATGTTGCCAAGTCATTTTACTACATAATGAACAATGTAAATACAAAATCCAAAAAACAATGGCAGAATTTTGTTGTTGTTTTTTTTTTTTTTCCCAGAATTTCACAATTTTTCTCCCTTTTTCCAGTACCAGTATACATCCAGTATAGTAAAACGAATGGTGTCATTCAAAACTAAAACTCATCCCACCAAAAATCAAGCCCTCATATGGCTATGTTGACTGAAAATAAAAAAGTTATGGCTCTTTGAACAAGGGGAAGAAAAGATGGAAGCACAAAAATGGAAAATCATCCAGTTGGGAAGGGGTTAAAGTGAATGTGTTGGTGATGTGATATCAGACCTTCATAGTAAATACTGTAATTTTCTATGCCATGAAAATGCATTGTTCTGGTTTTGTGCTTTTCCTCTTGGAAGAGTACATAAATTGACACCTGTTTATTATCATTCCCCTTTTATTAGGGTGTGTTCTTACACAATGCAGAGTTATCAGAAATGTTGCATTATTATGTCATAGGAAAAACAGACATACCAGAAGAGCCCATACACACAGGATAGGTGTTTGTACGTGTAGTATAGATGCCCGTACACGCAGGATAGATGCCCATACACGTAGGATAGATGCCCGTACACGTAGGACAGGTGCCCGTACACGTAGGATAGGTGCCCGTACACGTAGGATAGATGCCCGTACACGTAGGATAGATGCCCGTACACGTAGGATAGATGCCCGTACACGTAGGATAGATGCCCGTACACACAGGATAGATGCCTGTACATGTAGGTTAGATGCCTGTTCACACAGAATAGATGGCCGTACACCCAGGATAGATGCCTGTACACGCTGGAGAGATGCCCATACACGTAGGATAGATGCCCGTACACGTAGGATAGATGCCCGTACACACAGGATAGATGCCTGTACATGTAGGTTAGATGCCTGTTCACACAGAATAGATGGCCGTACACCCAGGATAGATGCCTGTACACGCTGGAGAGATGCCCATACACGTAGGATAGATGCCCGTACATGTAGGCTAGATGCCTGTACACGCAGGATAGATGCCCTTTCATGTAGGATAGATGCCCGTACCCGTAGGATAGATGCCTGTACACTTAAGCTAGATGCCTGTACACGTAGGCTAGATGCCCGTACACGCAGGAGAGATGCCCTTTCATGTAGGGTAGATGCCCGTTCATGTAGGATATATGCCCATACATGTAGGATAGCAGTAGGCTGAAGTGAATACTCATACATTCGACAGTGATCTCTCCCAACTCCCATTAAACGAGGATGCAGGCTCAGACTGGCCCATGGGGAACAGGAGAAATTCGCTGGTGGGCACCTGCAGGTATAGAAGTGGACACCCCAACATTCCTCAAGAACAGTTGTTGGCACAATACACTTGATTCGCTAAGTACAGACAGCTTTCATTTATTTACCAAATGAATTAATTTATTATATTGAAGCAGAGGTAAATTTGTGAATGTGGGTAATATAGTATATTACAGTAATATAGCACGTAGCTGAACAGAGGACCTCTGGAGTCAATGTTACTGCTGGGTTTTTGGTACCCCAGTCTGACACTACTTGGATTTTCAGGGGGTTTGATATCAGCATTTCAGCCTACTTTAATCTAATGTGGATTTGAATGGTTGGACAGATCGTTATAGAGCTTGTGTGTTGTCCCTGTATTTTCATAGCTATTCAGTTTACTATCACACTTCATGCTGATAGGTTTATTGGTATCCTGTGCGTGTAGCTGTCAGCCTGATATGTGGAATAAAAGAAGTGCCATAGCCTAGACATGGAATGACTTTATTGATTACAATCTGCATACAGCACTGCAGAATATGTTGGTGCTATAGAACCAATAAAAAACAATATATTTATATTTTGGATTTTTTTTTTGTATTGAATTTGAGTTTTTAAAACTGTTTCTTTTACTGCCACACATGGAAAATAATATATGTGTCAGCACTTTGTCTTTTAGACCTGTTTAAAGGAAACCTGTCACCATGAAAATGCAGTATAATCTGCAGGCATCATGTTATAACGCAGGGGGAGCTCAGCAGATTGATGTATAGTGTTGTGAGAAAAGACTAGGTATAACCTGTATCTTCATCATTTAATCCTCTGCTCTTTCTGGCATTTTTGGTCCAGTGGGCGGGGCTATCTTGATATAAGTGTGCATACAGAAATAGCTGTCAGTCACTGATAGGACCGCCCACTGGACCGGAAAGCCTAGGAAGAGCAGAGGTATAAATGATGAAATCACAGGTTATGCTGAGTCTTTTCTCACAAAATCACATATCATTCTGCTCATCCCCTTCTTCTCTATAACATGGGGCCCGCAGATCCCATTGCATTTTCTTGGTGACAGGTTAGTTTTAAGAGAACAGATGATCTAAGGGCCCTTTCACACAGATTTCTCCACTTTGCTCAGTGACCCCATCTGGGCTTACGTCTGAGCCCCCCGCAAAAAGGGATTCGGGCATATGTACAGACAGGGCCATTGACTATAATGGTGCAGACGGAGTCACCGTGTTTTCTGTCGAGCATCATTTTCGTCCATATACAAATATTGGAAGCGGACAGGAGGACAGTCTACTGTGTTTTGCTGTCTGCGTTCAATAGGGGTATATGGTTGAAAATGATGCATGGCAGAGAACACGGTGACTCAGTCGGCATCATTATAGTCAATGGCCCTGTAGGCACAGCCTCCCGAACCTTGGTTTGTGGGGGGCTCGGACACAAGCCCCGATGGGGCCACCAAACATAGGTCAAAACACTGTGTGGAAGGGCCCTTATACAAAGTCATACAAATTTCTTTTACGGTTTGTATTAACCAGATATAAAATTTCTTACAATTTTAAATAACAACTAAATGTATTGATGGAGCTACTAGCATAGCATTGTTCGTGACGCGCCCCTGGGCCTGCTGCGTCGCGCGGCATCGCGCGCACGGGGGAGCTTACCCGGAGTCGGGTCAGATGGGGGTAGTAGTCTCGTGGCGGTGACCCGGTCCGTGCCCAGGGAGTCAAACTGAGCGGCAGTCTTTAGCAGTAGATGTTAGAATGTTCGACTACGCCACCCGTTGAATGCGGCTATGAAGCCGCCGCTGCAGGGCAGACCGCTGAGGCCGGTGGTAAGGTTGTGCAGCGTAGCTGGTAGAACCCCCAACGGGAGGGGTATGGCCTCAGGGCAGCAGATGTAGATGATGGTGATAGCGATGATGCAGCAAGAAAGCTCAGAGACTTGTGATGCAGTTTCAGGGTTTTTACTCACAGGTGTTGCTCCGGTCACTCCGGCCTTGAGTGACCACCCGAGTCGTGCTGCGTCCACCAGGTGTGGGACTCGGCCAACCCCCAGGCAGTTCCAGAGCGTGGTCCTGAGCTCCCCTCTCTTCCTTCCTACTGGCCGTCCCCACCAGGGACCCACCTTTGTCCGGCTCCCTCGGGCCTCTTGGTGGTAAAACCTTCTCTGGCTTTCCTGACCCTATTCGTGGTATGCCTTCCTGGTGAGTGTGGTGAGGGTCGTGCCAAAGCTTGACCACGACCTCCGGTTCCTGGTTAAGGATATGTTGCCTCTGCCATCTTGGGATCCGGTACCCTTTTCTGCCAACCCTTCACCCGTCCACTTGTGGGATCTCAGGGTTCCCTCTTGTCCTGCGTCTCTGGGCCTTTCTTCCTCCTCCTCTCCACTACAGGCCTGGCCCTGGAGCTGGGCCCAGCCGGAGCCACAGCTCCCTGTCAGCTCTCTCTCTGAACAGACCTGGACTCTCTCCCTGTCCTAAGATGGTGCCCACCTTATATACTCCCTCTATGTGTGAGCCCAGGTGACTAGCACCCAATGGGCTCCTACTTCTATGCCCAGAGTCCCTCCCCTATCTGCCCCTACACTACTGGGATGTTCCTCCCCCCCTCCCACTCCAGCCAGGGACAGACACTGTCGTACCTGCACATCTACCTAGTGGGAGTACCGTTGTTCTGTCCCCCGGAAATGGGATGAGTGTAGTGCATGCAGCTTACTGAGCTCAGTCCCACACTCCATCCTTACCCGGGAGTGGAATACCACACCTCTGGTTTGAGGTGCAATACCCCTGTAGCAGCCGAGTCCTCGGGGTGCTACATTAGCATAATAATACAATGAATAACCTTAAGTGAAGCATTTCTTCATGTTACATTCTTTACATTTTTCCCTCAAATTATTATAGACAAGTTTAACAATCATCTAGTTAACCCACAGCGAATGCCCTCGGGTGGAAAGACAGTAGTTGGCAAGAGCGGACTCAGACTTTGCTTTTACTCAGAGCCCCTTACAGTTATGTGCGACTGCAGATTAAATACACTAACGTGCAGGATGAAAAAGTCACTTTTTGGGAAAAATAACATTATTGCAGCTGTTTGCAAATCCTTTTCCAGCCTGAGGTCTCCAACAAAATAATATATATAAATCTTTTGGCATTTGCACTAGTATGCTACATGTTAAACGGCCCAAACAAATTCTCTGCACGAATATCTCTGTATTTTTAGCTACCTCCTAAAATAGTAATAATAATGTAAAATCCTACTACTGACATTCTGTATTAGGACCTGTTTCGTTGACAATATCCTTGCTTTTCATATATTAGTCCAGGAGCTGTGTCCTAGCAGTGTATGTATTGTAAAAGTATTATCTGCAGCCATGGGTAAGAAATCCTAGTGTGGCTACACAGAAATTGCAGCAATTATTAACATAAAAGGGAATCTGTCAGAAAGATTTCACCCCCCATACTATTTTTGTGCCCATGTAGCTCTTTCAAATACAACTCCAACAATACCTTTACATGGCCAGCCCGCTCCTCCATTACTGAGACATCAGCATTTGAATTCATATGTAAATAAGGCTGCAGAACTATTTGAAGCCTCTGTCACTCCGGCTAACGTTGCCTTCTCCTGCTTGACTGATCGCTCCTTTCTCAGAAGTCACCCAGAACCCAGTGTGTCAGTCAAGCAGGAGGTGGTGCTGGGCATGGAGTAGAGCTGGAGTGACTGAGGCTTCAGATCTACCAATAGCTCTTTAGCCTAATTTGCATATCAGTTCAAACGCTGATTTCTCAGTAAAGGAGAAACAGACTGGCCATGTAAAGATAAAGCTGAACTTGTCTTAGAAAGAGTTACATGTGCATATAAATAGTTTGTAGGATGAAATTCTGCTGACAGATTCCCTTTAATAACTATCTGGTATGTTTGCTGTATCATGCGCTTTATATATTTTTTAAAGATGTATGCTCACTTTCAGTGAATGAAACATTGTTTATGTCCAGATGCAGAAAACATGTTGTGCCATTATTATGTCCTTACCACAATTTTTCAGAAATAACTAGGGAAGACAGCTCATACAGCTTGGATGAATGGCATGTTTTCAGAATGTTATCCAGATCTTTATTACCTGGATGTAAATATTAATATTTCCTAACAGCAAGCAGAGATCTTTAGAAATTGTTAAAGGGAACCTTTCACTGGGTTTTTGCCATATAAAGTACGGCCACCTCTATTAGGGCCTTTTTTTGACTGCCGATCAGCTGCTTGTTATTGTATTGTCAGTCATTCTGATAGCATGTTTTCACAGACAGAATGAACGCTCTGCCATAGATCATTCGGTGTACGTAGGCTTCCATTGTTATCGGCGGCACAAGCCCTGTTTACACAGGAAATTGTGCTACCGAGAACGATGATATATTCTGTAGTACAAAATAATTTATATGTGACTTCTTTTGTGCCTATTTTAATGTTATACTAAGTTTATGAGATATATTTCATCTAAATCTGTTACCATTCTTATGTTGCCCTCTCTAAAGTCAGCATGAAAAAGTGTAGTAAACCTAGTGACATAGGAGTGCTGAGAACCAGGAGTCTGGTGTGTACCTTAGCTGACAGCTCCATGCCCATCCCCAATAATTGATAACGTTCTACCTTTGCACAGTATAGGTGAAAGCTTATAATTTGTGCGGCTGAAGCAACTGCTCATGAATATGCTCCTAGTTAAAAGTCTTGGCTTCAATGCTACAACTAATAAACTGCAAGTTTCCTCCAAAACTGCACCATAATGCCATAAACTGACGCTGCTGAAATCAGCTGTCCCTACTCCATGCTAACCTAAGGTAGGGCCGCACCAGGAGAAATAAATGAGAAGCCCTGACCTAGATCATGAGACGTGACCCTAGATATCCATAAGTAACTCAAGCTGCTGCAGATACTTCCTATCACTATGAGATGCTACCGGGAGCGACATTAATATCATTTGTAGGAATAAATCCTCTATCTGTTAGATATCACTACAAGAGACATCAGCGTGGCAGGCAGCTGAAGTCATCATGTTCTGTAGGTAAAGATGATGTGATCCAGCCTTGATTGCGCATAATGAAGCCTGATCATCTCTGAGCTGTTACACCATATTTTAGGAAGTAGAAGACCAGATCATCTCCACTTGTTAAATATCACTATTGCTTTTGTGGCTTGTTCAGTAGGTTGACCATTGTTCTAGGGGGTTGCAGAAATGGTGATTACCCCCAGTATGGCTCCATTTATCAGAACACCTTACTTTCTGCATTCTCTATAGCAAACAGCTCCAGACCGTGTCCAACAAACTTCACTCTGTGTTCACCCATAAAACTGCTACCTGAGCTCCTTTCGTTTCATAAATCTTCCATCTGCTGTCAATTTCCTGCCAATAGGTGTTAGAAATAGATATTTATTCCACTGATATGTATTGTGTTAAGCAAATATAGTGTTCAGCTCTATGCCTTAGGATATGGAACCCGTACTGCACACTGATTCATGAATATATAGGACTTTTTCCTTAATTTAGTTTTTGTGAAGCAAATTGTGTGCATTACTGCAACATACAGAATAGTATTTTCTTCTTCCTGCACTGTATTAATTGTGAGTAATATGACATATGGTATTCGGAGGGTACGCAGTTCTGTATTGTCCGTGACCTTTTGGCCACTTAGGTCCATCATTGAAAGTTGCTCCTTTGTTACTCTTACACTTCCTTTGCTCTTTGTCAACCAGTTATGGAAGGTACCGCATGGACAGATCCTGTCTATAAAATCCGCTATAAAATTTCAGCTTTTTGATAGCGCTATATGCCTGAGCATCTGTCACTAAAAAGTAATCCTACGTATGCAGTGGTGGTTTGTAATACTACCCTGTAGTCCTTTATTCTGTGATTAAACACACTCGCTGCCTCACTACAGCAGGGACATATGGATCCTTGCATCGTGACTGGTTAGAGAACCGCAGAGCAATTATCTGCCTCGTGTAACATTTATTTCAAGCTTGCCTTAGGTAAACCTCATGAGCGTAATTTGCTGTCTAGATGTGTATAACAAGAAGCCTTGTGACAGATTCAAAGATTTCCTGCCCTTGTGTTGTTGTTACATTTCTAGACCAATTTCTAATCTGGATATTTACATAATGTTTTTCATTTTTGGGAAAAAAAAAATCTGTAACTCAGCACAAAAGGTATTTACATGCTCATTTCCACTCAAGGAGATTAATCCTCATTCTGAGATAGTGGACAAAGTCATCCAGATTTTTGCTTTTTGGTTCTGTTTAGGCATCCACACCCTTGAATTGTTGCATACCTAATATATTGAGTATGCTTTTTTTGAGGTGAAACTACATGAATGTAGGTTATTCCTAGACTCCTTAGACTTTTTACTGAGCTTGACTTCTGTATGGAAAATGTAAAGCACTTGGCTGAACGCTTATTTTTCTTGATTTAAGCATTTGGAGATGGGTCTTATCACCCAGACCACCAATGATCAAAGCTTCTGACTTGTCTTTACATCATGCCAAAAGTTTTCTGAAAGGGCAGTTTCAGCTAAAAAGACTAAAATACGACTGCCCATACTATTACACATTGCCTATCCATTCACCAAGAAAGGTGATGCTGCAAGTTCTTTACACAGATGACCCCACCTACCTGACAATGACTTTTTCTGCAATTGACTTATTTGATGGTGACTTTTGTCTTTTTACACCAGCAGACTCACTATCAACATTGCTTTTTCATTAATATTTACCTAGCAGTTTTGTTTTGTTCCCTGGGTAATTGGGCATATGAAATATCTAGACATTTATATTTTCTTTCATGTAACGCTTTCGTGTGTGTTTTTTACATACCTTACCAATGGGGCAACTATCAAAGCCCAAGTACTGAGCATGAAGTATCTGAACACAGATAGTGGAAGTTCTCTCTAATTTTTTAAGGAAAGTACTTTTAAAAATGTTTCCCTTCTTCATTGATGTTTCATTGAAGTATTTCAGACCGTGCACTTTATCCTAAGTGCTTGTATGGCTCCATGTCAGTGAGACTGCCTTCTTTGTAATGTCTAGGTTAATGTAATGGGAATCCTTTTGTTGAGTGTCTCAGGGCTACACTGTCAGGATTTGTACGATTTGGAAGAATGATTCTTTTTCATGTACCAATTTTATGTCTGACCCTGTCAGTACACTTTGATATGTTTCTTGCTCCAAGTCCTTTATGTATTACTTGTGTTTCTCTTCCTCTCCAGAAGCCAACAATGGACCTTTTTTATTTCAAAGTTACTAGATGTGTTGCCTGTTCCTGTAGGTTTTTCCATTTTAGTTTTGTGGGTTGGTATTTGTTTTATTTCCATATACTTTTATATACAATTGCTGAAACTCACAGCGAAGCTGATATGGTCTCTAAGTACATGCAATGCAATGGTTGTGTTTTTCCTTGGTGTGTCATCATCTGAAATTTTTTGTGTGAAGTTTGTATAGAATATAAATGGATGATGTAGGTGATGCACATGGTTACATGTTATACACATAAAAATGACACTTATACAAAATACATAACAAAAAAGCAAGATTTTCTCTTTATTGCTCTTTTTGAGATATAGTTGATTTTTCATCTTAAGGCTTTAGCCATATAAATAATTTTATTTAGTAAAGTTATTGGGAAATTAATTACTTATTGTCAGCAATGATAAACCGATTATTCACTGGTTCTGGGCTTCCTTTTAGATACATTTATCTAAATAGACGTTATGGTGCAATTCTGGATGTGTAGGTTTAGAGCATGTCTCTGGCTATAGATTCTAGGTTTTTAGTATATAGGTCCACATATGTTTCATTGCATGCATTTACTAATTTGTTCTACTCTATACATTTATATATAAAAAATTGTAGCACAATATTCCTAGAAATAAATATGTTAATAACCAAGACAGTCAGTTCCATTGCCATGTAGTCTATGATAAAGTCTACTGCCAAGTAGTCGTATGTTAGGAGTAATTGATCAATTGCATTATTAACATGGGTGAAAAATGAAACCTGTCCATCAAGTTCAACTGAGGGATGGGAAATGAATGATATAGGGATATTGGTTCAACCATACTAATGAGCCACTCGGGCAGCACGTTGCCTCAGTGGTTAGAAGTGTTGCTTTGTGATCCTGGGTTCAAATCCTACCAAGGACAACATCTACAAGATGTTTGTATGTTCTCCCTGTGTTTGCATGGGTTTCCTCCCACAGTTCAAAAACATACTTATAGGGAAATTAGATTGTGAGCCCCAGTGGGACAGTGATGATGTCTGTAAAGCACAATTAAATTAGTGGCGCTATGTAGCACAGCAATGACTTAGCTGAGTTTCCTAAGAACTTCTGGATGTAGCCCATCTGGGCACCTGGACTTGTTCACATTGATTTGACTTAACTAAGTCTGGACCATATCTATGTTTAGCCAACTGAGTATAATTGTTGACATTCTGAGAGCACTAGGATCGGCTATATAAAATTATTTTGCAACAACTTGAAGAATTTTCTCCCCTTTGCAGTTGAAGCAGAACTAAGACTACAGTCAATATCTGTGTAATTGAAATCTCCTAAAAACACTACTGTACTAGCCTGTGCAGCTAATTATGAAGGCAACTTTCTAAGTCATGGGAGCTGTTGGTGGAGTCTATAGATTACACCAAAAATTACTTTTTCAGTCTTTACCTCTCTTTGTAAATCTACCTACAAGGTTTCAACTCCCAACTTGCTTTCATGTTAGTACGAAATTACAGACATATTCTTCCTTTCTTACTTTTCTAGTCTTACTAAAAGACTGTAAAACCAGGAGGACTTACAGATCAGTCATCTGAAGAGTTCTTCCTGTATCAATACCTCAAGCTTTCCCATTTTGCCTGCTAGATTCCTGGCATTTGTAAACAAACACTTTAGGGACTCGATTTATCAAGGTGTTTTCACCAGAATTATAGCATAAAACACGGTGAAATGTCGCAAACTTTTTGTGCAATATGAAGTTGTACATAAATTTTGTTCGTTTGTGAGGTTTAGAATTTTACACCTCTCTTGGCCAACTCCTCCAACATTTAGAAAAGTGAGCAAGCGGGTGTCAATGTGCTGGGGAAAAAAAGAATGTCCACCTTTCCATCACAGCATATTAGATCAGCTTTCTTAATGTGAGAAATGTAATGACAAACTGTCTACGCTTCTTACTGGTTCCCCTCATGCAGGGCAAGAAGAACACACCCCAATTTAAAGATCTCTGATAATGCCCCCTTGGACTTAGCATAAATTATATACTAAGCTTTACCAGCTAATATCTCAGTAATAGAGAGGATAAATTAAAAAAAAAATAAAAGCTATATTTGATTCAGCTTGGTCGCCACTATTCCTCAAACAGGTGAAAGGTCCTCTTTAAATACTCTGCCACACTGGGTAGAATTCTCTCCCCATCAAAGCACACTTCCATCTGTTCAAGTGTAATTTATCTGCAGAATATACATTGTACCTCAATAAAAAGTCCATCCAGTGCTCTTTTTGCCTTCGTTGAATGTGAATAATGTGAGACGACAATCGTTTGAATGTTGTGCTTAAGCATGGTTTGTTGTAGCCCCCTGAAACATAAAAGTCTATAGGACTGTCTTTTATTTATGCACACCACCGATTTTGACAATCACAATATGATATGTAATCTTGTAAGGTTCCACAGAACTTGGCCTTGATTTTCAGTTTAATCTGCAGCTAATAATTCATGCCAGTAAAAAAGATGACCACTCAGTTTCTGTATTTGTTCTTTACTGAAAAATTGTTTCATTAGTGGATAACTTTAAAACGCTGAAAACAGGGAAGCATGGTGGTGCACGCATCATGATATGGGCATGTTTCTCTTACCATGGTGCCGGACCTATTTACCGCATACCAGGGATCATGGACTAGTTTGCATATATTAAAATACTTGAAGAAGTCATGTTGCCTTACGCTGAAGAGGATATGCCCTTGAAATGGGTGTTTCAACAAGACAGCGACCCTAAACACACTAGTAAACATGCAAAATCTTGGTTCCGCTGCTATTGTTTTAGAACAACCCAATGTTCATTTTTTGTTATTTTCTGTAAAGTAGTTAAAATTATATACATTTCTCTTTGTGTTTGGAATTAGAAAACAATGTGCAATGTTCCCAGTGCATGGAAATAAAAGCTAGTATAAAGATTTTGTGCTTAGCTCATGTATTTGAACACACTGCTATTATTTTGAACACTACTGTATAAAAAAACCCCTTTATTACCTGCGTCCCAGAGGGGCTAGACCACGTCTTTTTGCTCTGTGTCTGTATATATGGCAGGAGTTCTCTTCAACTCTATCTACAGTAGGATATAAAGTTAGCTAAGCCCCAAACCTCATTTCCCAACCAAAAATTAAAGATACCATCAAGAATTTAAAATACTGTTTGATTCAGGATCAGGGACAAAATCCTGCAAACTAACAAGTATGGGCAAGATTTTCTCCCGTTTACTTTTATCATTCATTTCTAGGTTGGGTTTATTTATAGAGTCACTTCTTCATACAAAATGCTACAAAAATCTCTGGAGGCTGAGTTATCTTCCAGGCAGTGTCCTCCCTAGAGCCTGGAAGAAGTCATTAACCCCTTTCCGACATGTGCCGTACATGTACAGCACATGTCATGTCTCTCTCTTTGGCGCAAGCTCCGACGATGAGCCCGCACCTGTCAGGGGACATGACAGCTGATCTGTACAGCTGTCATGTGCCCCTAACAGCCGCGGGTAGAATCATGATCCACCCCATAGCTGTTAACATGGTAAGTGCCGCTGTCAATCTCTGACAGCGGCATTTAACATGGCCGTGGTGAAAGGACGTCATAAGTCCCACCCATCGGTGTATGTGTCACGTGACCGTGGGTTGCAATGACAACCCGGGGTCTGCAGGAGACCCCTGCGGTTGTCAATGCCGGGATGCTATGAGCGCTGCCCAGCAGTCGGCGCTCATAGCCAGTGAGCATATCTGCTACACACAGGCAATCAGATAATCGCAGCTTCTAGTCTCCCATAGAGATTATTGAAACATGTGTAAAGTAAAAAAAAATGTTTTTAAAAATATTAAAAAACTAAAAAAATATAAAAGTTTAAATCACCCCCCCTTTCGCCCCATTCAAGACAAAACAATTAAAAAAATCAAATATACACATATTTGGTATCTCCACGTTCAGAATCGCCTCATCTACCAATATATAAAAATAATTAATTGGATCGGTAAGCAGAAAAAAATCAAAACGCCAGAATAAATTTTTTGGGGTCACTGCAATATTGCAATAAAATACAATAACAAGCGATCAAAGATTGCATCTACCCCAAAATGGTATCTATTAAAAGAACCTATACATGTTTGGTATCTACAAACTCGTAATGACCTGGAGAATCATAATGACAGGTCAGTTTTACCATATATGTAATAAAAAAAAAAACCTGTGGAATTGCACTTCTTTGCAATTTCACAACACTTGGAATTTTTTTTATCGTCTTCCTGTACACGATATGGTAATACCAATGGTGTTGTTCAAAAGTACAACTTGTCCCGCAAAAAATAATCCCTCACATGGCCATATTGACCAAAAAATAAAAAAGTTATGGCTCTGGGAAGAAGGGGAGCAAAAAACAAAAGTGCAAAAATGGAAAATGGCCCAGGGGATAAGAGGTTAACATAAAAGAAAAGCGTGGCTTTCTCTGGAATAAGACATCAGATTGCAGATATCAAGGTGTCATTTTATTCAGCTTTCTATGACCTACATGCCCATATAGACGGATTAGGAAAGTTGATCCCTACGGACAGATTCCTTTAAATAGTCCTGGATAACCCCTTTAATAAGAATGACATTGTCTCAGGATGTGAACTACACTAATTTCATTACAAAAATAATGAATTTGAAGTAGGCTTCAACCTAACTTTTGAAATGATAAGTTAATACTAACTTTTAGTCTTGTCATTTGTGTACTCTCTTCACGTCTTTCACTATAACTGGACTCGCTCCAATCCCTAAACAATTCCATTACTTACAAATGGGAATGAAATGTATTGAAAATGGTTGTTTTGATTCTGAAGCCATGAAAAATGTTGACCCCACGCACTTATAATGCTTTTAAATTCTCCTTTGGCGCTGTATATCTCTGCATCTTCGAGCATCAATCTCTGTGTTAAGTTGTGGACTCGAATGAAAGTTATTTTGCTTTTTGTACCTTTTGAATCTGCATTTATCAATTTGCTTTGGTGTATGGTTTATCAGCTTATCTTTTCACTTTCCAGCATATCATCTTTCCCGAGCTGCTTGTAGTGACAAGCCTACTGATTTAAATTGTGTTCAATTTACACGCATTGCAGTGTGCTCTGGATAAATCAAACCGAACATTCCGCCTCTGAAAGCGTTTTAAATTCTGTTTGTTGTTTCTTACGGAAGAATTACATGCTTTAAGAACACTGCATTTCCAATGACCATTTTTCAAATATCCTATGGGTATTCTTAAAGGAAGAATTCACCATATGATCAAACAATATAAAGCCAAACCCCATCTGTGCCATGTTTGCTTGCGGAGATGCCACTGAAGGGGGAAAGGAAAGCAATAAGCAGTTAAGATTAACAGAAACATATGTCACAATAGACAAGAAATGTGTAAGAGTAGCTGAGACAAATGTTCATACAGTTTCTGAAAATGAAATTTACAGTATGTAATCCTGCTTCTGAAATTCACAGTACAGACGCCTTTGACATTATCTGACTTTTCATTGGAGCACAGAGATGATTCTCATTTTTGTCTTCTGAGTTTAAAAAAAATTATAGTGATCTACAAAATCTATTTTGTAAAACCTCCACTTGTGTTGAAGATTTATTGGAGGACTGAAAGACAGCAGAGCTTTCATGTAGAGACACTTATTTCATCTCAATAACACTACTTTCTCTAAATATTTTCAATATTAACAGGTCCTGCCAATTTTGATGATAGATTTTTGGAGAAAGACATTCATCCCTCTTTAAGACCTAATTCAAAAGAAACTATTAGAATGGAGTACTCCAACTTCAGGTATGTTTGCCAAAGTATTTAATAGATACAGATAATCTCACACATTCACCTTCATGAAATCTGTCATAAAAATGCTGCCTCAAACTGTCTACATTCATGTGTCTCATGTAGTATATATAAAGAAAGATATAGTTAATTCATTTTGAATAATAACCCCTTTAAAGCTATGTTCACATCATGTTTGAGCCTCCTGTCAGGGGCTTACGTTTTAAACCCTGGAGAACAGGATTCGGACGTTAGTGCACACGGGGCCATTGACTTAATGATGCAGAAGGAATCACATTTTGGTGGATTTTGGCAGTATCCACCTATTTGAGGCACGAAGACGTGGTCAACTGCATCTGTGTGCCTAACTCAAATAGTCGGATACTGCCAAAAATGATCCCTATACTGTGTATGTCAGACATGATAGCAAGTAGTCTCCTCCCTCCAGCTCAGAATCAGTTTTAAATTAGAGATAGAGCCCTGCAGAGGGAAAATGGGTGAAAATGCTGAATAGAAGACATATAATGGCCAGAGACAGTGTTATTCCTCATGTACACACATGACAACGTATACTGAAAGGTTACTTGCAAGTCTGGTTACCGTTTAAAGCTTAAATATGCAAATTATCTCTTCAGAGAGGAAGCGGACTAGAACTCCAGTGCCACCTATTTATTCTAAGTCATGTGGCAAGGCTCATTAAAAAGTCAATATTGACTGAGGATTGCTACTTCCAGTAGGTGGCGCTAGAGTTCAAGTCCTCTTCCTCTCTGAAGAGACAGGCATGCAGGGCGTTTCAGCCTCCTCATACTGGTGAGCCAGACCTGGCATGTCACTCTCCATAAGGAGAAAACTCTTAGATCCCCGTTTAAAACTTCTCATTTTTTTATATTTCAGAATAGATTTATAGTACCTATAGTATTTTTTTCTTATGCAAATGGTCATTTCAGAAAAGAGGAAGACTTAGCCCACGTGCACACGTTGAGTATTTGATGAGTTTTTTACATCACTCCATTTGCAGACGCTTGTTTCAGAGGGTTGCTCCTCATCAGTGCAAAGCAGGAGATCTGATTCAGCTAGGTTTTTTTGTCTTGAGATTTACTGACGTGTAAATGACTTTAAATAATTCCTGGTAAATCAGACCTCTTTAAATAATCCTGGATAACTTATTGTGTGCTGATTGCTGCCATAACTGTTCCTGATTGATCACTTTCCCTATAGCAGCCATTATAGGGAAAATGTAGTTTCAACATGCGATTAGATGAATGACTGTCCTTGTAATACATGTATGAGGCAGATACTGCAGAAGAAGAGTCATGGGTTCTGCTCTGGCTTATAGAAGGGTCCGAAACAACACCTCTACTCTTTGCTACAGGGGTATTGCACCTCAAACCAGAGGTGTTATATTCCACTCCCGGGTAAGGATGGAGTGTGGACTAGGGCTCGTTAGGCTGCATGCACCACACACACCCCATTTCCGAGGGACAGCTCAACGGTGCTCCCACAGAAGTGCAGGCACGACAGCTTCTGTCCCTGGCTGGAGTAGGGAGGGGGAGGAAAACCCAGTGGTGTAGGAGCAGATAGGGGTGAGTCTCTGGGCATAGGTAGGAGCCCATTGGTTGCTAGTCACCTGGGCTCGGGTGTTAGAGGGAGGTATATAAGGTGGGCACCATCTTAGGACAAGAGTCCAGTCTGTCCTGTCAGGAGGAGAAGTGACAGGAAGCAGAGCTGCTGCATGGGCTCTGCTCCACGGGCAGGCCTTGTCAGGAGGCCGGGGCCTGAGAGAGAGAGAGGAGAAGGAACAGCAAAGGAAGTAAGAAAGGAAAGAAGGAACAGGAACACAGAGAAAGGCCCAGAGACACGAAGGTAGAAGGAACCCCAAAGGCCCAGGAGATTGCGGGTGAAGGGTTGGCAGAGCAGGGTACCGGAACCCAAATTGGTGGAGGCAACAGATTCCTCAGCCAAGGACCGGAGGTTGTGACCACATCTTGGTGCGACCCCTCACTACATCCACCAGGAAAGCATAACACATAGGGTCAGGGAAACCGGAGAGAGGTTTCGCCAACAGAAGGCCCGAGGAAGCTGGACAAAGGTGGGTCACTGGTGGGGACGACCAGAGAAAGGTAGAGAAGGGAGCCCTGTGCCACGCTCTGGAATTGCCTGGGAGTTGGTCGAGCCCCTTGCCTGGTGGACGCAGCACGGCTTGGGCAGTCATCGCCTGCAGGATTGACACGAATAACAACTGTGAGTAAAGCATTGGAAACTGCAACCTCACGTCTCTGTGTTTCATCGCCGCACCAGCACCATCAGTACGAGGACGCTCACACCATCACTCTCATCATCCACACTAGCTGCCCTGAGGCAATACTTCTCTCGTGGGGAGGTATTCCATACTTGGCTGCGCATACAACATCAGCCTCAGCGGTCTGCAGCGCAGCGGCGGTCCCCACTGACCGCAATCCACGGGTGGCGTAGTCGGACATTTGTCACATTACTAAGACTGCCACTGAATTGACCACCCTGGGCACGGACCGGGTCGCCGCCACACTGAGACTACCACCCCCAGCATCCCACCAGCGATCCGGCTCCGGGTATTCCCTGCACAACACAGGCCCAGGGGGCGCGTCACTGGCTTTCAGCCTATCTGTGGCAGCATGTTGTAGAACAGACCATGTAGATTGATGTATTTTACAGACTGATAAGCAGTAACTAGAGCGCAGTTCTCAGTGGAAGGAATGATTATTACTGCATACATCTCTGTTGAGATATTCTTCACTAGTTCATTTTCGTTTTGACATCTTCATATGTGTTTAATTGATATTTCTAACTGAACAACATGATTGGAGAAATGCCTGTCATGCTATAGCAATTTTGTTAAAATTGTTTCAAGACACACAGATGCGTTAGTGTCATCTTTTCTCTCTGTCTGTTGAGTTCTTCATAAATAAAATTATATTGAACAGCTTCATTTGTAACCCTAGAAGTCTGAATTTGTCTGTAATAACACAGGCGTTTGGAGTGATAGCAGGTATGAATGAGTACATGGTAAAATAATATGTCTGTAGAGAAAGCAGCTTTTTTATCCTAGACCAGCTTGATGGCCACATGTGGTTTGCAATGCCATACTGTGTGGCCCTCACACAGAAATGCCTGACAAAGAGGAGTGTGATGCACAGGGACTGGTCAGGACTAGTGGAGCACTGTATAGCAATCTCCTCATATATCAGGAGTTAGAGGTGGTGGTCTTGGCTGTTGTCACAGCAGTCATAGTCTTTAATGGAGGGAGCAACGTACATATGTGATTAGTCTAAGCATGTTTGAAATGCTACTTGGGCGAAAAAGATGACCCCTATACTTCCGATAGGTAGGATTGTTGAATCTGCGAATATCTGATATTTATGGCATACACTTTTTATTTACAATATATGCCTGAAAACGTAATACCCCTTTTAGAATCATGGTGGCCCCTGGGAGTGGTTCAGTGTGACAATGTGGCTCTTGGACCTGAAAATGTTGTGCACCCTTGTACTAGATTAACATCTAGGTTGCTCCTCTAAGTGATGACATTAGGGGCAGTACTATGGTAAAACTGGGTGTCCAGGTACATACTATACCTTAATCTGAATGAAGCCCTCAGATGAGAATTTGTAACTTACAGTATTAATAAGTGTTTATGTTACATACAATCCACTGCATAATATGTTGACTGTGAATATTTAAAAAAAATATAGATGTTATTATCCTAACTAAATATTAATATATACATATATGTTTTGCAAACAGTGCAGAAATGGAAAGTTCTGATGCCTACAATCTGAAGACATCAAAGAGCATGGATCTTGGTAAGTGACATTTCAATGATTAGTGACATCAATTTCTTAAAGGGAAACTGTTAACGGATTCTCGCTTCACCAATCACGGGTAGCATGAATCTGAAACCGGCTCCTGTGTTCTGAACATGAGCGTGTCAGTCTGAAATGCTGTGGTGATTCAGAGTAACACTTATTGAAAGCACAGCCAGGTGACAAGTCCTAGAGGCAAGGCGCTGCTGGAATAACAGGGTTCCTCCCATGTGTGTGTATAATGAGCAGGCGGGGAGAGAAGCTGGTGGGACCTGCCTCTTGGACTTTCATATAGAAATCATTTATACATATGTCGTACTTCACACCAAAAGGTTCACCACTCCTGTCATATTTAAGTTTTGGTGTGGGTACTAAAAATGTAATAAGTGATGTAAAACATTGATATATTTAGTTTAGGAATTTGTGACAATGAAATGTCACAATTTGCTTATCATGTTGGTGCAATACAAATAATGAACACCCCCCCTCAATTTCTGTAAGGTTAAGTTCCCATGATGAGTTTTTGACGATCCATATTTTTGTTATACAGTTCCAGCACAGTGGATGGGATTTATAGAAATCTCCTGCCCACTGACTTCTTTTTTGTGCTGCATACACTGACCTGCGGTGCGATTTTAAAATCTGCAACATGCCAGTTTCTTTTGCAGATACGCTTAGTTACGCTTCGTATTATATGCAGATTTTCTCCATAGAATGGCATTAGATGTGGAAAATCCAAAGGTAAAAAAATACTTGATCCGGACATGACTGTATCAGTAAAGATTTGTTAAAGCCAAATACCGGGAAGTATTAAAAGCAAACAGCTTTATTTAACCCTAGAACGCATACCTGGGGCCTCGCAGGTCCGCCCTGTTAATTGTTTTCTATTTTCTGCAAGATTACTTTAGTTAGAATTTTGAAACTCTAGGTATTCCTCATGTATATAGTTGTTTGTCATTTGAGTCTGAGTTATTCCATGTTATTTGCACACGGGCCTCAAAGGCCCCAGGTATGTGAAAAAGTAGATTTTTATGGTCATGCGTTCTAGGGTTAAAGCATAAAAGACCAAAAAGAGACAAAAAAATCACAAGATCAAAAAAAAGTTATAAAAACGCATGTAAAAAACTTACTCAAACACAACCTAACTTACCTAATTGGTGCAGAAATGCTGGAGAAAATCTGCAACATCAAAAATTCACCAAATACTCATCATGGGAACGTAGCCTAAGACCTCCAACATAGCCATGTACAAAAATGATCTGTATAGATGTACACAGTGCTTTTATGAAGCATGTGCTTTCATATGGTTTTTCGTACGCTCATTAGTTGAATGTGCTTCTACATGAATTCCATATGACAATATTTATAAAAATCTTCATTGTACGCCATTGTCATTATACTAAGGCTTTTACATGGATCTATCAATACATTTGAAACTTTTTGAGATGTCCTTTCCTTTTTATGAAGGATAATCAGTACTCATGACTTTTGTCAGTGCATGACATGACTAGAGATGAGCGTTGTTCTACTCGAACTGTTCGCCAATCTCAAATTCGAGCTGTTTTGGGCGGTGTTCGAGCCGGTCGGCGAACACGAACAATTTGAGAAAAATTCGGCTGTTCGAGGTTATGTTCGATAACTGTTCGTGCACCAAAATCATAACTGGATTTTTTCTCAGTAATGATGAAAATTAATGTTAATACGCAGTTTGAGTGTACAGCGGGGCGGGGGGAGGGGCAGGGGAAGGATCTCTGCAGGAACAATGAAGATCTCCATTTTTTTTTCTCTTTCCCGCATTTGCAGTGGGGAGGTGCAATCTGTCAGCCTATCAGCAGCGCACACACAGAGCGAAGTGCTTTTTTTCACACAAGCAAGGGCATGTGTGATTGGCAGTGTATGTCACATGTCCTTGCCCTATAAGACCAAGCCATTTTCCCCGTCGCCACCATTTTCTCACTGCTGCAGCTGCGTGTTAGACGGCACCGCTGTTGCTGTGTGCGCTATACCTTGTTAATTTCAAGCCAATTTTCGCACAAATATACAGATAGCTTGGGAGTAGGGAATAGTTGTGATTGCAGTCCTTTTAAGGACTAGGTTACAGCATTTCCTACGACTTTTATCAGGCAGGTCTGTGCTCTTAAATAGATAGATTGTGGGAGTAAAGACTAATTGTAATTGGAGTCCTTTTCAGGACTAGGTTACATCAGTTCCTATCAGTTTTTGCCAGGCAGGTCTGTGCCAGTGCTGTGCAAGTTTTTTTCACAGCATTTGGCTGAATCTAGCAAAGCTAATCCTTTTTGGCCTATTGCAGAGTGTGTTAGTCAGTGGAGTAGCCTATCTGTGTTGCAAGATATACCACCTGTGTATAGAATACCAATTTTTTTACTGCACCTAGTGAAGTAAAATCTTTTGGGCATAGCATCATTCTATTAGTCCATCTATACTGACCTCCATCAGGTTGCAAACTGAATATAATTTTTTTCTGCATCTAGCTCTGAAAAAATATTTGGGCTTCTAGCAGTGTGTGGGACTTGGTCTATTAGTCCATCTATACTGACCTACATCAGGTTGCAAATTAAAAATACTTTTTTTCTGCATCTAGCTCTGAAAAAATATTTGGGCTTCTAGCGGTGTGTGGGACTTGGTCTATTAGTCCATCTATACTGACCTCCATCAGGTTGCAAATTAAAAATAATTTTTTTCTGCATCTAGCTCTGAAAAAATATTTGGGCTTCTAGCGGTGTGTGGGACTTGGTCTATTAGTCCATCTATACTGACCTCCATCAGGTTGCAAATTAAAAATAATTTTTTTCTGCATCTAGCTCTGAAAAAATATTTGGGCTTCTAGCAGTGTGTGGGACTTGGTCTATTAGTCCATCTATACTGACCTCCATCAGGTTGCAAATTAAAAATAATTTTTTTCTGCATCTAGCTCTGAAAAAATATTTGGGCTTCTAGCAGTGTGTGGGACTTGGTCTATTAGTCCATCTATACTGACCTCCATCAGGTTGCAAATTAAAAATAATTTTTTTCTGCATCTAGCTCTGAAAAAATATTTGGGCTTCTAGCGGTGTGTGGGACTTGGTCTATTAGTCCATCTATACTGACCTCCATCAGGTTGCAAATTAAAAATAATTTTTTTCTGCATCTAGCTCTGAAAAAATATTTGGGCTTCTAGCAGTGTGTGGGACTTGGTCTATTAGTCCATCTATACTGACCTACATCAGGTTGCAAATTAAAAATAATTTTTTTCTGCATCTAGCTCTGAAAAAATATTTGGGCTTCTAGCGGTGTGTGGGACTTGGTCTATTAGTCCATCTATACTGACCTCCATCAGGTTGCAAATTAAAAATAATTTTTTTCTGCATCTAGCTCTGAAAAAATATTTGGGCTTCTAGCAGTGTGTGGGACTTGGTCTATTAGTCCATCTATACTGACCTCCATCAGGTTGCAAATTAAAAATAATTTTTTTCTGCATCTAGCTCTGAAAAAATATTTGGGCTTCTAGCAGTGTGTGGGACTTGGTCTATTAGTCCATCTATACTGACCTCCATCAGGTTGCAAATTAAAAATAATTTTTTTCTGCATCTAGCTCTGAAAAAATATTTGGGCTTCTAGCGGTGTGTGGGACTTGGTCTATTAGTCCATCTATACTGACCTCCATCAGGTTGCAAATTAAAACTAATTTTTTTCTGCATCTAGCTCTGAAAAAATATTTGGGCTTCTAGCAGTGTGTGGGACTTGGTCTATTAGTCCATCTATACTGACCTCCATCAGGTTGCAAATTAAAAATAATTTTTTTCTGCATCTAGCTCTGAAAAAATATTTGGGCTTCTAGCAGTGTGTGGGACTTGGTCTATTAGTCCATCTATACTGACCTCCATCAGGTTGCAAATTAAAAATAATTTTTTTCTTCATTTATCTCTGAAAAAATATTTGGGCTTCTAGCAGCGTGTGGGACTTGTTCTATTAGTCCATCTATACTGACCTCCATCAGGTTGCAAATTAAAAATAATTTTTTCCTGCATCTAGCTCTGAGAAAATATTTGGGCTTCTAGCAGTGTGTGGGACTTGGTCTATTAGTCCATCTATACTGACCTCCATCAGGTTGCAAATTAAAAATAATTTTTTTCTGCATCTAGCTCTGAAAAAATATTTGGGCTTCTAGCAGTGTGTGGGACTTGGTCTATTAGTCCATCTATACTGACCTCCATCAGGTTGCAAATTGAATAAAAAAATTTTCTGCATCTAGCTCTGAAAAAATATTTGGGCTTCTAGCGGTGTGTGGGACTTGGTCTATTAGTCCATCTATACTGACCTCCATCAGGTTGCAAATTAAAAATAATTTTTTTCTGCATCTAACCCAGCCAATAGTTTTGGCCTAATACCACAGTTTGGCCACTCAGCTCTGCTCGGTTACCATCCATTGTTTTTTTGTGCAAACAACTCCAGAGTTGTGAATTAGTTAACCACCAAAATGAGTGGAAAAAGGCCTGCTGCTGGTGGAAAGGGGAATAGGCGTGTTGGGAAGGGGAAAAAAGGTTGTGTCCGTGGGGTAGGTGCAGAAGAAAGACCATCTTCCAGCCAAACTAAAATGTCTACTTCTTTTAGCGGACAATGTGATAAGATCCCTTTCTTACGGCCACGCCAATCGCTACAAATTCCAGATGAGGCACAAAAACAGCAGGTGCTTCAACGGATATCAAGTGCTCCTTTAAGTGGGCTCTCCTCCACATCAACTTCAACATCACAAATACTCCAGTCCTCAAAGGTGTCACCCAAATCGCACTTGCTTCCTCACAGCTCCCAAATCTCCAGCTGCCCGTCTGAGTATGAGGTAGAACAGATGGTTGAGTCTGCAGAGCTGTTTACTCATACTATAGCCTGGGAATCAGAGGTCGACTCCAGCGCTTCTGTGAATCCAGACGAGGAAATGATCTGCACTGATGCCCAGAATCTTTATGAGTCGGATCCAGGACCAGACGCAGAAGGTTCTGACCATAATGTAGACCCTCATTCCCAAACTGTAACTCCTGTTGGTGGAGACAATGAGGAAGACGATGATAAGACTCAAATACCTGATTGGAGCGACAACTTTAGTTTTTTGTCAGGGCAGGAACAGGTTGGCTCTGAGGACGACGGGTGTGATAACGCACAGGGTGATGATGATGAGGTCGGAGATCCCACTTACTGTCAACCCACAGTCAGCCAAGAGATGAGGTCAGCAGAGGAGGTGGAGGAAGATGCTAGTGACGACGAGGTCAGGTTGCGCCTTCCTGGACAGAGACGTAGTACTGGAAGCACGTCAACAACTGCATCCTCAAACACAACTCTGCCTCTCACCACAAGTCGTGGTGGCTCTTCAGGTCGCATGGGTGCTAAGCCTTGCATAGCCTGGGCATTTTTTCAGATCGATAAAGATGACCCAACTCGTGTTATCTGTAACATTTGTCAGCAAAAGCTAAGTAGAGGCCAAAAAATACATAGTTTGAGTACTTCATGCATGAACCGGCACATGGACATGAAGCATAAGTTGCAGTGGGAAGCTCAGTGTGCTACAATGCGGCCTAGCCGGCCGGGCCAATCACCGTCTGCCATATCTTGTGCATCCGCGGCCTCTTCATCCTCTGTGACTGGGGGGACAGCAGTCACACCTGTTTTGGGGCGCAGACCTGCCACCTCTTTACCCGCAACAGCCAGCGTGATTGGCAGGTCATCATTTTCTTTGGAGGTGGTAACACCAGCTGGTGTTGAGCGCTGTCCGACATCGATAGCACCACCTTTGGATCAAGGCAACCTAACATGTCCGCCTGCATCTTCCTCACAGACCGGCAGTTTGCCGGGGACACCCTTATCAACCCCGTCTAAGCACAATAGCCAGCCCTCGGTCCCTCAGATGTGGACAAGTAAAAGACCATTTCCTCCTAGCCATGAGAAAGCTAAGAGGTTGAATTTCACCATCTGCAAGCTCTTGGCTACAGAAATGCTGCCTTTCCGCCTGGTGGACACAGAGGATTTTCGAGACCTTATGTCCGTCGCAGTGCCCCAGTACCAGATGCCCAGTCGGCACTACTTCTCAAAGAAAGGTGTGCCTGCGCTCCACCAGCATGTCGCACACAACATCACCACTTCTTTGAGAAACTCTGTGTGTGACAGGGTGCATTTCACCGCAGACACTTGGACGAGTAGGCATGGACAGGGGCGTTACATGTCGCTGACTGGGCACTGGGTAACTATGGTGACAGCAGGACAAGGGGCTGCTGTCCAAGTCTTGCCGTCCCCACGAGTTGTGCGTCAATCCTCTTTATGTCAAAGTTCCTCCACTGCTTCTGCCTCCTCAACCTCCTCTCGGTCTTCCACCTGCACCCAAAGCCTGTCTGGTCATGCCACAAGCTTTCTAACTGCGCAGAAGGGATCCTGCACACCTCCTTACTATGCTGGCAGTAGGGCTCAACGTCATCAGGCGGTTTTTACATTGAAATGTCTGGGAAATGTGAGTCACACAGCTGAGGAGTTGTGGTCAGCTCTGGAGAACCAATTTCATGAATGGTTGTCTCCACTGGACCTGAAACCAGGGAAGGCCGTGTGCGACAATGCTGCAAACCTGGGTGCGGCCCTTCGCCGGGGCAATGTCACACACGTGCCTTGTATGGCTCACGTGTTGAACCTGGTTGTCCAGCAATTTTTAGCCCACTATCCCAGACTAGATGGCCTTCTGCAGAGGGCACGGTCGCTGTGTGCTCACTTCCGCCGTTCGCATCCCGCAGCTCAGCGACTTACATCTCTACAGAAGTCGTTGGGCCTGCCACTTCACCGGCTAAAATGCGATGTGCCTACCCGGTGGAATTCAACTCTGCACATGTTGCAGCGACTGTGGCAGCACCGACAAGCCCTGGTGCAATACGTTCTGACGTATAGCCTGGGCCAACGAGATTCAGAGGTGGGGCAAATCACGCTGGAGGAGTGGTCTCAGATCAGGGACCTATGCACCCTTCTGCACAGTTTTGAAATGGCGACGAAGATGTTTAGTGCTGACGATGCCATTATCAGCATGACTATTCCGGTGATTTACATGCTGGAGCACATGTTAAACAGAATTCGGAGTCAGGTGGTGGCACAAGAGGAGGTGGAGGAAGTAGAGGAGGAGGAGTTGTATGCGGAAGGGCTAACATCTGCAAGGTCCAGACGGTCGGCAGCACCAAGGCGGCAGGCATGTGAGGGTGGGGGAGATGGTTTTACCAGGGCGCATGGTAGCAGCCAAACTAGTGAGGAAGGTGCAGGAGCCCAGGAAGAAGTGGAGGACGAACTGATGGAAGACTCATCAGATGAGGGAGACCTTGATCACATTTCTGTTGTGCGAGGTTGGGGGGAGAGGACAGAGGAAGGAAGCATGATTGTTACCTCGCCACCAACACAACAGGGACTTGGTGCTCCTGGATGCGCAACACACATGAGTGCCTTCTTGCTGCACTACCTGCAACATGACCCTCGAATTGTGAGAATTAGAAATAATCCTGACTACTGGGTTGCCACACTGTTAGATCCCCGGTACAAAAGTAAATTTGCAGAAATTATTCCTGCCATAGAAAGGGATGCATGCATGCAGGAGTATCAGCAGAGACTGTTGCAGAATCTTACATGTGCTTTTCCACAAAATACCAGTGGTGCACGTAGTGAATCTCACAGTTCCAACTTGCCAACCGTGGGACCGTCAAGTGTTCAGCACTCAAACCGTAACAGAACCACAGTATCTGCTGGTAACATCAATTTTGCGGAATCATTTCACCACTTTTTTAGCCCATCCTTTGCAAGGCCACAGGAGACAAGAAGTCTGACACATAGTCAACGCCTAGAGACGATGGTACAGGAGTATCTCCAAGTAAACATTGAAGCCACGACTGTGTCACTGGACCCTTGCTCTTTTTGGGCTTCCAATCTGGATAAATGGCCGGAGCTAGCCACTTACGCCTTGGAGATCTTGTCATGCCCCGCAGCCAGCGTTCTGTCTGAACGTGTGTTCAGCGCTGCTGGTGGTGTGCTGACAGATAAGCGCACGCGGCTCTCCACTGATAATGTAGACAGACTCACGTTCATAAAGATGAACAAATCATGGATCCGAAACGACTTTTCTACCCCTGTGTCATCCTGGGGAGAGTAAAAGCTTGATGATTGGTTAAAATCACCCTACCAACCGTTTTAAGCTTTCAAATTACTAATCATGTTTATCTGTATCTTGACTGGAAAATAATTTGGGCTTTGTAGCAGTGTGCAGCACTGATCCTATTAGGCCATCTATACTAAAGCTTCACCAGATTTAAAATTAAAAATAATTTTTAGCTGCATCTAGCCCGGAAAATAATTTTGGGGCTCCGAGATGCGCAAGGCACATAAGTGCCTTCTTGCTGCACTACCTGCAGCATGACCCTCATATTGTCAGAATTCGAAGTAATCATGACTACTGGGTTGCCACACTCTTAGATCCCCCAAACTTTTCGATCAACCTTTTCATTTTAATAAAGACCAAAAAAATGGTCATTTTTGAAATTATAAGCATTAGCAGGTTGTTAGAAACTGAAATCAAACAGTTTTCAACTCAAAACTTTATTCTAGGTGATGTTACATTTTCACATAGGACCCCTTGTTCGAAAGGAGCTTCTGAACTCTCTCGTCCATTGAATTTGTCAGGTTTTGGATGGTTTCTGCTTCAATTGTTTTGCATGAGGACAGAATACCCTCCCAGAGCTGTTGCTTAGATGTGAACTGCCTCCCGCCATCATAGACACTCCTTTTAATGATGCTCCAAAGGTTCTGAATGGGGTAGAGGTCAGGGGAGCATGGGGGTCACACCATAAGTTTGTCCCCTTTTATGCCCATATCAGCCAGAGATGCAGATGTTTTATGTGCAGCATGAGATGGTGCATTATCATGCAGAAAAATGATCTTGCTGTGAAATACACGGTTCTTCTTCTTGAACCATGGCAGGAAGTGCTGTTTGAGAAAATCCACATACATTATGGAGTTCATCTTTAGCGCCTTCAGGGATCCTAAAGGGGCCGACAATCTCTCTCCCCATGATTCCAGCCCAAAACATTACTCCACCTCCTCCTTGTTGGCGCTGTAGCCGTGTTTGCGTGGGGTGTCCATCAACCAGCCATCCTCCACTCCATCCATCTGGACCATCGAGCGCTGCACGGCACTCATCCGTGAACAAAACAGTTTTGAAATCAGTCTTCATGTAATGTTTGGCCCACTGGAGCCGTTTCTGCTTGTGTGAAGTGGATAGAGGAGGTCGACAGGATGGCGCATGCACAGCTGCAAACCTCTGAAGGACCCTGCATCTTGTTGTTCGGGGGACGTTGGAGGCACAAGCAGCTTCAAAAACTTGTCTGCTGCTATGACAAGGCTTTTTTGCCGCTGCTCTTTCAACCTGACGTAATTGCCTGTAGGAAAGAGTCCTCAATTTGCCCTTATCAGCACGCACACGTGTGTACTGTGAATCAGCTACATACTTCTTGATTGCCAGGACACTTCATCCTGATCATCGCACAATGTTGATTGTAGTCATGCCTTGACCTAAACACTCCACAATTTGTTGCTTCTCAGCAGCCGACACATCCTTTTTCTTTCCCATTTTGGCAGAAAATGTAGGCTGCTTAATAATGTGAGAGAGCCTTCTTAAGTAGTCTTGCCTTTCATTGGACACACCTGCCAAACTAATTAGCACAGGTGTCTGCAATTGCTTACAGTGATATAAAGAGCCCTGACACACATCACCATCAATGAGTTTAACTGACAAACAAACAAATTCTTCCCTTATCACTCCTAAACACTTTTTGTATAATAATTTGGAACGCAGTGTACATGTGCTTTTCCACAAAACACCAGTGGTTCACGTAGTGAATCTTACAGTTCTAACTTGCCAACCGTGGTCTGTATGGAGTTGTTCAATAAAGGGCCCAAAATTAAGATAACATAGATGGGAGAGGTCTCTATGAATAGGAATTCCTAAGTATTTGATACCCTGTGAGGGCCAGGCAAAGGGAAAGTTGGACTGGATGGAATCCTATATGGATTTGGGGAGGGAGACATCGAGGGCCTCAGGCTTCGCTGCATTGATTTTAAAATTTTACCATGTAACAAAGTGATCTATTTCAGCCATAACAGCATGGATGGATATATGTGATTGAGTGATATATACTAGGACATCATCAGCAAATAGAGAGCACTTTTACTCGGTGCCTCCCACCTCAATCCACCTAATATTGGGGTTATGGCGAATTGATGAGAGCAGGTGCTCCGTCACTAGGATGTATAAGAGAGGGGACAGAGGACATCCCTGCCTTGTCCCATTGGTGATTGTGAAAGGTGATGAAAATGTTCTGACGCACCCCCTGGGCCTTGGGACACCCGGAGCCGGACCCTTTTTGGTGGATGCTGGTGGTTGTAGTCTTCGTGGCGGCGACCCAGTTCCGTGGCTCAGGGCGGTCAAACCAGTGGCGGAACTATTTATGTGGTTTTCATGTTTAAATGTCCGACTACGCCACCCGTGGATTGCGGTCAGAGTGAACCGCCGCTACAGGGCAGACCACTGAGGCTGGTGTTGTGGGTGCAGCAGAGCGTAGCATAACTCCCCACGGGAGGAGTATAGCCTCAGGGCAGTGTATGCGGAGGATGGGGGTGATGGTGCAGGGCAGCAGCAGTAACGACACGGAGTCAGTGATGCAGTTCAGGGCCTTTACTCACAGTTCTTATTATCCAGACCACGTCTGCAGGTAACGGCTGCCCACGTCGTACTGTGCTCACCAGGTGAGGGGCTCAGACAACTCCCAGATAACTTTGGAGCACTTCACAGGACCCCCTTTGTGTGTCCTTTGTCTGGCCTTTCTTACCAACACTTCTGTCCGGCTGCCTCGGGCCTCCTCTTGGTAAACTTGGCGCCAGTTTCCCTGACCCTATGTGGTGCCTTCCTAGCGGGTGTAGCGAGGGGCTGCGCCACATAAAATGTCAGAGCCTCCGGTTTCTAGCTGAGGGTCGTTTCCTGCCTCCACTAGTTCGGGGACCGGTCTCCCCCTTTGGCCTGACCCCTCCACGCAGGTGGATTCGGGCGTGCGGTGGCGACTCGCCCGTCCGCACCCCTGGGATCCCTTCATTCCTCGTTCCTGGAGCCTTCTCCGCTCCTCTTCCTTCCTTCTCCCTCTTCCAGGCCTGGGCCTCTGTTACTAGGCCCGCCTCCGGAGCAGAGCTCATGCAGAGCCCCTGCTCCCTGCCACTTCTGCTCAGACTTCTCTGCACTGAACTAAGATGGTGCCCACCTTTTATACTCCCTTCTCAATGCACCCAGGAACTGCTTCCTCCCTGCTCCTGCACTACAGGGTTCCCCTTCCTCAGTGTTCCCTCCCCCCACTCCAGCCAGGGACAGGGACTGTCGTGCCCATCTCAGGGGCATATTGGTCGCCCTGCCCCACGGCAATGTGGTGTAATGCATGCAGGTGTCGGGTCCTGATCCACACTCCATCCTTACCTGAGAGTGAGATATCACACCTCTGGGTGAGGTGCAATACGTCTTTAGCAACCGAGCCCTCAGGGTGCTACAGTTCCATTTATCTTCAGCCTAGGTGACGTATTGCGATACAGGGCCGTGATTTTGGCTATAAAAGGGTCCCCTAGACCCCTATCCCAAGCTTTTTAAGAGAATCATATATGGCGTGCCAGGAGATTCTATGGAATGCTTTCTCAGCATCCAACGAGAGTTTCTAATTACAAATTTTTAACTGCATCTAGCCCAGGAAATACTTTGTGCCTAGTAGCAGTGTCTGCTAGTAAGCGGATTATCCCGGCTGTTAAGCAAGCTGCACCACCTGTAGTTTAGACACTTAATTTTTTCAAAGGAAATGCTTCGGGACCATGGGATACTTAGTGAAGAGCATCAGGAGGCACCCCAAGGCATAGGGGCTGGGACTGGCAGTAGGATGCCTTGCGGTGGACAGCCGAGCTCGATCCTTATAAAAGCTTTTTAACTGCAGCAGCTTTAGTGGACGCTACTGGAGCTGGAATTACCGCGGCTGCTGGCATGAGACTTGCCCTCCAATAGATCCTTGTAAATGGATTTAAAGTGTATTCATTCAAATTAGAGAGACAATTTAAATTAAAAAGCTTAGAGCTGCCTCCACCACAGGGGGGCTCGCTCGACCCACCAGCGGACAGGCACCAGTATTGGGAGAGGGGGGCTGGCCGTCAGGGTTCACCGCGGCTCTGGCACAAACCCGGCGACACGGAGGTGGCACGGGCAGGAGCGGACTGGCCGTGTCGGCTTCTCACTTTTTGGATTTTAGAAGGGCATGACATGCCTATATCTGTGTCTCCCCCTCCTTTTACTCCTCCACCTCTTTTATTTTCGCATGACTATATGTACTTGTCACTTTTCCATGTGTTAGTTATGTCTTCTGAGCAGTTTGTCAGCTTTTGGACACCTTTGAAGGTGTTTTCTATGTGTTTCTATGTGTTTTTGTTTGCCTGCTGTGATGAACCTGTAGCCGCCATCTTGGTAATGATAAATCATATCCAGGGATGGCCACACTTCAGCAGCCCCCACCCTTGGGACCTTCTGTTAAAACGTCAACTAGATAGTTTCCCCCCATCCAGGCTCCTGTAAGATAAGAAGCCTACTTAACACTTGAATGCTAGGAGCTTCAAAGACTTCGAGAGGAAACACAGCCAGCAGGGGGGGGTGCTTCGTCTATCTGTACCTGACCATTTGTCCCATAGGACTAGTTTCTTTGTCTGTCACAAGCATGGAGGCATAAGATATAGAAACATGAATAGTACACGCATGTTGCGTGGGATGGGCCAATAAAAAAATATCACGGCGTCCCGGAGCCATTGCGCACACAAGCCTCCGCGGTAGACGTTTGTACGTGCTCTGGAAGCCAAGATATAGCGCGGAGCCATTCCTGAGGACCGTATGGTATCATAATTGATATCAAAAGGTCGGTTACGGCGGCCCGAATCCATGGGAACCCCTGGGGGTATCATGAGACCATCCCAGAAGAAGTTATTGGGTTCCATAGAATTTGGGCTTCTGATCGAAGTTAGACCTGAGGGTGGAGACTGAGCCAGCTGACCTCACCAGCAGTGGGCGGGACGGGGCAGGTAAGATAGCAGGACAGACAAGAGACAAGTCAGTTTTTGACCCAAGAGTGGTGTGCTGAACATCTGAGCACCAGCTGAGGCCACCAAGGGGAGGAGCAGTTTGACCATGCGGTGGTAGGCCTCAGCCTGTAACAAAGAACCGTGCCTGCGACCGCAGAATCCTCTCCCTGCGTCACAAGAAAATCAAGAAACCGGTAACTGATATGCTGTGGTGATTCTGTGTGTTGTATTCCATTGTTGTATAGTTTAGCCTGACCTTATACCTGTGTATATTTAGTTGTATATCGTGTATCTAGTGTATTATTATAATCAATTACCTCAAGTAATTGTGGGCCTGCCTTTTATTCTGCATAACGAACGCACGTCCGTGTGAGCTCGGCTCAAGCCAAAAACGCTACCCAGGGTTGGTTCCTGACCCGATATAGGCCCATTCACGGACTGGGCGTATATCTAAAATAGGGACTGGTGGCAGCATACCAACTGGGGATTGGGGAAGGCTGGTAGTGACGGTCGGAGGTTCAGATATATATATTCCTGGCGCGGCCAAGGAAGATATATATACCGCCCTCACTACAGAGGGCCCCGATACCCAGTAGGTTACAGGACAGTCTCCCTGGCGACCGCTTATCCTAGGTGCAGTTCCTTGACTGACCTGAGGCTAAGAGGGCGCTAGCGAGTTGTGCTGTGTAGTGACGTTACGGTTTAGTGACGTTGAAGGGATAACACACTACCGTGTTCCCTGCGAGGGTTGCAGCTTCCTGGCACTACTTTCTCTAGGTGCAGTACCTTGACTGACCTGAGAGGTAAGGGGGCGCCAGAGAGCTGCACCCACCGGCCGGCTTTCATCACATTGGTGGCAGAGCGGTGGGATTGCAGAATAATAGTGTTGTGGGACCCCTACTCCCAGGCACTAAAGACTGCCAGTGGTAACTTCCACTGCTGGAGTCTTAAGGTCAGCCCAACGTTAGACGGTCAGGCTAAAAGTATAACAAGGTGTGTGCAAACTCAGGGTTGCAGCGGTGTCGGTTACCAAGATGGCAGACGGCACCAGGAGCAAGACCCTGCAGGAGGCTAATGCTACGGTCCGTGTGGCAGGAGGGGAGGACATTGTTACTCATGGCGAGGAGGAGTCCAGCCCGGGCACCTCAGGGAGCCAGTCCCCAGTATACGGTCCCGCAGTGGGCTGCCCACCACCTACCCAGCCCAGCCTGTCCAGATCACAAGCCCTTTTACAAGCGGCTATGGCAAGTCTCCAGTCTCATGGCGATGCCGTCTACAAAACCCTCCTGGCAGCATCAGAGAAGGCAGCGGAGGAGGAGCGCGAAGCTGCGGAGCGCCGGGAGGCTGCGGAGCGTGCAGAGCGGGCTGCAGAGCGCCGGGAGGCTGCGGAGCGTGCAGAGCGAGCTGCGGAGCGCCAGCACCAACTGGACCTGGCCCAGCGGGGGCTTCCGCTAGAGCAACCAACCCATCAGGAGACCAAGTCGTCCAAAGTCCGAGCTGAGGACTTCCCTCTACTGGAGAAGGATGGGGACCTGGACTCCTTTCTGGTGGCATTTGAACGGACCTGTCTTCAGCACCATCTGGCCCGGGATCAGTGGGCCAGATACCTGACCCCCCGTTTGAGGGGTAAGTCCCTGGATGCCTTGGGGGACTTACCTGCCGGGGAGGTACAGAACTACGACTGCATCAAGCGGGCCCTGATCCGGCAGTACAACCTCACTCCCGAGTCGTACCGCCAGAAGTTCCGGAGCCTGCTGCGTGGCCCCAAGGACACCTGGACCGATCATATGCGGGCGCTGTTGAGAGCCGCAGAGCACTGGACCTCGGGTCTAGCGCTTACTACCCGCCAGGAGGTCCAGGAACTGTTCGTCACGGAGCAGTTCTTGTGGAACTGCCCAGAGGACCTCCGACAGTTCCTCCGTGACCGAAAACCAACAGGGGCTTCTGCTACAGCCGCCCTGGCAGACGAGTATGCCAATAACAGGGCGCCTGAGCTGAAGAAGTCTGCCAGCAGCACCTGGAGAGGGGGTAAGCCCAGTCATGCCCCTGTTTCCCCGGCCCCTAGAACACAAGGGGTGTATCCCCCTGTTGCCCTCTCCAGGCAAGGACCAGACGTAAGACGTTGTCATCTATGCAACAAACCAGGACACTTTAGGGCTGAGTGTCCCCAGCGCCAAAAGACCCCATCCCAGTCCCAGAGAGCGCCCAATGTTTTGTGTGTGGGAGGGGGTGGTGGTAGGTCCCTGGACAACATCCAACCCGTCACCATAGGCCGTTCTGCGGTCATGGGACTGCGGGACACGGGCGCTGAACGAACACTGGTACGGCCTGAGGTGGTGTCCCCCCAGGACTTGGTACCAGGAAAGACTCTTTCCGTCTCCGGGGTTGGAGGCGTGGAGCCGGCACTTCCCGTTGCCATGGTGTATTTGGACTGGGGTGCCGGAAGGGGGATGCGGGAGGTGGGAGTAACGCCAAATATTCCCGCAAATGTTTTATTAGGGACCGACTTGGGGCGTCTAGTATCGCAGTATGTACCCTCTGAACCCCCAAGTTCGGCCCCCCAAGAGTGTATTGATTTGTCTGCTGCTAATGCCAACCATGTTGTATGTAGTGTGTGTCCTGCTGAGGAGGAGGGAGTGAAACCTGAGGGTAACACCTGCACAGACACAACACAAACAGGGTTAGTGAAAGCAGGTGGGGAGTGTGGGGATGCCCGCAGAGGTGCTCAGCCGGCGTGCCGTGACCTCTTGTCCTCCGGTGAGGGAGGGGGCGGGCAGGATTCTGTAGAGAGAAGCTCAGGGATGGAGAGGGGGGCAGCTACCGGCAGTGTAGGGCTCCCAGGGGTATCCAGGCTGCTGAGTATAGGCCCACTGCAGGGGGAGGAACAGGCCATGGGAGGTGGGGGTGTCCCAAGAGAGGAGCCGCCAGGTAAGACCCCAGGGCAGGAGTTCCCCACATCCGAGATGTCCAAAGGCCTAGGAAGCCTGCCTGATCGGGCGGCTTGGTCAGAAACAGAGGGGAAGCAGGCACTACCCACGGTCACAGCGGTCATAGCCGCTGTCACCAGGAGTGGGAGCGCCGGAGCCCAAGGAGCCTTGCAGAGGTCCGACGGCTTCCCCACTTCTGACCAAGTGTCTGCCGGGTCAGACAGCGGCCAGGTGACATGCCCGGAGGGGCTGACAGAGGATGTGGCAGTTTCGTCGATTCTGGCCACATCAAGTCAGGAATTTCAGGCTGCGTTGGAAGCAGACGACAGCCTGAAAGCTCTCAAGGAACAGGCGGCACAGCCTCCCATGGAGTCGGACTGCGAGCGTGTGGTCTGGGACCAGGGACGGCTGTACCGGGTAACGGTCCAGCAGGGTTCACCGGAGGCGTGGCCCAGGGACCGACAGTTAGTGGTACCCTATCCGTTCAGGGCGGAATTGTTGCGGATCGCACACGAGATTCCGATGGCCGGACACCTAGGGATCGCTAAAACCAAGGCCAGGATAGCTCAGCATTTCTACTGGCCTGGGATGGGAGCCGCGGTGGGTGCCTACTGCCGTTCGTGTGACACCTGTCAGAGGGTGGGGAAGGCGGGGCCGCGCCCCAAAGCCCCACTGGTAACTCTGCCAATCATCGAAGAGCCTTTCTCGAGGGTTGCTGTGGATCTTATTGGACCTCTGTCCACTCCCAGCCACTCCGGGAAATGCTTCATACTCACGGTAGTGGACTATGCCACCCGGTACCCGGAAGCGGTAGCTTTGTCGTCCATTCGGGCCGACAAGGTGGCTACCGCCTTACTGGAGATCTTCTCCAGAGTGGGTTTCCCCCAAGAAATGCTCACCGACCGAGGGACCCAGTTCATGTCGCGGCTGATGGAGTCCCTCTGTAAGCAAATGCAGGTGCAACATCTGGTGGCCAGCCCGTATCACCCACAGACTAATGGCCTGTGTGAGCGGTTCAATGGCACCTTAAAGCAGATGCTTAAGATGTTGGTCGACTCCCACGGGAGAGACTGGGAGCGTTACCTCCCACACCTCCTATTTGCTTACCGGGAGGTTCCGCAGGCCTCAACGGGGTTCTCCCCCTTTGAGCTCCTGTACGGGCGACGGGTACGGGGCCCCCTGGCTCTGGTGAAGGAAGCATGGGAAGGGGATTTGGCCACCCCCGAGGTGTCGGTCATCGAGTATGTCGTGCGCCACCGGGACAGGATGATGGCCTTGGCAAAGCTGGTGCAGGACAATATGGCCCAGGCCCAGGCCGACCAGAAGCGGTGGTACGACCAGAATGCTTGTGAGAGGACCTACCAGGTGGGTCAAAAGGTGTGGGTACTGGTCCCCGTACCACAGAACAAGCTTCAGGCAGCCTGGGAAGGTCCCTACTTCGTGCACCAGAAACTCAATGCCGTCACCTATCTGGTCACCCTGGATCACGCCCGTGGAAGGAGGAAGGCCTTCCACGTGAACATGATGAAGGCTCATCATGAGCGGGAAGCGACTGCCCACCCAGTGTGCAACCTTCCCGAGGAAGGAGAGGTAGAAACCCTCCTGGATCTGCTCACCCAAGCCAAGGCGGGTGGGTCCATCGAGGATGTGGGGGTTGGCCACCAGCTCACGGAGGACCAACGGTCCCAGCTGGGGACCACCCTGCACCCCTTCCGGGGGCTGTTCAGCAGCCTGCCCGGAAGGACTGAGATGGTTGTCCACGACGTGGACACTGGCGATCACCCGCCGATCCGGCGTTCAGCATATCGGGTCTCTTTCGAGGTGCAGGGAAACATGCGCCAAGAGATAGACGAGATGCTGAAGCTGGGGGTGATCCAGGCATCCAGCAGCGCGTGGGCCTCGCCTGTAGTCCTCGTACCAAAGAAGGACCGAACTACACGGTTCTGCGTGGACTACCGGGGGCTCAACGCTGTAACGGCCACCGATGCGTTCCCCATACCACGCATCGATGACCTGCTCGATCGGATGGCCGGGGCTAAGTACCTGACCATCATGGATCTGAGCCGGGGGTACTGGCAGATTCCTCTGACCCCCGCGGCAAGGGAACGCTCTGCCTTTATCACCCCTTTTGGACTGTACGAGTCCACAGTGATGCCATTCGGCATGAAGAATGCCCCTGCCACTTTTCAGCGGATGGTCAATACGCTGCTTGAGGGACTTGAAGGGTACGCGGCTGCGTACTTGGATGATATTGCAGTCTTCAGTCCCACTTGGGAGGATCACCTAGAGCACCTGCGGCAGGTGCTCGGTCGGATCCACCGGGCAGGCTTGACCATCAAGCCGGAAAAGTGCCAGCTGGGCATGAGTGAGGTCCTCTACCTGGGTCACCGGGTAGGCGGGGGGGTTCTGAAGCCAGAACCGGGGAAAGTGGATGCCATCGCATCCTGGCCCACTCCTAGGACCAAAAAGCAGGTGATGTCCTTCTTGGGGACCGCCGGGTACTATAGGAGGTTCGTCCCACACTATAGCACCCTGGCCAAGCCCCTGACGGACCTCACCAAGAAGAAGCTGCCCGTCGCAGTCGACTGGACAGTCGCCTGCGAGACAGCTTTCGGGGCACTCAAGGCCGCCCTAAGTAGCTCCCCTGTACTGCAAGCTGCCGACTTCGACCGGCCGTTTGTGGTACAGACCGACGCCAGTGACTTTGGCCTCGGTGCTGTGCTAAGTCAGGTCAACACGACAGGCCAGGAACATCCTGTCTTGTACCTGAGCAGGAAGCTACTGCCCCGGGAGGTGGCTTACTCCACGGTGGAAAAAGAATGCCTGGCAATTGTATGGGCCCTGCAGCGTCTGCAGCCCTACTTGTACGGGAGCCATTTCACCGTGGAGACGGACCACAACCCCCTCAGCTGGTTACACACGGTCTCTGGGTCGAATGGCAGGTTGCTACGCTGGAGCCTCGCTCTCCAGCAGTACCACTTCTCCATTCGCCACAGAAGAGGCCGTGACCACGGTAACGCTGACGGGTTATCCCGGCAAGGGGAGGGTGCAGAAGGACGCACGGGGGAACACAGGAATGTGCTACCCCCTCGCGCCCTCGTATAGGGGGAGGTGTGATGAACCTGTAGCCGCCATCTTGGTAATGATAAATCATATCCAGGGATAGCCACACTTCAGCAGCCCCCACCCTTGGGACCTTCTGTTAAAACGTCAACTAGATAGTTTCCCCCCATCCAGGCTCCTGTAAGATAAGAAGCCTACTTAACACTTGAATGCTAGGAGCTTCAAAGACTTCGAGAGGAAACACAGCCAGCAGGGGGGGGTGCTTCGTCTATCTGTACCTGACCATTTGTCCCATAGGACTAGTTTCTTTGTCTGTCACAAGCATGGAGGCATAAGATATAGAAACATGAATAGTACACGCATGTTGCGTGGGATGGGCCAATAAAAAAATATCACGGCGTCCCGGAGCCATTGCGCACACAAGCCTCCGCGGTAGACGTTTGTACGTGCTCTGGAAGCCAAGATATAGCGCGGAGCCATTCCTGAGGACCGTATGGTATCATAATTGATATCAAAAGGTCGGTTACGGCGGCCCGAATCCATGGGAACCCCTGGGGGTATCATGAGACCATCCCAGAAGAAGTTATTGGGTTCCATAGAATTTGGGCTTCTGATCGAAGTTAGACCTGAGGGTGGAGACTGAGCCAGCTGACCTCACCAGCAGTGGGCGGGACGGGGCAGGTAAGATAGCAGGACAGACAAGAGACAAGTCAGTTTTTGACCCAAGAGTGGTGTGCTGAACATCTGAGCACCAGCTGAGGCCACCAAGGGGAGGAGCAGTTTGACCATGCGGTGGTAGGCCTCAGCCTGTAACAAAGAACCGTGCCTGCGACCGCAGAATCCTCTCCCTGCGTCACAAGAAAATCAAGAAACCGGTAACTGATATGCTGTGGTGATTCTGTGTGTTGTATTCCATTGTTGTATAGTTTAGCCTGACCTTATACCTGTGTATATTTAGTTGTATATCGTGTATCTAGTGTATTATTATAATCAATTACCTCAAGTAATTGTGGGCCTGCCTTTTATTCTGCATAACGAACGCACGTCCGTGTGAGCTCGGCTCAAGCCAAAAACGCTACCCAGGGTTGGTTCCTGACCCGATATAGGCCCATTCACGGACTGGGCGTATATCTAAAATAGGGACTGGTGGCAGCATACCAACTGGGGATTGGGGAAGGCTGGTAGTGACGGTCGGAGGTTCAGATATATATATTCCTGGCGCGGCCAAGGAAGATATATATACCGCCCTCACTACAGAGGGCCCCGATACCCAGTAGGTTACAGGACAGTCTCCCTGGCGACCGCTTATCCTAGGTGCAGTTCCTTGACTGACCTGAGGCTAAGAGGGCGCTAGCGAGTTGTGCTGTGTAGTGACGTTACGGTTTAGTGACGTTGAAGGGATAACACACTACCGTGTTCCCTGCGAGGGTTGCAGCTTCCTGGCACTACTTTCTCTAGGTGCAGTACCTTGACTGACCTGAGAGGTAAGGGGGCGCCAGAGAGCTGCACCCACCGGCCGGCTTTCATCACACCTGCCATTGGTTTTAACGGTGTTCGAAGGTGTTCGACGAACAGTTCGACGAACACACGGGTGTTCGACGAACCGAACCGAACTCGAACACTACGGGGGTGGCTCAACACTAGACATGACACTGAAGTACAGAAACCCCTATAGGGTAACATTACCAGTGTATTAACCTAGAACTGTCACTGTCCCATAATATACACTTGAGTTCTGTAAGGGTTTCTCCCAATCTCATAGAAATGTATGGGAGTAGTGTAAATAGGGAATTAGGAAGGGGAACAACTTATTCTTTATTTTTAACAGTCTGCGCATCGTGAGAAAAAATGTTTCAATTTTTAATGCACCTTTGTGATTGTAAATCTCGCACAGCAGAAATGTATGGTGTATGAGATCAGGGAGAACTTAGCATGGAGGTTTCTGTCTGGAATAGGGGCTTTTCTGGGTGGCACTACAGAAGACGTCTATTAGGTCTCTGGCTCGTGCTTTAATAAGTAGCTGCTGGCAATACTAAGCCAGGAAAAGGCAATACTGCACGGGATTAAGCTGTTTTGGGGGATGGTGACTACTAGAGATGGCGGAAATCGATTTTCTGGGCTCATCGGACCTCCTCCTACTTTCTGGCATACCCCGCTCTTCATCTGATTAGCCGGCCTGGCGTGATGTCATCGTTGTAGCGTGATGTCGCACTGGTCCGGCTAATAAAATGACGAGCCACGGATGCTGGTAGGTAGGAGGCGACTCACTGGCCTCTTGTCCAGCAGCCACAGATCAGAGATGTAGCTGCTGGACCAGGTCCTGTGAATTGATTTGTACTATCACTAGTGGCAAACACTTGTGACCTATAAATGATGTCAATAGCCTTCAGAATGGACGTTTATGACATAATGTACCCCACTTTTTACTTGTTTTTTTGTTTCCTTTTGTTAAAAATATCCTAAAAGAAAAAAATATAAAAGAAAAACAACTCCGGAGTCATTCTTTGTTCAAATCCTGAAATCTGTGTTTTAGTCCATTTGGGACAATTTAATTTTCTTGATACATAGTACAATTTGTACAGGAAAATATAATGTTCCATTTGAAGCGAAATAAGACTTTTGTTTTATCAGGATATGGAATCATTTTCTCTCTTTGCTTTTTCTATCAGCCATTTCCACTGAGCACATGGAACATTTTAACAACCGTAGTTACTCTTAATGATAATAAGCGTTATTTTACTCCAGTAATTTGCAAGGTACCCATTTATAGCGGGGAGATGGGAAAGTGAAGGCTAATTAAGCTCTGTGTTCTTTCTGTACAAAGGGAACTGTTATAGTATTAAACTATCTATAAAAAAGTAGATCAAGTTCACCAATGTTCTGCTGTATACCTTGCTGAGTATAGAGGATTGGGCACACTCTTTTTAACCATTTCATACCCACCTCCGATAAATATACTCCCATATTTATGCATCATTTTGTAGAACTGACATATAAAAGTATTTGTGGACAAAAGTATTGAACATACTAGTTATAGAATTCAGGATATGGTTCAGTCCCATTGCCACAGGAGTATAACATCCAGCTCCTCGCCATGTAGTCTGCCTTTACAAATACTTGTTATAGAATAGGGAATTCTGAAGAGCTCATTAAATTCAAGCGTGTTACAGTAACAAGTTAGTTTGTGAGATTTCTTCCCTCCATAAATATTCCACCATAAACTCTGAGTGATATTATTGAAAAGTGAAAACTTTGAAGAAGCACCGAAATGCAGCCATGCAGTGGCAGACCATGTACAGTTACAGAGCGGGGTGATTGAGTGCTGACGCTCATGGTGCAAAGAAAGTCTTGAACACTCTGCTGATAATTACAGAGTTCCACCTTTGGCATTAACATGAACACAGACACTGTGCGCTGAGAGCTTCATGATATGGGTTTCCATGGCTGAGCAGCTGCACACAAGCCTTATATCACCAAGAGCAATGGATGGAGTAATGTAAAGCTCACTGCCACTGGACTTTGGAGCAGTGGAAATGGGATCTGTGGAATGACGAGTCACACTTCTTTATCTGTAAGTCTGATGGATGACTCTGGGTTTGGCGAGTGCCAGGAGAACAACACCTGCCTGTCTGCATTGTGCCCGCTGTAAATGATGGTGGAGAAAAGATAATGCTATGGGATAGTTTTGACCATGTGCAGTTATATATAATCCACTTTTTTACAGGAGAAGCTATTAATCATTTCAAAACCACTTACAGTTTCCTATGTTACAGGGTTGCAATGTATCCCTGAAAATCTGATGTTATACTGTGGCATCCAATTAATTTTTTTTTGCACATCCATAGGCTTGAATGGGCGAGTTTCATCCGATTTACAAAAGAAACCAGTGCATGCTGCAATTCTTTTCACAAACAAATTCGTTAAGTGAAATAAATCACTCATCTGCACTGCCCCATTGAATAACATTTGTACTAGTGCTGTCCATTTTTTTTCACGGACAGCACTCGGACCGAAAATATAGTCGTATGCATGAGTCCATAGAGTCATTTTGACCTAATGTGTATGGCCAGTTGTACAATGCAGACCATAATTTCATGTGACAGTGACACAATTCTTATAAAATCTAAGGTGTAGATACGAGCCATGTATTAAAGGGTTATTCCCAGAATTGCATTCTTTTTTTACAAAGTACAGTAAATGTATTCTTATTCTTAACATACAAACTAAGTCCAACCTAAAGTTTCTTTCATGTACCTTTGTGTCTTTTCATCTCTATCTGCCCCTCTGTGTATTCAGATTCAAATAGCAGAATGGGCAGTTCTATCCTTACCTGCTAAAACTACATTACATTTCCCAGCAGCACTTTCTCCTCCTCAGTGCAGCACACCCCTCCCTCTCCTGTGTGCCCCTTACTAGCCCCACGTCTCTGAGTTATCATCAAGCTAATCCTAGTGTAGAATTCACCTTCTGCTCTGTGCACTCTCGGCTGCAGTACAGTACCCTGCCTGACCAATTATCTTCTGTCACCTATGTCAGTATAACTGCCTGTGTGGTTATACATCATTAGCTGGTTCTAGCAGAGCGCAGCTCTCCTGCATTGGTCCACAGCAGCAGTGTAGAGCTGTGTTTGTTGCCTACTGCTGACAGATCAGTCTGGTGAAACTGCAAATACTGCTCTATCAATGCATATAGCAGAATATAATCCTCAGCAGTAGGCAACAAACACACCTCAACTGTGGGCAGCACCTCCACTGCAGCCTTGCAGCACTGGGGTCCTGGGTTCAAATCCCACCAAGTGCAATATGTGCATGGTGTCTGTATGATAACCCTGTGTTTCTCCGGTTTCCTCCAGTTATCTCTCACACTCCAAAGACATACTGATAGGAAATTTAAATTGTTAGACCTAATTGGGATGAGGATATCTGTAAAGCGCTGTGGAATTAAGGTGCTATATAAGTTAGTAAAATAAATAAACTGATCTCAGTCCCAATATATAGAGCCCCTTCTTGCAGTCTGTCCTCCTTTCTGCCCCCTGTATACAAAGCCCCATGCAGTATATCTCTTATCTCAGCCTTCTGTATACAGAGCCCCATCCTGCTGTATAGCTTTCCTCTCAGCTTTCTGTATACAGTCCCATCCTACAGTATGCCACTTCTCTTGCTTACCGGCATGCAGTCATCGCTGCTTCCTGGTATAAGCTCTTTGAAGCTCTGCCCCTTTCTATGACATCATCCCTTAAAGTAGAAGCTCCCTTCCAGATACATCCCAGAGCATAGTTATGCTGGCAGGAAGTCAACTGAGAGAGAGATATTGGGACATTAATAAATATATGTGTACATTAATATAAGGCCACATTTTGATTTGGAAATAACCCTTTAACATATCTACATATGTTTAAAATAGAAATATGTACAACTTTCTAGTATACTACTTAATATGTATTATGTATCTAATGAGACATAGAAGGTGGCCAATGAAGGTGTAATGATCTTAAGGACTCATTTTCTTGGCACATAGGTTCTTATTCATGAAGTTATTTTGCCAACTTTCTGGCTTAGAACGCCTTGATGTGTTGAAAAATTTTGGCACTCTTCCAAGTTGTGCAAAAAGTTTTATGGCTTTTGGTGTTTACGCCAGTTCTGCCCAGCTTCTTCAAAATTGGTAAAGCTGGGACAGGATAGGGTGTGATAAAGCCAGCATCACAAATTCTTCAAAATTTATACCACTTTAGTGGCGTAGATTATGCCAGAAATGTACTTTAGTCCCTGTCTGGAGTAACATTTCAAGCAGTGGTGCATGGCATGTGCCTCTTAAAGGGAACCTGTCACATCACTCATGCCCTCCAACCCAGCAGCATTCAGCTATGTATGATTAAAGGGAACTTGTCAATTCCTTTATTGCTATTAAACTGCCCCCAATGTCTTTTTAGTGATGTACATTGCATCACTAACCTGTTTAGCTCAAGCAAAACGTCCCATTATTTAGCGCAAAAATCACTTTTTATACTTTGATTATTTCCCCACAAAACTTCTGTTTCAGTCATAGGGGTGAGGGGATCTCTAGCTTTTCAGTCACGGTCAATCTAATGTGTTTTGAAATTCTCCCCGTCCATCATATTATGATTCCTTTTCGTCACTGCTCCCTACGTCACCGCAATCTCCCAGCAGATCCCGCGCTTGCACAATGACTCTCAGCTTTCTGGGCACTGAATTTGGGAATACGTCCCAGCTTCATATCATATGTGCGCATGCTCCGGAGCCGCTGAGCGTCAGTGGCAACCTGACAGTATGCCCGCCTATCTTCCCTCTCGCCACGCTGACGCTCAGCAGCTCCGGAGCATGCGCATAAATCTTTACCTTAAAATTCAGTTTCAGAAGTATGTAAAAGAACATCTAAACAAGCATGATGCATTTTGTAAACAAGTACTGTGTATCGATGAGGTTAAAATAGAACTCTTTGGCCACAATGATCGAAGGTATGTGTGGAGAAAAAAGGGCACAGAATTTCAGGAAAATAACATCTCGCCAACCATTAAGCATAGGAGTGGATCAATCATGCTTTGGGGTTGTGTTGCAGTTAATGGCACGGAGAAAATTTCACGGGTAGAGGGAAAAATGGATTCAATGAAATTTCAACAAATTCTTGATGCAAACATAACACCATCTGTAAAAAAGTTTATGTTGAAAAGAGGATGGCTTTTACAAATGGATAATGATCCTAAACGCACGTCAAAATCCACAATAGACTACCTCAAAAGGAGGAAGCTGAACGTATGCCAAATGGCCCTCACAGTCCTCTGATTTGAACATCATTGAAAATCTGTGGCTAGACCTCAAAATAGCAGTGCATGTAAGACGACCCAGGAATCTCACAGAACTGGAAGAAGTTTCCAAAGAAGAATGGATGAAAATCCCTCAAACAAGGATCGAAAGACTCTTGTCTGGCTACAAAAAGTGTTTGCAAGCTGTGATACTTTCAAAAGAGGGAGTTACCAGGTACTAGTCATGCAGGGTGCCCAAACTTTTGCATCAGCCCATTTTTCTTTTTGTAATTATTAAAATGTAAAAGATAAAAAAAAATATGTGTAGATACACACACACACACATATATATTTATTATTATTATTATTTTTTGTTGCCTAAAATACAAAAGACGTGTCATCTTTAACTTTAGGCCTTTAAGAGATCATGTCTTCAACTTCCTTAACTGTTCACAATAACAGTAATTTTGACCAGGGGTGCCCAAACTTTTACATGCCACTTTATATGCAAGGAAGCAGACAGACATTGATATGTATTATGTTAACTTGCCTGTGTACAGAACTGAGTGCATTTGAAGAACTAGTTATGTTTTTGTGACAAAATATAGTTGCTACTAAAACATTTCATCTTTCATGGCTAGCTAATATTTGGTCCAATTTTAAATTAGTGTTGTAAGTTCATATGTAACTTCTCTCAATGAATATTACATATATATATATAACACTGCTGGCTCATTCTGATTAAACCTTCTCTTCCTGGAGAGACCTGTCACATACTGCTGCATCATTTTTGCCAAGTGCCTCCAGCAATGAATTGGTGAAGTTATGATCCGTCCTGCTGTTCCCTCAATGTCTGATGATTCCAGACCAGCTGAGCTCTCTGCTGGGGCCACAGCTTTCATTTACAATCTGCTACTGGGTGTCCAGAAAATATCGGAAGGAGCCCTCTGTTCCAAAGCCTCCAACAGGGAAGAAAATGCAGAGACTCCCAACAGCTGGAAGACTTTAAAGTACTTTATTCTCTATATGCCAGTACAATGAAAGTGTTACAGCTGCCAGCCAATAGGCACCCCACACCATGGAGAGTCTTTTACATTTATTGATGAAATACGATGGCGAAAAGGCTCATTTTGAGCCATCTATATACCATTCACTTTTAAAACTATTGCATTTTTTCAAGTATCTCACCTATGATGAAAGTTGTACTGCTATGGAAATGATGAGTAGCAATAACTCTTATAAGATTTACTTGTGTGATCAAAGATTACCGTAAATAGAAAATTAAATTACACCAAAATTTAATTGGAAAACAAAACACACTTTTTTAATGACATAAATATTATGCAAAAAATAGAAGCTGAACGGGCAGTGAAATTATTCTGTCAGTGATGGCAACATTTTTGCGATACACTATTTTAGAATATTGAATCAGTAATTTCTTTCATCTTGCTTTCCTGCATTGAAACGTTTATAACATTATTTCTAGGCTTTTTGTTACATTTAGTGAATCATATTCACTGCATACCGGTATTTGCTGTGTGCCTTTATGATAAAAGTGTATTATTACTGATTTTTTTTTTTACCATTTCTTGTACAAACCTGTATATATTGGTGTGTTGCAGGGAAAAATATACATAAATCCTAGTTATTTTAGGGCTATTACAGTTAGCTCAAAAGTTACATACCCCGGCAGTATTTTTGCTTTCTTAGCCGTGTTTCAGAGAATATGAATGATAACAAAAAAACTTTTTCTCCACTCATGGTTATTGGTTGGGTGAAGCCATTTATTGTCAAATTACTGTGTTTTCTTTTTTTAAATCTTAATGACAACCAAAAACATCCAAATGACCCTGATTAAAAGTTCACATACCCCAGTTCTTAATACCATGTATTGCCCCCTCTAACATCAATGACAGCTTGAAGTCTTTTGTGGTAGTTGTGGCTGAGATTCTTTATTTTCTCAGATGGTAAAGCTGTCCATTCTTCTTGGCTAAAAGCCTCCAGTTCCTGTAAAATCCTGGGCTGTCTAGCATGAACCTCGAGCTTGAGACCTCCCCAGAGTGTCTCAATGATATTGAGGTCAGGAGACTGAGTTGGCCACTCCAGAACCTTCACTTTGTTATGCTGTAGCCAATGGCCTTGTGTTTTGGATTGTTGTCATGTTGGAACGTCCAAGTACGTTCCATGCGCAGATTCCGGGCTGATGAGTGCAAATTTGCCTCCAGTATTTGCTGATAACGTACTGCATTCATCTTTCCTTCAACTTTTACCAAATTTCCTGTGCCTTTGTAGCTCACACATCCCCAAAACATCAGCGATCCACCTCCGTGCTTTACAGTAGGAATGGTATTCCTTTCATCATAGGCCTTTTTGACCTCTCTCCAAATGTAACGTTTATGGTTGTGGCCAAAAAGTTCAATTTTGGTCTCATCACTCCAAATTACCTTGTTCCAGAAGTTTTGAGGCTTGTCTCTGTGCTGTTTGGCGTATTGTAGGTGAGATACTTTGTGGCATTTGTGCAGTAATGGCTTTCTTCTGGCGACTCGACCATGCGGCCCATTTTTCTTCAAGTGCCTCATTATTGTGTATCTTGAAGCAGCCGCACTGCTAGTTTTCAGAGAGTCCTGAATTTCAGGTGATGTTACTTGTGGGTTTTTCTTTGCATCCCGAACAATTTTCCTGGCAGTTGTGGCCGAAATTTTTGTTTGAATGCTGCTGACTGGCATTATCAATTCCTTGGATATTTTTTGTATCCCTTTCCTGTGTTATATAGTTCAACTACCTTTTCCCGTAGATCCGTTGACAATTCTTTTGCTTTCCCCATGACTCACAATCCAGAAACGTCAGTGGCTGGATGAAAGATTCAAGAGTCTGTCTGGATCCCAGAAACTCACTCAGCTTTTTTGCACACACACTGATTACAAGCAAACAGGTCACAGGTGAGGATGTTACCTTTAGTAGCCATTCAAACCCATTTGTGTCAAATTCTGTGCATGTTATCAGGCCAAAATCACCAGGGTATGTGAACTTTTGATCAGGGTGATTTGGATGTTTTTGGTTGTCATTAAGATTTAAAAAGAGAAAACACAGTAGTTTGACAATAAATGGCTTCACCCAACCAATAACCATGAGTGGAGAAAAAGTTTTCTCGTTATCATTCATATTCTCTGAAACAAGGCCAAAAAAGACAAAATTCTGCCTGGGTATGTTAACTTTTGAGCACAACTGTATATATATAAAAAAGACTGAGACACGTCCTACTTAGATCAATGTTGCGGATCAAACTTACCCAACCAATGGCCCTGTGAAAAAAAAAAAAAGAGTAGCGTACGGATGCCGTCCATGTGCGGTCCATATTCAACTGATTATTAGGAAAGAGAAAAAGTATATATAATGTATGTGTGTGTGTGTGTAAAATGGATGCAACAAGGATTTAAGGCTGTGTCTACATCAAGTTTGTCTGAAAACGTCAGTGGCTTTGTCAGGACCTTTGACTAGCTCTGCTAGCCAAGAGCAGAAAAAACTCTGATCCCGACCATTTAACTGTTTCTGTACCGCAATCAATGCAGCTTATGGTATTAAGCACTATAAGGCCTCATTCAGACTTCCTTGTTGCACGTTCGTGTTCTATCAGTATTTTTCATGGATAGAACTTGGACCAATTATAGTCTATGGGTCTATTCACATGTCTGTGTCTTTTTATGTCAGTGGAAAACTTCCGAAGACGTCTGTTTTTTTTTTTCCGGCAGCATGGATGGAATAGGCCAATACAAGTCTATGGGTCCGTGAAAATCACGGCCAGCTCACAGCATCAGTATACAGTCTGTGTGCTGTCCGTGATTAACATTGCAATGGATAGAAGCTTTATTTATTTATTTATTCATGCGTGAAAAACACTGACACTTGGATCTAAAACTCTGATGACACATACCATTTTTTTGCATACGTGAAAAACACTGACATCTGAATGTGGCCTAAAGAAAGGAAGTTTGTTTGCCAGTTAACCACCAGTGTCCGCATAGATGCGCACACACAGATACAGTGGGGAAAAAAAGTATTTAGTCAGCCACCAATTGTGCAAGTTCTACCAATTAAAAAGATGAGAGAGGCCTGTAATTGACATCATAGGTAGACCTCAACTATGAGAGACAAAATGAGAAAACAAATCCTGAAAATCACATTGTCTGATTTGGAAAGAATTTTTTTTTAAATTTTGGTGAAAAATAAGTATTTGGTCACCTACAAACAAGCAAGATTTCTGACTCTCACAGACCTGTAACTTCTTCTTTAAGAGGCTCCTCTGTCCTCCACTCATTACCTGTAGTACTGGCACCTGTTTGAACTTGTTATCAGTATAAAAGACACCTGTCTGCGACCTCAAACAGTCACACTCCAAACTCCACTATGGTGAAGACCAAAGAGCCGTCGAAGAACACCAGAAACAAAATTGTAGCCCTGCACCAGGCTGGGAAGACTGAATCTGCAATAGGCAAGCAGCTTGGTGTGATGAAATCAACTGTGGGAGCAATAATTAGAAAAAGGAAGACATACAAGACCATTGATAATCTCCCTCGATCTGGGGCTCCACACAAGATCTCACCCCGTGGGGTCACAATGATCTCAAGAACGGTGAGCAAAAATCCCAGAACCACATGGGGGGACCTAGTGAATGACCTGCAGAGAGCTGGGACCAACGTTACACAGGCTACCATCAGTAACACACTATGCCGCCAGGTACTCAGATCCTGCAGTGCCAAACGTGTCCCCCTGCCTAATCCATTACATGTCTGGGCCTGTCTGAAGTTTGTTAGAGAGCATTTGGATGATCCAGAAGAGTACTGGGAGAATGTCATATGGTCAGATGAAACCAAAGTAGAACTGTTTTGTAGAAACACAACTCATCTTGTTTGGATGAGAAAGAATGCTGAGTTGCATCCAAAGAACACCATACCTACTGTGAAGCATGGGGGTGGCAACATCATGCTTTGGGGCTGTTTCTCTGCCAAGGGTCCAGGACGACTGATCCTTGTACATGAAAGAATGAATGGGGCCATTTATCGTGAGATACATCAGCAAGGGCATTAAAGATTAAACATGGCTGGGTCTTTTCGCATGACAATGATCCCAAGCACACCACCAGGGCAACGAAGGAGTGGCTTTGTATGAAGCATTTCAAGGTCGTGGAGTGGCCTAGCCAGTCTCCAGATCTAAACCCTATAGAAAACCTTTCAAGGGAGTTGAAAGTCCGTATTGCCCAGCGACAGCCCCAAAACATCACTGCTCTAGAGGAGATCTGCATGGAGTTATGGGCCAACATACCAGCAACAGTGTGTGCCAACCTTGGGAAGAATTACAGAAAACGTTTGACCTCTGTCATTGCCAACAAAGGATATATAACAAAGTATTGAGATGAGCTTTTGTAGGTGACCAAATTTCCACAAAAATCTTTCCAAAGCAGACAATGTGATTTTCAGGATTTGTTTTCTCATTTTGTCTCTCATAGTTGAGGTCTACCTATGATGTCAATTACACGCCTCTCTCATGTTTTTAAGTGGTAAAACTTGCACAATTGGTGGCTGATTAAATACCTTTTTCCCCACTGTACTTGAGCATTTTACCGGCACAAGCAGTAAAATAGTGTCTTTTAGAGATATGACATTGTAACATAATAAGTTAAACGTGTTGATAAAATAGTGATATGAAAATAAAGAACTACAATAAACACACTTTTTTTTTAAATTAATTATTTTGAAATTTAACAGTAAAAATGTACACTTATTTTATATCCTCAAACTTATAATTACCTATGCAATAAAGTTACATAAATGAAATGAAAAATATATAATATATAAAAAAAATGGTAGGAATGCAATTTTCATGCATCAAAACTAAAGATACTCCGCCCTGGCACTGAAAAGTGGCTAAACATTTGTCGTGTATAGTCAACTTCCCATTGCCTTTTTTGTGGAGACTGCTGTTCTAAGATGGCTGCTGCAGTGACATGGGCTAGTAGTAAGTCTGCCTTTCTCCAGCTTTCCAGTGCTGGTGGCGTACTTCAAAATTACCATCGCTCCCTGTACCACTGCATTGGCCATCTTAGATGCATAACAATTAAAATGCCAGTATCATTGGGGAGGCAATGGGAGATCGCCTTGTAGGGTGATTATAAATGACATACTTAAGGACACTTTTCAGTGCCAGGGTGGAAGCTTGCTTTAATATAAACCAAACAAAACTATATCTGGTACCTAAATCTAAAATTCATCCAGCCAAAATCAAGTCCATAAACAGCAATGTAGACATGCAAATAAAAAGATGTCAGAATGCTGGGAGACCAAAATTACCTGGGTCTTTATGAGCTTAAAGGGGTTGTCCAGTCACAAGATATTGATGGACCTAGTCATGGATAGGGCATCAATATCAAATGATGGCTCCTGGAATGTGGCAATGAAAAAAAAAAGATTTGTTCAATCAACATTACTGCTCCATAAAAGATGTACATACATCACCCATATAAGTTTATGGGATGAGGCTGTATTTTCCTATGCCTCAGGTTTCACATAAACTGTTGTTTTTTTGTTCTCTGTAAAAAAAAATTCCAACCTTAAAAATTGTGCTAGTAAATAGATACTTCTGCAGATTTCTCCCCCCAAGAAATTAAGTGATTGAAATTCACAGCAAAAAGAAACCCTAAACAGGGCAAGCAGCGGGTTTTAATTCAAGCTTGGCTTTATTTTAGATGTGAACACTTTTCTGCTTGCATCCCAGCGAAATTTCTCTGTATTCTAATGCAGGACTTTGACATCCTAATAATTTATTTACCGGGAAGGGGGTCAGTTGGATGCATCCCATCAGCTTAACACATTGCTGTAATGGATTTAGTTATTTTTGGACTTTTACCAATAAAGAGATAGGATGATTGGTTCTGCCTCCATACTGATAGATTTTTTTTTCAATAAATAACAATTGCAATATTTTAGTCCCTTGGCTAAACGTTGGATTACAATATGCGCTGATCTTCAGCTTCACTACCTGCCCTCTCCAGATTCACCCTATGTGCTGCTATAGTGCGGCTTTGTAGGAAGGTCAGAGCCGGTCACATCCAACCACCTGAATCACATTATTCTACTAGTTGTATTCACCTATTATCATGATTTACCTTCTGAGGTTACTGCCAAGAGAGAAAATCTGTCTGCAATATGTGTTTTTATTTGGTCTGGAATTGATCCATCTCTGGCTACTTTGCTTCCTGGTTTGTAAGTCACTTCTTTCTCTAGGTCGGGTTTAAAGACAATTGATAAAGTGAGGCCTACAGTAATCTGTGTACAAGTTCAGCACTACTGAATGCTGATTATGTTCGGTATTGGAGGAAGGGCCATTGGCTGCGAAATTGGCTTCAGCATGGCTTGATGACTGCAAGCATTTCAGTTATCCGTTGTTCACTTGTCTGGAAACCCCAATCTATACGCCAGCCGAGCAGGGCCATGTAAGCAAAATATCATTGCTATTTCTCTACCATGTATGGCATATGCAACTGAAAGGATAGAAGTTTCCTTTAATCTTCACCCTGAAAATATGTACAATCCTGCGCACTGTGAGGTTTCGTCGGAACCAGGAGCGTACAGTCCTCTGTGCCTTTTCTTAACTTACCACCGCGCACTGAAACACTGGACCTCTTCACACTAGAATGTCACTTTATGACGTGCGCTGCGACATTATGACATGCATTCTCGGCTGACCCCCTTGGCTGGGATGCCCCTTCATATGTAGGATTTTCCAAGCCTAGTTGTGGACAGAAGTTCCAGCCTAGTATGAAGATGTCCTGGTAAGAAGAGGCACTGAGGACCATACGGGGACAGTTAGCAGTGAGGTGAGCACTTTTTTTTTCTAGCATAATAAGGGACATTAAAATTGGCGGAGAATAAATTTGCTACTAATTTAATATAGCTGTAAAATCTGCGTGATTTGGTGAATTTGAATCTCGTCAGATCCACTCATCTCAAAATGCAATCCCGTTCTACAAGTGAGAGGGTGAATGTTTTTCTGATATAGTGGAACATCATAACATAACAGATTTGTATCTGCTGCGGGCCATCGTCTTTTCTGCCCCTGAACCCCTGTGTAATATTCCAATCATAAAATGACAGATCTGTTTGGGATATTGTCTGTGATCAATGTTTCCTGTCTGATTCTCTGACCAGAGCAGGACACTTGTAGTCTGAGCTCTTCAATAATATTATCAGTGAGCAGAAGGGCAAATAATGACCATTGTCCCTGGTCATGTTGCAGGCATTAAGTCAGCTGGGTGAATCAGCTCCTAAGTGCACTTTGTCGGGTAATCCTCTTACTGTTCTCATTTAGTTCTATTTGGGTTGTTTTTTAAAAAGGATGTATTGACTTTCATTGGGATTTGGCTAGTTATTTAACCATTATGATGTTTTTAAGGCTAATACTAGCAACATAATTAGTTGAAGGGGATAATGGGAATAATAATTACCAGATAAAATGTTATCTGACTTGTTTTTACAAGAAGCAATTAAATGCCAGAGTGCTTCATGGATGCATTTTGCTACACTGCCCATAGTGTTATAATCTTTCTCAAGCATGTCCGATTGCAGATTTTAGGACTGAAAGACAGCAAAGCCTTATAAACCACCTGCAATTATTCTTTCCATTGAATGTAATGAAGTGTATGAAAAGTCTGGGATTTTTGGCCTCATTTAGATGTCTGTGATTTTTCACATACACGAAAAAAACGGTTCGCGTGGCATCAGTGTTTGGTCAGTCTTTACTATCCGTGATTTTCACGTAGGAGAAATAAATTAATTACAAAGCTTCTCCTATACATTGCGATATTAATCATGGATTGCATATGATCGTACACTGATGCCATCCATGTACTGGCCGTGATTTTCACAGACCCATAGACTTGTATGGGTAATTTTGATCCGTGACTCTGCTAAAAAATGAACATGATTTTTTTGCTAACACTTGAACAACACCATAGCCTTTAATGTACTAAGAAAAGAAATGGGATAAGTCAGCTTACCCACTAAGGAATCCAAAGCTCAGGAATACAAATCGAGAGCAGAAAAATCCAGCTTCAAGGATCCTCTAAAAGCATAGCTTTATTGCATAAATATAGAAATCTGTAATAACAGCATGAGTGTCACAACCCCTTGGGGGGATATGGTCTAGCAGACGCGTTTCAGACGGTAAGGTCCTTAGTCATTGCATGGTGTAGTGATCATTCAGTCCACATTATATACCTTTACCTGTTAAGGACACGTGACACATCTGAGCCAATTCTGACAAACTAGATACATAGTAAGAAAAAACCAACAACATGGAATGTGTTTAAAAACATTCAATACAGTGAAAAAGAGCACACATGATTTAGATGAAAATGAAGGAGAAAAAGAAAAAACATTATTCATAGTGATATATGAGATCATATTTGATATTCAGGCCAATAACCTGGCATGCTGGGGTGTCTCCATTGTGGTGTATGGAAACATTTTTGATGCGGCTGAACCTTTAAAAACTAATTTTTTTACAGCATCTGATAAATGGCGTCTAATTCTTGTCTCAAGAGGGCCGCTGGTGCAGCCAACATATTGTATGTTACACGTTAGACAAGTAATCAGATAAACAATATGTGTCGAGTTGCAATTTCTGTAATTATTAATTTTATAGATTTTGTTAGTGACTGCCGATGTAAAATGGGTGGCGTTCACAACGTGAAGCATGTACAAATATTGTGCCCGCACTTGAAAAAACCTTTGATGTGTAACCAGGTATTTTTAGGTTTATAAGCATGGTTTAAGTATATACTGGGAGTTAAAATACTTCCTAAAGTGTTTCTTTTTTGCAGTGAATCTAATCGGATTGGCCAGAACTGTTTTAAACTTTTGATCTTGAGATCTTGATACAGCATTGGGATGTACTGTATATCTGAATAATTTTTTGAATTTCAGAAAACTGTGGACTAAATTGAGAAACAAATGTAATAATATTATTTTCATATGCTATATTTTTCTTTTTTTTCTTTTAACATATCCCGTCTGTGTTTTCAGAGGATCCTTGAAGCTGGATTTTTCTTCTCTCGATAGCCTTCCTTGATAATTCTGTATAGAACACGTACGGGATCCACGGATGTCTGAATGAGAATGACTCGCCCAGGGGGATATAGGGGACTCGGCACCCGGGCCTCTACCCTCTCGGGATGTCACGGCAGTTGGCTCCTGGGCCCATACCCTGTGGTCACTCTTTAAAGGGGTTTGTTACTTGAAAGGATGAATCTTGTCTCGTGACACCACCTGTGGCTCCTGGTAATGGGTACCAGCGCTGCTGCAGACCTTCGGGGGTGATGGGATGGCAGCTGGGATGTTTCTGCTCCCCACAGGCGGAGCGGGCCCCCGGGGCAGGGTTGATGGAAGGGATACAGGTGAGAGGTGGCCCAGTCGGGCCAGGGGAGAATAACAGACATGCACACAGGGGGTTCGCTTCAGTATCTTTACTGATTGCAGCTTCAGGTTGACCAGGGGTCTAGAATCCTCCTGGTATACCGGTTATTCCTACTGGGCGTAGAGGACCCTGTAGGTGCGGACCCGGTGTCCGGCTTGTGTTCTGGGGTGAGCCTAAGATGCTCCTCTGCCCCCATAACTCCTCTCACTCTTCTCCTTGGCTCCGGCCATGCTCTAGGCCCTGAGGCTTCAGCATGTGCTTTAGGCCCTGGCTGGCCCTCAGCACAGCAGCTCACATGCTGCTTCTTCACTGAACTCTAGTGTCAGCACACTCTGCCTACCTAACTCCACCCTCCAGTATACAGTTAGGTCCATATATATTTGGACAGAGACAACATTTTTCTAATTTTGGTTCTAGACATTACCACAATGAATTTTAAACAAAACAATTCAGATGCAGTTGAAGTTCAGACTTTCAGCTTTCATTTGAGGGTATCCACATTAAAATTGGATGAAGGGTTTAGGAGTTTCAGCTCCTTAACATGTGCCACCCTGTTTTTAAAGGGACCAAAGTAATTGGACAGATTAAATAATTGTAAATAAAATGTTCATTTCTAGTACTTGGTTGAAAACCCTTTGTTGGCAATGACTGCCTGAAGTCTTGAACTCATGGACATCAGCAGACGCTGTGTTCCTCCTTTTTGATGCTCTGCCAGGCCTTCACTGCGGTGGTTTTCAGTTGCTGTTTGTTTGTGGGCCTTTCTGTCTGAAGTTTAGTCTTTAACAAGTGAAATGCATGCTCAATTGGGTTGAGATCAGGTGACTGACTTGGCCATTCAAGAATATTCCACTTCTTTGCTTTAATAAACTCCTGGGTTGCTTTGGTCGTCGTTTCATACTACAGATGGACAATGACCCAAAACATAAAGCCAATCAGTTTGGCTGCATTTGGCTGGATCTGAGCACACAGTATGGCTCTGAATACATCAGAATTCATTTGGCTGCTTCTGTCCTGTGTCACATCATCAATAAACATTAGTGACCCAGTGCCACTGGCAGCCATGCATGCCCAAGCCATCACACTGCCTCCGCCGTGTTTTACAGATGATGTGGTATGCTTTGGATCATGAGCTGTACCACGCCTTCGCCATACTTTTCTCTTTCCATCATTCTGGTAGAGGTTGATCTTGGTTTCATCTGTCCAAAGAATGTTCTTCCAGGACTGTGCTGGCTTTTTTAGATGTTTTTTAGCAAAGTCCAGTCTAGCCTTTTTATTCTTGATGCTTATGAGTGGCTTGCACTGTGCGGTTAACCCTCTGTATTTACTTTCATGCAGTCTTCTCTTTATGGTAGATTTGGGTATTGATACTCCTACCTCCTGGAGAGTGTTGTTCACTTGGTTGGCTGTTGTGAAGGGGTTTCTCTTCACCATGGAGATTATTCTGCGATCATCCACCACTGTTGTCTTCCGTGGGCGCCCAGGTCTTTTTGCATTGATGAGTTCACCAGTGCTTTCTTTCTTTCTCAGGATGTACCAAACTGTAGATTTTGCCACTCCTAATATTGTAGCAATTTCTTGGATGGGTTTTTTCTGTTTTTGCAGCTTAAGGATGGCTTGTTTCACCTGCATGGAGAACTCCTTTGACTGCATGTTTACTTCACAGCAAAACCTTCCAAATGCAAGCACCACACCTCAAATCAACTCCAGGCCTTTTATCTGCTTAATTGAGAATGACATAACGAAGCGATTGCCCACACTTGTCCATGAAATAGCCTTGGAGTCAATTGTCCAATTACTTTTGGTCCCGTTAAAAACAGGGTGGCACATGTTAAGGAGCTGAAACTCCTAAACCATTCATCCAAATTTAATGTGGATACCCTCAAATGAAAGCTGAAAGTCTGAACTTCAACTGCATCTGAATTGTTTTGTTTAAAATTCATTGTGGTAATGTCTAGAACCAAAATTAGAAAAATGCTGTCTCTGTCCAAATATATATGGACCTAACTGTATATATCCCTAACAGGCTCCCTCTGGTGGTATGAGGTGGAAGGGTGGAGGTGTTTGTATGAAGTGAGGGCCTCTTGTGGAGAAGTCCGTCCATGCACCCTTTTGGGTCCTGTGCTATCTGTAATAGCAGGGTGCCACAACAACCTTAGTCTGAGGCATGTCTAGAGACTCCACGGTCACCATATAAAAGTACTAAGCGCAAATGTCATCAATGACACAGAGAGCTAGAATAATAATGACATCACACTGTATAGGATGTATATGGCACTTATAAATGAAGCGTGTATTTATAAATCGGGGTAATGGTGGTGTAGTCACCCGTATGATCCATTACCTGCTCTTCTCTTACAGGTAGAATAGGCAATCTGCAAGCACCGGTACACAGGCCTGGTTGTAGGCTGGTTGTCAGAACAGCACTCAAATAATTTAATATATTTTTTTCTCTATATAGAAAAATTGCTTTATGTATTTAATTGTTAGGTTTTCTCAGAAAACCAGCAGTAGAAATCTGATGAATATTTAACTACAAGAAATCACATATTCTACCAATGTGGTGCTCAGTTCTAGGTTTGGAATTTTAATTTTCCGAATACTTGTGTGACCTTGTTTGTGTTTTGGCCGGTCTGTCTGACCCTCATCACCATTTGAGTCTGACATGCTTGATCTAACATTTAAATATGTCTCGTTTCTGCTTCAGTGGCTGCAACATTTTGGATAGGATACATCTTCCCAGGTCATTCTGTAATTGCTCTGCTGATTAAATGTGGGGTAATATTGAATATGCTGGTGCAGTTGTTAGCATGCACAATTTCATTTTCATTTCTGGAGAATAATGTATCCTTCCTATATCATTATTAAAGAAAATCGTTTTATTTGAAAAATTACAGATGTGATCGGTATTGTGAACATTTTGTTTCCTTTAATTAACATTCTAAATTATAATATTGCAGTAACTGATTAATATTGTGTGCATCAGTAAAAGACTTCAAATATCAATGTTCTACTTCAGTTTTTGCAGTTAAAACAGTCTTATCGTAGAATTGTGCAAACCAGTTTTTGACAGTTTTTTTTTTTTCATTTCCACCCCCCAATAATAGTAAACAGAATATAGTGCAAATAGACTGTCCAAAATAGGCCACCACTTCTGGATCCATATGATATAGATCCTTGATGCATTTTTTTCAAATAAAGAGAAAAAATAAAATGTAACATCGCTTTCTGCATTCCTTGGTATAGGGATCCTGAGTCTGCAAGGGTGGGCCGAGTGAGATAATTTCTTCATCTCTCCTTTGTCCTGGCCATTAAAAAACCCAAGTAGTAAAGCTGAAATTTATATTTGTTCAGCAGGGAGACCCCTCACGGCTTCACGTATGTAGCATGTAGCCCCTGGTACTAGGCGAGTGAGTAACAAACATTGGGACAGTCAATGACTTTCTCTTTGTAATGTGACTGAAGAACATGAAGGTGTCCTACACCCCAGATAGCTGTCAGATGAATGGTCTTTTGGCTGGTGGCTTATTCCACTTGAGTTCCCTATACAGATGTACGCTTTGCTTGGGCTAAGCATGCATGTGTATCAGTGGGGAATGAGAATAGGCTGCTGCTAGACCACAATGGCTGAGGCATATTTCTAGTGAAATCAAAGGATCAGGATTGTTAAAAAGCAGCATCCTTCCATCCCTTGATGTTTTTCTTTGGGGGATGTTGAAACACTTCCTGTCCTGCTAAAATCGGCAAGCTCAGCTGAGGTTTACCCTTTACAGTTGGCCTGGCCATATGAAAGAGTAGATTGCATATGTAGATATAGATAATATACATCTCTTTGGGCATAAGGCACCTATACACATATGATGGCTTTTGGCCAAACACTGAAATGACTGACAGGTTGAAAGTACACGAGTTTTCTTAATTTGAATCTTTTGAAGTGCGCTGCTTTCAGCTCCTGCTTCCTGCTTTTCTGGGGGTGTGCACTCCTGAATATTGACAGTTCAGAGTAGCAGCATGGTCGCCCTACTTGTCCAAAGTTTGCTGTCTTCCAGGCTGCTCATAGAGGCAGCTCTGACTTAAAGCTTGGGAGAACTTTAAAGTGACTGAAGCTGTTTGGATCCTGACAGTATGAGTGATGCAAGCAGGCTGTAAAGCATAGAGCCTGCTAGTGCTCCTTACCTATTGTAGGTAACCGGCCAAGCAGGGACTACATGGTGGTCTTTAATCTAGGCATCGAGTTGCACACTAGAGAATTAAAAAATCCTTGTCTTTTAGAACAAAGAGAATCATTAAGTTGCAAAGTTGCTTTTTTTTTTACAAGCACTTGATAATTTTGCCCATTAATGAACTTGAGACTCCTCTAATGCACTGTTGAGATACAATATGCAGACCCTAATTTTTCCTGACATTTTCTATGTTGGAGAGAGTCAGTACACCCACATATATCACATCATATTGTCCAACACTGGAACTGCCTTTTTTCCCCCTACAGCTCACAAATTTCTGGCCAGCCAATAGCCTCTATCTCGTAAAAACACTTGCCACTTATTTCGGTGTATTCAACAGGAATATTTATTAATAGTGGCAAAATCCAGAAAAATTATATAGAGACGTTTCCAGTCTGAGCGGTGAACACCGCAGATCTACACGTGACGCTACAGCTCATAGTTCTCTAATATCCGGAAGACTGATGAAGGTCTTGTAGTGACCGAAACGTCTCTATATATTTTTTCTGGATTTTGCCACTATTAATAAATATTCCTGTTCAATACACCAAAACGAGTGCCAAGTGTTTTTACGATATTGATAACGGATTTGGTATCCTACTTGTGCACCGCCTCTTTCCAGAAGTGCCTTGTATTTTTTCATTTCACACAGCCAGTAGCCTCTAGCATGATTTCTCTCTCTCTCAAGCAGATCAAGGGACCTTTTTTTGCATTTCATCTGACAAGACACTTAGACTGGATGCTAGTTTCCCGACTGGAGCATGACAGCTTCATGTATTTCCATGAGGCTGTTACTCTCTCGTCATAAGAGCCGCAGCCAGCCCGTGCATTGCAGTACGGGATCGGACTGATTTGCACGGACGTCTGAATGAGCGCTTAGTGTGAATTCAAAATCTCGGAGCTTCAAACCCCATATGTGTTCATATTTATTGATAATGTTAACATACTGTTCTGCTGCTGCCCCGAATTATTGTCATAACTAGGTTCTGAATAATAGCAAATGTTTATTGAAATAGGGTTAATGCTTTTTTTTTAGAAGATTGGCGGCCAAATGAAAGATGTAAGTAGAAATATGTGTGATGCCTTGGCTTGGAGAAGACAAATCAGAGGGTTCTAATGTAATAACTTATTTTGATGACTTTTTCAAAACCAAGGGACTGTATATGGTGACATGTGTATGCTTTTTAGTGGAGCTATGATTACATCTGACTGGAGAACTTCACATTTTAGGCAGAAAATATATCAAGGTTACATGACCTAATTAGTGGGGCTCCGTGAAGAGTTTCTTTTTACTACAGACTTCTCTATTGAAATATGATATGAATGTTTTTTTTGCAACCTTTTCCTCTTCCCCTTTAAATTACCTTGACATTCTTCTGTACCTCAACTTTTAATTGATCCATATTTTTATTGGAAGTGATTACAGGCTGTAACCAAAACCTCTTTACTGTTAGTTGATATTCTGACTGCAATTATCATACATTATTGTTCAGGCTGCAAAAGCTTTTGGATTATACCACCCAAATTCTAATACGTTCAACCTTAAAAAAAAAAATAAAATAAATAAAAACTCTTCAAGATTACATCTAAATTGCCTTTATTACCCTTGAAAGTTTTTTTGACCATCCTTCTGTAAGGAATTGAGTTATAAATTTTACTTACAGATATTGGTTGATTCAAAAAAGATTGTGCCAAATTACGATATAGCTTATGTATTCATAACCTAGAAAACATAACACAAATTTATTAACATGAAAAGAGACACTATCTCTCCAAGTTTAGCTATACGCTACAAAGGTTCAACGTGATTTACATTGGTGACACGACAGATGTTTAGGCGGTAGTCAAGTTCTGTCTAGATGAGTGCCAGCATATCATTGGATATGGACTCCACTGTGTCAATGATGAGATGTCTAACATGAAGCAGATCCTTTAGCTCATAGGGCAGATACACTGAGTTCTTGATCTAGCCCTATAGGAAGAAGTCTCAGGGTGTTAGATCTGGCGACCGTGGAGGCCAGCTAAACATTGGTGAATTGAATTGAGACCATGCTGAAACAAATTGTTTCCAAGGCACGAGAGAGATAATTTAATTCCTTTTTTTATCCATAATGCATCATAAAATCAACGTTTCAGCCTTCATGCAACCTTTTTCAAGCATAAACAACATGGCAGATAAAGCTAACAAGGAGTACACGGAGCCATTTTATATCTGAGAACAATTGGGCCACTTCTTCCGACTTGAGACAATGCATCAATGAAACAAAAGAGTCCATCTCTGAGGATATCAAGAGAATATAGTCTGCACTCCGTACAGCTGGGTTGGTGCACATGGAGAGTAGTATTCTAGGAAAAGTAAATCCCGCCACTCGCGTGTTGGTGGTCAATTTGTTTATTCCACAACTCACACCTGGGTTTATGACTCACTACATGGACACAATTCACACCTCCAGATAATTAAACATTCCCAAGGCCTCTCATTTTGCAACAAAAAAACAAAACGAATTTGATCTCCCTACCTTATCAGTAGGAGGCATCACAACTTACACCTCATGAACAAATGTCTTGTTGTAACATCTCTCAAATGTTGTGCCTTTGTCTTATGAATTCATTTGTAATCTTGCCTGACGAAGGAGCCTCTGTGCTCTGAAAGCTTGCATATATATATATATATTTCTGGTTAGCTAATAAAGGTATCACTCCGAGAATATTTTTGGCATAAAAGTATTTACAGCGATTTTTCTGGCTAGCACGGTACCACAATATAACTTTATATTATACATCATGATAATGGAAGATACCCCAATGTACAGATCACAGATGGATCTGAAAAAACTCCTGAAGAAACTGGCACAAATGAACAGCGACATTTTCTTTCTATCCAGATGCAAAAAGGAAAACTTAATCCCCAAAGGCCTCCTTATAAGGAATCCGACTCAGTATACCTACAATACCAATTTTTCACAGAAACTTTGCTACAGATCATCTGAGAGACTGCGGAATCATCTCATTGGATTTTTCTACAAGAAGAAGAGGACCATCCATGAGGAGATAACTTCTCTACAGGACCGAATACAAGGACCAGATTCATGACTAATCAAGGAGATATTACAGGATTTTTACAAAAAATTGCATCACCACCTTATTATCAATAAGAAAAAGAAACTTGACAGACTCAGGAAGAAAGCAGGTCTCAATGTAGTTGAAGGTAAGCCCAATTTACACAATCATTTTAATACATCGTCCTCTGTTGTGAACCTCTCACAATATGAGCCAAACACAGGAGAAATTAATGTTTTATCAAAGGGACTAACATTCTGTCCTACAAAAAAACTTGATACGGCTCAGTTTTGTAGTGATATCGAGGAATTCTTCCGCAGATTACGGCTTAAAGAATTCTTTCACAACCACGCAGATATCACACCACAAGATAATCTGAACAACACATCAAAAAAGAAAGAGGACAAACTGGACCCCACAACCTGGGCACAACCAAACTCTGGATCACTACATAGACTGTTTCCGTAAAAAAGTTAAATCTGACATTTTGGACAGGCACCACAAAGTGCCACACAGTATCAGTATGAAGGAAAGAAAAGTCATACAATCTTTAAAAGCCAACAACAATATCATCATCAAACCAACAGACAAAGGAGGAACTGTAGTCATTATGAACATGTCAGATTACATCCAAGAAGCACACAGACAACTCTTAAATATAAAATACTACACTCCACTTCAGGAAGATCTCACCAAAAAATACACAGAGGAACTAACACATATCATCAATGGGTTTGATTCTACTTCATCCTCACTACTGGAACTAATACCAGACAATCCCCAAACACCTTCTACATGTTACCTAAAATACATAAAAAAGGTAATCCTGGGAGGCCAATCATTTCTGGCATTGGGACATTAACGGAAAATATCTCAGGCTGGGTGGAGAACATTCTGAAACCCTTGGTGAGACGCACACCCAGCTATATCCAGGACACCACGGATATTCTCTGCAAATTGTCAACCCTGGGCCCACTTCCGGAGGACACAATACTAGCCACCATGGATGGTAGAGTCTCTCTACTCCAACATTCCTCATGAGGATGGGATTGCAGCATGCAAATAGTGTTGAGCGAGTATGTTCTGTTAACCCTTTCGCCGAGTACGCTCGGGCCGAGCACAGAGTATTTATAGCTGCTCGGTGATATGCTTGAATCGCTCCCGTGTGCATGATTTGCGACTGTTTGACAGTTTTATTACATGGGAGGAATGTCTATTTCTTACATATTCCTCACATGTAATAAAGCTGCCAAACAGTTGCAAATCATGCACATGGGAGGGATTCAAGCATATCACCGAGCAGCTATAAATACTCGGAGCTCGGCCCGAGCATACTCGGACAGAACATACTCGCTCAACACTAGATGATAACATTTCCTACAAAAAAACAATCTGGCTACAGAACCAACTCTACAATTAATCAGGTTTGTGTTTCATCACAATTATTTCTCCTTTGGGAACAATTTATACCAACAATGTATGGATAGCACCATGGAAAGCAAAATGTCCCCACAATATGCTAACCTATTTATGGCTAAACTATAGGAGAAGTTTTTGTCATCTTGCTCTATTAAACCCCTAGCATACTTCTGCTACATTGATGATCTGCTAATAATCAGGACAGGCTCAAAAGATGATCTGCTCACCTTCCATGATAACTTCAACAGGTTCCACCCAACCATCAAGCTCACCCTCAACTTCTCAAAATCCCAAATACATTTTCTGGACACGACCATATACATCAAAGACAACACCATACAAACATCAATTTACCATAAGCCCACAGGACGTCCGGCATATCTTAGATGGAACAGCTTTCATCCAAGACACACAAAAAAATCCATCATATACAGTCAAGCTCTGAGGTACATTCGAATCTGTTCAGACAGCAAGGACAGAAAACTGCAGCTACTATCACTGAGGAATACATTCCTACAACAAGGATACCATCCACTGGTAATAGATGAACAGATTCACAGAGCTACAAGAATACCAAGAAGTAGCCTCCTGAATTACAGACAAAGGGAGGACAACAACAGAGTACCTCTTGTGGTCACATACAACCCCCACATGAACATCCTAAGGAAAATTGGTGCTGATCTCCAATCCATATTCCACAGAGACCACAAACTGAAAGAAATATTCCCAGAACTACCACTTCTCTCCTACAAACAGCCCCCTAACTTAAGGAATCTCCTTGTCAGAAGTGTCCTCTCATCACCATCAGTGACGGGCACATTCCCATGTGAAAACAAAAAATGCAAAACGTGTACCCACATATTACCATCAAATACAGTCTGCATACCTAACACAAATCAGGACTACAAAATCATGGAAGTCTTTTCGTGTACATCCTCCAATGTGGTGTACATGATACAATGTACAAGGTGCCCAGAAGGAGTTTATATTGGAGAAACGATGCAAAAACTGCAAACGAGAATGAATTTATACAGACACACAATAAAGAATGAACTGGACACACCTGAAAACATTTCTCTGGCCGGGGACACTGTATGAAAGATCTAAAAGTTTTAATACTAAAAGGTAACTTCTAGGGCAACAGAGAAAGAAAAATTTGGGAATTCAAATTGATAAGGATGTTCAGTTCACTGACAACAGGACCAAATATAACACCTGGGTTTATGACTCACTACATGGACACAATTCACACCTCCAGATAATTAAACATTCCCAAGGCCTCTCATTTTGCAACAAAAAAAAACAAACTAATTTGATCTCCCTAACTTATCAGTAGGAGGCATCACAACTTACACCTCCATGAACAAATGTCTTGTTGTAACATCTCTCAAATGTTGTGCCTTTGTCTTATTAATTCATTTGTAATCTTGCCTGACGAAGGAGCCTCTGTACTCTGAAAGCTTGCATATATATATATATATTTCTGGTTAGCTAATAAAGGTATCACTCCGAGAATACTTTTGGCATTTTTGGCATAAAAGTATTTACATCTTCCATAACTCAAATGTTTCAGCCTGTTCGACGATATGCTGACATGCATCTCGACAGAATGAGACTACCACCTAGACATCTGCCATGTCACCTATGGAAATTATTATTATTATTAATTTATATAGCGCCATTGATTCCATGGCGCTGTACATAAGGGGTTACATACAAAATAGAAATATCACTACAGTAAACAAACTAACAAAGATAGACTGGTATGGGGAGAAGTGGACCCTGCCCTTGCGGGCTTACATTCTACGGGAATAGGGAGGAGACAGTAGGTTGGGGGGTTGCAGTAGTAGTAGCTTCGGCGTTGTTGAGGAGGCAGCGGGGTCATTGCAGGCTGTAAGCTTTCTTGAAGAGATGGGTTTTCAGGTTCCGTCTGAAGGATCCAGATGTGGTGGATAATCGGATGTGTTGAGGCACAGAATTCCATAGGATGGGGGATATTCGGGAGAAATCTTGGAGGCGATTGAGTGAGGAACGGATAAGTGTGGAGGAGAGAAGGAGGTCGTGGGGGGACCGGAGGTTACGTGAGGGAATATATCGGGAGATTAGTTCAGAGATGTACGGAGGAGAGAGGTTATGGATGGCTTTGTAGGTCAGTGTTAGTAATTTGAACTGGATGCGCTGGGCAATTGGGAGCCAGTGAAGCGATTTGCAAAGGGGGGTAGCAGAGGAGTAGCGAGGTGAGAGATGAACGAGTCGTGCAGCAGAGTTGAGGATGGACTGGAGGGGTGCGAGAGTGTTAGCAGGGAGGCCACAGAGGAGGATGTTGCAATAGTCGAGGCGGGAGATGATGAGGGCATGCACAAGCAGTTTAGTAGAGTTAGGGTTGAGGAAAGGGCGGATTCTGGAAATGTTTTTGAGCTGGAGGCGACAGGAGGTGGCGAGAGCTTGGATGTGGGGTTTGAAGGACAGGGCAGAGTCAAGGGTTACTCCGAGGCAGTGGATTGTCGGTACAGCGGAAAGAGTGATGTAGTTTATTGTGATAGATCAGGTGGGGAAGATATGCGAGATGGGGGAAAGATAATGAGTTCAGTTTTGTCCACATTGAGCTTGAGGTAGCGGGAGGAGAAGAAGGAAGATATGGCTGCTAGACATGCTGGGATTCTGGACAGCAGAGAGCTGACGTCTGGGCCAGAGAGGTAGATCTGGGTGTCATCAGCGTACAGATGGTACTGGAAGCCATAGGATTTTATGAGCTGTCCCAGGCCAAGGGTATAGATTGAGAAGAGTAGAGGTCCTAGGACAGAGCCTTGAGGGATTCCAACAGAGAGGGGGATGGGTGAGGAGGTGACGTGGGAGTGGGAGACGCTAAATGTGCAGTTAGAAAGGTATGAGGAGATCCAGGATAGAGCAAGGTCTTTGACGCCAAAGGAAGAGAGGATCTGCAGTAGGAGGCAGTGGTCAACTGTATCAAAAGCAGAAGACAGGTCAAGTAGAAGGAGTACAGAGAATTGTCTGTTAGCTTTGGCTGTAAGTAGGTCATTGGTGATTTTGGTAAGGGCAGTTTCGGTGGAGTGGTGGGGGCGGAAGCCGGATTGTCGGTTGTCGAAGAGAGAGTTAGATGAAAAGTGGGAGGAAAGTTCAGCGTGAACGTGTTGCTTAAGGAGTTTGGAGGCCAATGGGAGCAGCGATATGGGGCGATAGCTGGACAGGGCGGTTGGGTCGAGGCATGGCTTTTTGAAGATGGGTGTGATTGTGGCATGTTTGAAGGCAGCAGGGAAAGTACCAGAGGATAGTGATAGGTTGAAGAGATGGGTTAGGGATGGGATGAGTGTGGGGGTGATGTTAGGAAGGAGGTGGGATGGGATGGGGTCGAGTGCACATGTGGTGAGGTGTGATTTGGAGAGGAGACGAGTAAGTTCTCTTTCCGTTATGTTGGGAAGGGAGGTTATAGGGGTGGGGAAGTGGTGTGGAAGACAGAGGGGTTGTGGTGGTCGGACGGTAAAGACTTGCCGCTTTTGGTCAATCTTGTTTTTGAAGTGTGTTGCAAACTCCTCAGCAGAGATGATGGAGGTTGGAGGGGGCAGTGGAGGGCGGAGGAGAGAGTTGAAAGTGTTGAATAGTTGTTTGGGGTTGTAGGATAGGGAAGATATGAGGGTTGTGAAGTAGGCCTGTTTAGCAGAGGTGAGTGCTGATTTGAATGCGAGCGTTGCTTGTTTGAATGCAGTGAAGTCATCTTGAGTATGTGTTTTCTTCCAACGCCGCTCCGCAACCCTGGACGCTTGTCGAAGCTGTTTAGTGAGGTTGTTGTGCCAGGGTTGCCTGTTGACTCGTCGCGCTCTGCCATGCAGAAGAGGGGCGACCGAGTCAATAGCTGATGCAAGAGTGGCATTGTAGAAAGCAGTGGCGCGGTCTGTGTCATGGAGTGAGGATATGGATGTCAGTGGTAGAACAGAGTCAGAGAGTGTGTGAGTGTCTAGATGTGCAAGGTTTCTGCGGGGGTGTGCTAGTTACTGGACATGGGTGACAGGTGAATAGGACAGGGATGAGAATGTGAGTAGGTAGTGGTCAGATAGGGGTAGGGGGGAGGTTGTGCGGTGAGATAGGGAGCAGAGTCGGGTGAAGATGAGGTCTAGTGTGTGTCCGTCTGTGTGGGTGGCTGAGGAGGACCACTGAGTAAGTCCAAAGGATGAAGTAAGCGACAAGAGTTTTGATGCTGCTGACTGGCGAGTGTCAGTGGGGATGTTGAAATCGCCCATGATGATTGTGGGAATGTCAGCCGAGAGAAAGTGAAGAAGCCAGGTGGAGAATTGGTCGATAAAGGCAGTGATCGGGCCCGGGGGTCGGTATATGACAGCCACTTGGAGGTTGGAGGGAGAGTAAATGCGGACAGAGTGGACTTCAAAAGAAGGGAGAATAAGGGAGGGAAGAGGAGGAGTAGGGCTAAAGGTGCAGTTGTTAGAGAGGAGAAGACCCCCTCCTCCACCATGTCTGTTTCCAGGGCGAGGAGTGTGGGTGAAGTGGAGGCCACCGTAACACAGCGCAGCAGGGGAGGCAGTGTCAGAGGGTGTTAGCCATGTCTCTGTGATGGCCAGGAAGGAGAGATGACGAGAGGTAAAGAGGTCGTGGACAAAATGGAGCTTGTTGCAGACAGAGCGTGCATTCCAGAGTGCTCCAGAGAGAGGGAGCAGCGGGGTGGGCGTCAGGGGGACAGGTTTTGCGCAAGAGAGGTTGTGGTAGTTTGCAGTTGGTTTGATGCGACAGGTGGGAGAATTGGTGGAAGGTGCAAGCTGTGGGGGTCCAGGATTGGGAGATATGTCGCCAGCAGTGAGGAGAAGCCGAGAGAGGGACAGCAGGTGGGAGAAAGAGAGTGTCCGGCTTGTTTTATGCTTTGGGAGGATTGATCTGAGGTTGAGGAGCAGGTCTGTAGATGAGGTTAGGTGGGGAGGAAGGAGGGAAGGAGAGATGATGATTTGGTTAGAGGGTGCTGGGGTGTGGGGATAGCGAAGGAGAGTGAGGATTAGAGGGGCAAAAACAGTAAGGGCATATGTGAGCATGATGAAAGGGTAAGGGAGTATGAGAAAGAGAATCTAAGTACAAGTAGTAAATAGTTATTTGTACCTTCTGGTCACTTCTGGCCCATTTCTGGCATATTTCATTCTAGCCCCTTAAAAGCGACCCTTTAAAGCCAGACCGTCTCAATCCCCTTGAACATTTGTAGTATATAGTTAAACTTGGATAGTGTGCCTTTTCATGCTAATAAATTTGTGTTCTGTTCTCTCGGTTCTAAATTCAGAGGCTATAATTTTACGTCATCCTTTTTTAATTACACTGTATTATTCTGTAATTATTATACACCAGTGGATTCCAACCTTTTTACCTAAAGATTGACATTGAGCTCTGAGAGATGTACACTAGCCACCTTCTATACTAAGAAATTATAGCAGTTATACAACAAATAGAAATCAGAAAGCAACTGGAAACCGCTCCAAATAACAAAGTAGAATAGTACATTAAAACCTAATACTTAATAGTTCTGCATGAAATCTGGAATTACATGTTTTCTGACTGTTTGCAAAATCTGAGTTATACTTGGTGATAGCTATATGCTTGCAGACACCCAGGTATTTATAAGTCCATGGGTTTTTTTATTGAAAATTAATTCTCTAAAATATTTTGATCAAAACATACATTTGATCATTGTAAACCAGATTTCAAGAGAGGGTATTTTCAAAGTTCAATTCATCTCCAGAAGTTATCCTCCTGAGATCTATATTTTAATTGCAGATCAGTTTTCAATGCTTGTCTTGTCATTCTCTCACTAAAAACCCCTTACTAGAGGAAATTGTGAAGAAGGCCAGTTTTGGGGGGAAATTAGGAGCCATGGTTGTGTTCATTGTGCATTACAGGGATTCTATAGGGTAAAGTTTTTCTTGAGGACAGTGCATAGTCAGTGTAGGAAGACTTATAGGCTACAGTGGCCTGTACATCTCCCTATGCCAACTTGATGCTCTCCCAAATGAGAAACTTTACCCTTTAGATCCCCTGTTATAGACCTCCCCCCATCCAGCCAGTTCTACTCTGCACTGATGAGGGGCAAACACAGCTATGTGATGTTATGTTATGTGATGTGATAGCTGCAAGGCATTATTGAGAAGTGTACCCAGTTATGCCCCAGGGATGTGAGCCTCCGTTGGCTGATGCGAATGTCTGCATTTTAGGTGGTTTGCACAAATTAAATCTTAAATTGTCCAAACTCGCCAAGTACAGTGAATTTCCTGGATTTTCCTTAATAAAAAAGGAGAGACAGGAGCTCTATTCTGGGCATAGTAAGTAAAAAAAAAATAATAATAATAATAATTGTACAAAATGTTCTCGCCTGGCAAAGTTGTGCTATAGGCACAACTCCAAATGCACTAAAGTGGATTCCAGTAGGTGCAGCCTACCTGGTATATATACTGCGGGAAAATCCTCCATGGAGTGTGGCAGCAGAGCCAGGTAAAAAGTAAAAAGAAACAAAAAACAGAGGATGCTCCCAACAAATCAAATCAAATGAGTGCGAATAGATTAAAAGTTATAAAAAAAATGTAACATTTTTAAGAGTATAGGTTTTTTTTTAAATAAAAAGCTCATTAAAAAAACTCTTAAAATTTACTATATGTAATTAAAAAATGTACGAATTTTTTTTTTTTATGTAACACAATGTGAATGACTCGTAAGGGTTATTTTCCATGTTCCTTTGTCTAAAATGTGCTGCACTAACAAGGGATTCTGTTTTCTAAAACGACAGTTTCTGCATCTCTTGTGTAAACTGCCTATAAAAGTGGTGAAATGCAGTAGACTCGAACATAGCTTGTTTTTACATCATATTAAATTTACAGTCTATTGTTACATACTCCTATAAAACGGACACAATTTTCAGTTTGTTCTCCCAGCAGCCACATCTTTATATCAGCTTCATACCTAACTATTTTTTTTTTTAGTGGTATCATCAAATAGATATAACTCAGGTCTCCATCTAAAGATTGTGTCTCTTCTACTACTTTTAAACAACCTGAATGTCTTTCCAAAGTCCAAAAGTTGTTTAGTTGGATAAAAGATTTAAAAGATACATTTTCTTTTTTGACGGTGAATGATTGACGCATACCAAACCCATACAAACTGTGCTGGTGATGGAAAGATTAAAAGACAACCCAGAACTACAGATAACATGCACAGAGATAAACCAAAGTCAATACATAAAAATATCATACGTCTGCTAGTATAAAGTGTGATTATTTCAATCAATAAGCAGGACAATGGTCTGCTAAGAAGAAAAGACATTCTTGTACAGTTCAATTTCTAAAAAAAATTCCATGAATTGCCCTGCACAAAGGCAACTCCTTAGGCCACAATATGTGACACAATACCCGAGACATTTGGGTTGTTAAATCCTGGAATAGTGTAATATAAAGTATAGTAATTTAGTGGATAACTACATTTTCTTTGCCAGGTTAATAGTAAAACGTAGAAATGACTGGCATCCAAACTCCAAGTTACTAATGAATAAATAAGACATTTGCTGAGGGACATTATTTAGGCCCTGTTCACAATACGTTTCTGTAAAATGTTTGTATTTTTTTCTGAGTCTTGTCTTTAGAGGAATTTAGAAAGAGCCCCCAAAGGCACTGCAGAACAGCAGTGTGAACATGGCCTTTGATATAAGTTGTTACTGTGTCCCATAGCGATCACTATGAGATAGTATTATATGTAGCTACCAGACAGATTTTGTAAAGATATACAATTACTATATGTGCTGGCAAAGCAAGTAGAAGTACACAGGGTGGCATACATTTTATAGAACAGGGCCCTATGGATTATTTATGTCAATGTAAGCCTAAGCAGTAGTATATGTTGAAGACTTACTTAATGGAATACTAATGAGAAATAATCTAAATGTATATCTCAAATGGAAGGCTGGCATGATAGGAACAGACCTTATTGTATACTTACAGTATATATATCGTTATTATGTGTAACACCATATACAGACTGCATCTAAATTCAGACACATGCTAGTGTTGGTTTCATAGGAAGTATTCTGCCTTTATAACTAGGCTGTGAGTGTGGGGCTCCTTAGGCAGCATTTCTATGGCTGTCTCTATGAACTGGTACTCACACAAAGAACTTTGTTAGATGGTTGAACTTGACTGCAGAGGCATGTATGAAGATTCCAGAAGAAGTTTTATTCTCAGGCTGAATTCTTGTATTATCCACAATAAAACGGCAGCAGGTGAACACATGATTCTGAACTAGGGATGTACAGAGGATGAACATTAGACAATCATGGCTGACTCAATACTAACTGAGGAGGACTAGAGGGGTTACAATCACCAGAGCTAGACTACAGGGAGATAAATAGGACAAACTTCAAAAGGCAAACCAGATTGCAAAGCAGTATAGCAACAACAATGCAATCATGCAATACTGTATAATTCCCAAGGTGTGGGGCATGACGGGAAGAGCATATTGTTGAAGAGAGAAATTTTAGAAACAATGAGAGAACAGTATGGTGGAAAAGTATTTGTCCTTTTCTATATGTCCTCTGTTACTGCTAGTGTTGATTTGTTGCAATGGTCATCATGACTTCTTAAATTATAAATTGGTCAGGAAACAGTAAAGCATTGCAATGCCATAAAATTAACACCATTAGGCCTCACTCACACAAGCGTATAACACGACCCAAGTGCTATCTGATGTTTTGTTGGATAACTCTCGACCCAATGTTATACTATGGGCAGTGCACATCAGCTATTAATTTCACATGCCGATTCGGCATGAGAGAACAATCGCAGCATGATGCGATTGGCAGCAGGGCTCGGCTCACACGCACCCATACAAGTCTATGGGTGCGTGTGAAACATCGGACTGCACTCGGATGTCAGCTCAGTGCAGTCCGATATACGCTGAGGTAGGCAATGGAGGAGATGGAGAAATTACTTTATCCGTCTCCTCCGCAGCTGTGCTGGGATTCTCTGATGTGAGAAGATTGGAGCACAGAGCACTGACACTCGGCTCACACTGGCAGCAATGCTGGAGCTGAGGGTCATTAGCATATCACATCCGATGCTCCCTAATCGTATGCTATACTATACTGTAATTCCAGCCTTAACGTGATGTTGGGTATTTTTAATATCACGCAAACAATTCTGCATTTCTTAATTTGATGATATTGGACTGTACAGCAGTTTAATAGATGCACAGACTGTTGGAAATGACTTTAGAATATTTTTTTAAGCTGATATTTCAACAATTGGTTGGATTAAAAACTCCTGGACTCCAGTGCTAAAATGCAGCCGAAATGTACATCTACCAAAAATACAACATGCTTAAAAATAGCAATATGGTAGAATATCTCATTTACATGGGAAAAAATGATGACATTTTGCAAAAAATGGCAAGGTTTGACTACTGTGTGTAGTAAAAAAAGAAAAGAAATGTGCACGGCACTAGAGCGGTGAAGTTTTAAGCCTGTGATGCATATATGCGATGTACTGGTGCCCAACTTCATTGGATCATAGTGTTCTCTTATCCATAATATACATGTGCTCTTCTGAACAGCCAGGTTACCCAAATTATTGCTTGGGCATGCACATTTTAGCGTAAACTGTTACGAAACTAGGATTATAATTGCCCTACTTAATTAGACATTTTAGACAATATATAATAAGCATGAAATTATATGCAATCCCAAATAGTGGCGAAATGCATGAGGGTTGTAGTACCCTTGTCTCTTTCTATTTTCACTGTATTTTTTTTTACAATAGCTTAGTTTTGAAATCCATTTCTGTTAAAAAAATAAATAAATAAAATAAAATGTGTGATGTTTCTTCTAAGAAATGATGAGCAAGAGAATAACCCCTACAGACTAAGTGGAGCCAATTCACAGCTGTCCTGCACTATGCAATGGTTTATTTTACCGTGAAATTGTTAGGTGCTTTCTGTCACACATTAATTTTTGCTTTGTTCCAAATCCTAACTTACAGGAAACAGACTAACCTCATCAAATTCCACCCACCATGGCTTATTATCTGAGAAATAGGAATTCACCATTGCATCTAGCGCTTCTCCTTCTCAAGTCCTGAGGAGACCCTGCTTATATACAGTGAAGGGTATTACTTTTCAGAAAGTATAACCTTAGACCAGACTGTTGTAAAATGCACCTGATTTATCACAAGGACTCATTGCCTTTTGATACGCTTCGGGCAATGTTCAGAATCTCTAGTATACGTTTACATCCTTTAAAGGCTTAGTTTAAACCAAAATTTTGGTACACGGTTTCACATTTTAATCTTTTACCGACATCCACCATACATGTACGGCGCAAGCTGGTAGTGGTTGTATGGAGCGGGCTCAGGGGCGGACAAATCATTGGTTCAACCTGTGTGGCCACACAGGGGCCCAAGAGGTCAGGGGGCTCATCTCTACTTCCAAAGCAGGTGCAATTTTGCATTTTTAGTAAGCTCTTGGGCGGCAAAGGGCCCAGGTATTGTTCTTGCACAGGGGCCCTTTACTGTCTGTGTCCGCCAGTGACCAGACTAATGGGGTGACATGAACCTGGGTCACTGATGCTTTGCTATGACAGCTGGGGGTCTGTTGTAGACCTCCGTACTTGTCATTACGGAGCTCCCTTAAAACACAGAATGTGCCCGGGCTTCAAAGGAGACCGTGATTTTTACTATATGCAGCAATTCCTCAAATACCGCACATATGATATCACTGCATTCAGAATAGTCCGATCTATCAAAATCTAAAAATAATTAACCTGATCGGTAAACCACGCAAATGGAAAAAATTCAAGAACGCCAAAATTATGTTTTTTTGGTTGCTGCAGTACCACAAAAATTGCTGTAACAAGCAGCTAAAATGTCATATCTATCCCAACATTGTATCAATAAAAACATTGTCTCACTCTGCAAAAATAAGCCATCACAGCTCTATCTACCGAAAAATTAAAACATTATGGGTCTCGGGAAATGGCGACGTGACCCGCCCTAAAAAAAAATGTAAAACTTCGGATATTTTGTTCACCACTAAAATAATAAAAAAATCGGTTCATGTTTGGTACCGCCATAATCGTACTGATGAGCAAAATCATATTGTGAGGAAATTTTTACCGCACAATGTACGCTGTAAAAATAATTCTCCAAAAGCAACGTTAGAATTTCACCGCATTTGGAATATTTTTCCTGTTTTCCACAAAAAAACAAGCCTGCATACGTCCATGTGGACAGAAAAATAAAAAAGTTATGGCTCTGGGAAGAAGGGGAGGAAAAAACGAAAACACAAAAACAGAAATTGGCTGCGTTGGGAAGGGGATAGACCACTCCTATTATGCAATAAGTCACACTTCTTTATTGCTAAGCCTTTTTCCCATGCCAAGCAATGCACAAAAAGTTAATGTTATATAAATAGTACAATTTATCAAAATATGGGGTGGCAAAAACGAGTAATAATCCACTGCATCCTTAGGGATAAAAATTGCCTGTGTCCTTTGGGGGTTAAGAAACCATTTTAATTGCTTCTTAATAAATAATAATTGCAAATTTAGATGTACAGTTGTCCAGTCTAAAATTTGTTTAAAGAAATTGTATGGTTAATTAATATTGATGACTAATCAAATCGATGGAGGTCTGACACCCCCAACAATCAGCTGTCATTAGATGTGGTGTAAAATGATTGCTATTGCTGATATTAATGACCTCTCCATGTGACGTTCATAAACACCCAGCAAACAGTCTGGAAATCACAGAAAATGGCATAATAAGAATAACACTCTTACTGTGCCATCTGCTCTGCTTGAAGACTGGATTCTAATATCACACTGAGATAAGCACATTCTCGTCTTTGTGGTTGGTATTAAAGAAGAATTGGGCACAGGACACACCCTTCGATTCCAGTTTGTGGCCATCCCTATACCTTGTTCATTATATAAACTGTATAATGAGGATGTCTATAAACTCTTTCATAGATTGGATAGTCTGTAAAAATAATGCACTTTTTCCCGTTCATAAAAAAAACACCTTGATTTGTCCCTGATTTTTTTTAAGCTATTTTAACTGTCTTATGTTAGAATATTAGATTAATATTATCTGTTATTAGAATTATTGTCTGTAGACTCATTAAAAATGTTAATGATTTCTTATGGTTTTCCAATGTGTGTGTAAAAAATGTTGTGTCTTTGATTTTATAACATGTATGTGGAAAACCTCGGCACTCAATGTAGCTACTTTGGAACACAATTTTTAATGCAGTCCAGGAAAACAACAAATGTTTCGGCCAACATGGCCTTCATCAGTGCAATCTAAATTAAACAATATAAAACAAATGAACAAAAACAAAAAAAAAAACATAAACATAATAAAGTATGTACCTAAGATATAATTATAGTGTCTGATTCATAGAAAGACCTAAAGACAATGCAGTAGAAGTAAGACAGATAAAGCATCCATGTATACAAGAACCTACCCAACCGCTGGGGAGACCAGGAATTGAGGCAGAAAGAGGGACACTGTGTCTCTAATGGTGAGGGTCCCTGGGCCCTATATGAAAGCATGATAGGAAAAGCCCATTAGATTTAATAGTGCTAAGCCTGGTATGGAGGAGGTTAGGAGGTGCTGCGTACCTGTGTCATCGAAAGGAAGAAGATGTGGGGCTAGAACGCGGTGTCTGCCCCATATCGCTGATTGGTCGCGGCCACCAATCAGCAGAGCGGCCGTGACCAATCAGCGAACCGTGTTAGTGAGGAGAGCGTGTTTAAATTTGGCGCCAATATCGCTGATTGGTCGCGCCGTCCCTCCCTTCACACTTGCCGTCGGGAGATCAGCGGGCCAAGCCTCTGATCTCCCGATGGTAGCCGCATGGAGGTCAGCGGCGCCGCCCGTCGGGGTACTTGTGCTGCCAGCAGCCGGGAGATGAGCCGCTCATCTCCCGGCTTCATCGCCGCTGACTTCCGTCCGGCAGATGAGCCACTAACGGCCGCCATCTTTTTCTGAAATCCCGCGTCGCTGATTGGCCGCGGCCGGACCAATCAGCGATGTGGGATTTCCTGGACAGACAGACAGACGGGATAAGACAATTATATACATTAGATTTTAGTGTCAGACATATCATTCAGTCTTGAATTTTCACTGAAGCTCCATGGCATGTTACATATTTGTATTAATCTTGGACAAGATTCTCCAATATTGATCTTAGAAAAATAAATCCTTAAAAAGTTCTTTCTGAAGACAACTTGGACTGGTTACAACATAGTAGTTGTAGACTTCTGAAGGAAAGTCTGATCTACACATGTGGTCAAAATTGTTGGTACCCCTCGTTGAATGAAAGAAAAACCCACAATGGTCACAGAAATAACTTGAATCTGACAAAAGTAATAATGAATTAAAAATCTATGGAAATGAACAAATGAAATTAAAAAAGAATTTAAAAAAATTAAACTCATGAAATAGGTCTGGACAGAAATGATGGTACTCTTAACTTAATATTTTGTTGAACAACATTTTGAGGCAATCACTGCAATCAAACGATTCCTGTAACTGTCAATGAGACTTCTTGCACCTCTCGTCAGGTATTTTGGCCCAATCCTCATGAGCAAACTGCTCCAGTTGTCTTGTGTTTGAAGGTTGCCTTTTCCAGACGGCATGTTTCAGCTCTTTCCAAAGATGCTCATAAGTTTTAGGTCAGGGCTCATAGAAGGCCACTTCAGAATAGTCCAATGTTTTCCTCTTAGCCACTCTTGGGTGTTTTTAGCTGTGTGTTTTGGGTCATTATCCTGTTGCAAGACCCATGACCTGCGACTGAGACCAAGCTTTCTGACACTGGGCAGCACATTTCTCTCTAGAATTCCTTGATAGTCTTGAGATTTCATTGTACCCTGCACAGATTCAAGACACCCTGTGCCAGATGCAGCAAAGCTGCCCCAGAACATAACAGATCCTCCTCCATGTTTCACAGTCGGGACCGTGTTCTTTTCTTGATATATTTCATTTTTCCGTCTGTGAACATAGAGCTGATGTGCCTTGTCAAAAACTTCCATTTTTGTCTCATCTGTCCATAGGACATTCTCCCAGAAGCTTTGTGGCTTGACAACATGTAGTTTAGCAGATTGCAGTCTGGCTTTTTTATGATTTTTTTTCAACAATGGTGTTCTCCTTGGTCGTCTACCATGAAGTCCACTTTGGATCAAACAACGACTGATGGTGTGATCTGACATTGATGTTCCTTGAGCTTGAAGTTCACCTTTAATCTCTTTAGAAGTTATCCTGGGTTCTTTTGTCACCATTCGTATTATCCGTCTCTTTGATTTGTCATCAATTTTCCACCTGCGGCCACGTCCAGGGAAGCTGGCTACAGACCCAGGGATCTTAAATTTCTGAATAATACGTGCAACTGTAGTCACAGGAACATCAAGCTGCTTGGAGATGGTCTTATAACCTTTACCTTTAACATGCTTGTCAATAATTTTCTTTCTAATCTCCTAAGACAACTCTTTCCTATGCTTCCTCTGGTCCATGTTGAGTGTGGTTCACGCCATGTCACCTAATAGCACAGTGAGTATATGTAGCCCTATATACAGGCCCACTGACTGATTACAAGATTGTAGATACCTGTGATGCTAATTAGTGGACACAACTTGATTTAACATGTCCCTTTTGTCACATTTTTTTCAGGAGTGCCATCATTTCTGTCCTATTTCATGAATTTAATTTTTTTAAAAATTCTGTGGAAGCAGGGTTGAAAAACAATGTCTGACTTTCATTTGTTCATTTTCATAGATTTTTAATTTATTATTACTTTTGTCAGATTCAAGTTATTTCTGTGACCTTTGTGGGTTTTTCTTTAATTAAACGAGGGGTACCAACAATTTTGACCACATGTGTACATAGTCAAAACTCATATTCTTCCCTTCACCCGTCTATGAATAGTCCAAGTTCACCAGTGTCAATGTTATAGCTGCACCTATAAATAATAACAATGGCTTGTCCAGTTTCTAGACTGTGGATTATGGTTCAGTGGCTGTGACGTATTGATGTGCCTTGCTTGACTTATTTTCATGCTTTGAAGAACTCTTATACATGGCTTAAAGCCACTGCAATTGCAAAAGAAAATCCAGCAGCCTTTCATGAAATAAACTTGCAAAGATTTTGCGATGATTTATTTGAAAATCAGCAGACATCCAAAGCAAAATATCTCCCCATTCCCAGCAAATGGTAGACTGCAAAAGAATAAAAAAACATTTCACTTCACATTCCAAAGACCTCAGGTATTCAGATTTTCCACATCATGTGATCTAGGTATCATGTGTAAAGATGTTTAAGTGTACATCTAATAATGACTAATTTTACAGCAAATATTCTTTTTACCTTGCTAAGTGTTGAAGATTAGGTATTTAACTGCGTATAAGTTACATAATGATATTTATCTGTTTTTTTACTTTCAGTGGCTGATGAAAGTAATATTGCTTCAGTTAATGGTCACAAGGAAGGTAAGGAATTTCTACTGTCCTAGACTTTTTTTAGAATGGTTAGAGTATACTGAGAATTTTATTTTTATAGGTGGAAATTTATAAATAAAAATTACGTAGGGCAGCTTTATCACACCACTTCGGCGATTTTTTATTTCACCACTGGACTGGTATTACTAATGCATTTTCCCTGCCGTAGTACAATTCTTACCAACTGATGTGTTCTGCTGTTCTCGCCACCCATTTTGTTGTCTCTTGCTAGTTGTGACCTTTTGTATTGCTCCAGTGTTTGCTGGGTGGAACGGAAGTCACTATTCAATGTAAGTCTATGAGAGCAAGAACAAGGCCAAAACGAGGCTCTATAGATTTACACTGATAGCTTGTGCCGTTACCTCTGACTTCCTGTCAGTCAGGAACTGCAGTTACAAGTTGGCGGAATGGGACCGGAGCACCGCCGAGAACAGCAGAAGACAGTGGCTGATAAGTATTTTACTAGGCGCAGGTAACCAACATTAGTAATACCACTCCATCGATGAAGTAAAAAAAAACACCGGAGTAGTGCCTTAATAAAATCATCTAACTTTTAGAAAGTGTAAACTTAGACCAGACGGTCTTAAAGTGTGTAGCGCTGGCGTCTCTGCACTCTGCCTCCCTCCCCTGGCAGAGATACCGGCTCACTCACCTCCACGGTCCTGCACTTCTTCCCTCCTCTCCTGCTGCTGATGTCTGGGGTACGTGCCCTGAGCGCAGATCCCCGGGCACTGTGCTTAGGGCGTGTGTGTGCTTCCTCATTCTTAAAGGGGCCGCACAAGTGCCGTCCTAAAGTGTCCCCAGCTAATGGCTGGGAGACGATTACTATTTAAAGCACTTCCACCTGCATGGTGGTGCCTGTGCAATTTTGTTAGTCTGTTTCCTTAACATGCTTGCTAGATCTCAGGTTCCAGTGCTTGTATGCCAGTATACCAGTTCTGTATATCAGCAGTGCCCACCTGCCTGCCTGCATATCATCTATGCCCATCTGCACCAGTCTGCCTGTATATCAGCCGTGTCCACCTGCACCTGCCTGCTAGGATACCAGTCGTGCCCGCTAGTTCCTACCTGCCTGTGTGTCTGTTGTGCCAGTCACTATACAAGCCGTGCCAGTGCTTGCCAATTGAGCCATTCCTAGCCATCCCTGCCTCCTGTCCTTTGGGGGTCAGCTGCCATCCAACCGAGGTCAGTCCTGGTGAAGCACCTGGTCCCGTTTCCCTTGTCTCTCCTCGGATCGTGGTATCATCAGTGGTCGTGCATCTGAGGTCGGGACTTAATGAGGCACCTAGTCACGCCCCTCCAGGCTCTCCACGGATCACGGCACAGTGGTACCACCACCCAGTTCGTTATAAAGTGCACCAGGTTTTTATCAAAGTGGCTCATGCAGTTTCATAAATTTGGCAAATGTTAAAACTGCTTTGTCTAAGTTTTAGAAGACCTATTAGTTGCCTTTCTTTGGTTGAATAAATTGTCATTTTTTGCTGGATTTTTACTTAAGATAATAAAATTTGAGAGTTCTCAGTGGTTGATACATTCATTCTGGTATCCTCCATTTTGATATAGGAAAAATATATACCTTTGTACCATGTTGGCCAATAGATAGAAAATCTTAAAATTTGAGAGTCCTCTGAGACTGAGAAATTTTAGAGAACTCTCAATTTTTAATATTTTTCTATCTACTGGCTAACACGGTGCAAAGATATATATTTTTCCTGTCTCAAAATATCAGAATTTGCACCATATTCATTTTCAATACATTCTGCCCATTGACTAGCATTCAGGGGTTCCGCAACATGACAGTAATTTGACACAAATTCATACGGAATTCTGTTGCATTTAACCTTATCAGCACCATTATGTTTAATTTGCAATTACTATGGCCAAAAAATGGCTAGTTGCCACAGATGTGAGTTTCTTGTGACCTTTTTTGTAGGTTAGTGGGGATACAGTGCAAGGTTGGTACTAATTTTACGGTCTGCGGTGATTTCTATAATCAAGATGATAGACAGAAGTTGAAATATTCTCTTCTAAAAAGAAAGGTATGAATGGCAAGAGCATTGTATATTATGGTCATACTTACCCTGGGGCATTGTCTGGATCGTTTGCATTGAATCTGCATATAGTTCCTGTAAGCAAAGCGTTTAATGTAATATTTTCCCTTTTACAACCTGACATTACTGGTCCCTTGAATACTTAATAGAGCTGCTGTGCAGTACTAACATGATAAAAAAAGACACAAAGTTCTGTTCTGTGGCTGTGCACCTGCCTAAACTGCTGCCAAGATCCTGAATTGTCACTTGTGCAAAATAGATGGATACCCCTGCCTAGTGCCATAGCACCTATGTATGGCTGCCAAAGTACTAGGACATAGATGCCCAACTACGGTGTTTTAGATAGGATTATAACACTTGAAAATGCCAGCTGATTCCAGAGACGATGGCACTACTCCTAGCGTATGTGTGTGCCAATCCTCAAAGTCTCTCAATGAGGTAGTGCAGTAATGTCAGCACTGCAATGCATCATCATGCATCATGCTATGGTAGATTAATTTATTCCTGCTGTCAGTGTATGCAGATTGTAGTGTCTCAGGCTGTAGGGTAAAGCTCTTTATCAAGCTGAAAAATACATAAAAATACATGCAAGATTGGGAAGTACAGTATGTACAATGTAAATGCAAGGTCAAGACCTAATAGAAGCATACATCAAGAATGAATGTGTTCAGCAATGGGTTGTGGAAGCCACCATACTGAAAAAATATGGACAAAGTGCTGAGAACTAAGGAATGAATCTATGTACATGAACATTTGTGGCCAATTATGGAATTTAAGTTTTAAGATAACAGTTTTGCAGAAAAATTGGCATAGGTATTAGAAATTCTACTACATGACATTCACCCTACATGGTTCAGCTGAATGATAGTATTTCTCATAGGCGGATTATAATGAGGGCAATATGAGCTACCACCAGGGGCCCTGAGGCTCCAGGGGGTCCCATGAATTGCTCCCATTATAATGCACATTTTTTTCGGTCACCGCCGCGCTGCCCGAAGGTTTAGATGATCACCGCTGCGGGCCCGCAGCTGTAGGCAGTTTGAATCATACTGTGTTGCCCCGCCCTGCCAGTGCCACATGTTGCTCCCATCTGGCTGCCACGGCTGTATATTCACTAGCATAGGCGTGCAGTTTAAATGCTGTTGGTACCGCCCTGCCTGACGTCATGTGGCAGGGCGGTCCCAACATCATTTAAATTTCCCGCCGGCGCTAGTGCATATACAGGGCTGCGTGATGCAGCCAAGCGTGTCTGCGAGTGGCTGCTTTGAACTTTGGGACCACCCTGCCACATGACGTCAAGCAGGCGCTCCCATCCGGCCAGCTGCAGATCCACCGGGGCGGGCAGTTTGAATGATGCTGGGACCGCCCTGCCACATGACGTCAGGCAGGGCCCAGCATACACAGGGGCGCGGCATACAGGCAGACAGTGGCGGGGGGGCCCCGGACCGCTCCCCCAGCAGCAGCGCACGGCCGCTACTTCTTCTTCGGCTGGGCCAGCACTGCACCAGTTAACTTCCTTGTGCGCGGTCGTGTCTCCTAGCTGTGACGTCACACAGTGCGCGCCCAGTCTGCAGCCTGCATCGGAGAGGAGCAGGAGGACTGGAGCCGAGCCGGGGAATGGTGAGTGTGTGAGAGTGTGTGAAAGTGAGTGTGTGTATGTGATTGAGTGAGTGAGTGAGTGTGCATGTGTGCAGGCAGACATAATTGTGTGATGTCTGTTTATATGTATTTTTGTGTTTCAAATGTGTTTATGCGTGTATGTATGTGTATGTCTGTATATCTTGGTGTGTGTGTGTGATTGCGTGCGGCCTCCTGCTGAGTATAGATGGCGCCGTGCGGCCTTCTGCTGTCTCTGGGGGGGGCGCCGTGCGGCCTCCCGCTGTGTATAGATGGCACCGTGCGGCCTCCTGCTGTGTATAGATGGCGCTGTGCGGCCTCCCGCTGTGTATAGATGGCGCAGTGCGGCCTCCCGCTGTGTATAGATGGCGCCGTGCGGCCATCCGCTGTGTATAGATGGCGCCGTGCGGCCACCCGCTGTGGATAGATGGCGCCGTGCGGCCTCCCGCTGTGTATAGATGGCGCTGTGCGGCCTCCCGCTGTGTATAGATGGCGCAGTGCTGCCTCCCGCTGTGTATAGATGGCGCCGTGCGGCCATCCGCTGTGTATAGATGGCGCCGTGCGGTCACCCGCTGTGGATAGATGGCACCGTGCGGCCTCCCGCTGTGTATAGATGGCTACGTGAGCTCCATATTGAGTCATACAATTAATGTAAGGCTATATGCCCACGATGCAGAAATGCTCCGGATTTATTTTGAGCGTTTCTGCATCTCCCTGGCAGAAAAAACGCATGCGGATTGTACATGCTTATTGTACATGCAGATTTTACATGCGTTTTTCCTGCCAGGGACATGCGGATGTGAAACGTTCTTCACATGCATTTCCGCATGCGGGTCGACAAGCGATTTTAGCATCACTTGGAAAGTGCTTGACAACTTGGTCACACTATATAAATCCATGCAACCGGCATGGATTTATATAGTGTGACCGTAAAAGAATGGTAAAAAATAAATATATACTTACCTTCTGATGTCCTGCCGACGTCAGCGGTCGCGTGACCCGTCACATGACTAAATGACGTCATGGCAGGTCCTTTTAGGACCATCGCGAGCTGCCGGCAAGCCAGGACGCATCGGATAAAGACACCGGGGGCCATCAGAAGGTAAGTATAATATTTATTTTTTATTTTATTCTGTTTTTTTACAAGTTCTATGGTACCCGGGTCCGGAGGAGAGTCTCCTGTCCTCCACACCCGGGTACCATCCGCACATTGAAACTCATGGATTCTGCATGTACAGATGTAGTGATGCGTATTACATGCGTTCCAATGCAAGTCAATGGCGGCGAAAACGCCGCGCTTCCGCAATTTAATTGGTAATGCTGCGGATTTTTCCGCAATGATAATCCGCAGCGGAAGTTTCCGCAGCATGTGCACAGCACACGCGGATTATCATTGGGGAACATGGCAGACCTTCTACCAAGCGTTTTTTAAGTATTTCTGCGGCGGAACTGCCGCTGCGGAAATGCTTAAAAAACGCATCGTGGGCACACAGCCTAAAAAAAAATATTATAATTAATATTGTGCAAAATTTATTTCACGTGAACTATCACATGATCTATCACAGGGGATCATGTGACATGTGATACATCAGGTGTGGGTGGGGGGGGGGGCCCCGCGCCTTCTAAACTGCCCGGGGCCCTTGCTACTCTTAATCCACCCCTGGTATTTCTACATAAAATTATTGCTCAAGTTATCTTGAATAGTAATCTCATTACTTGGAACTAATCTTTTAAAAGACAATCTATCACCAGGTTTTTGCCACCTCTTCTGAGAGCAGTTATGATGTAGAGACAGAGAGCCGGATTCCAGTGATTTATCAATTACTGTGCTGCTTGCTGTAGCTTTGATAAAATCTGAGTTTTATTAGCAGGAAATTATCACTAGAGGATGCTGTGCAGTCCTCCATATTCATGAGCTCTGTATAACCCCACCCTCACCGCTGATTGGAAGCTTTCTGCTTATACACAGTGTACATAGAAAGCTGCCAATCAGCGGTGTGGGTGAGATTAAATAGAGCTCATCATTCGGAAAACTGGTAGATCTGCAGCTGATAAAAGTAATTTTGTCAAAATGACAGAAAGCAGCCAAATAACAGACACATCGCTGAAATCAGGATCTCGGCAACTACATCATACTGCTCTCAGATTAGGGTATCAGAAATCTGGAGATACAGTGGTGGCCAAAAGTATTGGCACCCCTGCAATTCTGTCAGCTAATACTCAGTTTCTTCCTGAAAATGATTGCAATCACAAATTCTTTGGTATTATTAACTTCATTTAATTTGTCTTCAATGAAAAAACACAAAAAGAATTGTCCTAAAGCCAAATTGGATATAATTCCACACCAAACCTAAAAAAGGGGGTGGACAAAAGTATTGGCACCCTTTGAAAAATCATGTGATGCTTCTCTAATTCGTGTAATTAACAGCACTTGTAACTTACCTGTGGCACCTAACAGGTGTTGGCAATAACTAAATCACACTTGCAGCCAGTTAACATGGATTAAAGTTGACTCAACCTCTGTCCTGTGTCCTTGTGTGTACCACATTGAGCATGGAGAAAAGAAAGAAGACCAAAGAACTGTCTGAGGACTTGAGAAACCAAATTGTGAGGAAGCATGAGCAATCTCAAGGCTACAAGTCCATCTCCAAAGACCTGAATGTTCCTGTGTCTTCCGTGCGCAGTGTCATCAAGAAGTTGAAAGCCCATGGCACTGTGGCTAACCTCCCTAGATGTGGACGGAAAAGAAAAATTGATGAGAGATTTCAACGCACGATTGTCCGGATGGTGGATAAAGAACCTCCACTAACATCCAAACAAGTTCAAGCTGCCCTGCAGTCCGAGGGTACAACAGTGTCAACCCGTACTATCCGTCGGCGTCTGAATGAAAAGGGACTGCATGGTAGGATGCCCAGGAAGACCCCACTTCTTACCCCGAGACATAAAAAAGCCAGGCTGGAGTTTGCCAAAACTTACCTGAGAAAGCCTAAAATGTTTTGGAAGAATGTTCTCTGGTCAGATGAGACAAAAGTAGAGCTTTTTGGGAAAAAGCGTCAACATAGAGTGTACAGGAAAAAAAAAGAGGCATTCAAAGAAAAGAACACGGTCCCTACAGTCAAACATGGCGGAGGTTCCCTGATGTTTTGGGGTTGCTTTGCTGCCTCTGGCACTGGACTGCTTGACCATGTGCATGGTATTATGAAGTCTGAAGACTAGCAACAAATTTTGCAGCATAATGTAGGGCCCAGTGTGAGAAAGCTGGGTCTCCCTCAGAGGTCATGAGTCTTCCAGCAGGACAATGACCCAAAACACACTTCCAAAAGCACTATAAAATGGTTTTAGAGAAAGCACTGGAGACTTCTAAGGTGGCCAGCAATGAGTCCAGACCTGAATCCCATAGAACACCTGTGGAGAGATCTCAAAATGGCAGTTTGGAGAAGACACCCTTCAAATATCAGGGACCTGGAGCAGTTTGCCAAAGAAGAATGGTCTACAATTTCAGCAGAGCATTGTAAGAAACTCATTGATGGTTACCAGAAGCGGTTGTTCGCAGTTATTTTGGCTAAAGGTTGTGCAACCAAGTATTAGGCTGAGGGTGCCAATACTTTTGTCTGGCCCATTTTTGGAGTTTTGTGTGAAATGATCAATGATTTGATTTTTGCTTCATTCTATTTTGTGTTTTTTCCTTGCAAGCAAATTAAATGAAGATAATAATACCAAAGAATTTGTGATTGCAATCATTTTCAGGAAGAAACTGAGTATTAGCTGACAGAATTGCAGGTGAGCCAATACTTTTGGCCACCACTGTATGTTCCCATTAATATTCTAAGGCTGAAAACCCATATATTTCAATTAGATGATATCTGACAATTTGCTAAAAGTCATTTATTGAATGTAATAAATTATATAATACAGTATTTTGCATACTCAGTGCAGTTGAATACTATTCTGTATTTGCATAAGGCTCATCAGCTTTTGGGTGTGCGTTTTCAGTCTTGCAATCTTCCTCAGACAATTTGAAGGCAAAGTTTGCTGTATATCATCAACTTGCATGAGGAGGATTAGTCCAAATAGCAAAAAAAATGAGTAGACCAGATCATAAAATTCAACATTTATTAGATAGATTATTAAAAAAAAATTATAATTAAGAACAAATACCCGTACTTCATAAATAGGGTTTTCACCAACAACATTCAATAGTCGTAAATAAATTACCAGGCTCTAACAACAACAAATGTAATGGAACAATACATGTAAGAAAAGATGACTATATCATACCCAGTAAAAGTTAAAGTTTGCTGTGCAATATGTAAATTAATAATTGGTATTCATAGGCATCACGTATAACACATAAATAAGTAATAGTCATTACCTGGGACCAAAGATGAATGTGTGGGGCCGACCCTACCGCTCCGACGCGCGTTTCGTCGAGATCTTCTTCAGGGTGCGCCAATCAATTAGATGATATCTGACAATTTGCTAAAAGTCATTTATAAGCTTGAATGTAATAAAATATATAATACAGTATTTTGCATACTCAGTGCAGTTGAATACTATTCTGTATTTGCATAAGGCTCATCAGCTTTTGGGTGTGCGTTTTCAGTCTTGCAATCTTCCTCAGACAATTTGAAGGCAAAGTTTGCTGTATGTAGCTCAGTTGTAAACTGCTTGCTGCAAACTTGGCTTTCAGAATGACTGATGAAGGTTGCAAAGCCTAAAATGCTCACACAAAATCTGATGAGCCTTTTGCAACTAAAGAATACTGTAAATGACTGAAGGAACAACGATCAAGAGGCCACAGAATATTGTACATAAAAAAATATATTTATTAACAAATACTGAACAGGAAAAATGGGGGAAACAAGTGAAAAATGTGCAGTCTACTGTGTGCACAAGGGCGCACAGCATTGGAGTCAATATACACTGCTCAAAAAATAAAGGGAACACTTAAACAACAGAATATAACTCCAAGTAAATCAAATTTCTGTGACATGAAACTGTCCACTTAGGAAGCAACACTGATAATCAATTTCACATGCTGTTGTGCAAATGGAATAGACAATAGAGGGAAATTATTGGCAATTATCAAGACACCCTCAATAAAGGAGTGGTTCTGCAGGTGGGGACCACAGACCACATCTCAGTACCTATGCTTTCTGGCTGATGTTTTGGTCACTTTTGAATGTTGGTTGTGCTTTCACACTTGTGGTAGCATGAGACGGACTCTACAACCCACAGAAGTTGCTCAGGTAGTGCAGCTCATCCAGGATGGCACATCAATGCGAGCTGTGGCAAGAAGGTTTGCTGTGTCTGTCAGCTTAGTGTCTAGAGGCTGGAGGCGCTACCAGGAGACAGGCCAGTACACCAGGAGACGTGGAGGGGGCCGTAAGAGGGCAACAACCCAGCAGCAGGACCGCTACCTCTACCGACTCCATGAGGGTTGTATGAGGGTCCGACGTCCACAGATGGGGGTTGTGCTCACAGCCCAACACCGTGCAGGACGCTTGGCATTTGCCACAGAACACCAGGATTGGCAAAGTCGCCACTGGCGCCCTGTGCTCTTCACAGATGAAAGCAGGTTCACACTGAGCACATGTGACAGACGTGACAGAGTCTGGAGACGCCATTGAGAGCGATCTGCTGCCTGCAACATCCTTCAGCATGACCGGTTTGGCAGTGGGTCAGTAATGGTGTGGGGTGGCATTTCTTTGGAGGGACGCACAGCCCTCCATGTGCTCGCCAGAGGTAGCCTGACTGCCATTAGGTACCGAGATGAGATCCTCAGACCCCTTGTGAGACCATATGCTGGTGCGGTTGGTCCTGGGTTCCTCCTAATGCAGGACAATGCCAGAACTCATGTGGCTGGAGTGTGTCAGCAGTTCCTGCAAGATGAAGGCATTGAAGCTATGGACTGGCCCGCCCGTTCCCCAGACCTGAAGCTGATTGAGCACATCTGGGACATCATGTCTCACTCCATCCACCAACATTACGTTGCACCACAGACTGTCCAGGAGTTGGCGGATGCTTTAGTCCAGGTCTGGGAGGAGATGCCACAGGAGACCATCCGCAACCTCGTCAGGAGCATGCCCAGGCTGTATGGAGGTCATACAGGCACATGGAGGCCACACACAATACTGAGCCTCATTTTGACTTGTTTTAAGGACATTACATTAAAGTTGGATCAGCCTGTAGTGTGTTTTTCCACTTTAATTTTGGGGTCGACTCCAAATCCAGGCCTCCATTGGTTAATAAATTTGATTTCCATGGGTGATTTTGTTGTCCGCACATTCAACTTTGTACAGAACAAAGTATTCAATGAGAATATTTCATTCATTCAGATCTAGGATGTGTTATTTTAGTGTTCCCCTTATTTGTTTGAGCAGTGTATATGTATATCTGGTCATATTGACCTAACTCAATGATGTCACTAAACACCCTTAAATATGAATACCTGAGATGCAGCGGAAGAAGTAAAGGAGGCTCAAATTGCAGTGCATCCTCCCCGACTCTGGTTTCTGTGCTGCCTTCGTCATGGGGCATGACTAAAAAATACTGTTCAACACAGTTGAGTGTGTAGAACATTGCATTATATATTGGATATAGGAATGGGATCCTGCATACTGCACTTCATTCTTAAAACTATTTTATTTTTCTGTCTTCTGAATGTAATACAAAGCAATATGGGTCACAAGTAATTGTTTTAGTATTATAGATTATAGCATTGCTGATGATGTTCAACAATTTTGGTTCTCAAGTCCTCAGACAGTTCTCTTCTCCTCTTTCTGTTCTCCATGCTTAGTATGCCGCACACAGACACACGATCCAAAGATTGAGTCAACTTCTCCCCTTTTTATTTGGTTTTGTATGTGATTTTCATATTGCCAATACCTGTTACTTGCCACAGGTGAGTTTGAACGAGCATCACATTCTTGAATCAAAGTTGTTTACCCACAATTTTGGAAAGGTGCCAACAATTTTATCCTGCCCATACTTGAGATTTTCTTTGAAATGATGTTTAATTTGACGTTTTTTTTTGTGTTGTTCCAGTACACAAAAAGGAACTAAACATGTGTATAACAAAACATGTGTAATTGGAATAATTTTCTGGGAGAAATGCTTCATTTTCTGGAACCATTTCAGCCATGACTGTCGTAGATATGTATATAGATATACAGTACAGACCAAAAGTTTGGACACACCTTCTCATTTAAAGATTTTTCTGTATTTTCATGACTATGAAAATTGTACATTCACACTGAAGGCATCAAAACTATGAATTAACACATGTGGAATTATATACTTAAGAAAAAAGTGTGAAACAACTGAAAATATGTCTTATAGTCTAGGTTTTTCAAAGTAACCACCTTTTGCTTTGATGACTGCTTTGCACACACTTGCCATTCTCTTGATGAGCTTCAAGAGGTAGTCACCGGAAATGGTCTTCCAACAATCTTGAAGGAGTTCCCAGAGATGCTTAGCAATTGTTGGCCCTTTTGCCTTCACTCTGTGGTCCAGCTCACCCTAAATCATCTCGATTGGGTTCAGGTATGGTGACTGTGGAGGCCAGGTCATCTGGCGTAGCACCCTATCACTCTCCTTCTTGGTCAAATAGCCCATACACAGCCTGGAGGTGTGTTTGGGGTCATTGTCCTGTTGAAAAATAAATGATGGTCCAACTAAACGCAAACCGGATGGAATAGCATGCCGCTGCAAGATGCTGTTGTAGCCATGCTGGTTCAGTATGCCTTCAATTTTGAATAAATCCCCAACAGTGCCACCAGCAAAGCACCCCCACACCATCACACCTCCTCCTCCATGCTTCATGGTGGGAACCAGGCATGTAGAGTCCATCTGTTCACCTTTTCTGCGTCGCACAAAGACACGGTGGTTGGAACCAAAGATCTCAAATTTGGACTCATCAGACCAAAGCACAGATTTCCACTGGTGTAATGTCCATTCCTTGTGTTCTTTAGCCCAAACAAGTCTCTTCTGCTTGTTGCCTGTCCTTAGCAGTGGTTTCCTAGCAGCTATTTTACCATGAAGGCCTGCTGCACAAAGTCTCTTCTTAACAGTTGTTGAAGAGATGTGTCTGCTGCTAGAACTCTGTGTGGCATTGACCTGGTCTCTAATCTGAGCTGCTGTTAACCTGCGATTTCTGAGGCTGGTGACTCGGATAAACTTATCCTCAGAAGCAGAGGTGACTCTTGGTCTTCCTTTTCTGGGGCGGTCCTCATGTGAGCCAGTTTCTTTGTAGCGCTTGATGGTTTTTGCAACTGCACTTGGGGACACTTTAAAAATTTGCCCAATTTTTCGGACTGACTGACCTTAATTTCTTAAAATAATGCTGGCCACTCGTTTTTCTTTACTTAGCTGCTTTTTTCTTGCCATAATACAAATTCTGACAGTCTATTCAGTAGGACTATCAGCTGTGTATCCACCTGACTTCTGCACAACACAACTGATGGTTCCAATCCCATCTATAAGACAAGAAACCCCACTTATTAAACCTGACAGGGCACACCTGTGAAGTGAAAACCATTTCCGGTGACTACCTCTTGAAGCTCATCAAGAGAATGCCAAGAGTGTGCAAAGCTGTCATCAAAGCAAAAGGTGGCTACTTTGAAGAACCAAGAATATAAGACATATTTTCAGTTGTCACTTTTTTGTTAAGTATATAATTCCACATGTGTTAATTCATAGTTTTGATGCCTTCAGTGTGAATGTACAATTTTCAAAGTCATGAAAATACAGAAAAATCTTTAAATGAGAAGGTGTGTCCAAACTTTTGGTCTGTACTGTATATTTACATATTAATGTATCCATGTTCTAATACTAAAATTATTTCTACAACTGTTTGTGACCCATATTGCTTTGTATTACATATATTGTATATATAAAGACACACTGCAATGTACTGAATGTCTTTTGAAGTATTTATGAAAATGACAATGAGTAGACACTGGAGCAGTTATTGCCTTGTTATGTGATGTGCTAAAGTCACTGCTTACAGGGTCAAAGAGTGGTGCATTCAATTGTCTCTTTGCATGGAAATCTGCAGTGACCACTTTCATTGTTCTTGTGTATACATTTACCTATCTTGCATGTATCTGTAAGGGAGGGATTTGGCTGACAACTTCCCACCTCTCAAAATACCCTGCAACTGTACCCATGAGTGTGCGTGTGCTTTGTGGGGACTTGTTGCTTTCCCCTACTCAAGCCACAAGTGTTATGATGGAATGGGAACCTTAACTTCATGTGATGAATCAGGGAGACCAACAACCATTTTAAAAAGGTAAAAACTGCTTTACTTGAGTTCTTGATGATATTCTTCAGCATCTGATAAATGGCATGCATTACTTTAACCATTTCTTCCTGATAAGGCAGATGTTCATATCTTAGTTGCTTTACAAACGGCATAATGATGTTCCGTACACCTGCAGAGTAATAAACTATTTCTTCTGCCACTGCTATTATCCTTCACTAGGATGCAGTACCCCGTGCTCCTCCCTGGTCAGAAAAATATTCCACTTAGTCCTCCGAGACCGGTTTGCCATGTTGTAAGTAGCCCACTCCTCACTAGCTGCCTATGGGAATCACTCCTCCTTCAATACTAATTATTGCCACTGCTGGTAATCACCGTCAGTGAAGAATTCCCTTGTATATTAGTCAATGTGAGTCGCTGTGACTTCCCTCCCAGTCTCTGTACTCTGGCCGTTAGATGGTAACTGGCTTGTGTAACACTGTTCTGCACTTTAACCCTTCTATTCTTTGTCACAGTATACTTTCACTTGTGGCATGTAGCTAAGTGATGCTTCTTATTGCTTCAATAGCTCAACAATAATAAGGTGTGGGAAGGAACTAGTGTACAACAACAGGAAGAAGGGGAAGGGAGCCCAACAACTAGGGAAAGTGGGAGTGGAGACCCCTAGGCAGATCTAATATCACTCTGACTACCCTATCATTCCTATATACAGGTAAATCTCACTAAATTAGAATATCATCAAAAAGTTAATTTATTTCAGTTCTTCAATACAAAAAGTGAAACTCATATATTATGTAGAGTCATTACAAACAGAGTGATCTATTTCAAGTGTTTATTTCTGTTAATGTTGATGATTATGGCTTACAGCCAATTAAAACACAGAAGTCATTATCTCAGTAAATTAAAATAATTAACAAAAAACATGCAAAGGCTTCCTATGCATTTAAAAAGGTCCCTTAGTCTGTTTCAGTAGGCTCCACAATCATGGGGAAGACTGCTGAGTTGACAGATGTCCAGAAGGCAGTCATTGACACACTCCACAATGTCCCAGAGTTTCAATTTTCATTTGGAAATCAAGGTACCAGAGTCTGGAAGAAGAGTGGAGAGGCACACAATCCAAGCTGCTTGAGGTCCAGTGTGAAGTTTCCACAATCAGTGATGGTTTGGGGAGCCATGTCATTTGCTGGTGTAGTTCCACTGTGTTTTATCAGCCGTCTACCAGGACATTTTAGAGCACTTCATGCTTCCCTCTGCCGACAAGGTTTTTGGAGATGGAAAGTTCATTCTCCAGCAGGACTGGGCACCTGTCCACACTGCGAAAAGTACCAATTACATTTCAGGAGGCCAACATTTTGGATTTTAAAAACATTTTTCAAGCTGTTGTTATAAAGTATTTTAATTTACTGAGATAATGACTTTTTGTGTTTTCATTGGCTGTAAGCCATAATAATCAACATTAACGGAAATAAACACTTGAAATAGATCACTCTGTTTGTAATGACTATATAATATGAGTTCCACTTTTTGTCTTGAAAAACTGAAATAAATTAACTTTTTATGATATTCTAATTTAGTGAGATGCACCTGTAGGTTCCGCACCTATCGCCGAGCAGGAAACCTAATCCCTGAATGTCCCTAGAGCTAGGCCCTAGGTAGGGAGGGGATGGGGTGAACACTAGTCAGGCCCGACTGAACTAAAGACAACAAGGTAAACAAACAAAGGGGATACACTTAGCTTGAGAAGACGCCAGTGAGATATCGCCAACTGTATTCTAAGGTAAGTCCAAGAAGAAACTAGCTGACTACTAGTACTCCAGGCATGGACAGAGAAACATAGAACTATCACTGGCGACTCTCTGGAGACACTGAGAGTTTTTAACAACCACGCAAGGGTGTATCAATTAGTATGCATAGGACGGCCTTATATACGCAGAAAAAACAAACAAGCATTACTGAATCATTGGACGATGCCAACAGTCAGCATAAATCTACCAACTCCAGAGACATAATAAAGAAAGAGGAAGAACTAAGGAGCAATACGGTAAAAAGTAATAATCTTTATTAAATATTATCAATACAATAAATATTGGGACATAGCACAGACAGACAGACACCCAAGATCAGGATAGTCCAGCATCAAGCTGCCTACAACCCCATATATCCTATTGGTAGCACACATCAGAAAAGGGCAAGTACCAACATAGATTTGTAAAACTGCTATCCGTTGACACATCAAAATATGCCCATAGACGTTATGTACACTTGAAACATCTTACCAAAAGGTGAAAACAGAGGCTGCAGGTGCTGGACAAGATAACCCGTGGCAGGGAAGTGCCTCGACGCGCGTTTCGCCTACAATACAGGTGGCTTTCTCAAGAGGCATCAATTAGCAGCAAGACGGGGAGGTCACTGCTGGTTCCTAAAAGGAACAGGATATCACTACACTACAGAGATGAGAGGATTAAGAAGGCATCTGCAATGCCAAGCACAGTGACCTTATACAGCTGGATCCAGAACCACTGTCTGTCACACTTGATACACCAGTGACACTTACATGAACTAGCTTCATGTACGAAATGCCCCAGTAACTCCTCTCCACCTGGCTGGCACTAAGTGTTAACCCTATCATAGGCTAACAGACTGCTTGCAGGCTAATGACTGTAAACCACATAACCATGTCACATAAAACATACAATAACCTTTACACATCTTTGTACAATTGTCAGCTTGATTAAATGGTTTTACTATTACCACCCAAAGTGTAGCACTTTACATTTTGATGCAGTTTATATAAAATCACCATTGCATAACATATTTCAGTTGAGGATATTAACCCATGTAACAATATTCAGTGGTATTGTGGTTAGAATAGTCATAGCCAAGGATTGGAGAAGGATTTCCATCAGTACAAGCAGACAGGGTGGAAGTTATTCCTGGGTGGAAGAACAACGTTGCTGCATCAGTGCCTTGTGCAAACGTCACTATGAATGACCTTTCCTTTATTAATTGTGCCACCAATTGAAATACTTTCTACAGCAGAACAATGAAGATTAAACACCAGACTTTTGTGGATGGTTGCCAAATTCATTAAAAGTAGCCAATTGGTCCATTTGCTGCTAAACACATGGATTATGATAGTAATCTGCCACTGTAAGCCGGTCTTAAATTATCATAACCTGTTACGTGTCACTGGCTTAGCCGTCAAATAACACTCCGTTTGTTACTCTGTATTGTACTTTTATGAATTGCCAAATAACACACACAAAACTTGGAAACTGTGATTGAAATTGTGGATGGCTTTTGTAATGATACATGCTCTAGTGGCTTTATTCCATAACTGGAAGAACAGCATTACAATGGCCACTACTGCCAGAGCAGTAATATAATATCTTACATATTATATGTAATGATCCAAGAAGTAGCAGAATGCAGCACTGGAGACGAGGATAATAACTACAATCCACTGCTTCATTTCTCAATGTAATTATCGTAGGAAAATTAAAATATAGTTATATTGCCCCGTATAGTAGGCACATATCACACTTATGCCAGCTTTATTTTCTTTCAATGAAAGAAAAACTAAGGCTAGGAATTCACAAATCCATTTATTATTATGAGCTGTCAAGTTTAAATTCATTTCTGGCAGTGAAAATCCGTTAGTATGAGTACATTAAAAATGAGCACGCTGCTCAAAAAGTATAACGCTACTAATAATAACATAATAAATTACATAATAAATTACATAATAAAATAATACCATTTTAATAAAATACTGCATAGCAAATAAATACACTATTATTTTTCTTCTGCACTTTGAAAACTGCATTAAGTTTTCTTTAATATGCTATTTGGAAGTAACTTGCTTTCCTGCACACTAATTTTTGTTCCAGCTTCACACAAGGGAAAATTTATTTTACCTTGTGTGTTCAATAGATCATTTTTTTTCAGTAGATGTAGAGAACAAAATAACTTTTTTTTGCTCTTAAGAAGATTTCTAAATGATTTTCTTCTGATAGTAAGCATTTACGAGAAATTTGTTAATTAATGGCACTGGTTCAGTTATAGAATTTTCTTTTTTCCCCAAGACAAGTCTGACTAATTGGAATATTTTACTGCAGTTTATGTCTGCCATATTGCTTGTAGAAACCACAGTTGTTTTTCCAAGGCAGGAAGCATTGGAGCAACTATATTAATTGGTGCATAACCCCCCCGCTCTGTAACAAGCGAGATCGTTTGCTTTGTTGAAAGGTTGTAGCTATAGTAAGTGTAGTGGTAGTGGTCACACCCAGGTCCTGGTCCTGAGAGGAGCCCAAAGGCATACTTAGTCTCCAGTAGAGCAAATGGTCCATCATGGGTGTTAAATATTTGTTTTGTGACTGTGGATCTCTAACATTACTCCTCTACTGGAGAAGAAAGATGACTACAATGGCGGCTAGTCATCTAAAGAGCTGCTTCTGATTCATACTTGTTTCTTTAGCTTAAAAGGGTCCTCTCACAATTGCAACTTCTTACCTCTCCACAGGACATTCAAGAGTCTGTTCACAGAGACCCTGACTTTTCTCTAGAATTTGTAAAACTATGTCACTCCATCAGAGTAGTGGTGCCCGAGTAGGGATCCAGTCCATAATTATATACAGAGAAAAAACTCGGCACCAAGGGTTTGAGGAGTAGAATTCATAACGCTTCTGCACGTGAGACTGCGGCCGTATTCCCTTCTGCGCTTCACATACTGAACTATTGCAAGCCACGGCAATCCGTTGCATTCTGATGAAGGTCTGGAATTTAGGACCGAAACGTCAAATATGAGGTACTGTGTGTTAAAGCACCACTCCAGCATATATTCTTTTTTATTTCTACCCTGGAATTGTACAACTGATCTGAGTTCCCTGACCCTAGCATAATACTTACCAGCCGCTGTCTTCAGCTCTTACCAGCACTGCTCTGGTCCCGATTCGCCATCTTGTGAACGCAATTTCTGACTGACCGTAAGTCAGAGGTAACGGACACAAGCTCTCAATGCAAGTCTATGAGACCCTCGTTCTGGCCTCGTTCTGACTCTCATACAATTACATTGAGTTGTGACTTTCGGCTCGTCAAGCAAACAGTGGAACGATTCGGCAGGTCACAACACGCAGAAGAGGACTGGAGTGATGCAGATAAATATAATTAAGATGGCGGCTGGTAAGTATAAGACCAGGGACAGGGAAATTATATTAGTAGCATCACTCCAGCACTGCAATAATAATAAAAAAAAACAAAACGCTGAAGTGGTGCTTTAAAGTGCACCTGCCAGCAGGATTGTGCTCAGTAAACTACATATGCTGTCAGGTGGGCGACATTACACTGATTAATATGATACCTTGGTTGATGAAATCCGTCCTGTGATTCTTGTGTAATCTTTACTTTCAGTTTGGAGATAATGATATGCTCATGCTTTGGGGCGGCCTGTGAGGGGCGCTCTGCTTATATATTCATCTGTATGCTCTTATGACAGCTCACTGATCGTTCACTGACCTGCCTCCTATTTTATATAATGCGTCTAGTAGTGGGGGGCTAGGTAAAATAGAAGGCAGGTCAGTGAAGGCACAGTGATCTGTCATAAGAGCACACAGATGAATAAGTAAGCGGACCACCAGATAGAGCGCCCCCCACAGGCCACCCCGAGCACGAGCATATCATTATCTTTAAACTGAAAGTAAAGATTACACAAGAACCACAGGACGGATTTCATCAACCAAGGTGGTATATTAATCAGTGTAATGTCGCCCACCTGACAGTGTGTGTAGTTTACTGAGCACAATCCTGCTGACAGGTGCACTTTAAATGAAGCATTGGGTGCATATATGCACTACAGCCCCATTCGTTGCCTATAGAACTCATGGAGATAGCCAACCACTGTGCTTGGCTATGCATGTGAGTCCCATTGTTATGAGTCCAGCCATAGCATTCTTATTTGACCATTCTGCTCTATTCATTTCCTACAGCAGGGAAAAGAAATGGTGGTTCTGGACCCCCTTCTAGTGACCACTGTACTTAGTACTAATTTACAAACATTTCTGCACCCCCCTTACACATAAACACACAATTAGCACCTCATGCTATTCCATGCGCCCAATACCCCCTCACGTATGTTGTATTCTTTAATATTTTAGACTTAAATAACACTATTTTTCACCATATTGCACTGGTTTACATTTTATATTTTGTTTTATATTACAAATGTCACTTTAGCCTTTCTATTAAGCCCAGGACTTGATGTCTAATGACAGCTGGAGTGACATACTCCTTTTTAAGGTGCTAGAGTAAATACTTGGTACAGTGGTAATATACAAGGTAGCAGCAGCTGGGGCCTGTTGGGAATCTCCGTGCGCAGTGAAATATGCATGTGTGGGAATGTGGGCAGAGGTAGGACATGCCTGTCAGTGTAATCAGAGAACCGGCTTTGAACTTGGTTACACTGTCTCCACGCTCTTTACAGTCAAACATGCTTCGCTCTCTGTTTATCTTGACAGCTATGCAGATCTCCATAATATGGATATTGAGATATTAACAAAGAATATACAATAGTAAAAAATTAGAAACATTTTACTCCCTCAAGAGAACAAACGCAAATTACATTTTTGTGAGATAGATGATGGAAAGGCTGTACAAATAATTCTTCAAAAAGTATTACGTTTATTTCAACACCAAAAAGAGTGGCACTTTAGTGGCTTTAGAAGAATTCTAAATGCATTTCCCTAACAGATTATAAAGACAGGCAGCATACATGTAGTACACGGTATGCCATTTGCTATTGTAGTGGAAGAAAGCAACCAGTGTCTTACTGGATCTTACAGTCACCTAAGTCAAAGGATGGCTTATTGGCACAATAATGAGTAAACAATTCAACTGGTCTCCAAAGTTCCAACTGAAGATAAATAAATTTTGAGCCAATAATATTACTGATATGTCCTGTGTTTGTATTGATAACAGCAAAGATTGTGATAAAATTAAAGGGAATCGGTCAGCGTGATTTTGTTTTGTAATGTGAGAGCAGCATGAGGTAAGGGCTGAGACACTGATTACAGTGATGTGTCACTTATTAGGCTGTGTGCTGTTGTTTCAAGACAGTCAGTGTTTTATCAGCAGAAGATCACTGCTGGACTAGCTGCCCATGTGCATTCTGGTTCTACCCCGCCCCCAGCACTGATTAACAGCTTACTGTCAATAAACAATGTAAATAGAAAGCTGCTAACCAGGGGTGTGTGCGGTTAGCTTTCTGAGCATTGCTACATCTTATCACAACTGTTGAATCCAGTAAACTAAGTGATACATCACTGGAATCAGGGTCTCTTCAGCTAGATCAGGCTGCTCACAGATGAAGTATGCAAAACCTGCTGACAGATTCCCTTTAAAGTGTAAGTGTACATATTCTGTATAGATTAGAATATACCCCAAAGTAATTTTACTTGGTGGGCAGAAAGAAACTCAGGTTAACAGTTAAAGTTGTTTTCCCATGAACAAAGTTACATTTAATCAATAGATCTTGGAATAATAATAATTTCCACATTTGGATGTGTTAAAAAAAATGTTCCTGTGCTGAGATAATCTTATAAATGTGCCCCTGCTGTGTACTGTGTAATGGCTGTGTCTGACTGTACAGGAACATGGTCTGATCATACCACATCTCCTGGGAAGGGGAAGAAGCAAAAGAGAGTATACAGACAGGACAGGAGGGGATCACAGATGATTCTTTTTTTGAGGTAAAATGCTGTTTAAAAGCATGCAGTGAAATGTTTTTCCTCAGAAAAAGAATCAGCTGTGATCCCGTGCTGTAATGTCTGTATACTCTTGCTTCCTCCCCTGCCCAGGAGATGTGGTATGATCAGACCATGTCCCTGTATGGTCAGACACAGCCATTACACAGTACACAGCAGGGGCACATTTATAAGATTATCTCAGCACAGGAACATTTTATTTAAACACATCCAATTGTGGAACCTATTGTTATTCCAAGCTCTATTGATTAAAATGAACTCTTGTTCGTGAGAAAACCGCTTTAAGGAAATATGATGTTCAAATATAGTCGCTAGTCCATGAAGGGTATTTCCCATGAATAACGTTCCTTGAATAGTTTCAGAAAGATTATTATTTGTCCGTGCCCATTGCCATTGAACATATTTAGCCGGTTTGATCAACTGTAATGTTCATTATGCACTGAAATGTGTATGGCCACATTGGAATAGTGATTTTTGATCAGGTGATTAAACTGTTTTATAACCATCAACCTGCTTCCATACAATGGAGTCGGGAGCAAGAACATGTTACAAAATTAAAACAATATTGTGAAATAGTTAATTTTTTTCTCACATCTTGTAATCTACTGTACGTGATTTTTCTTTCCATTTTCTTGCCTTTTACTTCTAACATGTTCATGTTAATTTAACAGATTGATCATTCACATTTGCCCAGCTTTTTTTAACTCCTGCTTAAATTTCACTTCTCCTTCCAGTTGGTTGGCACCTTTATTATTTTGATGTCTATTCAGTTATTTAACTTTGTTGTGAAGTTGTTGATTCAAATTGCCTGTGACACAGAAACAAACTCTCCAGGCTCTTTCTTTGTATGGTGGTAGTTTATATAATACTCGCTTCATACTTGGTAATTATTTTTCTTTCTGCCAAAAGGCATTCCTGAAATTGTAACCCACACAAAAGTAACCCATGGACCATTTAGACTGTCAATCATACCTACCCAGACTCTTTTATGTACTTTTTAAAATGCCATGACAATTGAGTGAGAAAATATTACTGCATGCCAGCTGATATTACTTAAGACATTACCCCCAAAACTATAAAGAAGTGTATTTCATGTAGTTTTTTTTTTTTGTTTCTAAGCAGTAAAGTATTAAAAGCTTACACTTTAGTGTAATTATTGCAGTATGAATTGCGTTAATCAGGGCTTAATTGCATTAACTATGTCCAGACCAGCTTTACCTGTAAATAGGGATGAGCGGACTCATGGGAGTTTGAGTTTATCGGATTCGACCAAACTGTAGTGCAAAGTGCAGTTGTACCAGAACTGTTCCCGAACCTCATCCTAAACCTGAACCCCACAGCAATCAATTGGGACCAGAACTTTGGACCTGGAAAATATTTCTCTCTCTTTCTCTCTCTATCTCTCTCACTGGGTGTCCGGTATGAACCCCGGACTTTACAGTTTGGGTTTGCTGATCTCTACCTGAAAAGCTTAGTTTCCCCAGGCAGGTGTAAAATTGATTGTTCCTAGTGGGAAGCATTGGGGCTGTGGTTCACATAGACTTATCCAGTGCTGTGGGCCTCTACTAATGTACAAACTGCAGTTCAGGGAAGGAAAAAAAATCCTTTAAAAGGGTTTTTAAACATTTTAGTCTTCTAAACTTCTAAAAGTCTTCTGAACTTTTAGTCAAGTTCTTGTTTCATTGATGGGGAGGCTGTGCATACAGTCGTCCTTCCAACTTTCTCTGTGAAGAGGCTTTTGCATAGATTATCTTTAACCCCTTAACGACATGTGCCATACATGTATGGCACATGGCGTGTCTCTCGATTTGGTGCGGGCTCTTGAACTGTAACTTCAGGAGTTTCATTTGTGGGTGCAATTGCACGGAATATTCTTATATATTTTTGTAGTATGCTGACCTTTCCTTTTGTTTAGCGTGGGCTCTGGCACTGAGCCCGCACCTTTCCGGGAACATGACAGCTGATCTGATCAGCTGTCATGTGCTCCTAACAGCCGCGGGTGGAATCGCGATCCACCGCCGGCTGTTAACATGTTAAATGCTGCTGTCAATCTCTGACAGCGGCATTTAACATGATCGTGGTGGAAGGACGTCACTAGTCGCACCCATTGACACCCATGTCACATCACCTCGGGTCGCTGATGGTTTGTCATGACAACCTGGGGTCTGCAGGAGACCCCTGCGGTTGTCATTGCCAGGATGCTGTGAGCGCCGCCAAGCGGTCGGCGCTCATAGCAAGTGAGCATTTCTGCTACACACAGGCTATCTGACCGAAGCCCTGATGTGTGTAGCACAGGCAATCAGACAATTGCAGCTTCTAGTTTCCCGAGACTATTGAAGCATGTAAAAAAAAAGTTTTAAAAAATATAAAAAAATAAAAATATAAAGGTTTAAATCACCCCCCCTTTTGCCCCATTCAAAATAAAACAATAAAAAAAAATCAAATATACACATATTTGGTATTGCTGCATTCAGAATCACCCCATCTAGCAATATAAAAAAGAATGAATCCGATCAGTAAATAGTGTAATGAAAAAAAATCAAAACACCAGAATTACGTTTTTTTGGTCACTGCAACATTGCAATAACAGGCGATCAAAACATTGTATCTACCCAAAATGGTATCAATAAAAAGGTCAGCTTGGTGCGCAATAAATAAGCCCTCACCCGGTCCCAGATCCCCGTAGGTTTATACCCCACCCAACTTGCAGTGTTAAACTACCACCGATCACTTACTTGTTTGCTGATCGACAGTCGTTTAACAGCCTCTTTAGACACAGCCAAATCGCATTTCCTATGCATGCAGAATGATCAGTAACAGATCGTTATGTGCGCATAAACTGCCATCTGTCTCGGCAGCACATATCCTATTTACACAGGACAATGTGCTGCCAATAACGATGATTTTTAGACTTCTTTAAAAATAATTCCCTCCAACCAATGAGATATTCATCGGGTGATTGGTAGCCTGTTTACACTGCTCCATTACCTGGAAATAAGTGTTCCTGGAAGCGCTCATTCACAATAATTAGCCAGTGTATATCCAGCTTAACTCCCATTGATTTTAGGAAAAATAGTAGTCACCACCAAAAGTTTTTATTCATTAGATGCTAATTGCAAAATTTATTCAGAGTACCATGAATTTACAATTTTACCTAAAGGACCCTAAATAGTTTCATAGTTTTTCCTTTTTACTTGTAGTTCTGTTTACGATACACTAAAGTGCAGAGATACGCTTAGTAAGACTATGCTCACACTGAGTTTTTCTAAGGAGTTTTTGAGGGGAAACCTCTTTAAAATCCTCAAAAATTTAATTAACTATTCAAAAACTCTTTTAATTCATTTCTGTGTCAAATCCACTTTGCTGATAATATAAAGAGTTTTTAAGCTGATGAGGTTTTGAAAAGCTACTGAGGGCCAAAAAAAGAGCGAACGTCTTTTCTTTGAAGAAAATTCTGAACAAAACTTCTCCAAATGAGGCACTATCCAATATTTTTTTTACTGTGTTTTGTAGTCCTGGGGGGGACTTGAAACTGCAATTGATCGCTCATTCTATACACAGCAATACCCAAATACTGCTATGTAGCAAAGATCATGGTCTCCTATGAACCAGCCAAGGACTGGCTTTCATAGAAGACCATCATGACAGCTTAGAGATCGTTTAGCGCCGGCATCAATGGAAGGTTAAGACAGCAAGCCTCCCGGGCTGTGCGCTGTAAATGCTGGTGCAGCACCACTCCACTCATGGCTATTAGAGCCAGATGATGGCTGAATAACACAGCCATCTTCTGCACACTCATGAGACAGGGAATGGACTTATGATCAGCGATCATGACATGCCGATGTGTTACCATGGTAGCCGATGACCTCATCATGGCTTCACAGAAGATTTTTATTTTCACTATAAACTGCAATACTACAGTATTGCAGTAGTGCCAACGATCAAATGATCGCATGGTCAAGTCTCCTACAAGGGCTATATTTGTTATCGCCCTGTTTACGATCTTTCACAATATAAAAAAATAATTGACACCATATTGTTAGCGATGAAAAGAAAAAATCCAATGTCAGAATTATGTTCTCTATGTCACATTGCCTACTTAAAGAAAATGGTGCAAAAAGCAACTAAAAAGTTGTATGAATCTGCAAATAATATCAACAAAATGATAAACTCACCCGCATACAAACTGCCACACGCTCTATTATTAAAAAAAAAAGTTACGAGATTTAAAGATGCCGACACAAAACTATTTTTTTTTTTTTACAAAGTTTGGTATTTTTTAAAAGATTTTAAATATTTAAAAATATCTATTTTTAGTATCATCATAATTATACTGACTTGGAGAAACAAGTTGACAGTTAATTTTTACTGCACAATGAATGCCATCAAAACAAAACCCAAAAAACAATGACACCATTTTGGTAAATTACATTGTAAACTGAATAGTATTATTAAAAACTGCAATTCACCCTGCATATCATCAAACCCTGTTATGGCTTTGTTGACTAGGCAGAAAAACTTATGTGTTATGATCTGCAACATGTACTAAAGAAAGATAGGGGAAAGCTGTCCCTACAGTAAGACTAAGCTGAATCCCTACGATGTAGCGGGCAGCCTGTTCCTAGCGAACAGACCCGCCTTAGTCCTCGGCTAGTCTGAACGAAGACCTATAGCATTAAGGGAGGGGTCTCTAAAAGAACTAAGGACTGGGACAAAAATGGGACACCTCCTAAACAGAGACGTTGTTGCAGAACACAAAAAGACAAACTGAAAAAAGGTACTAGAGGTCCCAGAAGGACCAAGCGAACTGACAGAGAAAGGCACCGAAGCACCTGGCTAGAGAAACAGTCAAACACTGAAGTCCAACACAGCCAAAAGGGCGGAGCTGGAATATAAAGGCAGATGGTCACGTGACCGCAAAACACAAGATGGAAAAAACAAACAGGAGGGTTCTAACAGTATGCCTGTTGGAAGAAGTGGAAGAAAAAAATGAAACTATGAAAACAAAAATTGGAAAAGTAAAGAGTGAAAACAAAGTTATAAACTAATAATCCCTAAGTGGGATTAAAAACGTAATAAATTGAATATTAACTAAAAAGTTTTAAAAGAAAGTAAAATATGACATAGTGTAAAATACATTTAATTATCTTTAAAATAAAAAAAAACTGCACATGTTTGATTTCCACATAACCAGAATAATCCAAAGACATAAATGATTAGGTTATACAGTGTAAAAAAAAGGTCAAATCTTTTTTTCTATCGTAGTAAAAAAATTCTTTAAATCAAACAATATTTTTTATTCATTTACTGAAATAACAATGTCACCACTACCCTGCCCCTCACAAATGCCTCCTGCAGCCATTTTAGTGATAATAAATGATATTAGGAGCGATTAATGCTTTTAAACCAGAAAAAAATGTGAAAAGTCGTAATAATTGTGTGAGAGTTTGAGTTGCGCAAAACTTTTGTGACCTTTTAGCGTTTTTATTCCAATTTTAGTCAGATTCGCCAGAGCACTGGGATGGGGGCTGGGATGGGGCTAGGCCCAGTAATCAAATTAATGAAATGTGGGGCGAGGCAAGGCCCACCTGTTAAATTCATCAAATGTGTTGGAGTTTTGTACGCCAGAAATGCTAGTTGCATTCCTGGTGACTCAAAAGAAGGTTTGTGCAACCCAGAAAAGGCGACAAATTCATTAAGTTGTGTATGCCTCTTAATGAATTTGGCGCCTTGTATTCCAGCAAGACTGCTATAGTGTGAGCGAGTGCTACACCAGTCTTGATAAATCAGCACAATTATGTCTGCTGAAATGCATCGAGAAAGAGAAAATAAAATAAATGGGACTGCACAGGATTTATTTGTAGTCTGTAACCATGTAAGCACATAGGAGCTTAGGAGCCGTATATAATATATACACCATGTTCCAAATTATTATGCATATCCCATTTTTCTCTGATTTTCCTAAATGGTCGATGCAAATAAGTCAGTATAATGTTCAAATCATCAACCATTACAGTATAAATCAAATTGTATTGGACAAAACCTCCGAATGATAAAAGTATTTCTTTTAAAATGAAAAAAAAAGGTCAAAATGCACTGTTTCAAATTATTATGCACAACAGAGATTTCCAAATATTTTATAGGTTGTAAAGAACTGAAAATGGTTGTTTGTTGAATTTTTAACATTAAGAGGTCACATTTACTGAAATCAAAAGGTTTTCAATCAAAAACATTTTAACTCGCTAAGTTACGTGTTAACATAGGAGAACCCTTTCTTTGATGTCACCTTCACAATTCTTGCCTCTATTGACCTTGTGAGTTTTTGGATAGTTTCTGCTTGAATTTCTTTGTACGATGTCAGAATAGCCCCCAAGAGCTGCTGTTTTGATGAGAATTGCCTCCCACCCTCATAGATCTTTTGCTTGAGTACATTCCAAAGCTTCTCAATGGTGTTGAGGTCAAGGGACGATGGTGTCCACTCCATGAGTTTCTCTCCTTGTATGCCCATAGCAGCCAATGACTCAGAAGTATTCTTTGCGGTATGAGATGGTGCATTGTCATGCATGAAGATAATTTTGCTATGTATAATTTTGTACCATGGCTACGGAGAGATCATTTTTCTATCCCATGTTGCTTGAAACCTGTGACCTGCTTAATAATGTGGAGCATCCTTCTGACGTAGTTTTCCTTTAATTGGGCTCACCTGGCAAACTAATTATCACAGGTATTTGAGATTTATTTCAGTGATCCAAAGAGCCCGGAGACACAATACCATCCATCAGTTTGTGAATAACAAAAAATTACATCTTTATGACAGATGTGTGTGCGTCTCTGTGGGTGTGTGTGTGTGTATATATAATATATATATATACAGTACAGACCAAAAGTTTGGACACACCTTCTCATTTAAAGATTTTTCTGTATTTTCATGACTATGAAAATTGTACATTCACACCGAAGGCATCAAAACTATGAATTAACACATGTGGAATTATATACTTAACAAAAAAGTGTGAAACAACTGAAAATATGTCTTATATTCTAGGTTCTACAAAGTAGCCACCTTTTGCTTTGATGACTGCTTTGCACACTCTTGACATTCTCTTGATGAGCTTCAAGAGGTAGTCACCGGAAATGGTCTTCCAACAATCTTGAAGGAGTTCCCAGAGATGCTTAGCACTTGTTGGCCCTTTTGCCTTCACTCTGTGGTCCAGCTCACCCCAAACCATCTCGATTGGGTTCAGGTCTGGTGACTGTGGAGGCCAGGTCATCTGGCGTAGCACCCCATCACTCTCCTTCTTGGTCCAATAGCCCTTACACAGCCTGGAGGTGTGTTTTGGGTCATTGTCCTGTTGAAAAATAAATGATGGTCCAACTAAACGCAAACCGGATGGAATAGCATGCCGCTGCAAGATGCTGTGGTAGCCATGCTGGTTCAGTATGCCTTCAGTTTTGAATAAATCCCCATCAGTGTCACCAGCAAAGTACCCCCACACCATCACACCTCCTCCTCCATGCTTCACGGTGGGAACCAGGCATGTAGAGTCCATCCGTTCACCTTTACTGCGTCGCACAAAGACACGGTGGTTGGAACCAAAGATCTCAAATTTGGACTCATCAGACCAAAGCACAGATTTCCACTGGTCTAATGTCCATTCCTTGTGTTCTTTAGCCCAAACAAGTCTCTTCTGCTTGTTGCCTGTCCTTAGCAGTGGTTTCCTAACAGCTATTTTACTATGAAGGCCTGCTGCACAAAGTCTCCTTTTAACAGTTGTTGTAGAGATGTGTCTGCTGCTAGAACTCTGTGTGGCATTGACCTGGTCTCTAATCTGAGCTGCTGTTAACCTGCAATTTCTGAGGCTGGTGACTCAGATAAACTTATCCTCAGAAGTAGAGGTGACTCTTGGTCTTCCTTTCCTGGGGTGGTCCTCATGTGAGCCAGTTTCTTTGTAGCGCCTGATGGTTTTTGCAACTGCACTTGGGGACACTTTCAAAGTTTGCCCAATTTTTTGGACTGACTGACCTTAATTTCTTAAAGTAATGATGGCCACTCGTTTTTCTTTACTTAGCTGCTTTTTTCTTGCCATAATACAAATTCTAACAGTCTATTCAGTAGGACTATCAGTTGTGTATCCACCAGACTTCTGCACAACACAACTGATGGTCCCAACCCATTTATAAGGCAAGAAATGCCATTTATTAAACCTGAGAGGGCACACCTGTGAAGTGAAAACCATTTCCGGTGACTACCTCGTGAAGCTCATCAAGAGAATGCCAAGAGTGTGCAAAGTAGTCATCAAAGCAAAAGGTGGCTACTTTGAAGAACCTAGAATATAAGACATATTTTCAGTTGTTTCACACTTTTTTGTTCAGTATATAATTCCACATGTGTTAATTCATAGTTTTGATGCCTTCGGTGTGACTGTACAATTTTCAAAGTCATGAAAATACAGAAAAATCTTTAAATGAGAAGGTGTGTCCAAACTTTTGGTCTGTACTGTGTGTGTTTATATATACAGTATATAGACAGCAGGTGGAATAAGTATTGAGCATGACAACAATTTCCTAAGTAAATATATTTACATAGGTGTCTCATATTTGAATTGTGCTGTCTTCCAAACGCAATTTTAAGATGTCTGTACAGGTGTTGAATGGGATTTAGATCCAGACTCATTGCTGACCACTTCAGAACTCTCCAGCTCTTTGTTTCCATCCATTTCTGGAGGCTTCTTGAAGTAAGTTTGGGGTTATTGTCTTGCTAGAAGACCCATTACCTAGGATGTAAACCCAGCTATCTGACATTGTGTAGCTGGCCAAACCAACCTGTGCTTGTAAGATTACAATTGTACCGCACTGCCCTTGATTTTTAGTGGGTCTTAGGGGGTTTTATCTTTATGGTCTTTTTGCCGTGTGTGTTATTAAAGTTGGTTGACATGATTCAAACTTTACCTATGAATTTTTATTAAGGATATCTTGGCTTTTATAAATGATGGATGGGATTTTTTCAGTTACTGAACGTCCTTCCCTCAGTAAGAGCAGTAAAGATGGGTCGTGGCTTGCTATTCCAGCATGACAGTGACCTGAAACATACAGGTCAACTAAGAAGTGGCTCCATAAGAAGCATTTCAAGGTCATGGAGTGGCCTAGCCAGTCTCCAGACCTGAACCCAATAGAAAATCTTTGGAGGGAGCTGAAACTCAATGTTGCCCAGCGACAGCCCCGAAAGATCTAGAAAAGATTTTGTCTCTCACAGGTGAAGTTATACGTACAATAAAAATTACAGACCTCTCTATTCTTTTTAGGTTGGAAAACTTGCAAAATCGGCAGCGTATCAAATACTTATTTTCCCCACTGTATATATATATACATATATACATTTTTTATTTTTTTATAGTGTATTTGCAAACTTGCTTTATTTTTGTATTTAGCTGTTTGATGGTAACAATTAAAAATTGTAAATGGGCACATATCCTATAAGATTTGAATGCATTTTTTATTGGATATTTTCTTCGAATAGACCAGTTGAGTTATTTTAAGAAAACCTACCACATGCTCTATAACCTAATCATTACACTTATTTGTGCAATCATACCTACTAGTCTCACATACAGGATACTTTGATTCATTCTCTAACCGTATGGTTAGGAAAAAAAATATAGACTATATATTAAGAAAGGTATAGGCTAGCAAAAAAAAGTAGCAATACTTTATTTTCACATGACTAAAAATAAATGATGATTTCCTACAGAAGAAGGGAAAACAAATATGGATAGACCCTTTTAGAAAATTTCTATTCCAATGACAGTCCTGTAAAATACCATCGTATACCATAAGTTTGAAACCCCGCCAACAGGCAGTGTGTAACCTGTTCATCATTGCATTATAGTAGAATAATCTTTTTGGAGCTGCAACAAAATTTTGACCGATTTTAGCTTTGCATCAAAATTCACAGTGCCTAGTGAAGCCTGGAGAGGTTACTGGCAGCCCCCACTGAGGCTTACATACAAATGTGCAGACATAAATATTCCCTATGCAAAATAAATTATAGGCATATGTTTTTCTGCCAATTTAAGGGAAAATAAGCCCTACTTATGCTTAATATGGCACATTTGCAGCCATTTCTCAACGATGGTGACCTTTCCAGTACATATGCATTTAATTGAGAAATGTGAAAATTAGTTACAAGGGAAGCATGATAAAATAATGCTACATTTAATAAGAACATCTCAGAGCTGCAAGATCAGATTGAACTCTGCTGAAATTCTATTTTAGCCTTCTTATATAAAAAATGTTGTCATGGATCTAGAAATGTCTAGACATTATATTCTCCTAAAAAATGCTGGTATCATGGGAAAAAAGACACCATCATAAAATCCAAGTCAAAAACTATTACCTGATTATATAATAAGTATTTTCTTTTCTTCTGTTGTATGAAACACAAACCTACAAAACAAAACTGATGATTGACCCATACTGTTTTTTCTGTCTCTGCATGCCTGGAAGGAGTTGAGAGGATAAAGAAAAAACTGACCAGCACTTCCAAAACAAGAAATAGGTGTGAACAGGTTCTTACTAGGAGCAGCCATCTCCATATACAACTAACAAACAAAGTAGCACTCTGTAACGCTAAGTATGCGAACATGAAATATATGAAATATGAATATCATTACTGCTGTAGTAAATAGAAATAAATGAGAAATCTTAGCACATAAATTGGCCATTTCATGTGTACCTGGTAGCCGCGATAAGTCATTTCTCAAAATACCAGTACCCTATCAATGTGAATACCTCTCCATGCGACATCAGTCTATGTATAAGCTTTGACTGAGCACTCCGCCTCTTTGCCACAGGTGATTTTTATTACAGCAGGATCTTATTATCCCATACATAAGCAGACAGATGTCGCTTGGAGAGGTATTCACATTGATAGGGTCCGAGTATTTTCAGAAACGCCTTATTGCGGCTACCAGGTACACATGAATTGGCCAATTTATGTGCTAAGATTTCTCATTTATTTCTGTTTTCTAAAGCAGTAATGCTATTCATATTTCATACATTTCATGTTCGCATACTTAGCGTTACAGAGTGCTACTTTGTTTGGGAGTTGAGTGGATACCCAGACTTAACTAGACATTTAGTATAAAAATAATTACAGATTGACTACTAACTCTCCTTTTGACCCATATTGGCCACTACTTTTTTCAAATGCCCAATCTTATCAGCCGCAAATGAGCAATATAGCAACAAAAACAAAGCAGCATAGTAAATTAGGTTTGTAAAAACTGTATTTAAATGAAAGAACATGACCTTTTCGTCTTATTTTGCTGTTTCAGCTTTATTAATTCGAATTTTTTGCGGCACTTTTATCAATATGCTTAATGTTTGTTTATAAAATTCTAGAAAAAAAGTAGGCACTCATCTCAAGAAGTTACAGTAGTTTGACTTTCCTAAGGCATTGATAATCTTGGGGCATGTAAATTGAGTAACTGTGTACTTCTTAATTTATTAGTTTAAGAGTGCCTGCAGACGAGCACCATCCAATTTTTAATCTGATGGCACATGGACAGCACACTGACCCATGTTATTCAATAGTGCTGTTCAAATGAACATTTTTTTTCTCTCCAACTGTCCGTGAGCAAAAAATTGCAGCATGCACTACTTTGAAGTCTATGAGTGCAAGAAAAAAATCGGATCCCACATGGACCATCAGAGTAGCATTCGATTTTACGGATAGATTTCTATTATAAACCTAGGAAACTGTATGTGATCATGTACAAGTTTTAATATACTTGTATGAAAACGGATCCATGGACACATGGATGGCATATGAATGAAAAGCCTATGAAAATTAGAAAAATATTGTCCTAGTTTTCTGGATGAAACTTGAACGATTTTTCATACATTCATCTACAGGCACCCTCATACTTTTCAGTTCAATTTGTTTCCTCCATATGTAGGTGGACACAGACAGCGCTCCCACTCATATGTCAGACATATGACTTACTGGCTTGGCTGTAGCTGTTATCCGAGTTCCTACATTACATCGGAGTGAATTTTACTAAGAGCAGCCTTTTATTTACTGGACTAAGTCCAGAGTACCCTGAAGCAAATTTATTAGAAAGCATAGGCCTCTTCATACATTTGTTGCATGTCTGTGTGTACATGCACATCTAGATTGGCTCTATAATCTACTGAGCATTTTGTTCATAATTTATATTATAGGGGATATGTCATCAGATCTTACAATATGATCTGTAAACATCATGGAATAGGTTTCCTAGCTTCATTAAGGATGGTGTACTTACATGGGAAATCCATCCCAGAATGTGTTCCTTTCTGACCACTTAGCAGTCGCAATGAGAGAATTGGATCTCAGGACCTCAGTGAAGAAGCTAGGTCAGTATTCCATGACCGCTGATCTAGAACCTTGTAAATCTTTGCTTACCTAACTGCATCTGCAGCTCCTCTTTTGTTCAGCCAGGCTGATGCAAAGTCGTCATTGCGGTGTGGTGCACATGCAATGTCGTGCCAGCCTGGCTAATTAAAAGGGAAGTCGCAGATATTGTGGGAAGAGGCAATTTTGAGGGCTTAGTCCAGTCCTCATGGAATATTGACCTGGCTGCTGGATAAGGGTTTGCAAACTGATTCTCTCATCTCAAGTTTGCAGTCCAAGTATACACACTATCAGATTTTAGTCCAAGTGTATTATGGCTGCAAACTCTGTCTACTGCAAATCAGCTTAATTGACAAACTCTTTTCACAGCCCTCCTCCCTTCTTCTGCTGTGGAAATCTTGCACATGCTCAGTAGAAGCTGCAGTCTGCATAGCACTGCAGTAAGAAGGAGCCCATCTCCAAGCAGCACTTTCAGGCTATGTGCCCACGATGCAGAAATGAAGCAGAAAATTTCTGCAGCATTTCTGCATCTCCATGGCAGAAAAAACGCATGCAGATTGTGCATGCGTTTTTCCTGCAGAATACATGCGGATCCACATGCGGATTCACATGCGTTTCCGCATGCAGATTGACAAGCCCTTTCCAGGCGATAGCATCACTTGTAAAGTGCTTGACAACTAGGTCACACTGTATAAATCCACGCAAACAGCATGGATTTATATAGTGTGAATCGTAAAAATGAAAGCAAATAAAGCTATACTCACCCCCGAGGCCCCGGCGTGGCTGCAGCGCTCGTTCCTCTCTGCTTCCTGGCTGCCGGCATATCGCGAGACAGAGCGGTGAAGGGCCTGCGGTCACATGACTGTGACGTCACCGCAGGTCCTCAAGCGATGCCGGCATTCAGAGAGAAGACGCCGGACAGGTGAGTATAAACTTTATTTGTTATTTTATTCTTTTTTTACAGGTACAATGGTACCCAGGTCTGGATGAGAGTCTCCTCTCCTCCAGAACTGGGTACCATCCGCACATAGAGACGCATAGAAGCCGCTTGTACAAATGTACAGTCGCGGTTTCTATGCGTCTCAATGCAAGTCAATGGCGGGAGTTCCGCTGCGCTTCCGCAAAATTAAATGACATGCTGCGGATTTTTGTACGCAGCATAAACGCTGCGGAAAAATCCGCAGCATGTGCATAGAACATGCGGAATCCCCTTGGGGACCATGGGGTGCGGATTACCTAGCGTTTTACAAGCGTTTCCGCTGCGGAAATTCCGCATCAAAAACGCTTGTAATCCGCAACGTGGGCATGCAGCCTCAGTGTATAGCAGTTTCTAACTCTATCTTCTACAAAAACCATGTTTACCAAAGGTAAATCTGCAAACTTGTACATTATATCTTTGATGGAGCATGGAAGTTTTTCCCAGACTTCAGGAGGGTCTTGCTTGTCAATCACTGTGCTGGGGACGAGAGGGAGGAGTTGAAACTGAATATTGGTAAAGTACATGCCTCCTAAGCCATGCTTTTTACCATGATTTACAAATTTGCTGGGAAAACACAAATACATTTATTTATTAAAGTCCGAGATAGTCGAGAAACAATGACACAAGCTTTGGGAGTAGTTTTGAATGAACTTGACTCTGTGCTGACCTTAGAATTACATGGGGGTTTTAGTGACAGATCTGCTTTAAATCTGTTGAACCAAAGTAAGCCTTGAACCCTCCCCCTAAACCTCTTACAGTTTTAAGTCACTTTTTAAAGAGATGCGGAAAACCGCCCAAAGTAGCAATGCTTTGCAGATTTCAAGGTTTTTTACGCCATTTGTTAAATAAATGGCTACAGAAAGAGATCTGAATTTATAGCATGGATGAAGAAATAAACCTCACTGGTGTAACGTCATGTCATGAAAAGCACACTGCAAAGAGATATTATGGTGTACTGATTGTCTGTTCTCCAAAATTAATAAACATGCCCCATTTTCTTGAACACTTTAGGCCCGAATCAACCAGACCTGCTTTATTCTCATCTCTTCATGAATCTGGAACATTTTACAAGTGGCATGCACCTCCGTGCGCCACACCAGAAATCTTACTCCAGTCAGATACTGGAGTGAGATTTCTGGAGTAGAGAACGCCACAGCTCATCATGAATTATCACCTGCTGCACCTCTGCACTGCCTCAGATTTGCCCATTTTGTCGGAACTGGGAGAAACTGGTATGAAAACACCAAAAGCTACAAAAATTTGGTGCAATTTTAGTTGTGCTTAAACTTTACAACTCTTCAAAGCATTAATTCCTGAATTCTGGAGTGAAAGTTTAGATGAATAATTTGTAATTTGTAAATGTGAAACTATAAAGGAGAAACCTGAGTACATATATAGGGCTGGATTTTTTTTTAGAAAAGTGTTATTTTGCTTAGTGGCGCAGTCCATTGAAGGTGATTTATATTATTTACTTAATGGAAAATTTAAGTTTACATACACTACAGAATGCCCCATTAAAGTATCCTGCATTCTGTGTTTCCAACTACAACAATTTATAGATTGCAACTTTATGGACTGCTGCTGTAATGCATATATATGGAGAATTAAATCCATCTAATATATATGTTTTATACAGTTATATATAATCTTGCTATTGCTATAGATTTTCCTTTTCATAAAACTCTTGGTAATATAATACAGTTGCTTTTGTTCCTAGTGTTATTATTTATTATCCATCTTCTTTTCTATCCTTTCCCCTTTTCGCATTTCATTTTGATTTAGCACTTGGAACCCTTTTTAATATGTATTGACTGTCTGCCGAGGCTCTGCTGACATTGCTCTTTTAAAATGATGCAGTGCCCAAGAAAAGCTGACGACTTTCTTCTTTATGAGCTCTGACATATTAATTAGCAAAATGGAGGAAAGAAAGTGTCTTCCTTTTTCCTTCTCCTATCCAAGTTTAATTTTTCTCCAAACACCTGTTTGGCAATATCTGAAAAGATCTGTCATTCAGTATTCGCTTGACCCGGTGATCCTAACTAGAGAGCAAACCAATATGCGATCATGCTTTGATCCATATTAAAAAATATGACCTTGCTGTCACCCCTCAAGTATCAGGTCAATTATTCATATATTTCATGGGTTAATGATTTCTCTTTATTCTGAAATACTGAAGGTGATATGACAGAGCTTTTCAGCAAACTGTAAAGACATATTTGTTTGATTCAAAGAAAAATAGAATAGCATAACTTATAAGGGCAAGAGAAAATCATATTTTAAAATCCAGCATAATTATCTATTCTATTCCTGAGATATACTGTCATGTCCATTTTTTCTTATTTTCTCCCCACAAGCAATTGAACGATATTACTTAGAGAAGTATTTAGAAAAGACCCCTTAAGGGTGCTGTCACCAAATCGTAATGAAAAAGGTGAAGTTGGAGAATGTTATATGAAAGATTGATTATAATTTATTATTAAACACAAGGAAAAATGAATAAAGGTCAATTAAAATGACTTCTACAGTATATAATGTTTGTGTGTTTCAGAGTAACAATAACCCTTCATCAGATCAATACAGCAAGATGATATGATATGAACTTAGAATAGCATTTAGATAAATTCACTTTTTGGTGTCATATGGAAACACAATGTGTTAAATTCATTCATTATTTTTTTTTTAAATCCTTTTCACTAAAATTAAGAACATCTGGCTGCTACTGTAAAAATGTTTTCCTCATTAACCAAGCCATTCTTGTCCATGGGATGTGCCTGGTATTGCAGCATCATCTCATTCACATAATGGGGATGAGCTGCAATACCGGACACTGCAGGACAGGAGCAAATGTTAATTGTTTTTGGATTAAACAAAGAACCTAATAAAATCACGAAACACTACAGACTCTTTAGATTCTGTTTCTTGTGGTAGTTTAAAGGGTTTGAACCTAGCGTGGAAGTTATCCCGTATAGTTAAAATAAGGGATAACGTCCTGATCGCTCATGATCAAACCGAAGGAGCCCCCACCAATCACATGACCTATGCTCTGTAGAGCCCTGTCTTAATGGGGCAGAGGTTGAGCATGTGCAGCTCCCCCTATTCATTCTTTATGAAACTGCTTCAGATAGCCCAAAATTAGTAACAAAAGCTGACACTCTTCTACAAAGATCTTACTATTATGTCCTTGCATAAATAAATACATTGAACCTGCTATTAGCATTGTGTGAATCTAGCTTTCCATGTTGCTTCTGTAATGCTGGGGTTATGGCGCAGAAGACTTTTTACTTTACACATTGTAAGGCAGTGACGGGAAAAGCCATTGATGGCGCATATGTTCCACCTAGGTTTCTCACTTATACATGGTGAAAAGCTCCAACTTAGTCTCTCAGTATGTTCTGAACTTGGAGGCTTTGTAGTCAACAGGTGGGGTGAATCCTAAGTTCCTAGTCTACTGCTTGTTTTCTTTTTAAAGGGGTTTTCCGAGAAATGCTAAAATAAATAACACATTTAAATATTAAAATTTTTTCTAAATACCTTTATATAGTGCACTCTGTGAAAGATTTTAAAGATGACAACTGCCACCTATACTATTGTGCAGCCCGTCCTAAATTTCAGAAGTCACACAGTAGGATGGGCTGCATGAAGAACAAGAAGGACTTAGTCATCCTGACCTGTTTTAGTGAGATAAATGTTTCTCAGTCAGCTAAAAAAAGGTGATTATCTTCTCCTTTAGGCCGGCTCTGCTCAGTGTCCTGTCAGGTGGAGCAAACAGCTAAATGCACGTTCACGATGCCTGACAGGACACTGCTCCGATCTGACGTATGTCTTGAGCAGATGTTCCTCATGCAGCCCATACTACTGCTAACCTCTGCAATCTAGGACAAGCTCCGCACAGATATACATGGCAGTTGTCGTCTTTGAAATCCTTTCAGAGTGTACTACATAAAGCATGATGTTTTGCTAAATAAAGGTATTTAGAAAATTGTTTAGTATTTAAATGTGTATTATTAATGCTATGTATTTATTATATTACATTTCTCAGAGAATCGTTTTATGTAAGGTCTCATTATTAAATGCAAATGTAATGAGACCTAGGGGGATCTCTAGTTGGACACCGTGTGGTCTCTCTCTGGACAGAACAGGGTGGTTGCTCTGAAGCTGCATGTAAACTAGAGGTAGCTATTATTTTGTGTGTATTATCGACAGGGAAATCATATTGTTTAGTAAGTGCTCAGACATGCCGAATTTGATTTATCCCTTTTTTTCTGTGTTGCATTTTACAACCTGTATGTTTGTTGCTTCTACTGAATATACTTTACCAAGAAAAAAACAGGAAAAACCCAGGTTTTGGACATTTGATACTAAACCTCAAGAAAATTAGATAAATATGTTTAGTTATATGAATGCTTCAACTTTCTGAAGGTAATTGTTGACCACTGGGAGCTTCTCACTTTCATGGAGCCCAGAATATGCTAACACAAATTTTAAAGTTTTAAATTGGTGCTCGACCTCAACTTTTTTTTTTTTTTTAGTAATGATGCCCTGCAGATCTGTTTTGAGATTAGTGAGTCTTTAATTGCTGAAATCTAGAGGATAAAAGCCTCATTGAGTTTGTGGTCTTCAGTAATTAGATTTAATTTCTGCTTATTTGGAATAAAGCTGTAATGTGGCATGTGTGTAATGTTAGACTTGTTTATTATTGCCTATATCTTTTAATGTTATTGACTTGGGCTCACACTATAGTCTGTGTAAATCTTCCCTTATGTTTTATTGTGTTAGGAAATGAGAAAATCTGGTCTATGTCTTGTACAATTCCAGCGTGTTCCAAGGGTCTGCACTTTGTCCTAAAACACAGGAAAGTGGTTTCCTGCAAACACCAGCTAGTAAGAATTCATATAAAACAATAGGCATATCTGAAGCCCTTGTTGTTTTTGTTTTGTTCTTTAATAGTAATGTTATCCAAATTTCTAATTTTACTTTAACCATCTTTGTCTACCCATCCAGCCGTAGATTATTAGTTTTATTCAAATGTAGCCCCAAGGAGACAATGTGTTTCTTCACAAAGCTGGTACGTTGCTAAATGATGTCTTTAGCCCATTTTTTTTTCCTTCCCCATGGGATAAAAACAAAGTTCTTTCATTTCAGGGTCCATAACTGGACTCTTATTTTGCTGATGAAGTCAATTTCTTTCAGTCAATTATTGATTTTCTTGAACCCCAAAAAAAAGCCATTATGTGTAATCACTTCCAGTTTTAAGTGCTTCAAATTTCTCTTCACTCCATCAAATCTTAAATGCTGTCTTTCCAATTACTAGAATTCAGCCTGTAATAATGATCACCCAGGCCTGTTTGATATATTTCTACCACCTTTCTAAGTGAAAGAATTGATGAAATAATGAATGCCTTGGTTTCACAGAAAGTGTAGATGAATCGAGCTTATATCCGGACCAGGGAATGTCATCCGTTTTAGTGTCAGTTTGTTGTTAAAATGTAATCATGCCTAAAAGTGTGGAAGGAGTGACAGAGATATACCGATGTACACTGATGTGGTAAACTGCATGCTGTCTCTAGGAAGAGTAATGTGTTAATGGGAAGCAAAAAAAATCCTATCTCTTAAAGATTATCTGCCAACATATGGCTTCTGACCTATTTTTATTGCACCTTTGATATAGAATAATTTTCCGCTTTATATATATTTTTTGCTTGTTATTATGTAAATAATCCCATCATTATATTATATATGTAAACATAATTTTAATAATGATACTTGTATGTAAGAAGCAAGCCAAAGTTTAATGGTCTTTCTATTAACTTGTTGGAAAAGTATTTTTTCATTATTAGTCTGATTATTTAGAACTTTCCTCTATGCAGTGTTGTTGAGCATTCATGTGTTTTCTCAAAACATTACCTTGCTTAAGCGCCATTCTAATTTGGGTGAGATAATATATGTTGGCCATTTGATCCCTTGACGAAGCTGCACGTGAAACGCGCGTCGGTGTCCTGGGCATTGTAATCTGTATTCACAATGGCACATAGTGGATAAAGGTTTTTGTCTTTTTGACTATTGTGAGTGCTATTGTAGGGGGTCTACAGTTTCTTTGCTGATCTAATTAATGACCTGGTTGGCTGTTTATGGCTCTAGTACTCTGTATGCTCAGAGATTTGTTAAATTACTAATTTATATATAGTTGCATAATATCAAGTCTCTGTGACTTATGATTATTATGTTTTCCTATGCCCTCATTTTCTTGATATATGGACATATAATTATTCTATTTATTATCTTGCCCACACTGCTCAATTTTTCCTTTTATGTGGGTTTTATGGAGTTTTTTTTAAAATGTGTGTTTTTGCGTTTGTGTAAATTTATTGTTTTTTATAATAAAGATCTGTTACATTTTAATATATTTTGTTTAGTTTGGGAATAGTTATAGGATTATGTATTGTTTTTTGGTACCTCCCAAAAATTAGTTTTATAGAATGTAGACTTAATTTATTATGGGTCTAGCTTTCCAGTTTTTGCTTATATGTTGGCCATAAGTCTACTGCAAGCCTTTGACAATTTCATTAGTATCTAATCTATAAAACACCAAGCCCCCGATTCAGCAAAGCAATTTTTCCAGAATTCTACTAATTAATAATAATTTTATTTCTGTAGTGCCAAAATTTACAGCGGCACCCTACAATTAACTGAGAACATGAACAGACAGTAACACATAATTCAATAGTTACAGGAGGAGAGAGGGTCCTGCTCTCCAGCTTACAATCTATAGGGAAATGGGGGGACACAATAGGTAAATAGTGCTTGTATTATATGGTCCATCCCTCATTGTAATAAACTATCTATTGAACCCATTCTTCGCCTGGGTGGCAATGATTTTTATTAGTACATTTTCTGGAGTGTGGGCGTGCGCAGTGCAGTGTTGATGTTGTAGTACAATACTTCAATAAAATAGCACCAGAGTCAACGCGTGTGCATACCAAGCGATCCAGCACCATTTTTTTTAAGACACTTTGTCTGCGAATTCGCATATATAGTGTCTTCAATGAAATGATTCTGGAGATCACGGTATGCGCACGCGGTGACTCTAGCTCCATTTTATTGAAGTAATGTACTACAATGTCAACATAGCAGTGCGCACATACTGGGCATGGGGAAAATGGCGATGGTCGGCGTGTGCACACTGCTATGTTTATGTTGTAGTAGAATTCTTCAATAAAATGGTGCGGGAGTCAATGCATGCGCATCCTGCGATATGCGGCGCCATTTTGTTGAAGACACTGTGTCTGCACCTCAATGGTGCCATAGTGCAGTAGGCGCATGTGCTGACTCCGGTGACACACTGAGCTGGCACCCCCCATCCTGGCTTCAGATAGAAAGACGCGTCCAGCATATTTATAGGATAGAGCATTTAAAGTAAGGTGCATGAACCGGTCATTGGTCTCTATCTGTCTAAGTGCAGTTACCAAGTGCGTGCTATTGGGTGCATGGAGTAAGAGGATGCAGATTCTTAGGAAAGTTTAGAAACACGGAACAGGGAATAGTTAGATTAGAGAAGTGAGGTGATAGGCCTGTCTAAAGAGATGTGCTTTTAAATCACGCTTAGAAGTGTGGGGGGGTTAGGTATTAATTGGAGTTTTGGGTAGTGCATTCCAATTCTGCCATAAATTGCTTTGAAAAGTAACACCATTTTTGCTCAACTTGTTGCACAAAAATGTCGATACTTTTGACGTTTTCCAGTCTCATTTCTTTAATTGGCAAAAGGTGTTCAATGAATTATTGGAGAAGTCATTAACACAGGTTCACTTACCTTATAAAAGAAATTAATATTTCCACTGTTTATGTATTATTGGTTTAATTAGACGGTGAATTGTATTAATTGGGACTTGAATAACAATCAGACCACAAATTATTAGTAATCTCTACAGAGATGCAGATAATTCTGTACATTTCACCTTTTCTTGCACCTCTATCTACTGTAAACACATTTTTAAATGATTTGCATTAAACTCTGTGGTTTATAGAAACAACAAAGTTGTCTATTGGGAAACAATTGTTCTGTTACAATGGACTATCAATTGTACCTGTCAATGCAGTCACTTATCATCTGTTAGTCCATGACTGGCTTGCAAAAAGTAAAATAGGGAGAAAAAGTAACTTGGGTTAAGCTTCAACCTATTATTCATTTACTTGGCATTCATTATCTTAATATGCTGCTATCTGATCACTTAGAGTGAAAAGAGAATAGTTTATGTGTAACGAGAATCTATAATGACAAATTCCGAAGTGCTAATCTCCCTTTAGAGTTATGTTATCTCAAACGTTTCAATGAAGAAGTTGAGCTCACAAGCTGATCAAACACAGGAGGCAATGTGTTGGCGTTCACCTAACATGAGCTGCAGACAACCAATTGTTTGATATTCGTGACTAGCTGCCAGACAAGTTTGTGAAATACTAAATGGGCGCGCAGCAACTGATGTCTCTAAGATGACATATTTTCCTGGGTTAATCATTAAATTGCCGCTTTATTATTTAACTTTGCTAAATGTTTCAATATATACACTTCTATAGAGCCAAGAGTATTTTCTCAAATATCTACTTTAACTGCATATTTATTACAGTGAGTGGTTCTGATTATTTTCTAAACATGGATTTCCGGATGTCAGGTGATACAGGTGGCACAAATTTATTAAGTCTAAGAAAGAAGTTACTTTCTTAAATGTGTGTTACCTGCAAATCTGCCAATGCTTGTCTTTTAAAAGTTTTTGGATTGTGCGCATGTAAATTATTTGTTTAGAAGAAAAGATTCCCCATACACATTAAACTAAAGTCGCTGAAACCACCAATAGTCTAATTTATATGAGGGAGAGAAGGATTTGGATTTGGCCTGCTGGGTCATTCTTTTTTTTTTGTTCTAGGGGAGATATACTGATGCAAGAGCCAAGTGTTCCTGTGTAAGGAGTAGTTGGGAGCGAAAACTGTCAGCTGAATGATCATTTGGCTGACTGTCATCTAAGGTGAATGGGGGCCTTAAAGGGAACCTGTAATATATAATAACACTAATAACTTGCAGATATAGGGTTAACGGGCAGCACAGTGGCTCAATGGGTAGCACTGCAGCCTTGCAGCGCTGGGGTCCTGGATTCAAATCCCTCCAAGGACAACATCTGCAAGAAGTTGGTATGTTCTCCCCGTGTTTGTGTGGGTTTCCTCCAGATTCTCCAGTTTCCTCCCACACTTCAAAGACATACTGATAGGGAATTTAGATTGTGATCCCCAATGGGGACAGTGCCAATATTGTCTGTAAAGCGCTATGGAATTAATTTCACTACATAAGTGAGTAAAATAAATAAATAAATTGGCAGATCAGTAGCGTTAAGTCGGTGCCGGCTGCCACAATGAAAGTGAAGCATCTAGGAGAAATGTGCACTGATGCACTGCAGTGGTAGCTGTCAATCAGTTTTGGGGCGTGCTTACTGCCATCACTCTCAGTACGGTGAGCGGTGACTGCACAGTTAATTTTCTCCCGGATGCTGCACTTTCAGTACAGTGTCCAAGCACCTTCATAACACTATTAACCTACAGAATAACACTATATCTGCTAGTTAATAGCATTATGGGATCTGACCAGTTCCATTTTAGCAATAAAGAGTGAAGGTAAACTTGGTCGTAACTGCTGAACTACAGTATATTAAACTACTGACAATTCAGATATCTCAAGTGTACTAGGTTTGGCATGGCTGTCTGATTTTTTATTTTTTCCAAATAGGATTGATATCAAATTAGGTTAGTAAAACATGTGTGCAGAACCAAACAAGCAAGTGAAATGTCTACATGTTTTTAGTTGTTTTTTTGTCCATCAAATATGTAACTCTTTTAACATAAATGATAAAATAATAAATGCTAGGTAGGTACATGACCAAAAAGCCAACACCTGCAGTAGGGAGCTGTATCAGTGTGGCGTGTACAGATGTAAAGTACAGTCGCAGTTAAATGTCTGGATTTTAAAGAATCATTTTTTGTATTTTTTTTTGGGAAAACAATTATTCCCCTCTTTGCAAAAACAATTGCACAATAAATGCCAACACTTAGCCACTTCTGACGAGCAAGCACACCGTCTGACACTGATTTCTGATAAATATATATTATTATTATTATTTATTATTATAGCGCCATTTATTCCATGGCACTTTACATGTGAAAAAGGGGTATAATACAAGGACAATTACAATAATCTTGAACACAATGTGACAGCGACTGGTACAGGAGGAGCGAGGACCCTGCCCGTGAGGGATCACAATCTACAAAGGATGGGTGAGGATACAGTAGGTGAGGATAGAGCTGGTCGTGCAGCGGTGGTTACTGCAGGTTGTAGGCTTGTCGGAAGAGGATATATATATATACGTATATATATACATATATATATATATATACATATGTAGTGAAGTAAATAATTATTTGATCCCTTGCTATTAGAATATCCCCAAAAAATCAAGAAAATCACATTGTATAAATTAGATAAATTTATTTGCATTTTGCAGTGAGAAATAAGTATTTGATCCCCTACAAACCATTATGAGTTCTGGCTCCTACAGACCAGTTAGACGCTTCTAATCAACTCTTTACCTGCATTAAAGACAGCTGTCTTACATAGTCACCTGTATAAAAGACTCCTGTCCACAGACACAATCAGTCAGACTAACCTCTACAACATGGGCAAGACCAAAGAGCTTTCTAAGGATGTCAGGGACAAGATCATAGACCTGCACAAAGCTGGAATGGGCTACAAAAACATAAGTAAGACGCTTGGTGAGAAGGAGACAACTGTTGGTGCAATATTAAGAAAATGGAAGAAATACAAAATGACTGTCAATCGACATCAATCTGGGGCACCATGCAAAATCTCACCTCGTGGGGTATCCTTGATCATGAGGAAGGTGAGAGATCAGCCTAAAACTACTTGTTAATTAACTCAAGGCAGCTGGGACCACAGTCACCAAGAAAACCATTGGTAACACATTACGTCTTAAAGGTTTAAAATCCTGCAGTGCCCGTAAGGTCCCCCTGCTCAAAAAGGCACATGTGCAGGCCCGTCTGAAGTTTGCCCAAGAACACCTGGATGATTCTGTGAGTTATTGGGAGAAGGTGCTGTGGTTAGATGAGACAAAAATTGAGCTCTTTGGCATTAACTCAACTCGCCGTGTTTGGAGGAAGAGAAATGCTGCCTAAGACTCAAAGAACACTGTCCCCACTGTCAATCATGGAGGTGGAAACATTATGTTTTGAGGGTGTTTCTCTGCTGAGGGCACAGGACTACTTCACCACATCAATGGGAGAATGGATGGAGCCATGTACCGTAAAATCCTGAGTGACAACCTCCTTCTCTCCACCAGGACATTAAAAAATGGGTCATGGCTGGGTCTTCCAGCAAGACAATGACCCAGAACATACAGCCAAGGCAACAAAGGAGTGGCTCAAAAAGAAGCACATTAAAGTCATGGAGTGGCCTAGCCAGTCTCCAGACCTTAATCCCATAGAAAACTTATGTAGGGAGTTGAAGCTCTGAGTTGCCAAGCGATAGCGTCAAAATCTTAATGATTTAGAGATGATCTGCAAAGAGGAGTGGACCAAAATTCCTCCTGACATGTGTGCAACCCTCATCATCAACTACAAAAAACGTCTGACTGCTGTGCTTGCCAACAAGGGTTTTGCCACCAAGTATTAAGTGTTGTTTGCCATAGGGATCAAATACTTTTTTTCTCACTGCAAAATGCAAAAAAAATTATCTAATTTATACAATGTGATTTTCTTGATTTTTTTGGGGATATTCTATCTCTCAATGTTAAAATTAACCGACCCTTAAAATTATAAACTGTTCATGTCTTTGTCAGTGGGTAAACTTACAAAAACAGCAAGGAATCAAATCATTATTTCCTTCACTGTATATATATAATTTTTTTTTTTTGCTCTTAAAAATAATGTATTGTCTTTCTTTTGCTTTTTAATGCATTAAGAATGCAGAAACAAGTGATTAGCATATTTTTTGACGCACCCGGGCCATAAGATGCGCCCCAAATTTTGGAGTCGAATATAGAAAAAGAAATATTTTTATAAGATGGGGGTCCATCTTATAGTCTTAATAGGTACAGTATCTTACCTGGGGGGTGGTGGAGCGAGGGTTACAGGAGGCAGGGTCCTTCAGGAATCTGGTGCTCCAGCAGCGGGGAGATGCGGTGGAGCAGGATTGCAGGGCCCTCCGTTCCCTCCCTCGGGAACCTGGCGGCTGCAGCAGAGGAGATGGCTGGGGGCCGGTGCCTGGCTGAGGGACTGGAGCCTGGCTGAGGCCCGATGCCTGGCTGAGGCCTGCTGCATGGCTGGGGGCCAGAGTCTGGGCCTGGCTGAGGGCTGGTGTTTGGCGATTGGGGCCTGCCTGAGGGCCAGGACCGGGGCCTAGCTGCTTGCCGCCGAGTCCTGCCTGGAGACTGGGACTGGTAGTTGTGGTGGTGGCGGCAGCAAAGGAAGAGGAGGTGAGCTGTTGCGGGTTTCTGGCTGGGGGCCAGCGCGGGTTGGACTGGATGCGGGCAGTGTCTGGCTGCGTACCGGGCCAGTGAGCGGCGCAGGTTTCCGGTGTGTGCAGCCATCTTCCTGAAGCTGTAATCTACAGGAAAATGGCCACCCAAGCTACAAGTCAGCGCATGGGCCGGCTCGGATGGCCATTTTCCTTTGGATCACAGCTTCAGAAAAATGGCCGCACACACTGGAAACCTGCGACGCTCACTGGCGGGCACGCAGCCAGATACTGCCCGCATCCAGACCAACCCGCGCCGGCCCCCAGCTAGACACCCGCAGCATCTCACATCCTCCTAGTTTGCTGCCACCACCACCACCACCGCCGGGTTCTTGAAGGAGGGAGGCCGCGCGATCCCACTGCACCACCACCACCACAGGTACGCAACGTTCGTACCATAAGACGCACCCACCCATTTCTTCCCAAATTTGTGGGAAAAAAAGTGTGTCTTATGGTCCAAAAAATACGGTAATTGTAATTGAAATGCAGCACAATATATGCCAGCAACACCTGCTCACTGATCAATAATGCTGCTGGCATATCTCTTATCTCTCTCTGCTCCATCAATAGAATATTTGTATTATTCACAGACTACTACTCTCATCTTCTTCAGCTGCTGCAGTTATTCAACATATTACTGTCTGGAGTGTTTGTTCAATCTTTTACGAATTTCTCTTCCTATCTCTGTTGCAGAGCTGTGATCTCTAATGTACTCTCACTATCCTAAAATGGCTGCTATGTTCCCTGCTTAGGTTTTTATACAGGCTGTGAGAGTAGCTTCTGATTGGCTGTGCTATACAATGAGAAGTGATAGCTGCAAGGCATTATGGGGAAGCCTGAGGTCATGTCAGTCTTTTGTGACTGGTGCAATCTACTGCAATGCGTTAAATGTTGATGGGAATTTTTTTTTGATGATTTGTACAAAACATATTGCAATTTGTTTGAATTTGCCAGGACCTGCGAAATTCACAATTCTTGTAATATCTTGAGTAATAGTAATGTAAAAGTAACAGGTCCGACTTTAATTTTGTAGGTATCTGACATTGGCTCAGGTTATTAGCTATAGATCTCAAAAAATAAAATGCCTAATCATAACAGGAATAATTATCACAATTACCCACATGTTGTGAAAACATCAAAAGGAAGCTAATGTTTTGATGCTGAGCAACAGAAAGCCAAAACGCCTGTTGATAAGAGAGGGTTGCTGGTGGTGTGATGATTACAAATCACCAACAAAAGGAAATTGTGATTTTCTGATGAAATGTTATAGCTTTGAGAAAAGGTTTGAGGTCAAACACCAGGAGACACCCGAGCAGAACAGCTGAAACTTGATGTGTTGAAATGAGTGGACACATTTAGAGACTGTTGAGAGACGCACATCAGCGAGAAATAGGAAAGAGGCCGGAGAGCAGTAGAGCCTGTAAGACTCCAACTGTTTATTGCTGCTTCAGATTGAACCAAGGGCATTTAAAGCTGAAATAGGCTCCATTATATAACATGAGGGATGATGTTATTGTGGCTGATGAGCTATAAATACGGTGTTGCTGATTTGAAAGAAGCATACAGATCTAATGCACCCTATGTTCATGTTACAATCGTCTCTGTGATCGAATAACAATATTTTATTCGCCTCTACTGATGAAAAAAAAGTAATCGTCCAATAGCTCAAATTTGATTTGCCTTGCCTATGTGTTGCTATGATGATGAAGGAAGCAAGTCTAGGAGATGAGTGTTATTTTTATATTGTACCCATAGAACCCCTTATATGAAGATCTGCACTGCTTGTCTTGGTAGAATACAGATTTATCACATTCATACCCTATTCCTATAGAATATGCAATATTTTCAACTTTTCTTTGTTGTCATGCACTATCCCGTCGTGTTTCCCCATTATGAAATCTAAAAGTTGAACCTTTGAAAGCAATTGTATAAAACTTAGGTAGTTATAAGAATATTTCTTCTAATCAGTGAACCACTTTTTGTAACTCTGCACATGATGATTTATTGGTGTTGCATAAAATAATGATTATTAATTAACGATTTTTGACCGGTGTGCTCTATAAAACTCAAAAACATATCCTTTCATCATATTTTCCCAAATGCATTAAGCTTACTCAGTTATGATTAACAGTAGAGATGAACAATTTTGAGTGGAATTTAAGTTGTATTCTCCAAAATATGGATTTTTTGCAATTTGCTCAGTGCGAATTCAGGAACATGGCAATCAGCTGTGGGTGCCATTTTGACGAACCATATGGTGGCCTGGCAAATCCTTAAAAATAAATAATACCTCAACATTCATCGCTCCCACCGCCCAACTGTACAGTCCTCTGCACCTGTTATTTTCCTCTTCCCTCGTCACTTGCTTTCTCTTCACCCTCTTCACTTCAGGCCGTGGCTTCCATCACTGACTCAGCCCCTGACATCATTGTGCGCTATCCCCAATTTTTTAAATAAGGATTTTGTGTTAAATGTATTTTCACAATTTTTTTCTCCCCTATATCACAATCTTTATTAAAATAAAAATGAGAAATGTTGTATTTATCACACTGGTCACTGAAGTTTTTTTAGACTCTAACTTCCTGCTGTTTCAGGATATCCCCATGCCTGTACGTTTGTGGCAATGAACAGACCTCCAACCATATCTTTTGTATTGAAGCATCTAATGAGCTTGTGCCAGCGGAGAGAGCTGTGAAATTATCTAATGTGCACCCTGGATCCGGTGTTATCAGCAATGCTTAGAAGTCTTGCCTGTCATTGTTATCTCTCCTGGGACAATAAGAAAACTTCTGTAAACTGTATGAGTCTAAAATAGGCCCAATTGTTATGTTCTGCTACCAAAGCTAAGGAAAGAGAGGAGATCTGTCCCTACTATAGGACTCAGCTGAATCCCTACGATGTAACAGGGAACCTGATCCTGCGATCAGACCTGCTAAAGTCCTAATCTAGTCTGTACGGAGACCTATAGATGTGGGGAGGGAATCCCTACAAGTACTAAGGACTGGGAGGAATATGGGACACCTCCTAACAGAAATAGTAGCAGACAGACGAACAAACAAAATAGATAGAACATAGAGGTCCGTAGACCAAGCAAACTAACAGAGTTAGATACAGAGCACAGGCTAGCTAGAAAGTAGATATACAATGAAGTCCAGCAAAGCCAGAAGGGCGGAGCAGGATTAAATAGGCCAACAAGGTCATGTGACCAGCAAAGGAAAAAAAACCTAACAGCAAGGTTCTAACAGTACCCCCCCTTCTAAGAGGATCCTCCGGATCCCCTAGGACCAGGCTTATCAGGAAATCTCCTGTGAAACGCTCTGATAAGTCTGGACGCGGAAACATCATCTGACCTCACCCAAGAGTTATCCTCGGGTCCGAAACCTTTCCAGGCCACAAGATACTGCAAACTACCTCTATACCGTCTAGAGTCAAGGATGCGAGAAATTTCATATTCCCCGTCCTCCACCACCGGAGGAACAGAGGCAGAGGCGTCACCATCCGACACAACAGCTTTTTTTAACAGAGAGACATGAAAGACCGGATTAATTCTCCAGGAGGTAGGAACCTCCAACCTAACAGCAGATTGGTTGACAACCTGAAGCACCTTAAAGGGCCCTACAAACTTAGGACCCAATTTCTTAGAAGGAATCCTCAACCGCAGATTCCTAGAGGACAACCAAACCATGTCACCAACAGCGAACAAAACCTCCTGTCGTTTCCTATCAAAGTAGTCTTTAGATTTTCTGTTGGCCTCCTGAAGATTACCACGCACATCCGTCCAAACTCTTTCCAAATCACCGGAAAAATTCTCCTCCTCAGGCACGGCAGATCCCAACTTGGAGAACGACCCAAACGACGGATGTCTCCCAGAACAACAAAAAAAAGGCGAACAACCAGCAGAAGAAGATGTATGATTGTTCAGAGCAAATTCGGCAAGTGGCAGAAACTCAGACCACCCCTCCTGATTGTCTGCCACAAAACAACGCAAGAACTGCTCAACATCCTGGTTTTTCCTTTCTGTCTGGCCATTAGATTCAGGATGATATCCGGACGAAAACGACAAATGAATTCCCAACCTGTCACAAAAGGCACGCCAAAAACGAGCCACGAACTGAGGACCCCTATCAGAAACAATGTCAGTAGGAACGCCATGAAGTCTGACAATTTACTTGACAAAGGCCTTAGCGAGAGTTTTAGCGCAGGGCAGTTTGACGAAGGGAACCAAGTGACACATCTTGCTAAAACGGTCCACGACCACCCAGATGACAGTAAAACCCTCAGAGGGGGGAAGGTCAGTTATAAAGTCCATAGCCAAATGTGTCCATTAATAACTGTAATACCTCACCACGCTCCGCCAATGAGACTCCAGATCTGGCGAATAAATCAAAATGTCATCCAAATACACAACCACATTTTTACCGATCAAAGGTCTAAGGATGTCATTAATCAGATTCTGAAAAAATGCAGGAGCATTAGTAAGACCAAAAGGCATAACCAGATTCTCAAAATGACCCACAGGAGTGTTAAAAGCAGTCTTCCATTCATCACCCTCCTTCATGCGCAACAAATTGTATGCCCCCTTAAGGTCAATTTTAGAGAACCACTTGGCCCCCAATAACTGGTTAAACAGATCAGGAATCAATGGCAGTGGGTAAGGATTGCGTACCGTAATTTTGTTAATCTCACGAAAATCCAGACAAGGACGTAAACCGCCGTCCTTTTTTTTTACAAAAAAAAATCCAACCGCCACAGGAGACTTAGAGGGCCTAATGTGACCGGCGGCCAAGCTTGTCTGTATGTATTCCTCCAAAGCCTTCCTCTCAGGAATAGTAAGGTTAAATAAACGACTCTTAGGAAGAGTCGCTCCAGGGACAAATTCAATAGAACAATCATAGTCTCTATGGGGAGGCAAAACCTGCGATTCTTTCTCAGAAAAAACTCTCCAAAAATCCTGAATAGGAACAGGCAATTCTCCCCTATCCAAAGCTGCAATACGCCCGTTACAACACTTGTCATAACATTTATGGCTCCAGGATTTAATTTCACTGGTAGACCAATCCAGTACAGGATTGTGAAATTTTAACCAGGGCAAACCCAATATTACTGGAGAAGGCAAGTTATTCAACACTACCAAATCCAATTTCTCATGGTGAACACCATTAATAGTGAGAGGAAATTCACTGACCTTGAGAGTAATATTCTTCAAAGGGGAGCCATCCACAGAAACCACAGCAATGGGGGATGACAAAGGTTCAGGTTTTAAATTGAGTTTTTCCACGAATCCCCCATCAATTACATTCAGTGTAGACCCGCAATCAACAAACACCCGAAATTCCATCAATTTTTTCTGAGCAATCGTGGAAGCAGCTAAAAATACACCCTTGGAATTTAAACAGGCAATACGGGCGTGACTGACCATTTTTTTTTTTTTTTCTTCATACGAAGCTCACAGCCTTTAATCAAATGACCAGATTTTCCGCAATAGAAACACAAGCCTTCCGAAAAACGACGGTCTTTTTCTTGAGAGCGAGGTGCCACCGATCCAATCTCCATCGGTTCACCACTGTTAATACACACATTATCATAACCAGAAACTGACATAGCAGAGGATTTGCTCTCATTAACCCTAGCACGCAGTCTTCTATCCACCCGTATACCTAATTGCATAGCCTGTTGCAAATCCTCAGGTGTAGGATAAGCAATTAGCAGGTCTTTAACCCTTTCACTGAGCCCAGCAAGAAATAGACTTTTCAGAGCAGAATCGTTCCACCCTGTTTGAGTGGACCAACGACGAAAATGTGTACAATATTTTTCCACATTACCCGATCCTTGTTTTAAACGTCTCAACTCAGTCTCAGCTGATGCGACACGGTCAGGATCATAATATAATAGTCCCAAAGCAGAAAAAAAACTATCCACTGATCTGAAGCATGAATCACTAGGTTGCAAAGAAAAGGCCCACTCCTGAGGCTCTTTGCGCAAAAGTGACATTATGAACCCTACGCGCTGGGATTCATCCCCAGAGGACTTGGGTCTCAAACGAAAATACAATAAGCAAGCATTTTTAAATGAAAAAAATTCTCGGTGTTCACCAAAAAATAAATCCGGCAAACATACCTTAGGCTCCAAGAAATGTGCTCCAGGACAGTTACTCACGTGCTGACGGAGCTCGGCCACCTCCAGAGAGAGTCCCTGCAGGCGATGAGCCAAATCCTGAACCGACACCACGATGGAACAGACAAATCTTTCCTTACAGAATTTGCTGGCTGGACTTACTGTTATGTTCTGCTACCAAAGCTAAGGAAAGAGAGGAGATCTGTCCCTACTATAGGACTCAGCTGAATCCCTACGATGTAACAGGGAACCTGATCCTGCGATCAGACCTGCTAAAGTCCTAATCTAGTCTGTACGGAGACCTATAGATGTGGGGAGGGAATCCCTACAAGTACTAAGGACTGGGAGGAATATGGGACACCTCCTAACAGAAATAGTAGCAGACAGACGAACAAACAAAATAGATAGAACATAGAGGTCCGTAGACCAAGCAAACTAACAGAGCCAGATACAGAGCACAGGCTAGCTAGAAAGTAGATATACAATGAAGTCCAGCAAAGCCAGAAGGGCGGAGCAGGATTAAATAGGCCAACAAGGTCATGTGACCAGCAAAGGAAAAAAAACCTAACAGCAAGGTTCTAACACCAATAGCCAGTGTTAAAATTGCAAGATCACCAATTTTATGCAGATTGTGATATGAAAAAAAAAAACTTAATAAAAGATTGTAAAAAAAAAAAAAAAAAAAACATTTAACATGAAAACCTGTTTTAATAATGGGTCATTTTGTAACAACACATTCACTTTAAGGAGGCACTCTGCTGAGCTATTCAAGGGCAAGGGCCCATATAATGTTCTTGTATGGGGGTCCTTTGCTCTGTGTTAGATGGTGGTTGTGAAATACTGAACACAATGGTCCCAATTCATCAGGACTGACGTTTTGTATGCCAGTATCGATGAAGAGTGCATATGATGTGACACATTTCTTAAAGAATACGTAAACTTTCTACTTAAAGGGTTTTTCCCATGAACAAAGTGCATTTTAATGAATACATCTAGGAATGATAATAATTTCCACAATTGGATTTGTTTAAAAAATGTTCCTGTGCTCAGATAATCTTATGCAAATTGTCTCTTCAGAGTGGAAGAGGACCAGAACTCTAGTGCCACCTACAGGAAGTGGCAATCCTAAAAGTCAATAGTGACCCTTTAACGAGCCTTATCACATGACTTAGGATATAAGCCAGAACCAGAAACTCAGTTTGCAGATACGGTGTTTCGGGGTACTGCCCCTCGTCAGTGCAAAGTGTGAGTTCTGGTTTGGCTGGGTAAGAGTCGTCAGACCGGTATCTAAGGGGTAACATTTCTCCTTGCGGAGAGCGACATGTTAAATATGTCACGGTGAGGAGACTTTTAAAGCCGCAATGCTCCTCTGGGAAATATGCAAATTGTCTCTTCAGAGAGGAAGAGGACCAGAACTCTAGTGCCACCTACAGGAAGTCGCAATCCTTAAAGTCAATAGTGACCCTTTAACGAGCCTTATCACATGACTTAGGACAAAAGGTCAATGACCAGGTAATGCTGCAATACTCATAAACAGAAGGTGTTGCAGCCATGAATGAATTGCTCAGAGTAAAGACATGAGCATGTGTAATAGCCAAATGAATGAATGTAAAATATTAGTGCATGTTGGTACATACGCTATGCAGCATAAACCAAAGACTCCAAATAGGCACAGCATGGAAAGGAGAAGCGTCTCAATACCTGGTGGTCCGTAACTCCGTGTGATGCACGCCGACCCTGACGTGCGTTTCGGCACATCTTTGTCTTCTTTTTTATTTTAGTAGTGAAAAAAAATCCAAAGTTTGTTTAAAAAAAAAAAAAAAAAAAAAAGGTCATGTCGCTATTTCCCAAGACCCATAGCGTCTCCATTTATCAGGATTTAGGGCTGGGTGATGGCTTATGTTTTGTGCACTGAGCTGACATTTTTATTGATACCAATTTGGGATAAAAATTATGTCTTGATCGCCCGTTTTTGCATTTTATTGTAATGTTGCGGCGACCAAAAAAGCATAATACTGGCATTTTTGATTTTTTTTCTTGTTACGCCATTTACCGATTGGATTAATTGTTTTTATATATTGATAGATCAGGCATTTCTGAACGCAGCGATACCAAATATGTGTAGTTTTGATTTTTTTTATTGTTTTATTTTAAATGGGGCGAAAGGGGGGTGATTTAAACTTTAAGATTTTTTTATTTTTTTTTAAGATTTTAAAAATTATTTTTTACACTTTTTACTTGCTTCAATAGTCTCCATGGGAGACTAGAAGCTGCGATTGTCTGATCGTCTGTGCAACACATAGCAGAGCTTCAGCCCTGCTATGTGTTGCAGAAATGCTCCTCTGCTATGAGCGCCGGTAGCTGGGCGTCACTCATAGCAGTTCGGATATGACAACCATAGGGGTCTCCTGCAGACCCCGAGTTTTCATGCCAAACCATCGGTGCCCCGTGATCATGTGACAGGTGCGCCGATGGGCGAGTCTTATGACACACTTCCGGCTTGGCCATGTTAACTGTTGGAGTTTGAAGCGGCATGTAACATAATAACAGCCACAGGTGGATCGCGATTCCACCCACGCTGCTGATCGGATCAGCTGTCATGTGCCGGGAAAGATGCCCCATATCAAAGGGAGGGAAACGATCTTGGATGTACTTATACGTCCAAGGTCATAAAGGGGTTAAGAATTATGCGCCTCTAAATGAATTTAGTTAATCTTTCAGATGCTCTGCACCATTGACCGGAGTACATTTCTGTTGAAATTTATGCTACTTTTTTTTACTTAAATTATAATAAATGTGTTGACCCTGCTTTCCATGCCTCTCCCAGCTAAACTATGCCCATTTTTCAGAAAGTTGGTGGAGCTGTCAAAAATTTTGCACAAAAATGTTGCCATATTTAAAGCTGTTTTATGCCAGAAAAATGGCAACAATTACTTTTCTCTTGTGTATGATAACATTTACAGCACACCTAATATATGTATATTTATTTTTGCTTTTTTTTTTGCTCAATAAGAAGGAAATTTAAAAATACAAAATATTTTTGTAATTCTCTGCAGGTTTTTTTTTTTTTTTTTAATGAACTCTCTTGTTTCTTGGATTTTTCTCAATGTTCATTATTGGTAAATATCAAACCTTTATAATAACACCTGCAAGTGAAGCTTAGTGAGGCCAAAGCTTTATCCAAACGTCTTAGAGACCACTTATTAAAGAAGTTTAGGAATTGTGTTTTTAAGTCTTAAACTCCAGGATAATTGAAATGATAAATCCTCTAATTTGGAAACCATTTAATTTCTTTATTTATGAGAGAAAAAAACCCACATTTGTTTGCATTCCGAGAGTCTCTTAAATGTAAGAGCATTGTCTCCCATTCTCCTTGAGTGTTTACAATGTTTGGACTGGTCTCCAGATCTACAGTTGCCCTGATAAGGTTAAAGCTTACATAATTACTCAGACACTTCAAATCCCTTTTAATTGCCTCTTGGTCAACAAACGTTTTCTGCAGTGCTTCCTTCCTGGAGTTCTTGGGTTCAGGCTTTGTGAGTTATTGACTATCACTGGGGCACAGAAAGTAAACACAGAATTTTATGCTCGCTTAATTCAGGGACAAGTGGATTTAGATGAAGTGTTTATTCCGGTTTCTGGCTGCCGAGCATTGCTGGTCCTTATTGATTTCTTTTATTACTGGGAACTGCTTAACCTGACCTTCTCCAGACACAGTATTTTAAAGCCTATAAATTGGAACCTACCTGGGAATTCTGTGAAAAGCTTTTTATTAGTAGAGTTCTTCACTGTTTCTGCGCATTCTGGCATTGTGTTTCCAATAGCAACAATGATTAGTGTTGTCTACTTTGGAGTGACTGTCAGTCAGTAGTAAAAGCAGAAGTCAATGGCAGTCTGAGAACTGCTGGAAGGTGTGATTAGACTGAGCAGAAAAATATAGTTAATGCACTAAGCAAAAGAAAAGGGATTTCTTCCTTTTCTGTCTTGTTGGATTCAGAGATTGACTTCTGATTGTGTCTAATTTATGGAGAAGAAAAAAATAGTTCTCATTGTTGCAGTCTTCCCTGTTTCTTTTTCTTTTTTCTTTTATAAGCAGCTAGAGGTTAAATCTCTGGAAGTGAGATATAGATTTCCACTTTCGTGACCCTGTCTTTGAGATTTTCATTTCACGCTCAAGTTCTTCAGTAAAGTGGCTGACCAAGTCTAAGGTCTGAAGATATACAGCAATGTGAAGGACAAAATTAGATACTTAGGAAATTTGTTTTTTTCTCTTCTTTTTCTTTGCCATTGCCCCCTTTGCTGAAATAGCTTACTTATTTATTAATGCATCTTAATCAAAATACTTTGGTACTGCTATATAGTATGTCCATTTTTATGAGATACATTTTATATTTCAAGAAATAAAGGTAATAGCTTGAGACACTGAGTGAAGCTTTTTAAAGGAAAAAATAGTTAACTTTGTAATGTAGTTGATCAGAGAAACCATAATCCTCATTCCAGTTGGGCAAGGTCAAAGGGAAACTGTCAGCAGGTTGATATATTTCTCCCCATAGAGCTGAGGGGAAGAAATTGCCTGTTATTGTCTGTAGTCAGAGAGAGAATGGAGTTCTCAATGTCTTTCCTAAATATATCACTCATACTATTGTACCTCGTTGGGGTGTCCTCAGGTTGGGCACTGCTTTCCACTGACTGGTTCCCTTTGAAGGGATATTTTTTGTGACACCTATCACCTAAATATTGGATAGGGGATATCAGTTAGACCAGTGAACACCCAGCCACTGGGATATTCACCAATCACTAGAATGTTTTTGAAGATGGGAAGTTTATGTTATGTTGAGTAGATAGGTGATTTATATTAGCTTAACCCCTTCTCCCCGAAGCCTGTTTTCACTTTCCTGACCTGGCCAATTTTTTGAATTCTGACCACTGTCACTATTACTCTGGAATGCTTCAACGGATCCCGGTGATTCTGAGATTATTTTTTCATGACATATTGTACTTCATGATAGTGGTAAAATTTATTTGATATGACTTAGGTTAATTTGTGAAAAAATTGGAAATTTGGCAAAAATTTTACAAATTTTGCAAATTTCAAAATGTTAATCTTTATGCCCTTAAATCAGAGAGATACAGTACAGACCAAAAGTTTGGACACACCTTCTCATTTAAAGATTTTTCTGTATTTTCATGACTTTGAAAATTGTATATTCACACTGAAGGCATCAAAACTATCAATTAACACATGTGGAATTATATACTTAACAAAAAAGTGTGAAACAACTGAAAATATGTCTTATATTCTAGGTTCTTCAAAGTAGCCACCTTTTGCTTTAACTTTTTTTTTTTTTAGAAAAATGTTACTTTAGACCTATTTTTTTTACTTTCACAAGAGTAACAGGAAAAAATAGACTCCAAAATTTGTTGTGCAGTTTCTCTTGAGCACACCCATACCCAATGTGTGGGGAAAACCACTGTTTGGGCGTACGGCAGGGTTCGGAAGGGAATGAGCACCATTTGACTTTTTGAATGTAAAATTTGCTGTCATAATTAACGGATGTCATGTCGTGTTTGGAGGGCCGCTGATGTGCCTAAACAGTAGAAACCACCCAGAAGTGACACCTTTTTGGAAACTAAACCCCTCAGGGATCTAGATGTGTGGTGAGCACTTTGAACCCCCAAGTGCTTCACAGAAGTTTACAACATTGAGCCGCGAAAATAAAAAAATAAAAAAAATTCCACAAGAATGTTTTTTAGCACAAAATTTTGCTTTTTTATAAGGGTAACAGGAGAAAATGGACCCCAACATTTGTTGTGCAATTTCTCTTGAGTATGCAGATACCCCGTATGAAGTCCAAAACTACTTTTGAGGTATAATGCAAAGCTCAGAAGGGAAGAAGCACCATATTGGAGTTCAGATTTTGTTGGACTGATTTGAGGGTGCTCTGAGATTGACAAAGCCCCTGAGGTGCCAGATCAGCTGAACTCCCTCACCCCCATAATTGACCTCATTTTACAAACTACACCTCTCAAGGAGTTCATCTAGGGGTGCAGTGATCATATTGACACCACAGGTGTGTCACATAATTTTATACCATTGGTCAGTGAAGAAAAAATAATTACATTTTTACCGCACAAATTTTGTTTTAGCCCCAGATTTTACATTTTCACACTGGGAAATGGGTAAAATGGCACCAAAATTTGTCCCACAATTTCTGCTGAATGTAGAAATACCCCATATGTGGCTGTACAGTACTGCTTAGCCACACGGGAGGGAAATTTCGCTTCTTGCCTCCTAGAGCCCAGATTTTGTGGATTCCATATGCAGAGACCCTACGTGCTAGAATAGCAGAATCCCCTTCAAGTGACCCCATTTTGGAAATTGTACCCCTTTGTGAATTTATCTACAGGTGTAGTGACGATTTTGACTCCATGGTTGCTTTCCAGAAACAAGCACAGTGGATGTTGCCAAGTGAAGATTACAAACTGCCGTTGTAGTGACCAATACGCTGTAGTGACTAGTACATTATGCCCAGCTCATTCTTCTGGAGACATGCACCCATAAATTAGGCAGGCTCTCATTGCTACAGGAATGCCAAACATGTGGACGTTAACTGCGGTTTAGGCACACACTGGAGCGCAGAATGGAGGGGGACATTTCGATTTGGGAGCGCAGAATTCGCTGGATTTCTTTTGGAGGGCGAGGAGCCATTTACTTTTTCCAGAGCCTTTGTGCTACCAGTAATGTGGAAGCCCCTATATTATTGTTAACAGATGACGGACTTGAGTGGGGGCTTTTTTTATGAATGGAGTTGAAGTTTTTATTGGTAACAGTTTACATAACATTTTGGATCACGTTTTTCCTGCTCTCTACGCTGAGCACTTACACTGATCACTGGGTTTCCATCTAAATCTCCGCGTGATGTGATTTAGATGAAATACCCAAGGTATCCATTCACTTTAATGAGGCAGCAGAGTTAGCCTGGACTCCGTCTGGCCTCTGTTCAGCTTCGTCCTTCTTTTCAGAAGTGCACAGAACTGTGGCCGACGGCACTTTTATGCATGCCTAATAAAAAGACGGACATCGTGGGATCACAGGTCCTATGGCGTCCATAGTGCCTCCATCTGCCTAATTACAGGGAATCTTCCGCCAGGGGTTCCGTCTGAATCACATATTTCAGAGATTTATACAGAAGCCCCGGTGTAAGCTCTCAGCGCAGAGTGCCGGATAAATGTGAGCCGAGCCTTACTGCAATCTTTGGGAGGCAGAATGAATAAATCAACAGCATGTGAAGAATTGATTTTATATATTTTTTACGCCGTTCCTCATGCGGCATAAGTGATTAGACGACTTTATTCTTCGGGTCAGTGTGATTAAGGTGATACCATATTCATATCGGGTTTTTATGATTGACAGCTGACACACACTAAAAGACGCTTTTTATTGTAAAAACAAGTTTTTGCATCGCCATATTTTGAAAGATATAATTTTTCTATATTGTGGCCGACAGAGTCATGTAAGGACTTGTTTTTTTGTGGGACGAGTTGACGTATTTATTGGTATCATTTTCAGGCACGTGACAGTTTTTAATCGCTTTCTATTCCATTTTTGGGGAGGCAGAATGAACAAAATCAAGCAATTGAGGAATGCCTGTGGTAAAATTGATAAGGCAGATTTATTCTTCGGATCGGTGCAATTACAGCAATACCACATTTATATCTTTTTTTATGTTTTGGCGCTTTTACACAATAAAAACTAATATATACAGTCATGGCCAAAAGTTTTGAGAATGACACCAAAATTATATTTTCACATGATCTGCTGGCCTCTGGTTTTTATTAGTGTTTGTCTGATGTTTATATCACATACAGAAATATAATTGCAATCATATTATGAGTACCAATAGGTTATATTGACAGTTAGAATGAGTTAATGCAGCAAGTCAATATTTGCAGTGTTGCCCCTTCTTCTTCAAGACCTCTGTAATTCTCCCTGGCATGCTCTCAATCAACTTTTGGACCAATCCTGACTGATAGCAGTCCATTCTTGCATAATCAATGCTTGCATTTTGCCAGAATTTGTTGGTTTTTGTTTGTCCACTCGTCTCTTGATGATTGACCACAAGTTCTCAATGGGATTAAGATCTGGGGAGTTTCCAGGCCATGGACCCAAAATCTCTATGTTTTGTTCCATGAGCCATTTAGTTATCACCTTTGCTTTATGGCAAGGTGCTCCATCATGCTGGAAAAGGCATTGTTGGGCGCCAAACTGCTCTTGGACGGTTGGGAGAAGTTGCTCTTGGAGGACATTCTGGTACCATTCTTTATTCATGGCTGTGTTTTTAGGCAAGACTGTGAGTGAGCCGATTCCCTTGGCTGAGAAGCAACCCCACACATGAATGGTTTCAGGATGCTTTACAGTTGGCATGAGACAAGACTGGTGGTAGCGCTCACCTCTTCTTCTCCGAATAAGCTGTTTTCCAGATGTCCCAAACAATCGAAAAGGGGATTCATCAGAGAAAATGACTTTGCCCCAGTCCTCAGCAGTCCACTCCCTGTACCTTTTGCAGAATATCAGTCGGTCCCTGATGTTTTTTCTGGAGAGAAGTGGCTTCTTTGCTGCCCTCCTTGAAACCAGCCCTTGCTCAAAGAGTCTCCGCCTCACAGTGCGTGCAGAAGCACTCACACCAGCCTGCTGCCATTCCTGAGCAAGCTCGGCACTGCTGGTAGTCCGATCCCGCAGCTGAAACAGTTTTAAGATACGGTCCTGGCGCTTGCTGGTCTTTCTTGGGCGCCCTGGAGCCTTTTTGACAACAATGGAAGCTCTCTCCTTGAAGCTCTTGATGATGCGATAGATTGTTGACTGAGGTGCAATCTTTGTAGCTGCGATACTCTTCCCTGTTAGGCCATTTTTGTGCAGTGCAATGGTGGCTGCAAGTGTTTCTTTAGAGATAACCATGGTTAACTGAAGAGAAACAATGATACCAAGAACCAGCCTCCTTTTAAAGTGTCCAGTGATGTCATTCTTACTTAATCATGACTGATTGATCGCCAGCCCTGTCCTCATCAACACCCACACCTGTGTTAATGGATCAATCACTAAAACGATGTTAGCTGCTCCTTTTAAGGCAGGACAGCAATGATGTTGAAATGTGTTTTGGGGGTTAAAGTTCATTTTCTGGGCAAATATTGACTTTGTAAGTACAGTAATTGCTGTTAAGCTGATCACTCTTTGACATTCAGGAATATATGCAAATTGCCATTACAAAAAATGAAGCAGTAAACTTTGGAAAAATTACTATTTGTCTCATTCTCAATACTTTTGGCCATGACTGTAGAAAAAATAATTATTTTTGCATCGCTTTATTCTGAGAGCTGTAACTTTTTTATTTTTCTGCCGACGGAGCTGTATGGCGGCTTGTGTTTTGCTGGACAAGATGACGTTTTCAGTGGTACCATATTTATTTACAGGCGTCTTTTTGATCGCGTTTTATTCCACTTTTGTTTGGTGTTATGATGATAAAGCATTGTTTTTTGCCTTGTTTTTTACTTTTTTTTTACGGTGTTCTTTTTCTTTATTTTGTTCTTTTTTTAAAAAAAAATATTTTTATTAAATGTTTTGTTACTTTTTTACATTGTCCAAGGGTGGGACATCAACTTCAAACTGTCAGATAGCTGATCTGATGCTCTTCAATACATATGCACTGCAGAGCATCAGACCAGCGTCTGACAGGCAGGAAGGAGGCATCTCAGCTCCTGCTCTCTGAGCAGGCGCTGACAGGCCACCTTCCTGCAGGACCCTGAAGGACTCCGTGGCCATCTTGGGACCGGGGTCACCATGGAGACTATCAACACAACGCGATCACATTGCGTTGTGCTGATGGGATCACAGAGGGAGCCCATTCCCTCTACTGACAGTGGCATCACAGGGGTTAAACGCCCGCGATCGGTTATAGGATATTTCATTACTTTCCCAAATTCTTAAGAAAAAATATTCCCCACAAACTGCATTGAACTACTGTACCCAATTTATTACATATTTTAGGAGTCGGAGTTGGTCCATTTTATACCGTCTCTGACTCCACCAAAATGGGCTTCGACTTCAACTCCACAGCCCTGGTTGTGACACATGACGCTGGCGCCCATTCAGCGCTGGCATCACTGTCCCAACCTCTTGCCAAATTGAGCATGATGAGGACGTCAAAGATCAGCTGCAGCCCAGACTTCCTCTTCATGTTCAGTTTGTCTGAAGGCGGGGACAGTGATGCCAGCGGTGATTGGTGTCACAACAACCGCATGAGAGCCCCGGCACTGCGAGTGCTGATACCGCAAGAACAGTGCTGGCATAGGAGGTGAGTTTAGTTTTTTTTAATTTATGGGGGCCAAACATTCTTATCAAGAAGGGGTTGTCCTAGTAGTGGACAACCCATTTAACTCTCAGTAGCAGGCAATAAGCACAGCTCAATTAATTTCAGCCCCTATACATAGAGCCCCATACTGAAGACTAATTTCTGTCCCCTCTACATGCAGCCCATATTGTAGTATATCTCCCTTTTCTGTCTCCTGTACATGCAGCCCTATCCTCCAGTACATAATTTCTTAGTTACCTGCACACCGCTGCTTTTTGATATGAGCTCCTGCAGTGTAATGAAGGAAGCTTCCACCGCTCACAGTAGAATCCCTGTTTTAGACACAGCACATCTATACTGGTAGGAAGCCAGCTTAGAGAGATTTCAGTGCACAGGACCGACCATGGCCCCTGGAACTACAGGACAATTTCAGAATTGTGGAAAATATGAAAAAAAAAAAATTTTTATTTTACATCTTAACCACAGTTTGCCACTAGAGGGAGCATTTGTTCATCTTTGCCAAAAAAAACCTGCAGTAATGCTATGTATCATTATGATTGCTGCAAATGTGGGCTGGGATTAGGCCCACTGGTGTGAGGTTACTCTTTCCCTCTAGTTTTGCTGCACAGTAATTCACAGTGATTTATTTCTGAGAACTGCCCATTGGATCAGATGGAGCTTCCCAGTGAAACAGAGCCCATCGTGGTGCACTGTTATGGCAGACTACTTTTACTATAAAGAGCCATGGCAGTGAGCAGATTCATTTAGTATCTCCAAGTGCTATTTTGTGGTCTGTGGTGGTGATGTAGTAGAGTGCTATGAATATACTACATGTGGTCTTCTGTGATTATCTAATACAACACTTTTAAAGTGCTATATCACGACTGTAGCTGTTATTTGATGTTGCAATATGTAAGTACTATATAAAAATATAATATATGGACTGTGGTGAGGTTCTCCAGTGTTATAGAAGTACTTTATCTGCATTGCAGATGTGATCTAATACTGTGCTATGATAGTACTATATCTGGACTGTAGCGGTGATGTAATACAACGCTATGATAGTACTATATCTGGGGTACAGCAGTGATGTAATACAGCGTTCTGAATGTGCTATATCTGGACTATGGCAGTGATGTAATAGAGCGCTATGATAGTACTTTATCAGCCAGGATCATATTCCTCGCCAACCGCTACACCGATGCCTCTTCCCTGTGCCAGTCATTGCATTGGTTGCCCATCCAATATAGAGTTCAATTTAAACTTATCACGCTTACCCACAAAGCGCTCCATGCTTCAGTACCCCCCTACATCTCCTCTCTTGTCTCAGTCTACCACCCTACACGTGCCCTCCGTTCTGCAAATGACTTAAAACTAAAATAATCCGAACTTCCCACTCCCGTCTCCAAGATTTCTTGCGTGCTGCGCCAATTCTTTGGAATGCACTACCCAGGACAGTTCGATTAATTCCCAATACCCACAGTTTCAAGCGGACCCTAAAAACACATCTCTTTAGACTGGCGTATCGCCTAAACACACTCTGTCCGTCCCAGTTTTCCCCCATTTAAAATCTTCTTCAACTTCAGGTTCATACCAACCATGCACTTAATAGCCTCTGTCAGGACTGTACACATACTGGCTGGCGACCAGTCCATGTATTATTATTTATCCTATTTAGTATATTAAGGCTGCATTATACAATATATGTACATTCTACCTTTTGTGTCTCCCCCATTTCCTCATAGACTGTAAGCTTGCGAGCAGGGCCCTCACTCCTTTCGATATGAGATATGCTTATTCTGTATTGTCTGTATATGTCCCCCCTAAAATTTGTAAAGTGCTGCGGAATATGTTGGCACTATAAAAATAAAAACTATTATTATTATTATTATATCTGGACTGCGGCAGTGATGTAATAGAGCTCTATGATAGTACTATATCTGGACTGCGGCAGTGATGTAATAGAGCTCTATGATAGTACTATATCTGGACTGCGGCGGTGATGGAGAAATGGAATTTAGGTAGATTGGTAGAGGGAGAAGAGACAAGGCATTCAATTTTGGAAAGATTGCCTTTCAGATGGAAGATTTGATGATAGAGATGTTAGGTAAGCGTTTTGTTGTAGTGCGGGGGTGGTTTCAGGATAAAACATTCAGTTGAGTGCCATTAATGTAGAGATGATCTTGAAATCCAAACCTGCTGATAGTTTATGCAGTAAGGACTCTATAAAGAGAAGACGGGGGAACCTAAGACTGAACCTTGTGGAACCCCAACAGTAAGGAAGGGTATAGAAAAAAAAGCCAGTCATGTTTACAACCCATCGCACTCTAGCTAATCTCCCTGAACGTGAACGGCAGAGAAAAATTGCTGAAAAGTTGAAATGCAGGATAGTCTGGATGGTGGATAAGCAGCCCCAATCAAGTTTCAAAGAAATTCTAGCTGGCCTGCAGGCTCAGGGTGCATCAGTGTCAGCGCCAGCTATCCGACAACATTTGAATGAAATGAAACACTATGGCAGGAGACCCAGAAAGACCCCAATGCTGACACAGATATAAAAAAGCTAGACTGCAGTTTGCAAAAATGTACATGAGTAAGCCAAAATTTTTCTGGGAAAGCGTCTTGTGGACAGATGAGACCAAGATAGAACTCTTTGGTAAAGCACATCATTCTACTGTTTACCGAAAATGGAATGAAGTTTACAAAGAAAAGACCACAGTACCTACAGTCAAATATAGTAGCGGTTCAAAGATGTTTTGTGGATGTTTTGCTGCCTCTGATGCTGGATGCCTTGACTGTCTGCAAGGCATCATGTAATCTGAAGATTACCAAAGGATTTTGGGTCGCAATGTAGTGCCCAGTGTCAGAAAGCTGGGTTTGTGTCCTAGGTTTTCCAGCAGGGCAATGACCCCAAACATAATTCAAGAAGCACCCAGAAATGGATGGAAACAAAGCACTGGAAAGTTCTCAAGTGGCCAGCAATGAGTCCTGATCTAAGTCCCATTGAAGACCTGTGGAAGGATCTTAAAATTGCTGTTGGGAGAAGGCGCCCTTCAAATATGAGAAACCTGGAGCAGTTTGCAAAGAGGAGTGGTTCAAAATTCCAGTTGAGAGGTGTAAGAAGCTTGTTGATAGTTACATTAAGCATTTCATTGCAGTTATTACAAATGGTGTGCAACCAAATATTAAGTTGAGGGTGCCAACAATTTTGTCTCGCCCATTTTTGGGGTTTAGTGTGAAATTATGTCCAATTTACCTTTTTTTTCTGTTTTTTTGTGTTGTTCCAATACACACAAAGGAAATAAACCTGTGTATAACAAAATGTGTAATTGTATTAATTTTCTTAGAGAACTTCATTTTCTGGAACAATTTCAAGGGTGTTAACACTTTCGGCCATGAGTGTATGTATATCATTATCCTAAGATTTTACATTTTATTAAAAGCATAATACCACAGCATTTTAGTTCCTGTATTATGATTGCAAAATCAAGTTGTATTATAATTACATAGTGTACATATGGTAAGTAAGGAACATTTTTACAGGTATTCAAAAATGTAAAAATCTCGTATTGCTAAGTATGAAAGGACAGCTCTAAATGTATTTTTCCTGCTTTTTTCCATAAGCTAATGAGGAACTAACCTTTTTGTCTATTTTTCTCTTTGCCATCATCGATGCCCACTTTTTAAAATGACTTTAATAGACATAGATGTTATCTGTAGTTAGCAACATAAACCCCAACTCCAGCTTTCTCTACCGCTTGAGAATTTACTTTCAATAAAAAGACCATAACAGCTCATGTGCATGTGGCATAGTTGTATTTTCAGACGTGACATTTCCCACTGATGGTTCCGATTTTTTTTTCATTTTGATTCTTCGGTTCGCCGGATGTAAATATAAGCCATTTATTTCTGCTCATTTTACTAGTTGCATGAAACTCAAGACAGTCTTTGATCTTCAGCATTATTTTATGTTCCGCATAGTCATATCCTAAGTATATTATAATTCCCCACTGTATTAACCTCTGACACTTTTGTTGGAAGCTTATTTCATGTACCACTTCCTTATGAAACTATATTAGCATTTCTTGAAGCTTCATATTTCAATTTGAATTATGATCTTTTTCTTTTAATGCTTATTGAAGACTGTTCCTTTTGCGTTTGCATTTAAATATAGGGGTATATTAATTTTATAAAATTACTGCATCTTCTTTTTGTTATTTTCTTACATTGTACAAATTTAACAAACTCGTCTATAACATGTCAGTCTAATTACTGTCTGTCTGGCTATAAATCTTCTAGCTTTTAGTCGGATATGGTGGTATTTTAATCTGTTTGTGGGTCTGACTGTCCACCAGTAACTGCTGAAAAGGTTTAAGTTGTCACCAGTATAAAACGGGAAAGTTTTTTCTCTTTTTTTTATTTCTGCTGCTGCCTTGAGTTTTCCAGATTTTTTTTTAAATCCACCATATGATTCCAGAGATATGGGACTTTTTGTTAGAAGCTAATTGTTTTGGTCTTTACCAAGGGTTCATTGGTTACAGAATTATGTGGGAATGTGTCTTTATTATGTATTATAAAAAAGTTATGGCTCTTGGAATGTAACATTCGATGTAAATACGTTTATACCCAAAAATGACAAAAGTATTCTAGGAGTGATACCTTTTTTGGCTAACCAGAAAAAAATATATTTATATGCAAGTTTTCAGATCACAGAGGCTCCTTCTTCAGGCAAGATAAATCATGTAAATTAGCATTTAAATCATGTCTGGCAAGTTTACTCAAAGTGCGGCTACAGAAAGAAATTTTTTTTTTCCAACTTGCATCTGCTTGTTTCCAGTCATTGGGGTGGTAAAGAGAGTGGTTAGAGTTGCTGGTCACTACACAGTGTACGCGGCTTTAATAACTCCCCCTGTACAGTGAGTGACAGCCTGCACTGAATTGTGTGTGCAGAGCAGACTGTCAGTCAGTGTGCAGGGGGAGGGATCATAGCGTGCTCACTGTATAATGAACAGTGCCTGTAACAGCTCTCTGCACCGCTCTAATGACTGGAAGTGAGTGGCTGCAGGGAGAATAAAACTTCATTTTCTTCCTATAGCCGCACTTCCAGTAAGCTTGCCAGGAATGATTTAAATAATAATTTGCCTGCAGATTACCATGATTTCTGCAGGTAAACAGTGTTTTTGATCCATAGCCTTTTCTTTATTATAGATTAGATAAATACATACAAAACGAAATACATTCATACTGAAATAAAAAAAAATCATGTAGTCTTACATCACAGCAGTGGTGACATGTAATATGCGACTCATAAATATGTAGAGCGCTCTGTTATCCTTTCATGACGTTATTCTATGTTTTGTTTTTTTATTATTAATCACCGAAATTTCCACTTCTATATGGACAGTTTATATTTCTACTGGTTAACAGGAAACCTTTGTTGTCCTGTTTGGCAGACCCAATGTTTCATCTGTTAAGTTAATCATTTTGTTTACGCACATAAGTAATCAGATCCTGGGGTCAAAGGCAAAAACCCATTCCTTTCCTTCCTCGTGTTTTTTTTATCACTAATGAAGAAATTAAATATAATGGGCTACAAAATATATTTGGATGCAACATAATTAATTTTATTTTTGCCGATTACTCAATGTGGAGAACCTGGAGATAAAGGGACTGGCTGGAGGTCAGCGCCATTGTTTGCTGAGATGGTGAGAAGCTCTCCTCCTCCAAGGCATAATGAGGGATGAGTTCCCATTTATAGTAATTACATTGAATGCCATGTTTTTGCCCTTTGGCATGTCACCTCTCTAGTATGCAAGATATCTGTTAATATAAGTAAGGGGATCCTTCCCAGTGCTGCAGAAACAAGAGTCCAATTTATATCCCTCTTCTCTCACAGTATCCTATTTCCATATTTAATTAAGCAAAACAAAATCTATATAGGAACTTAGCAGAAAGAGACAAATTTAAGACAAAAGTAATCACCCGTTAGTGGAATGTTTACTGCTCTTTCATTTGAGACCGATCAATTAGAAAACTGGCAGAGCCCTCTTGGGAGACATGTTTTGTAATCTGCCGTTTTTCCAATCTGTTCTTCTCCACTACATCTGTATGAATGAGCAGTAGAGCAAAGCAGTCTACACTGTGTTTAACATACAACATCAAGAAACAATTAAGTGGGGCAGCAGTCACCAACTGTGAGGTGGTAACGAAGGATTTCCATTACACTTTTCATATGTTAACTCCACCATCATTATCATCATCATCATTATTATTATTATTTTATGGACATTTTGCAAAATGCTCATGTCCATACTTGTGGCACTTATTGCGTGACTAGCACATTTCTGTGATGTGTTCGCAAAATGTTTCAGTAAAGTTAAATATATATTCAAGAGAGTTTTTATATGGTCACAGTGGGATGAGAATAGTTTTCTTTCAGCTGAGCAAGTAATTTGTAGTGGGTAGCAGACTTATTGTAGATAAATATTTCTTATTAGGGTTTATGTTTACAGAGTGTTTAATTCTATATTGCAAGTAAAACAATGTATTATTATTTATTTATATAGCGCCATTGATTCCATGGTGCTGTACATAAGGAGGGGTTACATACAAAATACAGATATCACTTAAGCCCCCTTCACACTAAGCGAGATGGCTAGCGAGATCGCCTCTGAGTCACAAGTTTGGTCACAAGCTGGTCGTGTCGAAATGGCCTGGACCATTTTTTGATCGTTGAGGTCCCGCTGGGTAGCATGCATCGGTGTGTTTGACACCTTACCAACGACCTCATTGGCGACTCAGAACTGAGAAGTCGTCTCTCATCGAGGTCTGAATTGTTAGAGTAGCTGCTATGTGACAGGGTCCCAACGACTGCCGACATCGTTATACAGGTCGCTACGGGTCGCCGTATCGTTGCTGCGTCGTATCGTTGTCGGGATCACTGTAGCGTCGCTAAGTGTGATGGTACCTTTACAGTAAATAAACTAACAATGATAGACTGGTACAGAGGGAGGAGGACCCTTCCCTTGCCGGCTTACATTCTACAGGAATGGGGAAGGAGACAGTAGGTTGGGGGGTTTGCAGTAGCTCTGGTGTTGGTGAGGTGGCAGCGTGGTCATTGCAGGCTGTAAGCTTTATTGAAGAGATGGATTTTCAGTTTCCGTCTGAAGGATCTGAATGTAGTGGCTAATCGGACGTGTTGGGGCACAGAATTCCAGAGGATGGGGGATATTTGGGAGAAGTCTTGGAGGTGATTAAGTGAGGAACGAATAAGTATGGAGGAGAGAAGATGGTCTTGAGAGGACCGGAGATTACGTGAGGGAAGATATCGGGATATTAGTTCAGAGATGTACGAAGGAGAAAGGTTATGGATAGCTTTGTTAGGTCAGTGTTAGTCGTTTGATCTGGATATGCTTTAGAATTGGGAGCCAATGAGGGGATTTGCAAAGTGGGGAAGGAGAGGAGTAGCAAGGCGAGAGATGAACTAGTCAGGCAGCAGAGTTAAGGATGGACTGGAGAGGTGCGAGTGTGTTAGCAGGTAGGCCACAGAGGAGGATATTGCAGTAGTCGAGGCGGGAGATAATGAGGGCATGCACAAGCATTTTAGTAGATTGAGGGTTTAGGAAAGGACAGATTACGAAAATATTTTAAGCTGGAGGCAACAGGACGTGGGCATGAGCTTGAATGTGTTGCTTGAAGGATAGGGCAGAGTCTAGGGTTACTCCGAGGCTGCGGATTTCTTGTACAGGGGAAGGTGTGATGTCGTTTATTATTATAGGTAGATCAAGTGGGGAAGATAAATGAGATGAAGGAAAGATAATGAGTTCAGATTTGTCCACATTGAGCTTGAGGAAGCGAGAGGTGAAAGAGGATATGGCTGATAGACACTGCGGGATTCTGGACAGCAGAGCAGGGGACGTCTGGGCCAGAGAGATAGAGCTGAGTGTTGTCAGCGTACAGATAGTACTGAAAGCCATGGGACTTTCAGTTATCCCAGGCAAGGGAATAGATGGAGAAGAGTAGGGATCTTAAGACAGAGCCTTGAGGGACTCCCAACAGAGAGGGAGGGATGAGGAGGTAGTGTGGGAGTGGGAGACTCTAAATGTGTGGTTGGAAAGATATGAGGAGATCCAGGAGAGAGCAAGGTCTTTGATGCCAAAGAAAGAGAGGATCTGTAGTAGGAGGCAATGGTCAACTGTGTCAAAAGCAGAGGACATGTCAAGAAGAAGGACTATAGAGAATTGTCTGTTGACTTTGGCTCTAAGTAAATCATTAGTAATTTTGGTCAGGGCAGTTTCACTGGAATGGTGGGGACGGAAGGCAGATAAAACAATGAGGGAGATTCAGTCAGTAAGACTTGGTGGAATTCTAGTACTAACTGCCGTTGTTTGCTCCAAACCTATATTTTTTTTAAGACATGTTTATACATTATGGCCCTGATTCATCAATACTGGCATTTTATAAGGCAGTTTTGATGAAGGGTTTGTTGGTGTTTGTTAACATTGCTTATTGAATTTGGCGCATCTTTCAACTGCCATGAGCCACCGCAAGAAATGTATCAAGGCCTGGAGTACTTTTCTATCGTAATTAACGCCACTTTTGTGCTGCAAATTATGATAAATTTGTTGGCCACACATAGTCAGTCCCCCTCCTGACTAAGATTTGCCCAATTTAAAAAAAAAAAGACAGAACTAGCCAGGACTAACACTTAAAAAGAGAAAAAAGAAGCTACAAAAGTTGCAATTTTCATCCGATGTATACGGTGGTCTGAGCCAGCCCGGAGCTGAATCATTTGCTCCCTTAATATACTAATATGAGCATTGCTCCTTAGGCTTTAAACCAGTAAAATTCATGGATTCAAAATAATCTTCTATGTTAATTTAAGAGAATAAACCTGGTTCTTATTTTCTATAAAGGACCTGGCAAACCTTTAAGCCGCAATGTGAGTGAGAATAACAAGCATCCTACAAATTTGGATTTTTTTATTAACATTTTTTTTGTTGGGGAGACAATAACATACTCTATCTGATTTATTCCTTTACCATTCACATTCTACCAACCAAATATTAAAATACACATTAGCAGCTCAACTAGGACTAAGGGGTAACCTTTCTCCTTGTGGAGAGTGACATACTGGCCATATGACTTAGGATAAAAGCTAAATCAGAATCTCAATTTGCAGACACGGTGTTTCATTGTATTGCCTCTCGTCGGTGCAAAGTATGAAATCTGATTTGACTTGGTGAAAGAATCTGGACTGAGGTCTAAGGGGTAACTTCTCTCCTTGTGGAGAGTGTCATACCAGCCCTGGCATGCAAATTGCAAAATTGCATGCCAGAGTGGAAGAGGATTAGAACTCTATAACGCCACCTGTTGGAGGCAACGTTCCTACAAGTCACTATCTACCCTTTAACAACCCTTTGGCTCGTTAAAGGGTCAATAATGACTTGTAGGATCGCTGCTTCCAACAGTTGGCGCTATAGAGTTCAAGTCCTCTTCCTCTCTGAAGAGGCAGTTTGCATATTAAATTTCCCAGAGGAGCATTGCACGGCGAATAAGCCTCCTTACCTTGGCATACCAGAGCCTGTATGTCACTCTCCACAACAAGGAGAAACGTTACCCCTTAAACCTCAGTCCAGAGCCTCTCATCTAGCAAAATCAGATCTCATACTTCGCACTTACAAAGGGCAATACCCTGTAACACTGTGTCTGCAAATTGAGATTCGTATATGGCTTTTATCCTAAGTGCAAGGCTCGTTAAAGGGTCGATAGTGACTTGTAGAATCGCTGCTTCCAACAGGTGGCGCTATAGCGTTCTAGTCCTCTTCCCCTCTAAAGAGGCAATTTGCACAAACTAGGAATAATAATTGTCATTGAGAACATTATCCTATTTAAAAATAAAAAATAAAAGCTTGTAACCTTAAGGCTGTACTGAATGTATTAGGACTAATGTTGAGCCAGCACTAAAATGCTCGGGTGCTCAAAGCTTGGGCCAAGCTCGCCGTGATACTCGGGAGCTCGACCCGAGCAACGAGCCCAATGTTAGTCTATGGGAGACCCGAGCATTTTTGCAGCGGCACCCCCGGCAGTCTGTAGAAAGCCTAAAAAGTGGCCAAAACTATAGTGACCGTGCTCAAAAGACATGGGGACAGCATGGGGATCGCCCCTGGAAGCATTTCTGACCCCCAGGTCACTGCTGTCAACAAACGTGGTCAGAGGTATTAAGCCACTTTAACGGGCTCACAATAAAACGTTCAAAAACGAAACTGAAACGGTTTTCCTGTGAAATATGTTAAGGAACTTCCTTTCCAGGGTAAAGACTTGTGTATAAGGTAAAATAAATAACCAAAAACAAAAATACTCCTCCACACCTTGGGCTATGTTCACAAGTAGCATTTTTTATGCGTTTTTGCACTTTTGTATTGCTTTCAACTGTGACAAATGCATTCACCGGGAAATGTCATTTTAACATTTTACAATCTTATCTGGCCATGTGCTGTGTGACACATGCATACAGTGCTGAAAAGACATGGGAACAGCATGGGGAAGACCCCTGGAAGCATCTCTGACACCCAGGTCACTGCCTAAAAGTGTGCCCATCAGAAGTGATCCTTTCCGCATCAGAAGATGCAGACTTGCAACTATCCCCGTGCAAGTCCTTGTTCCAGGACAGTGTTCAATTGTACCTCCCCCATTCCTTGCAATGCATGCACAAGTATGCAGCCTGCCACCCACCCACCCCCAGGCTGCAATACCATACTGCTAGCTTGCTTGCACTTGAACTGGGGCATTTTAGTTTGGAGGAGGCCGAAGCTGGCCACTACCTCATGGCTGCTTCGGCAGCGAGGTATCCATACTCAGTCCCCAGCCGCCCGGCGGCCGGGTGTCCATGCTCGGTCCCCAGCCGCCCCACGGCCAGGTGTGCACACACGGTCCCCAGCCGCCTGGGGGCGGCCGGGTGTCCATAAATGGTCCCCAGCCGCCCCTATTTCTCCTTGGAACATCCCCCCCACACTTTTCTTAGCCCGGCCTGCTTTAGGGCAGCATTGAACGAGCCCACCAGAGAACCAGACTCCTCCAGTGGGCCCTGGCTTCTCCATCAGGGGAGTTGAGAGTGCCAAGGTGAGGAGCATGATGATGATGATAGAAGTTAGCATCTGCTTTGTTTTCTTGGAATGCAAGCGCATGTATGTAGTAGCGGCTAGGCCTGAGGTGGTCAGCGTTTTGGCGCATATCCTACCTCCTCCGAGGATTGCTGGATGTTTTCCTGCTACTATCCCAGTTCTATGACTCCTGTTAAATCAAAGCTTCAGGTGATGAATGAGGGATGAGGTGGTGGCAAAGGAGAAAGAGCAGGAGGAACAGGGACCATTCACATCAATATCAGGCCAGTCAACCATACATTTCTAGTAGGATATGTTTCTGTACCAAAAGGAGAGGTTCAGCTACACAGTTATAGGGCATGCAGTGAATGCAATGCCTACCAAAAATTTTGAGGCACTCCAATGCCCCTTGGAAGTGACATGGAGGTCAGAGGGCCTTAACTAAACCGTTTTTTCCATTTATAGCAACTGGGTCTCCTGTGCACTGTTGGCCTAAGTAGTGAATGGAAGGCTTTCCAAAAATTATGAGGAACTGCAGTGCCCCTTGAAACAGACGTGGATTACAGCATACTAAAAACCTTCTACCCATTATTGGGGAGTGGGTCTCCCTTAGTGTTCGCCTATGCATTGAAAAGCAAAATCTGACTAAAATTAGGAGGAAATGCAATGCCCATTGGAAGAATGGTGGAGTTCGCAGTGGAATAAAAAGACAATATCAATGCCCCTTGAAAAAGTGGTGGAGGTCTCAGTAGCTTAACAAGACGGTTTTAATGCCCCTTGGAAAAGTGGTGGAGGTTGCAGTGGAATAAAAAGACAATATCAATGCCCCTGGGAAAGTTTTGGAGGTCGCAGTAGCTTAACAAGACGGTTTTAATGTCCCTTGGAAGAGACGTGGAGGTAGCAGTGGAATAAAAAGACAATATCAATGCCCCTGGGAAAAGTGGTAGAGGTCACAGTATCTTAACAAGATGGTTTTAATGCCCCTTGGAAGAGTGGTGGAGGTCACAGTAGCTTAACAAGACAGCTTTAATGCCCCTTGGAAAAGTGGTGGAGGTCGCAGTAGCTTAACAAGTCAGCTTTAATGCCCCTTGGAGAAAAGGTGGAGGTCGCAGTAGCTTAACAAGACGGTTTTAATGCCCCTTGGAAAAGTGGTGGAGGTCGCAGTAGTTTAACAAGACGGTTTTAATGCCCCTTGGAAGAGACGTGGAGGTTGCAGTAGCTTAACAAGATGATTTTAATGCCCCTTGGAAAAGTGGTGGAGGTCGCATTAGCTTAACAAGACGGTTTTAATGCCCCTTGGAAAAGTGGTGGAGGTCGCATTAGCTTAACAAGACAGTTTTAATCCCCCTTGGAGGAGACGTGGAGGTTGCAGTAGCTTAACAAGACGGTTTAAATGCCCCTTGGAAGAGTAGTGGAGGTTACAGTAGCTTAACAAGACTGTTTTAATGCCCCTTGGAGAAGTGGTGGACGTCGCAGTAGTTTAACAAGATGGTTTTAATGCCCCTTGGAAGAGACGTGGAGGTTGCAGTAGCTTAACAAAATGGTTTAAATGCCCCTTGGAAGAGACGTGGAGGTCGCAATAGCTTAACAAGACGGTTTTAATGCCCCTTGGAAAAGTGGTGGAGGTCGCATTAGCTCAACAAGACGGTTTTAATGCCCCTTGGAAGAGACGTGGAGGTTGTAGTAGCTTAACAAGACGGTTTAAATGCCCTTTGGAAGAGACGTGGAGGTTTCAGTAGCTTAACAAGACGGTTTAAATGCCCCTTGGAAGAGACGTGGAGGTCAGAGTGGTTTAACAAGACGGTTTTAATGCCCCTTACAAGAGCCATGCAGTACAGCATATTAAAAACATTATTTCCATTATTGGGGAGTGGGTCTCCCATAGTCTTTGCCTATGCCTTCCAAGCAAAAGCTGCCAAAAATTAGGACGGAGGAACTTGCAATGCTGGCAACACGGACCACGGTTACCCTGGTGGTATAGTGGTGGTGGAGGCTGAGGATAAGGAGAAGAGCAAAAAAAAGCCGAATCGAGGAAGCGTATACCCATGTGTGGGTGTGAAGCGGTGCATGGGAATACACCTCCCGAAATAACACAGTGGATTTGACTTTGTTACTCTAATGTCATTTGGTGGTGATGAGAAGTCTGGCCCAATCCAGCCCTTGTTCATTTTGATAAGGGTCAGCTTCTCAGCATTGTCAGTTGACAGGCGAGTGCGCTTATCAGTTATAATTCCCCCAGCGGCACTAAAAACACGCTCCGATAACACGCTAGCGGCAGGGCAGGCCAGGACCTCCAAGGCGTACAGAGCGAGTTCATTCCAAGTTTCCAGCTTGGATACCCAATAATTAAAAGGCACAGAGGAATCACGGAGGACGCTAGTACGGTCGGCAAGGTACTCCCTCACCATCTTTTGAAACTTTCCACTCCTTATGAGAGTACCCCGCGCCTCAGGGCCTGTAAGCTGGGCGGGTCTCAGAAAACTGTCCCAGAATGTTGACAGTGTTCCCCTGCCTCTGCTGGATTGGAGTTGCGTCTCTCTCGCCTATACGCCTTGGTTGGTCAACGAACTGTGACCTCTGCCGCTAGCGTGTTCAGATGGGAATTTTTTTAACAGTTCTGCAGCAAGGGCCTTATGGTACTGCCCCATTTTTGTAGACCTCTCCACCTCAGGAATAAGAGAGCGAAAGTTCTCCTTGTAGCGGGGGTCTAAAATTGTCACCAACCAGTAATGACTGTCACCCAACATTTTGACAATGCGAGGGTCGCGGTTAAGGCAGCTTAACATAAAGTCAGCCATGCATGCCAGACTGGTAACGGGCAAGACTTCTGTGTCCTCACCAAGATGACGACTGACAATGCTCTCCTCCTCCTCCTCCTCCCCCCTGTCCTCAGGCTACCGACTGTATGACAGTTGTACAGGTACTACCGTCTACAGCGCATGATACCATCTCCTGATCTTCTTCCTCCTCTCCCTCATTGTCTCCCAATGCACGTTGGGATGAGATGAGGCTGGGCTGTGTGTAATTGCCCATTACGGGTTCTTGATCCATCTCATCATACTCTGGCTGCAATGCCTCCTCTTTAATTCTCTGCAGAGAGCGTTGCAAAAGACAGACAAGTGGGATGCTGACGCTAATGATGGCGTCATCGCCACTCACCATCTTGGTGGACTCCTCAAAGTTTGTCAGGATGGTACATATGTCAGACATCCAGGTCCACTCCTGAGGTCTTATGTGTGGAGTCTGACCTAATAATCGAAGGCCTTGTTGCAGCTGTTACTCCACAACTGCTCTCTTCTGCTCACAAATCCTTTGCAACATGTGGAGGGTAGAGTTCCAACGTGTGGGGACATCACACACCAGTCTTTGTGCCGGAAGCTGCAAACGCTGCTGCAACACAGCAAGGGCGGCGGAAGCTGTAGCCGACTTCCGAAAATTAGCTGACAGGCGGCGTACTTTGACGAGCAGATCTGGCAACTCTGGGTATGATTTAAGAAACCGCTGAACCACGAGGTTAAGCACGTGAGCCAGGCATGGTACATGTGTGATCTCGCCTCGCCTCAGATCCGCCACCAGGTTACGGCCATTGTCACACACGACCATGCCTGGATGTAGGTTCAGCGGTCTCAGCCACAGATCTGCCTGCTCTTTCACAGCTGTCCACAGCTCACAAGCAGTGTGAGGTTTATCACCTAAGCTTATGAGTTTTAGCACAGCCTGTTGCCGCTTGGCTGAGGCAGTACTGCAGTGCTTCCAGCTTGTAACTGATGTGGTGATATCTGAGATGGAGGCTGAACATGAGGAGGAGGAGGATGCGCAGGAGCTGTACACTCTGGGGGCAATTCTGACTGACATAGGGCCTGCAATCCTCTGTGTGGGGAGGATGTGTTCCGTCCCAAAGTCCGACTGGGTCCCGGCTTCCACTATGTTTACCCAGTGTGCCGTCGAGATGTACCGTCCCTGGCCACAAGCACTTGTCTACGTGTCCGTTGTCATCTGGACTCTCCCAGTAACTGCATTGTTGAGGGCACGGCTGATGTTTTGGGACACGTGCTTGTGTAGTGCGGGGATGGCACACCGGGCAAAATAGTGTCGGCTGGGGACCGAGTACCGAGGGACAGCCACCGCCATAAGGTTGCGGAAGGATTCCGTCTCCACCAGCCTAAAAGGCAGCATTTCCAACGCAAGCAGTCGTGAAATGTGCGAATTTAGTACTGTGGCCTGTGGGGCAATGGCTCCGAATTTGCGCTTTCATTCGAAGCTCTGGGATATGGACAATTGAATGCTGCGGTGGGACGTGGACGTTGATTCTGTTTCTTGAGAAACTGCCATAACAAGTGAAGACTGAGAGGAGGGGGCATCTTTGCATGCAGTATGGACAGGGGATTGCTTTGCACGCACAACAGGGGGTTCTATTACACGCACAACAGCGGAAGAAGCAGTGGTGACACCCGCTGACACTGGTCGTGGACCCTGGGGTTCGCCCCACAAAGTCGGGCGCTTTGCTGCCATGTGCCTGATCATGCTGGTGGTGGTCATGCTGGTAGTTTTGTCACCCCTGCTGATGCTGGCATGGCAGGTGGTACAAATGGCCTTTTTGGGGTTATCAGTCGAGTCTTTAAAAAAATTCCAGACTCTGGAAGACCTACCGGTTGTACTGGCAACGTCCCTCGTGTTGGTGTTAGGGGGAACTGTTGCCCGCCTTCTGTGTGTGGCCACCACACTGCTTCTTCCTGCCTGTTGGGGTACTCTGCCTCCCTCCCCCTGTGTGCTGCTGGCCTCGTTCTGCGTGTCCTCCTGCCACGTTGGGTCAGTTACTAGATCATCCTCCACCTCCTCCTCTTCCACTTGCGCACCACGATCCTCCTCCTCACTTCGTGGCAATTGTGTCTCGCCATCGTCCACCTCTTGCGACAAATTGCCAGTGTCGACTTCCTCTGGCCGTTCAAATATTTGGGCATCGCTACATGGGATCTCCTCTTCCACCACTTCAAGCAGAGCTGGCGAGGGGCACAAATATGGAAATGGACCGGTGAACAGCTCTTCAGAGTGTCCAAGTGTGGGATCAGTTGCTGTCTGATGACGCTTGGCATGGTGGGAGGAAGGAGCATCAGGGTGAGGAGGAGTATGCGGTCGAGACTCACGGCTACTAAAACTTGACCATGTGGAAGACAGACCGGAGGTGGTGGTGCCCAGGTAACTGGAAGTATTATCTGCTATCCAATTAATAACCTGTTCACACTGATCAGTTCGGAATACTGGTGTTGTAGTGTGCTTCCCCAGTAATTCGGTCAAGAAGTGGGAGCGAGAAGATGTGGCTGTTGGTTGTGGCACATTTTCACCTTGGCCACGGCCCCATCCTCTACACGCACCATCACCAGAATGTCCAGTTCCACGTCCCTTGCCATGCGCCTTGCCCATTGTAAATGAAGTAAAATAGCTTACACTCGCACTATCAATGGAAAAAGGGTACTAAAAAGGAGATTAGAACCGTGGAAGAGGAAAACCACAGTTCTATTTGTCTGGCCTACACCAGACTCTTTTAAACAGATATATTGGTGTCTGACCAGTCAGGGAGACACTATTACAGTTTTTTTTTACGGCAAAAAATGCCAAAAACAGGATAATACAGAGATTTGACCCGTGGAACTGCAAAACCACAGTTCTATTTTTATGGCCTACACCAGACTCTTTTAAACAGATATATTGGTGTCTGACTAGTCAAGGAGACACTACAGTCATGGCCAAAAGTATTGAGAATGAGACAAATAGTAATTTTTCCAAAGTTTACTGCTTCATTTTTTGTAATGGCAATTTGCATATACTCCTGAATGTCAAAGAGTGATCAGCTTAACAGCAATTACTGTACTTGCAAAGTCAATATTTGCCCAGAAAATGAACTTTAACCCCCAAAACATATTTCAACATCATTGCAGTCCTGCCTTAAAAGGAGCAGCTAACATCATTTTAGTGATTGATCCATTAACACAGGTGTGGGTGTTGATGAGGACAGGGCTGGCGATCAATCAGTCATGATTAAGTAAGAATGACATCACTGGACACTTTAAAAGGAGGCTGGTTCTTGGTATCATTGTTTCTCTTCAGTTAACCATGGTTATCTCTAAAGAAACATGTGCAGCCATCATTGCACTGCACAAAAATGGCCTAACAGGGAAGAGTATCGCAGCTACAAAGATTGCACCTCAGTCAACAATTTATCGCATCATCAAGAGCTTCAAGGAGAGAGCTTCCATTGTTGTCAAAAAGGCTCCAGGGCGCCCAAGAAAGACCAGCAAGCGCCAGGACCGTATCTTAAAACTGTTTCAGCTGCGGGATCGGACTACCAGCAGTGCCGAGCTTGCTCAGGAATGGCAGCAGGCTGGTGTGAGTGCTTCTGCACGCACTGTGAGGCGGAGACTCTTTGAGCAAGGGCTGGTTTCAAGGAGGGCAGCAAAGAAGCCACTTCTCTCCAGAAAAAACATCAGGGACCAACTGATATTCTGCAAAAGGTACAGGGAGTGGACTGCTGAGGACTGGGGCAAAGTCATTTTCTCTGATGAATCCCCTTTTCGATTGTTTGGGACATCTGGAAAACAGCTTATTTGGAGAAGAAGAGGTGAGCGCTACCACCAGTCTTGTCTCATGCCAACTGTAAAGCATCCTGAAACCATTCATGTGTGGGGTTGCTTCTCAGCCAAGGGAATCGGCTCACTCACAGTCTTGCCTAAAAACACAGCCATGAATAAAGAATGGTACCAGAATGTGCTCCAAGAGCAACTTCTCCCAACCGTCCAAGAGCAGTTTGGTGCCCAACAATGCCTTTTCCAGCATGATGGAGCACCTTGCCATAAAGCAAAGGTGATAACTAAATGGCTCATGGAACAAAACATAGAGCTTTTGGGTCCATGGCCTGGAAACTCCCCAGATCTTAATCCCATTGAGAACTTGTGGTCAATCATCAAGAGACGGATGGACAAACAAAAACCAACAAATTCTGGCAAAATGCAAGCATTGATTATGCAAGAATGGACTGCTATCAGTCAGGATTTGGTCCAAAAGTTGATTGAGAGCATGCCAGGGAGAATTACAGAGGTCTTGAAGAAGAAGGGGCAACACTGCAAATATTGACTTGCTGCATTAACTCATTCTAACTGTCAATATAACCTATTGGTACTCATAATATGATTGCAATTATATTTCTGTATGTGATATAAACATCAGACAAACACTAATAAAAACTAGAGGCCAGCAGATCATGTGAAAATATAATTTTGGTGTCATTCTCAAAACTTTTGGCCATGACTGTATTACTGTTTTTTTTTACGGCAAAAAATGCCAAAAACAGGATAATACAGAGATTTGACCCGTGGACCTGCAAAACCACAGTTCTATTTTTTTGGTCTTCACCAGACTCTCTTAAACAGATATATTGTTGTCTGACCAGTCAGGGAGACACTATTACAGGTTTTTTTTACGGCAAAAAATGCCAAAAACAGGATAATACAGAGATTTGACCTGTGGAACTGCAAAACCACTGTTTTATTTTTCTGGCCTACACCAGACTCTTTTAAACAGATATATTGGTGTCTGAACAGTCACAGACACACTCATTTTTTTTGGGGAGGGGGAAAAAATACCAAAAGGTTAAAAAAATTTTCCCTGGCCCCTGAGACCGGGGTGATAAGTCTAGCAATTTGACCAACAGGAGCACACGGGACTGTAATGCAGCATTTGCTGGTATAACCACTGCGTCTCCTATACTGCCTGCCTGCCTGATATCTGGGATGGATATTAGTCCTGAGAAGGACTGTTTGCTTGATTTGGCAGCCTTCAGAGATCCTACACTACCTATTTCGCACTATATATCTCTCCCTAACTCAGCAGCACTGACCCTACACTGGCTGATCCGGAGCGACTGTGTCCAAGATGGCGGCGCCCGGTTTTAAATACTCGAGGTGACGCTGTGCGTCCAGCCAATCACTGTAATGCCCACAAACAACATGGCTGCGGCATTACAGTGACTGGCTGGCAATCCCTGCATGTTCATTGGCTCTGTAAAGAGCGCCAAACGTGCAGGGCGGAGACCCGAGCTCCCGCCCGAGTAACCCGGAAATGCTCGGTGCTCGCCGAACATCCCGAGTAGCGTGATGCTCGGGTGAGTAACGAGCAGTGTCGAGCATGCTCGCTCAACACTAATTAGGACATTATGTCTATTTTCAGAATGAAACAATGTAAAAAATTTGACAATTTTTGGCTGCATAAATTCACCCAAATTCTATGAATTAATGATACATTTGATTATATATATTAAAATATTGTAGCTCAGGGTCTGTAGTGTTCTTATAGAAATAATCAGACATTCTATGTGGTAGAATAGAGGTATGATTAAGCTGAATCTACATCACAGTTCAGGGAGCTAAATACGACTTTATAGTAGGTGGGTATATTCTGAACTTTAACCCTAGCTTCCGTCTAGATGACTTGGTTAAAATGACTTGCAATCATTTATTTAATTAAATGGAAAAGCTGAAATCCACTGAGTGTTCTTTTTGTGCTTTTTACCTTTTATTTGAAACACAAGATATGGTAATTATTCCCCTATGACATGTACAATAATATCACAGATAGTAATTTCTTTGTATTATACAAGGACTCTTATGTAAAATTCAATATATTAGAGTACAAGTGTCCAAATTACTCTGGTATTAATGTTGACAGCCTTTGATTTTTTTTTCTTTTTATTAGAGCAGAAAGTAGGTGATGAACTTGTATTCAAGAATGCAATATACAAACCAGCCATTCCCTGTAAGATCTTAGTACACACCCATTAAAAACCTTTAGCTAGTAATCAGTATTAGAGAACTTAACAAATTATTGTGTGCAGTGTAACAAAACATTGAATTGATAGTATTTAATACAAAAACTGCAGGTCTTGGTGTCCTGTGTTGAGTATAAAAATTGCAGTGGTAAATGCTTTAAATATGCTTTTCTTTATTAATTGTTCTTTTATATTTAAATAACCATTGAGGCTATACAAGGGACATTAAAAGTTATTTGAATGTGTCACAAATAGGACATCATTGAACTTAGTAATATAGTTTATTTATGACACTGGTCCAGATATCTAGATTAGAGCCTACATCTCATCATCCCAACAGCAGCTCTTTTGTGATCATTCACATACACTTAAAGAGTGCTCCCCTCCAAAGTTGTGTCAACACATGACTAGTGATGCTTGAGTAGTGGTTGAGGAAGGGTTGACTCAGGCTTATTTCATCAGCTAAGCCAGCCCCTTCTTTCTCAATATAATTTGTCATGAAGAATGCAGCTCACATAGCTAATTTTACAGCCAGCCCCCTTTATCGTGTACGACCAACATAGAGGAGAGGAAGCTCTCTGCCATTGTTGGAACAAAGTTAGAAGTGGAGGTTCCACATCCAGGACAGCAAGTCTTAAAATTGGTGCCATTTTCATAATTAAAGCTTACCTGTCATTTCAACATTACTAAGCAGTGTAGATGTGAATCTAGCACGGATATGAGATAAACACTTATTAGAAGTCAACAACTCAGTTCTGTGTCACTCTTTTTTTCTTCACTCTTTACTCTGCTCTTCCCTCCTCCACAACCCCTTTCAATATTTCAATAGGCAGATGTAATTTGACTTATTAGGCTAGCAGTGGCTCATGTGCTGAACTCAGTGGTGCATACCCTCAACCTTTAGCACAGTCGCCGAATTGGCTAGCACAGTTATAATCAACTAGTCGCTGATTGGCTAGCACAGTTATGCGCACTGTGGATGTGATGCTACCACTGCAGCCAGGACACTGAGACCAGAGCAGCGGCGGGAAACGGTGCGTGGCACTAGGAGAGTGAGTACCTGCTGAGTTTGGTATTTTAGGTATTGTATAACAATTGGGGCACCGTTTTTTGATAGTGGAAAACCATTTTACAGTTCAGGGATATCAATTTGTGTAGTTAATAAGAATATGAAATTGTGAATAAAATTCACCAGCTTATTTTGTAAATTAAGGTTACAAAGGTGCACTAGGAAGGCAACAGCAATACTCCCCCCAAAAAGAAAATAGTTTTGCAGGTGGTGGCCTCAGACAATTATTCTCTCCTTATTCTTCCGCTTTGGTTCTTCTCTAGTTTTGCATTTTTTATTTTCTCTGTCACTACTGGTAGCATGAGGTGTTGCCTTCATATTAAAGTATATGCAATGTGAATCGTTAATTCATCAAGATCCTTTATGTGATTTAACTGTTCTCAAGTTTTTTTGAGCAGTGCAACAACTGAGCTCGTCGCTGTCACGGGTGTGTCAGGTGTCACAGACTGTCGTTCTGGATCCAACTGTAGAAGGTCATTGCGCTTGGCTCTCTAGGCACCATCTTGATCTTTTCATCTCTGTAGTGTAGTGATATCCTTCTCCTCCTAGGACCTAGCAGAGTTTGTAGAAAGATGGCAAGTTATCACCTGTGGATAATGATAAATAATAAAGGGTATTTAGTTAACATAAATTTTGATCAAAATAATGTAAAAGCCATCCCACCACGTCACGGCAACCCTTATGGGACAGTCCTAACTCTAATATTAAAACCTTACCATTTGTCAAGTGACATACATATGGATAAGGGCAGAGAGACTGAACCCTTAGTAGAAGCATTGACCTGAGAGGCAGAATGAACCTTTCAGCTCAGACAAAGGGCGGCCACACCCTTATATGCACTAAAACACATTAGACTACAAAGAAAAAACCTGGGAGTCTGAACTGAAACGTAAATTGATGTGCATGCAAAATTTCTTTAAAGTGAAGCTATTATCAGAAAATTACCTATTGTTTAAATAAATTTTTAGTGTTATGTGTGTGTTTTTTGGCATTTTTTTGGTCATATTACTACCTTCATTATAAAAAAAAAAACTAGGAATCTTGCTATTTTCACACTGGCCACTGGGGCTTTTTTATACTTTTTATCAATGCTGCATATTATCACAGTCAGGATTACAATGATTTAATAATGATGTACACCTGTAATGATGTACACCTCCATACACAGTTGATAACACCAGTTCCACCATTCACAATAGATGATTTCACTTCTGACCCTGCGCCTCCTTCCATCACAATGACTTCTGCGCAGGATCATTAGACACTAAAGTAGAAAAGATGGGGTCGGGGTCTGACCATTGTTGCTATTTCCATTTGTTGTTTGCTAAACAATAGGTAGTTTTAAAAAAGCCCAGTGGCCAGAGTGAAAATTGCAGTATTTCTGTTGAAAAATTGCCAAAAAATAGAAAAAAAAATTACATTTAACACAGAAACCTTATTTAAACAATGGGTCATTTTCTGATGATAGCTTTCCGTCCAGGACTATTTTTTTAATTGAGTGTGATGGTTTGTTGGTTAAAAGTTGAGATGGGCAATTTAATTGTTAATGTTTATGTCAGCATTTACTTTATAAACCTGGCAGTGACAGATTTCATGAATTTGGCCTTTATACCTTATGCAGAGCGACTGACTTTTCACTGTATTCAGGTATAAAAACAGGATATGCTTCATGAACTGTCTAATAAAGTAAAAATCTTCCTGTCCTGTGCAAATCAAGTTTCTAAAACCATTCCAGCACTTGCTAATTTCAGAATAATAGTAGGTCTTGGAATAGTAATTAGTGAACAAAGGAGCAAAGTGTGACCTAGCAACCATGTCTCCCTACTGCTCTACTTGATGAGATTTGAATGCATTTGGGAAAAATGTTAATAACTTTTTTCTTTTTTACAGACTCAATTTGGGGTTATTTATTTCTTTCGCCATAAAATAAATAATCAGGCACTCAAAGTTACAGATTGGTATAATTTTAGACTTCAAATGATAAAAAAGTCACTTTCCCTGAAGTTAAAAGAAACTCAAATATTCTTATGTGCATTGTACTCTGGAATAAATAAGACACTGCTTAAGTTCATGTTAAGTTGATAAAACCACAAAGGAAGCTTATTGTTATATATGTGTCTGAACGCGCCTCTACTACCTCTGTTGCTAGGTGGCTGCGCACTTACTCTGCTGATGCCACTAAGCAATGTACGCCTGCTCAATTGAAGCATTAGTGTAGATGGGACATGTAGTTCGGTACAATCAAGTAGGTTGTGTGTATTATTGAGTGCTCTCATCAGACCATATAAACTCTATGCTGAGAGCCTTGGGTGCAGCCACATCCTATTTAAGCCCTCCAGCAGTCTGCTACCAGTTATCAATGTATTCTGACTCTGGTCTGTTGTTTGGAGATACTCTGCTGTCTTACTTGCTTCTAAAAGCTATTGCTGTTTTTGGACCAACTTAGCCCTCCGATTGCCTAATAATTCTGACCCTGAAACCATCCTCTTGGGTTTGAGTTGTGTTACTTTACAACCTGACCTTGTTTCTGTATTCTAAGGCTATGTGCCCACGATGCAGAAATGCTCCGGATTTTTCCTGAGCGTTTCTGCATCTCCCTGGCAGAAAAAAACGCATGTGGATTGTACATGCGGATTGTACATGCGTTTTCCTGCCAGGGACATGCGGATGTTAAGCGTTCTTCACTTGCATTTCCGCATGCGGGTCGACAAGTGATTTTAGCATCACTTGGAAAGTGCTTGTCAACTTGGTCACACTATATAAATCCATGCAACCGGCATGGATTTATATACTGTGACCCGAGAGAATGTCAAAAAATAAAAAAATAAATGTATACTTACCCTCCAATGGCCCCCGCAGTCTTGATTCCCTCCGCCCCGGCTGCCGGCAGCGGTACACTGAAGGACCTGCCGACGTCAGCGTCGCGTGACCCATCACATGACTCTGACATCAGTGCAGGTCCTTCATTCCATCGCGAACTGCTGCCAAGCAAGGAGCAGCGCACCATGGGCCTCCAGAAGGTAAGTATGTATTTATTTTTTATTTTATTCTTTTTTTTACAGTTTTCAATGGTACCCAGGTCCGGAGGAGAGTTTCCTGTCCTCCACACCCGGGTACCATCCGCACATTAGAACGCATGGAATGCGCATCTACTTATGCAGTGATGCGTAATCCATGCGGTCTAATGCAAGTCAATGGCGGCGAAAACGCAGTGCTTCCGCAAAATAATTGGTAGTGCTGCGGATTTTTCCGCAATGATAATCCCCAGCGGAAATTTCCGCAGCATGTGCATAGCACATGCGGATTATCATTGGGGAGCATGGCAGACCTTCTACCATGCGTTTTTTAAGCGTATCTGCAGCGTTTTTGCCGCTGCGGAAACGCTTAAAAAACGCATCGTGGGCACACAGCCTAAATGTTGTCCTGAATTTGTCCTCTCTGATTAAGATCTGGCTAGACTACTCTCTTTTACCAGTTTGCTCCACTAACAGCAGGTACTCTGTGGACATAACCCAGAGGCCCATTTATAAGTCCAAATCCCTATAGGGGTTGAATGGTGAAGTCCAGGTTTTCTCTGGGATTTGTTAATTGAAGTGGCTTGAACCTGTCCTTGAAATTCCTATTAACAGCTTCCAAGCTTCTATGTACAGCTTACATTACATTTATAAGGAGTAATAATCTGTGAACTGTAGTGGTATTCTCTTCACCGTCTATTTACTTTCCTTAAAGAGTTGTTTTAATTTTTATTGCATAAATCAATAGTGCATGTGAAAATGTGAAACTTTGTAATATATCTTATCAGAGAAATCTGCTTCTTTCTCTTCCTGAGCTGTTCATTCTATTTAAAAATTCTCAACTCTTGGGTAAAATCTGTATTCAGTGAAGACAAAGACAGATGTTTACATTACTGAGATAGGAGACAGCAGATACTGTTAAGACTCTATACAAAGGGAATAGGAGGGAGGAGCTGGAGGCAGAGCTCCTCCTGATTCTCTCTTCTACTTAGAATCATATGAGGAGCAGCTTCCATCTCCTACCTTAGTAATGTAACAATCTGTCTTTGTCTTCACTGAATACAGATTTTACCCAAGAGAAACCTGCAGGCAAGCGTGAATGTAGTCCAGTTAGCGTGGGCTGAAATATCTGTCCGCAGGTGACTCAATGTCACACAGATGTAAAGCAGTTATCAGAAATAAAGGTTATATAACTAAATATTAGGTCAGTGAATAACAGAAAAGCGAAGGCTGGAAACAAATTCCAGTTTATACTGTAAATATTCCAGTTTGTAAATGAAAATGCAGACGCTGCTATTTTTTGAGCAGCCTATTATTTATTTTTCTTCATTTTCAGTTTAAAAATTAATATTTTGTTCATGTTTTCATTTGGAATTGAATGTGCAGCTCCCAGTGCCCTTGTGTATATGGAAATATATGCTATTATCAGGATTAAGGTTTTTCTCAGTAGTTTTAAACCCACTGCTATTATTTTGCACATAACTGTACAATAAGTTATAAACACTACTAATAACCAGAAAAAAATCTTCATTGGACAATTATAAATCACATAAGCAGGCACAGAAAGTGTTAAAAACATTTTAATTCACGGTGTCGCAGTGGTTAGCACTGCAGCCTTGCTGCACTGGGGTCCTGGGTTCAAATCCCACCAAGGACAACATCTGCAAGGACTTTGTATGTTCTCTCATGTTTGCATGGGTTTCCTCTGGGTTCTCCGGTTTCCTCCCACATTCCAAAGACATACTGAGAGGGAATGTAGATTGTGAGCCCCAATGGAAACAGTGATGATAATGTCTGTAAAGCGCTGTGGAACTAATGGCGCTCTTTAAGTGAATAAAATAAATGAACATAAAATAAATAAATTGTGCATAACAAGAACACATTTAGTAGACCAAGTAACTGGTCACACTGATAAGTGATCTGGTTCAACCCTACCACCACCACCATCACCGCCACACTGTTAGAGTATCAGAGTCGTCCAAAGAAGAAAAATAGATATATTTTCAATAAAGATGTTCACATTTTTTTCCAGTTTAGGATACTGTAGTATTGAATTATATGCAACAAATGACCAAACGATATCAGCTTCAAATCAACCTAAAGAGACTAAAAATTAAAAGAAACAGTTAAAATTATATTCCCACCCCCTTCTCCTTCAGTAAAAAAATAATCATATTTGGCATATTATTGCCTGCAAAAGTTCATTCTATCAAAATACAAAATTATTTAACCCATACCGTAAATGCTTTAAAGTAAAGAGAAGTAGAATTGAAATGCTTTATTTTCACCATTTCACTACAGTTTGAATTATTCCCATTTTTCAGAACATTATGTGCTAAAATGGTGTCATTCAGAACTACAAGTCACCCTGCAAAAAGCAAGCGCTCATACCACTATGCTGGTGGAAAAAATAAAGTTATGGCTCTTGGAAGAAGGGGGTGAAAAAACTAAACTACAAAAACAACTGGTTATGACAGGAAGCCTTTAATAAATAGTAAACCCTTTTAACTCTGATGTATACAGAACAAAGTTCATTTATATTGATAATAGCTTGTATAAGGGAGAGGTTACCGGCTTACACTGCCCCCTTGGTCCCAGAGGTCTGGGGATCGGTGAGCATTGCTTTTTGACTAACCCGCTGCCGCCCCGTCCTTTTCTGTTCGGTTAATGTCCTGATGCTGACTGGGATCCGCTGGGTTGAGCATCGCATGGAAAGCAATAGTGAGTGACAATCAGTAAATATAAAAAGGTGTCTGATCTGGGGTCTAAAATAATAATATTAATATCTAGAGAGGAGAAAGAAGAACAGCCTTATAATATTGTATTTTAGTATTCTCACAACAACTTGAAATCACTCCTGTTATGTGAAGTGTTTCTGCAGGAGCCACAAATTGCTGCTTGTCAAGTTAATAGATATTTTTTAATATACTTTTGTGTGTAGTATAATAATCATTATTATATTCTTGTAAATACAAAATATAAAAAAAAAATGGTGGAACGTTTAACTTTTTTTTTTCTAACAATGTCTTTTGCAGTTTCTTTTGGAAAAGATCTCGGTCCCCGATTAGGTCTGAAAAAGTCGAGTTCACTGGAAAGTCTTCAGACTGCCGTGGCAGAGGTTAAGAAGAACGAGCTTCCCTTTTATAGACCTAGACCAAATATGGTTCGTGGTCGAGGCTGTAATGAAAGCTTTCGGACTGCAATCGATAAATCGTATGATGGACCAGAGAGTGAAGAAGGTATGCATACATGACTTGAACTTATCATAAGTGATAAGACATAACTTTCCAATGCATATTATGAAGTACTCAACCAATAAAAAAATTATCCGCACTCTTGAGTTCATATTCTTGCTACAATACTGAGACCCTATCTGCCTCTGCATTTCGCAATATAAACTACATATATTATTAAATAGATGTCTTAGACCTGATGAGGTGGGTATAGTTACTTCAATTGAACAATGGTTTTATAATCCTTTGATTAAGTTTCCCTGCCTAACATTAAAATGAGCAATTTAGATTCGAGCTACAGCTGAGCCCATACAATGTTCATTTTAATTTAAGCCTTATACAGCCATTCTTTTGAAAGAAAGTACCACAGTCTCATCAAGTCTAAGAGATTTATTTAATAATATATTGAGATTGAATTGGGAGATTTGGTGACAGAACCTGAAGTTTGGAGTACGGCTCCTTCTCTTCTTGGTGGATGCTATTGTTATGATCTGCAAACAAGAACTAAGGAAAGAAGGGGAAAGCTTTCCCTACAGTAAGACTAAGCTGAATCCCAACGATGTAACGGGCTGCCTGTTCCTAGCGAACAAACCCGCCTTAGTCCTAGGCTAGTCTGAACGAAGACCTATAGACTAAAGAGAAGGGGTCCCTAAAAGAACTAAGGACTGGAACAAAAATGGGACACCTCCTGAACAGAGAAAGTTGTTGCAGAAAACAAAAGATAAACTGACAAAAAGGTACTAGAGGTCCCAAAGGGCCAAGCAAACTGAGAGATATAGGCACCGAAGCACATGGCTAGAGAAACAGTCAAACACTGAAGTCCAGCACAGCCAAAAAGGCGAAGCTGGAATATAAAGGCAGATGGTCACGTGACCGCAAAACACAAGATGGAAAAAACAAACAGGAAGGTTCTAACAGTACCCCCTCTTTTAAGAGGATCTTCCGGATCCTCCAGGCTTATCCGGAAACCTCTTGTGGAAAGCTCTAACAAGCCTAGGAGCAGAGACATCATCCGCCCTTACCCAGGAGTTATCCTCTGGACCAAAATCCTTCCAGGAGATGAGATACTGTACTCTCCCTATATGCCATCTAGAATTCAAGATACATGAAATTTCATATTCGCCGTCTTCCACCACAGAAGGAACTGAGACAGTGGCATCCCTATCAGATACATCCGCCTTTTTCAACAAAGAAACATGAAACATAGGATTAATCTTCCAGGAAGTAGGAACATCCAACCTAACCGCAGACGGGTTAACAACTTGAAGCACTTTAAATGGACCTACAAACTTAGGACCCAGTTTTTTAGAGGGAATCCTCAACCGCAGGTTCCTTGAGGATAACCAAACCATGTCACCCACAGTAAACAAAACCTCCTTTCTTTTCTTGTCAAAATACTTCTTGGACTTTTTGTTAGCCTCTTGAAGGTTGCAACGTACATTAGTCCAAACTCTCTCCAAATCACCGGAAAAATTCTCCTCCTCCGGCATCGCCGACCCCAATTTGGAGAACGAACCAAAAGACGGATGTCTCCCAGTAAAACAAAAAAAAGGAGAACACCCAGCTGAGGAGGATGTATGATTGTTAAGAGCAAATTCTGTGAGAGGGAGAAACTCAGACCACACCTCTTGATTGTCCGCCACAAAACATCGCAAAAACTGTTCTACATCCTGGTTCTTTCTTTCAGTCTGTCCATTAGACTCAGGATGATACCCAGACGAAAATGACAAATGGACTCCCAACCTGTCACAAAAAGCACGCCAAAAGCGAGCCACAAACTGAGGTCCTCTATCAGAAACAATATCCGTGGGAATGCCATGAAGCTTGACAATCTCCTTAACAAACGCCTTAGCAATTGTCTTGGCGCAGGGCAACTTAATGAATGGAACCAAATGATACATCTTACTAAAACGGTCCACGACCACCCAGATGACAGTAAAACCCTCGGACACTGGCAGATCAGTAATAAAATCCATTGTGAGATGTGTCCAAGGCGCACTAGGAACCTCCAGAGGGCAAAGCAACCCCACAGCAGGAGTATGTGAAGCCTTTGACCTAGCACGCACCCACTTGATGACATCTTTCTGCCATCCAGGCCACCAAAAACTGCAACTGATAAGTTTCTTAGTCTCAGAAATTCCTGTATGACCTGCCACCCGAGACTCATGACACTCCACAAACAAGTCTCTCCTAAAGGTTCTAGGCACGAACAACCTCCCATGGGGAGTGTTAGATGGAGCATCATTTTGAGCTTTTAGAATCCCATTCTCCAAAACCAGAGTCTGATGCCGCCACCACAACTCCTTTCTGTAAAATGTTCTCCTCCTCCTCGGCACCGACCGCAGGAGAGAAGCAGCGAGATAAAGCATCTGCTTTAACATTCTTAGTACCAGGAATATAGGTAACAGAAAAATGAAACCGAGAAAAAAAAAGTGCCCACCTAGCTTGACGGGCATTCAAGCGCTTGGCAGCATCCAGATAGATCAAATTCTTATGATCTGTGAAAACCTGAATAGGAAATCTAGCGCCTTCCAAAAAATGACGCCAATGTTCAAACTCGAGTTTAATAGCCAGCAACTCCCGATTTCCAACATCCTAATTCAATTCGGTTTCCGAAAATTTTTTCGAAAAGAAAACACAAGGATGTACTCCATCCCTGTTCTCCTGAGACAAAACTGCTCCGACCCCCACCGATGAAGCATTGACCTCAAACAAAAAAGGCTTGGTCTCATCAGGCTGCATAAGGATAGGGGCTGAACTGAACCTCTCTTTGAGATACTCAAACGCTACATGGCCTCAGTAGTCCACTGGACCGTATTCGCACCTTTCCTGGTGAGATCGGTTAGAGGCTTAACAATTACAGAAAAATTCTTAATGAATTTCCTGTAATAATTGGCAAAACAAAAAAATCTCTGTATAGATTTCAAACCAATAGGCCTAGGCCATTCCTGCACAGCCTGAACCTTCACAGGGTCCATCTCAAAGCCCTCGCTGGAGACAATGTAGCCCAAAAAGCTAATTTTCTGCACAGCGAACTCACGTTTCTCCAGCTTAGCAAAGAGTGAATTATCACTCAATAACTGCAAAACTTCACGTACACTCTGCCAATGGGACTCCAGATCTGGCAAATAAATCAAAATGTCATCCAAATACACAACCACAATCTTACCAATCAAAGGTCTCAAGATGTCATTAATAAGGTTCTGAAAAAATGCAGATGCATTGGTAAGACCAAAAGGCATCACCAGATTCTCAAAATTACCTACCGGAGTGAGTGTTAACGGTAGTTTTCCACTCATCACCCTCCTTCACTCGTAACAAATTGTATGCCCCCCGGAGATCAATCTTAGAGAACCACTTGGCCCCCACTAACTGGTTAAACAAGTCAGGAATTAACGGCAATGGGTAGGAGTTGCGTACGGTAATCTTATTAATTTCACGAAAATCCAGACAAGGACGCAAACCCCAGTCCTTTTTTTTTAACAAAGAAATATCCAACTGCCACAGGTGACTTAGAAGGTCTAATGTGACCAGCAGCCAGGCTAGTCTGTATGTACTCCTCCAAGGCCTTTCTTTCAGGGATAGTTAGATTAAACAAGCGACTCTTTGGTATAGTAGCTCCTGGAATAAACTCAATGGCGCAATCATAATCCCTATGAGAAGGTAAAACTTGCGACTTCTCCTCTGAAAAAAACCTCCAAAAATTTTGAATAGGTACAGGTAATTCCCATTTTCCCACAGTCGCAATGCGACCATTACAACATTTATCATAGCATTTCGGACTCCAAGACTTTATCATATTAGTAGACCAGTCCAGCAAAGGATTGTGCAGTTTTAACCAAGGCAATCCTAGAACGACCGGAGAGGGTAAATTATCTAATACAACCAAGTCCAAAATTTCTTGGTGAAGACCATTGCTAGTGAGGGGAAATGCAGCAACCTTGTGAGTAATACATTTCAAGGGAGTGCTATCAATTGCAATCACAGAAATAGGTGATGACAAAGGCTTGGATTTCAATTTAAGTTTTTCCAAAAACCCTTTATCAATCACATTAAGTGTTGAACCACAATCCACAAATACCTGAAATTCAATCAAATTTTCCTGCAAAGTAGTACTCCCTGAAAGAAATACTCCTGCAGCGCGTAAACAAGCTATACGGGCGTACCTGACCTTTTTTTTTTCTTTACTTAAACGAAGCTCTCAATACTTATTCAAATGGTCAGCTTTACCACAATAAAGACACCATCCCTCGGCGAACCACTGGTCTCTTTCCTGAGAGCGGAGTGACATCACCCCAACCTCCATCGGTTCTCCGCCGTCTAAGCAGATTTTCTGAGGACTAGGACCTGACATTACAGGAGTCTTTACCTCATTCTGCCTAGATCTCAGCCTCCTATCCACACGAACAGCTAATTGCATGGCATCCTGCAGTGTCTCAGGTGCAGGGAATGCAATTAGCAAATCCTTAACCCTTTCACTCAGACCAGCAAGAAATAGACATTTCAGAGCAGGATCATTCCATCTGACTTCAGAAGCCCACCTTCTAAAGTGTCTGCAATAAATCTCAGCATCATCTGACCCCTGATTCAAACGCCTGAGTTCTGCCTCAGCAGATGAGATTCGATCAGGATCGTCATATAATAGACCCATAGCAGAAAAAAACTCTTCTACCGACCTCAAACATGGATCATTAGATTGAAGAGAAAAGGCCCACCCTTGTGGTTCATTGCGCAAAAGTGACATAATAAAACCAATGCACTGTGATTCATTCCCAGAGGACCTTAGTCTCAAACGAAAATATAACAAACAAGCATTTTTAAAGGAAAAAAAATCTTGCTGTTTACCATAAAAAACATCCGGCAGTCCTACCTTGGGTTCCACAAAAAGCGCTCCGGAACAGATACTTGTGTGTTGCTGGAGCTCGGCCACCTCCAGAGTCAACCCCTGCAAGCGTTGGGCCAAATCCTGGATGGAAGCCTTACTGATCCACGTATTAATATTTCCTTATTTTCTTTTTTTGGGGCTGGACTTAGTGTTATGATCTGCAAACAAGAACTAAGGAAAGAAGGTGAAAACTTTCCCTACAGTAAGACTAAGCTGAATCCCTACGATGTAGCGGGCTGCCTGTTCCTAGCGAACAGACCCGCCTTAGTCCTAGGCTAGTCTGAACGAAGACCTATAGAATAAAGGGAAAAGGTCCCTAAAAGAACTAAGGACTGGAACAAAAATGGGACACCTCCTGAACAGAGAAAGTTGTTGCAGAAAACAAAAGATAAACTGACAAAAAGGTACTAGAGATCCCAAAGGACCAAGCGAACTGAGAGATATAGGCACCAAAGCACATGGCTAGCAAAACAGTCAAACAACACTGAAGTCCAGCACAGCCAAAAAGGCGGAGCTGGAATATAAAGGCAGATGGTCACTTGACCGCAAAACACAAGATGGAAAAAACAAACAGGAGGGTTCTAACAGCTGTTGGATGATGTTTTGGCAATAAGGATCTGAACTGTTAAATAGCATGGGAATTACCGTAAACTATCTTAGAGGCCATTTGTTATTAATGTTATTAATGGTATTTGTTTAAATTATTTACCTTTTATTGTGTTGTGTCTTTTTTTTTAGCTTTATTTATTTTTCATATGTATCTCTGTGTGTGTATATATAAATACAGTTATATGAAAAAGTTTGGGCAGCCCTATTAATCTTAAGCTTAATGTTTTATAAAAATTTGCGTTTTTGCAACAGCTATTTCAGTTTGATATACGTAATAACTGTTGGACACAGTAATGTTTCTGCCTTGAAATGAGGTTTATTGTACTAACAGAAAATGTGCAATCTGCATTCAAACAAAATTTGACAGGTGCATAAGTATGGGCACCCTTATCATTTTCTTGTTTTAAATACTCCTACCTACTTTTTACTGACTTACTAAAGCACTTTTTTTGGTTTTGTAACCTCATTGAGCTTTGAACTTCATAGCCAGGTGTATGCAATCATGAGAAAAGCTACTTAAAGTGGCCACTTGCAAGTTGTTCTCCTGTTTGAATCTCCTCTGAAGAGTGGCATCGTGGGCTCCTCAAAACAACGGTCAAATGATCTGAAAACAAAGATTATTCAACATAGTTGTTCAGGGGAACGATACAAAAAGCTGTCTCAGAGATTTAACCTGTCAGTTTCCACTGTGAGGAACATAGTAAGGAAATGGAAGAACACAGGGACAGTTCTTGTTAAGGCCAGAAGTGGCAGGCAAAGAAAAACATCAGAAAGGCAGAGAAGAAGAATGGTGAGATCAGTCAAGGACAATTCTCAGACCACCTCCAGAGAGCTGCAGCATCAACTTGCTGCAGATGGTGTCACTGTGCATCGGTCAACTATACAACGCACTTTGCACAAGGAGAAGCTGTATGGGAGAGTGATGCGAAAGAAGCCGTTTCTGCAAGCACGCCACAAACAGAGTCGGCTGAGGTATGCAAAAGCACATTTGGAGAAGCCAATTTCTTTTTGGAAGAAGGTCCTGTGGACTGATGAAACCAAGATTGAGTTGTTTGGTCATACAAAAAGGCGTTATGCATGGCGGCAAAAAAACACAGCATTCCAAGAAAAACACTTGCTACCCACAGTAAAATTTGGTGGAGGTTCCATCATGCTTTGGGGCTGTGTGGCCAATGCCGGCACCGGGAATCTTGTTAAAGTTGAGGGACGCATGGATTCCACTCAGTATCAGCAGATTCTTGACATTAATGTTCAAGAATCAGTGATAATGTTGAAGTTACGCAGGGGATGAATCTTTCAGCAAGACAATGATCCAAAACACCGCTCCAAATCTACTCAGGCATTCATGCAGAGGAACAATTACAATGTTCTGGAATGGCCATCCCAGTCCCCAGACCTGAATATCATTGAACATCTGTGGGATCATTTGAAGAGGGCTGTCCATGCTCGGCGACCATCAAACTTAACTGAACTGGAATTGTTTTGTAAAGAGGAATGGTCAAAAATACCTTCATCCAGGATCCAGGAAATCATTAAAAGCTACAGGAAGCGACTAGAGGCTGTTATTTTTGCAAAAGGAGGATCTACTACATATTAATGTCACTTTTCTTGTGAGGTGCCCATACTTATGCACCTGTCAAATTTTGTTTGAATGCAGATTGCACATTTTCTGTTAGTACAATAAACCTCATTTCAAGGCAGAAACATTACTGTGTCCAACAGTTATTACATATATCAAACTGAAATAGCTGTTGCAAAAACACCAATTTTTATAAAACATTAAGCTTAAGATTAATAGGGGTGCCCAAACTTTTTCATATAACTGTATATATATATATATATAGATAGATAGATATAGATATATATATCTATATACATATATATGTATATATGTATAGATAGATATACTGTAAAACTCTATAGATAGATATTTTGCTTTAAGGATAGTATCTTTAACCTTTGAAAGGGACACCATCTGAAATATTTACATTTTCTTTGCGATATTGATTGTAATGAACACATTTATAGGATTATAGTACATATTGCTGAATATAAGAAATATTTTTGCTTTTGCCTTTTACATTTTTTTTTACGATACAATTATGTACTAGTTAATGAGGGCTTTTAGTCCCCATACGACACACAGCATATGTGTTGGGTCATTGACCAGCTATAGAGATGCTCTGCTGCCAGTGTGAACTTCATACTTAAATGCTTGGTGATTTCATGGAATGGTCCTGGACATGCTCCTCCTTATTGCTTTTCTACTTGTATCTACAGATGGCCTTTCTGATGTGAGTTCCCACTCTGATAGAGAAACTCCAACCAGTGAGCCAACCCCACTGGGGTATTCAGAGGTAGATGATGCTGTCAAAGGAAAGAAAGACAAGAAAAAGAAGGATAAAAAGAAAGAGAAAGAAAAAGAAAAAGGCAAGTCAAAAGTAAAAGATAAGAAAAAGAAAGAGGAAAGTGAGGAGCAAGAGAAGAAAGCCAAGAAAAAGGGTTTTGGAGCAATGCTCAGGTAATAATGTTATGAATACATTTTACTTCTCAATATTACATCAAGTCCTCCAAATGCGGAAAATATTTTTTACAATTTTTCTGTCGCCCTCTCCACTTCCAAAATAAATGTCTAGACTTTAGCAGGATCCTCACTGCCATTTTTAGTATAATTTGCCAAGAGATGGGTATAAATCATTGCTGAAATTGCTAGCATAGATCTCTGTTTGTAGAGCACACATGCCTGTTCATAAATTTAATGTATAATACTGGTATCTAAAACACCAGCCTTTAGTAAATGTGCTACATAGTGTTTCAAGAGAGAATTAGACCCCCTGTCAGCTCTGGCTCATTGAAATCTCAACTCGGTGTGAAAGGCTTTGGGATAAGTCTAATGATGACATGACCTGCGCGTGCTCAGCCAGCTGATCGGCCACTGGGAGGACGGAATGGAATAAGGCCAGGGGGCATACTAAAGTAGTGGAAAGCTTGGTATTTTTGGAGCATAATTTTTAAGAACTGTAAATTACAAACCGTTTATTTCCACCTTTTCTGCTTAGATAAATGTTTTCTTCATGGTGGCACAACCCCTTTAAAAGATACAGGTAGCCAAGCAGTTTACAGCTGATAAACCAACAGTCAGGTTCCCTTTCTGTTGGGTAGAATATGGGTAGCCTGATATTTGGCCTGTGTTCTGGGTTACAGTTCTTTTATGCTTTCATAATTTTTGAGATACACTCAAAATTCTAAATCACCTTTTTGCCTGACTTTTCTTGAGAAATCCAATTCACTGAGAAGTTATTTTCTGAAAACGTAATGTCCTTTATTATGCTTTGGGGTCTCTACAGACCCCAGAGCATAATTAGCGTACTATGTAAAAAAAAAAAAAAAATCCTTATTCTCACCTTACCGCTCACCTCCCCAGCCCCCCTGCTACTCTCCGCCACCTGTCCGATCCTAGACGCATCTTCTGATCCGCCGCCCTCCTGAAGCTGGAATCCCAAGGCCATTCACATTGAATTGGGATTTCTGGCTTTCATGGGGCCGAAGGTGAAGGTCACAGCATCATGACGTCACGATATGCTTTGTGACCATGCACATGCATGCTTAGAACCCTCCTGCACCTCGTGAAAGTCAGAAGTTGCAGAGACTAGCTTCAGAGGTCTAGGGATTCCAGCGTGACTGGCGGAGGATCAGAAGATGTGGCGAGGACCAGACAGGTGCCAGTGAGTAGCATAGGGGGCTGGAGAGGTGTGCAGTAAGGTGAGAATAAAGATTTTTTTTAACCTTTTAATGACCCTTTATGACTCCGAAAAATAGTGGCCACCATTTGGCTGAATCCACACGGAAACTAATTTAAAAAAAATCTGTATTTTGGTGAATGCGGATTTTTGTAAAATTCAAGTAGAATTTAATTCCTTTCAAATTCATTCACTTATCTCTATTCCTCATAAATAAATCATTTTTACCTTTGGTCAGTAAACATATTGATGATATTGATCATTATTTTTCTTAAGACAGTTAAGCACCTGGGAAGGCTTAGTGCAACTAGCAATTTTTGTCACTTAAATCTGCTGCCAAACTCCAGTGGATGAGTGGACCACAGTCCAGGGACACAATTTAACACGAGGTTTTCAAATTGTGTGTGCAAGTGAAATAAAAAATAAGAACGTTACATGATGGTGAAACGAGAAGACAGGTTCATGTATTTATCTTCAGGGCTTGTGCAGACGGCTGTAGAGTCTCTTATCTGAGAGAAACGGGCCGATTATGCAAATAACACTCTGATCAAAGTCTGATCAGAGTTTGATCAGAGTGTCAGCATAGTGTGATCCGATTCTCTCGGAGAAGAAGATAGAGAACAAAATTTCTCCATTGTGTCAGTGCACAGAAATTGGACTGCACTCAGATGTCATCCGAGTGCAGTCTGATGATTTCCAAACACTCATTGACTTGCATGACCGAGTGCGCTCTGATTATCGGATCAAACTCGGACATGCAGCAATTTTTTTTACTCAGACAGACTGGTCTGGTGCAAATCCGATGTTTTGTTGGATTGCACTCGAACCAATAATTTGGCCGTTTTCAACTGCCGTTACAAAAACAAAACATACTGCTTAGGTAGTATAGCTATTACTCTTTAAAAATGGCTAGACTGAAAATCTCCACCAGTTTCTAAAGAGAGCCAAGCATTGGGCAGAAGCATCCAGCTCACTTTGATTTAGGGGTGATTCACTATTTGTGTAACCGTCAGTGAAGCTAGGTGGGTTGAAACTGGAGGGGACCCTCCAAGACGACCCTTCTCCCCATACCTGGCTCTGTGTAAAACTGATTTCTCTGAACGCTGCAGTGCTTCAGAGTGAACTCTAGTTCTTTATCATCTAGCTTCTCTAGGTTATTTGCTTTTAATACCTGCTTTCAGGAAGGTGGCAATGAATCCTGCCTGTACTTTTACAATTGCATTGAAAGCAATTGAAACAAGCCTTCATGATGCCCAGAGGTTATACGGTGTAATATAGTTGTTGCAGTGTAAATATTCTGTTGTTCAGTGACCATGTAACAATTTGCCTCATGTAAACCACAGTTCTCTGATTTTAGTTCTTTTTAAGTATCCCATACATCACCTTGTATTTTATAACATAGTCCTATAGTTAGTAATGTCCTCCTGACTGCTATTTTTTAATGCTACTTTTGTAAAGTAACTTGCGGGGTGTATTTTTCATGGACATTATCGGCCATCTGGTCATTTACCCAAAGCTGAAGTCTTATTTAAATATTGACACAACTTACAAGGTTGCTTCTGGTCAGGTTACACCACGGTGGTCCTCTGCAGTTTTGTCTAATGAGGCGTCCCAAGATCCACAGCTAGTGAAATATGTTATGTTTGTGTATGTACGCTGTTAATTGCCCCCTACTAACTTATGGTCAGTGCTATAAACCACAAGAGAGGGTCTTCTCACTTGGATTTGCAAACAGTGCCATGCAGGTGCTTTATGTCATATTTCTCTGCGAGTCATTTACTCATTGAGCTCCTATTAAATAATTAAGAAAAATGTGATATTTGATAGTTGAAGATGATTTTGCTAGAATATTTTCCACTGTACTCATGACTATCTTTTTGTTTTCTTCTAAAGGGAAGCTGTCACTTCAGGTAACGCTATGTATCTGCAGATGTAGGGTAATCTGCAGGTAGACAGCGTGTCTGGCCGCTGTACTGAAACCTCGGCTACTGGGAGAAAATGAACTTTATTCCTCCTGGGGGCTTCCGGCTTTCATTCATACAGGCGTGCACTGTAGGTGGCAGCTGTTGGCATGCCTTATTTATTTTATTAATTATGCTTATTTGTACAGCACCATTATATTCCACAGAGCTTTACACATGTTTTTATCACTTTCCCCACAATCTAAATTCCCTATCAGTATGTCTTTGGAGTGTGGGAGGAAACCCGGAGAATCCAGAGGAAACCCACGCAAACACGGTGGTGAACGTACAAACTACTTGTAAATGTTGTCCTTGGTGGGATTTGAACACAGGACCCCAGCGCTACAAGGCTGCAGTGCTAACCACTGAGCCACCGTGCTGCCCAAATTGCTTTGGCACTATGACAGCCAGCTGTGCACTAATGCACTGCCAATCCAGCTGTCAATCCAAGTGTCGGGGTGTGCGTACAACCACTGCTCACAATGCTGGGAGCTGGGACTGTAGTTTCTTTTCTCCCAGGAGCAGCACTTTCATACGGCAACCAGGCACCTTTCTAACACTATTTACCTACAGATTGACCCCATATATGCAGGTAAACCACATTATCTGACATGACCGTTTCCCTTTGTTTTTTTGATATTTAAAGTTAAATGAGATCACGTCCGCACTAGGAAAAGGATTGCTTATTGCCTCATCACTCCTCAGCCTCTCGGCAAACAGCTGATTTTGACTGGAGAAATTGCAGTTGACTAATGACTTTCCCTGCAGCGGTCATTTTGTTGGAAGGGAAGGAAAGAAGCAAAAGAATGTCCATCCTCGTAGTGCATGTATGGACTGTATCCATCAGAATGAGGACTGCATTTTTTTATACAGCTTTCTCTGGAGGATTCAAAACAAGGGAAACGCCACTACTACTCCCTCTAAATCTATATATGGAAAGTTCATATGGAAAGTCTATACGATAAGCAATTTGAAGTATTCAGCTGTCAAAGGGGTTGTCCGGTCCAAATCGATAAGTGTGCAGTCAGTCTGTGTGACCGCAGACTTGTGAATTCCCCCAGCGCAGGCACTGCGGGGATTCGCTGGTTTCTGAGTCAGGACCGGTGGGTACGTATGAGTTATACATACTCCCGGACAGTGGGTGCGGACTCGCGTCCACACTTGTGGCCGACTAGTGGCCATGCCCACTGGACTGGGCAGTATGAGGGCTTGTTTTTTGCGGGGCAAGTTGTACTTTTAATATTGCTACCATTCATTCTACCACATAGTGTACTGGAAATTGCACAATAGTTTTTTGGGTTTATTTACCATGTTCACAATATAGTAAAACTGACTTGGCAATATGATTCTCCAGGTCACTACGAGTATGCAGATACCAAACATGTATAGTTTGTTTTTTATTTAGGTGGTGAAAAAAACTTCAAAAATTTGTAAAAAAAAAAAAAACAACAAAAACCAATAGCTTTTGTCACTATTTCCGAGATTCGTAACATTTTCATTTTTCGAGATTTGGGTCTCTGTGAAAGCTAATTTTTTGGTCCCTAAGCTGACATTTTTACTGATACAATTTTCGGGTAGATACGATGTTTTGATCGCCTCTTATTGCATTTTATTGCAATGTTGTGTCGGCCAAAAAACGTAATTTGTGTTTTTTTTTTTTATTGTCACGCCTTTTAGAGATCAGATTAATTTACATTATATTTTGATAGATTGTACTTTTATGAATGCAACAACACCAAATGTGTACTTTTTTCAAAAAATATTTTCTTTGAGATTTTTATGTTTTTCATTTTTTTTTTTTAAATTTCACTTTTTACTTTATTTGTTAGTCCCATAGGGGACTTGAAGCCGCGATTATTTGATCGCTTGTACTATACATAGCTACATATAGAGAAAATCACGATCTCCTATGAACACCAGCTGCGAGCTGGTTTTCACAGAAAGAATCGTAATGACAGGCATCATCGGATCCCCGGCTGTCATGAAAACCCATTGGCGCCCCACGATAACTACACGGCCGCGCAGATGGGAGCATGGAATGACATGCAGGTAAAGATGCGGGCTCGGCGTCTGAGCCTGAATCAAGGGCAGGGACACGACTTACATGTATGTCATATGTCATGAAGGGGTTAATAGAGCTACTGTTCTAACACATAGGATCAGAGGAAGCTCTTCTCCCAGTCTGTTACCCCTTTAAGCATCACTGTCAATAATAACCATGGCTTAAAGGTTTTTCCGGCTTTGATTGGGTCCCATTGGAATCCCTGAATCTCTCTATGTATAGATGTTTCTATATGTTTTCTTACCAAGAATTACATTGAAAATAACTACAGTTTTTAGGTATTCCCATGCCACAATAATCTAATACTTTAATTTACCAGGATATTTAGTGATTGTGTAAGAGTAAACAAAATATAATTTCGCTTGTCTGCATTGAAAAAAGTGTTTTAAATTCCAGAGTGAATAAGTAAGCTTATGTACCTCCAAAAGTGATGAAAATCAAAATTTCTTCTGCATAAAACAAAGCCTCATACAGTCACATCAATGATTATATAAAGTGTGGCTGCTGAAATACAGAAAGACAAAAATGAAAAAAATAAATATTTGGTCATACATATGTATATGTCTGTGTTCCTCATTCTGTCCAAGCTCTTATATCTGTGTCAGGCTAGTATAATCTTTTGACTCCTAATTTTCTACGATTCTGAATTTTCACAGTTAGACAATTTGTTTTCAATTATTTACTTCTCCTTTTACACCGGTCATGAATATTTTATCCTTTTTTTTAGCCCTGTTAATTTGCCAATTTTCCTTAGAGCAAAGAGCCACAGTGATTTAAATGTTTCATTCTAGTTGGGGAAGAGAAATGGCCCTTTTTTATCATTACTGTTATGGGCTTGTGCTCAGAATGATACTTTTTATGACCGGCGGTGTGGAGTCTGTAATGGAATTGCAGAGTGGATAGTATAATATACAGATATTGACTTCCATTAAGCCGAGCAGTGTGAAGGCTGGAATACATTATATAGAAAATATATTTTTTTAAAGCATAGTTGCTTACAAAGTTGAGCATCTGAAGGGAAGGCTCCAAATCTGTTTAAGATGGAAGAGAAGTTATGATTGAATTAATAGAGATATGTGTCTGTACTGATGTAGAATGTGATGAAACAGATTTATTGTTGATAAAGGAACTGTACATACAGCTTTCTTCTGCTAGAAGGAAAAGAACCGCAGGAAGACATGATGTTTTTCACAAGAAATTATATATTCCGCATTAGCTGTAAAACAGAGCTGCTTTGTACACTGTGATAACTCACTAAAGGTCCCCATACACATTAGACTAAGGTCAGACGATATTCGCCGATATCCGTGGGTTCGGCCAACAGGCTAATGTGTATGGGAGCACCGGCCGACTGATGGTCGGGAGAGATGTTGATCCCGCATGTCCGATCTTGGACTTCCGATCACATTTGTTCTCCCAGATAAGCCACCGACTGTCATGTTAGCCGGAAACTTTCCCAGAGAGAACGCTGGGGCGTTTGGCCAAACAAGCGCTCCTGTGTATGGGTGAGTCAGCCGAGATGACTCTCTGAAGCATCATTCGCCTGGCTTAAAGGTGAGTACAAATGTACAGTAATTTTCTATTTGAAATGGATCCAGTAAACAAAATAAAACTGGATCGGTTCCAAACTGATGAAAAACTGATTCACTTTAAAACTGATCCATTTGCACTGACTTCATTTATTTAAAGAGTAACTGTCATTTTAATTTTTATTTAATACATTAATTGTTCATATGAAAAAAATCAACTTTTTAATACATATTCGTAGAGAAATGTGCTTATTTTTTCTCCTGGTCTGATCTTTTCCTCTCAATTCACTGGTAAAATCTATGTTCAGTGAAAACTAGATAGGCGATAACAGATGGTGCCCTTAAAACTCTATGGAGAGTATAGGGGTGGGGGGGAGGAAGGCAGGCACAGACATTCTGCCGCAGGTTCTCTAAATAGACAGTTACAATTCTCTATAGAACGTTATGAGCACCAACTGTCATCTCCTACTTCAGCAATGGGAAAATCTGTATCCATTCATAGATTCTACCCACGAATATGAATTTTGAGAATGAATGATTAACTCTTGAGGAGAAAAAAGTGGATTTCTATAATAAGATACATTACAAAGCTTCTTATTTTCATGTGTACTATTGATTTATGAAAAAAAATATACATGCATAAAGCATATTTCAATAGGTTTACCACAGTCATATATGGAAAACCCTCAGATAAGATGCCAGACACATTCTGACATGAGACAAGCTGTGGGAAACGACAAGCTCATTGTACTTTGTATGCTCCAGAGTGAACTGTTTTACACTTTTTTCTATTAATGTGAATGTGTTTTGCTGCATTTAAATGATATAAAGCCAAGACCTCCAAAATATCTCTTATCTCGGCGCTTTGCTTATATACAGTGATGATGTATTTCATTACATTTAGTTGTTTCATTTTCATCTGCACATCACCTACATCAAATATATAACAATAACTATTTTTTACAGTTTTTTCCCTGATATTTGTAGTGAAAATGCATTTTTTAAGTTTTATCTGTTTTTTTTCCTCACCATTTACTGCACATTGGGGCTTTTGTGAACATCATAAATAGTATATTTCCATTCCTCCGCATTTGGCACATCAGTGTAAAGATAGGGTATGAGATAATGAGAAAATAATTAATAAGAAAATATCAAAATAATGGCCAAAATACCATAATGAACTAGTCTTAATAAAAAAACACAGTATAAAAATAACTTGCAGCTCATTATAGAATCATAGAATCATAGAATGGTAGAGTTGGAAGGGACCTCCTGGGTCATCTGGTCCAACCACCTGCTCAAAGCAGGATTCACTAGATCATCTCAGACAGATGTCTGTCCAGCCTCTGTTTGAAGACGTCCATTGAAGGGGAACTCACCACCTCTCGTGGCAGCCTGTTCCACTCATTAATCACCCTAACTGTGATAACCCAAAAAGTTTTTTCTAATATCTAATCTGTATCTCCTCCCATTTAGTTTCATCCCATTGCTTCTAGTCTTTCCTTGTGCAAATGAGAATAAAGATGATCCTTCTACAATGTGACAGCCCTTGACATATTTGTAGACAGCTATTAAGTCTCCTCTCAGTCTTCTTTTTTGCAAGCTAAACATTCCCAAATCCTGCAACCGTTCCTCATAGGACATGGTTTGCAGACCAGTCACCATTCTGGTCGCTCTTCTCTGAACTTGCTCCAGTTTGTCTATGTCTTTTTTAAAATGTGGTGCCCAAAACTGTACACAGTATTCCAGATGAGGTCTGACCAAAGAGGAGTAAAGACCGATAATGACTTCACGTGATCTAGACTGTATGCTTCTGTTAATACATCCCAGAATTGTATTTGCCTTTTTTGCTGCTGCATCACACTGTTGACTCATGTTCAGTCTATGATCTATTAGTATACCTAAGTCTTTTTCACATGTACTGTTGCTTAGCTCTATTCCTCCCATTCTGTATATGCTTTTTTCATTTTTATTGCCCAGATGTAGTACTTTGCATTTTTCCCTGTTAAAAACCATTCTGTTGGTTGCTGCCCACTGCTCCAGTTTATTTAGGTCTTTTGGAATCCTCTCTCTCTCTTCTCTAGTATTAGCTATCCCTCCTAGCTTTGTGTCATCAGCAAATTTAATCAGTTTACCCTCAATTCCTTCATCTAAATCATTGATAAAGATGTTGAACAATACAGGTCCCAGGACGGAGCCCTGTGGTACCCCACTTGAGACATTCATCCAGCTGGATGTGAAGCCATTTACAACCACCCTTTGAGTCCGATCACTAAGCCAGTTATGAATCCACCTAACAGTTGCCTGGTCCATTGCATACTTGGTCATTTTTTCATTAAGGATGGTGTGAGATACTTTGTCAAATGCTTTGTCAAATACTTTGTCAAATGCTGGATGTCAACAGTCCAAGTGCAAATTAGGTCACTATGGCTTTTTAATACTGTATATGAGCAAACAGTTGGCTTGTTGATGAAATTTCTCTTAATGAGCTCCAAGAGAGTTTTTTTATGCTGTGTAGTGTGTGTTAAAATACTTGCAGATTGCTCTCTTCTCTGATCCCAGCGTTGCTCCTCTCCTCTTCACTTGACCGCTCTCCAGCATTGTTGGCTCACATATCGTCTATTATGTGGAGTGATGCTGCTTTCCCTGTGTAAGTCTATGAGATTCAGAAGCTCCATAAATTTACATTAGGAGAGTGACTTCCAGTCCACAAACAAACCCCTGTATGAGTCACCTAGTCGAATTTCAGGTCAGAGGGGCAGGAAGAGGTCCATAGTGATGCTGGAAACCAGAGAATAGGCAATCTGTAAGGCTGAGTTCACAAGATGCGTATTTAATGCGTTTCCGCGGCGTTTTTGCAGTTGCGTAAACACGGCGTAAACGCATTAAAAACGCATGGTAGAAGGGCAGCAATGTTCCCCAATAGAAATCCGCATGTGCTGTGCCCATGATGCGGATTTTTCCGCAGCGTAAACGCTGCGCTCAAAAATCCGCAGCATGTCAATTAATTTTGCGTAAACGCGGCGTTTTCGCTGCCATTGACTTGCATTAGAACGCGCCAATTCCGCAAGACTGCATTTGTACTTGCGCTATTGGCGCGTTCTAATGTGCGGATGGTACCCGGGTGTGGAGGAGAGTCTCATCCACACCCAGGTACCATTAAAAAAGCTGTAAAACAAGAATAAAATAAAAATAAATGTCTACTTACCTTCGGTCGGCCCGCGCACCGCTCCTGCTTGGTTCCCGGCACTTGCAGTGAGTTGTAGGACCTGCGCTGACGTCAGATTCATGTGACGGGTCATGTGACGCTGACGTCGGCAAGTCTTTCTGACGCGCCCCTGGGCCTGTGTCGCGCTGGGCTGCGCATGCGGGAGCTTACCCGGAGCCGGATCTGTGGAGGGTTGTAGTCTCGTGGCGGTGACCCGGTCCGTGCCCAGGGAGTCAAACTAGACGGCAGTCCATTAGTAGTAAATGGTTGATGACTACGCCACCCGTTGAGTGCAGCCAGGGGGCTGCTGCTGCAGGGCAGACCGCTGAGGCCGATGGTGGGATTGTGCAGCGTGATAGTATAACCCCCAACGGGAGGGGTATGGCCTCAGGGCAGCCGACGTGGATGATGGGGGTAGCAGGAACCACTCAGAGACGGTACGGTGTAGTTCAGGGTCTTTACTGGTAACAACAAAAGACCCTCCCGGAGTACTTGCTAGCGGATGGGGCCTGGTCAGTCCTTGAGCAGATGGGATCTCCCCTGGCCAGGCGTAGTTGTAGGCCTCCCAAACTGACTGTACTCTTCTGGCTACCTTGCTAGGAGCTGATGTAAGTAGCCCACGTCCCTGAGTGTACCGTGTGGTGCTCACCCGTATGGCCGGTAACTCGGGGCCTTCTAATGGCTTCCGCTCCACGATGGCGGTGCTGGTCCCACGCGTGTGACCGTGCCTTCGGGCTTCTGGGCCAGAGGACCTGAAATCCCCTGCCTGACGGATTCTGCTGCTGGGCAGGAATTAGTTCCCACAGCCTCGGACTCCGGGTCCGGTAAAAAGTCTTCTTAGTCAGGGCGAACTCTGCAGCTGCCAGCCCCTGACTCCTTGTAACTGCTGTTTCTTCCTATGCTGTCTCTACTTCTTCTCTTCTTCTACTCACTCACCCTGCCTCAGCCCCAGGTTTATATAGGGGAAGTTCTTCCCCTCCCAAGACTGGGCAGGAGGTGTGGCATGCACAGGATCCCTGACTAAAGGACCTCCCACCTGCTCTCAGACATAACATTACGTTACTGTGGCAACCAGACCCCTGGGGTGTCACATTCCCCCCTAGTAAAATTTAGTACTCCGGGACTAAACACATTTAGAAAACATAACAAGGCAAAACATTAATAATACAATAAGAAAACACATAAAGATGGTTACGGCGTGTCCGCAACCGGGTGCAGTCTCTGAAGAAAGCAAGGTGTCCATTTCACCAACACAGGGAGACGTAACCAGGTAGGGGTCTGTTCTACCCCGAGTCCTTGACAGTCTTTAGTCCATCCTGGGTTACGCTCCAACTATATACAAGGATTCCCGGTAAATCCACCAAGGATTCCTAAAAACAACTAGAAATACAAAATTACACACAAGCAACTATAGACAGGTAAACATTATAAAATAGCTTAAACATTTAGATCCTCCAACGTGCGGGTAACTGGCCTCTAGTGGCCCTAGTGGACCTACGGAGCTGACTGTCTGGCCCTGAACTACAGGGTGTAGGAGCTGTCAAGGGTAAACTGGGCAGCTGTCTACCGGCTCTTTGTCTCACTAGGGGTACGGCAGGCTCACTATAAGCAGAGGGTTGATTCTCCTGTTCTACTTGTGTGGAGTCTTCTGCCTCCTGGACCGGCTGTTCTTCCAGCTCTACCCGTTGCTCCGTAGGTTCTTGGGATGATGGTTGGAGGAAGGTGAGTACGGGTACCACAACTGCACCATTGACTTGAGTCCAAGACCGAGGGAAGTCCCCGAGCACGGTACTAACCATATCTTCCCTTTCTCCCACGGGTCGATGGTCTTCTTGTTCCTCTTCAGGGTTCCTCAGTTGTTCGGGACACTTCTTCAGGTGGTCCCGGGATACAATGGCTGTGGTTTCCCCTCCGTCTTTACTGATGGTACAGACCTTCGGGTTCTCGTGGCTTGAGGGCAGTACGGTGTACGGGTCCTTCTCCCACTGGTCATCCAACTTGTGGAGCCGTCTTTTCCTCTTCAAGACCTGCTCTCCGGGTACCAGGGGAACAGCGGGAGCATACTGGTTGTAAGTCTTCTCTTGTCTTTCCCTAGCCTGACAGAGACTTCGCTCCACGCTCTCCTGTACTCTCCGGTACTGCTGCTGCCTCTCTGTGTCCCAGTCTGTTTCTGGTGAAGTGTCCTCAGGTGTCAGGACTCCCATTTCCAGGTCAACAGGTAACTTACCAGGTCTCGCCCTCATTAGGTAAGCCGGGGTACAGTTGGTGGAACCTACCGGGATGTGGTTGTATAGGTCCACCAGATCGGGCAACTTCTCAGGCCACAGACTGCGTTCTTCCAGGGGCAATGTTTTTAGAAGATCCATTACCACCTGGTTCATTTTTTCACAAAGTCCATTAGTTTGCGGATGGTAGGGTGTCGTCCTTATCTTCCGGCAGCCATACAGATTGCAGAATTCCTGGAAGACCTCCGCTTCAAAGGCAGGTCCCTGGTCCGTCAGCACTTGGTCCGGGTACCCGTGTGGACGGCAGAAGTGCTGCTGGAAGGCCCTAGCTGCTGTTTGAGCCGTTAAGTCCTTGACGGGGACGACAACCAAGAACCGGGAGTAATGATCCACGATGGTTAACGCGTAGACGTAGCCACTTCTGCTTGGGGTCAGTTTTACATGATCCAAGGCTACCAGTTCCAACGGTTGCCGGGTGACGATGGACTGCAGGGGAGTCTTCTGGCTGGCCCGGTCCTTCCTTCTCAGATTGCACGGGCCACAGTCTCTGCACCACTTCTCGATGGTTCCCCTCATGCCTACCCAGTGGAACCGCTCGCGCAGCAGGAACTCCAGCTTTTTCCACCCGAAGTGTCCAGCTCCGTCGTGGTATGCCTCCATCACCATGGCTGCGTCTCTTCGGGGCACCACTACTTGCCAGAGTAGTTCATGCGTCCGGGAGTTGACCATTCTGCGGCGCAACTTCCCCTTGTAAAGGAATAGTCGACTCTTCTCCGCCCATAGTTGTTTGGCTTCCTCCGGAGCGTCTGGTTCAAGGCGAGCCTCCGGCCGAGTCAGCATCTCCTTCACCAGTCGGACGGCAGGGTCGCTGTCTTGCGTTTCCGCCCAGTTGTAGTGGGGTAAGGGGTTCAACGTAGCAGCCTGCTTACCCCTTACCCGGTGGGAATACTGGATAGTCCCATGACGGTGGAACGCAGGGAGTTCAACTTCTTCCAGTCCCTCCGGATCTTCTCCTTCGTCCGGCAGGTTGGGCATCCTGGACAGGGCGTCCGCGTTAGTATTGGAGCGTCCTGCCCGGTATTTGATTGTGAACTCGTAGTTGGACAGACGGGCCATCCACCTCTGCTCCAGGGCACCGAGTCTTGCCGTGTCCAGGTGTGTCAACGGGTTGTTATCCGTGTATACGGTGAACCGGGAAGAAGCGAGGTAATGCCTAAAGCGCTCGGTGACTGCCCATACCACGGCCAGGAACTCTAGCTTAAATGAGCTGTAATTTTCGGGGTTCCTTTCGGTGGGTCGCAGTTTTCGGCTGGCATAGGAGATTACTCGTTCTCTCCCCTGCTGAATCTGGGACAGTACGGCTCCTAGCCCGATGTTACTGGCGTCGGTGTAGAGGATGAAGGGCTGGCTATAGTCCGGGTACGCCAAGATTTCATCCCCCGTGAGGGCCATCTTCAGCTGGCGGAAGGACTCTTCTTCTAGCTTTTCCCATTTGAAGGGCGGCTTCTGGTTCTTGGCCTTCCGGGACTGGCCTATCAGGAGGTCCTGCATAGGTGCTGCCTTTTTGGTGAAACCGGGAATAAACCTTCGGTAGTAGCCTACCAACCCTAGGAACTGCCGCACTTCTTTTACGCTGGAGGGGCTTGGCCATCCCTTAATTGCGGTGATCTTATCGGGGTCGGGAGCCACTCCGTCAGCGCTCACCACGTGTCCCAGGTATTGCACCTTTGGTTTCAGGAGGTGACACTTGGAGGGTTTCACCTTTAGGCCGTAACTCGCCAGAGCTTCGAACACCTCCGCCAGGTGTTTCAGGTGGTCCTCATAAGTTTTGGAGTATACGATGACATCGTCCAGGTACAACAGGACCGTCTCGAAGTTTCTGTGGCCCAGACAGCACTCCATTAATCGTTGGAAGGTTCCTGGGGCGTTGCAGAGTCCGAACGGCATGCAGGTGAATTCGCTAAGTCCCATCGGGGTGGTGAATGCGGTCTTCTCCCGGTCCGCCTCTGCTACAGGAACCTGCCAGTACCCGCTAGTGAGATCCAAGGTAGAGAAGAAGTTAGCAGATCTTAAAGCAGCCAATGACTCCTCTATCCTTGGTAAGGGGTACGCATCCTTGTGTGTGATACGGTTGATTTTCCGGTAATCTACACACATCCTCATGGTGTTGTCTTTCTTTTTGACTAAAACTAGTGGGGCTGCCCAGGGGCTACAGCTATCCCGGATTACCCCAGCCTCCTTCATGTCTCTAAGCATCCCCTTGGCGTGTTGGTAATGTGCAGGGGGTACGGGTCGATACCTCTCTTTTATGGGAGGATGATCTCCCGTGGGGATGCGGTGTTCTACCCCCTTGACTCGCCCGAAGTCTAACGGGTGTTTACTAAACACTCTCTCATACTCTTGAACCACCCGATAGACTCCTTGTTTCTGATGTGAGGGAGTGGAGTCAGTACCCAGATGTAGTTGCTGACACCAGTCCTCCATGTCTTTCTTAGAGCCGTTACCTTCCTCCGGGTGAGATGGAGGCAAGGGTTCCACAGATTGTATAGAATTTTGATTAGTGGTATATAATTTGGCTAGCGTGGCATACCGGGGCAGGTACACTTCCCTCTCCCCGATATTTATTATGCGAATGGGCACCCTCCCATGGCGTACATTGACCACCCCCCGTGCTGTCAAAATGGTGGGCCTACTGTCTGAGTAAACTGGTTCTACCATTGCCTGGTAATCTCTACCTCTCAGACCAATAGCTGCCCGGCACCAAATCATCATTTCACTTTTTGGGGGCATGGCAATAGGAAAAGGGTCACACATTCTTACGCTACCAATCTCACCGCCGGAGAGTTCCACTTGTTGCCGTTGCATCAGTGCCCGGATCTCTTTCTGGAGCACCCGCTGCTCGCCGGAGCTGGCGTTCTTGGCAACCTGCTGTAAAAGGAAAATCACCTCTGCAAGACAATTTTCAATTACGTTAGTTCCTAGAGTTATTTTTGGGTGACTCTCATGTTTATCAATATCTACAATGATCAGTCCCTGTGCGGCCAGTTCGACTCTACCGATTTTGAGGGTCACCTCTTTAAATCCGATCTGTGGCACGGGCTGGCCATTGCTGGCGATGATACTCAAGTCGTCGTCAGGGTAGCGGGTAATATCCGAGTCATTCCAGTACTGCTTGAAGAGCACGTACGGGATGGTGGTGACCTGTGACCCGGTATCCAGTAGGGCACTCATGGGAATGCCATCCAGTACCACAGGCAAGACTGGACGTCCTCCCACATATCTGTCGCGCCAGTTCGATGGGCCTGGTGATCTTTTTCCTGGGGGTTGGCCCTCTACCCCAGGTTGTGCCCGTTTAAAGAACAGTACCTTTCCATATGTCCGGGTTGATTGCAGCGGCGGCAGATGGGTCGTCCGTCCTCGCTGTATCGGTCACTGGGTCTTCCTCTGGCCGGTGGGGTCCTCCTTGGTCGACGCCACGGGATGTCCTCCGGTCCGGATGCCAGCTGGATCTTCCCTGGGGTGGAAACCTGTAAAGACTGCACAGTTCGGGTTAGCGCAGCAACGCTCTTAACTAGCTCTTGGACCTGATGGTGTAGGTCTGGAGCCGGGTCATTGTCCAAAGCCTGCGCATGAGCTCCCACAGGCCCTGTCGACAAGGGTGCCGCCTCCTGGTGGTAAGTGATAGCTGGGCGCCTGTGGGTCACAACGCCACCCGGTGCTGGTTCTCGGAGCACCCGGATAGCTCTATCCTTGAACTGTGCAAAGTCCAGATGGGGATCCTGTAAGGCCATTGCCCGCAACTGGGTTCGGTGGGCATTGCAATATAAACCCTCTATAAATTGTTCAGTCAACAGCCTGTCCTCGTTTCCCACCCCATCAGGGTCGGTCTGCTTTATGGCCCTCAGGGCCTCTTGTAGGTTTAGTGCATAGTCCCTTATACTCTCATGCGCTCGCTGCTTGCACCCGTAGAATCTAAGCTTGATCTCGGCTGAGGTGCGGGTATCGAAGGTGTCCCTCAGCCGGGTTAGTATCTCTGCGACAGTCCTCCTCCCAGGTGGCCAAGATTTTACTTCTCTTTTGGCTGCCCCGGTTAGTTGGGCCACCAGGATGCTCACTTTTTGCTCTTCTGTGAGGGGGTACACCTGGAAGAGGCTATCCAGCTTTTCTCTAAAGTCATGCAGGGTATGTGACTCCCCTGAGTACTGGGGTAGCCAAGCTGCTCCCGGGATATAGGGCATGGTGAAGGGCATAACTGCAGCAGCGGTAGCGCTGGCGGGGGTTGAGGCAGTGAAGCTCTCCTCCGTATCCGACATCTTCCTCCCCCCTAGTGGACCGTGGCCTACCTTGCGATGATCCTCTTCCGTAGGCCGCGGCTCCGCAGTGGATCGTCAGGGTTGAGGACCTTCCGTCGCGCTCCTGTGATGTCGGCGTCTGCTGGGCTCCTTCCAGGACCTTACGCAACGTCCGGACGTGAGGCGGGGCTTCAGTTCTCGCGCGCTTTCGGAGTCCACGCCCCTCTTCTTCCCGCGCGGCGTCCTAAAGATGGCGTCCAATGGCGGGAAAACTCCACGGATGGCGGGAAGAAGGTCGAAGATGGCGCCGGATGGCGGGAAAACTTCGCGGATGGCGGGAAGAAGGTAGAAGATGGCGCCGGATGGCGGGAAACCTCCACGGATAGCGGGAATCTTCACCACTGGTAAGTTTGAACAGTCTTTGCTTTTCAGGCACGCAGTACCCGGTGGTTGCGGGCACGAAATCCTGCCGACTACGCCAAAGTTGACGCGCCCCTGGGCCTGTGTCGCGCTGGGCTGCGCATGCGGGAGCTTACCCGGAGCCGGATCTGTGGAGGGTTGTAGTCTCGTGGCGGTGACCCGGTCCGTGCCCAGGGAGTCAAACTAGACGGCAGTCCATTAGTAGTAAATGGTTGATGACTACGCCACCCGTTGAGTGCAGCCAGGGGGCTGCTGCTGCAGGGCAGACCGCTGAGGCCGATGGTGGGATTGTGCAGCGTGATAGTATAACCCCCAACGGGAGGGGTATGGCCTCAGGGCAGCCGACGTGGATGATGGGGGTAGCAGGAACCACTCAGAGACGGTACGGTGTAGTTCAGGGTCTTTACTGGTAACAACAAAAGACCCTCCCGGAGTACTTGCTAGCGGATGGGGCCTGGTCAGTCCTTGAGCAGATGGGATCTCCCCTGGCCAGGCGTAGTTGTAGGCCTCCCAAACTGACTGTACTCTTCTGGCTACCTTGCTAGGAGCTGATGTAAGTAGCCCACGTCCCTGAGTGTACCGTGTGGTGCTCACCCGTATGGCCGGTGACTCGGGGCCTTCTAATGGCTTCCGCTCCACGATGGCGGTGCTGGTCCCACGCGTGTGACCGTGCCTTCGGGCTTCTGGGCCAGAGGACCTGAAATCCCCTGCCTGACGGATTCTGCTGCTGGGCAGGAATTAGTTCCCACAGCCTCGGACTCCAGGTCCGGTAAAAAGTCTTCTTAGTCAGGGCGAACTCTGCAGCTGCCAGCCCCTGACTCCTTGTAACTGCTGTTTCTTCCTATGCTGTCTCTACTTCTTCTCTTCTTCTACTCACTCACCCTGCCTCAGCCCCAGGTTTATATAGGGGAAGTTCTTCCCCTCCCAAGACTGGGCAGGAGGTGTGGCATGCACAGGATCCCTGACTAAAGGACCTCCCACCTGCTCTCAGACATAACATTACGTTACTGTGGCAACCAGACCCCTGGGGTGTCACATTTCAATTCAAAGTTGCCGGCGAGGGAGAACTGATTGAGCAGGACAGCGCGGGCCATCGGAGGTAAGTATATACACTCTCTTGGGTCACACTATATAAATCCATGCTGGTTGCATGGATTTATATAGTGTGACCTAGTTGTCAAGCACTTTCCAGGTGATGCTAAAATCGCCTGGAAAGCGCTTGTCAATCCAGATGCGGAAACGCATGTGGAAACGCATGTGAATCCGCATGTAATCCGCAGGAAAAACGCATGCACAATCTACATGCGTTTTTTCTGCCAGGGAGATGCAGAAATGATGCAGAAATTTTCTGCTTCATTTCTGCATCGTGTGCACATACCCTAATTATTATTTTGCATTGACACTTTACTACACACATATTTAGAAGGGATTAGGGAATAAAAGATATAAGCTGGGAATGCTCAAAGATAAGTCCAGCAATACAATTACATGGCCAATCTGTTGCTCCATTACTTGGAAATCAGTGATTGAGTTGATATGTAAATGAGGCTGAAGAGCTATTTGTAGATCTGAAGCCTCTGTCACTCCAGCTCTATTACCTCCCCAGCTTGACTGATGTCTCCTCTGCCTGAAGTCATATAGCTTAGAGGCTGTCAGCCGAGCAGGAGAAGGCGGCTCTGGGCGGAGAATAGAATTGAAGTGACAGAGGCTTCAGATTTATAGCTGTACTTGAATGGGTCACCCATAGACTTGAATGGGTCAGTCGCTTCCGATTTCAAAGTGAAATCACAGCATGCAGATTCGTACTTCAGCACTGCCCCATTGAATAACATTGGTCCGAGTGCTATATGATGAAAAATGGAATAACACTCGTCCCTTGTATACACTAGTATGAGCGAGCCCTTAAATGTATTTCTGTCCTTGTCTTTGAACGAGCTACATGTGCTTATAAATAGTTTGGGAGGCTGGGGTGAAATCCTGCTGACAAATTCCTGTTAGGGCTCATGCCGACGAGCATATAAATCAGACGTGTGCTATGGGATTTTTGATCACACAGCTCACTGACCCATGTTCTTCAATAGGGCTGTTCAGATTAATGATTTTGTTTCTCAGTCTGAGTGTCTATGAGAAAAAATTTCAGCATGCACTACGTTCATCTGAGTCTCAGATAAGAGTCACACATTCAAGTCTATGGATGTAAAAAAAAAATGAATCACACACGGATCATCAGTGACATCCAATTTTTTACTGATAGATTTCTATTATAAACCTAGGAAACTGTATGTGATCATGTAGATGTTTTAATGTAGCTGTATGAAAACGGATCGCACATAGACATGACACGTACGTAAAAATATGGATACACGGATGGCACATGGATGAAAATCTGATGAAAATTAAAGAGAAATTGTCCGAGTTTTCAGAATGAAATTTGGACGATTTTTCATACGCTCGTCTGCAGCGCCCTTAAGCTAACAATTCTATCTTACTCCCATGTTTATGGCGAGATCCACACATTGCTTTTATGTTACCTTTGACTTCTTATGCAAATAGGTAGACGGACATCAGATTATTTGGCGATTACTACCTGAAAGACATTTCCATCACAGCATTGTTGCTTGATGGCGTCTGTAACAGACAAGTGGTCAACTGTCCAGTCATTTTCCATAATGCTAAGATAAGTGAATCCCATCTCGAAGACATTTATAACCATCATTTTTTAAATTTATTAACATAGGTATTAAATAGTTTAATGCATGGTGTATGGATGACTGGTAAATTTCTGAAATAATTTGTTTGAATTAAAAAGAAATCTGTAAGGTGGAGTTTGATTTTCTTTTTGATTTAGGTTTTCAAAAGCGTTTTTGTTTTTTCTGTACCTTTGTATTGTTGAAAACCCTAAATTAAGGCTAAATAAGAGAAAATAGAGTAAAAAAGTGAGGATGAAAAAAAACAATGAAATGGTGAGAAATTATTTTTAAAGATAGGAAGTATGTAGTATGACCAGTGTCGGACTAGAGTGCCAAGGGTCCACCAATAACCAACTCCAGGGCCCCACATTTCACCTACATACAAATGTGACATTATCCTCAATCACAAATTTATATAACAATGAACTGGGTAGATTGTTACATGAATAAGATGCTGCCTTTGTCTGTACATAGTGATTCAAGTATATTGTGCTAAACACTGCTCATATACGAGGGTGGTGGCCACTCCTGTACAGGGGCCCACCGGAGGATTCTCCTGTGGGCCAGTCCAAGCCCGAGTATGACTAATATTATATACATGCTGACCTCACATCCTAACCAGATGTCCTTACCTGATAGCTAATTGCTTAATAATTATTGCTTTGATCCTAGCAAATTGGACAACTTAATAGGGAGGTCTCCATAATGAGGTTAATACACTGCTACAGTGGCAATAAGAACAATCTATATTACAAAAATGTGCAATTCAGATAATGATCCATAGGTTGGGGTCCCACTAGTGTATGTCATCTGATGCGGGAGCATCGGCTGCGATGTGCTAATGAAATTCGGCTCCTGCTCTGCTGCGATTTTTATCGGATTGCATTCGTCCGATTTAATCACAAGTGAGAGCGAGCCCATATTCTAAGTATTTATACATGTGAACCATTACTACCATTCAAGAACACATGTCAAATAAGAGCAACGATTAGTATAAGTAACAATGGGCAGTGCTGCTCCTTATGATTGTGTTATTTTAAAATTCAGTTAATGTTCAATATAACTTTCCTCCTGGCAATAAAATACTTGTGTGTCACTTTCTGATTTACAGTTAATCTATGCACATTCACTGCATGTATGTGCAATTTATTATGTCACATGATTCCCTAGAATCGAAGGATCTCATCATTTCTAATATCTAATAATTTATTACTTTGTTTGGATGCCGCTTGAACCAGAGAGAACAAACTACTTTCAAGTTCAGCCTCTTATCTTGCACTCATTGTACCATCATAAATCTTACACCATCCTTACATACTGAAGGCTGAATTGGATTAAATGGATTGGTAAAAGACAATGAAGAAGCAGACTGCTGAGTGGACAAATGTCCTTTTTTCAACTTTAGACAGAATAGTTAGTGTCCTATATCAGTTGGAAAAATAAGCAATTTTTCAAAAGCAGCGACAATAAAATAGTGGAGTGAAAGGAGTGGAACATGGCTTTAATCCCGCTGTCTTCTCAATTTGGAATATCGCTGCACAGAATTAAAGAAACACTCTGCAGAAATAAAGTTTATAGTATACATTTTTCTGCATTTTTCTGATGTGGGGCTAGTTCTTCTAATGTAAATTCAGAATGTTGCAGCTGTCAGATAGGGGCCAAGGTTGTGGTTTCTAAAGGCCATCTCATCAGTCCCCAATTTTTAGCATACTAGTTGGTGGATTGAAGTTAAATCAAGTCTGTAAATTGCATTGTAAATGAGTGGACAATCTTCCTGCTATTTACAAGCACCAGTCTGGTCCATAAAGCGAATCAGACTAGCGCACGCTGAGATTTTTTTCACAAGAATCTGCGGTCCATATGAAATATATCCCATGTGAACGAGCACATAAACTATCATTGGACTCCTATGATTTCTGTTTTCCACATTGTGAGTACTCAGAATCAAAATATATTTTTCTTAACTCACTAAAGATGATAATACTTATTAATGCAGTTAATGTGCCTAAAAACACATTAAACAATGTTTTCTTTTGCAATTTACTAAAGTCGGGTGCATGCTGACTTTAAAGGCCCCATCAAACTTGGCCAAATTGGCCGACCACCTAATGTGTATAGGGGTATCCTGACGCTGCCCTGAGAGATGATGTCGGGGGAGAAAAGAAATGTCAGAATTCTAGCAACTTGTCTTTGGTTAAAATCTCTAAAACCATAGGCAAAGAGTTCCTTCCATATGAATAATTAGCAACATTAAGCACCTTTTATGGGCCTAATTCATCAAAGCTTTTACACCAGTATTCTGGCATAAAAAGCTTTGAAAAGTTGAATAATTTTGGCACAACTGGAGGCTGTGCCAAAATTATGTTACTTTTGGTGTTCTTACACCATTTTTGCCCGTCTCCGACAAAGTGGGAGGAGCTGGGACAAGATGGGGGCATGATTCACTTTGCCACAATTCTTACTCCAGCGGTGACTGGAGTAGGATTTGTTGTGAGACACATACAGCAGTGCATACCACTAATCCTATGCTGCTGACTCATGAAGAGGGCTATGCCTCTTCATGAATCTGGAGTCTGACTCCAGCCCATCTCCTCATAAAGACCAGTGTGAACAATGCCGGTCTTGATGAATCAAGCACTATATTTTTGGAAACTATATATTTAATTTTTGTGTTAATTTATTATATTAACATCATTTTATTGTTCCTCTCTGTAGAGTGTAAATGTTTCTTTGTTACTCTAATCTGTTACTAAATTATTTTGAAAACATAAGAAAGTAGTTCTTAAAATAATTGACCAGAAGTTTGTATCAGTTTCCACCTGAGATAAAAAAAATTCTATATTGCATATAATGGTCTAGTTTCTTGCGTGGTGGTGAAGGCACTCTCATCTATAGTATTTAAGTCCGTATCATTTGTGCTGTGGAGTGACTTCTCACATAGCTTGAAGAGTCACCCCAGGTTGAGCTCAGCAAGAATGATAGAACACATCAATGTAATTGTCTTCCTAAGAGAGATTCAATCACCCTTTAAATTAAATTTTCAATCACTTGGTCCCTGATTAAAAAATAAGTCAGTCAGTCTCCGGTTTATTGAGGTCCATTTAATGTTAACCTCGCTTGTAATTATCTTTCTTCCCCATTGTTTTATTCCATTTTTTATTTTGACGTTCTTACCTACAACTAGTAAAATAAGGATTGTAATGGACAGCCACCTAGGTTAAAAGTCAGTCCATGAATACTAATCTAGTTGATAATCTCATTGGAACTGTGAAATTGTAAATTGGCAAATGTACCAGCTTTCAAAAACAAGAATTTGAACATTATTTTTTTCTCATTTACACTTTTTTCTTACTTCTTTATTTATTCTTAATACTGTGCTACCCTTAAAGCTAGTTTGCATTGTACTTGGCTGGAATATGGCGTCTATAGATGTCTTCTGGGGCCCGGCTGTATGTCCAACTGACGTAAGTTTTGTTTTGAGTCATAAGGATGTCTTTTGCAGCCTGGATTCATACAGTAAAAACATCATTAGAATGTTTTAATGGATGCTGAATTATGAAGCTATTCTTCTCCATAATAATTGCCAGTAGGGGAAATGTCTGTGTAATAGGGTACCCTATGGAACTTCAGTGTTACCCTGACTTCCGAAAAAACTATTATACTTATTTCTGTGTATTTGCCATTAAAATCTCCTAAGGATTCTTATTTGTAGGTCTTAGTATTACATACTGGATTCTTTTTTTCTTACCATAAAGAGATGTATTCAATTAAAATAAATAAAAATTGCACTATACAATTCTCTCACATTGTAATTGGACTTTTGTGACCTTTTCCTCCATGGAATACTTCACAATTCCCTACTAATCCCACCTCCGCACATAGATAATGACTAGATACGTCTGCTCGGCCTATCACTGGCTGGAGCAGGTCATAGCTACTGCTAGTAATTAGCTGAGCTGCCATTTTGGCAGACAGCACCTGAAGTGACCAGCTTAGACTTCATAAGTGCCAGAATTGGAGCTTTGATTGGTCAATGAGGGCGAATATCATTTCCTTTTGTTAACATTACCAATATGAGCCCTTAAAAATATTTTATAATTCCTTGGAAAACGAATTAATGTGCATTAGATCTTTTTGTAATCAACATTGCATCTCAGGTTGAAATAAAGACTGTGCATCCTGTCGCCATTTCCTACACAAGATTTTGTGTTGATGTTCACAGTACTGTGCCATTTACAATGCTTCTACTACCATATTCTATGGGGATTGTTGACTACTGCTCATTCATTAGGTAGAGGACCACTGAGCACTTTCTTGCCATCCAGCCTTAGTGCTGCTTATCCCGTTCCTCGCGCACCTCCCTTCTACTCATGCTGAGTCTATTATCTGTATTGTCTGCTTTCAATAGCTAGCACTTGAATCACAAGAGCTTCAAAAATATTCTGAGAGCATGATAATGAAAATTGAAGTATAATTAAGCACGTGACAGTAAAACTGCTCACGTGTGGTGTTGTGTTATATTATGCTTTTTGTTCTACCTAACCGCATGTCACATTAATGACAAGAGATTACATATATACTGTGCTTCATACTGCAATTTAGATGTGGTATTTCACCATATCTTTAATACTATGCATAAGATAGATACATTATACAATTATACACTGCTCAAAACAATAAAGGGAACACTTAAACAACACAATGTAACTCCAAGTCAATAACACTTCTGTGAAATCTACCTGCCCAGTTATTAAACAACACTAATTGTGAATCAGTTTCTTCTGATGTTGTGCAAATGGAACAGACAACTGGTAGAAATGATCGGCAATTAGCAAGATACCCCCTATAAAGGAGCGGTTCTGCAGGTGGTGGCCACAGACCATTTCTCTGTTCTCATCCTTTTTGGCTGTTGTTTTGGTCACTTTTTCATTTTGCCATTGCTCTCACCCTTAGAGGTACAGTAGCATGAGGTGGTGTCTAGAGTACAACCCACAGAAGTTGCTCAGGTAGTGCAGTTCATCCAGGATGGCACATCAGTGCGAGCTGTGGCAAGAAGGGTAGCTGTGTCTGTCAGCACAGAGTCCAGAGCATGGAGCAGATACCAGGAGATGTGGAGGGAGCCGTAGGAGGGCAACAACCCAGCAGCAGGACCTTTACCTTCTCCTTTGTGCAAGGAGGAACAAGAGGAGCACTGCCAGAGCCCTGCAAAATGACCTCCAACAGGCCACAAATGTGCATGTGTCTGCACAAATGGTTAGAAACCGACTCCATGAGGGTGGTATGATGGCCCAACGTCCACAGATGGGGGTTGTGCTCACAGCCCAACACAGTGTAGGACGCTTTGCATTTGCCACAGAACACCCGGATTGGCAAAGTCGCCACTGGCGCCCCGTGCTCTTCACAGATGAAAGAAGGTTCACACTGAGCACATGTGACAGACGTGACAGAATCTGGAGACGCCGTGGAGAGCAATCTGCTGCCTGCAACATCCTTCAACATGACCGGTTTGGCAGTGGGTCAGTAATGGTGTGGGGTGGCATTTCTTTGGAGGGCCACACAGCCCTCCATGTGCTTGCCAGAGGTAGCCTGACTGCCATTAGGTACCGAGATGAGATCCTCAGACCCCTTGTGAGACCATATGCTGGTGTGGTTGGCCCTGGGTTCTTCCTAATGCAGGACAATGCCAGACCTCATGGGGCTGGAGTGTGTCAGCAGTTCCTGCAAGATGAAGGCATTGAAGCTATGGACTGGCCAGCCCATTCCCCAGACCTGAATCCGATTGAGCACATCTGGGACATCAGGTCTCGCTCCATCCACCAACGTCACGTTGCACCCCAGACTGTCCAGGAGTTGGCGGATGCTTTAGTCCAGGTCTGGGAGGAGATCCCACAGGAGACCATCCGCAACCTCATCAGGAGCATGCCCAGGCATTGTAGGGAGGTCATACAGGCACGTGGAGGCCACACACAATACTGAGCCTCATTTTGACTTGTTTTAAGGACATTACATCAAAGTTGGATCAGCCTGTAGTGTGTTTTTCCACTTTAATTTTGGGGGTGACTTCAAATCCAGGCCTCCATTGGTTAATAAATTCGATTTCCATTGATGATTTTTGTGTGATTTTGTTGTCGGCACATTCAACTTTGTACAGAACAAAGTATTCAATGAGAATATTTCATTTATTCAGATCTAGGATGTGTTATTTGAGTGTTCCCTTTATTTTTTTGAGCAGTGTAGTTATATATACTTCAAGCGACGAGGAGATAAAGTTCAATAAACCACAATGACCACGAAGTGTACGGAGTTGCTGTGTTCTGCCCTTGTCTATTGATTATATCTGACCATTGCCAGAGCAGCTGATCGGTGGGGTGGTGGGTGCTGGACCCCACCAATCTTGTATTTATGACTAATCATATGGATAGGTCATTAATTAAATTCTTGACAACGCCTGTTACAGTATTATGATTTTTTTCAAGCATTGTTGTGATCATGAGGTTTTTTAATTTGCAAATAAATCTCTCCCAATTAACATTTAATGATATTAGTAAAGCATAAACCAAGTGAAGAAACTTAGGATGCAAAGAGAATGTATGGGGGCTGTTTTATTAAACAGGATCATTAGTTGTATCTGTTTTTTCATGAATTAGACAGGGTCATTAGGTGCTTCTGCAGCTGTTAAAAGTGGGTTCTTCAAGAGCATGATCATGCTCCCTCCAGCTGGCGTAGCAGTGCTGAGTTGTGCTACATGCTAGCTACCAGATCAATGATGATGTTGCGAAAGTGTCGGATTGTTTAATTAGTCTGGGCCATTAGGTGCATCTGCGCATGCTAGACAGACAGCATTAGCATCATTGAATGATACATCCAATGGCAGCGGAAAGTAATACAAACCCTGAAGGAGCATTATTAGCTGCAAATCAATGCAGATTTAAAAGAACACTGTATGGGCAAACTTGATTAATTACACGTGTACAGAAAACTGAGGACATATTATGATTTTTAAAATAAACCTTTGTCGGAGTACTCAATCTACTGCATCATGAAATCAGTTATTTACAGTATCAAAACTGCATTCTAAGGCATATTAGTCTACTTATTGGCAGCTTCAGCCATTGTTGGGGTGTACAAGCAACACATGATTGCATTATGGATCCATCATATGGCAACCATAGAAAACGATGGGTGACAATAACTGTATGTCTATAGGCTTTGGGTCCTCCAGAGAGAGTTGAAGAATAAAAAACTGCTTCCTTATATCTCAGAATGCTCTAGTAATTTTGCAAACCTACCTCTTTTTAAATGCTGACATTTTAATTGTTGCCTAATTGTACTATCATAATTATGTAAATCACATATTATAACATTTAATAAAATGAACTGTGATAATATTCCTGGTGATCACAATGAGAGAAGCCATGGAGAAAGGCAGATGCTCCTTTTCTATTGAAGAATAGACATTAAACCCATAGGGGCCAGTTCATCAAGACTGGTGTATTTCATGGTCTTGCTACGCTGGTGTTTACAGAGTATTCTGCGCCAAATTCATTAAGAGGAATTCTCCACTTAATGAATTTTGTACCTCTAATAAGTGTACTGTGCCAAAAATGCTACTCTAGCTAATGACATAGAAAACATTGGCATATTTGATGAATCTGATTTGGGGCGTATTCACGCCCCTCCACCCCAGCTCCTTCTCAGCTTCGCCCATTTTGGCGGAGCTGATCCAAAGTGGCGTAAAAACACCTAAAGTCACAAAAACTCTGAGTTGCACCAAAATTATGCAACTTTTAAAAGCTTTTACACCACTTTTTTGGTCTAAAAGCTTTGATAAATCGGTTCCATTGGACTTTAATGACCTTGGCAATGAAATTAGGAAAATTTGTGGGGAATTTTGCAAAAAGATACATTTGTCCCAAAAGAGCTTATGAATTCAGTGACAAGTTTTGTAACATATGAGAGAGGAAGGTTTATATATGTACAGTACAGACCAAAAGTTTGGACACACCTTCTCATTTAAAGATTTTTCTGTATTGTCATGACTATGAAAATTGTACATTCACACTGAAGGCATCAAAACTATGAAGTAACACATGTGGAATTATATACTTAAGAAAAAAGTGTGAAACAACTGAAAATATGTCTTATATTCTAGGTTCTTCAAAGTAGCCACCTTTTGCTTTGATGACTGCTTTGCACACTCTTGGCATTCTCTTGATGCGCTTCAAGAGGTAGTCACCAGAAATGGTTTTAACTTCACAGGTGTGCCCTGTCAGGTTTAATAAGTGGGATTTCTTGCCTTATAAATGGGGTTGGGACCATCAGTTGTGTTGTGCAGAAGTCTGGTGGATACACAGCTGATAGTCCTACTGAATAGACTGTTAGCTGCTTTTTTCTTGCCATAATACAAATTCTAAGTAAAGAAAAACGAGTGGCCATCATTACTTTAAGAAATGAAGGTCAGTCAGTCTGAAAAATTGGGAAAACTTTGAAAGTGTCCCCAAGTGCAGTTGCAAAAACCATCAAGTGCTACAAAGAAACTGGCTCACATGAGTACCGTCCCAGGAAAGGAAGACCAAGAGTCACCTCTGCTTCTGAGGATAAGTTTATCCAAGTCACCAGCCTCAGAAATCGCAGGTTAACAGCAGCTCAGATTAGAGACCAGGTCAATGCCACACAGAGTTCTAGCAGCAGACACATCTCTACATCAACTGTTAAGAGGAGACTTTGTGCAGCAGGCCTTCATGGTAAAATAGCTGCTAGGAAACCACTGCTAAGGACAGGCAATAAGCAGAAGAGACTTGTTTGGGCTAAAGAACACAAGGAATGGACATTAGACCAGTGGAAATCTGTGCTTTGGTCTGATGAGTCCAAATTTGAGATCTTTGGTTCCAACCACCGTGTCTTTGTGCGACGCAGAAAAGGTGACCGGATGGACTCTACATGCCTGGTTCCCACTGTGAAGCATGGAGGAGGAGGTGTGATGGTGTGGGGGTGCTTTGCTGGTGACACTGTTGGGGATTTATTCAAAATTGAAGGCATACTGAACCAGCATGGCTACCACAGCATCTTGCTGCGGCATGCTATTCCATCCGGTTTGCGTTTAGTTGGACCATCATTTATTTTTCAACAGGACAATGACCCCAAACACACCTCCAGGCTGTGTAAGGGCTATTTGACCAAGAAGGAAAGTGATGGGGTGCTATGCCAGATGACTTGGCCTCCACAGTCACCAGGCCTGAACCCAATCGAGATGGTTTGGGGTGAGCTGGACCGCAGAGTGAAGGCAAAAGGGCCAACAAGTGCTAAACATCTCTGGGAACTCCTTCAAGATTGTTGGAAGACCATTTCCGGTGACTACCTCTTGAAGCTCATCAAGAGAATGCCAAGAGTGTGCAAAGCAGTCATCAAAGCAAAAGGTGGCTACTTTGAAGAACCTAGAATGTAAGACATATTTTCAGTTGTTTCACACTTTTTTGTTAAGTATATAATTCCACATGTGTTAATTCATAGTTTTGATGCCTTCAGTGTGAATGTACAATTTTCATAGTCATGAAAATACAGAAAAATCTTTAAATGAGAAGGTGTGTCCAAACTTTTGGTCTGTACTGTATATATAATGTATTAGGACACTATGACAAAATCTGATGCTGCAGGACTGTCACAGCAGATATTATTGGGTTTACTTTTTCAGTAGATTTTGTTAATCTGTTCTGAAGTTTAATGAGTGCTTTGTTAGATATAGATCAGTCTCAACCTAAAGGGGTTTTCCCATTATCTTTCTTTTAACTACTCTGTTGGGGTCATGATTTTGTGGCACTATTTCGGTACTACACGTTCTCCTCCTCCACTTGTAATGCAGTCTTCCTCATAGACGGTACAGCTCTCCTGTTCTAAAAATGTCTGCTGACGGAAGAGCATGTGAATAGACCTGCCCGTCGGTCTTCTCCATCACGAGAAAGCTGTTTTTCATTTGGAGGAGGTTGATGCACAGGTCTGGTCACATAACATTTTGCGGGCAGGAGAGGTGTGCAATCTAAAAGCTACACTACTACCGATAACGGGAGGAGAACCTGTAATACGTCCGTATTAGTAACTGCCACAAAAGCATATCCACCCCAATATATATGTTAAAATAAAGAGAACGTGGACAATCTCTTAAAATCAATTTTGAGAGTTCCTGTGAACTATAAACTTTTTTCACATTACAATTTTACCTCTGTAACCTGCTATTTGCTGTTCATTAGTGTATGGAACTGCACAATATCTGGGTAAAACATGACTTTCAGATATAAAAGGGTAAATAATTCTGTAAAGGCTAAAATGTGGTAATTAGTATTAAATATTCCTTTTCATTTAATGATCGTCTCTCCTTGATTGTTCTCATTTGTGAATAAACGAGTGCCCATATTTAAGCTCATATCTTTTATTTCCACATTATTATACATTTTGGGTTATTACGTTGTTGAATATTTTATACTTGCCCATGTGACAATGAACTGTAGATATTACATTTGTTTTAATATAAATCATGCATTGTTTGTACATGGTTGAAAGACAAGTGTCTAAATGAAAAAAGGATATTTTTGGATATATTGAAGAAAAGTGCTGTGGGCAGTATTAATATGAGATCAGACTGAGAAAATTAGCATTATATGATTGTCTGCATTTTTTTAATCTTTTCTTTGGAGATACTAGTACTGTCAAGAGGTTGCTCCAAGGCCGCTAAACTTCTCTTCTGAATAGATTCTTGGATGCCTACTTAATACAAATCGGAGGCCCTTTGGGCAGACAATTGTGCATGACACCTCATTGTTTTATTTTATTTGATGATAAATCCAATAATTGTATTTTAGGTATAATGAGTACTGGTAGATTTGAAAGGAAATATGGCATTAGACAATTACATATAAGATTACAACTTTTAAATATATAGTAAATAACACAGGATCCACCATTTACAAAAAGTGATGGTTGCAGCTCACCTCCACCATGACCTGTGCCCAGATCAGAGGATGCCTACAAAGCTCTCCTGTAGAAGCCAATGACTTAGTCAGTCTCTTGCCGCTGATGCCCATGTGACTGCAGTACAGAACACTCAAGAAAAATCTTATAATTTTTTTTTTCCCCAAAATACTCTTAACATAAAATCCTTTTTTTGAAACAGGCCACTTACTGATGACCCATTCCCTTTTACATTTTCCACAAGGTAAATAATATCATATTATAATTATTATATGCCTTTGCATAAAAAAGCATAGTTTACTATGGTATGTCCAGTGGCGGGCTCCTATGTGAATAGAGGCCTTAAAACAGAATAATAATTTTGTGTTTGCATGTAATTTTTTTGTCGGTTTCCCCATAGTAAAAAATCCATATAGGGATCTATCTAGTGGAGATACTCGCTAAAGGAATTAACCAATACAGGAAAATCCAGATCTTTTGTTTATTCTGCTATACAATATATGTATTGTTTACTCCGGGCCAGCACGTGACGGACCCAGGTAAGTGGCGAGACGCAGGGTGCCCGAGGTTACCACTCAGCCTAGATTCCATTATGTGACATCCGCTGTGCATGTTTAGTGAATGTGTGCGTTGTGTGCACATTGCTTCATAGAGCATGAGTGCCGGCTGTCATATACAGCTGGCACCCAAGTATAATTGCCCATTGGCAATGATTGCCAGGTGCTGATGGCATTGTCATGTCAACAATGGGGTGTAATGAAAGCCACTTTGTGTCTACCATCTTTGCTGCTGTGCTTTCTAGATAATTTTACAATACTGCGATGTTAGAGTACAAGCAATCAAGTTATCAGAGGTTGAAGTTAAAATATTTAAAAAAAAAAAAATAACAAAATATAGGAATTTCATATCATCTACATTTTTTCGGTTTGGTATCACAACTTGAGTAACTGTCCAAAATATTAAGATATTATGAAATTTATCCCATACTGCGAATAAAAAAATTAAATGGCAGAATTGCTGTTTTTTTATTACATCCTCTCCCATAAAAAAGGATCAGAAACTGTGTGGACCCTAAATGGTGATGATTAAAACTACCGCTAGGACCATAAAAACAAGCCCTGGTGTTGACTGAAAAATAAAAAGGTTATAGCTGTTGGATGGCTAAGAGGAAAAATTGAGAGCAAAAATTGGCCGACTTGGACTCTGTCACTGAAGAGCCAAGGATGGATTACTCTATCTGTTGTCTGTTATTGCCATGTCCATACTGATGCGGCTCAATATTATTTTTCACTAAATAAAGTGGTTTTCCAGTTTCAGAAAGCTCTTTCCCCAGGCACAGTTTTGTTTGAAAAAAAGAACTGTACTTTACTAACCCTCCAATGGTCCAACACAGTCTCCACTGCAGCCCCCAGGTTCTGTTGTATGTCTGCAACTTTGACATGATGTCTACAGTGCAGCAGCCAATCATCGAGTGGATCTTGCGATGTAGAAGGCATAAGCCACTGAGCTCAGTGATTGGCTGCAGCACTGTCAACTTGACATCAGCGCTAAAGACCAACAACAAAGACTCTGTGCTGTACCCGGGGAGGGTGAGGAAATAACTATATATATTTTTTTTTTATTAAACAAAAAACCTGTGCCATCCCGCCACCTCCTCTTAATGACCACCATTAATTCTGTGTAATTTTCTATTTCATCCAATAATTTTTTAGTGATGAAACAAAGATGTTATGATGTATGGTATAGAGATAGCGTGGGTACAGCATCTATATCACATTATTTATGACAAACTAATGGAGTTTAAAAAAAAAAAAGACAGCTCATCTCACAAAAATACAGAAGTCTTAATACAACTACATCATTGGGAAAATAAAAACGTTTAGTTCTAAAATCGTGGCTACGTAACAAAAGAATAAAAAAATGTTCTGTGAACTGAAGTCCCCAAATAGTCTGCATCCTTTTTTTTTTACAGGTTGTTGCATCTCTTAAAAAAAACACCTCAAAAAGCGATTCCATTCAGTCTATGATTGACAACTTGAGTGTTTATTAATTCTTGTTAGCTAATCAAAAAATCACGGACAGTTGATATTTTTTATGGCCACATTGTAAAACCATGATAAATCATTAAGATAAGTGATAATTCTAATATGTAGAGAGAGAAACTCTGAAGTGTGTTGCAGTAAATTGGAAGTTTTTTATGCTTACCGCCGGGATTAACCTTAGTCAGCGGCAGCGCCCGGGATCCACCTCACCCCTCTCTCCTTTAATAATTCTGATATGAAGTCATTAGCTGCATTCACTGTGAAATGTAAATTGATGATAATTACAGTCATAACAATCTTTAACAGTTTCTTAAACTTAAAAAAAATCATGGACATATATATATATATTTTTTTAATGGACGGGAAAAAAGAGGCTTATTTTTATTGTTCGTCCAGGAATTTCTGGATGGTGGGTAACCCTGGTCCGATCCTCTTCTATTGCTGCCTGTGTCACCCACCTTCACTATTACTGCAAGTCATCAGTCAAAATGTCTGCGTAAAACACAATGTACAGAAACGGGCTCTGTTCATCCTGTCCGGCCCTTAAAGATTGCAGCCAATCACTGGTCGCAGTGGTGACATATTGGGTACCAATGCGGTCAGTGATTTGCTGCAGCGTGATATCGCTGAGATCAGTGGTATACTGTACCTGTGTGGCATTATGGGAGAAATAGCAGAGATCAGTAAGGTGCATATATTTTTTAATCTTTTTTTAGAGCCTGATGCATGATTTGAAAAAAAAAAATTGTCGCTGTAAGGGGGTCAATTAATATGTTAGACAATTTTTTTGTCCATATTCCTTTCTGGAAGAATGTGATTCTTGCACCACTTTATTAGACTATATGGCATCTCTTCATTAAAAACCTGGAACCTTTTAAACATTTCTGGAGATCCATATACATTTTTTCTAGCCTTCTGATTAACTAACCCAAAATTACAGTCAGGTTTAACCCCTTAATGACTGCCGTAATGCATTTTTACTGCAGTCATTAAGGGTACTTATTCCTCAGCACTGTGAAAATGCGACGCTGAGGAATAAGTGAATAGCACCTCCCAGCGGCAGCGATTCCTGCGGGTGTCAGCTGTGTGTGACAGCTGACACCCTGCAGCATCGGCCCCTGCCAGTTTCGATGCCAATTGGAGCCAATTAACCCCTTAAATACTGCTGTCAATAGTGATAGCGGTATTTAAGTTGTTACAAGGGGGTCTTGCAACCCCCTTAGTAACCATCGGACCCCTGCGATGAGAATCGCGGGTCCCGATGGTTACCATGGTACCCTGAGATCATGTGATGATCCCAGGGTACGGTGGCCTGTGAGATCCAGCAATAATCTGGATCTCACAGGCAGAGTTAGTGACTCACTGACAGGTCTCATACACTGCAGTACAGTACAGTATGAGATCAGCAATAAAAGTGACAATCACACATGTCCCACAGTGAGATTTAGTGAAAAAGTAAAAAAAAAAAAAAAAAAAAGTTAAATAAAATATGTAAAAAAGTAAAAAAAAAACACACAAAAAGTGCACACAAATCACTAAAATCCGTTATAAAAAATCTGTGATAAAATAAAAATAAACGAAAAAACGTACACATAATTGATATTGCCGCGTCCGGTACAACCCGCTCTATAAAACTGTTGCGTTATTTAGTCTATTTGGCAAATGCCGTAAAAAATAAAAATAAAAACACGCCGAAACTGATGCTTTTTCATCTTACTGACTCACAAAAAAGTGAATAAACAGCGGTCAAAAAGTCACATGTAAAAAAAAATTATAGAAAAATAGCAAAGCATAAAAAAATATATATAAATCTGGTATCGCTGAAATTGTACCGACCTGACGGACAAATCAGTCTGATCACTTTTACCGCACGGCGAACGGCGCAAAAAATAAAAAAAACAATAACTGAATTGCTGTTTTTTGTTCATTCTGTGTCTGAAAAATGTGAATAAACAGCGATGAAAAATTACTGTGTGCCTCAAAATGGTACCAAAAAAATCTGCAACTCGACGCGCAAAAAAAAAGCCATCATACCGCTCTATTCACCAAAAAATAAAAAAGTTACAGCTCTCAGAATATGACGACGAAAATAAATATTTTTTATAAATCCAAATGCCTCCTCCTTCTGAGCCCCACTGTGCCTAAACCGCAGTAAGCAGCCACATGTTTGGCATTATTGTAGCGAGGAGAGCACTTAATTTACAGGGTGTGTGTCTCCAGGAGAAATGTATGGGGGCACTACACTTTATGAGGGCACAATGTATGGGCACTAAACTGGCATAAGAATAAAGCCTGGCGTGGATGTTACAGAATAGTCACTGCAGCAGTAGATAAAGTCATTGAGATGTGTTATTTTTACAATGGGGTCACTTTTGTTTTTTTTCTGCTGTTCTGGGACCTTAGTGGCTCCGCAAATATCGCCCACAAACTATTCTACCAAAATCTATGCTCCAAAAGCCAAATAGTGCTCCTTCTTTCTCAGCCCTGACGTGTGGCCTAACAGTAATTTCTGATGACGACATCATCGCGTTCGGGAGAAATAGCATAGCAAATTATGGCGTCTGTTTTCTTCTATTATCCATTGCAAAAATTACAAATTTGGAGCTAAAACTACATTTTCGTGAAAAAAATGAAAATTTTCAGTATGACCACCTAATGTTATCAAATTCTGTGTAGTACCTGTGGGTTAAAAATGCTCACTCTACCCCTGGATAAAATCCTTTAGGGGTGTAGTTTCCAAAATGGGGTGACTTGTTGGGTTTTCCACTGTTTAGGCACATCAGGAGCTCTCCAAACGCGACATGACACCCGCAGACCATTCCATCAAAGTCTGCTTTCCAAATGTTACTCCTTCCTTTCCAAGCCCTGCAGTGAGCCCAAACAATAGTTTTCCCCTACATATAGGGTATGCCTGTCCTCAGGAGCAATTGCACAACAAATTTCTGGGTCTATTTTCTCCTGTTAACCTTGTGAAAATAAAAAAAATTGGGCTAAAAGTACATTTTTGTGGAAAAAAATTTGATTTCTTAATTTCATGGCTCTACGTTATAAACTTCTGTGAAGCACCTGGTGGTTCAAGGTGTTCACGACGTTCTAGATAAGTTCCCTAAGGGGTCTAGTTTCCAAAATGGTGTCACTTGTGGGGGTTTTCCACTGTTTAGGCACATCAGGGGCTCCCCAAACACGACATGGCATCCGCTAATTATTCAAGCAAAATTTACATTGAAAAAGTCACATGGGGCTCCTTCCCTTCCGAACCCCGTGCGTGCGCCCAAACAGTATTTTTTCCCCTCATATGGTGGGGTATCGGCTTACTCAGGAGGAATTGCATAACAAATGGTATGGGGCAATTTCTCTTGTTATCCTTATGAAAACGCAAAACTGGTGACTGAAAAACATTTGTTGTTGGAAAAATGTGAAGGTTCTATTTTTACGGCTCAATGTTATAAACTTCTGTGAAGCACCTGGGGGTTCAAGGTGCTCACCACACATCTAGATAAGTTCCCTAAGGGGTCTAGTTTCTAAAATGTTGTCACTTATGGGAGGTTTCTACTGTTTAGACACATCAGGGGCTCCCCAAACATGACATGGCGTCCGCTAATTATTCAAGCAAATTTTACATTCAAAAAGTCAAATGGCGCTCCTTCCCTTCCGAGCCCTGCCGTGCGCCCAAACAGTGGTTTTACCCCACATATGGGGTATTGTCTTACTTAGCAGGAATTGCAAAACAAATATTTTGGTCCATTTTCTCTCTTTACCCTTGTGAAAATAAAAAAATTGGGTCTGAAGTAAACATTTTGTGAAAAAAAGTTAAATGTTCATTTTTTCCTTCCACGTTGCTTCAGTTCCTGTGAAGCACCTGAAGGGTTAATAAACTTCTTGAATGTGGTTTTGAGCACCTTGAGGGGTGCAGTTTTTAGAATGGTGTCACTTTTGGGTATTTTCTGACATATAGATCCCTCAAAGTCACTTCAAATGGGATGTGGTCCCTAAAAAAATGGTTTTGTAAATTTTGTTGGAAAAATAAGAGATCTCTGGTCAACTTTTAACCCCATAACTTCCAAGCTAAAAAAAAAAAATATTGGTTCCAAAATTGTGCTGACGTAAAGTAGACATGTGGGAAATGTTATTTATTAACTATGTTGTGTGACACATCTCTCTGATTTAAGGGCATGAAAATAAAAATTTAGAAAATTGCAACATTTTCAAACTTTTCGCCAAATTTCCGTTTTTTTCACAAATAAACGCAAGTGATATCGAAGAAATTTTACCACAATCATGAAGTACAATATGTCATGAAAAAACAATTTCAGAATCAGGGGGATCCGTTGAAGCGTTCCAGAGTAATTACCTCATAAAGTGACAGTGGTCTGAATTGTAAAAATTGGCCTGGTCATTAAGGACATAATTGGCTCTGTCCTTAAGGGGTTAATAAAAAAAACACATTTAAAGTGTATGAAGAAAATAATTTCAGAAAGATCATTGCTTAATTATTCATACCTGAGTTATATTGCACTGATCCATTTATATCTGTCAGGTTTTTTTTCTAAGAGGTTTTTTCTTGATTTTAATAAGCGTAATCCCCAGAGAGGAAGGTCACCTGAGTATCAGGGAGATGCTGCACTCATCTGACAAGTTAGCCTCACTCGTGTTACTGCCTGAGGATATGGCAGCGTTGCTGTATGAGTCGTATCCTGCACGCTGCAGCAAGCTCAGGTTAGGACAGCAGGCTGAATTATTTATCAGTAATATGTTTCATACACCAGCATCCCTGAAACTTGGTGTGATTGATGTGTGTTGAGCAAGTGTTGGATGGTGATCACTCTCCCGGCTTTAAAGAGATTGAAATGAAAGTGTAAATCATTCTCTGCTGCGAGTGGCAGATAGGTAAGGCGGCTGCCCGCCTTCCTGGCAGATAGCCTGACGCTGCCTCTGCAGATGGCTGAGCGGGTGACATCAGCACAAAATATGCACATTCACCAATGGTTGCGGGAAAATGCTGAGTGAGTGATTGGTTCCCCACTGAATTGCACATGGAGACAGGAGCTGAAAGTTAATACAATAGCATCAGAAAATACGAGAGCGCCGAGTACCTGCAAGTCATACTAATGTGCAGCACATAACAGCCTGCCTCTGTGCTGAGCTCAGCCTCGCCATTGTTCTACTCCACCAAGCTATGCAAGATGTACTGTGAAACGTCTCTATAAGTGTCATTGTTTCTTTTCTTCTGGTTTATGGCTGCTGTATAGATTATGGAGGGGACCTCATCTTTACCATCATCGTCATCTGTCTGATAATGACAGTGCACATTGATCAGCTCTCGATGGATTTTTACTGCAGGCTTGTAGAGTGTGATTTCCAGTTACTCTATATACCATAGCTTTATTATATGTGCTACGGTAAAGAGTAAGTGGAAATCACGTTTCCTTCTAGTTATGTGAATTAGTGAATGGTTTCACATTGCATTGAATTTTTTTTTCTTATAAGGTCTCTTTGTCATTTTATCATCCAACACGATGGTTCAAACTAATCTAAAATACACAATTTTGGTAACATCCCAGGTTTTTCTTATATTGTTCTCCTTAATTTATGGGTTTGATAATGTAGCATATTTTTAAGCCCTTAATTAAAGCGGAGCTCGCACAAGCTTTGTGGATCTGTCCCAAAGAGAACATGTCCTATGCGTTTATGCAGTTCAGTATTATCGTTAACACAAGTATTCTCTCCATAAGGCCTTATTCAGACGTCAGTTTTTCTTGTACGAGTTCTATTCATGTTTTTCATGGATAGAACTCGTACCTATTGTAGTCTATGAGGCTGCTCATATGTCTGGTTATTTTCGCAAACCAAGTGGTCCTTATAAAATCACAGAGACATGATCCAAGAGTTGGATCATTGTTGCCAATAAAAGTCTATGGGTCCGTGATAGCACTCTTTTTTCAGAAACTGATTGGAAACACTTGAAATCCTCCATTTTCATAATTATTTTTTTATACGAGAAAAACAGATGAATCTGTGACCAAACTATGACAGCAAAAACTCATGCTGACCAAACTCCGATGACACTTAAAGAGATTGTCCACTACTTTTGCATTGATGGCCTATCCTTAGGATAGGTTATCAATGTCTGCTCGGTGAGCCGATGAGCTGTTATCAGCGGTGGCGGCCGCCCGCCGTAAGTGCTTACTTGTGGAGCTGGCTGTCTACTTGTAGTGGCCGGGGCTGGGTACTGCACATACGCCTCCTATTCAAATCAATAGGAAGCGGATGTGTACTACCCCGCGGTGGCCACTACAAGGGGAGAAATTGCACCAAATATATTATAAAATGTTGTTACAGAATAGCGGAGTACATCTATTGCTGCGCCATAAGGACAAGACTGAGAGTTAGAATTCCATAATGATTTACAGCAAATGTATGATTTGTATTAAAAATTGGTATGTTTGATATTCTTTGATACCCTTTCAGCAAAATTAGGCTTACCATAAGAATTTAAGCTGAGTCAGCCAGTTATCTCTTGTTAAGGTTAGTACGACTTATTCGGGAATGTGTGAATTGGTACGTCTTGGGGATCTTGCCGACCTTAGGAGCTGTACCTTGGCTTTCTTCAAAATACAAATGCCTTCCTCTTTTCTGAGCCCCATAGTGTGCCTAATCTGCAGTTAGCATCCACATGTATGGCATTTATGGGGTGCATGCCTCCAGAAACACAACCTGGGCACATCGAATTGGGCACTGAAATGGCATATTTGCAGTTTTCACTCTACAATACCAACAGTGCGCTTATTTCTGGAAAACACTTATGGAGTAAAAATAGTCATTACACTTGTGTGGTTTGTTATATAGGGTCACTTTTGTGGGGGTTCATTCATAATCCATAACAACAAAATCTTCCCCCCAAAATGGCGCAACTTTTGATCTGAGTTTTGCAGTGTACTTGATCATTAGTTTCTAATCAAATATGGGGTATTAGCATACCCAGGAGAAATTGTGTTAAGAATTGAGGGGTCCATTTTCTCCTTTTTCCTTTTTTTTTTTCTTAAATGAAAAATATGGGGCTAAATCAAATCATCAAAAGTATTCATTTTCAATCCCCAATGTTATAAAATTCTTGACGCACCTGTGAGTTCAAGTTGCTCACAACACCCTTAGATAAATTTCATGATGGGTGTAGTTTCCAAAATTGGATCACTTGTGTGGTTTTTCTGCTGTTATGGTACCTCAGAGCTCTACAAATGTGACATGGGGTCCACAATCTGTTCCAGCCAAAATTGTATGCCAAGAAATAAGTAGCACTCCTTCCCTTCTGAGTCCTGCTGTGTGCCCAAACAGTTGTTTCCAACCACTTATGGAGTATTGGTGTACTTAGGACAAATTGCACAACAATTGTGACAATCATCTTTTGTTATTCTTGTGAAAATAAAAAAGCTACATTTTTGTGAAAATCACATTAATTTTAATTTTCAATCCCCAATGTTCTAAAATTCCACGGGGAACCTGTAAATTCACAACACCCAAACTTGAATTACTTGAGGGGTGTAGTTTTCAAAATGGGGTAATTTGTTGAGTGGATTCTGCTGTTTGGCACTTGAGTGACACTCCAAATGCAACATGATGTACCCAGTCTTTTCCAGCCAGAATTACATGCAAAAAGTCAAATAGTATTCCTCACCATCTGAGCCCTGTTGTGTGCCCAAACATTAGTTTCTGGCCACATATGGGGTAATTCAGCATAATCAGGAGAAATTGCTCAACAAAATGTGATGTCCATTTTCTCCTGTTACTATTGTGAAAATGAAAAATTTGGGACAAAATGACATGTTCGTGGAAAAATTAAATTTCTCATTTTCTTCATCCCAATTTGGCATAAATTCCTGTGAAGCACTGGTCAGGTTAACAAACATGTGATTTTTAATACTTTGAGTGGGGTACAGTTTTTAAACTGTGGTATTTATTTTTTTTTTTAAATACGGCCCCTGTAAAATCACGTCAAATGTGAAGTGATCCGCAAAAGAAATAGGTTTTGTAAATTTTATAGTAAATCCCTGAAAAAATGCCTATAAACATTTAACCAACCTAACCTACTAACAACAAAAAAGACATTTCAAAAATAATGCTGATGTAAAGTGGACATATAGTAATTATTTTGTGTCTGACTATTTGATATAAGGGCATAAAAAGTAAACTTTCCAAAATTGCAAATGTTTCTAACTTTTTGTCATATGTCAGATATTTTCTTAAAGGGAATCTGTCACCCCCCTGGGCGATATTAGATCTCCACTATGGCCATACAGGATATAGAAAAGTAAATCTATACTTACTTGTACGGCTCATAGCAGAGGTCTGATTGCAGAGAAAAGCGGTTTAATCAATTTCTTTTTCCACAGGCTTGGTGTCCAGGGGACGCCAAGCAATCCCCGCCTATGTGCTTATTATTCCCCTAAATCCCCATCACTCTGCTTAATTATCATATCCCCCCCTCCCCTGCATGTTACAGGGCCCTTGTGACGTGCACTGTGCTCCCTGACTTCCTGGGCATGCGCAAAGCGTCGCTCACATAGAGCGTGCTTTGCTTCATCCCGGCCCCGTCTAACTGTGCACTGCGCCGCAGGTTTCTATTGCGCAGGCGCCGGGGGTGTCAATGTCACTTTCCAGCGCCTGGGAGAAGGGAGCACAGTGCACGTCACAGGGCCCTGTGACGTGCAGGGGAGGCAGGGATATGATAATTAAGCATATAGGCGGGGATTTGGGGGAATAAAAAGCACATAGGCGGGGATTGCTTGGCGTCCCCTGGATGCCAAGCCTGTACAAAATAGAATTGATTAAAGCGCTTTTATCTGCAATCAGACCTCTACTATGGGCCATACAGGTCTGTATAGATTTACTTTTCTATACCCTGTATGGCCATAGTAGACGTCTGATATTGCCCCGGGGAGTGACAGATTCCCTTTAAATAAATGCAAATCATGTCGACCTAAACATACTATGAACATAATGCACAATGTATCACAAAAAAACATTATCAGAATCACTGGGATTTGTAAAAACATTATAGAGTTATTATCACGTCAAATTTGAAAAATTTGGCCTCTTCAGGAAGGTTAAAACTGACTTTGGCGGGAAGGAGTTAATAAGCTTTTACTATGGTTCTGACATGAAAGGATTAATTGGGCTATCATTGCAGCTTACCTGTTGTACTATTGCTGGAAGATTATTTTATTCTTTGCCTTTGGAGGACATTTGAGTTCTAAATGAGAAAGCCCCAAGGTGAATAAGCTGTGGCTTCTCCAAATCACAGCGCGGATAAGTAGATGTTAAAACAAGAGGCAGAAAACAATTACATTTCTTAATGGGAAATTCCAGCCTGTTTGCTTCATACAGTTATTTAGAGAGCTGGATTTGCGGTGATCAATTGCAATGTTATTTTTCTTTTCGCCTCAATATTTGACTGAAATAGATATATTTAAAAGAAAAATGAATTGCCCTTGATGACCCAGACAATGGTTCTGTATTGTAATGATTTATCAGCCAGGAGTGGTACACAAGGGGAAATTAAACTTTTCAAATTATATCTTCATAAAGTCTGCCTTGTGACAAGCAATTTTCAGCTGATATTGCACACGCTACATAGCCCAAATGTACAGAAGAATTAACACAATGATTCAACTATCTGTTCATGTTGCATTTGAACCCTATGCTTGTTATATATGATGGGAGAGCTTCTGACACACTGCCAAACATATCCATAAGGCTAAATTCTCTCAACTGAGACCAAAAGTGTGTGTTGTGTCCTTATATGTGTAGAAGACCGCTAAAATGTTATGTGAATAGGGCCCAATTTATGTCTATGACATAGAAACGCTGTGTGCCATTATTAATATGTTAAATTCTGCTTATAAAATTACATTATCTGGTGCAGATAAAAAAAATAGTATCAAACATATAGGCTGTTTGCATATTATTTGTGGTTTCTAGCCTTCCTGACTTTAGAACTTTGTATGTCCAAAAGGAAGTTTTTTGAACATGACTAGTTAACCAAGTGGCAGCAGTAAATGTACACCTAAGGGTATGTGCCCACGATGCAGAATTGAAGCAGAAAATTTCCGCAGCGTTTCTGCATCTCCTTGGCAGTAAAAAGGCTTGCGGATTTTACACACGTTTTTTAAGCGTTTTTACATGCGGATTTGACTTGCGTTTTTCAAATGCATTGAGTCGTCAAATCCGCATGCGGAAGCGCACAAATAATGTACATGCTGCGGATTTTTCCGCACAGAAAATCCGCAGCGGAAAATTCCGCAGCATGTGCACAGAATATGCGGATTTTCATTGGGGACCATGGGGCACGTATTACCAAGCATTTTAAAAGTGTTTCCGCTGCAGAAATTCCGCAGCAAGAACGCTTGAAAAACGCATCGTGGGCACGCAGCCTTAGTCTTGTTTTGTCTCATCTTGACAATATATTGTGGCAATCAAGATTCCTGACTTTACAGTATCTGCATGGGGTTTGTAGAATTGTATTCATTATCTTAGATCGTATAGTGTTATATATGCAGGACTCTGCAAAAATTTCAAGATTATGTGGAAAAAATGCTGCAAAAATAAAAATGCCTTCAAAAATAGAAGTGTAAATAGTTTTTTTTATCAATTAACAAAATACAAAGTTAATGAATAGAAAAGCAATCTAAGTCAAATCAATATTTGATGTGACCACCACTTGCCTTCAAAGCAGCATCAATTCTTCTAGGTACACTTCCATACAGGTTTTGAAGGAGCTTGGTAGGGAGGTTGTGCCAAACATGTTGGAGAACTAACCACAGATCTTCTGTGGATATAGAGTTCAGGGATAAAAACAGCTGAGAGGATATATATCTCCAAAGGAAAGTATTTAGGATAAAACTTATTAGGCTACGCATTTATGTATATTAAAAAAAAAGATTGATACTGATTTAAGATACATGGTATTTGTTATTTGTAAAAGGAGTTTTTTATTATATTATCTATTTACATATAATCACATTTTACCTGTATGGATATGTGGATAGAATGGGTGGCATTGTTGAGCTGATCCATGGGGGCGCCTGCTCACCACAATTACCTGCTCACCTCTTATATGTTTTTTTGTTTGCACATTTGATGTTTGTCCTGAGGAAGAAGGCAGTTCGCCTTTGAAATACGTAGCCTAATAAACAGTTTTATCCTAAATACCTTCCTTTGGAAATAAATATCCTGTGGCACCCATATCCTCTAAGCTTTTTTTGTTCCTGATCTCAGTAATGACTGACAGGAACACTGTGGTCAGATTCCTTGAGGTGGAGCTGCTGCGATCCGTGTTCAAGTGAACAGTTTTAACTGTGGAGTTGTGCCCATCAATGCACAACTTGGTCGGGTGATTGTTAAACCACTTCACGTTTGTATATAAAGTCTCTTTTCTGGATCTACAACCTTAGAGGAGCACCGCTGTTTCTTTTTTGTTTTTCTATAGATTTCTTCTGTGGATGTAGACTTGCGTTAATCCTTCTGTCTCTCCGTGAAGTCCCAGACAGGTTCCATAGTGTTGGGATCAGGGCTATGTTGCACCATATCATCACTTCCACTTGTTCTTTAGGCTGAAGATCGTTCTTGATTAGTGATGAGCGAACGTGCTCACCACTACTCGGTACTCGCCCGAGCATCATGGTGCTCGACAAGCTTGGCGAGTATTTCCAGGTTGCTCGGGCGGGAACTCGGATCCCCTCCCTGCATGTTTAGCGCTCTTTAGAGAGCCAATGAACATGCAGGGATTGCCTGCCATGCACTGTAATTCCGTAGCCATGTTGGTTGTGGGCATTACAGTGATTGGCTGGCTGCACAGGCTCATCAGGTGTATATCAGACCTGGCGCCGCCATGCTCGTCACAGTCACTCCAGATCAGACAGTGTAGGGAGAGGTGCTGCTGCGTCAGTGAGAGATTTGCTTGTGTATTAGGTAGTGTAGGGAGAAAAACCGTACATTACACATATCCATCTTAACAAACAGTCCTTCTGAGGACTAATCCATCTGCAGAGATATCAGGCAGGCAGTGTATATAGCAGACTGCAGTGCACATAGCACTCCAGTCCAGTTCTGTCGGCTGCTGCTGTTAGGTATTTCTGGAAATAGGCCCAGGTCTCAGGGGCCAGGAATATATTTTTTTGCATCTTAATCCTCATTATTTGCTTAAAAAGCAATCCAGAGAACACGTTTTTTCTGCGCCATTTGCTTGTTGGCACTGCAGAATACAGCCAAGTCCTTTCCATATTACAGCGCTAAAAATCCATCTATTTAAAACTGTTTTCTCCGTCACACAGATCACATATACTTTTTCAGAAAATACTGCCATTTCTGGCCTCCATTAAAAAACTTTTTCAGTGTGTCAGCAAAGTTTTTGACACTGGTTTGCTGTTCGAAACAGTTACCTACAGGCCAGGTATTTAAAACTGTGTTTTTTTCCGTCACACGGATTACATATACATTTTCAGAAAATACTGCCATTTCTGGCCTCCATTCAAAATTTCTTTCAGTGTGTCAGTGAAGCAATTCACATCAGTTTGCTGGTCAAACTACTTACTTACAGGCCAGGTATTTAAAACTGTGTTTTCTTCATCACATGGATTACATATAAATTCGCTCCAAACTCAGTCATTTGTAGGGAGCGTGGAAGATACTGTCCTCCATTTAAAATGGGAAAGGCACATGGCAAGGGACGGGGAACTGGACGTGATGGTAATGGTGCATGCAGATGCCGAGGACAAGGCCGTGAGCAAGCCGAGATTGTGCCACAACAAACACCCACATCTTCTTGCCTGACCTTCCTGTCCCAATTTATAGAGGACCACAGCACACCACTATTGAACCCAGAGCAGTGTCAAAAGGTTGTTGGTTGGATAGTGGATAATGCTTCCAGTCACTTAGCCGCCACCACCACCACCACCCTGTCTTCCACACGGTCAAGTCTCAGTAGCCGTGAGTCTGGACTGCATATTCCTCACCCTGATCCTCCTTCCTCCCACCATGCAGAGTACCCAGAGACAACTGATCCCACACTTGGACACTCTGAAGAGCTGTTCACTTTTCCATTTATAGATTTGGGCCTCTCGCCCTGTCCACTTGAAGCGGGGCAAGAGGAGATCGCGTGTAGCGATGCCCAAATATTTGAGCAGCCACGGTCACACGAAGGTGACGGTGGGAAAGTGTCACAAGAGGTGGATGATGATGAGACACAATTGCCAGAAAGTCAGGAGGAGGACCAGGGTGTGGAAGTGGAAGATGAGGTGGTGGATGATATAGTGACTGACCCAACCTGGCAGGAGGACATGCAGAGCGAGGACAGCAGCACACAGGGGGAGGGAGGCAGAGCACCCCAACAGGCAGGAAGAAGCAGTATGCTGGCCGCAGACAGAAGGCAGTCATCCGTTCCCCGTAACACCAACACGAAGGAAGTTGCCAGTACAACTGTTAGGTCTTCCTGAGTCTGGTTGTTGGACTCACTGCATACCCTATAACTGTATAGCAGACCCTCTCCTTTCTAATGGGAACATGTCGTTTCTTGTTACTGTGGCCCTGCTCCATGTGTCTTTAAATTCTTAGTGGAGTTTTTCTTAAAATTGTCAGCCGTTGGACTCACTGCATACCCTATAACTGTATAGCAGACCCTCTCCTTTCTAATGGAAACATGTCGTACCTTGTTACTGTGGCCCTTCTCTATGTGTCTTTAAATTCTTAGTGGGGTTTTTCCCAAATTTTGTCAGCCCTTGCAGTCACAGCATGGGCATTACCACTATAGGAGACCCGCTCCTTTATAATGGGAACATTTTTTTTACTGAGACCCTCCTCTATGTCTCTTCAAAGGGGTATTGGGTTGCATTCAAATTTTTGGCAGCCCTTGCAGTCACTGGATACGCAATAACAGTATAGGAGACCCACTTGTTAATAATGGGAACAACAAAGAATAGCCGGCTGATAGCTCTCTAACAATAGCTAGGGCCGACTGCTGGCCTTTTAAGAATAGTAAGGGCCGTCTGATGTCCCTATAAAAATAGGCTTTATGACTTTCAGAGTCCCTCCATCATTAATAAAACAGGATGTGTCTGATGATGTGTCACACACCACATTGCCAGATAAGGTTGTAAAATGTTAAAATGACATTTACCGGTGAATGCATTTGTCTTAAAAAAAAATGTAAAAAACCCAAAACAATAGGATCTTTCTTTAGTATATAAAACAGCGTCACCAATTTAACAACAATGGAATCACATTGTTCAGCTCATGCACCTCCTCCTCCATCTCCGAAATGACCACATCAGTCACAAGCTGACAGCACTGACTTGGCCAAGTGGCAACAGGCTGTGCTGAAGATAACATGCTTAATGCTTAATTGACAAACCGCCCAGCGCTGCAGAGTTGTTGAAAGCTGAAACACAGCAGCCTGATCTGTGGCTCTCACCGATGAACATACAGCCAGGCATGGTCGTGTGTGACAATGGGTGGAACCTGGTGACAGAGAAATGATAGCTGGGGTAGATACGGTTTCCCTCTATGCCAGTCCTTTCACCAAGCTAAAGAATATGGCTGTGGTGAAATACAACTCCCACTGAGAAGCTGTTTCAGATTGAAAAACATTGTGCCCACCAGAGGATTTGATTCTGAGGGCTAACCTTTCTCCCCCAATCAAGAGCCCCATATTTGCTGCAAAGTTAGCGCTATCATGAACTCTCCTGAGGTAGAAGCCAAGGCACACCAGAGAATTCTCTGGTGGGATCGTCCACAATGCCAAAAGCAGTCCTGGCTAAGAAAATTGTGTGGAAAGGTTCCCGGATACTCTATGGCTGCTTTTTTACTGAGGAGGAAACACGCGCAAACACGGGGAGAACATACAAAGTCCTTGCAGATGTTGTCCTTGCTGGGATTTGAACCCAGGCTCCCAGCGCTGCAAGTCTTCAGTGCTAACCACTGATCCAATGTGCTGCCTTTCACCCTCTAATATCTAACAGGCTGGAGAAACTTGCACCTACTGCCACTCTATCTTCAGCTCCTTTGTGAGAAAATGTATTTGGGCAGCCACTCAGTCTACCAAATAAAATTCCTGAGAAGGAAATTAGGGATGGCTTCGCTACTGGTACTGGGGCAGTGCTAATACCATGGCGTTGTACCATAGTTTGCTGGAAATATTCCAGTCTGGTAGGAGGCAAGCAAATTCCCACTGAAAAGTACTAGCAGTAATGTTCAGGGACCCGCTCTTGTAGAAGACGGAGACAACATCGGGAGAAATAGTGATGGCTGGGGACCGAGTATGGACATGAGGCATGTGGTTGTGAAAAGTTTCCGCCTCCATGAGCCTAAAAGGCCACATTTCAAGTGCAAAAAGCTGCCCAGAAATCTGTCAGTTTAGTGTTGCGGCCTGTGGGTGGGTGGCTGGCTGGCTGCATACTTGCACTTGCATTCCAAGTAACAGAAAACTAGGCACATAGTGGCCTCTATCATCATCATAGCCTCACCTCAGCACTATGAACTCTCCTGAAGGAGAAGCCAGGGTCCGCCGGAGGAGTCTCCGCTTCTCTGGTGGGCCCGTCCAACCCTGCCGAAAAGCTGCCCTGGCTAAGAAAAGTGTGGGGGAAGGTTCCCGGACACTCTATGGCTGCTTATTTAATGGAGATCGGCCATGCTTATGCATGTTATTTCTCAAACCGCATTACAGATCAGGCCATTGTCCAACTCTGTATTCAAGAAATTAAATGCGCAAAGAAAGATGTGTGTGTGTCAAAGCACCACCGACAAGGGCGAGTTGATGTTGGACGGGCTGCCATTGTTTCTGTAACAAGCTGCATTACAGGACTTCCTGTGAGAAATGACATGCAGGGTAGATAGGGTTTCCCTCTATGCCAGTCCTTTCACCGAGCTAAATACAACTGTCAGAAAAAAAAGTTGTGGACTGGCTCCGTACCGTCCCTGGCCACATTCACCTGTCCACGTGTTTGTGATTAGGCGGTCCTTCCCAATAAGTGCACTGGGGAGGGCACGGGTAATGTTGTGGGACCCGTGCTTGTGAAAGGCAGAGGCGATACCGGGAAATATAGTGGCGGCTGGGGACCGAGTATGGACACCCGGCTGCCGCCGGCATGAGGTTATGAAAAGCTTCCGCCTCCATGAGCCTAAAAGGCCACATTTCAAGTGCAAGCAGCTGTCAAAAATTTGGCAGTATAGTATTGCAGCCTGTGGGTGGGTGGGTGGCTGGCTGCCTGCATACTTGCGCTTGCATTCCAAGGAATGGGGTAGGGACAAGTGAACGCTGCAGTGGGACAAGGACGTGGACGGTGATTGTTGCAAGTCTGCAACGACAGGTTCATGGCGGGAGGCATCTTCGAATGCGCAAAGGATCACTTATGATGGGCACACTTTTAGGCAGTGACCCGGGAGTCAGAAATGCTTCCAGAGGTCTTCCCCATGCTGTTCCCATGTCTTTTCAGCACTGTATGCATGTGTCTGATGATGTGTCACACACCACATGGCCAGATAAGGTTGTAAAATGTTAAAATGAAATTTCCTGGTGAATGCATTTGTCTTGGTTGAAAGCAGTGAAAAAACGCATCAAAAACGCTACGTGTGAACATAGCCCAAGGTGTGGAGGAGTATTTTTGTTTTTGGTTATTTATTTTGCTTTATTACATTGTACATGTCATGGAAAGGATGTTCCTTAACGTATTTCCCAGTTAAATCCATTGTGATTTCGTTTTTGTATGTTTTATTGTCTGTAAAAGTGGCGTAATACCTCTGACAACGTTGTTGACAGAAGTGACCTGGGAGTCAGAAATGCTTCCAGGGGTCTTCCCCATGCTGTCCCCATGTCATTTGAGCACTGTTCCCATCGATTTGGGCAATTTTTAGGCCCTCTGCAGACCGCCGGGGGGAGCCGCCTGAAAAATGCTCGAGTTTCCCATAGACTTACATTGGGCTCGTTGCTCGGGTCGAGCACCCAAGTATTCCAATTTGCTCGACCCGAGCAACGAGTACCCGAGCATTTTAGTGCTCGCTCATCACTATTCTTAATGACATTGGCTGTATGTTTGGGGTTGTTGTTCTACTGCAGTATACATTTTTAGTCAATCAGATGCCTCCCTGATGGATGATACAGGCAAATCCTTATAGATCATGCTTTATTTCTCAGCATTGAGACACAATTAATCCTGACCAAATCCCCAACTCCATTTGCTTAAATGCAGCCCCAAACTTGCAAGGAAACTTCACCATGCTTCACTGTTGTCTGCAGACACTCATTATAATGAGTACTTGAGTAATAATGAGTAATAATAATTATTGTACTACTTTTCAGTCCTTCAGCGAACAAACTGCCTTCTGTTACTGCCAAAATTTTCAAATTTTGACTTGTCAGTCCAGAGCACCTGCTGCCATTTTCTGCAACTTATCTCCTGTTTTCGAGCACAGTTCAGTTGCTTGGCCTTGGTTCCATGTCAAAGATATGGCTTTTTAGTCACAATTCTTCTATAAAGACTACTTCTGGCCAGACTTCTCCAAATAGTAGATGGGTGAAACTGGGTCTCACTGGTTGCTGCCAGTTCTGAATTCATGGCATTGCTTGACATCTTTTTATTTCAAAGGAATATAATCATGTGTCTATCATCGGCTGCAGTAACATTCCCTGGCTGACCACATCTTCGGTCATCAGTATTGTCCATTTGTACTTTTTCAGAAGAGCTTGAACAGCACATCTTGAAACCTGTAAAGTGGCTTGGTCCGTGATTACCTGAAAGCTCTAAATAGTGCTTCTATGGATGGGCTTTGCGCTAACTTCTTCCGACTATGAAGTCCCAAGTGGCCACTTGCCCTTCACCTGTTAACCATTGTATAAGAATGTGGACTTACACTGGGACCCTGGGTTGAATCCTCAAAATAGCCGTTGACCGATGGGGCAGGTTGACAAGAAAGCCAGGACAGATAGGGGAGATTCAGATAGGGGACAAAATCATAAGTTAGAAGAATAGTTAGTAAATAAGGTCAGAAACAGAATAAACATATGAACTACAAAAGCAGGGAACAGAGGTGTGGATCAGGTTAAGAAATACGTCTGGCAGCCAGAGCCTACCTGCTGAGATTTATAATGGGAGGAATCCTGCCTATGGCTTCCATCACAGACCTAATTACATCAGATAACCAGCTCACTGCAACTAACGCAGGAAACAGGAGAGGAACAACTAGTCCCAGCAACTTTAAGGCTATTCAGCCACATGCTGCTGTCACCCAGTCTTATTCGTATGTTCAGACATAGTTGTGACAATTCCAGTTTGCCTTGCCTAGGAGAGACCTTACTGATGCAGTGTAACTGTCTTGTTGCTGTGCACAAGCCTTGCCATGGTGTATGACCTGTGACATTAACTATCTTCTACAGCCTCACATTTATAGCATAGTTTGGCTGTTCCAACCCACTGGTGGACACAGACTGAGAAGGGCCCCTGTGCAAAAACAATATATGGGCCCTTTGCAGTCCAATAACTCCTCATAGTGTACAAGTCCATCTGCTTTTAAAGTGGAAATGGGCCCCCATACCTCTTGGGCACCTGTATGGCTGTGCAGGATACGCCAATATGTCCAGCCCTGTTTTATCCTACATATGAAAATGATGATCATTATTACCTGTTTGGTATAATTGGTTACTGGCTATACTCCTAACTTAATTCCTTCAAAATCTTTTTCTTTGAGCAAGCGTGCCTTAGAAGAATTGATGCTCTTTTGAAGCCAAAGGGTGACTACACCCAATAGTTTATTTTTATCAGTTAACAAAATGCAAAGAGAATGAACAAAAGAGAAATCTTAAATGAAATCAATATTTGATGTGACCAGCCTTATATATGGAGTGTGGGTGGAGAGTAAAATATACATTTTACAACCAATACTGCCTCCAGAATGACAATTTGTGCATTTTTCCAACAGTAATTGGAAAGCAGTTTGAAGCTATAAATGAATACAATGAATTATATTTATGCAACTTATAGTGAGGTTTATTTTATACATAGTCAAGAAGGAAACATACGTTTCTTTTTATTGATGCTGAAATTATGTGCTTGATCATTTAGAATACAATCCTTGGAACTTTTGTGACCTCTGCCAATAAGCCATCTGTACCTAATTAATTGGCATAACCTTCCATATAAATGGACCTGTACAGTGGCTCACAGATGTGTACTTTCTGAACTCCTGTGGATTGAGGAATTTCATGGTCAAAGCAAATTTGAAATTACGTGCACAATTGAAACAGAATAGTATTTACTTGGTACAATGTATCTGAACTGAATGAGAATACTGCCCAGTAAATGCCATATGAATTTGTAATATGGCACTGAGGACACTATAACAAGAAAATAAAGGCGTAATTTCCTGTATCATGTATTTCATGTACGGTAATTCTTCTACTTCTTTTGCTGTGTACATTGTTGAGTGGTAATAATAATAACAACACATTTATCAAATGTTAAAGGGTTTTTCCAATTTTGGAAAACCGCAATTCCCCAGCTGCAATTTGTTAAAAAAAACAAACAAACTGTATTTTATTCCCCTGGTCCTACACTTAAGGCCCCGTCACACTTAGCGACGCTGCAAGGATCCCGACAACGATACGACCTGTCAGGGATCGTTGCTGCGTCGCTATGTGGTCGCTGGTGAGCTGTCAAACAGGCAGGCTCACCAACGATCAGGGGAGCAGCGACATCGTGGAAAGAATCTTTCCACGATGTGCTGCTCCTGGTTACCAGCCTGCAGGAGCAGGCTGGTAACCATGATAAACATCGGGTTACTAGGGGCACACGCGCACCTAGTAACCCGTTGTTTATCATGGTTACCACTCTGCTACAGTGAGCGGGAGGTTACCGCTCACTTTAGCAGGCTCGTAACCATGATAAACAATGGGTTACTAGGTGCGCGTGTGCCCCTAGTAACCCGATGTTTATCATGGTTACCAGCCTGATCGCTGCTCCCGCTGGTCACACACAGCGATGTGTGCTGACCAGCGGGAGGACAACGACCAAAAAATGGTCCAGGACACTTTGCAGCGATCAGCGACCTCACAGCAGGGGCCTGATTGCTGCAAAGTGTCACACATAGCGACATCGCTGGTGAGGTCGCTGTTGCGTCACCAAAACCGCTATGTGAGACAGGGGCTTTAGTCTCTGCAGCTGCTCGTGGTGTCTGTTACTGTCTGCAGCACTAACATCACATCAACAGTGCTGCAACCAGTCAGTTAGTGCAGCCATTCGAGCAGAGGCACTGCGCTCAGTTATTGGCAGCAGTGCTGTCAACATAACAGTGGCAGAGACTGAGCGCTGAACCTGGACAGGGTGAGTATTGTAAAGATTGTTATATGAAAATAAACTGCAGCCAGGGACCTGTGTTTTCTAGGTCCATTATATGTGTAGGAGGTAAATTTTCTCCTTGAGCAGAAATAAGCAGTGCTCTATGGGTATATATATATATGCAAACCAGCTCTTCAAAAAAGATGAAAGTTTGCTCTCTAGTGCCATCTATTGAAGGTAGCCAACCTATTATACACTGCTCAAAAAAATAAAGGGAACACTTAAACAACAGAATATAACTCCAAGTAAATCAAACTTCTGTGAAATCAAACTCTTCACTTAGGAAGCAACACTGATTGACAATCAATTTCACATGCTGTTGTGCAAATGGAATAGACAATAGATGGAAATTATTGGCAACTATCAAGACACCCTCATTAAAGGAGTGGTTCTGCAGGTGGGGACCACAGACCACATCTCATTACCAATGCGTTCTGGATGATGTTTTGGTCACTTTTGAATGTTGGTTGTGCTTTCACACTCGTGGTAGCATGAGACCGACTCTACAACCCACAGAAGTTGCTCAGGTAGTGCAGCTCATCCAGGGTGGGACATCAATGCGAGCTGTGGCAAGAAGGTTTGGTGTGTCTGTCAGCGTAGTGTCCAGAGGCTGGAGGCGCTACCAGGAGACAGGCCAGTACACCAGGAGACATGGAGGGGGCCGTAGGAGGGCAACAACCCAACACCAGGACCGCTACCTCCGCCTTTGTGCAAGGAGGAACACTGCCAGAGCCCTGCAAAATGACCTCCAGCAGGCCACAAATGTGCATGTGTCTGCACAAACAGTTAGAAACCTACTCCATGAGGGTGGTATGAGGGCCCGACGTCCACAGATGGGGGTTGTGCTCACAGCCCAACACTGTGCAGGACGATTGGCATTTGCCACAGAACACCAGGATTGGCAAAGTCGCCACTGGCACCCTGTGCTCTTCACAGATGAAAGCAGGTTCACACTGAGCACATGTGACAGACGTGACAGAGTCTGGAGACGCCGTGGAGAGCGATCTGCTGCCTGCAACATCCTTCAGCATGACCTGTTTGGCAGTGGGTCAGTAATAGTGTGGGGTGGCATTTCTTTGGAGGGCCGCACAGCCCTCCATGTGCTCGCCAGAGGTAGCCTGACTGCCATTAGGTACCGAGGTGAGATCCCCAGACTCCTTGTGAGACCATATGCTGGTGCGGTTGGCCCTGGGTTCTTCCTAATGCAGGACAATGCTAGACCTCGTGTGGCTGGAGTGTGTCAGCAGTTCCTGCAAGATGAAGGCATTGAAGCTATGAACTGGCCAGCCCATTCCCCAGACCTGAATCCGATTGAGCACATCTGGGACATCACGTCTCGCTCCATCCACCAACGTCACGTTGCACCACAGACTGTCCAGGAGGTGGCGGATGCTTTAGTCCAGGTCTGGGAGGAGATCCCACAGAAGACCATCCGCAACCTCATCAGGAGCATGCTCAGGTGTTGTAGGGAGGTCATACAGGCACGTGGAGGCCACACACAATACTGAGCCTCATTTTGACTTGTTTTAAGGACATTACATCAAAGTTGGATCAGCCTGTATTGTGTTTTTCCACTTTAATTTTGGGGGTGACTCCAAATCCAGGCCTCCATTGGTTAATAAATTTGATTTCCATTGATGATTTTTGTGTGATTTTGTTGTCAGCATATTAAACTTTGTACAGAACAAAGTATTCAATGAGAATATTTCATTCATTCAGATCTAGGATGTGTTATTTGATTGTTCCCTTTATTTTTTTGAGCATTGTATGCTATTGACCCTATAATGAACCTGTAGACAACTGTGAGGTTTTGCTTCTTATCAATGCAGCGTAGGATATAAGTTGGCTGAGTGAATGACCTATGCATGAAGTCTAGGGGACCTCTGGCAAGCTTGCAAAGACCTATCACCTAACCAATTATATGTTACTCTGCACTGGAAATCAACACAACTTTCTGCAAATGGAAATATTTTCCTTTTTGATAAAGATTAGTTGAATAATTAGGTTATTTGGTTATTTTGCCAAGGGTCGTAGTTGTAGGAGCAATATTAACGTATAGTGAGGTTATCTCCGAAAGGCTCCACTACAGACACACTGGATATCGGACACACAATCAAAAATAGACATTTCAGGCTTGATTCATCATTTGCGATTTATTGAAGTCTCGTTTCCTCTTTTCATCTTGTAGGATTTGTTAACATTTTTGTGCATAATTCTTCAAAATGGCACACACGGTTCATGGATTTGGCGTGAAATAAAAAATGCTTTTATTTTTGTTGCTATTCAATTTTTAGGACTTTTTAGCACCAAAAGTCGCAAAAAAAACTCCCAAATTTAAAATTCTTCCAGAAATCTTACTCCAGGGGGCAACTAGAGTGAAATGCGCCACAAAAAAATGACATTTGGTAAAAGTTGCATTTCGTGGATCTGTCTAAAACAGTGTTTCCCAAACTCCAATCCTCACTGCCCACAACAGGTCATGTTTTCAGGATTTCCTTAGTATTGCACAGGTGATAGAATTACTATCAAGGTATCAGAGAATAAAGCGCAAATACAAAAGCACCTGAAAAAGGAGCAAATTACTCTAGGAAAGTGGAGATGCAGCAATGATGAATTGAAGCCATGAATTTATTAGAGACTACTAGGCAGCTAGATGGTTATTGGAGGTAGACTGACTGTTTGCCATGAAGCCACTGTCCGATTGCTCAAGAGGAGGCCCCATATTACACCACTCCAGATGAGCCTCACCATAAGGTCAAGAAGTTACATCTCCAAGAAGAGCTAAATCAGTTGTTGGTTGAGTTTTTCATGAATATCTTTGTGGAATTTGATTTTTCTAAAGTGCTTGTAGATAAAGCCAATAAAGTTCTGACAGTTTCTCAATGCCCTATCTATAATCTCTGGTTAATCTAATTGTACTTTGATAAAAATAAAATGTTTAAATTATTAAAATGTGGGCAAAATACAGACCTCAATCCAAAATGTTGCCTGTTAGTGTGTGTGCAAAACTTAGAATACATGTAAACTTGCCAGTCTTTTATATAGCCTTTTTATAGATAAATACGGCGGTAGTGTCTAAACAGGGCTGTATGTTGGCTGTGGAGTAGGACTATTTCTCCACAAGCAAGCGCCATGCCAGAATCAGCGTGAGTTGCTCCCCACAGCCTGCGTGCAGTATTAGCATACAAGACATTGAGGTATTTCTTGCTGTCTCCTAGGAGGAGGGAGCAGTGAACGACTTAGATCTTTTAGGTCATTCACAGTGCACAAGCCTCTATGTAAAACTGCCTTTATCATAGAAATGACAGACTGCTTTTAAAGTCTAACTCAATAATCCTTCATTTCAGTAAGGCAGTCTGGCAGAATACCAAAGTAGACTATATGAACCCAAACTATCCACAGGAAAAGCCAAAGACGAAAGTATTGAATTTCTGCACGGCAGAGCAATGTATATAGACAAAAGTGAAAGCCCTGCACATTTTTCTTTTTCCAGTAAGATTTGGCTTTTTAGAACAGGTCTTTCTTCTATCTACTTTATCTGACAATAAAACCCTTTTTATATTAATTATTTGGAATGTGCATTCATCTGGTTTAAAGGCTACATCCTAATTGTGTGTCATATGCTCCATCCTCGCTGGTAACAGCGTTTATATTTTCATCTGCCGGATAAAGCTTTGTGAAGCGTGCTAGCAGAGCAATCCGTTGCAGACTGTTGACTGAGATTGCATGTAACTTGGTGACGTGAGAGCTGTTTGAATGGGAGCCAGCGCTTTTATAAAGACTTATAATGTAGTGATGATATGAGATTTCACAAAACTAACCTTGTATACCTTTAACCCCTTCATGACATTGCGATTTTCCGTTTGTTCTTTTTAGTTTTTTCCTCTCAACTTCCAAGTGCCATAACTTTATTATTTTTCCGTCCAAGTAGCCGTATGAGGGCTTGTTTTTTGCATATTTTTCTGTGGGATGAGTTGTACTTCTGATTGACATTATTCATTTTATCATTTTAACATTTGATGCACTAGAAAGCAGAAAAAAGTTCCAAGTGCTTTGATATTGCAAAAAAGTATAATTCCCCAATTTTTGGTGGTTTCTTTATTTACCATGTTTACTATATGGTAAAATTGACCTGACAATATGGTTCTCCCGGTCAGTGCGAGTACACAGATACCAAACATGCATAGTTTTTTTTTTATTTAAAGGAGATATCTGGTACTTTAAAAAAAAGGCATGTAGTTGCTAGCAAACTTGTCTGTTGTATCCCGCGCTATTGACAGGGTGGGACTACTGGTGTCATGGTGATTGACAGCTGTCTCTCCACTGCCTAATTGGGGGAAGCCGACTGTCAATAAGCATGACACTAGTAGTCCCGCCCTGTCAACAGGAAGAGAAACTGCTGCTCTAATGACAGGGAGCAGCTGAACCCTGGCAGGAGCGGTCAATGACCGGCGCCGAGTATAATAGGCAGGTAGTTGCCTCTGTTAGCATCTACATGACTTTTTTTTTTTTTTAAAGTCCCAGATATCCCCTTTAAGTGGGACAGCATTTTTTTTTCTTTCCACTGGAATGGTGCCACTAATCTAAGTTCCTTGCCCTAGCATTATACTCACCAGCCGTCGTCTTTAGCTCTTCCCGGCGCCACTCTAGTTTTGAACCACCGTGGTGTGACCACAACTTCCTACTGACCAGAAGTCAGAGGTAAAACGGTCACAAGCTCTCAGTGTAAGTCTATGAGAGTCTCGTTCCTGACTCTTGCTGGCTCTCTTGAGAAGTGACCTCCGGCTCATCCAGCAAACTGTGGAGCGATCCAGCAGGTCACAAACTGCAGAAGAGGACTAGAGCGAGATGAAGATGTTTGCTGGTAAGTATAATACTAGGGGGCATCAAACTTAGATTCGTGGCACCACTCCAGCAATAAAATAATAAAAAAAATAAAAAAAACGCTGTAGTGGTGCTTTAAAGGATTGTCTGGTAAGATTTTTTATAAAAAGAACAGAAGCGCGTTAAATAAAAGTGCAATAGACATCTCACCCAATTTTAATGCTGTCAGATCCCCCACTAATCTCTATATCTTCCTGCAAATGTCCCAACACGTTGGCTTACTACTGCTGCAGTGATCCACTAAACCTAGAGATTGGCTTCAGCGATCATATATTCTCTCTGTGTCATTGTTGCAGCTGTAAGTAAAGATTGATGATGAATTGGACAGTGTTGGGATACGAAAAGTGAGTTGGGTATTGCACTACCTAATGGCTTGAATGCATACAAACATTTTGTAGCAAAAAAAAAAAGCATCATTTGGTGTTGTGCATTACTGCTCTTAACCACACGTTGTTTTCTGCAAACTTAGCCATAAAATTGTTGCTAATGTGTAATGAATTTCACACACAGTATGTACCCCATTATTGTGTTATAGCAGTGGTCCCCAACATTTTTTTACTTTGAGAGCCGCATTCAGCTCTGAGAAATAGCCGTGAGCCACATTCTACTTGAAGACATTGTAGAAGCCACATAACCAGCAGAATACAGGTAACAACTAACACAAGACTTCGGATGGTACCCCTGACTACTTCTTCACCTGTCATAATAGAAAATTACCTTGAGATCTCTGGGGTTAAGCTTTCAGGATCAGAGTTATCTCTGGTCCTGGCACTGTCTGCGGGCGCAGACTAAGTAAAAACAGCCAACACCAGCAGTGAATAGAGAATGCTCAGCTTCTGAGTGCTCTCCATACACGGGGATGCTACCAATGATGAACACTGTATTTCTGCTCACTTCCATATTGCAATGTCAGATCATGTCTACAGATGCCTGCCCGGAAGTCTGCTTGCTCAGTGGGTATCGTGCACCTGTCCTATTCATTACCAAATGAATAGGACAGGTGTATTATACACACTGGTGGCGTAAGCGACCCAGAAAGAATTTGTAGATCATCACCAGCGCTGGTCACTTACAGATACTGAAATCATAGGAGCCAGAATAATCCTTTAAAGTTGTCCGAATGTCGCAGAACTTACAATAAGGTCAGATTTATTTTTAAAGGATTATGACGGCTCCACTCACTTCTGTACTATGAGGTGAGTGACGCCAGTGACGTTGCATCTACAGATACTTATAGGATTATATATGTGCCATCTGCAGATGTCATGCACCTGTCCTAATAGAAAGGACAGGTGCACAATACCTGCCAATCATGTACGCAACTCAGCTGTTCTTTTTAGATACGGTGCTCCATTTAGCTCATGATATGAAAGTGAGTAGAGTTTGAATATTCATTTAACCATAATTTTATAAATTGTCCATTGTTATGACATGCATTCCTGAAGGAGAATGTGGGGGAAAGCAGGATTGGGGGAGCAATGGGAAGCCATGTGCGCACTCATACTGAGAATAGAGGAGTATGCAGTTTGAAGTAGACAGCTGGGAAACGGCTATCCAGTGTTGTGGAAGATGGTGCTGGAACAATCTAGGAGGAGTTGCAGGAAGCTTGATGCTGAAGGGAATGGTGTAACCAGCAAGGAGGAGGCAGCCACAGCACCATTACACTTCAGCCTTTGATTGCTTCTCCTCTGCTTCATCCGGCTCGCGCCTGTGTGCTGATGCCCTGAGCTTGCAGATAGCCATGAGCCTCAGGTTGTAGCCCCTGTGTTAGTTTGCTAAGTAAATCTCCCACATTGTGTCACTGTTTAAATTCGGCAGGGTATATACAGTTTGTGTATATGCAATGTCCAAAATATATGTACCCTCAACCTAAGCAAAGAAAATTATCTATATTTTTTTTTCTACACGATATTTCAAAGGAATTGTTTGACTGAAGTCTGAATAATAGCAATAAATGAGAGTCGCATCTCTATCATGATCCACCTTAATGTTATCAATTAAGTCTATTTTGTTGAAAGCAGTGTATTCTCTTTTATCTTGGCTATGGATTTTTTACCTCTTAATCCTACCACATGATACGAGGAGTGTGGAGCAGATTGGTTCTCTGCTGCTCCACTAATGTATCTGCTGCCAGACTTAACCCCATTGTGAATTCTCAGCTCTAGATGTGTCTTGCCCTTTCTGTGGGTTCAAGCTATTACCTTTATACCAGGTTGTCCATCGGCTAGTAATGATTTTGGCTAGTGGATTGTTCTCTCGTCGTATAACTCACCTTTCTCCGTAACCATTCTATCTTTGTTCTATTCATCCTTTTATACATTACCCTTAACTATTTGCAACATATGTGATGCCAACAAAGAAGCTGCTGCAGGGAATCTGAAAGCTCCTGCCATATGGAGGCAGCGATGTGTCTAGATAGCATGTCTGAATGATGTATTTATTCTTGACCTGCTGTCTTGGTTCTAAACACAAAGCAGCAGTCCGTCTTCTGCTCATTCACTATTACGAGGTGCTTCCTTTAAGATGCCTCCGTGAGACTTTCACTGATGAAATAATTGTATTAGGTCTCGTCGGTAATGTTAGAGGGGAGGCGTGCTCAGCCCGTGGCTGTCGCTTATAAGGAGCTAGCGGTACCTGCGCACAGACTTGCTGGCTCTCATCAGCCCCTCCTGTGGACAGCCCCAGTGCCAGACTGAATGCCCTGCGCCTCTAATCATTTTGCAAGACCTGTTTTCTAATTAAATAATTTTCAAATCGGAAGCCATCTAATGGGAATCTTCACGTAACGCTCTCTATAAAAAAACACGGCTCGAAAATGTATCATCTGTTAACCCTTCAGAGCCGTCTGTCTTCTCCGCCGTTTATTGTTCCCGACCCTTTATTCAGAGAATGTAAACCGCAAACATAGAGCATAACTGAAGTGAATAGGGGTTTTCTTGCGGATGAAGGTAATCCGTTAAAAATATTCTCCTATAATTCACCAGGCTTTCATGTCAGGGCTGGTGATTGTAAAGCGGCGGTGTAATAATTCTCATCTTTACAGCAGCTCCAATCCCAGATAAAATTACACACAACAGCACAGGTCATAGCAATGCCCGGCTCTGTGCCGAATATTAAAATCATATTTAATATCGCTGTTTGCTTATTGTATAGAAGGATTAAAGTAGAGTTCAGTATGTAGAGTCAGCGGTGGATTTATAGATATGAGACTTTTTTTTCCTGGCTGGTTACTCGCTTATAGCTCAGATCGAAGGTGGGGAGAGTATGTGGTATGTAAAATTATTTATAGCGTAATAATGGGTGCTCCATCATCCAAAGGCAACACATTTCAGCAATGGAAAGAAAGTAATTCAGTAAGAATAGCCATATACTTCCTTTGTATTTGTCATATACCAATTTCATTTCTACTGCATGCAACCAACAATAATGTCATGATTATCTGGTAACTGTGTTTAAAAGGCTGTTGACTTAGGATATGATTGATCCATTAGGACCCTGTAGCCCGTTCCCCAGGTTTACCATCTGCATAATATATAGTAATCATCAAGCACTGATATTAAGTGAATACAGCGATGTAAGACTCCCCTACTGATGGGGAGTTTAGAGGCCCAGTGGAGACAGTGATGATGATATCTGTAAAGCGCTTTGGAATTAATGGAACTGTATAAAAAATAATATAAGTAAATAAATGTTCATTTATTAGTGCATTTACGTTTTTTGTGTTTTACGCCATATTTCTGTAGTTAAGTCACTGTGTTTTCTGGTACATATGAATGTGTTGGAAAAAATGGTAAAGGTTTCAGAGAGGTGAGACATTTTGCTGCCTGCTATGTAATGTGACTCAGGGCGGTAGCACCTTACATGAAAGTGGGGGTAGTGGCTGGGTGTGTGGACTTTTGCTACGCCCATGCAGGCCGCATGTAAGTGATACCAAAGACAAGAAAAATACCCAAATGATTAAAAGTAAATATATAAATCGCACAGTGCAAAAGTAATAATAAATAATAAAGGGTATTTAGTTAACATAATTTTGATCAAAATAATGTAAAAGCTGTCCCGTCACGTCACGGCATCCCTTGTGGGACAGTCCTAACTCTAATATTAAAAACCTTACCATTTGTCAAGTGACATACATATGGACAAGGACAGAGAGACTGGATCCCTGGTGCAAGCATAAAACCGAGGCAGGATCAGCGTCCCAGCCCAGACAAAGGGCGGCCACACCCTTTTATATGCACTCAAGCATACTAACTGCAAAGAAAAAAGCCTGAAGGTGTGAACTGGAAGATAAATTGATGTGCATGCAAAATGTAAATGCATGTTCACACATGGCCATTAAACAAAGAGAAACCAAAGACAAGAAAAATACCCAAATGATTAAAAGTAAATATATAAATCGCACAGTGCAAAAGTAATAATAAATAATAAAGGGTATTTAGTTAACATAATTTTGATCAAAATAATGTAAAAGCTGTCCCGCCACGTCACGGCATCCCTTGTGGGACAGTCCTAACTCTAATATTAAAACCTTACCATTTGTCAAGTGACATACATATGGACAAGGACAGAGAGACTGGATCCCTGGTGCAAGCATAAAACCGAGGCAGGATCAGCGTCCCAGCTCAGACAAAGGGCGGCCACACCCTTTTATATGCACTCAAGCATACTAACTGCAAAGAAAAAAGCCTGAAGGTGTGAACTGGAAGATAAATTGATGTGCATGCAAAATGTAAATGCATGTTCACACAAGGCCATTAAACAAAGAGAAACCAAAGACAAGAAAAATACCCAAATGATTAAAAGTAAATATATAAATCGCACAGTGCAAAAGTAATAATAAATAATAAAGGGTATTTAGTTAACATAATTTTGATCAAAATAATGGAAAAGCTGTCCCGCCACGTCACGGCATCCCTTGTGGGACAGTCCTAAATCTAATATTAAAAACCTTACCATTTGTCAAGTGACATACATATGGACAAGGACAGAGAGACTGGATCCCTGGTGCAAGCATAAAACCGAGGCAGGATCAGCGTCCCAGCCCAGACAAAGGGCGGCCACACCCTTTTATATGCACTCAAGCATACTAACTTCAAAGAAAAAAACCTGAAGGTGTGAACTGGAACATAAATTGATGTGCATGCAAAATGTAAATGCATGTTCACACAAGGCCATTAAACAAAGAGAAACCAAAGACAAGAAAAATACCTATGTAAGTGATGTTGCTGGTTTGTCGGGACCAGATGTTTCACAGTTCAATGAAGGAGACTGCCAGTCAAAAATTAAACTTTTTACTTAGCAGAAACTTGGTAGGGAGTATATACAAGAGATAAGAGGGTACACAGTCTTATGAATGTTTCCTTTACAACTCGAAGAATTTTCCACACAGTTTCCTTCCTTTGTGTCGCTCTTGTTCTCTATGTCCACTGTCTCTCACTACTTCACCACAGCCCAGGTTTAACACTACAGTCCGTCCTGCTCAGCAAGAGGTGTTTACTTGTCCCTCGGTTCCGCATCCTCTTTTCCCTTTGGGGTGCCAGTACGGCCCGTAATGATGACTTTCTGGAACTCCTGCCCAGGACACTTTACTCAACTCACGTACTTGGGGCCTTGTGGTAAGGCATCCTTTCCCAGGACTCATCTCCGGAAGGTCACTCTCTCTTAGTCACTTCTGCTCCTGATCTCGCTATCTCTTTTCTCCAGTCTTGTCTCACTTAGGGTCACCCAAGAATGCAGCATTGCTCACTTTAGACCCTTAGATCCACTTGCTATGCCTTCCTGCCTTTCTAACAGGAAATTGTCACTTTTCCTGCAACTCAGCCCCTCTCATTCTGGGCTAGTCTCAACAATTAACTCTAACTGTCCCTACAGTCAAACTACACACACTATCCATATCACCAATACCTTTAATGCACTTCATATACCACAGTTCACAATAAATAATGTAACATTTTATAACAATAAACTTTTTGCCTCAAGAGGGAAACGTGGGCAGCATGTCCATCTCCTTACAGCTGCATGGGGGAGGGAGAGACCAGTGCATTATGTGTCTATTGATAAATATCTCCCTATATGTTTAAAGTTTTTATGCAAACAAATGGATTATTAAAAATGAATACAAAGTATGCAGTTTTTTTTATCTGATCAACATATGACTGTAATACCACCCCAATTAAAGGCAATCTGTTAGCAGGTTTTTGATAAGTAATCTGAGAGCAGCATAATGGAAGGGCAATCACTTGTTCTTCTGTCTGCTGTAATTTTGATAAAATCCCTGTTTTCTCTGCTGCAGATCTAGCAGTCCTCTGAATGCTGAGCTCTATATAACCCCGGCCTCACCACTGATTGGCAGCTTTCTGTATACACTGTGCATAGGCAGAAGACTTCCAGTAACTGGTGGGTGCGGAATTGCTCAGAGCAGGAGGACTACATGGTATGAGACATCTAGTCCTCTAGTAATAATCTCCTGCTGATAAAATACTGATTTTTATTGAAACTTCAAAAAGCAATCCAGTTGAATAAGGGACACTGCCCCACATCATGCTGCACTTAGATTACATAACAAATCTGCTGACATATTCCGTTTAAAACTGATATTTTTTGTCAAGTGCAACTTTTGACATTAGGAGACCACAGGGTGTTAATTTTGAGTAATAAAATCCATTGACTCTCATAGGTTCTAGTAAGATGACTGCTGTGTTTGTTTCACATTGTATCAAACTCAAAGATAAAACTGGTATAGACTTTAAGGCATAGGCTATGTGCCCACCTAGTAGATTTGATGCAGAGCGTTTTTGCCTCTCTCTGGCAGAAAAAAACGCATGCAGATTTACATGCATTTTTTCTGCCAGAGAGAAGCGTTTTTTCAGCGTTTTCGCGTGCGACTTTTCAAGCACTTTTACAAGCGATTTTGAGCATCACTTGGAAAAGTGCTTGACAAGTTGGTCACACAATATAAATCCATGCAACCGGCATGGATTGATATTGTGTTACCAACTTAGATGCTTTAAATGCTGCATCTAGAGTAAAAAAAAAAAAGAATTAAAAGGTTAAAAATAAAAAAAACCTGTATACTCACCTCTCCTGTCTGCTCCCGGCGGCGATCCTCTCTCTTCGGCGTCCCGCGGTGTACCTGCAGGACCTGCGGTGACGTCATTTAGTCAGCTGTTGGTCAAGCGACCATCACCTGATCACTGACGTCAGCTTTCGCGTGACCATCTGCTGACTAAATGACGTCACCGCAGGCCCTGCCAGTACACCACGGAACACCGAGGAGAGAGGACGCTGCCGGGAGCAGACCAGAGAGGTGAGTATACAGGTTTTTTTTATTTTTAACTTTTTTATTTATTTTTTTCACCGCGTGGTAGCCGGGATGAAGAGGAGTTGTAGTCTCCCCTTCATCCTGGGTACCACATGCACCATGATTACGCTGCAAATTCGCGGCCATTGAATTTAATTGAAACGCTGCAAATCCACATATACCTGCAGGTTTGCTACGTTTCAATGTTCCCCAATGGCCGCAAAATTGCAGCGTAATCGCAGTAGAAATGGTCATGATGCGTTTTGCAACGCAATGCGAATTCGGCACGCTAATTAGCACATCATGTGCACAGCACATCCAAATTCACATTGCTTTGCATGGCAGACGGTTTTACAAGCGTTTTCGCGGCCGCAAAAACGCTACAAAAACGCTATGTGGGCACATGGCCTTAGTGCCCACAATGCAGAAATGAAGCAGAAATTTTCCTGAGCATTTCTGCATCTCCTTGGCAGAAAAATGAATGTGGTTTTTACATACGTTTTTGACGTGTTTTTGCATGCATATTTGCCATGCGTTTTTCCAATGCATTGTATAGGCAAATACGCATGCAGAAACACACAAGAATTGGTCATGTCTGTATTTTTTCTGCGAGTAAAGTCCGCGCAGAAAAAATCCTGACCATGTGCACAGAACTTGCAGAATGTCATAGGAAGTCATGGGTAGTGTTGAGCCACCCCCGTAGTGTTCGAGTTCGGTTCGGTTCGTCGAACACCCGTGTGTTCGCCGAACTGTTCGTCAAACTGTTTGTCGAACACCTTCGAACACCGTTAAAACGAATGGCAGGCAAACAAAAACACATAGAAACACATAGAAAACACCTTCAAAGGTGTCCAAAAGCTGACAAACTGCTCAGAAGACACAACTAACACATGGAAAAGTGACAAGTACATATAGTCATGCGAAAAGAAAAGAGGTGGAGGAGTAAAAGGAGGGGGAGACACAGATATAGGCATGTCATGCCCTTCTAAAATCCAAAAAGTGAGAAGCCGACACGTTCAGTCCGCTACTGCCCGTGCCACCTCCGTGTCGCCGGGTTTGTGCCAGAGCCGCGGTGAACCCTGACGGCCAGCCCCCCTCTCCCAATACTGGTGCCTGTCCGCTGGTGGGTCTAAGCTCTAAGCTTTTTAATTTAAATTGTCTCTCTAATTTGAATGAATACACTTTAAATCCATTTACAAGGATCTATTGGAGGGCAAGTCTCATGCCAGCAGCCGCGTAATTCCAGCTCCAGTAGCGTCCACTAAAGCTGCTGCAGTTAAAAAGCTTTTATAAGGATCGAGCTCGGCTGTCCACCGCAAGGCATCCTACTGCTAGTCCCAGCCCCTATGCCTTGGGGTGCCTCCTGATGCTCTTCACTGAGTATCCCGTGGTCCCGAAGCATTTCCTTTGAAAAAATCAAGTGTCCAAACTACAGGTGGTGTAGCTTGCTTAACAGCCGGGATAATCCGCTGACTAGCAGACACTGCTACTAGGCACAAAGTATTTCCTGGGCTAGATGCAGTTAAAAATTTGTAATTAGATACTCTCGTTGGATGCTGAGAAAGCATTCCATAGAGTCTCCTGGCACGCCATATATGATTCTCTTAAAAAGCTTGGGGTAGGGGTCTAGGGGACCCTTTTATAGCCAAAATCACGGCCCTGTATCGCAATACGTCACCTAGGCTGAAGATAAATGGAACTGTATTACCCTGAGGGCTCGGTTGCTACAGAGGTATTACACCTCACCCAGAGGTGTGATATCTCACTCTCAGGTAAGGATGGAGTGTGGATCAGGACCCGACACCTGCATGCATTACACCACATTGCCGTGGGGCAGGGCGACCAATATGCCCCTGAGATGGGCACGACAGTCCCTGTCCCTGGGTGTGGTGGGGGGAGGGAACACTGAGGAAGGGGAACCCTGTAGTGCAGGAGCAGGGAGGAAGCAGTTCCTGGGTGCATTGAGAAGGGAGTATAAAAGGTGGGCACCATCTTAGTTCAGTGCAGAGAAGTCTGAGCAGAAGTGGCAGGGAGCAGGGGCTCTGCATGAGCTCTGCTCCGGAGGCGGGCCTAGTAACAGAGGCCCAGGCCTGGAAGAGGAGCGGAGAAGGCTCCAGGAACGAGGAATGAAGGGATCCCAGGGGTGCGGACGGGCGAGTCGCCACCGCACGCCCGAATCCACCTGCGTGGAGGGGTCAGGCCAAAGGGGGAGACCGGTCCCCGAAACTAGTGGAGGCAGGAAATGACCCTCGGCTAGAAACTGGAGGCTGTGACATTTTATGTGGCGCAGCCCCTCGCTACACCCGCTAGGAAGGCACCACATAGGGTCAGGGAAACTGGCGCCAAGTTTACCAAGAGGAGGCCCGAGGCAGCCGGACAGAAGGGTTGGTAAGAAAGGCCAGACAAAGGACACACAAAGGGGGTCCTGTGAAGCGCTCCAAAGTTATCTGGGAGTTGTCTGAGACCCTCACCTGGTGAGCACAGTACGACGTGGGCAGCCGTTACCTGCAGACGTGGTCTGGATAATAAGAACTGTGATTAAAGGCCCTGGACTGCATCACTGACTCCGTGTCGTTACTGCTGCTGCCCTGCACCATCACCCCCATCCTCCCCATACACTGCCCTGAGGCTATACTCCTCCCGTGGGGAGTTATGCTACGCTCTGCTGCACCCACAACACCAGCCTCAGCGGTCTGCCCTGGAGCGGCGGTTCACTCTGACCGCAATCCACGGGTGGCGTAGTCGGACATTTAAACATCAAAACCACATAAATAGTTCCGCCACTGGTTTGACCGCCCTGAGCCACGGAACCGGGTCGCCACCACGGAGACTACAACCACCAGCATCCACCAAAAAGGGTCCGGCTCTGGGTGTCCCAAGGCCCAGGGGGCGCGTCAGAACATTTTCATCACCTTTCACAATCACCAATGGGACAAGGCAGGGATGTTCTCTGTCCCCTCTCTTATACATCCTAGTGACGGAGCACCTGCTCTCATCAATTCGCCATAACCCCAATATTAGGTGGATTGAGGTGGGAGGCACCGAGTACAAGTGCTCTCTATTTGCTGATGATGTCCTAGTATATATCACTCAATCACATATATCCATCCATGCTGTTATGGCTGAAATAGATCACTTTGTTACATGGTCAAATTTTAAAATCAATGCAGCGAAGTCTGAGGCCCTCGATGTCTCCCTCCCCAAATCCATATAGGATTCCATCCAGTCCAACTTTCCCTTTGCCTGGCCCTCACAGGGTATCAAATACTTAGGAATTCCTATTCATAGAGACCTCTCCCATCTATGTTATCTTAATTTTGGGCCCTTTATTGAACAACTCCATACAGACCACGGTTGGCAAGTTAGAACTGTAAGATTCACTACGTGAACCACTGGTGTTTTGTGGAAAAGCACATGTACACTGTGTTCCAAATTATTATGCAAAAAGTGTTTAGGAGTGATAAGGGAAGAATTTGTTTGTTTGTCAGTTAAACTCATTGATGGTGATGTGTGTCAGGGCTCTTTATATCACTGTAAGCAATAGCAGACACCTGTGCTAATTAGTTTGGCAGGTGTGTCCAATGAAAGGCAAGACTACTTAAGAAGGCTGTCTCACATTATTAAGCAGCCTACATTTTCTGCCAAAATGGGAAAGAAAAAGGATGTGTCGGCTGCTGAGAAGCAACAAATTGTGGAGTGTTTAGGTCAAGGCATGACTACAATCAACATTGTGCGATGATCAGGATGAAGTGTCTTGGCAATCAAGAAGTATGTAGCTGATTCACAGTACACACGTGTGCGTGCTGATAAGGGCAAATTGAGGACTCTTTCCTACAAGCAATTATGTCAGGTTAAAAGAGCAGCGGCAAAAAAGCCTTGTCATAGCAGCAGACAAGTTTTTGAAGCTGCTGGTGCCTCCAACGTCCCCCGAACAACAAGATGCAGGGTCCTTCAGAGGTTTGCAGCTGTGCATACGCCATCCTGTCGACCTCCTCTATCCACTTCACACAAGCAGAAACGGCTCCAGTGGGCCAAACATTACATGAAGACTGATTTCAAAACTGTTTTGTTCACGGATGAGTGCCGTGCAGCGCTCGATGGTCCAGATGGATGGAGTGGAGGATGGCTGGTTGATGGACACCCCACGCAAACACGGCTACAGCGCCAACAAGGAGGAGGTGGAGTAATGTTTTGGGCTGGAATCATGGGGAGAGAGATTGTCGGCCCCTTTAGGATCCCTGAAGGCGCTAAAGATGAACTCCATAATGTATGTGGATTTTCTCAAACAGCACTTCCTGCCATGGTTCAAGAAGAAGAAACGTGTATTTCACAGCAAGATCATTTTTTTGCATAATAATAAACCATCTCATGCTGCACATAAAACATCTGCATCTCTGGCTGATATGGGCATAAAAGGGGACAAACTTATGGTGTGACCCCCATGCTCCCCTGACCTCTACCCCATTCAGAACCTCTGGAGCATCATCAAAAGGAGTGTCTATGATGGCGGGAGGCAGTACACATCTAAGCAACAACTCTGGGAGGGTATTCTGTCCTCATGCAAAACAATTGAAGCAGAAACCATCCAAAACCTGACAAATTCAATGGAGAGAGTTCAGAAGCTCCTTTCGAACAAGGGGTCCTATGTGAAAATGTAACATCACCTAGAATAAAGTTTTGAGTTGAAAACTGTTTGATTTCAGTTTCTAATAACCTGCTAATGCTTATAATTTCAAAAATGACCATTTTTTTGGTCTTTATTAAAATGAAAAGGTTGATCGAAAAGTTTGGCGGATCTAAGAGTGTGGCAACCCAGTAGTCATGATTACTTCGAATTCTGACAATATGAGGGTCATGTTGCAGGTAGTGCAGCAAGAAGGCACTTATGTGTCTTGCGCATCTCGGAGCCCCAAAATTATTTTCCGGGCTAGATGCAGCTAAAAATTATTATTAATTTTAAATCTGGTGGAGCTTAGTATAGATGGCCTAATAGGATCAGTGCTGCACACTGCTACAAAGCCCAGATTATTTTCCAGCCAAGATACAGATAAACATGATTAGTAATTTTAAATCTGGTGGAGCTTATTATAGATGGCCTAATAGAATCAGTGCTGCACACTGCTACAAAGCCCAAATTATTTTCCAGCCAAGATACAGATAAACATGATTAGTAATTTGAAAGCTTAAAACGGTTGGTAGGGTGATTTTAACCAATCATCCATCTTTTACTCTCCCCAGGATGACACAGGGGTAGAAAAGTCGTTTCGGATGCATGATTTGTTCATCTTCATGAACGGGAGTCTGTCTACATTATCAGTGGAGAGCCGCGTGCGCTTATCTGTCAGCGCACCACCAGCAGCGCTGAACACACGTTCAGACAGAACGCTGGCTGCGGGGCATGACAAGATCTCCAAGGCGTAAGTGGCTATCTCCGGCCATTTATCCAGATTGGAAGCCCAAAAAGAGCAAGGGTCCAGTGACACAGTCATGGCTTCAATGTTTACTTGGAGATACTCCTGTACCATCGTCTCTAGGCGTTGACTATGTGTCAGACTTCTTGTCTCCTGTGGCCTTGCAAAGGATGGGCTAAAAAAGTGGTGAAATGATTGCGCAAAATTGATGTTACCAGCAGATACTGTGGTTCTGTTATGGTTTGAGTGCTGAACACTTGACGGTCCCACGGTTGGCAAGTTGGAACTGTGAGATTCACTACGTGCACCACTGGTGTTTTGTGGAAAAGCACATGTAAGATTCTGCAACAGTCTCTGCTGATACTCCTGCATGCGTGCATCCCTTTCTATGGCAGGAATAATTTCTGCAAATTTACTTTTGTACCGGGGATCTAACAGTGTGGCAACCCAGTAGTCAGGATTATTTCTAATTCTCCCAATTCGAGGGTCATGTTTCAGGTAGTGCAGCAAGAAGGCACTCATGTGTGTTGCGCATCCAGGAGCACCAAGTCCCTGTTGTGTTGGTGGCGAGGTAACAATCATGCTTCCTTCCTCTGTCCTCTCCCCCCAACCTCGCACAACAGAAATGTGATCAAGGTCTCCCTCATCTGATGGGTCTTCCATCAGTTCGTCCTCCACTTCTTCCTGGGCTCCTGCACCTTCCTCACTAGTTTGGCTGCTACCATGCGCCCTGGTAAAACCATCTCCCCCACCCTCACATGCCTGCCGCCTTGGTGCTGCCGACCGTCTGGACCTTGCAGATGTTAGCCCTTCCGCATACAACTCCTCCTCCTCTACTTCCTCCACCTCCTCTTGTGCCACCACCTGACTCCGAATTCTGTTTAACATGTGCTCCAGCATGTAAATCACCGGAATAGTCATGCTGATAATGGCATCGTCAGCACTAAACATCTTCGTCGCCATTTCAAAACTGTGCAGAAGGGTGCATAGGTCCCTGATCTGAGACCACTCCTCCAGCGTGATTTGCCCCACGTCTGGATCTCGTTGACCCAGGCTATACGTCAGAACGTATTGCACCAGGGCTTGTCGGTGCTGCCACAGTCGCTGCAACATGTGCAGAGTTGAATTCCACCGGGTAGGCACATCGCATTTTAGCCGGTGAAGTGGCAGGCCCAACGACTTCTGTAGAGATGTAAGTCGCTGAGCTGCGGGATGCGAACGGCGGAAGTGAGCACACAGCGACCGTGCCCTCTGCAGAAGGCCATCTAGTCTGGGATAATGGGCTAAAAATTGCTGGACAACCAGGTTCAACACGTGAGCCATACAAGGCACGTGTGTGACATTGCCCCGGCGAAGGGCCGCACCCAGGTTTGCAGCATTGTCGCACACGGCCTTCCCTGGTTTCAGGTCCAGTGGAGACAACCATTCATGAAATTGGTTCTCCAGAGCTGACCACAACTCCTCAGCTGTGTGACTCACATTTCCCAGACATTTCAAAGTAAAAACCGCCTGATGACGTTGAGCCCTACTGCCAGCATAGTAAGGAGGTGTGCAGGATCCCTTCTGCGCAGTTAGAAAGCTTGTGGCATGACCAGACAGGCTTTGGGTGCAGGTGGAAGACCGAGAGGAGGTTGAGGAGGCAGAAGCAGTGGAGGAACTTTGACATAAAGAGGATTGACGCACAATTCGTGGGGACGGCAAGACTTGGACAGCAGCCCCTTGTCCTGCTGTCACCATAGTTACCCAGTGCCCAGTCAGCGACATGTAACGCCCCTGTCCATGCCTACTCGTCCAAGTGTCTGTGGTGAAATGCACCCTGTCACACACAGAGTTTCTCAAAGAAGCGGTGATGTTGCGTGCGACATGCTGGTGGAGCGCAGGCACACCTTTCTTTGAGAAGTAGTGCCGACTGGGCATCTGGTACTGGGGCACTGCGACGGACATAAGGTCTCGAAAATCCTCTGTGTCCACCAGGCGGAAAGGCAGCATTTCTGTAGCCAAGAGCTTGCAGATGGTGAAATTCAACCTCTTAGCTTTCTCATGGCTAGGAGGAAATGGTCTTTTACTTGTCCACATCTGAGGGACCGAGGGCTGGCTATTGTGCTTAGACGGGGTTGATAAGGGTGTCCCCGGCAAACTGCCGGTCTGTGAGGAAGATGCAGGCGGACATGTTAGGTTGCCTTGATCCAAAGGTGGTGCTATCGATGTCGGACAGCGCTCAACACCAGCTGGTGTTACCACCTCCAAAGAAAATGATGACCTGCCAATCACGCTGGCTGTTGCGGGTAAAGAGGTGGCAGGTCTGCGCCCCAAAACAGGTGTGACTGCTGTCCCCCCAGTCACAGAGGATGAAGAGGCCGCGGATGCACAAGATATGGCAGACGGTGGCTGGCCCGGCCGGCTAGGCCGCATTGTAGCACACTGAGCTTCCCACTGCAACTTATGCTTCATGTCCATGTGCCGGTTCATGCATGAAGTACTCAAACTATGTATTTTTTGGCCTCTACTTAGCTTTTGCTGACAAATGTTACAGATAACACGAGTTGGGTCATCTTTATCGATCTGAAAAAATGCCCAGGCTATGCAAGGCTTAGCACCCATGCGACCTGAAGAGCCACCACGACTTGTGGTGAGAGGCAGAGTTGTGTTTGAGGATGCAGTTGTTGACGTGCTTCCAGTACTACGTCTCTGTCCAGGAAGGCGCAACCTGACCTCGTCGTCACTAGCATCTTCCTCCACCTCCTCTGCTGACCTCATCTCTTGGCTGACTGTGGGTTGACAGTAAGTGGGATCTCCAACCTCATCATCATCACCCTGTGCGTTATCACACCCGTCGTCCTCAGAGCCAACCTGTTCCTGCCCTGACAAAAAACTAAAGTTGTCGCTCCAATCAGGTATTTGAGTCTCATCATCGTCTTCCTCATTGTCTCCACCAACAGCAGTTACAGTTTGGGAATGAGGGTCTACATTATGGTCAGAACCTTCTGCGTCTGGTCCTGGATCCGACTCATAAAGATTCTGGGCATCAGTGCAGATCATTTCCTCGTCTGGATTCACAGAAGCGCTGGAGTCGACCTCTGATTCCCAGGCTATAGTATGAGTAAACAGCTCTGCAGACTCAACCGTCTGTTCTACCTCATACTCAGACGGGCAGCTGGAGATTTGGGAGCTGTGAGGAAGCAAGTGCGATTGGGGTGACACCTTTGAGGACTGGAGTATTTGTGATGTTGAAGTTGATGTGGAGGAGAGCCCACTTAAAGGAGCACTTGATATCCGTTGAAGCACCTGCTGTTTTTGTGCCTCATCTGGAATTTGTAGCGATTGGCGTGGCCGTAAGAAAGGGATCTTATCACATTGTCCGCTAAAAGAAGTAGACATTTTAGTTTGGCTGGAAGATGGTCTTTCTTCTGCAGATGTTACTGTTGCTTTAACACCTACCCCACGGACACAACCTTTTTTCCCCTTCCCAACACGCCTATTCCCCTTTCAACCAGCAGCAGGCCTTTTTCCACTCATTTTGGTGGTTAACTAATTCACAACTCTGGAGTTGTTTGCACAAAAAAACAATGGATGGGAACCGAGCAGAGCTGAGTGGCCAAACTGTGGTATTAGGCCAAAACTATTGGCTGGGTTAGATGCAGAAAAAAATTATATTCAATTTGCAACCTGATGGAGGTCAGTATAGATGGACTAATAGAACAAGTCCCACACACAGCTAGAAGCCCAAATATTTTTTCAGAGGTAGATGCAGAAAAAAAATATTCAGTTTGCAACCTGATGGAGGTCAGTATAGATGGACTAATAGAGAAAGTCCCACACACTGCTAGAAGGCCAAATATTTTTTCAGAGCTAGATGCAGAAAAAAATTATATTCAGTTTGCAACCTGATGGAGGTCAGTATAGATGGACTAATAGAGAAAGTCCCACACACTGCTAGAAGGCCAAATATTTTTTCAGAGCTAGATGCAGAAAAAAATTATATTCAGTTTGCAACCTGATGGAGGTCAGTATAGATGGACTAATAGAGAAAGTCCCACACACTGCTAGAAGCCCAAATATTTTTTCAGAGCTAGATGCAGAAAAAAATTATATTCAGTTTGCAACCTGATGGAGGTCTGTATAGATGGATTAATAGAACAAGTCCCACACACAGCTACAAGCCCAATATTTTTTCAGAGGTAGATGCAGAAAAAAAATATATTCAGTTTGCAACCTGATGGAGGTCCGTATAGATGGACTAATACAACAAGTCCCACACACAGCTAGAAGCCCAATATTTTTTCAGAGCTAGCTGCAGAAAAAAATTATATTCAATTTGCAACCTGATGGAGGTCAGTATAGATGGAGTAATAGAACAAGTCCCACACACAGCTAGAAGCCCAAATATTTTTTCAGAGGTAGATGCAGAAAAAAATTATTTTCAGTTTGCAACCTGATGGAGGTCTGTATAGATGGATTAATAGAACAAGTCCCACACACAGCTACAAGCCCAATATTTTTTCAGAGGTAGATGCAGAAAAAAATATATTCAGTTTGCAACCTGATGGAGGTCATTATAGATGGACTAATAGAGAAAGTCCCACACACTGCTAGAAGGCCAAATATTTTTTCAGAGCTAGATGCAGAAAAAAATTATATTCAGTTTGCAACCTGATGGAGGTCTGTATAGATGGATTAATAGAACAAGTCCCACACACAGCTAGAAGCCCAATATTTTTTCAGAGGTAGATGCAGAAAAAAATATATTCAGTTTGCAACCTGATGGAGGTCAGTATAGATGGACTAATACAACAAGTCCCACACACAGCTAGAAGCCCAATATTTTTTCAGAGCTAGATGCAGAAAAAAATTATATTCAATTTGCAACCTGATGGAGGTCAGTATAGATGGAGCAAGAGAACAAGTCCCACACACAGCTAGAAGCCCAAATATTTTTTCAGAGCTAGATGCAGATAAAAATTATTTTTAATTTGCAACCTGATGGAGGTCAGTATAGATGGACTAATAGAGAAAGTCCCACACACTGCTAGAAGGCCAAATATTTTTTCAGAGCTAGATGCAGAAAAAAAATTATTTTCAGTTTGCAACCTGATGGAGGTCTGTATAGATGGATTAATAGAACAAGTCCCACACACAGCTACAAGCCCAATATTTTTTCAGAGGTAGATGCAGAAAAAAATATATTCAGTTTGCAACCTGATGGAGGTCAGTATAGATGGACTAATAGAGAAAGTCCCACACACTGCTAGAAGGCCAAATATTTTTTCAGAGCTAGATGCAGAAAAAAATTATATTCAGTTTGCAACCTGATGGAGGTCTGTATAGATGGATTAATAGAACAAGTCCCACACACAGCTAGAAGCCCAATATTTTTTCAGAGGTAGATGCAGAAAAAAATATATTCAGTTTGCAACCTGATGGAGGTCAGTATAGATGGACTAATACAACAAGTCCCACACACTGCTAGAAGCCCAATATTTTTTCAGAGCTAGATGCAGAAAAAAATTATATTCAATTTGCAACCTGATGGAGGTCAGTATAGATGGAGCAATAGAACAAGTCCCACACACAGCTAGAAGCCCAAATATTTTTTCAGAGCTAGATGCAGATAAAAATTATTTTTAATTTGCAACCTGATGGAGGTCAGTATAGATGGACCAATAGAGAAAGTCCCACACACTGCTAGAAGGCCAAATATTTTTTCAGAGCTAGATGCAGAAAAAAAATTATTTTCAGTTTGCAACCTGATGGAGGTCTGTATAGATGGATTAATAGAACAAGTCCCACACACAGCTACAAGCCCAATATTTTTTCAGAGGTAGATGCAGAAAAAAATATATTCAGTTTGCAACCTGATGGAGGTCAGTATAGATGGACTAATAGAGAAAGTCCCACACACTGCTAGAAGGCCAAATATTTTTTCAGAGCTAGATGCAGAAAAAAATTATATTCAGTTTGCAACCTGATGGAGGTCAGTATAGATGGACTAATAGAGAAAATCCCACACACTGCTAGAAGGCCAAATATTTTTTCAGAGCTAGATGCAGAAAAAAATTATATTCAGTTTGCAACCTGATGGAGGTCTGTATAGATGGATTAATAGAACAAGTCCCACACACAGCTAGAAGCCCAATATTTTTTCAGAGGTAGATGCAGAAAAAAATATATTCAGTTTGCAACCTGATGGAGGTCAGTATAGATGGACTAATACAACAAGTCCCACACACTGCTAGAAGGCCAAATATTTTTTCAGAGGTAGATGCAGAAAAAAATTATATTCATTTTGCAACCTGATGGAGGTCAGTATAGATGGAGTAATAGAACAAGTCCCACACACAGCTAGAAGCCCAAATATTTTTTCAGAGGTAGATGCAGAAAAAAATTATTTTCAGTTTGCAACCTGATGGAGGTCTGTATAGATGGATTAATAGAACAAGTCCCACACACAGCTACAAGCCCAATATTTTTTCAGAGGTAGATGCAGAAAAAAATATATTCAGTTTGCAACCTGATGGAGGTCAGTATAGATGGACTAATAGAGAAAGTCCCACACACTGCTAGAAGGCCAAATATTTTTTCAGAGCTAGATGCAGAAAAAAATTATATTCAATTTGCAACCTGATGGAGGTCAGTATAGATGGACTAATAGAATGATGCTATGCCCAAAAGATTTTACTTCACTAGGTGCAGTAAAAAAATTGGTATTCTATACACAGGTGGTATATCTTGCCACACAGATAGGCTACTCCACTGACTAACACACTCTGCAATAGGCCAAAAAGGATTAGCTTTGCTAGATTCAGCCAAATGCTGTGAAAAAAACTTGCACAGCACTGGCACAGACCTGCCTGATAAGTCATAGGAAATGCTGTAACCTAGTCCTTAAAAGCACTGCAATCACAACTATTCCCTACTCCCAAGCTATCTGTAGATTTGTGCGAAAATTGGCTTGAAATTAACAAGGTATAGCGCACACAGCAACAGCGGTGCCGTCTAACACGCAGCTGCAGCAGTGAGAAAATGGTGGCGACGGGGAAAATGGCTGGGTCTTATAGGGCAAGGACATGTGACATACACTGCCAATGACACATGCCCTTGCTTGTGTGAAAAAAAGCAGTTCGCTCCGTGTGTGCGCTGCTGATAGGCTGACAGATTGCACCTCCCCACTGTAAATGCGGGAAAGAGAAAAAAAATGGAGATCTTCATTATTCCTGCAGAGATCCATCCCCTGCCCCTCCCCCCACCCCGCTGTACACTCAAACTGCGTATTAACATTAATTTTCATCATTACTGAGAAAAAATCCAGTTATGATTTTTTTGCACGAACAGTTATCGAACATAACCTCGAAAAGCCGAATTTTTCTCAAATCGTTCGTGTTCGCCGAACGGCTCGAACACCGCCCAAAACAGCTTGAATTTGAGATTGGCGAACAGTTCGAGTAGAACAACGCTCATCTCTAGTCATGGGATAAGGTATGCAATACGTTTCTGGAGCATTTCCACTCTGCAAATCCGCACCAAAAAATGCATCGTGGGCACACAGCCTAAAGTTTCCCCAACTGACAACTTATTTTACGGTTCACCAGAAGTCAGCTTGTCTGGGGAGACCTGCAATGTAAAAGAAGTTGTGCAAGTTACCTATCTGCTATGTTATAAATTACAACCATGTCTGAGGTGGAGAAGACACATTTTTGCAGAGAGGTTGAAATTGAAACTTCACAACAAGACTTGTGTGCACCTTCTGTGTTAACCCTAAGGTCTTGTCCTCAGGAAATACATCGGCTGACTGAATAATACAGGGATAGTGCTCACTTCTTAGCAGGGCTGATTGAAGCGTAGTATATCGATATGGATATTAGTAGATCTCATTTGTTAAATGCACAGGGTTTTTTGCATTATTTTGAGGGGGTTTACATTTTTGTTTTTATTCTGTATGGTTACTGTATTGCTGAGAAATAAAATAAAAATCTCATAAAATAACAAAAGAGTTAATGAGAAGTTATTACAACAAAACAATGCCAAGGAGTCAGTTAAAAAAACAGGAGGTGGAAAGGGAGCTATGAGTGAAGGAACAGACAATCGCCTAATTGAAACAGACAATCACTTAGTAAAAACAATATGTGCACATGCTGGCTGGAATAATAGGTAAAGAAAACAGTATTTAATTAGGCAGTTGGATGTTTAAAGGAGAGACAAAGTGAAGTCTGCTGTCTTCTTCATCGAATTATACACTACTCTCAGCTATTTACATGCAAAAGACCCTTCTTCTCTATTTGATTAAAATTTCAATTCAAAGTTAATATGCAGAAAGGACAGATAGGAGCATCGTGGAGTTTGCAATTGAAAGTTTTAGAAGCATGATTTTTATGTCTAGTTATCATCGTGCAGAGGTATACTTACAGCTGGAATTTATAAAATGATAGCTTTGGTTAGATACCCTTTCTAAATTGGAGATATTGTTCCTAATGCTCTTAACAATGACATCATTTTGTTGTGAATATCCAATGTAAAATCCACATGGTCCCACGAAACCTCATAACCTACAGTGGTGGCCAAAAGTATTGGCACCCCTGCAATTCTGTCTGATAATACTCAGTTTCTTCCTGAAAATGATTGCAATCACAAATTCTTTGGTATTATTATCTTCATTTAATTTGTCTTCAATGAAAAAACACAAAAAGAATTGTCCTAAAGCCAAATTGGATATAATTCCACACCAAACCTAAAAAAGGGGGTGGACAAAAGTATTGGCACTGTTTGAAAAATCATGTGATGCTTCTCTAATTCGTGTAATTTACAGCACCTGTAACTCACCTGTGGCACCTAACAGTTGTTGGCAATAGCTAAATCACACTTGCAGCCAGTTAACATGGATTAAAGTTGACTCAACCTCTGTCCTGTGTCCTTGTGTGTACCACATTGAGCATGGAGAAAAGAAAGAAGACCAAAGAACTGTCTGAGGACTTGAGAAACCAAATTGTGAGGAAGCATGAGCAATCTCAAGGCTACAAGTCCATCTCCAAAGACCTGAATGTTCCTGTGTCTTCCGTGCGCAGTGTCATCAAGAAGTTTAAAGCCCATGGCACTATGGCTAACCTCCCTAGATGTGGACGGAAAAGAAAAATTGACGAGAGATTTCAACGCAAGATTGTGCGGATGGTGGATAAAGAACCTCGACTAACATCGAAACAAGTTCAAGCTGCCCTGCAGTCCGAGGGTACAACAGTGTCAACCCGTACTATCCGTCGGCGTCTGAATGAAAAGGGACTGTATGGTAGGATACCCAGGAAGACCCCACTTCTTACCCCGAGACATAAAAAAGCCAGGCTGGAGTTTGCCAAAACTTACCTGAGAAAGCCTAAAATGTTTTGGAAGAATGTTCTCTGGTCAGATGATACAAAAGTAGAGCTTTTTGGGAAAAAGCTTCAACATAGAGTGTACAGGAAAAAAAAGAGGCATTCAAAGAAAAGAACACGGTCCCTACAGTCAAACATGGCGGAGGTTCCCTGATGCTTTGGGGTTGCTTTGCTGCCTCTGGCACTGGACTGCTTGACCGTGTGCATGGCATTATGAAGTCTGAAGACTACCAACAAATTTTGCAGCATAATGTAGGGCTCAGTGTGAGAAAGCTGGGTCTCCCTCAGAGGTCATGGGTCTTCCAGCTGGGCAATGACCCAAAACACACTTCCAAAAGCACTATAAAATGGCTTGAGAGAAAGCACTGGAGACTTCTAAGGTGGCCAGCAATGAGTCCAGACCTGAATCCCATAGAATACCTGTGGAGAGATCTCAAAATGGCAGTTTGGAGAAGGCACCCTTCAAATGTCAGGGACCTGGAGCAGTTTGCCAAAGAACAATGGTCTACCATTCCAGCAGAGCATTGTAAGAAACTCATTGATGGTTACCAGAAGCGGTTGTTCAAAGTTATTTTGGCTAAAGGTTGTGCAACCAAGTATTAGGCTGAGGGTGCCAATACTTTTGTCTGGCCCATTTTTGGAGTTTTGTGTGAAATGATCAATGATTTGATTTTTGCTTCATTCTCTTTTGTGTTTTTTCCTTGCAAGCAAATTAAATGAAGATAATAATGCCAAAGAATTTGTGATTGCAATCATTTTCAGGAAGAAACTGAGTATTATCTGACAGAATTGCAGGGGTGCGAATACTTTTGGCCACCACTGTACATTATACATACACCCACAACACATTTACTACTTTAATTCCAGAACAAGTGGTTTAAGTTTATCAACTTTGGTCTACTACTTACTGGAGGTAGACTACAACAGCCACTTTATCAGATATGGTTTATTTTAGGCCTATGCTTCATGGAGAAAATAAATCTAAATTAGCTCCCCTCCAGGAAAAAAGGAAAGCTTTCTTATATTAGCCAAACCAGACATCTCCAAAAGAAAGAGATACCCATTCCATACTGCTGTTTCGAGATTCTTGTCCCTCATCAGTGCAAAGCCGTTTGTTGGTTGGATGGAGGAGATGCCTTACATGCTTCTCAGGGGAAGTACTGAATCTATAATGAGATCACAAAGACCATGATGCCTGAGGAATATGTAATGTCCTCTTTCATCCATATCCTGTTTTTGTGACTCTTATTATACATTGATTTCTGTGCAATAGCTGATATGTCAGCCCAAAAGTGTACTGCTGCAAAAAATAAGGTATATTTGTATTTTACCACAAAAGCATAGTTTTAATACAATATCCCAAAGAATTTCATCAAGTAAAGTTTTCTAGAAATTAGAGACCATTCACTATAATATAGTATTCAATTGCAGAATCAATGAAACTTCTAGCAGAATAATCTGCAGATATAGAAAGGCAACTCTGAGAATCAAAATCCCATCTGCTACCCTACAGCGTAAAAAAGCTGTTTAAATTACTTTTCTTGGACAAAGTATGAAGGAGTTTGTATGTTCTCCCCGTGTTTGCGTGGGTTTCCTCCAGGTTCTCCGGTTTCCTCCCACACTCCAAAGACATACTGATAGGGAAACTAGATTGTGAGCCCCAATGGGGACAGTGATGATAATGTCTGTAAAGCACTGTTGAATTAACAATGCTATATAAATGAGTAAAATAAATAAAAAATAAATAAATGGTGCTAGAAGGGCTGGGGCACAACATTAGCATAGGTAGTTTTAAAATAAAGTCATCAACTGAAACAGAATTGGTAGGAGGTTTAAAATTTGTTGCGGAATTGCCAAACTCTGCTACAAAGGTGAAGTTGTGGTAGCCCATTTCATGTCACAGTTAATACTCAATGGCATGACTAAGCAAAGCAAAAAGACACAAGGTAGTTATATTGCATCAGTAAGGTCTCTTGCAGATAAAGATTTTAAAGAAGACTGGGGTTTTAAGACTAGTCTTGCTTTTTTAAAGAAATATCAAGAAATAGGCAATGTTGAGGACTGTAGATGCAGTGGTTGGCCAGTGGTGCAGCAGTTGAAAGACACATCATGCTTGCTTCACTTCAAAATCAGCAGATGTCCAGCAGTGCCATCAGCTCAAAACTTGCAGCAACCAGTGGCACCTAGCTACACCAATCTACTGTTTGAAAAAGTGGGGTCAGAAGTGGTCCTCATGGAAGAATTATGGGCAAAAAGCCATGCCTTCAACATGAAAACAACGGCAGGTGTCTCAATATATTGTGAAAATAGAGTAACTGGAGTGCAAAAAAATTGTAGCAAGTGCTTTGGACTGATGAGTTCAAATATTGAATATTTGACTGTAACAGAAAGGAAAAGGTATAATGTAAGTCACCCCAGTCCTAATCTCAAAATCATTGCGTTTGTCTGGCATTACTCTTCTTACCAACACCATGAGTGCTGAAGTCCTAGACAACAATGAGAGGTCCAGAATCATTTTGCGAATGCCCATGTTCAATGTGCACGTCATGTTGTCACAACCTAATGTGTGCTTGTGCAGAAACCTCCTTGGGTATTCAGTGCTCATTGTGACGATAAGAAGATGTGGTGAGGATCAGTTGGGTGACAGTGAGTAGCCAAGGGGCCGGAGAGGTGAGCGGTAAGATGAGTATTTTTAACATCTTATGTTTATTATGCTCTGGGGTTGATAAAAAGCATATTAACAGACTTTAAATTTGCAGAGAATGACTACTCTGTTAATCAAATGTTTTGGGAAAATACGTTTGAAGAGGAAAAGGGGTTAGTTCTCCAAGGTGTTTGGAAAACTCCCCTGCCAAGTTCCTTAAAAAGTGTGTGCAGGTATATCTAGAACAGTTTATTCTATTTTAAAGGTAAAAGGGGCGATCACACCAAATATTGTTTTTATTTAGATTTCTCTTTTGTTTTCTCATTTTTAATTTTGTTAATTGTTAAAAAATAAATTAACAAAACTTCTATTCTTTTCTAGCATTTTTACTTTGCAGCATTTTCTCCATACCTGTCTAAATTTTTGCACAGTACTCCACATCATAGGTTGTTATGGGGTTAATGATGCATCAGATACATTGGTCTCATTGTGTGATCCTGAGGTTGACATGAGGAATGACCACTATGAGTAGGAAGAATAATGTTCATTTTTTGTATCTGGAAACCACCAACTGGCATACACCGAATATTAAGCCAGACTATGTTCACAGAGAAAATTATATCTAATTTAGCTGTCCTAGAGGGATAAGAAAGCTGGCTCTGTAGTACCACATATTGAAGTTGGGGGCATTTTAAATTGACGATATGTGATCAAGTGACAAACAGTACAACAAGACTCAAGATCCATATTGATGAGCCGCTAATCATCAAACAAAGGACTCGTACGTAAATATCTTCCTGCGCAAACATTCTGCTGATCACATGACGAATGAGCAAAACAACATCTTAAAAGTCATCGTTATAGATCAATCGCTGTTAATGTTCCCTTGGATTCGATCATAACTAAAGGTGGCTGTCGAATGATCCAAGAATCTGAGCCATCGGGTAGTCTCCTTTAAAAAAGTTTTGACACCAGTGTACACACAGCAAAACACTGACATGAGATGTTTCAGCCACGCGGAGCCTTTTTATCAAGCCAAACAAGGGGTATGCACGAAACGTCGCATGTCGGTCTTTTTTGTGTGTACACTGGTATCAATAAAATTTTTTTGAGCGAGACTAGCCGGTGCCTTGGATTATTGGATCATTTGCAGTTTTTTGCATCCTAGTGAAGGTTTGTGCCAAGCTTGCTCGGGTCACGAAGTGGTGCATGGGATATACCCCTTACAAATATACGGAGAGATGGACTAGAAATCTACGTAGTTCCAATGGGTTAAGTTCTTTCAGCGTGGAGTTGTCTCATCAGTTCATAAATTGATTTGTTGGCCCTTAGACTTAGATTTTAGTTATTATTGCCATCTTCTGCAGAATTACTTGAGATTTACATTTTCCCCTGTAGCTTCTGGTGAACCCACTTCTATTTCCACTTCAGCCTTCGTTTCCACGTCTGTCTTACAGACCAATAATCTTCTCTCATCTATTTCCATTATATAGTTTTATCCTAACTCCACTAATTCTTCACTCCAGAAATAGACTGCTTCACTCTTGGCGCAAATTTGTTGACCTTTCCAGGAATAAAAAAAAAATGATTACAGTATTATGTGTATTATAGATCTCCACTCATCAGGCTTCAGCTCATGACACTGCATAGTAATTTTCTGCAGATAGGAAGATGAGAGATTCAGTTTTGTATACAAAATGTTCACAGCTGCATCATTTCTACCCGAATCATTATATGGCCTTTTGTGCCTCAAGGTCATTGCATATTAACATATAAATAACCCCTACTAAATCTACATTTATCCTGTTCCATCTCTTGTTTCAGTGAAAAGTTGTTGTTTTTTTCACTTTGTTTTTATCCTAATATATTCTCCATCTGGCTTCATTCTGGAAACACAGAGGATTTCATATATACGTAGCTCTCATTTAGTCCTTAAACAACATATTCTTTCTTTTTTCCCCTAATTTATTATGAATTTTGTCAATTGTCTTTAAAGTCGCTCCCTGTGTAATAAGCCTGCGTGCCATCTGCATGGCATATATTCCGCTGTAAAATATGATGCCAAGATTAAAAGCCAAGCCGCCCACTTGCACTAGATTTTTATTGTTATTTTGAATTTGACACCCTTCTGTTTTCTTTTTTTCTTCATCAAAAATAATTCCAAGGTTGTGTTAAGCTGCAGATCGGCATCACACATATAAATTTAACTCCAATTGATTAAGCAGCAGGAATTAGCCGCTGATCTATGCTGCTGAGCAGTAAAGGTTACAGAGAATGCACTCAGTGTATCAGGCGACTGTGTCACTGCCCATTGTTGTATTGATTCATCTGTATATGAAAATCAACAGAACAAATGTCCATTTACTGCAAAGTAGGTGAAAATCCCCATGCAAGTTTTCACAAAAATTACTGCCATTTAACTAATCAGTTCTTAGAGGCCAGATACACTCAGGGGTTTAGGAAGTCATGTATTACTGCAGCTGAAACAAAAGGGCCTCTAGTGGCAATACTATCAGATTACAATTATATTACATCATCTATTCCTCCTTATCTGTTGTTGTTTCTAATGATTTTATTATTTTCCTTTTTTTCTCACCTCCAAGGAGTAGTCCCTGGTTGCACATTTCTGTGCAGTGGCAAAATGATGTGGCTGCCATGACAGTGCAGATTGTTGTTCTAATCAAGCTTTCCCAGGATCCTGAATGCATTAGAGGGATTGTCCAGTACTAGGACAACCCCTTATTGATCTAAATAGTTGGCACCGATAAAATAAAAAAGCTTATACTCCTTTCCCGTGCAGGCGCCGTTCCAGCGGTGTCGGCACTCGCATTCTCGGGGGTCCCGTGCAGTTGTTACGATGTGTGAGCCCGGAGCCCAATCAGTGCTGGCGTCACTGGCCCCATCTTCGGACAAATCGAACATCAAGAGGAAGTGAGTGAGCAGCTGCAGCCCTGACTTCCTCTTGATGTTCAATTTGTCCGATGGCGTGGCCAGTGACGCCAGCACTGATTGGGCGCTGGGGCTCACGTGTCATAACCATATGAGAGCCCTTGGAATGCGAGTGCTGACACCCCTGGAACGGCGACGGCACAGGGGGTGAGTATAAGCTTTTTTATTTTATTGGGGTCCAGCGTGGGATATGAGAAGGAGTCACTCTCTTACTGAAGACTTGTGAATCCTCACATCTTGCACACTGTGTGCTGTGAGGATTCACTGGTGCTGGCATGAAGAGCGGCAGTCATGTGATCGCATGTATGTAATAAGCATATGACGCGCCCCTGGGCCTGTGTCGCGCTGCGTTGCGCACGCGGGAGCTTACCCGGAGCCGGATCTCTTTAGGGTTGTAGTCTCGTGGCAGTGATCCGGTCCGTGCCCAGGGAGTCAGACTAAGTGGCGCTGTATTAGCGGTAGATGTTGGACGACTACGCCACCCGTTGAGTACAGCTAAGGAGCTGCTGCTGCAGGGCAGACCGCTGAGGCCGGTGGTAGGATTATGCAGCGTGATAGTATAACCCCCAACGGGAGGGGTATGGCCTCAGGGCAGCCGACGTGGATGATGGGGGTAGCAGGAACCACTCGGAGACGGTACGGTGTAGTTCAGGGTCTTTACTGGTGACAAAGATAGACCCTCCCGGAGTACTGGCTAGCGATTGGGGCCTGGTCAGTCCTTGAGCAGATGGGATCTCCCCTGGCCAGGCGGAGTTGTAGGCCTCCCAAACTAACGATACTCTTCTGGCTACCTTGCTAGAGGCGGGTATAAGTAGCCCACGTCCCTGAGTGTACCGTGTGGTGCTCACCCGTATGGCCGGTGACTCGGGGCCTTCTAGTAGCTTCCGCTCCACGACGGCGGTGCTGGTCCCATGCGTGTGACCGTGCCTTCGGGTTTCTTGGCCAGAGGACCTGGAATCCCCTGCCTGACGGATTCTGCTGCTGGGTAGGAGTTAGTCCCCACAGCCTCGGACTCCGGGTCCGGTAAGAAATCTTCTCAGTCAGGGCGAGCTCTGCAGCTGCCAGCCCCTGACTCCTTGAAGCACTGCTCCCACAGAGCTCCTGTTGTTTCTTCCCATAGCTGCTTCTCTTCTCTGTCTCTACTTCTGGCATGGCCCAGGAGCTGGGCCCAGCCGGAGCCACAGCTCCCTGTCAGCCCTCCTGGCTGAACTCTCCCTCTGAACTCTCTAACCCTGCCTCAGCCCCAGGTTTATATAGGGGAAGTTCTTCCCCTCCCAGGACTGGGCAGGAGGTGTGGCATGCATAGGATCCCTGACCAAGAGACCTCCCACCTGCTCTCAGACATAACATTGCTGTTACTGTGGAAACCAGACCCCTGGGGTGCCACACATACTCTCGACAACATTCCGACTAGACTGTTTCCGCCCTCACACAATACACTTGCATTGAGCGAGGCCGCGTCCAACTCAATGTTCTGGGGGTGCACCAGAATAAAAGGGCTTGTCCACTACTGGATAAACCCAGATTAATAAATTAAGGGTCTTAAAGGGGTTGTCCCACGACAAAAGTTCATTTTAATAAATAGATTTTGGAATAATAATAATTTCCACCATTGGATGTGTTTAAATTAAATGTCCAGGAGAGTGAAGTGACTCATGTCACGTACAGGCTGCAGCTAATCAGTGGCTGCTCATCAGGCGCCAGCGTTACTGTATGGTCAGAACCGAAATCTGCCCTGTTGGAATCTTGATGAGAGCTGACAAGTGGCATTGACTACAGCAGGCACCTTGATGAGTACAATGACTACAGCCGGTACCTTGATGAGTACATTGACTGCAGCCGGTACCCTGATGAGTATATTGACTACAGCCAGTACCTTGATAAGTATATTGACTACAGCCGGTACCTTGATGAGTACATTGACTACAGCCAGTACCTTGATGAGTACATTGACTACAGCCAGTACCTTGATAAGTATATTGACTACAGCCGGTACCTTGATGAGTATATTGACTACAGCAGCGACCTTCATGAGTATATGGACTACAGCCGGCACCTTACACAAGTCACTTTCTGGGCACAGCGGTGCCATTATAGTGATGCAGTGTAGGAGTGTAGTACGTTGCTTTTATTTTAATTTGGGTCCTATAGTTATCAATCTGCAGTTGTCCAGTAGTGGACAACCAAACTCATGCATTTTCTTCTCCATTGTGTTTCTTTATAAGTGTAATTGAACACATGATATGGTGTCATTTTATGTGAAAATTAGTTTGTTTTGGGAATTAAAACAAGAGGTCAGGAGTGGACTAAAGAGGTGAAAACTTCTACCAGTTGAATTGAAGGTGCATGAAATGCAGCAGTTGTCGTCCTGTAGTTCCCAGCCGCAGATTTACCAATGTGCGAAAATAAAAAAACTACAATAATGTAGCGAACAAGACGTGTAGTATAGAACAATGTGTGATACCTGGAACCATCCAGTGCTGTTCAGATACACAGGATGCAGGGTCAGGGGACACTTTCTGTGTTGTGTCAAAGGAAGCACAAAACCAGATGAGATCTCACTACATTGCAGAATGCTGGGGAACACCTGGGGTCGCATTATACAACCAGCTCCAGTGCAGATGAGCGCCGTCCTCAGGGGCTTGTTCATCTCAGGATTTCTTACTTTATTTACTCAGAGGAAAATGTCTGTATTAAATGATGTAAAAGCTGCGGTCTCCATTATCTGTTATCCCGAAGGGACTGAGCTTCAGTTTTTATGTGGGTTATGATTGCAGTTAAAGCAGTCATGTGTTTAAGAAACTGTTGCATTGTCTGGAAAAATCTGTGTGTAGAATTGGATTTTGTGTGTTTCGTGATGGAAACTGTCAGTAAATGTGTATGAAGTCATGCCGCATTCACATTACCAGATGGCCTGTTATCTTCATTATTGCAGCCGCTGACATTCCTCTGATATAATATACACTATGAAATGTTTGTAAAGAACTTTTCTTCCACATTACTTGCATATCATTTAACAAAAAAAGAGGCAACTATCCTGAGTCCCTCATCCCAGACATAAACTCCATCTTCATGTCACACTATGCTCTTCCCCTAGCCTTTCTATTAGGCCACGGCTCCACTATCAGTGTTTGGTCAGTATTCGGTCAGTATTTTTTCTCAGGAGTGGGAGCTAAAACCAGGAGTGGGTGATAAATGCAGAATTGGTGACTTGTTTCTATTATACCTTTTCTCTGATTGTTCCTCACCTGGTTTTGGCTCCAACTCCTGAGAAAAAATACTGACAGAATACTGGCCAAATACTGATAGTGGGGCCGTAGCCTTTGAGGAGTTGTCCAGTTGATGAAAATAAGGATTCAGACTCCGTAAAAATAATAATAAAAAAAACTTTTACCGAGTCCTGGTACCTCCCATTCTGGGTCCTGTCTTGACACCCTAGAACTACTCAGAAACACCCACACAGCCAATAACTGAAGTCGATGTTACTGTCAGTCTTCCGTCAGCAATGATTAACGAGTTCAGGACCGGACCATTTTACCTTGTTACTGCCAAGGCGCATTTTTTTTTTTCATCATACATGCACTTTTAACAACTCTTAAATTATTTTTTGGCAGTATATGGGGCTTAATTTTTCTATCATTTTTCTATTCTTTTTTTTTCAGATATTGCAGGGGATTATTATTTTTTATGACTACAATGCTACATTGTATTGCTAAAAACATTTTAAATTCTTTCCAATTTCAAAATTATTTTTACTTTATTGGGCTTTTTTTTTACAAGGTACAAGTCAATCAGGGTGGTAGAATCCTTTAATGCCTTTTTTCTATTCTATTTTTGCTCTTTTTATTTATGTTTTAATTTATTTTACACACTGTCTCCCCCCCTCACCTCCCAATCGGGTCTTAAAAGACCTTTGAAGGGCATTTTAACACATTATTATTATTTATTAGTATAGCACCATTTATTCCATGGCGCTTTACATGTGAAAAAGGGTTATACATACAAAAACAATAACAATGATCTTTAACAAAGCGTGTCGGCAACTGATACCGGAGTAGAGAGGACCCTGCCCGCAAGGGCCCAGTCTACAAGGGATGGGTGAGGATACAGTAGGTGGGGGTAGAGCTAGTCGTGCTGCGGTATGGTGGAGCGATGGTTACTGCAGGTTGTAGGCTTGTCGGAAGAGGTGGGTCTTCAGGTTCCTTTTGAAGGTTTCCATGGTAGGCAGGAGTCTGATATGTTGGAGTAGAGGGTTCAACAGTAGGGGGGTTGCACGGGAGAAATCTTGTATACGATTATGGGAAGAGATAAGAGGGGAGTAGAGCAGGAGATCTTGTGAGGATCAGAGGGTTGCGTCCAAGTAAGTACCAGGAGACTAGATCACAGATATAAGGGAGGAGACAGGTTGTGGATGGCTTTGTATGCTGCGGTTAGGGTTTTCAACTGGAGTCTCTGGGCAATGGGGAGCCAGTGAAGGGATTAACAGAGGGGAGAGGCCAGGGAATAGCGAGGGAACAAGTGTATTAGTCTGGCATAAGAGTTTAGGATAGATTGGAGGGGTGCAAGAGTGTTAAAGGGGAGGCCACAGAGCAGGAGGTTGCAGTAGTCGAGGCGGGAGATGATGAGGGCGTGCACTAGTGTTTTTGCAGATTCGTGGTTGAGGAATGTGCGGATCCGGGAAATATTTTTGAGTTGGAGTCAGCAGGAAGTGGAAAGGGCTTGGATATGTGGTTTGAAGGAGAGATCAGAGTCCAGGGTTACCCCAAGGCAGCGAGCTTGCGGGACTGGGGAGAGTGAACAGCCATTGATGCTGATAGATAGGTCAGATGTGGGGATGAATGAGAAGGTGGAAAGATGATGAATTCTGTTTTATCCATGTTAAGTTTTCAAAATCTGGCAGAGAAGAAGGATGAGATAGCGGACAGACATTGTGGGATTGTAGTTAGTAGGGTGGAGATATCGGGTCCAGAGAGGTAGATCTGTGTGTCATCAGAATAGAGGTGATACTGAAAGCCGTGAGGCTCTATGAGAAGTCCCAGACCAAAGGTGTAGATGGAGAAGAGCAGGGGTCCTAGAACTGAACCTTGGGGGACACCGACAGATATGGGGCGAGATGAGGAGGTGGTGTGTGAGTGGGAGACGCTGAATGTCCTATCTGTTAAGTATGAGGAGATCCAAGATAGGGCCAAGTCTGTGCTGTCGAGAGATGAGAAAGTCTGTAGTAAGAGGGAATGGTCCACTGTGTCAAAGGCAGATGACAGGTCTAGGAGGAGGAGGACAGAGTAGTGTCACTTGGATTTGGCCGTTAGTAGGTCGTTGGTGACTTTAGTCAGGACAGTGTCAGTAGAATGGTGCAGTCGGAAGCCAGATTGGAGGCGGTCAAAGAGGGAGCAGGAGGAGAGGTGGGAGGACAGTTCAAAGTGGACGTGTTGTTCCAGTAGTTTTGAGGCATAGGGGAAAAGTGATATGGGGCGGTAGTTTGTCAGAGAGGATGGGTCTAGGGAGGGCTTTTTGAGGATGGGTGTAATCGGGGCATGTTTGAAGCATGAGGGAAGACACCAGTTGTTAGTGACAGGTAGAAAAGGTGGGTTATTGCAGATATATACAGTGCTGGCCAAAAGTATTGGCACCCCTGCAATTTTGTCAGATAATACTCAGTTTCTTCCTGAAAATGATTGCAATCACAAACTCTTTGGTATTATTTTCTTCATTTAATTTGCTTGCAAGGAAAAAACACAAAAGAGAATGAAGCAAAAATCAAATCATTGATCATTTCACACAAAACTCCAAAAATGGGCCAGACAAAAGTATTGGCACCCTCAGCCTAATACTTGGTTGCACAACCTTTAGCCAAAATAACTGCGAACAACCGCTTCCGGTAACCATCAATGAGTTTCTTACAATGCTCTGCTGGAATTGTAGACCATTCTTCTTTGGCAAACTGCTCCAGGTCCCTGATATTTGAAGGGTGCCTTCTCCAAACTGCCATTTTGAGATCTCTCCACAGGTATTCTATGGGATTCAGGTCTGGACTCATTGCTGGCCACCTTAGAAGTCTCCAGTGCTTTCTCTCAAACCATTTTATAGTGCTTTTGGAAGTGTGTTTTGGGCCATTGTCCTGCTGGAAGACCCATGACCTCTGAGGGAGACCCAGCTTTCTCACACTGGGCCCTACATTATGCTGCAAAATTTGTTGGTAGTCTTCAGAATTCATAATGCCATGCACACGGTCAAGCAGTCCAGTGCCAGAGGCAGCAAAGCAACCCCAAAACATCAGGGAACCTCCGCCATGTTTGACTGTAGGGACCGTGTTCTTTTCGTTGAATGCCTCTTTTTTTTCCTGTACACTCAATGTTGATGCTTTTTCCCACTATACAGTCCCTTTTCATTCAGACGCCGATGGATAGTACGGGTTGACACTGTTGTACCCTCGGACTGCAGGGCAGCTTGAACTTGTTTGGATGTTAGTCGATGTTCTTTATCCACCATCCGCACAATCTTGTGTTGAAATCTCTCGTCAATTTTTCTTTTCCGTCCACATCTAGGGAGGTTAGCCACAGTGCCATGAGCTTTAAACTTCTTGATGACACTGCGCACGGAAGACACAGGAACATTCAGGTCTTTGGAGATGGACTTGTAGCCTTGAGATTGCTCATGCTTCCTCACAATTTGGTTTCTCAAGTCCTCAGACAGTTCTTTAGTCTTCTTTCTTTTCTCCATGCTCAATGTGGTACACACAAGGACACAGGACAGAGGTTGAGTCAACTTTAATCCATGTTAACTGGCTGCAAGTGTGATTTAGTTATTGCCAACACCTGTTAGGTGCCACAGGTAAGTTACAGGTGCTGTTAATTACACGAATTAGAGAAGCATCACATGATTTTTCAAAGGGTGCCAATACTTTTGTCCTCCCCCTTTTTTAGGTTTGGTGTGGAATTATATCCAATTTGGCTTTAGGACAATTCTTTTTGTGTTTTTTTTATTGAAGACAAATTAAATGAAGAGAATAATACCAAAGAATTTGTGATTGCAATCATTTTCAGGAAGAAACTGAGTATTATCTGACAGAATTGCAGGGGTGCCAATACTTTTGGCCAGCACTGTACCTCTGTATTATATTGATTGGATGCATTTTTTTTTAATCATTATCCTATTATTCTTTACTCATTCCTAATATATATCGTGTGGGGAGGTCTTTAACGTGATCTGGAGTTAAGACCAATACCTTTGTTAATTGAGCATTTTTCATATGTTTTTAAATTTGTGTCTGTATGTTATAATTTCATGTAAATATTATGCTTCTTGTATTTCGAATGTGCAGGTAATGTAAATGTGTGCTTTGGTGAATTGGTATAGTTTGGAAACATAGATTGTCGTGTACTCCGCACGTTATTTGCGGTGCTCAGTAAATCGCTGATCGTTGACCCCAGTGATTAATATTTGAGCAGCCATTTTCAGTGTGTTGTGACGAGATCAGCAAGGAACCAGCAATCATCAGAATGCGAGCTGAAATGGATTGTTGAGGGTGTTAGTACTTTTATTTAGTTTTTCTTTTCTGACCCTATGTAAGAATAACTTTCATTGCTAGAAAAACCCCTGTAACTGGTGAAACTGAAGAAATTAGCTGTCATTTCCCTCATAATTGTTAAATATATTTATATTCATATAGAGTCTTTAAAAGGCTGAAGTAGTCACAAAGATGCTCAAATCAAAGATTTATATCTAGTGTCGCTTTTATTCCTGATGTAAAGTAGATCACACGACAAAATCAGTACATTATATTCGATTGTAAAATATGTCCTATAAGGCTGTGTTCACACTTTGCAGCCTTGGTGTATTTTTTTGCCTTGATCATAATAAAACCGCCAAGTGCAAATTGTGAACTCAGGCTAAAGCCTCATTTAGCCATACGTTTTTCCTTTACTAGGTATGAGTTCTACCCATCAAAAGCAAAACTAGAACTAGTACAGTCTATGGGGTAGTTCACATGTCAAATTTCGTTTTTTGCGAAGTGAATGGTCTCAGCAAAGTCGAAGAGGCATGTTCAATATTTATCCGTGTGTCCGATCAAAATAGGAAATACAATTCTATGGGTCCATGAACAAATCAAATAGCACTTGGGTGCTATCAGAGTATTGTCCATTTTTCATGGACTGCTACATAGAAGAAGGTAGAGAAACTATTCTGTTTCTCATCCAAGAAAAAGAGATGAATCTTGGACCAATCTAGGAGGAAAATCTGATGAAACTGAATAAAATTCCTGAAGGAACTAGGATCATTTTTATCATACATGAAAAAAATGATGTTTGAATGAACCCTAAAAGTGAGGTAAAATGTTGAGGGAGAAGTATGAAGTGTGGCCCAAAAACTGTGTGAACATTCAGCAAGATTTTCCCAGTAGCTTGACAGAAAAAAGATATACACTGGTCAAAAAAATAAAGGGAACACTTAAACAACAGAATATAACTCCAAGTAAATCAAACTTCTGTGAAATCAAACTGTCCACTTAGGAAGCAACACTGATTGACAATCAATTTCACATGCTGTTGTGCAAATGGAATAGACAATAGATGGAAATTATTGGCAATTATCAAGACACCCTCAATAAAGGAGGAGTTCTGCAGGTGGGGACCACAGACCACATCTCAGTACCAATGCTTTCTGGCTGATGTTTTGGTCACTTTTGAATGTTGGTTGTGCTTTCACACTCGTGGTAGCATGAGATGGACTCTACAATGCACAGAAGTTGCTCAGGTAGTGCAGCTCATCCAGGATGGCACATCAACGTGAGCTGTAGAAAGAAGGGTAGCTGTGTCTGTCAGCGTAGTGTCCAGAGGCTGGAGGCGCTACCAGAAGACAGGCCAGTACACCAGGAGACATGGAGGGGGCTGTAGGAGGGCAACAACCCAGCAGCAGGACTGCTACCTCCGCCTTTGTGCAAAGAGGAACAGGAGGAGCACTGCCAGAGCCCTGCAAAATGACCTCCAGCAGGCCACAAATTTGCATGTGTCTGCACAAACTGTTAGAAACCGACTCCATGAGGGTGGTATGAGGGCCTGACGTCCACAGATGGGAGTTGTGCTCACAGCCCAACACTGTGCAGGACGCTTGGCATTTGTCACAGAACACCAGGATTGGCAAAGTCACCACTGGCGCCCTGTGATCTTCACAGATGAAAGCAGGTACTCACTGAGCACATGTGACAGACGTGACAGAGTCTGGAGACACCGTGGAGAGCGATCTGCTGCCTGCAACATCCTTCAGCATAATCGATTTGGCAGTGGGTCAGTAATGTTGTGGCGTGGCATTTCTTTGGAGGGCCGCACAGCCCTCTATGCGCTCACCAGAGGTAGCCTCACTGCCATTAGGTACCGAGATGAGATCCTCAGACCCCTTGTGAGACCATATGCTGGTGCGGTTGGCCCTGGGTTCCTCCTAATGCAGGACAATGCCAGACCTCATGTGGCTGGAGTATGTCAGCAGTTCCTGCAAGGTGAAGGCATTGAAGCTATGGACTGGCCCGCCCGTTCCCCAGACCTGAATCTGATTGAGCACATCTGGGACATCATGTCTCGCTCCATCCACCAACGTCACGTTGCACCACAGACTGTCCAGGAGGTGGCGGATGCTTTAGTCCAGGTCTGGGAGGAGATCCTACAGGAGACCATTCTCAACCTCATCAGTTGCATGCCCAGGCGTTGTAGGGAGGTCATACAGGCACGTGGAGGCCACACACAATATTGAGCCTCATTTTGACTTGTTTTAAGGACATTACATCAAAGTTGGATCAGCCTGTAGTGTGTTTTTCCACTTTAATTTTGGGGGTGACTCCAAATCCAGGCCTCCATTGGTTAATAAATTGGATTTCCATTGATTATTTTTGTGTGATTTTGTTGTCAGCACATTCAACTTTGTACAGAACAAAGTATTCAATGAGAATATTTCATTCATTCAGATTTTTTTGAGCAGTGTATTTCTGTTAAGTTCCCTGCATTTAGCTAATTTCTTTAAAATAACAAAAGAAGAGCAAAGGTTTTTTTTTTTTCCCCAGGAGCATTTACAAACCTTGTTATAGCCCTGCATATGGTACCATGTCCTATAGTAGCTGTAATGGAATCCGCAGACATTACGACCCATTCTTTCACACAGTTCCAGTATTATATATACATTTTCTGACTAATTGATTCAATTTGTTTTTTTCCACTATAAATGTATTTATTTGTTGAGACAACTTATCCCCCCACAACATATAAGAATAATTTTTATTTCTATAGCGCCAATATATTCCGCAGCACTTTACATTTTATTAACAAACCATGCAAACAAAAGCTTGAAAGAAAGAAGAAAAAAGATACAAATATGAAAAACACAAAGGTATAATTATTTCAAAAAGAATATTTTTGTATTTTGTCACAAAAGAGTGAATTGTGTCGAACTAAGTATCTAGGATCATTGTTCAGGTCTAATGTTACATGCTGCAGATAAAAGAGGTCAGATTGCAGAGGCGCTTTGAGTCCATAATTTCCGCAGTTCTAAAGCCTCCTCGCTCTTGCATATCTGAAGAGCCCTTTGTGGGACAACTTTTAAAGCAAATGGTGCATGAATCACACCATTAATGATAAAAAGCTCTCTTTCTACCAAAATCACCACTATTTGTTGTTATTGTGCACCATTAAAGGCCTCGCTCTTTGTCTTGTCATTGTCAAGAAATTGTTTAATCAGTGCTCATCTGAAAAGTGGGCCACTTCATAATACAAGACAGATGCAGGAATGGTGCCTTGTGCATAGTATCTCATGTTACCGAGGCAGCTTGTGATTATCATAAAATAGTCCCCATTGTTGTGGCCTTATTGATTTGTGGGTCATGCATGAGTGGAGCATGGTAAGAATGTACTAAGGGCTATTACCCACCTCTGTTCTTCAGAGGCAGCAGTGCACTATCCACAGCTATCTTCAGAACAGGAATCAACTGTGTTTTCATGCCTTATTTGCTGTATTATACTTAGCAATCTGCTCCTTATAGTGCATGTTAAGTGGGATTAAAGGCTTCTTTCTAGTTTTCTCGGAAGTTCCCACACCTCATCTTTGTGATAATAATTATAACTTATTTTCTGTTTTCCTGTAATACTCAGAAGACAAAAATGTTAATTATAACCAGCACATGTCTAAACGCAAAAATATAAATGAAAAAAAATATATATATATTGTATGCTTGTGTGTCTGGTTTCACGTCCATGTTGGCTGCACACTGTACAATACACCAGTTGTTAGTTCACAACAAGTATAAAAATGCTCATTCCCGAACATTGGCTCATAAAAATGTCTCCAATCACCCATGAGATGAGCTCACTCTTCTGCTGATGTGATTGTCAATGCGTGCTTTCAAAATATTGGTATCAATGGCACACCAGGTGTGCTGATGACAATATACATGCTGTATGAGACAAACAGGATTGTAATAAAGGGAACCTGTCACCTGGCTTTGCCCATATAAAGTACAGCTACCACCATTAGAGCTATTTTTACAGTATACTGGAATGCTGAGGATTTTCCAGCTCTAGGAGTGGGTGGTCATGTGACCACATGTTTACCGTTTGTATAGTTACAGCCACATTCCAACTAGACGTTTCCAGCCTTGCTGAATTCACTTGTATTGAGCGAGGCCACACACATCTAGTAAGCACGTAACCGAATGTATGCAAACCACATACTTGCAGTCACATGCCCACTGCTCCCGGCACCGGAGAATCCTCACAGCGCACAGTGTTGGCGCTGGACAACCCCTTTAACGATCTTTATGTCCCCATATAATTTGTATTGGCCCTTGTGAACAGGTCTTTAAATGAGCACCAATTGACTTGTGGTGCTAGTTTATGAGCAAAATGTGGTTCTGAATTGACTTTCACGCTGCAAACTGAAAATGTGTTTACATGCTACTTGTCCTAGTAAATTGTACATGTGCTCACTTGTCATCACCTCTGGCAAATTATAGAATTTCAAGATTGTATTTTCAGGCTTTGTTCACACGAGTGTATAAAAAAAAATTGGAAAAATTGGGCGATTTTGCATCTGTATTGTCATCCTTATGGTATCTGTTTTTATACATCAGCAAGGAATGAAATGTACAAGACCAAAAACAGTTTCCTTTGTTAATGGGTTGGCCACTACTTTTTTTTATTCATGGCATATCCTTAAGATAGATCATCAATATCTGATCGGTGTGGGTGTGACACCCAGCACCCTCGCTGATCAGCTGTTATTGACACCAGCTAGAAGATCTCCGAGAATCTCTATAGTGAGTCATTTCTATAGTGCCCGTGGCTGTGCACTCCAGATTCACCCCCTATTCAAAGGAATAGGGAGTGGATCTGTAGTTTATGGCCATGGCTACTGTAGGTTTAATGGTACTGCTGTGTTCCAGCAGCTTCCAAAAATGTATTTTCGCTGTCGGCAACAGCTAATAGGCAGGGGTGCCGGTTTTTGCACCCCCACCGATCATATATAGATGGCTATAGATAAAAAAGTATGGGCCAACCCCTTTAGTTATAGCAACGTATCTCTAAAAATTGGATGCTATACAGTTAATTTGGGTGAGATCTTATTTTTTTGGGGCACCAATAAACTTCAATAGGGGAGTCTCATCTGGAATATGAAAGACACAAGTGTATGCTTCAATTTTTTTTCACGCTGACATTCATTCCATGTAATAAAATAAATTGTCATCTGAACTGTCCTAATGAATAACATTAGTCCAAGTGCTGTCCGTTTTCTCCACGGACAGCACTCGGACCGAAAATATGGTCATGTGAACATAGTCAAATGTTTCCTTAAAACAAATCTAGATACTTTGTTCTGCTGGCGTACCATAACCAGGCATAATAGTGGGATTACCACCAGATCAGATGTCTTGCTGCAAGGCATTAGGAGGCAGTGAAGCAATTTTTATTTAAAAGTCAAGGTCTTTTTAGATTAGCCCCGATCTAAGAGATCTATGTCTGTGAAATTTGGTCCTTGTTTAATTAATGCTTCTCACTATATTGTGGATTAAATGCAGATTTCTTTGAAAGTGTTACCGAGAATTTGCTTTTAGCTCTATGTATCATATAGTTCATGGAAAAATAGATCATTGGCCTGAAGTTTATGTCATTTTGTTTGGTAGTGATATAGTTAATGTAATATTCATGTGTAATGCTGCACCAGTAAAGTTTATGCTTTGATCCTATCTGGACTAATGCCTTTGTTACTGAACTGATTAATTCTGAATAGGGAAGAAAAGATGCAAATTTGGGCATCAAAGATGTGATAATTTCTTAGTGCAATCAGAGTTATACAGATAAATTTTTGCTCCCCTTAGGCTGAATCAAGACACCCAGGGGGTATGTATGAAGGTAAATGCATTAACACATCCACCAGTGACCTTGTTTAAAATGCCTTAGTTCTCTGTCAATTAAATGAGCTGTGGATGACTTCATGAAATATTCTTCACATTGGCATTTCTTCCTGAGGCTGGTGGTGAAAACTATAAAGGGACACTTAAAAGGTCATTCTGGCTTCTGTTGACTTGTTTATCTAACCCCATGTGACATGATATTCTTCAGATAAATAATAGTGCTGAAGATCTAACACCCTGAAAGGTGCCATTCAGTAGAAGTACTTCAATAGGCCGCCATTCAGTAGAAGTACTTTACATGGCCGCCATTTTTTTCTTGAGAACCTTTTATGCACATTATAATTGTGAACTTTGAAAGATTATTGTATTTTGCAAACAGTGGCGTAACTAGGATCTGATGGACCTCGGTGCAAAATTTGGACCTGTGCCCCCATTTTCATGTTGGTCCAATGTATGGGCCCTTGTAGTGTTCTAGATCCTATAAAAGCATGCATGTTCACCCCCCATGTAATAATGTCACCTGTCCTGACTTCTTCCTGTAAAAATATCCTCCATCCTGGCCCCCTTCCTGTATAAATACTCCCTTTCCTGAGCCCTTTCAGTAATAATGCCCCCAGTCTGGTCCCCATTCTATAAGAATGTCCCTCATTTTGGGCCCCTTCCTCATATAATGTCCCCCATCCTGGGTCCGTTCCAGTAATAATCCCCCCATCCTGGGCCTCAGACTTCAACAATGTCCCTCATCCTGGGCCCCTTCCTGTATAAATGTCCCCCGTCCTGGGCCATTTCGGTAAATAATGTACCCCGTCTTGGGCGTCATGCTTTAAAAATGTCCCTCATCCTGGGCCCCTTCCTGTAGTATAAATGCCCCCTGCCCTGAGCCCTTTCAGTAATAATGCCCCCAACCTGGTCCCCATTCTATAACAATATCCCTCATTTTGGGATCCTGGGCCCCTTCCTGGTACAATTCCCACCCATCCTGGGCCTCTTTCTGGTATAATACACCGCATCCTGGGCTCCTTACTGGTATAATTCCCCCCCATCTTGGGCCTCTTCTGTTCTCTAGCACATTATAAAAAGGAATAAATGATTATTCTTACCTTCTCCGACTCACACAACGTGCAGTGTCCTCCTCTGTAGCTCGCACTGCCATGCACTACCTGTCACTGGCAAGCTGATGCCTACTGCCTTCCCTTAATTGGCCAGCAGGTGTATTGCAGTGCAGGGAGCATGTAGATCTCTACGTTGCAATACATTTTAGGTAAATGTGCGTCTGACTACACACATCTAGCTGAAATTGGCATCGGTGGGCCCCCCTCCCGCACGAGCCTTGTTGCGGTCACACCCTTTGTGTCAGTAATTCTTACACCCCAGTTTGCAAATTATTAGCTGTAAGTGAATGTTGTCCTTTTATAGTCACCTTGTGCACATAAGACAGTTGCTAACAAACCATTGACAGTAAAAAACTCATCGCAGACCAGTGCTGTTAGATTCTTTTGGCTAATAGTGCTTATGAGTGCTTATCAGCTGAAATTATCCAAAATGCCTGATTAGTGTTTTGAATAATAATGATCATTTATCAATCAAGCATTGGTCATAATGAACAATCGTTCATTTCACCAAAACACCTGACATTCCATTGTTACGGTCAAAATTGGGCATTTTATTATATGTGTATAGGATTGCTTTCCTAGCATGTTTTGATAGTGGTTAAATCCTTGTTTTTTTAAGCAGAACTCCATAGACATATAAATAAAAGATGACGGAGGTTAGGCGATTACTACTTTCTACATTATATCAAATAGTCAAGCTGACAACTTGATCTTGTGGCGCCCCTGAGGGTTCAGTCGCCACAGAGGTACTGCACCTCACCCAGAGGTGTGGTGTCTCCCTTCTCTCAGGTAAGATGGGAGTGCTGCACGGAACCCCAAACACCTACATCCAACACCACACTGCTCCAGGCCAGCAGGAGGGGCAAGACGCAATGTAGTTTTCTGCTGAGCCCTGACCCTGGCTGGAGTAGGGGGGAACCCAAAGGTAGGGGGAACCAATAGTGGGTGTGGGTGGAGGAAGCAGATACAGGAAGCACTGATACAGTAGATATAAAAATAGAGAATCCATCTTAGGGTGGTAGTCGAGTCTAGTAGTTGGAGTACAGTCTGGGAGCAGTGTCTCTCTAGGAGCTCTGCTCCACTACAAGGGCCTAGGACTGAGGCCCAGGAGGGGAGCAGGGAGTAGGCTCCATTCTAAGGAAAGGATCCCAGGGGGTACGGCGCGTGCAGGACGGCACCCGTATGCCCCGCTCCTGCCAGGTGTCAGGAGGGATCGGTTGCTTCATTCTATCCTCAGGGGGTCAGGTTGGTCCCGGATCCGACGTACAGGAAGGTCTTCAGCATACCCGAGCGGGATTGAGAGTGGGCAGCGTAGGGCAGCGGTGAGAAGGACTAAGTAAAAAAATGGTCAAAGTAGGAACACGAGAAAGTGGGGTTTCGACAGGCATTCCTAAGCTGCTTGAAGGAGGGGTGAACACAGCGCGACGAGGCAGGCCTTCACCTGTAAAGTGCAATTGTGAATTGCTTAAGAACTGTAAGTAAAACCTTGGACGACTGCATCGAACAGCCTCTGTCTGTTTCTTCACCGGCGCCATTAATCCTCACCGTACTACAACGCCCAGCGCACCTTTCATCTATCTTTACACTGCCCTGAGGCCCACTCCGCCTGTGGGGAGCTGTACCATCTTTAGCTGCCCTGACCTCTGCCTCAGAGGACTGTTGCAGCGCTGGTGGTCGTCACCAGACACCACAGGTGGCATCACGAACTCTCTGAACTTTTTACTAATAAGTGATACCCCTTTGAGCACTGACCGCCCTGGGCCAGCCACCGTGATTTCTCCCAAAGAGTGCCCCGGGGGCGCGTCAATCTCATTTCATAAAGAGAAAGTTCAGTTTGGTGAATGCAAATCATTGGACAATGGCAGGAGCAATGCATGCTGGGAAGTGAGAGAATGAAAGTACCAGTCCCTATAGCGCTGGCAAAATGCTAATAAAAATGAGCTGCTCACTCAAAAAGGGTAGATATCAAGTTACAGAGAGTAATAATGGGAACAGTTCCTAGATGCATTAGAATGGTATGTGCACCAAAATCAGCTTTAACTTGTTGTGGGCAATTGTGGCAAAAAGATATGTATAACAGTGTCCGTAAACTCCTAAGCTCTCTCTATTAGCTGAACTAGATTGTTATCTTTTACAACATCGAAATATATTAGGGAAGGAATTAGCACAGAATTTTTTGACTGATTGAAGTTAAAGAAAAAGTCAGGGCGATACCGTGTTTTTTTTCAGAATTATTATGTTTTCAATGGTGGAACCACAGCATACATTTCTGGATTTTCTTTTGGCTTCACATTTTATCTGCATCTAGTGTATACATTCTTATATGATTTCTTCTATTCTACTAAAACACATCTGCGCTATAGTTTTTCATGTATGTTAGTGATTTTACCATCGCGTCACTTGATAGCACTAAATCATTGCTTCTTCCTCTTCATTCTCAGGATTAGTTGGGTTCCCAGAGGCCGCACCTCCACTGACCATGAAGTAATGGCGTATCACTTCAAACTATGGGAATAATCCTTTCAATTGCTTAACATATCTGTGAAAGCCAACCCAGACAGTGGTGCTTAGAAATTGGTTTCATAGTCTAGAACAGGGGATGTTAAAGCGGCCGGCACTGCCGGATGGTCCAGCGTCGTGTGTGCATTTGTTTCTTCTGCCTGATCCCATATCTATAGCCATAATTCTGCCCAGTCAAGGTCACATGAGTGTAACTCGTGCACATTTCTGTGGATGTGTTTGGACTAAAAATCCAGGCTAGGTCACGAGTCTGATCATTTGTACATGGGCCTGGATTTGTAATTGTAATTCGCTCATCACATGCATAATGGCCTAAGATGTCCAAGCTGCTGGTGCCCCAAGGTCATCAAAATGTCAAAGTGAAGTTATGATCTCCCTCCAATGCTACATCTGTCCTTCACCAATTTTCGCATATCATTTTTTACCCAAGTATCAGTACATATTAATAAATGCTATATATTAATTAAACAGATTTGCTGATTTTCAAATTACCATTTAATTTTATGTAAAAATTATGTTTTTTAGTTTGAAAAGCAATGTGATTATAGGAAGATCCTGGCCCTGTTAATTTGCATAAAATTTTAGAGTAGTTAAAGGGAATATGTCATCACACTTTTGCTTTGTAATCTAACAACCGTCTGATGTAGGGTCTGACAGCCTGATTCCAGCAATCTGTCACGTCATTTACTGGGTCCTACAGTTATGATAGAGTCACCGTTTTCTCTGCTGCAGATCTAGCAGAGCTCAGTTGTAGATTTGTGCATAACCCGCCCACACCTCAGCTTCCTGAGTACATTGTATAGTCAGAGAGAGCTGCTGATCAGTCCTGGGGATGTGGTTGGACTAAAAGGCATGAGGCCAGTTGTCCTGTAATGTTAATCTCCCACTGATAAAACACTGTTTATATTGAAACAGCAAAAAACAGCCAGTAAGTGACACATCTCTGTAATCAGGGTTTCTTCCCTACATTACATAGCAAAAACCTGCTGACAGATTCCCTTTAAATGGACTTTGCCATTACTGATCTTTACGACTAGTGTTGAGCGATACCTTCCGATATCGGGAAATATCGGATCGGATTGGATCGGACCGATACCGGAAACCAATGCAAGTCAATGGGACACAAATATCGGAATAAAAATAAACCCTTTCTTTCCTTGTAGGTTAATTCTACATGAAGGAAAACAACTAAGAATAATGTAGAATGTATTGGGGGAGGTGGGGGAGACAATAAAGGCATAGAGGTTTAGCCCAATCAAATGGAATAGCAGGAATTAATATATTTTTTAAGACTTTCTGAGTTACGGAAATATTGACTATGTTAAGTTTTTTTATATTTTGTCAGATATTTATGTTTCACTACTTCCATGCTCTTCACCTTCTTTTTTACTTCTCCCACACTTTCTCCTTCATCATCCTCAGCATCAGCATCTTTTTCATCAACTTCTTCTTCACCTTCTTCATCTTCTTCTTCTTCACCTTCTTCGTATTATTCTTTTTTTTTACATTCTTCATATTCTTCTTATTCAACTATTATTCTTCTTCATATTCTACTTCTTCATCTTCTTCATATTCTTCTTCTTCATCATAATCTTATTTGTCATATGCATTCCTGTAGTTATCTATAAAAGTTTGAACATTACACCTTTCGTTCTGCCCGTCACAAAAGATTTACAACAGGATTTGTCTGCGTTCAGTTTGGCCTGCAGCAGCAGGTCTTTTCCAGGGGCACCACGAGGAGGAATGGACTCACCCCCATACACTGCTTAGTCATCTTCTGCTTATAATTTAGATAATATCTTTTGCTCTGATTTTTAGTCTTATTCTTAATGTTCTTCCGCTTTTTGTTCTGCAGCTTCTTGTACTTCTGCATCTTGGTTTTCTTTCTCTTTTTCTTCTGTATCTTGGTGGTTGTCTTCTTGTTCTTTGTCCTCTTGGCCATCTTCTTCAGGGTCATCTTCTTGGTCTTCTTCGGGGTGGTCTTCAGGGTCGTCGTCTTCGGGGTCCTCGTCTTCTTCGGGGTGGTCTTCAGGGTCCTCGTCTTCAGGGTCGTCGTCTTCGGGGTCCTCGTCTTCTTCGGGGTGGTCTTCAGGGTCGTCGTCTTCAGGGTCGTCGTTTTCGGGGTCCTCGTCTTCTTCGGGGTGGTCTTCAGGGTCCTAGTCTTCAGGGTCATCGTCTTCGGAGTCCTCGTCTTCTTTGGGGTGGTCTTCAGGGTCGTCGTCTTCGGGGTCCTCGTCTTCTTCGGGGTGGTCTTCAGGGTCCTCGTCTTCGGGGTCCTCGTCTTCTTCGGGGTGGTCTTCAGGGTCCTCGTCAGGGAGATCCAGAGTGATTGCCAAGAACCATTTCAAAAAGCTTGAACTTGGAAATGTAGCAGAAGGTACAAGAAGGCTGAGGAACTGCCAAGAAACAGCTGATGGTACTGGAACCCGGATGGGTAGCAGAAGGTACAAGAGCCAATAGAACTACCGAGGACCAGCTGACGGTACTGGAACTCGGTTACTAAGCAGGAGGTACCTGTGCCAGAGAGCACTACCAAGGACCAGCAGACGTTGGTGGAACTTGGATACCGAGAAAGAGGCACCTAAGCCAAAGGCACTGCCGACAACCAGCTGACGGTACTGGAACCCGGATGGGTAGCAGAAGGTAAAAGAGCCAATGGAACTACCGAGGACCAGCTGACGGTACTGGAACTCGGTTACTAAGCAGGAGGTACCTGTGCCAGAAAGCACTACCAAGGACCAGCAGACATTGGTGGAACTTGGATACCGAGAAAGAGGCACCTAAGCCAAAGGCACTGCCGAGAACCAGCTGATGGTACTGGAACTCGGATGGGTAGCAGAAGGTACAAGAGCCAATGGAACTACCGAGAACCAGCTGACGGTACTGGAACTCGGTTACTAAGCAGGAGGTACCTGTGCCAGAAAGCACTACCAAGGACCAGCAGACGTTGGTGGAACTTGGATACCGAGAAGGAGGCACCTAAGCCAAAGGCACTGCCGAGAACTAGCTGACGGTACTGGAAATCGGATGGGTAGCAGAAGGTACCCTTGAAAAAAAAAGTTGCAAGGCCGCGAGCCGGCCGCAGTTACCGAAAACCACAGTCCTACAGGGGGTGCTTGTCCTATTGGCACTATGGAACCAGCCTTCATTGCCAGATCCCGCAGCCCACATAGGAGTTACCTAAACTGCAGGCACCATAGAGTCGGCTAACCCGACCGCAACACGACAGGACAACATATTGGAGGCAAAGTGACGTTGACACTACCCGGAAACAGCTGGCGTGCTGGAACCAGGCTGGGCAGGAGGGAGTACCCGTGCCAAAGACACTGCTGGGAAACAGCTGGCGGTGCTGGAACCCAGGGTAAATACTAAAAACAGAGTGGAGCCTGAGGCCTAATTGGAGCAACTTTAAAATCTGTAATAGTGTGAATGTGGACAGAGCAGGAGAAATTGCCGGATGCACAGCAGGGGAACAGCTGACGTTACTGAACCCCAATAACACGGCAGCAAGTGTTGACTGTGCAGACGGCACTTCTGAGCGCCAACTGGCGGTGTTGGAGCTCAGGGATAATACTGAAAGCAGAGGAGCCAGAGGTGTAATTGGAGCAAGTTTTAAATTAGTAGTAGAGTGGATGTGGACAGAGCAGGAGAATTTGCCGGACGCACAGCAGGGGATCAGCTGACGTTACTGAACCCCAATAACACGGCAGCAAGTGTTGACTGTGCAGACGGCACTTCTGAGCGCCAACTGGCGGTGTTGGAGCTCAGGGATAATACTAAAAACACAGGAGCCAGAGGTGTAATTGGAGCTACTTTAAAATCTGTAGTAGTGTGAATGTGGACAGAGCAGGAGAAATTGCCGTACGCACAGCAGTGGAACAGCTGACGTTACTGAACCCCATTAACACGGCACCAAGTGTTGACTGTGCAGATGGCACTTCTGAGCGCCAACTGGTGGTGTTGGAGCTCAGGGATAATACTGAAAACAGAGGAGCCAGAGGTGTAATTGGAGCAACTTTAAAATCTGTAGTAGTGCGAATGTGGACAGAGCAGGAGAATTTGCCGGACACACAACTGGGGATCAGCTGATGTTACTGAACCCCAATAACACTGGAGCAAGCATTGACTGTGCAGATGGCACTTCTGAGCAGCAACTAGTGGTGTTGGAGCCCAGGGTAAATACTAAAAGCAGAGGAGCCAGAGGTCTAATTGGAGCAAGTTTTAAATTAGTAGTACAGTGGATGTGGACAGAGCAGGAGAGTTTGCTGGACACACAGCTGGGGATCAGCTGATGTTAATGAACCCCAATAACACTTGAGCGAGCGTTGACTGTGCAGACGGCACTTCTGAGCAGCAACTAGCGGTGTTGGAGCCCAGGGTAAATACTAAAAACAGAGGAGCCTGAGGTGTAATTGGAGCAAGTTTTAAATCTGTAGTACAGTGGATGTGGACAGAGCAGGAGAATTTGCCGGACACACAGCTGGGGATCAGCTGACGTTACTGAACCCCAATAACACTGGAGCAAGCGTTGACTGTGCAGACGGCACTTCTGAGCAGCAACTAGCGGTGTTGGAGCCCAGGGTAAATACTAAAAACAGAGGAGCCAGAGGTGTAATTGGAGCAAGTTTTAAATCTGTAGTACAGTGGATGTGGACAGAGCAGGAGAAATTGCCGGACACACAGCTGGGGATCAGCTGACGTTACTGATCCCCAAAAACACTGGAGCAAGCTTTGACTGTGCAGATGGCACTTCTGAGCAGCAACTAGCGGTGTTGGAGTCCAGGGTAAATACTAAAAACAGAGGAGCCAGAGGTGTAATTGGAGCAAGTTTTAAATCTTTAGTACAGTGGATGTGGACAGAGCAGGAGAATTTGCCGGACACACAGCAGGGGATCAGCTGACGTTACTGAACCCCAATAACACAGCAGCAAGCGTTGACTGTGCAGACGGCACTTCTGAGCAGCAACTGGCGGTGTTGGAGCTCAGGGATTACAGTTCAGGTGGTAGGAACATGAACACAACAGGAGACCTGGATACTGTTGCCAAACAATTATTTATTCTGGAAGAGGACTGGCAAATTCATGCAAGATCCAGGCCTTGTTCATTTTCAGAAAAGTAAGCCGGTCAACGTTATCGGAGGATAGGCGCATGCGACGGTCTGTTAGTACACCACCTGCGGCACTAAAGACGCGTTCAGATAATACACTAGCAGCAGGGCAAGCCAGCACCTCCAATACATACTGGCTAAGCTTTGGCCATGTATCCAGCTTAGAGACCCAAAACTTGAAGGGGGAAGATCCATCTGGGAGTACACTGAGAGGGCAAGACATGTAGTCTGTCACCATCTGACGGAAACGTTGCCTCCTGCTGACTGGAGCCGTCTGTGATGGTGTAGACATTTGTGGCGGCGGGGACACAAAACTTTGCCACATTTGGGCCATACTGGTCTTGCCTTGTGCTGAGGCGCTGCTTCTGCTCCCTCTTTGTGCAGAGCTTCCTCCACTGCCTCGACGCACTGAGCTGCTTTGTAAAGCACTAGCAGCACTGCTCTTGGTTGGAATGGAGAACATGATGGAATGCACCAGTGCTTCTTGGTACTCCCGCATTTTACGCTCCCGGTTCAACGGTGTTATGAGGCTTTGTAAGTTGTCCCGGTAGCGAGGATCTAGGAGGGTGGACTCCCAATAATCAGCCGTGTTGAGAATGAGGGCGATGCGTCGGTCGTTTCTCAGGCACTGCAGCATGAAATCAACCATGTGCTGCAGACTGCCAACTGGCCAAGAAACGCTGTCCCCTGCTTGAGGCATTATCTCTGCCTGCTCTGCATCACCCCACCCTCGCTCTAGATACTGACTACTAGAGCATTGTGTACCTCCCTCCTCTCGACAGATGTCTTCCTCCTCCATTGACTCCTCCTCATCCTCCTGACAAAGTGTCCCCTGCCTAGGCCTTTGTGAGGAACCACGTTGCGCAGACTGTAGAGAAGCAGATGGCATTTGTGACTCCTCATCCTCCACCTCTTCCAAAACCTCGTCCCTTAGTGCTTGCAGTGTTTTTTCATGCAGGCAGATAAGGGGGATAGTCATGCTGACTAGTGCATCATCTGCACTCGCCATCCGCGTGGAATAATCGAAGGCACGCAAAACGTGGCAAATGTCCTTCATAGAGGCCCACTCAGTGGTGGTGAAGTGTGAACGGCGCGCACTGCGACTTGTTTGCGCCTGCTGCAGCTGGTACTCCATTACTGCTGCCTGCTGCTCACACAACCTCTCCAACATATGTAACGTTGAATTCCACCTGGTGGTTAGGTCACATATGATGCGATGTTCGGAAGACGTAATCGGCGCTGCAGAACTGCAATGCGCGATCTTGCGTTGCTGGAACGCCGCAAGTGAGCGCACTCTATGCGGACCTTGTGAAGCAGTGCATCAAGATCCGGATAGTCCCTCAAAAAACTCTGCACGACCAAGTTGAGCACATGTGCCAGACATGGGATGTGAGTGAGGTTGCCTAGGCCCAGAGCTGCCACCAGATTTCGGCCATTGTCACACACTACCATGCCTGGCTGGAGATTCGCTGGCACAAACCACACGTCGCTCTGCTGCTTGATGGCATTCCAGAGCTCCTGCGCTGTGTGGCTTCGATTCCCCAAAGAAATTAATTTTAATACGGCCTGTTGACGTTTGGCCATGGCTGTGCTCATATTGGTCATCATAACAGGTAACCGTTCACGGGTCGATGTGGAGGGAGACTGTGACGGCTCCTGCAGCGCTGATTCAGAGGAACTGGAGTATGAGGAGGAGTCAATGTGTACAGACTGGATTCCTGCAATCCTTGGAGTTGGCAGAACACATACAGCACCACTCTCAAGATCTGTACCCGGCTCCACAACATTTACCCAATGGGCAGTGAGGGAAAGGTATCGTCCCTGTCCATGCTTACTGGTCCACGCATCGGTGGTCAGGTGGACCTTGCTACTGACGGCGTTTTGTAGCGCATGTTTAATTTTTCCCTCCACATGCTGTTGCAGGGCAGGGACGGCTTGCCTGCTGAAATAAAAGCTTCTGGGCACGTTGTATTGTGGGACTGCCAATGCCATAAAGTCACGGAATGTGTCAGTCTCCACCAGCCTGAATGATAGCATTTCAAAGGCCAGTAGTTTAGCAATGCCAGCATTCAGAGCCTGTGCTCGGGGGTGGTTTGCCGAGTATGGGCGCCTTTTCTCCCATGCATGTGCTAACGATGGCTGTAGACTGGCCTGGGAGTGTGAGGATGACAGGGAAAGTGGTGCTCTGGGTGGAATTACACTGTGTCTCTGTACAACAGTGCCAGAGGTTCTTCCATGGCGATCCTGTGAGGAAGCCGAACCAGCTGTGTGTGAGCTGGAGGAAGAGGCTACAACACGAGCTGAAGAGGTGGTAGGTGGCGCTGTAGGTTGGCCTAGGTCTTCAGTGTGTTTTTGTAACTCCACCACGTGCTTGGTCCGCACATGTTTCCACATATTTGTGGTATTGAGGTTGCTGACACTTTTCCCTCTTTTCACCTTCTGATTACACAGCTTGCATTTGACAGAGCAAATGTCATCTACAACTGTGTCAGAAAAGGACCAGGCACTGCAAGTCTTGGGAGTGCCCGCTTTGGATTTTGGAAGAGCCATGCTCCTAATGGGTGCCGAAGTGGAGGCTACAGGCAACCAAGTCTGCCCCCACCCTCTCCCTCCTTTTTGGGCCGTTCGGGGAATCTCTTCCTCAGAGCTGCTCCCACCACCTTCCTGTCCCTCACGCCATGATGGGTCAAGGACCTCATCATCTACACCACCCTCTTCAACCAACTGCTTCTCCTGGGTAGTCTCCACAGCACAGTACGCACCAGAAAGTGGCACCTGAGTCTCATCATCAGATGCTTACTGAGGTGTGCTGCTGACCATAGGCACTGGCCCACCCGCCTCTTCAGATTCAGAGAGACAAAACGGTTGTGCATCACTGCAGACTACCTCTTCTTCAAATTCTCGAATTCTGCTTGGCTGGCCCCCTCTTTCCAAGCCAAGAGATTCAGAGAACAGAAGTAGAGATGGCTCCTGTCCAGGGCTATCTGACTGCCTGGGCAATTTGGCAGGTGGTGAAGAGACAGATGGGTGCTCTTCAGTGCTCAGGATCTGAGAGGATCTGGAACTAATTGAAGTCGATGCGTTAGCTGCCATCCATCCGACAACGGCTTCAATTTTGTCCAGTGGGGTACGGCTAGCTCCTACAAAGCTGCGCATAAAGGACTGTTCCCTGGTAAAACTGGGGGATGCTGAGTCACTGGTGCCCGCAGCAGGCACAGAATCCCCACGTCCTCTCCCTGCAGGCACAGAATCCTCACGTCCTCTCCCTGCAGAAACTCCACGCCCACGACCACATGCCTTACTCCCTGCCTTCTTCATCTTGGTAGACTGATAAAGATAGGCAGAAAAGTACTAAGGGCTTAGTGTGCTTATTCCTGAACAGCTGCTAACAGGTATAAGAAACACTAATTTTATAAAGTGTGGACTAGACTTTAATATGAGCTAATGTGGTATACACAACTGTAAAGTGGAGTGTTTGGTGAACTTTATTTAGGTTTTTTTTGTCACAAAAAGACACTGGATGTGCCCAAAGATGTAATACCGATATTATCACAAACTTTTTGTAGCTATTACAATGTAGGAAGGTAACCTACAATGCAATAGATGAGGCTACAAAAAATAGGCTAATACTAATCTGGCTGGGGCTGCAGGGCACAATGCTGCAAAAAGGCTCCTCTATCTACTCCTATATAGTGTGTTTGGAACCAATGTAGCTGAATACAGATGGAACCACCACACTAATAGGAGATATCAGGAAAAATCATCAATTAGCAAAAAAGGACAATGTATGAGGCAGTGACGCACGCTAAGCGCACTACAACCAGACGTGGCTGAAGCACACACTACAGCGTGAGCTGCACTCACACAGAGACCTTGCAGACAGGCGTGAACAGTGCAGATGCAGAGCACTGTGCACTAGCGCTGCAAGACTAAAAAAAAATTCTTTTTCTACTCCTATATAGTGTGTTTGGAACCAATTTAGCTGAATACGGATGGAACCACCACACTAATAGGAGAAATCAGGAAAAATCATCAATTAGCAAAAAAGGACAATGTATGAGGCAGTGACGCACGCTGAGCGCACTACAACCAGACTTGGCTGAAGCACACACTACCGCGTGAGCTGCACTCACACACAGAGACCTTGCAGACAGCGGTGAACAGCACAGAGAACTGTGCACTAGCGCTGCAAGGCACAGCGATTTATAAAGTAGCTTGGGTAAAGCAGAATAGAGCAAATAGGTAGCTAAAACTGTCCCTCAGAACAGCAGCGTCCTATCCCTAACTGAATTCACAGCAGAGTGAGCTCAAAATGGCGGCGGCGGCTTTTATAGTGCATCATGACATCATTTCAGCAGCCAATCACAGCCATGCCATTAGTTAACATGCCTACGTGCCTAACAGGATGTGCCCACACTTCTTAGGATCCTCATTGGCTGAATAAAATGAAACTGGCTCATTGCATTATGGGAACTTCCGATTCCGGTATACGATATTGCAAAAGTATCGGAATTAAGTATCGGAATTCCGATACCGCGAATATCGTCCGATACCCGATATTTTAGTATCGGAATGCTCAACACTATTTACTACATAGTAAACTTGTCACAAAAGTGTATTGTGGCTGGCACCATGGACTCCCACCTGAGTTTGGATCCCATACCTGTGGAGTGTTAGTTCTGGTAGACCTCACTGTTCTGATGTGTCATAGTATTTAACTATGTCCAATCACCATCCTGACCTGAGATAAAATAGATTTACTATTGATTCAAAACAGCTGCAAGATATTGAAATATTGATCTTTCTGTGTCATCCATAAAGGTTTAGCATAGAAGCTTTGCACAGGGTGGTGACTGTTCTAATAAAAGATTAATTGGTTATGTCAGTATCTAGACGTACACTAACAATACAGAGCTGTCCAGGCCAGGGAATAGCAGTGAAATACTAGAAACAACAGATGCAATATTAGTGACTATCTTCTCCTGCTAGCGGCCAGCTCTTCTGTTTGACCATAGCGACCTGACCTAATTAGTACTATAGAAATGAGTTCCACCTAAACTATACACTCATTCCAGAATTTATGTTGTTGCCAAATATTTTTTTTTTTTACTACACAATGAACGCCATAAATGCAAACCCCAAAATAGCATTTTTTTCTAAATTTCACTGCACTTGGAATTTTTTTTCTTGACTTCCGTCACTTTTTTTATGGTAAAATGAATAATTGCTTTCAAAACTGCAACTCGTCCCACAAAAAACAAGCCCTCAAAGGGCTATGGCGATGGAAAAGTAAAAAAAAGGTATGGCTCATGGAAAAAGGGGAAGGAAAAATGAAAGCAATTCCTTAAAGGATTAAACATTTTTCAACTGTTATCCTAGTTTTCCATGCATGGCGTTTAGGACTTCTCTCTGACATTCCTCACTTGTTCCTGCATTGATATTGCTGTGCAATCTGCGCTGTAATATAATCTCCCCTCATTTATCACATATGCTGCAGCTTTTCGGTGCCGGTTTGTTTCCAAGGAAAATCTGTAATGTAATTTAACTCTGCCGCTATAGTGGCAATTTATAAGCTTTTTATAGTCCCTTTGTGGTATTGGAAATAAGACCTCATTAGTACTTTATCTATTTTCTACTAGCTTATCCAATGTTTTTAGTTCCTTTAGACATTCATTTCTTCCCTTCCCTTTTGGGTTCCTTTTCTTAGAAAGTCAGCTCATTAAAATGCAACTGCCTCCGTCTTTTCTTTTAGGAATCGATAAACGCACATAAACTACATTGTTTCCTTTGAACAATCGTGTTGAAGCCATTGGAATAATTTGTTGAACTTTACACGAGTTGACGTGCTTTTAAAGAATTCTTAAAAAGTTGTGCATAATTAAGCGCTGTTTTGTGTTATCTTATTTCTTGCACCTTTTTTTTTTGTGACACCAGCCCATGAATATGCAACGCCTCGATCCTCTTGACATATACCCACAAGAGGGAAACTATGCAATAAAAGATCTCCCAGTGGTTTAATCTGTGTAAGCCGGTTCTTGCAACGTAACAGATGTCTCTTCCATGTGTACACATACAAAATGTTTATCATGCTTCCATTTAGCAAATATCACCATGCTGAAAATCTGGGGACGTCTTGCACAACAGAAACACAATGTTGCCATGGTCACAATCCCATCATTTGTTCTCAAGATGAGAGCTCTCTCCGTTTCTTATCCCATATTTAATTTCTTATTGAAGCTTAATAAGGCAAGTGACATTATGCACATTTCAAGTTGGTCAAAATCTATTGACCTTTAAAGTGGCACTTTAAATATGCCACTCCAGGGGTGGTCAAGTCAGCAGACTTACAGCTGAATTTCCACTCACAGATCACGTCCTAGGCATTCAGGCACATGATGAAATTCATCTTGCTTGGATGTGATTCTCTAAGGTTCCCTTTCTGCGAGGCAGGTGTGACCGAGAGCTGCACTCGGAGAAACAACTCCAAAAATGTAGCATGTCAGACATTTCAAAAAGGGTTATTTGCTTCCCGTCATGACTTTTCCGCTTACAGATTGGCTGTTATGCCCTTCAGTGTACATAAAAGACATACTGTCTCTGCGTAAAGATCACATAGTGAGCAATAGCCATGAGTTTAGAGTGCTCTTGCTTGTAGGTCAATGTTTTTTTTTTGTTAAGTGATTATACAGTTAGAACAAGAATATTCCTTTTTCTACGGAATTTTAATTTGAAGAATTTGTTAGAAAACTGTTTATACAAGGCACTCAGTGAACAACTCATGACATATGATATGAGCATACAATAATGCTTAACCTATGGTAGGATCATACAAATATCTCATCCACTTTCTTTGCTTTGTGACTTAAAGATATATGAGTGGTGCACTTCTAGATAAGGTTTCCTTGTTTGAGAACAACTGGCTACCAGGGATCCAATATTCTGAGGATATGTGATTACGCTGATTGACCAAACAGGTGTTTTCTCCTGTGGAGTTGGGGACCGGTGGAATATTCTTTTTGAATTTCTCTTCTTGCTTCCCAGTCTTGTCTTCCTTTCTTTCTCGCCTCCATCCTATTCTTTCATTTTGTTGTTGGTTATTTCCTATGCTCTGACTTTGGGGGAAAAAGATTGGGGTGTAGAAGGTACTCATACTACGTAAGCAATTTTTGGGTCGCGGAGTTGTTGGTCTCGTACATTATAGTTAAATCCTCATATATTGACATAACAAAGCTGCAATTCAGGGCCACAGACTTTTTTTTCTCTTTTTGTTATACTTTTATGATGATCTGATGCATCTGTGTATATACATGTGTGTGTGTGTGTGTATATATATATATATATTGTAAGGTAGCGCTAATGATCATGTTGAGGGGCGCTCACTTCACCGGGTCAATTAAAGCACACATGCAACACTTTCCGGTAATCTACAGTCCAGCAGTTTATTAAACATCATAAACTGCCTATAACATAGTCCATCTCAGTGGCTCGCAGGCATGTTACACATGTAATATCCTAGAGCCTTTTCAGTGGCAGATATGCCCACTTGGCTCCAGATACAGCCTTCAGCAAGGTAACAATATCAATGTGCATATCAAGCACCGTTTTTACCTTTGCCGGGTCTAGCAGCTTCTATCAGCTCTGTTCTGCCACAGCTGTGGTTTAAGGCTCCCCAGGCATGGTCTCCAGGCCACTTGCCTTCCAGGGCCAACCGTGTCCCAGATACAGGGATCAGGCCTCTTGCCTTCCAAGGCTACTGGTGTCCCAGACACAGGGATCAGGCCTCTTGCCTTCCAAGGCTACTGGTGTCCCAGACACAGGGACTAGGCTTCTCTCCTGTTTCAAAAAAACACCAGGATTTATATATCCTTCTGTGCGCACAAGACCTGTGATGATGTTACAGTCATGTGATCAGTCACCTGAAGGGGAGGTACGTGTTCAGCCAGAACACACCCCCTGGACATTTTAGTAATGCAGCAAGCTGCTGCATTACAATATATATATATATATATATATATATATATATATATATATATATATATACAGTGCCTACAAGTAGTATTCAACCCCCTGCAGATTTAGCTGGTTTGATAAGATGCAAATAAGTTAGAGCCTTCAAACTGCAAACGAGAGTAGGTTTTATGAACAGAAGCATAAATCTTACAAACCAAAAAGTTATGTTGCTCAGTTGAATTTTATTAAATTTTAAACATAAAAGTGTGGGTCAATTATTATACAACCCCTATGTTTAATATTTTGTGGAATAACCCTTGTTTGCAATTACAGCTAATAATCGTCTTTTATAAGACCTGATCAGGCCGGCACAGGTCTGTGGAGTTATCTTGGCCCACTCCTCCATGCAGATCTTCTCCAAGTTATCTAGGTTCTTTGGGTGTCTCATGTGGACTTTATTCTTGAGCTCCTTCCACAAGTTTTCAATTGGGTTAAGGTCAGGAGACTGACTAGGCCACTCCAACACCTTGACTTTTTCCCTATTGAACCAGGCCTTGGTTTTCTTGGCTGTGTGCTTTGGGTCGTTGTCTTGTTGGAAGATGAAATTACGACCCATCTTAAGATCCTTGATGGAGGAGCGGAGGTTCTTGGCCAAAATCTCCAGGTAGGCCGTGCTATCCATCTTCCCATGGATGCAGACCAGATGGCCAGGCCCCTTGGCAGAGAAACAGCCCCACAGCATGATGCTGCCACCACCATGCTTGACTGTAGGGATGGTATTCTTGGGGTCGTATGCAGTGCCATCCAGTCTCCAAACATCACGTGTGTGTTTGGCGCCAAAGATCTCGATCTTGGTCTCATCAGACCATAGAACCTTGAACCAGTCTGTCTCAGAGTCCTCCAAGTGATCATGAGCAAACTGTAGACAAGCCTTGACATGACGCTTTGAAAGTAAAGGTACCTTACTTGCTAGTCTGGAACGGAGACCATTGCGGTGGAGTACGTTACTTATGGTATTGACTGAAACCAATGTCCCCACTGCCATGAGATCTTCCCGGAGCTCCTTCCTTGTTGTCCTTGGGTTAGCCTTGACTCTTCGGACAAGCCTGGCCTCGGCACGGGAGGACACTTTCAAAGGCTGTCCTGGCTGTGGAAGGCTAACAGTAGTTCCATAAGCCTTCCACTTACGGATGATGCTCCCAACAGTGGAGACAGGTAGGCCCAACTCCTTGGAAAGGGTTTTGTACCCCTTGCCAGCCTTGTGACCCTCCACGATCTTGTCTCTGATGGCCTTGGAATGCTCCTTTGTCTTTCCCATGTTGACCATGTCTGAGTGCTGTTCACAAGTTTGGGGAGGGTCTTAAATAGTCAGAAAAGGCTGGCAAAAGAGATCTTTAATCCACACATGTGAAGCTCATTATTCTTGGTGCCTGAACTACTTCTTGATACTTTAGGGGGACCAAACAGAATTCTTGTGGTTTGAGGGGTTGAATAATAAATGACACTCTGAATTAACTTTTTACATTTTAAAAAAACAACAAAAAAAAAACAAAAACAAAATTTGCTGTAGTGCATTTCCCACTTCCAGGCTGATCTACAGTACAAATGTCACAATGCCAAGTTAATTCCGCATGTGTCAACCAGCTAAATCTGCAGGGGGTTGAATACTACTTGTAGGCACTGTATATATATATATATATATATATATATATATATATAGACAAAAAGTTTTGACACACGTTCTCATTTAAAGATTTTTCTGTATTTTCATGACTTTGAAAATTGTACATTCACGCTGAAGGCATGAAAACTATGAATTAACACATGTGGAATTATATACTTAACACAAAAGTGTGAAACAACTGAAAATATGTCTTATATTCTAGGTTCTTCAAACTAGCCACCTTTTGCTTTGATGACTGCTTTGCACACTCTTGGCATTCTCTTGATGAGCTTCAAGAGGTAGTCACCGGAAATGGTTTTCACTAAACAGGTGTGCCCTGTCAGGTTTAATAAGTGGGATTTCTTGCCTTATAAATGGGGTTGGGACCATCCGTTGTGTTGTGCAGAAGTCAGGTGGATACACAGCTGATAGTCCTACTGAATAGACTGTTAGAATTTGTATTATGGCAAGAAAAAAGCAGCTAAGTAAAGAAAAACGAGTGGCCATCATTACTTTAAGAAATGAAGGTCAGTCAGTCCGAAAAATTGGGAAAACTTTGAAAGTGTCCCCAAGTGCAGTTGCAAAACCATCAAGTGCTACAAAGAAACTGGCTCACATGAGGACCGCCCCAGGAAAGGAAGCCCAAGAGTCACCTCTGCTTCTGAGGATAAGTTTTTCCGAGTCACCAGCCTCAGAAATCGCAGGTTAACAGCAGCTCAGATTAGAGACCAGGTCAATGCCACACAGAGTTCTAGCAGCAGACACATCTCTACAACAGCTGTTAAGAGGAGACTTTGTGCAGCAGGTCTTCATGGTAAAATAGCAGCTAGGAAACCACTGCTAAGGACAGGCAACAAGCAAAAGAGACTTGTTTGGGCTAAAGAACACAAGGAATGGACGTTAGACCATTGGAAATCTGTGCTTTGGTCTGATAAGCCCAAATTTGAGATCTTTGGTTCCAACCACCGTGTCTTTGTGCGAAGCAGAAAAGGTGAACGGATGGACTCTACATGCCTGGTTCCCACCGTGAAGCATGGAGGAGGAGGTGTGATGGTGTGGGGGTGCTTTGCTGGTGACACTGTTGGGGATTTATTCAAAATTGAAGGCATACTGAACCAGCATGGCTACCACAGCATCTTGCAGGGCATGCTATTCCATCCGGTTTGCGTTTAGTTGGACCATCATTTATTTTTCAACAGGACAATGACCCTAAACACACCTCCAGGCTGTGTAAGGGCTATTTGACCAAGAAGGAGAGTGATGGGGTGCTACGCCAGATGACCTGGCCTCCACAGTCACCAGACCTGAACCCAATTGAGATGGTTTGGGGTGAGCTGGACCTCAGAGTGAAGGCAAAAGGGCCAATAAGTGCTAAGCATCTCTGGGAACTCCTTCAAGATTGTTGGAAGACCACTTCCGGTTACTACCTCTTGAAGCTCATCAAGAGAATGGCAAGAGTGTGCAAAGCAGTTATCAAAGCAAAAGGTGGCTACTTTGAAGAACCTAGAATATAAGACATATTTCAGTTGTTTCACACTTTTTTGTTAAGTATATAATTCCACATGTGTTAATTCATAGTTTTGATGCCTTCAGTGTGAATGTACAATTTTCAAAGTCATGAAAATACAGAAAAATCTTTAAATGAGAAGGTGTGTCCAAACTTTTGGTCTGTACTGTATATATATATTTATATATATATGTGTGTGTGTGTTTTGTGTGTCTGCACTCATTGCTGCTATCTAATTTGTTGTATATTATGAGTGAGGCCTTAAGTCTTCATTTCATTAGTTTTTCTACTTTCCACCTTATAATGGTTTAATAAACTCAATGTACTGTACCTTTAAGAAACAGCTTGTAGCATGGGTATGCAACCTTCATAAGGTGGAGATCTACTGTATTTTTTCATGTAAGCCAGTGCTATAAGCAGGGCCGACTCCAGGTTTTTGTGGGCCCTGGACGAAAGAGTCTCAGTGGGCCCCTTTATCACATACCACGATTCATGATGCACAGATACTGCAGAGAAATATATATATAGTACAAGGCCAAATATTTCACTTCTTACATTATATGAGTGATATCTATTGTAAATTCTATAATGGCTCAGAAACCGGCGAATCGCTCCATACAGAATACTGGCCCCCATAAAATGCTCCATACAGGATACTGGCCCCCATAAAATGCTCCATACAGGATACTGGCCCCCATATAATGCTCCATACAGAATACTGCCTGGTCCCCATATAACGCTCCATACAGGATACTGGTCCCCATATAACGCTCCATACAGGATACTGACCCCCATATAATGCTCCATACAGGATACTGGTCCCCATATAATGTTCCATACAGGATGCTGGCCCCCCATATAACGCTCCATGCAGGCTGTGCCCCCACATAATGCTCCATGCAGGCTGTTCCACCCACATAATGCCCCACACAGTCTGTTCCCTTCACATAATGCCCTATGCAGGATGTCACCCCCCTAATAATGCCCCATGCAGGATGTCACTTGCCCCCTCCCTTATAATGCCCCATGCAGGATGTCACTCCCCCCCCATATAATGCCCCATGCAGGATGTCACCCCCCATATAATGCCCCATGCAGGATTTCACTTCCCCCCCTTTTAATGCCCCATGCAGCATGTCACCCCCCTCCCTGATATTGCCCCCTGCAGGATGTCACCCCTCCTTATAATGCCCCATGCAGGTTGTCACCCACCCACCCTTATAATGCCCCATGCAGGATGTCACCCCCCATATAATGCCCCACACAGGATGTCACCCCCCCTAACTTATAATGCCCCATGCAGGATGTCACACACACACCCTCCCTTATAATGCCCCATGCAGGATGTCACCCCCCCTTTTAATGCCCCATGCAGGATGTTACCCCCCCCCTTATAATGCCCCATGCAGGATGTCACACACACCCCCTCCCTTATAATGCCCCATGCAAGATGTCACCCCCCCTTATAATGCCCCATGCAGGATGTCACACCTCCCCTCCTTTATAATGCCCCATGCAGGATGTCACCCCCCCTCCCTTATAATGCCCCATGCAGGATGTCACCCCCCCTTCCTTATAATGCCCCATGCAGGCTGTCACACCCCCCTCCCTTATAATGCCCCATGCAGGGTGTCTCCCCCCCCCTCGCAGGATGTCACACATCCCCCCTCTCTTATAATGCCCCATGCAGGATGTCACACCCCCCCACCCCACTATATAATGTCCCATGCAGGATGTCACACCCCCCCTCCCTTATAATGCCCCATGCAGGATGTCACACACCCCCACCTCACCTTATAATGCCCCATGAAGGGTGTCACACCCCCCTCCCTTATAATGCCCCACACAGGATGTCACACACCCCCACCTCACCATATAATGCCCCATGCAGGATGTCACCCCCCCTCGCCTATAATGCCCCATGCAGGATGTCACACACCCCCACCTCACCATATAATGCCCCATGCAGGATGTCACCCCCCCTCGCTTATAATGCCCCATGCAGGATGTCACACACCCCCACCCCACCATATAATGCCCCATGCCTCCATACAATAAAAAAAAAAAAAAAATCAAATACTCACCTCACTTCTCACCTGCTGCCGCTGCTCCGGACTCCTCACGTGTGTCAGCGTCTTCCCGCTCTGCGCTGTGACAGCTCAGGAGAGAGCGCGGTGTAAAGACGTCACCGCGCCCTCTGACCTGAGACTTCACAGTGCAGCAGCCGCAGAAGAGACAGGACCTGCTGTGGAGGCATAGGGAGAGGTAAGTATTGCTCTGGCTGCTGGGGACCTGAGCAAGCGTGGGAGAGCGGGCGCTGACACTCTGCTCACGGGTCCCATAGCGCGACGTGGTGCCCGATGGCGAGTTTTCCCCCCGCCTTCTCAGGGCCCCAGCACTTGTCCGGATGCTGATGCCGGCCCTGGCTATAAGGAGAGAAGTCAGGGCTGCATTGCAGCACATAAGCCTAGGCCTCATAGTACAGGACCAGGTGTAGTAATGTTCAAAAACATGAATTAAGCACTCAATCTTTATACTAGTTTTTATTTCCATGCATTGGGAACATTGCACACTGACTGCTTTCTAATTCAAAACATGAAGAGAAATGTATATAATTTTTAACTTAACTACATTACAGAAAATAACAAAAAATGAACATTGGGCTGTTCTAAAAAAATAGCAGTGTCTACATTTGTCTTTACAAACTCACAATATGTACTCATTTTTTTTTGAGGATTTAGCATTCCTGTGAATCACTAACCTAATATTTAGTTGGAGCGCCGGACTGGAGTACCTAGGGCCCACCAGGAAAAAATCAATCTTGGGGCCTACCAGCACCATGCAGTTACCGTATATAGGAATAACATAAGTCCACAAACTCTTTCAAAATGAATCAACTTTATTAACCAATAAATAACCAAAATAATGAATAAATAACAAACTAAAGAAACACTCCTGGCAAAAGAGTAACACTGTTATCTTATTCACATCAGTGTGTGATAAAGTGCCATAACAGAACAATAAATACTTTCAAGGTACATTCTCTTAAAGTATAAGTGCCACAAATTTAACCTGCATCTATCGAGCATCCCAGCAGCCAGCATCATTGTAGCAGCACCAAACTTGGCCCACTGGGAAAACTTAAAGAATTCTGTAAGCATTTTGGAAGTTTGTATTGCACGTTTTCCTCTCCTCTATAATACAGTACCATTCAATTGTTAGTGAAAGGCCCAAAACAACAAACACACACACTAAGTCATTCAGCAGCAAAATTACAAAAGCTTTTTTTTCAGAACAGAAGATGACATTGCATACGTATTAATAATGTCATCATAGTCTAAGTTCCTTGAAATGTCATACTCCGTGTTCAATAGAAGGAGTGACTCTAAAAGCTCCTGTCCAATCGAAGACCTCAGACGATTTTTTACAATTTTCAGCTTTGAGAACACTCTTTCACATGAAACCTGGGTGTAAGCAAGTGTAAGAAGTGTCTTGTAAACTGCTAAAATGTTTGTGTAAGCAGCAGAATGTAAATTGTAGGCATATAAAAGTCTGTAGCAGCAGGACAGTCAGTTTTTTTGCGGGACGAGTTGTACTTTCAGATGCAATCATTTATTTTACCATATAGTGTACAGGGAAATGGCAACAAAAATTCCAAGTGCAGTAAAATTGCAAAAAAAGTGCAATTACACGTTTGTTTATTGGGTTTTTTAGTCACCATGTTCACTATATGGTAAAACCAATGTGACAGTGTGATGCCTCGGGTCAGTACGAGTTTGTAGATACCAAACATGTATACCTTTACTGGTATCTAAGTGGTGAAAACAAATTCACAAGTTTGAAAAATAAAGAATCACACTTTTCGCACCATGTTCTGCGCACCGTAGTGTTCTCATTTTTTTGCATCTGGGGCTGTGTGACGGCTTATTTTTTGCGTCTTGAGCTGACCTGCATCTCTGCTGCTGTGTAGTAGTCACAACACAGGGAGAGGTTAAACATCCAAGTATTTAATATGTATTGCAAATAAAGAATGTTCCCATTCTTAATATCCGAAAAAAACAAATGACTGACAACAATCCATTATACCTAGACTAATAATACCATATAGAAGAGAGAAATACCGCCACACCATGACCAGAACACATACCACCACATAGTGATTAAATACTACCAAGTACAAGGTATATATACTGCCACACCATGAGAAGACCACATATTACCACCACATAGTGACTGTCCGAATAATACCACAGACAAGGGACAAATACCGCCACGCCATGACCATGGCACATAATGGCACCAGATAGTGACTGATAATGAAAATGTAAAAAGCTCTGTATATAGAGTCAGTGTACAGATATGTAGAGATTATCAGTGACATTATGCACAGGAGCTCTGTGTACAGTGTCAGTGTAGAGGTAATACGGTGATCACCAGTGACATTACACACAGGAGCTCTGTATATAGTGTCAGTGTGTGTGTATAGGTAATACACATACTCACCAGTGACGTCGCTAGGTGAAGTTCTTTATCTGCAGACCGATATATCACATCTTCTATGCAGGACTTATCTCTGCAGAAAATAACACAGTTAGCTATAACTGAACATTTCCAGAGGACAATCCACACTTTTCCTAAGATTTTTACACTGCATGAAATGACAAAAAAAGAAACATAGTGGCGCACTACACAGTAACAGTGCTCCAGTGTCATTCTGTGCCTGCTCATCTCTGTCAGCAGACATATTTGTCTGATGGCAAAGATGTAGCAGAGCTGAAGACAGAAGACCTATGGATTACTTTGGAGTGAGGATTTTTCTTTATTAAAGATGGAGTCCCTAAAGTGTTTTATTTTTAATAAAAAAAAATTTTCTGTCTTTTTTCTCTGTTTACTAGAAATTCATGGTGGCTAGGTCTAATTTGGCGTGACACCATGAATTTTGGGCTTAGTACCAGCTGATAATACAAAGCTGGCCTGGTACTAACCCTATTATTACCCAGGGTGCCGCTCACCACCAGGGACGCTGGAAGAGCTGGGTAAAGCACCTGGAAATGGTGCTATGATGAATGCGCCATTTTCAGGGGTGGCTGCGGGCTATGATTTTCAACTTGGTGGGCCAAGAACGCTTGGGCCTTACCATGCTGCGAATCCCAGCCCCCAGCTGCCTTGTTTTATCTGGCTGGCGATCAACATATGGCGGGAGCAGGGCAATGGGCATTTTTATCAAATAATATATACCTGACAGGAGCCCATAGATTCTGCTGGCTCCAATAATATATACCTGACAGGAGCCCATACATTCTTCTGTCTCCAATAATATATACCTGACAGGAGCCCATACATTCTTCTGTCTCCAATAATATATACCTGACAGGAGCCCATACATTCTCCTGCCTCCAATAATATATACCTGACAGGAGCCCATACATTCTGCTGCCTCCAATAATATATACCTGACAGGAGCCCATACATTCTCCTGCCTCCAATAATATATACCTGACAGGAGCCCATACATTCTCCTGCCTCCAATAATATATACCTGACAGGAGCCCATACATTCTCCTGCCTCCAATAATATATACCTGACAGGAGCCCATACATTCTCCTGCCTCCAATAATATATACCTGACAGGAGCCCATACATTCTCCTGCCTCCAATAATATATACCTGACAGGAGCCCATACATTCTGCTGCCTCCAATAATATATACCTGACAAGGAGCCCAAACATTCTCCTGCCTCCAATAATATATACCTGACAGGAACCCATACATTCTCCTGCCTCCAATAATATATACCTGACAGGAGCCCATAGATTCTGCTGCCTCCAATAATATATACTTGACAGGAGCCCATAGATTCTGCTGCCTCCAATAATATATACCTGATAGGAGCCCATACATTCTCCTGCCTCCATTAATATATACCTGACAGGAGCCCATAGATTCTGCTGGCTCCCATAATATATACCTGACAGGAGACCAAACATTCTCCTGCCTCCAATAATATATACCTGACAGGAGCCCATACATTCTTCTGTCTCCAATAATACAGTATATACCTGACAGGATCCCATACATTCTCCTGCCTCCAATAATATATACCTGACAGGAGCCCATACATTCTTCTGTCTCCAATAATACAGTATATACCTGACAGGATCCCACACATTCTCCTGACTCCGATAATATATACCTGACAGGAGCCCATACTTTCTGCTGCCTCCAATAATATATACCTGACAGGAGCCCATATATTCTCCTGCCTCCAATAATATATACCTGACAGGAGCCCATACATTCTCCTGCCTCCAATAATATATACCTGACAGGAGCCCATACATTCTCCTGCCTCCAATAATATATAACTGACAGGTGCCCATACATTCTCCTACCTCCAATAATATATACCTGACAGGAGCCCATAGATTCTGCTGCCTCCAATAATATATACCTGACCGGAGCCCATAGATTCTGCTGCCTCCAATAATATATACCTGACAGGAGCCCATAGCTTCTACTGCCTCCAATAATATATACCTGACAGGAGCCCATACATTCTCCTGCCTCCAATAATATATAACTGACAGGAGCCCATACATTCTCCTACCTCCAATAATATATACCTGACAGGAGCCCATAGATTCTGCTGCCTCCAATAATATATACTTGACAGGAGCCCATAGATTCTGCTGCCTCCAATAATATATACCTGATAGGAGCCCATACATTCTCCTGCCTCCATTAATATATACCTGACAGGAGCCCATAGATTCTGCTGGCTCCCATAATATATACCTGACAGGAGACCAAACATTCTTCTGTCTCCAATAATACAGTATATACCTGACAGGAGCCCATACATTCTCCTCACTCCGATAATATATACCTGACAGGAGCCCATACATTCTTCTGTCTCCAATAATACAGTATATACCTGACAGGAGCCCATACATTCTCCTGACTCCGATAATATATACCTGACAGGAGCCCATAGATTCTGCTGCCTCCAATAATATATACCTGACAGGAGCCCATACATTCTCCTGCCTCCAATAATATATACCTGACAGGAGCCCATACATTCTTCTGTCTCCAATAATACAGTATATACCTGACAGGAGCCCATAGATTCTCCTGCCTCCAATAATATATACCTGACAGGAGCCCATAGATTCTGCTGCCTCCAATAATATATACCAGATAGGAGCTGTAACGGGTCTGGGAGGCGGAACCTCTGAGCAACTATACAAGGGGGCGGTCCTTGTAAGGAAGCGGGTGGCTCCCAGGGAAGACGGGCAGGTTATCACGGCAAGTGACAGGGACAGTCTCTGGGTAGAAGGGCAGGTAGTCACGGCAAGTGACAGGGACAGTCTCTGGGTGGAAGGGCAGGTAGTCACGGCAAGTGACAGGGACAGTCTCTGGACAGGCAGGTGGTCACGGCTAGTGACGGCAGAGCCTCCAGGTAGGCTAGCAGGCAGGTAGCAGGTGAGCGCTCCTAGGTGAGCAGGCGAGAGTCTCTGGACAGGCAGGTGGTCACGGCAAGTGACGGCAGAGCCTCCAGGTAGGCTAGCAGGCAGGAAGCAGATGAGCGCTCCCAGGTGAGCAGACAGGAGTCTCTGGACAGGCAGGTGGTCACGGCAAGTGACGGCGGAGCCTCCAGGTAGGCTAGCAGGCTAGCAGGCAGGTAGCAGACGAGCGCTCCCAGGTGAGCGGGCAGGCTGGTCCATAGACAGACTGACAGGTGTCGGAAGGCAGACCGTCGGACCGCAGGCTTGCAAGCAGGTAAGCAGATATCTGGCAGGTATCAAGCAGGAATCTGGCAGGTGACTGGCAGGTAACAGGCAGGAGACTGGCAGGTAACAGGCAGGAATCTGTCAGGTGACTGGCAGGTAACAGGCAGGAATCTGGCAGGTGACTGGCAGGTAACTGGAAACAGGAGCTGAATTTAAATGGTTCGGTCATTTAAATTCAGCTCCTACTAGCAATAATGGATGTTATAAATGCAACGTCCCTAAATGCTTATGCTGTCAATCCATTGATAACGGAGCTAAAACATTCGTCTCTGCGGTCACTGGAGAGATATATCCCATTCGCTTTAGACTTACATGTCAGTCCTCATATGTGATCTATCTGCTCCAGTGCACCTGCGGCCTGCAATACATTGGCCGCACTATCCAGGAAATGCACTCCAGATTAAATAAACATCGCCAAAATATTAGAAACGGCTTTCCCCTACATAGTGTTTCTAATCATTTCTTAAAAGAACATCAAAAAAATCCTAATAACCTAAAACTAACTATCATTGATCATATAGTTGATACACACCCTGATAGACTAAATCGTCTCATTACACGTGAAAATTATTGGATTTTCAAAATGGGAACCTTGTCTCCTGAAGGTTTGAACCTTAATATAGAGAAGACAACTTTTTAAATAATTGTTTTCATATTTTAGCAAATTTATTATATATATCTTTTATATGGCAGAGCAGGGGGGAGGAGAGAGAGAAGGAGGGAAGAGGGGAAAGGAGAGAGGGAGGGGAGGAGGGAGGAGAGAGAGAAGGGAGAAGGGAAGGGAGGGAAGGAAATGATAGAGAAGGGAAGGAAAAGAAAAAAAAAAAAAAAAAATGATTTTTTTTTTTGGCTAAAAATTTTTTTTACTTTTTTTTTTTACTTTTTTTTTTTTCTCTTTCCTTTCTTCGTCTACTTTTCCCTAATTATAATGATAGAAACTGATTGTAATTTTATAACTTTATATTTATACATTGTTTTATGTTGTATGTAAAAATTATTATTTATGATTATAGGATTCACAAGTTTTTATACAGCGAATCCTTTTTATAAGAACCCTATATGCTTCATTAGGCATTAATTTATAACAATCCTTTTTACTTTATTGAGCATATATGAACTCAAGGGGTTAATATAGAGGTATTACTCTGTATCTGGCCCCGCCCCTTTTAAGTAATTGTATACCTAGTCAAATGTATATAAGGATCAATTGTTTGCTGCTTGTCACACCTGATGAAGGTGGCTGTGTCCACCGAAACGCGTTGTGTGTATATTAATAAATCAGTCCTTTTAATATTTTTGCCCTGTTATTGGCGCTCTGGTACCGCTATTCATATTCACTGATTGTCCCTTTCCCCCTGTTGGGGTGCGGTAGAGCTGCCTTTAATCTATTGTTCTTTCACCTGTGGAGGAATTTAATTAGAATCACTACCCAGGTTTTCCAAGCTGCGCTGCCTGGGGTGTTGGTGAAGCTGGGCGCCCATCTCGGCGTTACATGCAACTAACCTGACCACATGATCCACCACCGAGAGATCAGGATCTGTGAACGCCGCTGGAATTAGATGACAGCCACCAACAGAACGGAGCTTGTGGAGCTTTACACTGGGGTTGTGCAGAGGTGCACAACTTCATAAGGTTAGTAGCCATCCTCACACCCCTCTAACAATTGCAATACTGAGTCACCCATTGCGCCTTGTTCTCTCCTCTCTTTACTTATTATATATGGTGAAGTCCTCCGGCCATTGGCCGGGGACTCCTTAGCACGGCGCGCGCGGCCCCTTTAAGAGAGGGGGAGCACGCGCGCGCGCGCCCTAAGCACCGTGGCCAGGAAGCAGCGTGCGCTGCCAGCAGAGCGGGAGGAAGACGCCGGGCACTGAGCAGAGAGGTGAGGGGAACAGCGTCCCTGCCTAGCAGGAGGCAGGGACGCCGACGCTACAGGAGCCCATACATTCTCCTGCCTCCAATAATATATACCTGACAGGAGCCCATAGATTCTGCTGGCTCCCATAATATATACCTGACAGGAGACCAAACATTCTCCTGCCTCCAATAATATATACCTGACAGGAGCCCATACATTCTTCTTTCTCCAATACTATATACCTGACAGGAGCCCATACATTCTCCTGACTCCGATAATATATACCTACAGGAGCCCATAGATTCTCCTGCCTCCAATAGTATATACCGGATAGGAGCCCATACATTCTCCTGCCTCCAATAATATATACCTGACAGGAGCCCATACATTCTGCTGCCTCCAATAATATATACCTGACAGGAGCCCATAAATCCTGCTGCCTCCAATAATATATACCTGACAGGAGCCCATACATTCTCCTGCCTCCAATAATATATACCTGACAGGAGCCCTTACATTTTGCTGCCTCCAATAATATATACCTGACAGGAGCCCATAGATTCTGCTGCCTCCAATAATATATACCTGACAGGAGCCCATACATTCTCCTGCCTCCAATAATATATACCTGACAGGAGCCCATACATTCTCCTGCCTCCAATAATATATACCTGACAAGGAGCCCAAACATTCTCCTGCCTCCAATAATATATACCTGACAGGAACCCATACATTCTCCTGCCTCCAATAATATATACCTGACAGGAGCCCATAGATTCTGCTGCCTCCAATAATGTATACCGGACAGGAGCCCAAACATTCTCCTGCCTCCAATAATATATACCTGACAGGAACCCATACATTCTCCTGCCTCCAATAATATATACCTGACAGGAGCCCATAGATTCTGCTGCCTCCAATAATATATACCTGACAGGAGCCCATACATTCTCCTGCCTCCAATAATATATACCTGACAGAAGCCCATAGATTCTGCTGTCTCTAATAATATATACCTGACAGGAGCCATAGATTCTGCTGTCACCAATAATATATACCTGACAGGAGCCCATACATTCTCCTGACTCCGATAATATATACCTGACAGGAGCCCATACTTTCTGCTGCCTCCAATAATATATAACTGACAGGAGGCCATAGATTCTGCTGGCTCCAATAATATATACCTGACAGGAGCCAATACATTCTGCTGCCTCCAATAATATATACCTGACAGGAGCCCATAGATTCTGCTGGCTCCCATAATATATACCTGACAGGAGACCAAACATTCTTCTTTCTCCAATACTATATACCTGACAGGAGCCCATACATTCTCCTGACTCCGATAATATATACCTACAGGAGCCCATAGATTCTCCTGCCTCCAATAGTATATACCGGATAGGAGCCCATACATTCTCCTGCCTCCAATAATATATACCTGACAGGAGCCCATACATTCTGCTGCCTCCAATAATATATACCTGACAGGAGCCCATAAATCCTGCTGCCTCCAATAATATATACCTGACAGGAGCCCATACATTCTCCTGCCTCCAATAATATATACCTGACAGGAGCCCTTACATTTTGCTGCCTCCAATAATATATACCTGACAGGAGCCCATAGATTCTGCTGCCTCCAATAATATATACCTGACAGGAGCCCATACATTCTCCTGCCTCCAATAATATATACCTGACAGGAGCCCATACATTCTCCTGCCTCCAATAATATATACCTGACAAGGAGCCCAAACATTCTCCTGCCTCCAATAATATATACCTGACAGGAACCCATACATTCTCCTGCCTCCAATAATATATACCTGACAGGAGCCCATAGATTCTGCTGCCTCCAATAATGTATACCTGACAGGAGCCCATAGATTCTGCTGCCTCCAATAATATATACCTGACAGGAGCCCATACATTCTCCTGCCTCCAATAATATATACCTGACAGGAGGCCATAGATTCTACTGGCTCCAATAATATATACCTGACAGGAGCCCATAGATTCTGCTGCCTCCAATAATATATACCTGACAGGAGCCCATAGCTTCTACTGCCTCCCATAATATATACCTGACAGGAGACCAAACATTCTCCTGCCTCCAATAATGTATACCTGACAGGAGCCCATACATTCTTCTGTCTCCAATAATACAGTATATACCTGACAGGAGCCCATACATTCTCCTGATTCCGATAATATATACCTGACAGGAGCCCATACTTTCTGCTGCCTCCAATAATATATAACTGACAGGAGCCCATAGATTCTGCTGGCTCCAATAATATATACCTGACAGGAGCCCATACATTCTCCTGCCTCCAATAATATATACCTGACAGGAGCCCATACATTCTCCTGCCTCCAATAATATATACTTGACAGGAGCCCATACATTCTCCTGCCTCCAATAATATATGCCTGACAAGTAACCCATACATTCTCCTGCCTCCAATAATATATACCTGACAGGAGCCCATACATTCTCCTGCCTCCAATAATATATACCTGACAGGAACCCATACATTCTTCTGCCTCCAATAATATATACCTGACAGGAGCCCATACATTCTCCTGCCTCCAGTAATATATACCTGACAGGACCCATACATTCTTCTGCCTCCAATAATATAGAACTGACAGGAGCCCATACATTCTCCTGCCTCCAATAATATATACCTGACAGGAACCCATACATTCTCCTGCCTCCAATAATATATACCTGACAGGAGCCCATACAGTCTCCTGCCTCCAAAAATATATACCTGACTAGGAGCCCAAACATTCTCCTGCCTCCAATAATATATACCTGACAGGAGCCCAAACATTCTCCTGCCTCCAATAATATATACCTGACAGGAGCCCATAGATTCTGCTGCCTCCAATAATATATACTTGACAGGAGCCCATAGATTCTGCTGCTTCCAATAATATATACCTGATAGGAGCCCATACATTTTCCTGCCTCCATTAATATATACCTGACAGGAGCCCATACATTCTGCTGCCTCCAATAATATATACCTGACAGGAGCCCATAGATTCTGCTGCTTCCAATAATATATACCTGATAGGAGCCCATACATTCTCCTGCCTCCATTAATATATACCTGACAGGAGCCCATAGATTCTGCTGGCTCCCATAATATATACCTGACAGGAGACCAAACATTCTCCTGCCTCCAATAATGTATACCTGACAGGAGCCCATACATTCTTCTGTCTCCAATAATACAGTATATACCTGACAGGAGCCCATACATTCTCCTGATTCCGATAATATATACCTGACAGGAGCCCATACATTCTCCTGCCTCCAATAATATATACCTGACAGGAGCCCTTACATTTTGCTGCCTCCAATAATATATACCTGACAGGAGCCCATAGATTCTGCTGCCTCCAATAATATATACCTGACAGGAGCCCATACATTCTCCTGCCTCCAATAATATATACCTGACAAGGAGCCCAAACATTCTCCTGCCTCCAATAATATATACCTGACAGGAACCCATACATTCTCCTGCCTCCAATAATATATACCTGACAGGAGCCCATAGATTCTGCTGCCTCCAATAATATATACCTGACAGGAGCCCATAGATTCTGCTGCCTCCAATAATATATACCTGACAGGAGCCCATACATTCTCCTGCCTCCAATAATATATACCTGACAGGAGCCCATACATTCTGCTGCCTCCAATAATATATACCTGACAAGGAGCCCAAACATTCTCCTGCCTCCAATAATATATACCTGACAGGAGCCCATACATTCTCCTGCCTCCAATAATATATACCTGACAGGAGCCCATACACTCTGCTGCCTCCAATAATATATACCTGACAGGAGCCCATAGATTCTGCTGCCTCCAATAATATATACCTGACAGGAGCCCATACATTCTCCTGCCTCCAATAATATATACCTGACAGAAGCCCATAGATTCTGCTGCCTCCAATAATATATGCCTGACAGGAGCCATAGATTCTGCTGCCACCAATAATATATACCTGACAGGAGCCCATACATTCTCCTGACTCCGATAATATATACCTGACAGGAGCCCATACTTTCTGCTGCCTCCAATAATATATAACTGACAGGAGGCCATAGATTCTGCTGGCTCCAATAATATATACCTGACAGGAGCCCATACATTCTGCTGCCTCCAATAATATATACCTGACAGGAGCCCATAGATTCTGCTGGCTCCAATAATATATACCTGACAGGAGCCCATACATTCTCCTGACTCCGATAATATATACCTGACAGGAGCCCATACTTTCTGCTGCCTCCAATAATATATAACTGACAGGAGGCCATAGATTCTGCTGGCTCCAATAATATATACCTGACAGGAGCCAATACATTCTGCTGCCTCCAATAATATATACCTGACAGGAGCCCATAGATTCTGCTGGCTCCCATAATATATACCTGACAGGAGACCAAACATTCTTCTTTCTCCAATACTATATACCTGACAGGAGCCCATACATTCTCCTGACTCCGATAATATATACCTACAGGAGCCCATAGATTCTCCTGCCTCCAATAGTATATACCGGATAGGAGCCCATACATTCTCCTGCCTCCAATAATATATACCTGACAGGAGCCCATACATTCTGCTGCCTCCAATAATATATACCTGACAGGAGCCCATAAATCCTGCTGCCTCCAATAATATATACCTGACAGGAGCCCATACATTCTCCTGCCTCCAATAATATATACCTGACAGGAGCCCTTACATTTTGCTGCCTCCAATAATATATACCTGACAGGAGCCCATAGATTCTGCTGCCTCCAATAATATATACCTGACAGGAGCCCATACATTCTCCTGCCTCCAATAATATATACCTGACAGGAGCCCATACATTCTCCTGCCTCCAATAATATATACCTGACAAGGAGCCCAAACATTCTCCTGCCTCCAATAATATATACCTGACAGGAACCCATACATTCTCCTGCCTCCAATAATATATACCTGACAGGAGCCCATAGATTCTGCTGCCTCCAATAATGTATACCTGACAGGAGCCCATAGATTCTGCTGCCTCCAATAATATATACCTGACAGGAGCCCATACATTCTCCTGCCTCCAATAATATATACCTGACAGGAGGCCATAGATTCTACTGGCTCCAATAATATATACCTGACAGGAGCCCATAGATTCTGCTGCCTCCAATAATATATACCTGACAGGAGCCCATAGCTTCTACTGCCTCCCATAATATATACCTGACAGGAGACCAAACATTCTCCTGCCTCCAATAATGTATACCTGACAGGAGCCCATACATTCTTCTGTCTCCAATAATACAGTATATACCTGACAGGAGCCCATACATTCTCCTGATTCCGATAATAAATACCTGACAGGAGCCCATACTTTCTGCTGCCTCCAATAATATATAACTGACAGGAGCCCATAGATTCTGCTGGCTCCAATAATATATACCTGACAGGAGCCCATACATTCTCCTGCCTCCAATAATATATACCTGACAGGAGCCCATACATTCTCCTGCCTCCAATAATATATACTTGACAGGAGCCCATACATTCTCCTGCCTCCAATAATATATGCCTGACAAGTAACCCATACATTCTCCTGCCTCCAATAATATATACCTGACAGGAGCCCATACATTCTCCTGCCTCCAATAATATATACCTGACAGGAACCCATACATTCTTCTGCCTCCAATAATATATACCTGACAGGAGCCCATACATTCTCCTGCCTCCAGTAATATATACCTGACAGGACCCATACATTCTTCTGCCTCCAATAATATAGAACTGACAGGAGCCCATACATTCTCCTGCCTCCAATAATATATACCTGACAGGAACCCATACATTCTCCTGCCTCCAATAATATATACCTGACAGGAGCCCATACATTCTCCTGCCTCCAAAAATATATACCTGACTAGGAGCCCAAACATTCTCCTGCCTCCAATAATATATACCTGACAGGAGCCCAAACATTCTCCTGCCTCCAATAATATATACCTGACAGGAGCCCATAGATTCTGCTGCCTCCAATAATATATACTTGACAGGAGCCCATAGATTCTGCTGCTTCCAATAATATATACCTGATAGGAGCCCATACATTTTCCTGCCTCCATTAATATATACCTGACAGGAGCCCATACATTCTGCTGCCTCCAATAATATATACCTGACAGGAGCCCATAGATTCTGCTGCTTCCAATAATATATACCTGATAGGAGCCCATACATTCTCCTGCCTCCATTAATATATACCTGACAGGAGCCCATAGATTCTGCTGGCTCCCATAATATATACCTGACAGGAGACCAAACATTCTCCTGCCTCCAATAATGTATACCTGACAGGAGCCCATACATTCTTCTGTCTCCAATAATACAGTATATACCTGACAGGAGCCCATACATTCTCCTGATTCCGATAATATATACCTGACAGGAGCCCATACATTCTCCTGCCTCCAATAATATATACCTGACAGGAGCCCTTACATTTTGCTGCCTCCAATAATATATACCTGACAGGAGCCCATAGATTCTGCTGCCTCCAATAATATATACCTGACAGGAGCCCATACATTCTCCTGCCTCCAATAATATATACCTGACAAGGAGCCCAAACATTCTCCTGCCTCCAATAATATATACCTGACAGGAACCCATACATTCTCCTGCCTCCAATAATATATACCTGACAGGAGCCCATAGATTCTGCTGCCTCCAATAATATATACCTGACAGGAGCCCATAGATTCTGCTGCCTCCAATAATATATACCTGACAGGAGCCCATACATTCTCCTGCCTCCAATAATATATACCTGACAGGAGCCCATACATTCTGCTGCCTCCAATAATATATACCTGACAAGGAGCCCAAACATTCTCCTGCCTCCAATAATATATACCTGACAGGAGCCCATACATTCTCCTGCCTCCAATAATATATACCTGACAGGAGCCCATACACTCTGCTGCCTCCAATAATATATACCTGACAGGAGCCCATAGATTCTGCTGCCTCCAATAATATATACCTGACAGGAGCCCATACATTCTCCTGCCTCCAATAATATATACCTGACAGAAGCCCATAGATTCTGCTGCCTCCAATAATATATGCCTGACAGGAGCCATAGATTCTGCTGCCACCAATAATATATACCTGACAGGAGCCCATACATTCTCCTGACTCCGATAATATATACCTGACAGGAGCCCATACTTTCTGCTGCCTCCAATAATATATAACTGACAGGAGGCCATAGATTCTGCTGGCTCCAATAATATATACCTGACAGGAGCCCATACATTCTGCTGCCTCCAATAATATATACCTGACAGGAGCCCATAGATTCTGCTGGCTCCAATAATATATACCTGACAGGAGCCCATACATTCTCCTGCCTCCAATAATATATACCTGACAGGAGCCCATACATTCTCCTGCCTCCAATAATATATACCTGACAGGAGCCCATACATTCTCCTGCCTCCAATAATATATACCTGACAAGGAGCCCAAACTTTCTCCTGCCTCCAATAATATATACCTGACAGGAGCCCATAGATTCTGCTGCCTCCAATAATATATACTTGACAGGAGCCCATAGATTCTGCTGCTTCCAATAATATATACCTGATAGGAGACCAAACATTCTCCTGCCTCCAATAATGTATACCTGACAGGAGCCCATACATTCTTCTGTCTCCAATAATACAGTATATACCTGACAGGAGCCCATACATTCTCCTGATTCCGATAATATATACCTGACAGGAGCCCATAGATTCTGCTGCCTCCAATAATATATACCTGACAGGAGCCATAGAGTCTGCTGCCACCAATAATATATACCTGACAGGAGCCCATAGATTCTGCTGCCTCCAATAATTTATACCTGCCAGGAGCCCATAGATTCTGCTGCCACTGCATGAGGCGACGCCGGGTCCGTCTACCACAGTGCGCACAGGAATCAGTCCCAGGGCGATGTCGTCATCGCCCTAAGACTGACCTCCTGCGCATCGCCCGCAGTGTCGCGCTGCGCACAGGATGCAGAGGGGCACTGTGGCAGCAGGCAGAGCAGGGAGATCGCTCTCCCTGCTTTGCCACTGCTGAGGGCCCATCACTAATCATATTGGCAGTGCTGCCGATATGATTAACGAACTGGGGGGGCCCTCTGTTCTCTGTACAGGGCCCAGGGGGGTAGTGGGCGGGGCTTGGGGCGTGACCATTGGGTCCCGGGGCCCACCGAGGGTTTTCCCGATCCTCAGGTGGGCCAGTCCGCCCCTGTTTAGTGGTATACCCACAGTTTTTTTAGAGCTGCTTCACATCTATGTTGCATAGAGTCAACCAACTTCTGGCACTTGTCAACTATTATTCCAAGGATGCTTTCACTACATCCCACAATTTTTTGTCTTTTGTTGGCTTTGCCTCAGAAACTGCATTTTTGATGTCACCCACAAGTGTTCTATCGGATTAAGCTCCGGGGATTGGGCTGGCCACTCCATAACCTCAATTTTGTTAGACTGGAACCAAAATTTTGCTTGTTGACTGGTGTGTTCAGGGTCATTGTCTTGTTGAAACACCCATTTCAAGGGCATATCCTCTTCAGTGTAAGGCAACATGACCTCTTCAAGTATTTTAATATATGCAAACTGGTCCATGATCCCCTGGTATGTGGTAAATAGGTCCGGCACCATAGTAAGAGAAACATTCCCATATCGTGAAGCTTGCACCACCATTCTTTTTTGTCTTCAGAGTATTCTGTGACTTGAATGCAGAGTTTGGGGGGTCATCTGACGAACTGTCTGCGGCCCTTGGACCCAAAAAGAACAATTTTACTTATATCAGTCCACAAAATGTTTCTCCAATACTCTTTGGGCCAGTTGATGTGTTCTTTAGCAAATTTTATCCGCTTCAGTGCATGACTTTTTTTTTTTTTTTTTTTTTTTTTTAACAGTGGGACTTTGCAGGGACTTCTTGTTAAGAGATTAGCTTCACACAGGCGTCTTCTAACTGTCACACTACTCACAGGTAACTTGAGACTGTCTTTGATCATACTGGAGCTGATCATTGGCTGAGCCACTGCCAATCTGTCTATTCTTCGATCCATTCGAATGGTAGTCTTCCGTTTTCTTCAACATCTCTCTGGTTTTGCTTTCCATTTTAAAGTATTGAAGATCATTTTAGCTGAACAGCCTGTCAGTGTCTGCATTTCTTTATACGTTTTACCCTCTCCAATCAACTTTTTAATCAAAGTACGTTGTTCTTTTGAACAATGTCTCGAACAACCCATATTTCTCAAGCTTTCAAGGAGAAATGCATGTACAACATGTGCTGGCTTCACCCTTAGCCCCTTCCCGACATGCTGCGTACATATACTGCTCTGCGGGAACTTTGTTTCCGCAAAGAGCAGTATATTACGTCACAGTGATCTCGTGGCTCACGCTGAGAGCCACCACGATCACACACGGATGTCCGCTATATGTGAGAGGTGACACCCCGCAGCGGGCGTTTAGCCTCCGTGATGCCGCTGTCAATAGTGACAGCGACATCGCAGGGCATTGCAGAGGGAGTGAACTTCCCCTGTGATTCCATGTGCACAACGTGATAAGATCATGTTGTGTTGATGGTCTCCATGGTGACCCCCGGTCCCAAGATGGCTGCGGGGTCCTTCAGGGACCATCAGGAAGTTGGCTGTGTCAGCTCAGAAGCTGAGACGCCTCCTTCCTGCCTGTCAGATGCTGATTTGATGCTCTGCAGTGTAGATGCATTGCAGAGTATCAGATTGCTGATCTGACTATGTAAAGTTGATGTCCCATCCTGGAACAATGTGAAAAAGTAAAAGAAGAAAACTTAATAAAAACTGTAAAATTATTTCAATAAATCACAAAATAAAGAACAAAAAAAAGCAAAAAAATTTTGATCCAATAAATACATTATCTGTGTAAACAAAATAAATAAACAAAAAAAGTGGAATAAAACGCGATCAAAAAGATGCATGTAAATAAAAAATAAATAAAAATGGTACCACTGAAAACGTCATCTTGTCCCGTAAAAAACAAGCCACCATACAGCTCCATCAGACAAAAAATAAAAAAGTTACAGTTACAGCTCTCAGAATAAAGCAATACAAAAATATTTTTTCTAGAAAATAGTTTTTATTATGTAAAAGCGCCGAAACATAAAAAACTATATAAATGTGGTACTGCTGTAATCGTACTGACAAGAAGAATAAAACTGCCTTATAAATTTTACCACATGTGAAACGGTATATAAAAATCTCCAAAAAACAATTCCTGAATTGCTGTTTTTTCTTCATTCTTCCTCCCAGAAAACAGAATCAAAAAATTTGGTTTGCCCGACATTAACTCGTCCTGCAAAAAACAAGCCATCACATGACTCTGTCAGCTGAGATATGGAAAAATTATAGCTATCAAAAAATGGCGATGCAAAAACTTGTTTTTACAATAAAAAGCGTCTTCTAGTGTGTGACAGCCAATCATAAAAACCCGCTATAAATCTGTTATTGCTGTAATCACACCAACCAAAAGAATAAAGTCGCCTAATCTCTTATACTGCATGAGGAATGGCGTAAAAAAATAAATAAAACCAATTCTTCACCTGCTGTTGATTGGTTCTTTCTGCCGCCCAAAGATGTAGTAAGGTTCGGCTCACATTTATCCTGCACTCTGCGCTGAGTGCTTTCACCAGGGTTTCCGTGTAAATCTCTGAAATATGTGATTCAGACAGAACCCCCAGCGGAAGATTCCCTATAATGAGGTAGATGGAGGCACTGTGGATGTCGTCTGGCCTATGATCCGGCGGTGTCCGTCTTTGTATTAGGTGTTCATAAAAAAAAAGAGAAGGTGTCACTGTTTACTCTGCTGCAGATCTAGCAGAGCTCATTTCTTGATCTGCGTATAACCCGCCCACACCACAGTTTCCTGAGTACATTGTATAGTGAGAGAGAGCTGCTGATCAGTCTTGGGGACGTGGTTGGGCTGAAAGGCATGAGGCCAGTTGTCCTGTAATGTTAATCTCCCACTGATAAAAGGTGTAGTTTGTAAAATGGTGGTCACTTATGGGGTTTTGGCAATTCTGGCACCTCAGGGGATCTGCCAATGTGACATGGCACCCTCAAACCTGTCCAGCAAAATCTGAACTCCAATATGGCGCTTCTTCCCTTCTGAGCTTTGCTCTATGCCTCAAAAGTAGTTTTTGACCACAAATTGGGTATCTGCATACTTAGGAAAAATTGCACAACAAATTTTGGGGTCCATTTTCTCCTGTTACCCTTGTAAAAATACAAACTTTGGGGCTAAAAAACATTCTTGCAGGAAAAATTTGATTTTTTTATATTTTCACGGCTTAATGTTATAAACCTCTGTGAAGCACCAGGGGGTTCTAAGTAGAGATGAGCGTTGTTCTACTCGAACTGTTCGCCAATCTCAAATTCGAGCTGTTTTGGGCGGTGTTCGAGCCGTTCGGCGAACACGAACAATTTGATAAAAATTCGGCTGTTCGAGGTTATGTTCGATAACTGTTCGTGCACCAAAATCATAACTGGATTTTTTCTCAGTAATGATGAAAATTAATGTTAATACGCAGTTTGAGTGTACAGCGGGGTGGGGGGAGGGGCAGGGGATGGATCTCTGCAGGAACAATGAAGATCTCCATTTTTTTTTCTCTTTCCCGCATTTGCAGTGGGGAGGTGCAATCTGTCAGCCTATCAGCAGCGCACACACGGAGCGAAGTGCTTTTTTTCACACAAGCAAGGGCATGTGTCATTGGCAGTGTATGTCACATGTCCTTGCCCTATAAGACCAAGCCATTTTCCCCGTCGCCACCATTTTCTCACTGCTGCAGCTGCGTGTTAGACGGCACCGCTGTTGCTGTGTGCGCTATACCTTGTTAATTTCAAGCCAATTTTCGCACAAATATACAGATAGCTTGGGAGTAGGGAATAGTTGTGATTGCAGTCCTTTTAAGGACTAGGTTACAGCATTTCCTACGACTTTTATCAGGGAGGTCTGTGCTCTTAAATAGATAGGTTGTGGGAGTAAAGACTAATTGTAATTGGAGTCCTTTTCAGGACTAGGTTACATCAGTTCCTATCAGTTTTTGCCAGGCAGGTCTGTGCCAGTGCTGTGCAAGTTTTTTTCACAGCATTTGGCTGAATCTAGCAAAGCTAATCCTTTTTGGCCTATTGCAGAGTGTGTTAGTCAGTGGAGTAGCCTATCTGTGCTGCAAGATATACCACCTGTGTATAGAATACCAATTTTTTTACTGCACCTAGTGAAGTAAAATCTTTTGGGCATAGCATCATTCTATTAGTCCATCTATACTGACCTCCATCAGGTTGCAAATTAAAACTAATTTTTATCTGCATCTACAGTACCTCTGAAAAAATATTTGGGCTTCTAGCTGTGTGTGGGACTTGTATTAGTCCATCTATACTGACCTCCATCAGGTTGCAAACTGAATATATTTTTTTCTGCATCTACCTCTGAAAAAATATTTGGGCTTCTAGCTGTGTGTGGATCTTGTTCTATTAATCCATCTATACTGACCTCCATCAGGTTGCAAACTGAATATAATTTTTTTCTGCATCTAGCTCTGAAAAAATATTTGGCCTTCTAGCAGTGTGTCGGACTTTCTCTATTAGTCCATCTATACTGACCTCCATCAGGTTGCAAGTTAAAAATAATTTGTATCTGCATCTACAGTACCTCTGAAAAAATATTTGGGCTTCTAGCTGTGTGTGGGACTTGTTGTATTAGTCCATCTATACTGACCTCCATCAGGTTGCAAATTAAAAATGATTTTTATCTGCATCTACAGTACCTCTGAAAAAATATTTGGGCTTCTAGCTGTGTGTGGGACTTGTTGTATTAGTCCATCTATACTGACCTCCATCAGGTTGCAAATTAAAAATAATTTGTATCTGCATCTACAGTACCTCTGAAAAAATATTTGGGCTTCTAGCTGTGTGTGGGACTTGTTGTATTAGTCCATCTATACTGACCTCCATCAGGTTGCAAACTGAATATATTTTTTTCTGCATCTACCTCTGAAAAAATATTTGGGCTTCTAGCTGTGTGTGGGACTTGTTGTATTAGTCCATCTATACTGACCTCCATCAGGTTGCAAATTAAAAATAATTTGTATCTGCATCTACAGTACCTCTGAAAAATTATTTGGGCTTCTAGCTGTGTGTGGGACTTGTTGTATTAGTCCATCTATACTGACCTCCATCAGGTTGCAAATTAAAAATAATTTTTATCTGCATCTACAGTACCTCTGAAAAAATATTTGGGCTTCTAGCTGTGTGTGGGACTTGTTGTATTAGTCCATCTATACTGACCTCCATCAGGTTGCAAACTGAATATATTTTTTTCTGCATCTACCTCTGAAAAAATATTGAGCTTCTAGCTGTGTGTGGGTCTTGTTCTATTAATCCATCTATACTGACCTCCATCAGGTTGCAAACTGAATATCATTTTTTTCTGCATCTAGCTCTGAAAAAATATTTGGCCTTCTAGCAGTGTGTCGGACTTTCTCTATTAGTCCATCTATACTGACCTCCATCAGGTTGCAAATTAAAAATAATTTTTATCTGCATCTACAGTACCTCTGAAAAAATATTTGGGCTTCTAGCTGTGTGTGGGACTTGTTGTATTAGTCCATCTATACTGACCTCCATCAGGTTGCAAATTAAAAATAATTTGTATCTGCATCTACAGTACCTCTGAAAAAATATTTGGGCTTCTAGCTGTGTGTGGGACTTGTTGTATTAGTCCATCTATACTGACCTCCATCAGGTTGCAAACTGAATATATTTTTTTCTGCATCTACCTCTGAAAAAATATTGGGCTTCTAGCTGTGTGTGGGACTTGTTGTATTAGTCCATCTATACTGACCTCCATCAGGTTGCAAACTGAATATATTTTTTTCTGCATCTTCCTCTGAAAAAATATTGGGCTTCTAGCTGTGTGTGGGTCTTGTTCTATTAATCCATCTATACAGACCTCCATCAGGTTGCAAACTGAATATAATTTTTTTCTGCATCTACCTCTGAAAAAATATTTGGCCTTGTAGCAGTGTGTCGGACTTTCTCTATTAGTCCATCTATACTGACCTCCATCAGGTTGCAAACTGAATATATTTTTTTCTGCATCTAACCCAGCCAATAGTTTTGGCCTAATACCACAGTTTGGCCACTCAGCTCTGCTCGGTTACCATCCATTGTTTTTTTGTGCAAACAACTCCAGAGTTGTGAATTAGTTAACCACCAAAATGAGTGAAAAAAGGCCTGCTGCTGGTGGAAAGGGGAATAGGCGTGTTGGGAAGGGGAAAAAAGGTTGTGTCCGTGGGGTAGGTGTTAAAGCAACAGTAACATCTGCAGAAGAAAGACCATCTTCCAGCCAAACTAAAATGTCTACTTATTTTAGCGGACAATGTGATAAGATCCCTTTCTTACGGCCACGCCAATCGTTACAAATTCCAGATGAGGCACAAAAACAGCAGGTGCTTCAACGGATATCAAGTGCTCCTTTAAGTGGGCTCTCCTCCACATCAACTTCAACATCACAAATACTCCAGTCCTCAAAGGTGTCACCCAAATCGCACTTGCTTCCTCACAGCTCCCAAATCTCCAGCTGCCCGTCTGAGTATGAGGTAGAACAGATGGTTGAGTCTGCAGAGCTGTTTACTCATACTATAGCCTGGGAATCAGAAGTCGACTCCAGCGCTTCTGTGAATCCAGACGAGGAAATGATCTGCACTGATGCCCAGAATCTTTATGAGTCGGATCCAGGACCAGACGCAGAAGGTTCTGACCATAATGTAGACCCTCATTCCCAAACTGTAACTCCTGTTGGTGGAGACAATGAGGAAGATGATGATAAGACTCAAATACCTGATTGGAGCGACAACTTTAGTTTTTTGTCAGGGCAGGAACAGGTTGGCTCTGAGGACGACGGGTGTGATAACACACAGGGTGATGATGATGAGGTTGGAGATCCCACTTACTGTCAACCCACAGTCAGCCAAGAGATGAGGTCAGCAGAGGAGGTGGAGGAAGATGCTAGTGACGACGAGGTCAGGTTGCGCCTTCCTGGACAGAGACGTAGTACTGGAAGCACGTCAACAACTGCATCCTCAAACACAACTCTGCCTCTCACCACAAGTCGTGGTGGCTCTTCAGGTCGCATGGGTGCTAAGCCTTGCATAGCCTGGACATTTTTTCAGATCGATAAAGATGACCCAACTCGTGTTATCTGTAACATTTGTCAGCAAAAGCTAAGTAGAGGCCAAAAAATACATAGTTTGAGTACTTCATGCATGAACCGGCACATGGACATGAAGCATAAGTTGCAGTGGGAAGCTCAGTGTGCTACAATGCGGCCTAGCCGGCCGGGCCAACCACCGTCTGCCATATCTTGTGCATCCGCGGCCTCTTCATCCTCTGTGACTGGGGGGACAGCAGTCACACCTGTTTTGGGGCGCAGACCTGCCACCTCTTTACCCGCAACAGCCAGCGTGATTGGCAGGTCATCATTTTCTTTGGAGGTGGTAACAGCAGCTGGTGTTGAGCGCTGTCCGACATCGATAGCACCACCTTTGGATCAAGGCAACCTAACATGTCCGCCTGCATCTTCCTCACAGACCGGCAGTTTGCCGGGGACACCCTTATCAACCCCGTCTAAGCACAATAGCCAGCCCTCGGTCCCTCAGATGTGGACAAGTAAAAGACCATTTCCTCCTAGCCATGAGAAAGCTAAGAGGTTGAATTTCACCATCTGCAAGCTCTTGGCTACAGAAATGCTGCCTTTCCGCCTGGTGGACACAGAGGATTTTCGAGACCTTATGTCCGTCGCAGTGCCCCAGTACCAGATGCCCAGTCGGCACTACTTCTCAAAGAAAGGTGTGCCTGCGCTCCACCAGCATGTCGCACACAACATCACCGCTTCTTTGAGAAACTCTGTGTGTGACAGGGTGCATTTCACCACAGACACTTGGACGAGTAGGCATGGACAGGGGCGTTACATGTCGCTGACTGGGCACTGGGTAACTATGGTGACAGCAGGACAAGGGGCTGCTGTCCAAGTCTTGCCGTCCCCACGAGTTGTGCGTCAATCCTCTTTATGTCAAAGTTCCTCCACTGCTTCTGCCTCCTCAACCTCCTCTCGGTCTTCCACCTGCACCCAAAGCCTGTCTGGTCATGCCACAAGCTTTCTAACTGCGCAGAAGGGATCCTGCACACCTCCTTACTATGCTGGCAGTAGGGCTCAACGTCATCAGGCGGTTTTTACATTGAAATGTCTGGGAAATGTGAGTCACACAGCTGAGGAGTTGTGGTCAGCTCTGGAGAACCAATTTCATGAATGGTTGTCTCCACTGGACCTGAAACCAGGGAAGGCCGTGTGCGAAAATGCTGCAAACCTGGGTGCGGCCCTTCGCCGGGGCAATGTCACACACGTGCCTTGTATGGCTCACGTGTTGAACCTGGTTGTCCAGCAATTTTTAGCCCACTATCCCAGACTAGATGGCCTTCTGCAGAGGGCACGGTCGCTGTGTGCTCACTTCCGCCGTTCGCATCCCGCAGCTCAGCGACTTACATCTCTACAGAAGTCGTTGGGCCTGCCACTTCACCGGCTAAAATGCGATGTGCCTACCCGGTGGAATTCAACTCTGCACATGTTGCAGCGACTGTGGCAGCACCGACAAGCCCTGGTGCAATACGTTCTGACGTATAGCCTGGGCCAACGAGATTCAGAGGTGGGGCAAATCACGCTGGAGGAGTGGTCTCAGATCAGGGACCTATGCACCCTTCTGCACAGTTTTGAAATGGCGACGAAGATGTTTAGTGCTGACGATGCCATTATCAGCATGACTATTCCGGTGATTTACATGCTGGAGCACATGTTAAACAGAATTTGGAGTCAGGTGGTGGCACAAGAGGAGGTGGAGGAAGTAGAGGAGGAGGAGTTGTATGCGGAAGGGCTAACATCTGCAAGGTCCAGACGGTCGGCAGCACCAAGGCGGCAGGCATGTGAGGGTGGGGGAGATGGTTTTACCAGGGCGCATGGTAGCAGCCAAACTAGTGAAGAAGGTGCAGGAGCCCAGGAAGAAGTGGAGGACGAACTGATGGAAGACTCATCAGATGAGGGAGACCTTGATCACATTTCTGTTGTGCGAGGTTGGGGGGAGAGGACAGAGGAAGGAAGCATGATTGTTACCTCGCCACCAACACAACAGGGACTTGGTGCTCCTGGATGCGCAACACACATGAGTGCCTTCTTGCTGCACTACCTGCAACATGACCCTCGAATTGTGAGAATTAGAAATAATCCTGACTACTGGGTTGCCACACTGTTAGATCCCCGGTACAAAAGTAAATTTGCAGAAATTATTCCTGCCATAGAAAGGGATGCACGCATGCAGGAGTATCAGCAGAGACTGTTGCAGAATCTTACATGTGCTTTTCCACAAAATACCAGTGGTGCACGTAGTGAATCTCACAGTTCCAACTTGCCAACCGTGGGACCGTCAAGTGTTCAGCACTCAAACCGTAACAGAACCACAGTATCTGGTGGTAACATCAATTTTGCGGAATCATTTCACCACTTTTTTAGCCCATCCTTTGCAAGGCCACAGGAGACAAGAAGTCTGACACATAGTCAACGCCTAGAGACGATGGTACAGGAGTATCTCCAAGTAAACATTGAAGCCACGACTGTGTCACTGGACCCTTGCTCTTTTTGGGCTTCCAATCTGGATAAATGGCCGGAGCTAGCCACTTACGCCTTGGAGATCTTGTCATGCCCCGCAGCCAGCGTTCTGTCTGAACGTGTGTTCAGCGCTGCTGGTGGTGTGCTGACAGATAAGCGCACGCGGCTCTCCACTGATAATGTAGACAGACTCACGTTCATAAAGATGAACAAATCATGGATCCGAAACGACTTTTCTACCCCTGTGTCATCCTGGGGAGAGTAAAAGCTTGATGATTGGTTAAAATCACCCTACCAACCGTTTTAAGCTTTCAAATTACTAATCATGTTTATCTGTATCTTGACTGGAAAATAATTTGGGCTTTGTAGCAGTGTGCAGCACTGATCCTATTAGGCCATCTATAATAAGCTCCACCAGATTTAAAATTAAAAATAATTTTTAGCTGCATCTAGCCCGGAAAATAATTTTGGGGCTCCGAGATGCGCAAGACACATAAGTGCCTTCTTGCTGCACTACCTGCAGCATGACCCTCATATTGTCAGAATTCGAAGTAATCATGACTACTGGGTTGCCACACTCTTAGATCCCCCAAACTTTTCGATCAACCTTTTCATTTTAATAAAGACCAAAAAAATGGTCATTTTTGAAATTATAAGCATTAGCAGGTTGTTAGAAACTGAAATCAAACAGTTTTCAACTCAAAACTTTATTCTAGGTGATGTTACATTTTCACATAGGACCCCTTGTTCGAAAGGAGCTTCTGAACTCTCTCGTCCATTGAATTTGTCAGGTTTTGGATGGTTTCTGCTTCAATTGTTTTGCATGAGGACAGAATACCCTCCCAGAGCTGTTGCTTAGATGTGAACTGCCTTCCGCCATCATAGACACTCCTTTTAATGATGCTCCAAAGGTTCTGAATGGGGTAGAGGTCAGGGGAGCATGGGGGTCACACCATAAGTTTGTCCCCTTTTATGCCCATATCAGCCAGAGATGCAGATGTTTTATGTGCAGCATGAGATGGTGCATTATCATGCAGAAAAATGATCTTGCTGTGAAATACACGGTTCTTCTTCTTGAACCATGGCAGGAAGTGCTGTTTGAGAAAATCCACATACATTATGGAGTTCATCTTTAGCGCCTTCAGGGATCCTAAAGGGGCCGACAATCTCTCTCCCCATGATTCCAGCCCAAAACATTACTCCACCTCCTCCTTGTTGGCGCTGTAGCCGTGTTTGCGTGGGGTGTCCATCAACCAGCCATCCTCCACTCCATCCATCTGGACCATCGAGCGCTGCACGGCACTCATCCGTGAACAAAACAGTTTTGAAATCAGTCTTCATGTAATGTTTGGCCCACTGGAGCCGTTTCTGCTTGTGTGAAGTGGATAGAGGAGGTCGACAGGATGGCGTATGCACAGCTGCAAACCTCTGAAGGACCCTGCATCTTGTTGTTCGGGGGACGTTGGAGGCACAAGCAGCTTCAAAAACTTGTCTGCTGCTATGACAAGGCTTTTTTGCTCTTTCAACCTGACGTAATTGCCTGTAGGAAAGAGTCCTCAATTTGCCCTTATCAGCACGCACACGTGTGTACTGTGAATCAGCTACATACTTCTTGATTGCCAAGACACTTCATCCTGATCATCGCACAATGTTGATTGTAGTCATGCCTTGACCTAAACACTCCACAATTTGTTGCTTCTCAGCAGCCGACACATCCTTTTTCTTTCCCATTTTGGCAGAAAATGTAGGCTGCTGAATAATGTGAGAGAGCCTTCTTAAGTAGTCTTGCCTTTCATTGGACACACCTGACAAACTAATTAGCACTGGTGTCTGCAATTGCTTACAGTGATATAAAGAGCCCTGACACACATCACCATCAATGAGTTTAACTGACAAACAAACAAATTCTTCCCTTATCACTCCTAAACACTTTTTGCATAATAATTTGGAACACAGTGTACATGTGCTTTTCCACAAAACACCAGTGGTTCACGTAGTGAATCTTACAGTTCTAACTTGCCAACCATGGTCTGTATGGAGTTGTTCAATAAAGGGCCCAAAATTAAGATAACTTAGATGGGAGAGGTCTCTATGAATAGGAATTCCTAAGTATTTGATACCCTGTGAGGGCCAGGCAAAGGGAAAGTTGGACTGGATGGAATCCTATATGGATTTGGGGAGGGAGACATCGAGGGCCTCAGACTTCGCTGCATTGATTTTAAAATTTGACCATGTAACAAAGTGATCTATTTCAGCCATAACAGCATGGATGGATATATGTGATTGAGTGATATATACTAGGACATCATCAGCAAATAGAGAGCACTTGTACTCGGTGCCTCCCACCTCAATCCACCTAATATTGGGGTTATGGCGAATTGATGAGAGCAGGTGCTCCGTCACTAGGATGTATAAGAGAGGGGACAGAGAACATCCCTGCCTTGTCCCATTGGTGATTGTGAAAGGTGATGAAAATGTTCTGACGCGCCCCCTGGGCCTTGGGACACCCGGAGCCGGACCCTTTTTGGTGGATGCTGGTGGTTGTAGTCTCCGTGGCGGCAACCCGGTTCCGTGGCTCAGGGCGGTCAAACCAGTGGCGGAACTATTTATGTGGTTTTGATGTTTAAATGTCCGACTACACCACCCGTGGATTGCGGTCAGAGTGAACCGCCGCTCCAGGGCAGACCGCTGAGGCTGGTGTTGTGGGTGCAGCAGAGCGTAGCATAACTCCCCACGGGAGGAGTATAGCCTCAGGGCAGTGTATGCGGTGGATGGGGGTGATGGTGCAGGGCAGCAGCAGTAATGACACGGAGTCAGTGATGCAGTCCAGGGCCTTTACTCACAGTTCTTATTATCCAGACCACGTCTGCAGGTAACGGCTGCCCACGTCGTACTGTGCTCACCAGGTGAGGGGCTCAGACAACTCCCAGATAACTTTGGAGCGCTTCACAGGACCCCCTTTGTGTGTCCTTTGTCTGGCCTTTCTTACCAACCCTTCTGTCCGGCTGCCTCGGGCCTCCTCTTGGTAAACTTGGCGCCAGTTTCCCTGACCCTATGTGGTGCCTTCCTAGCGGGTGTAGCGAGGGGCTGCGCCACATAAAATGTCACAGCCTCCTGTTTCTAGCTGAGGGTCGTTTCCTGCCTCCACTAGTTTCGGGGACCGGTCTCCCCCTTTGGCCTGACCCCTCCACGCAGGTGGATTCTGGCGTGCGGTGGCGACTCGCCCGTCCGCACCCCTGAGATCCCTTCGTTCCTCGTTCCTGGAGCCTTCTCCGCTCCTCTTCCTTCCTTCTCCCTCTTCCAGGCCTGGGCCTCTGTTACTAGGCCCGCCTCCGGAGCAGAGCTCATGCAGAGCCCCTGCTCCCTGCCACTTCTGCTCAGTCTTCTCTGCACTGAACTAAGATGGTGCCCACCTTTTATACTCCCTTCTCAATGCACCCAGGAACTGCTTCCTCCCTGCTCCTGCACTACAGGGTTCCCCTTCCTCAGTGTTCCCTCCCCCCACTCCAGCCAGGGACAGGGACTGTCGTGCCCATCTCAGGGGCATATTGGTCGCCCTGCCCCACGGCAATGTGGTGTAATGCATGCAGGTGTCGGGTCCTGATCCACACTACATCCTTACCTGAGAGTGAGATATCACACCTCTGGGTGAGGTGCAATACCTCTGTAGCAACCGAGCCCTCAGGGTGCTACAGTTCCATTTATCTTCAGCCTAGGTGACGTATTGCGATACAGGGCCGTGATTTTGGCTATAAAAGGGTCCCCTAGACCCCTACCCCAAGCTTTTTAAGAGAATCATATATGGCGTGCCAGGAGACTCTATGGAATGCTTTCTCAGCATCCAACGAGAGTATCTAATTACAAATTTTTAACTGCATCTAGCCCAGGAAATACTTTGTGCCTAGTAGCAGGGTCTGCTAGTCAGCGGATTATCCCGGCTGTTAAGCAAGCTACACCACCTGTAGTTTGGACACTTCATTTTTTCAAAGGAAATACTTCGGGACCACGGGATACTCAGTGAAGAGCATCAGGGGGCACCCCAAGGCATAGGGGCTGGGACTGGCAGTAGGATGCCTTGCGGTGGACAGCCGAGCTCGATCCTTATAAAAGCTTTTTAACTGCAGCAGCTTTAGTGGACGCTACTGGAGCTGGAATTACGCGGCTGCTGGCATGAGACTTGCCCTCCAATAGATCCTTGTAAATGGATTTAAAGTGTATTCATTCAAATTAGAGTGACAATTTAAATTAAAAAGCTTAGAGCTGCCTCCACCACAGGGGGGCTCGCTCGACCCACCAGCGGACAGGCACCAGTATTGGGAGAGGGGGGCTGGCCGTCAGGGTCCACCGCGGCTCTGGCACAAACCCGGCGACACGGAGGTGGCACGGGCAGGAACGGACTGGCCGTGTCGGCTTCTCACTTTTTGGATTTTAGAAGGGCATGACATGCCTATATCTGTGTCTCCCCCTCCTTTTACTCCTCCACCTCTTTTCTTTTCGCATGACTATATGTACTTGTCACTTTTCCATGTGTTAGTTATGTCTTCTGAGCAGTTTGTCAGCTTCTGGACACCTTTGAAGGTGTTTTCTATGTGTTTCTATGTGTTTTTGTTTGCCTGCCATTGGTTTTAACGGTGTTCGAAGGTGTTCGACGAACAGTTCGGCGAACACACGGGTGTTCGACGAACCGAACCGAACTCGAACACTACAGGGGTGGCTCAACACTAGTTCTAAGCGCTCACCACACATCTAGATAAGTTCCTCTTGGAGTCTAGTTTCCAAAATGGTAATACTTGTGGCGAGTTTCCACTTTTTAGGCACGTCAAGGGCTCTCCAAATGCTACAAGACGTCCGCTAATTATTCAAGCAAATTTTACATTAAAAAAGTCAAATGGCGCTCCTTCACTTCCAAGCCCTGCCGTGCTCCCAAACAGTAGTTTTCCTCCACATATTGGGTATCTGCTTACTCAGGAGAAATTGCCAAATAAATTATATGGTGCAATTTTTTCTATTACCCTAGTGAAAATGCTAAATTTGGGACAAATTTTTTTTTTTTTTATGGAAAAATGTGATTTCTTTATTTTCACGGCTCATCGTTATACACTTCTCTGAAGCACGTAGGGGTTCACGGTGGTCACCACACATCTATAAAAGGTACCTGTGGGGTCTAGTTTCCAAAATGGAGTCACTTTTGGGGGATTTCCACTGTTTAGGCACATCAGCAGCCATCCAAACGCGACATGGTGTTCGTTAATTATGTCAGCAAATTTTACACTCAAAAAGTCAAATGGCACTCGTTCCCTTCCGAGCCCTGACATGTGCCCAAACAGTGTTTTTCCCTCACATATGGGGTATCAGCGTGCTCAGGAGACGTTGCACAACATATTTTGTGGTCCATTTTCTCCTGTTACCCTTGTGAAAGTAAAAAAATGGGTCTAAAGTAAAATTTTTGGGAAAAAAGTTAAATGTTCATTTTTTCATCCACATTCCAAAAATTCCTGTGAAGCACCTGAAGGGTTAATAAACTTCATAAATGTGGTTTTGAGCACATTGAGGGGTGCAGTTTTTAGAATGGTGTCACTTTTGGGTATTTTCTGTCATAAAGGCCCCTCAAAGTCACTTCAAATGTGATGTGGTCCCTAAAAAAATGGTTTCGTAAATTTTGTTGTAAAAATGAGAAATTGCTGGTCAACTTTTAACCCTTATAGCTTCCTAACAGAAAAAAAAAATTTTGGTTCCAAAATTGTGCTGATGTAATGTAGACATGTGGGAAATGTTATTTATTAACTATTTTGTGTGACATATATCTCTGATTTAAGAGCTTGAAAATTGGAAAATTTTTGCCAAATTTCCATTTTTTTCACAAATAAATGCAAGTCATATCGAAGAAATTTTACCCCTATAATGAAGTGCAATATGTCATGAAAAAACATTCTCAGATCCAGTGGGATCCGTTGAAGCGTTCCAGAGTTATTACCTTATGGCTATGTGCCCACGATGCAGAAATGTTGCATATTTTTTACGCTTCTCCCTGGCAGGAAAAACCCATGCGTTTTTTACATGCGTTTTTCCCGCAGGTAGAAGCGTTTGTCAAGCGTTTTTGCATGCATTTCTGCATGCGGGTTATCAAGCGCTTTTCCAAGCTATTTTAGCATCACTTGGAAAAGTGCTTGACAACTTGTTCACACTATATAAATCCATGCAACCGGCATGGATTTATAGTAGTGTGACCAAATTAGTTAAAAAAAAAAAAAGATTAAGAATGGTAAAAAATAAAAAAATAAAGTTTATGCTCACCTTCCGTTGTCCTCCCGGTGTTATCTCCGCTGCGTCCGGTGTGTTGGGCGGCTCGCGCTGTTGTGAAGGACCTGTGGTGACGTCATTGAGCCATGTGATGGGTCACATGACTCAGTGACGTCATGGCAGGTCCTTCACAACAGCGCGAGCATTGCAAGAGACCGGACGGAGCAGAAAAAACACTGGGAGGACATCAGAAGGTGAGTATAAACTTTATTTTTTATTTTAAATTCTTTTTTTTACAGTTTCGATGGTACCCAGGTCAGGATGAGAGTCTCCTCTCCTCCAGACTTGGGTACCATCCGCACATAGAAACGCATAATATCCGTGTGTACAAATGTACTGACACGGATATTATGCGTTTCAATGCAGGTCAATGGCGGCGATTACGCTGCGTGTCCACAAAATTAATGGACATGCTGCGGATTTTTGAGTGCAGCATAAATGCTGCGGATAAACCCGCAGCATGGGCATTGGCATTGCGGCTTGCCATTGGGGACCATGGGGGGCGGATTACCAAGCGTTTCCCAAGCGTTTATGCTGATAAACGCTTGGAAAACGCATAGTGGGCACACAGCCTAACAAGTGACAGTGGTCAAAATTGTATAATTTGGCCTGGTCATTAACATGCAAAGTGTTAAAGGGGTTATAGAACATGATATTACAAGACTCCTGATTTTGTTGTGCTTGCACTAAAAATTGGTATAGCAAAGTAAAAAGGAATTGAAAGTTACCTATACAACATGAAATTTTATGCCACGTTGAATTGCTGTAACAGCTGATACTTCTAGTCAGCTGAAATCTTTGTCTGTGCACATCCTGCAATGTTTGTCACATTTTTTGCTGCACGGATTTGTCACAAAACCTGAAGGATTTCTTAGTGGCAGAGAACTGAATGAGATTACTATAGTCTCATGCACACGTTGCTTATTTTTTCCTTGTAGATTTAAATTAGCAGCATGTCAATTCTTTCATAGTTTCTGCTGCAGATTTCACCAACACTAATGACTGGGGAAAATTCTGCACCAAAAACACGTGTAAAAATGCATAAAAAATGCATCGATTTTGCGCAAGGTTTTACCTGCCAAGAGAAGCAGAAATTTCTGCTGCAAATGCTTAATGTGTTTGATATCCTTAGTGTATTAGCGAGGTATTCTGAAAGAGAAACATCTGATGATGTGCCCTTCAAGTCTCCTGACCCCTGCAGCCAATCACAGGCTGGAGCCAGTGCAGTCAATGTTGGATCCGTGGGGTGCTGGAAGTAGAGTATGCCTCTGCTAATTATTTTTAATCAATCCATGCCTAATGAAAAAAAATACTGTCGGGCAACCCCTTTAAACCTCTAGGTGTTCATTATGAGTTAGAGATACTATACAGAACACAAGCAGCCTTACATTTGCTGATTGTAACAGTCTATATGGTATCTTCTGTTGTCTTCCCTTTGTACGGTGTACAAATAACCATATCACAAAGATATCGTTCCATCCTTGACCTTTCCTTGCTCTTTCCACAGTTACTTTTTTCATATTTTGAAAATATGTTTGTTTCTTTTTCTTACTTTTTGTTGAGGTTAAAAAAAGTGCTTATACTGCTTAATAATACGCTAGTATTACATTTGCTTAATAGCCTTTGAGAAGTGCATGGTGAGATTGGTCTACTTTTCCTCTGATTACAGATGCATAAATTAACCAATGACATTATCCCCAAATGGCACAGGCTTTCATGTGATACCTTTTAAGATGTAGTTATGCAGAAAGTGACAACTAGACCTTATAAATAATGAAGTGAGATAATATGACCTGGAAGTCATAAAACAGACACACATCCTCAGTGCTATAATTTGCACAAAAAGACTATAATCACCGGAGGCTAGCTTTAAGCATTTACCTTAACTGGCGATCTGTTCATCTCCAGGCATAAATTAGCTTTTGAAAGATTTTACCCCACACCCCTCCCCAATTTCTAGCATGGTGTGAAATTTTAATAATCCATGTGCTCTTATCTAGTTTCTTTTTTAAATGTTTAAGGTTATTATGGTGCAAAAATGTCACAAGATAACAAGTTTCTGAAGACATGTAGGGCTGCCTGAGAGGGTACAGCTCTTGTGCAAAAAAGACTAATTAAAAGGTTAAACCTTATTATTGCAAATCATTGCTCACACTCAGACTTGCAGAGCAGTTTCCACTAGTTGTGATTTGGATGCATAGTTATTTAGAAGTCAGTTTTATAATTTTTTTTTTTTTTCAAATTAGGAGCAATCCAATTCTCTAATGTACATGAGTTTAAAATACTTTTCACATAGACCTCACAACAACAGTAAGCATAAATGTTTACTGTGATAATGCTGTATGGTATGAAAAAAAGATAGATATTTTAAAAAGAGGTCATGGCAGAGGTCTACTGTCTCAGAATTGTACGAACTCTACGGTGAAATAGAGGAAGGAATATGTTTAACATTTCAGTTCATATCTGACCTTACTGACCTTAATATGTAGCTACCAACAGACATCACAACGGGGCCGCATAGAAAAAATGCAGAAAAGTTAGTGCTCTCTAACAAACACTTATCTTGTACACTAGGTATAATTTTTCAATGTAATTTTTTTAAGTATATTTAAACTGAAAAAAAAAATTGGTGGACACCCCCTTTAAGGGTATGTGTGCACTATCAGTATTTTGTGCAGAAATTTCTGCAGCTTTTCTGCACCTCTTGGCAGCAAAAACGCTTTGGAAGTTCTGTGCATTTTTGATGTGTTTTTTGTGCATTTTTGCCTGTGTTTTTGCCATGCTTTTTTGCCAATGCACTACATAGGAAAAACGCAGGCACAAACGCACAAAGAATTGACATGCTGCAGATTTAAACGCACATGAAATCCTGTCAGGAAAATTCCTGATCATGTGCACAGATGTTCAAAATTCTCATAGGCAATGCTGGCATAAGGATTAACATGAAAAAAACCGCATAAAAAACGCACCATGTGCACATAGCCTACGACAGGCGTATGATACCTCCCCAAAGAAAATGGTTTCACATTTTTAATACATACTTCAAAGATTTATTTCTGGCAGAACTAATAGAAGTATATCAAATTTAGCCTCTGAGGAAGTGTCCTTAGGTTTTGTTGTTTTTAGTTGCACCATTTCGGGAAATCGGAAATGTTACATCTCATTATCACTTTGTTAAAAAAAGAAGTTGACTCTTGGGGGAAAAAACACCATCATAAGCAATATTAGGTCACATGAATGTCATAGAATTGGGTCCACTTTTCAGGACCATGTGTAATAAATTGGAGAGCCTGTACAAACAGCAGCTCTAGTTTATATGGACTTAGTCCATCTAATTGAATGGCAGCCATATTATTATACATTTCCCGTGCTTCATCTGGTCATCTGGAGCTTCCCCAAAAAGTAGTAGTTTACTAGAGTTTTGTAAGGTCAGATCCATCAACTATTCATTTAATTACCATATTGGCCTTTAGTGTAGGAAGGTTGTTATGTTGAGTGAACTCCTTTACAAGGTGCTGTTATTCCCGCATGAAAAAAAACACATTGGAAAATAAAGTGTTTTTGCCACTGTTTCTAATGTGGATGCATTTGGCACAAGTGAAACATACAATATAAATAAATGAAATAAATAAAAATACAAGTGAGAAAAACCATGGCAAAATCACATGCAGTTTTACCAGTGTTTGTTTCTGTGCCGTTTCCGCCACATTCATCCACACCAAGTGAAGCATCTACTTTGTAACTGAGGTTGATTTTTTAAGTGGTTCCCAATAATACCTTTCCAATATTGTGCTATGTTTACTACGTAAATGTAATTATTTTAAAACAAGGGTAATCAGCAGCACAAATAATAGTATTTTTTTTTTTTTTTTAAGTAAGTTGCAATCAGGGCATCTGCTAAATGTAAGTGTTGTACAATTCAGTTTCTTTTAATTTATTTATTTTACATTAATTTAAATACTAGGAGGCATTGTTATATGGTTTACAGGGGTTGTCCACTGCTTGGCAACCCCTTTTCATTCCTCATGTTTGGCCCTGTTAAAATAAAAACACCTATACCCACCTCCTGTGCCGGCGCCATTCCAGCGGTGTCGGCACTCGCATTCCCGGGGCTCACATGAGATTGTTACGTCTCGTGATCCCTCCATCCAGTCAGCGCCAGCGTCACCGTCCCTTCTTTCGGACGTATAAGTAATCAAGAGGAAATGAGTGGCTAGCTACTTATACACCTGAAGGCGGGACAGTGACACTGACGCTGATTGGGCGCAGAGCTCATGTGATGTAACCGCTAGAGATGAGCGGTGTTCGACTTGAACTGTTCGCCAATCTCAAATTCGAGCTGTTTTGGGCGGTGTTCGAGCCGTTCGGCGAACACGAACGATTTGAGAAAAATTTGGCTGTTCGAGGTTATGTTCGATAACTGTTCGTGCACCAAAATCATAACTGGATTTTTTCTCAGTAATGATGAAAATTAATGTTAATATGCAGTTTGAGTGTACAGCGGGGCGGGGGGAGGTGCAGGGGATGGATCTTTGCAGGAATAATGAAGATCTCCATTTTTTTTTCTCTTTCCCGCATTTACAGTGGGGAGGTGCAATCTGTCAGCCTATCAGCAGCGCACACACGGAGCGAAGTCCTTTTTTTCACACAAGCTAGGGCATGTGTCATTGGCAGTGTATGTCACATGTCCTTGCCCTATAAGACCCAGCCATTTTCCCCGTCGCCACCATTTTTTCACTGCTGCAGCTGCGTGTTAGACGGCACCGCTGTTGCTGTGTGCGCTATACCTTGTTAATTTCAAGCCAATTTTCGCACAAATCTACAGATAGCTTGGGAGTAGGGAATAGTTGTGATTGCAGTCCTTTTAAGGACTAGGTTACAGCATTTCCTACGACTTTTATCAGGCAGGTCTGTGCTCTTAAATAGATAGGTTGTGGGAGTAAAGACTAATTGTAATTGCAGTCCTTTTCAGGACTAAGTTACATCAGTTCCTATCAATTTTTGCCAGGCAGGTCTGTGCCAGTGCTGTGCAAGTTTTTTTTCACAGCATTTGGCTGAATCTAGCAAAGCTAATCCTTTTTGGCCTATTGCAGAGTGTGTTAGTTAGTGGAGTAGCCTATCTGTGTTGCAAGATACACCACCTGTGTATAGAATACCAATTTTTTTACTGCACCTAGTGAAGTAAAACCTTTTGGGCATAGCATCATTCTATTAGTCCATCTATACTGACCTCCATAAGGTTGCAAATTGAATATAATTTTTTTCTGCATCTAGCTCTGAAAAAATATTTGTCATTCTAGCAGTGTGTGGGACTTGTTATACTAGTCCACCTATACTGACCTCAATCAGGTTGCAAATTCAAAATAATTTTTTGTCTGCATCTAGCTCTGAAAAAATATTTGGCCTTCTAGCAGTGTGTGGGACTTGGTCTATTAGTCCATCTATACTGACCTGCATCAGGTAGCAAATTAAAAATATTTTTTTGTCTGCATCTAGCTCTGAAAAAATATTTAGCCTTCTAGCAGTGTGTGGGACTTGTTCTATTAGTCCATCTATACTGACCTCCATCAGGTTGCAAATTAAAAATAATTTTTATCTGCATCTAGCTCTGAAAAAATATTTGGCCTTCTAGCAGTGTGTGGGACTTGTTCTATTAGTCCATCTATACTGACCTCCATCAGGTTGCAAATTAAAAATAATTTTTTGTCTGAATCTAGCTCTGAAAAAATATTTGGCCTTCTAGCAGTGTGTGGGACTTGTTCTACTAGTCCATCTATACTGACCTCCATCAGGTTGCAAATTCAAAATAATTTTTTGTCTGCATCTAGCTCTGAAAAAATATTTGGGCTTCTAGCAGTGTGTGGGACTTGTTCTATTAGTCCATTTATACTGACCTCCATCAGGTTGCAAACTGAAAATAATTTTTTTCTGCATCTACCTCTGAAAAAATATTTGTCCTTCTAGCAGTGTGTGGGACTTGTTCTATTAGTCCATCTATACTGACCTCCATCAGGTTGCAAACTGAATATAATTTTTTTCTGCATCTACCTCTGAAAAAATATTTGGGCTTCTAGCTGTGTGTGGGACTTGTTCTATTAGTCCATCTATACTGACCTCCATCAGGTTGCAAATTGAATATAATTTTTTTCTGCATCTAACCCAGCCAATAGTTTTGGCCTAATACCACAGTTTGGCCACTCAGCTCTGCTCGGTTCCCATCCATTGCTTTTTTGTGCAAACAACTCCAGAGTTGTGAATTAGTTAACCACCAAAATGAGTGGAAAAAGGCCTGCTGCTGGTGGAAAGGGGAATAGGCGTGTTGGGAAGGGGATAAAAGGTTGTGTCCGAAGAAAGACCATCTTCCAGCCAAACTAAAATGTCTACTTCTTTTAGCCGACAATGTGATAAGATCCCTTTCTTACGGCCACGCCAATCGCTACAAATTCCAGATGAGGCACAAAAACAGCAGGTGCTTCAACGGATATCAAGTGTTCCTTTAAGTGGGCTGTCCTCCACATCAACTTCAACATCACAAATACTCCAGTCCTCAAAGGTGTCACCCCAATCGCACTTGCTTCCTCACAGCTCCCAAATCTCCAGCTACCCGTCTGAGTATGAGGTAGAACAGATGGTTGAGTCTGCAGAACTGTTTACTCATACTAATGCCTGGGAATCAGAGGTCGTCTCCAGCGCTTCTGTGAATCCAGCCAAGGAAATGATCTGCACTGATGCCCAGAATCTTTATGAGTCGGATCCAGGACCAGACGCTGAAGGTTCTGACCATAATGTAGACCCTCATTCCCAAACTGTAACTCCTGTTGGTGGAGACAATGAGGAAGACGATGATGAGACTCAAATACCTGATTGGAGCGACAACTTTAGTTTTTTGTCAGGGCAGGAACAGGTTGGCTCTGAGGACGATGGGTGTGATAACGCACAGGGTGATGATGATGAGATTGGAGATCCCACTTACTGTCAACCCACAGTCAGCCAAGAGATGAGGTCAGCAGAGGAATGGAGGAGAATGCTAGTGATGATGAGGTCAGGTTGCGCCTTCCTGGACAGAGACGTAGTACTGGAAGCATGTCAACAACTGCATCCTCAAACACAACTCTGCCTCTCACCACAAGTTGTGGTGGCTCTTCAGGTCGCATGGGTGCTAAGCCTTGCATAGCCTGGGCATTTTTTCAGATTGATAAAGATGACCCAACTCGTGTTACCTGTAACATTTGTCAGCAAAAGCTAAGTAGAGGCCAAAAAATACATAGTTTGAGTACTTAATGCATGAACCGGCACATGGACATGAAACATAAGTTGCAGTGGAAAGCTCACTGTGCTACAATGCGGCCTAGCCGGCCGGGCCAACCACCGTCTGCCATATCTTGTGCATCCGCGGCCTCTTCATCCTCTGTGACTGGGGGGACAGCAGTCACACCTCTTTTGGGGCGCAGATCTGCCACTTCTTTACCCGCAACAGCCAGCGTGATTGGCAGGTCATCATTTTCTTTGGAGGTGGTAACACCAGCTGGTGTTGAGCGCTCTCCGACATCGATAGCACCACCTTTGAATCAAGGCAGCCTAAAATGTCCGCCTGCATCTTCCTCACAGACCGGCAGTTTGCCGGGGACACCCTTATCAACCCCGTCTAAGCACAATAGCCAGCCCTCGGTCCCTCAGATGTGGACAAGTAAAAGACCATTTCCTCCTAGCCATGAGAAAGCTAAGAGGTAGAATTTCACCATCTGCAAGCTCTTGGATACAGAAATGCTGCCTTTCCGCCTGGTGGACACAGAGGATTTTCGAGACCTTATGTCCGTCACAGTGCCCCAGTACCAGATGCCCAGTCGGCACTACTTCTCAAAGAAAGGTGTGCCTGCGCTCCACCAGCACGTCGCACACAACATCACCGCTTCTTTGAGAAACTCTGTGTGTGACGTGGTGCATTTCACCACAGACACTTGGACGAGTAGGCATGGACAGGGGCGTTACATGTCGCTGACTGGGCACTGGGTAACTATGGTGACAGCGGGACAAGGGGCTGCTGTCCAAGTCTTGCCATCCCCACGAGTTGTGCGTCAGTGCTCTTTATCTCAAAGTTCCTCCACTGCTTCTGCCTCCTCAACCTCCTCTCGGTCCTCCACCTGCACCCAAAGCCTGTCTGGTCATGCCACAAGCTTTCTAACTGTGCAGAAGGGATCCTGCACACCTCCTTACTATGCTGGCAGTAGGGCTCAACGTCATCAGGCGGTTTTTACTTTGAAATGTCTGGGAAATGTGAGTCACACAGCTGAGGAGTTGTGGTCAGCTCTGGAGAACCAATTTCATGAATGGTTGTCTCCACTGGACCTGAAACCAGGGAAGGCCGTGTGTGACAATGCTGCAAACCTGGGTGCGGCCCTTCGCCGGGGCAATGTCACACACGTGCCTTGTATGGCTCACGTGTTGAACCTGGTTGTCCAGCAATTTTTAGCCCACTATCCTGGACTAGATGGCCTTCTGCAGATTGCACGGTCGCTGTGTGCTCACTTCCGCCGTTCGCATCCCGCAGCTCATCGACTTACATCTCTACAGAAGTCGTTGGGCCTGCCACTTCACCGGCTAAAATGCGATGTGCCTACCTGGTGGAATTCAACTTTGCACATGTTGCAGCGACTGTGGCAGCACCGACAAGCCCTGGTGCAATACGTTCTGACGTATAGCCTAGGCCAACGAGATCCAGAGGTGGGGCAAATCACGCTGGAGGAGTGGTCTCAGATTAGGGACCTATGCACCCTTCTGCACAGTTTTGAAATGGCGACGAATTTGTTTAGTGCTGACGATGCCATTATCAGCATGACTATTCCGGTGATTTACATGCTGGAGCACATGTTAAACAGAATTCGGAGTCAGGTGGTGGCACAAGAGGAGATGGAGGAGGAGTTGTATGCGGAAGGGCTAACATCTGCAAGGTCCAGACGGTCGGCAGCACCAAGGCAGCAGGCATGTGAGGGTGGGGGAGATGGTTTTACCAGGGCGCATGGTAGCAGCCAAACTAGTGAGGAAGGTGCAGGAGTCCAGGAAGAGGTGGAGGACGAACTGATGGAAGACTCATCAGATGAGGGAGATCTTGATCACATTTCTGTTGTGCGAGGTTGGGGGGAGAGGACAGAGAAAGGTAGCATGATTGTTACCTCGCCACCAACACAACAGGGACTTGGTGCTCCTGGATGCGCAACACACATGAGTGCCTTCTTGCTGCACTACCTGCAACATGACCCTCGAATTGTGAGAATTAGAAATAATCCTGACTACTGGGTTGCCACACTGTTAGATCCCCGGTACAAAAGTAAATTTGCAGAAATTATTCCTGCCATAGAAAGGGATGCAATCATGCAGGAGTATCAGCAGAGACTGTTGCAGAATCTTACATGTGCTTTTCCACAAAACACCAGTGGTGCACGTACTGAATCTCACAGTTCCAACTTGCCAACCGTGGGACCGTCGAGTGTTCAGCACTCAAACCGTAACAGAAACACAGTATCTGCTGGTAACATCAATTTTGCGGAATCATTTCACCACTTTTTTAGCCCATCCTTTGCAAGGCCACAGGAGACAAGAAGTCTGACACATAGTCAACGCCTAGAGACGATGGTACAGGAGTATCTCCAAGTAAACATTGAAGCCATGACTGTGTCACTGGACCCTTGCTCTTTTTGGGCTTCCAATCTGGATAAATGGCCGGAGCTAGCCACTTACGCCTTGGAGATCTTGTCATGCCCCGCAGGCAGCGTTCTGTCTGAACGTGTGTTCAGCGCTGCTGGTGGTGTGCTGACAGATAAGCGCACGCGGCTCTCCACTGATAATGTAGACAGACTCACGTTTATAAAGATGAACAAATCATGGATCCGAAACGACTTTTCTACCCCTGTGTCATCCTGGGGAGAGTAAAAGCTTGATGATTGGTTAAAATCACCTCACCAACCATTTTAAGCTTTCAAATTACTAATCATGTTTATCTGCATCTTGGCTGGAAAATTCTTTGGGCTTTGTAACAGTGTGCAGTACTGATTCTATTAGGCCATCTATACTAAGCTCCACCAGATTTAAAATTACTAATCATGTTTATCTGTATCTTGGCTGGAAAATAATTTGGGCTTTGTAGCAGTGTGCAGTACTGATTCTATTAGGCCATCTATACTAAGCTCCTCCAGATTTAAAATTAATAATAATTTTTAGCTGCATCTAGCTCGGAAAATAATTTTGGGGCTCCGAGATGCGCAAGACACATAAGTGCCTTCTTGCTGCACTACCTGCAACATGACCCTCAGATTGTCAGAATTCGAAGTAATCCTGACTACTGGGTTGCCACACTCTTAGATCCCCCACACTCTTCGATCAACCTTTTCATTTTAATAAAGACCAAAAAAATGGTCATTTTTGAAATTATAAGCATTAGCAGGTTATTAGAAACTGAAATCAAACAGTTTTCAACTCAAAACTTTATTCTAGGTGATGTTACATTTGCACATAAGACCCCTTGTTCGAAAGGAACTTTTGAACTCTCTCGTCCATTGAATTTGTCAGGTTTTGGATGGTTTCTGCTTCAATTGTTTTGCATGAGGACAGAATACCCTCCCAGAGCTGTTGCTTAGATGTGAACTGCCTCCCGCCATCAAAGACGCTCCTTTTGATGATGCTCCAGAGGTTCTGAATGGGGTAGAGGTCAGGGGAGCATGGGGGTCACACCATAAGTTTGTCCCCTTTTATGCCCATATCAGCCAGAGATGCAGATGTGTTATGTGCAGCATGAGATGGTGCATTATCATGCATAAAAATGATCTTGCTGTGGAATACACGGTTCTTCTTCTTGAACCATGGCAGGAAGTGCTGTTTGAGAAGCTCCACATACATTATGGAGTTCATCTTTACTCCTTCAGGGATCCTAAAGGGGCCGACAATCTCTCTCCCCATGATTCCAGCCCAAAACATTACTCCACCTCCTCCTTGTTGGCGCTGTAGCCGTGTTTGCGTGGGGTGTCCATCAACCCGCCATCCTCCACTCCATCCATCTGGACCATCGAGCGTTGCACGGCACTCATCCGTGAACAAAACAGTTTTGAAATCAGTCTTCATGTAATGTTTGGCCCACTGGAGCCGTTTCTGCTTGTGTGAAGTGGATAGAGGAGGTCGACAGGATGGCGTATGCACAGCTGCAAACCTCTGAAGGACCCTGCATCTTATTGTTCGGGGGACGTTGGAGGCAACAGCTGCTTCAAAAACTTGTCTGCTGCTATGACAAGGCTTTTTTGCCGCTGCTCTTTTAACCTGACGTAATTGCCTGTAGGAAAGAGTCCTCAATTTGCCCTTATCAGCACGCACACGTGTGTACTGTGAATCAGCTACATACTTCTTGATTACCAAGACACTTCATCCTGATCATCGCACATTGTTGATTGTAGTCATGCCTTGACCTAAACACTCCACAATTTGTTGCTTCTCAGCAGCCGACACATCCTTTTTCTTTCCCATTTTGGCAGAAAATGTAGGCTGCTTAATAATGTGGGACAGCCTTCTTAAGTAGTCTTGCCTTTCATTGGACACACCTGCCAAACTAATTAGCACAGGTGTCTGCAATTGCTTACAGTGATATAAAGAGCCCTGACACACATCACCATCAATGAGTTTAACTGACAAACAAACAAATTCTTCCCTTATCACTCCTAAACACTTTTTGCATAATAATTTGGAACACAGTGTACATATGCTTTTCCACAAAACACCAGTGGTTCACGTAGTGAATCTTACAGTTCTAACTTGCCAACCGTGGTCTGTATGGAGTTGTTCAATAAAGGGCCCAAAATTAAGATAACATAGATGGGAGAGGTCTCTATGAATAGGAATTCCTAAGTATTTGATACCCTGTGAGGGCCAAGCAAAGGGAAAGTTGGACTGGATGGAATCCTGTATGGATTTGGGGAGGGAGACATCGAGGGCCTCAGACTTCGCTGCATTGATTTTAAAATTTGACCATGTAACAAAGTGATCTATTTCACCCATAACAGCAGGGATGGATATATGTGATTGAGTGATATATACTAGGACATCATCAGCAAATAGAAAGCACTTGTACTCGGTGCCTCCCACCTCAATCCACCTAATATTGGGGTTATGGCTAATTGATGAGAGCAGGTGCTCCGTCACTAGGATGTATAAGAGAGGGGACAGAGGACATCCCTGCCTTGTCCCATTGGTGATTATGAAAGGTGATGAAAATGTTCTGACGCGCCCCCTGGGCCTTGGGACACCCTGAGCCGGACCCTTTTTGGTGGATGCTGGTGGTTGTAGTCTCCGTGGCGGCGACTCGGTTCCGTGGCTCAGGGCAGTCAAACCAGTGGCGGAACTATTTATGTGGTTTTGATATTTAAATGTCCGACTACGCCACCCGTGGATTGCGGTCAGAGTGAACCGCCGCTGCGGGGCAGACCGCTGAGGCTGGTGGTGTGGGTGCAGCAGAGCGTAGCATAACTCCCCACGGGAGGAGTATAGCCTCAGGGCAGTGTATGCGGAGGATGGGGGTGATGGTGCAGGGCAGCAGCAGTAACGACACGGAGACAGTGATGCAGTCCAGGGCCTTTACTCACAGTTCTTATTATCCAGACCACGTCTGCAGGTAACGGCTGCCCACGTCGTACTGTGCTCACCAGGTGAGGGTCTCAGACAACTCCCAGATAACTTTGGAGCGCTTCACAGGACCCCCTTTGTGTGTCCTTTGTCTGGCCTTTCTTACCAACCCTTCTGTCCGGCGGCCTCGGGCCTCCTCTTGGTAAACTTGGCGCCAGTTTCCCTGACCCTATGTGGTGCCTTCCTAGCGGGTGTAGCGAGGGGCTGCACCACATAAAATGTCACAGCCTCCGGTTTCTAGCTGAGGGTCGTTTCCCGCCTCCACTAGTTTCGGGGACCTGTTTCCCCCTTTGGCCTGACCCCTCCACGCAGGTGGATTCGGGCGTGCGGTGGCGACTCGCCCGTCCGCACCCCTGGGATCCCTTCATTCCTTGTTCCTGGAGCCTTCTCCGCTCCTCTTCCTTCCTTCTCCCTCTTCCAGGGCTGGGCCTCTGTTACTAGGCCCGCCTCCGGAGCAGAGCTCATGCAGAGCCCCTGCTCCCTGTCACTTCTGCTCAGACTTCTCTGCACTGAACTAAGATGGTGACCACCTTTTATACTCCCTTCTCAATGCACCCAGGAACTGCTTCCTCCCTGCTCCTGCACTACAGGGTTCCCCTTCCTCAGTGTTCCCTCCCCCCACTCCAGCCAGGGACAGGGACTGTCGTGCCCATCTCAGGGGCATATTGGTCGCCCTGCCCCGCGGCAATGTGGTGTAATGCATGCAGGTGTCGGGTCCTGATCCACACTCCATCCTTACCTGAGAGTGAGATATCACACCTCTGGGTGAGGTGCAATACCTCTGTAGCAACCGAGCCCTCAGGGTGCTACAGTTCCATTTATCTTCAGCCTAGGTGACGTATTGCGATACAGGGCCGTGATTTGGGCTATAAAAGGGTCCCCTAGACCCCTACACCAAACTTTTTAAGAGAATAATATTTGGCGTGCCAGGAGACTCTATGGAATGCTTTCTCAGCATCCAACGACAGTATCTAATTACAAATTTTTAACTGCATCTAGCCCAGGAAATACTTTGTGCCTAGTAGCAGTGTCTGCTAGTCAGCGGATTATCCCGGCTGTTAAGCAAGCTACACCACCTGTAGTTTGGACACTTAATTTTTTCAAAGGAAATGCTTCGGGACCACGGGATACTTAGTGAAGAGCATCAGGAGGCACCCCAAGGCATAGGGGCTGGGACTGGCAGTAGGATGCCTTGCGGTGGACAGCCGAGCTCGATCCTTATAAAAGCTTTTTAACTGCAGCAGCTTTAGTGGACGCTACTGGAGCTGGAATTACGCGGCTGCTGGCATGAGACTTGCCCTCCAATAGATCCTTGTAAATGGATTTAAAGTGTATTCATTCAAATTAGAGAGACAATTTAAATTAAAAAGCTTAGAGCTGCCTCCACCACAGGGGGGCTCGCTCGACCCACCAGCGGACAGGCACCAGTATTGGGAGAGGGGGGCTGGCCGTCAGGGTTCACCGCGGCTCTGGCACAAACCCGGCGACACGGAGGTGGCACGGGCTGGAGCGGACTGGCCGTGTCGGCTTCTCACTTTTTGGATTTTAGAAGGGCATGACATGCCTATATCTGTGTCTCCCCCTCCTTTTACTCCTCCACCTCTTTTCTTTTCGCATGACTATATGTACTTGTCACTTTTCCATGTGTTAGTTATGTCTTCTGAGCAGTTTGTCAGCTTTTGGACACCTTTGAAGGTGTTTTCTATGTGTTTCTATGTGTTTTTGTTTGCCTGCCATTGGTTTTAACTGTGTTCGAAGGTGTTCGAAGGTGTTCGACGAACAGTTCGACGAACAGTTCGGCGAACCCACGGGTGTTCGACGAACCGAACCGAACTCGAACACTACGGGGGTGGCTCAACACTAGTAACAGCCTCACTTGAGCCCCCGGGAATGTGAGTGTGGACACTGCTGGAACGGCGATGTCACCGGAGGTGAGTATAGGTGTTTTTTATTTTAACGGGGCCAAACATGGGAAATGAGAAGGGGTTGTCCTAGTAGTGGACAACCCCTTTAAGAACAATATTCTTCGGTCATTCAGTGTATTAATTTTTATACTTCTCATGCGCTGCATAGTTTAGAAAAAGACCTTGCTTCTAAGCATAGTATGGTGACACTTTATTGAAATAGCCCGCTGATAGCAGTGATTTATTGTCTGTAATGACAGAGAAGTAAAGAGAAGGTAACAGCTCTATTGAAATTTGTGATTAATTAGACTAAACAAGGGGCAAGAAATTAAAAGCTGACAAGTGAGTGGGTAATTAATTAGTCCCAGGTATGTTTTACAGTCCCTGCTGGAGCTTTCAAAGTCACTGCTATAAATGTGCTTTTCTAATTTTCTTATCAGAAGTGGCAAACTAATGTTGCATTAGGCTCCTGCCAACAGCCAGCTCTGTCCCTTCACTTTCTTTAAGGCTTTCTTTTGCGGGTATATAAGTATAACATGGACAGATTTGCGTGCAGCGTATGTTTTTTTCAGCATTAACAGCTTTTGTGTTTCAATCTTTCTAGTGAATTAAATTACATTGAGGCATTAAAGCAGCTCTGGATCTAAATATAGGCAGAAATCCTTATCGGTGCTTAGTTTGGACGCACATTTTCACTCTTGTTGGATGCTTGTCAAAATAGGTTCCTGGAACAATAAGAGCTTGTTGGCTGATCTCTAGTTTGCTGTATCTATCCTGTGTTAGAGCAGCTGGGTTTTCGCACAAGGTCTATAAGTTATGTTACATATTGATGAAGGACATATCAGTTAAAATCTTTTTTTTTTTTAATTTTTAGGTTTGGAAAAAAGAATAAAGATGATAAAGGAGGAAAAATAGATCAAAAAGGAAGCCCGAGACCTGGCACGGTGAGAGAGGAGGATCAGGAAGTTGATAAAATGAGAGAGGAACGCGACAGGTAAGAACGAGGGTACAAAACCATATGTGAGCGAGTGATTCTTATGTGCTAGAGTTAGTCTTCATTCTTATAGTAGGTTTTCTTAGGTAAGCCAATGACCTTCAACTCACTTAGGCAATTAGGAAACAGGATTGGGCAACAGGAGAAAGCATTTTTTTATTTAAATTGTTTTGAATTAAAGGCTTTGTCTTGGCTCAGAACAAAAGTGTGCAGTCACTCTATAGGACTGCAGGCTGCCAAATTGTGACATTGTGCGGTGTGCATGTGGGCACGTTTCCCCGGTATCCCCAGTGCAAGCAGTTGGTCACAAGACCCCATGTACGTGATTTGCTTAGTTGTTGTCTCCTGCCAACTAGTCTCATCCAACTTCTCATCATGACCATAGATGTGGTCACATGACCACCCGCTCGCGCACACTGTCGCAAGTCTGCTATACATAGTGACTGCAGACTTTTCGTCTGAGCCCAGACAACCCCTTTAAAGAGTTTCTCCAGTAACAATGAATTGACTAAAAAAGTTACTACATAATTTTTTAATGTAGCAGACCCCATGACCACTCACATTGCCTGTTGCACCCCTTCTTTGTCTTTGTATAAGAGAGAGCGCTCTGTATAGTTTGAAGTTTACTCTGTAAAGTTTGCTCTGAAAGCACTCTCTCTAAAGTTTTTTTACATTAGCAAGGCCTTCAGAAGAACAATAGAGGTGGTTTCAGCCACTTGAAGGGTATATTTACTTGGTCTGGGCACATCATAGTTTGCTGCAATTTTGTGAAAATCGTAGCAAATTCCACAATATACCCTTAGCGTGAGTACACCTATATCATAATCAGATGAGTCACACAAAGAGATCTTTCTGCATGTTGAAAAGCATCCTTAGGGTTGTCGCAAACACAACTTTTATTGCAAAAATGTGTTTTTGAGATGTTTTTCTGTCTGACGTTTTTGAGGCAAAGCTGGCAATTGGTACACAGACAGCCACAGAATTCACTATAATTCTGCCACCTGTAAATTCACTCTTTTCTCTCCATTAAAATGGGGAGGTTTCTTACCAGTCATAGATGTTATTACATTTCTAGAACCAAAAATCCATACAGTACATAAAGTAACTTATATGTAAAGTGATATTGAATAATACAACTTACCGCAATAAAAAAACCTCACACCACCATTATCATGGAAGAATCTGGCAATACAATAATGGCAGGATCTGCTAATTACCTAATGTCTATTGTGGCTGTTCCCAAGGGAAACATAAATTTGGCAAATTGATTTTTCATGTTCCATTTTTTTTACATACTCCTCCAAGTTGAGCTGAAGTTTCTAGCAAGCAGCTGCTCTGTATTCCACATTCACAAGTATTGGTATGCATATTTAGCTGTGTTCAAGGATATTTTATCCAACATCATCCATGTACAGTAATACAGTTGCAGTAGTATAGTTTCATAATATAGACATTAGTCAGCTAAGATATGGCTGTGCTTGAACGATAGTACTAAATCTGCACTGTCCTGGTAGTAAGAAATGATAGGCCTAGATCTGCACTGTCATTGCAGTAAGAAATGATAGGCCTAGATCTGCACTGTCCTGGTAGTAAGAAATGATAGGCCTAGATCTGCACTGTCCTGGTAGTAAGAAATGATAGGCCTAGATCTGCACTGTCCTGGTAGTAAGAAATGATAGGCCTAGATCTGGACTGTCATGGTAGTAAGAAATGATAGGCCTAGATCTGGACTGTCATGGTAGTAAGAAATGATAGGCCTAGATCTGGACTGTCATGGTAGTAAGAAATGATAGGCCTAGATCTGGACTGTCATGGTAGTAAGAAATGATAGGCCTAGATCTGCACTGTCATGGTATTAAGAAATGATAGGCCTAGATCTGGACTGTCATGGTAGTAAGAAATGATAGGCCTAGATCTGGACTGTCATGGTAGTAAGAAATGATAGGCCTAGATCTGGACTGTCATGGTAGTATGGAATGATAGGACTAGGACTGGACTGCCATAATAGTATTGAATGGTGGGACTAGGTGTGGACTGTCATGGTAATAAGTAAGGATAGGACTAGGTCTGGACTGTCATGGTAATAAGTAATGATAGGACTTCGTTCTGGACTGTCATGTTAATAAGTAATGATAGGACTAGGTCTGGACTATCATGGTAATTAATGATAGGACTAGTTCTGGACTATCATGATAATATGGAGTGATAGGACTAGCTCTGGACTATCATGGTAATAAGGAGTGATAGAACTAGGTCTGGACTATCGTGGTAGTAAGGAGTGATAGGACTAGGTCTGGACTATCATGGCAATAAGGAGTGATAGGACTAGGTGTAGACTATCATGGCAATAAGGAGTGATAGGACTAGGTCTGGACTATTATGGTAATAAGGAGTGATAGGACTAGGTCTGGACTATCATGGCAATAAGGAATGATAGAACTAGGTCTGGACTATCATGGTAATAAGTAATGATAGGACTAGGTCTGGACTATCATGGTAATAAGGAATGATAGAACTAGGTCTGGACTATCATGGTAATAAGTAATGATAGGACAAGGTCTGGACTATCATGGTAATAAGTAATGATAGGACTAGTTCTGGATTGTCATGGTAATAACACAAGCAGTAAGTCATTCCCTTTAGTTCTACATTTGTATCCCTATGTGATGTGCCTTTATGTAGTCATCTGTATACATGAAACCTTATTCTATATTGTAATATTTTGCTTTTCTTTTTGATTTTTGTATGTAAGAATGGTTCATAAAAATATACTTCTAAGATGACCTTATCAGGGATAAGGAATGACTTATATTGACCTGTGGAGCCCAATCCACATTGCTTCCTAAATACTATTCTACTTTTAAACTTTTTGCTACTGTTAAAATTGGTTTATCAACACGTGCACACCTGAATAGAAAAGCATTCCTGTTAAACAGTGCTCCTAAAGGTATTGTACGTGACTCCTAGATCTGATTCACAGACTAAGGTTTCCAAGAATATCAGCGGTACACAAAAGGCCAAGTTGCAAATAAAAACTAATGATCAAGTAGAGTCATTGATTTTTAAACAGGCAGAGATAGCGGGGTGGATTGGCCACACTCTTAAAGACTGTATTTCTGCATCAAGTTCATACCAAAATCAATAATGTCATTTTCGATAGAATGCACAAAAGAAATGTAAAATGCATTGAGTATAACACTTAATAACCTGTAGCTGTACTTGTTTTGCACTATAAATTTACTAACTATTGCTGTATTTTGGACTAGTGGATTTAATAGCATAAACTCTAGAATTCACAACTCTTAAGATAAAATATATATGCCAAGATGAATCACTGCCAGCCTTAAAGGGAGTGCATAGTATAATTCCAAATAGCTCTATGGGTTGTAAAACAGTCATCCACTTATATTTGCATGCAGCTGAAATCTTTCTGAACAGATTGAAAAGCCGCCTTAGTATAAATTAGACAGTAAATCACAATTCCCAGTTTGAGCTGCATACCTATAGCTTAGACATAAAACTCTTAGTGCTTTGTTGTACTGACAAAATATTTTTCCATGACAAGTTACAGGTAAAACATCACTTTTCTTTTTTATAGTAGGCTCAGCACAATGTATATCTATGCAACTATATAATGATGCTGAATATGATGTAAAATGGGTTAAAAGAAGCATTCACATTTGGTGGGGCAAGAATGGACATGACTGCACTGAAGACTGAAAATAGATTTTAGAGGAAAGTGTCACTGAAGGGAAGGATTCCTTGAATGCTTCAGGAGCAATACCGAAGAGTAGCTACAAACACTTAAGATATTTACAAGTTGCTATTTGTTTTGATGCAGAATCAGTTCTTCTATTAGATAAGAGTCTTTAAATGTGTACTAGTAATAAAATATTCATTGACATTTTGGGGGTTCATTAGCTCAGGCAAGACTTCTTTCTTTTCCCAATTTTAAAGAGAACCTGTCAGCATGATTTTGTAATGTGAAGTAAAGACATGGCTGTAATGGTGCTGTAATGCAGGGTAAATTGATGCCTTTGGTGAAGAAATCTACGTTGTTGTTCTTTGACGTTTTCTGCTGGTTAGATTTCAGTGGATAGTGGCCGGACCGTGCACTGAGTCTTCTCTACACTGTGATTCCCCGGCACCTCATCCTGGTGTCCCTCTGCATTGTTATCCTTGTATTTCTTTGGGTGTACTCCTGACTTAACAATGCAATTTCCTAAATAACATGAATGTAGATTGATGATCAAACATATTTTCACACCTAAATTTCCCAAAAGTAACATTCATCCCATGGCTGATTATAAGCATGTGCTTATTGTGCCTTTGGGTACATTTGACTCTGGTCAGAGAACATATAAATAAAGGGACCCTGTATTCTAGAGATGAGTGAATGTTTTGAAACTTGAATTCATCCTCCCAGAATTTGATTTGCAAGTAATTTATTTGCCACATATTACAAGTACTGGAAAGCCTTTATTTGCTGAGCACTCGGAGGTCTCCCAGTACTGTACTGAATCCCCTTTCAAGCTCTTTAATGACAACACAGCCATTGAAATTTCAGTGTCCTTAACATATATAGCTTAGGGTAAACGGATGGTAATTGGTAACCAACAGTCTATTTAAAGGGAATCTGTCACCACTTTGGAGTTATCAGACCTCTACTATGTGCATACAAGGTATAGAAAAGTAAATCTATACATACCTGTATGGCCCATGGTAGAGGTCTGAATGCAGAGAAATGTAGATTTATCTTCTTGCTTTTTCACAGGCTTTGCGTCCCCCGAACGCCAAGCTATCCCCGCCCATCTGCTTATTATTTCACCAATTTCCCGCCTATGTCCACGTTTACCATATTTCCCCCCTCCCCGCACGTCACAGGGTCCTGTGACGTGCGCTTTTTTTCCTCACCTTCCGGCGCATGCTCAAAGCGTGACTCACAGGGAGCGCGCTTTGTTTCCTCCCAGGCCCGTTAGCGGAGCACAGTGCCGCAGTGCTCTATTGTGCAGGCGCCAGGAAGTCACTGTGACTTCCGGGGGACGCCAAGCCTGTGAAAAGCCAAGAAGGTAAAACTACATTTCTCTGCATTCAGACCTCTATCATGGGCCATACAGGTATGTATAGATTTACTTTTCTATACCCTGTATGCCCATAGTAGAGGTCTGATAACTCCAAAGTGGTGGCAGATTCCCTTTAATAACACACTGCAATGACAGACATTTTATGCTTCATAAAATGTAAAACTGATTCAAAAATTATTCATTTTGCAAGCAGATGCCTGCCTTGTATGTATTTTATATACAAGTGATGTGCACCGAAGAAGCCGTGGCTTTTGGACATTTTTGGTCCAAAAATTATCCAGTTTTGGGGAGTAACAACAGATTTGTTCTTTAGAAAATGAACAAATGAATAAGTAATAACTTGCCTTCCAACAAGTATCCATTTTTAGAGAGCAGCAATAGGTTTGCTATTTGTAAATGAACAAACAATAGCTATTTAGCTAGCCTTCTAATAAGCATCCCTTTTTAGGAGCAGCAAACTGTTTGCGCTCTGGAAATTGAAAAATCTATGGATTTTTAATAAACAGGCCAAATAATGTCCCTTTTTTGAGAGAAGCAACATATTTTTTGCTTGGAAAGTGAAAAAGCAATGGCTTTTTCGAAATCAATGAAAAAATTATCCTTTTTTTGGTAGTAGTTTCAGATGTATTTACCCTGTTCTTGGTAGAACATAACAATGAAGGGTTACTGTATGCCCTTAACTTCTAAAAATCCAAAACTGTGCCAAAGCTTTAGGCAGTTGTGGCAAAAAGCTGCAAAGTAAGTTAAAAAATAGAATTGTGATCATCATTTTAATATGTAGGGTGAAACACAATCATTAACCAAAACAGAAGCAGCTGTGAAGGAGACTCTAAACTGGGTGAGGAACAACCAAACTATCTTACAAATGTGTAAGGTCATAGAAGACAGTCTCATTTCACAGGTCATACACCGTGGCAAGACTGAACACAGTGAAAAAGGTGCAATGTAATTGCACTGCATAAGCAAGGTCTGTCCCGGGCCAAGATGTCAAAGCATACTAAAGTTTCAAGGTGTGCTGTTAAAGTTCTTTTGAAGCTACACTAAGAAATTGGCAAAGTTGAGGACCATAGACACAGTGGTCGGCCAAGGAAACTTAGTACTGTATATCATGCTTTTTTCCCTTTGAAATCGGAAGATATTCAGCAGTGCGATCATTTTAGAATTGTCAGCAACTAGTGGAACCCAGCTATATCCATCTACTGGACATTGATTTAGGGAACTAGTCTTATTAGCATATGTGATGTCAAGAAGGAATTTTTCCCTGAATACAGAGACATTAGCATCTTCCTCATAGGGTTTTTGCTTCCTCTGAATTAACATATGCACTTATATCTACCCTCAACATTAAAAACTATAAAATTGTTAACTGTTTTCAGAAGTGGTCTTCATGAAAGAATTGCTCCCAAAATAAACCACCTTTGACAAGGAAACAAGACCAAGTAACTGAACTATGCATAAAAATATAGAAACTTGGATGTAGAAAATGGCAGCAGGTGCTCTGGACTGATGAGTCAAAATTTTAAATATTTGGATATATTAGAAGCCATTTTGTTTGCTGAAGGGTTGGAGAATGGTATAATAATGAGTGCCTACAGGCAATAGTAAAGTTATGTGGAGTTTTCTTGAAAGTTTGGAGTTGTAGTTCACAAAATGGAGTTGGGGATTTTGTCAGGATTAATGATGTCCTCAATGCTGAGAAATACAGGCAGATACTTATCCATCATGCAACAACAGTCAGGGAGGCTTCTGATTGACTCCAAATTTATTATGCAGCAGGACAAAGACCCAAAAGATGCGGCCAATGTCATTAAGAATTGTCTTCTGTGTTGAGAGTCTTGTAAGTGATGACATGGCCCTCACCGAACCTTGATCTTAACATCATCATGTCTGTCCGGGATTACATGAAGGGACAGAATAATTTACACAAATAACATCCACAGAAGATCTGTGGTTAGTTTTCCAAGATATGTGGAACAACTTCACAGACAAATTCCTTCAAAAACTGTGTGTAAGTGTACCTAGAAGAATTGATGCTGTTTTGAAGGTAAAAGCTGGTCATACCAAATATTGATTTGATTTAGATTTCTTTTTTGTTCATCCATTTTGAACTTTGTTAATTGATAAAAATAAACTATTAACAGTTATATTTTTCTATTTTTGAAAGCATTCTTACTTTGCAGCTTTTTTCTACACCTGCCTAAAACTTTTTCTCAGTACTGTAAATAAAAAAAAAGGAAAGGCCAAATTAGTCTAGGTTGATAAACAGGGGTTTGGTAAGTTTTTAGATGTTTTCCATTTTTCTTACTGTGCTTCCGTGCATTAAAATGTAGGAAGCAGAAGAATCAGATTTTTCACAGGATCCATTGTTCCTCCATTTTTTTTTATAGAATTTAAACATCAGTCACCTAACAGCCATTTCGTCCTTTTCCGAGGAACCCATTAGCTGTCAAATTGAGCTGATCATGAAATTGCAAGCTCCCAAATCATTAGACTACAAACACTGGGACATCGAACCACAGACAAAAGCACTAGACCACTTACCAATAAAGCCTGTGGAAGTAAACCATTCCACACCGGGAATGAAACACTCAGACAATAGTAACATGAACTGGAGTGATAAACCATTGGATGGTGGATCAGTAGGGAGAGGGCATTTTGCCAGCTTTGTCTTGGTTGCCATAGTAACTTCTGATTTATCTACAATTCGGTTTGGTTGAGTATTTTTCCCATCTGCTTTGCCTTTCATTACACCCGGTCTCCTGAATGCACTAGAAGCTCTGATATGATGGAGACCTGTGGTCTAGCTGATCTCATAGTTTCTTCTAGTATGAAGTGTGTACTCGCATGTTGTACTGGAACCTGCTAGCTGTTAATAAGGAAAAATTAACATCTGTTTATAGGAGAGCTGTGTGTTTGACATACCAAATTCACATTTCTGAAAGAAAATGTCTTGTGCCCACATTCTTGAGCAGTACATCGTGACAGGTTCAGCTGTTCAATCCATCATATTGTAAAACATGGCGATTCAGTTTTCACTTTTCAGATTCTCACATTAGTTCAGTACTTGGCAGTTAACAGGAACATGTTCTACACTTTAAAAGAAAAAGACAGTCTTATTTATTAATAGTAGTCTGACACACTGACAAGTTTGTACCATCTGTCGAAGGAAGAGGACTTGAAAGTCTTCAAGAATTTTTGCTATATGCTTAATGTGATTTATAACTCAATATTTAGCTTAGGATCTAGGGTCAGGAATCACTGTTATGTCGGCACTGATACATAGTACTTACAAGCTTCTGTCATTTTCCATTTCCCTTTTTGTGTATTGTTTTTACTGAGATTTTTTAAAACTGGCAGCGCTTAAAACCCCTTCTCCTTAAAGGGAACCTGTCACCAGAAAAGAACGCTATTAACCTGCAGATATGGGGTTAATCTGTAGGTTAATAGCGTTACTAACCTGCCCAGCGCCCGCACTTAGTCAAATGCTGCAGGTAGAAAATGAACTTTATTCCCCCCGGCAGCGTTCCAGTTTCAGTCACAGGGGTGGCGCCGGTGATGGTCAGGTTACCGCTCTGAGAATGCAGGGGGGCGCTTGTAACCGCGTTCCCGGCCCTGACTGACACTGGCTCTGCATTGGGGCCGGCTTTCAATCAGGGCCAGGGTCGTGGTTACAGCCTTCGCTCTGTATTCACAGAGCTGTGACTGACTCCACGCTGGTGCCACTCTGGTGACTGAAACCGGAACACTGTTGGGGGGAATGAAGTTAATTTTCTCCCCGCAGTGGTCAGCTATGTGCAGGTGCCAGGCATGTTAGTAATGCTATTAACCTGCAGATGAACTCAATTTCTGCAGCTTATTACCATTTTTTTCTGGTTTCAGGTTCCCTTTCATTCTCCCACATTTTGGCTTGCAAACATCTCAGTAATCTGCTGTCACCACTAGGGTATCATATCCCTTTATAATTCTATAAGCCCCCATATATTAAGACTGGCATTTTGAACACCATTGTTAATGAAGGGGCATGCCACTTAATGAATTAGGCACATTTTATCACTAAATTTCTGGCTTAACTTATGGCACTAAAGTGGAATAACTTTTGAAGAATTTGTTGGGCAGACATTGCCATATCCTGTTCTGCCCATGCTTTGCCCAGGATTTGTGTGAAAATGACAAAAGTAGCTGCATTTTTGCTAAACTTGGAGTTGAACAATAATTTTACGACTTTTAAAAGTGTTTTATGACACAAATCTGTCAAAAACACTTTGATGAATCAGGGCCTTGATGTCTCCTCTGGAGCCAGCGGCGGGACAAGATTTCTTGGCAGTCAAAGCGATGGATTCAAAATGGACCCCACTACAAAAGTTCAGTGTCCTACAGGGTTCACATATTCTGACCATACGGAGCTGCGATGACGTGTAGATTGACATGGTTTGCAAAAGATTGCTGTTAAAAACACCTTCAATGTTAATGCAGTAATTACCAATGAAAGTAGCTCCGGTTGCTCTCATTTGCAAACCAAGAATTTATGTATGAAGCTGCCTGAGAGCAGATAAGTATTCAATCTTCAATCGTTCAAACAATACCTACCATTGAACAAAAGGTGAATGCGCACAGCTATATGCAGTTGGAAAACAAATACTCACATTCTGCACATTTCTAGAAACACTAACACCTGCATAGACACCCACTTGTATGCAAATACTGCAGACACATCCTCCTTACACATGTATACACACCTTACATCCACAAAGACAGGCAACTGACTTGCTTACACACACTGTACACCTGACACACTCCAGATACATGTTGACAATCACCATGCATACTCCCACTGCACACAACCCATGCACAGATAGATCTGCTGTAAATTGCATTTATGCTGAAAAATAATAGTGAACGAGCGCTCCTAAAAACTCTTGTTTCATGATTATTTTACAGTGTAAACAGGCTGCCGATCACCCGGTGAATGAGCAAAATGTGAAATGCATTGCGCTTGAGATCATAGTTCTCGGCGGTGCATCTTCCTCTGTAAATAAGATTTGTGCTGCTGAGAACCATGGCAGCCTATGTGCGCTGAGCGATCTATTGCAGATCACTCAGTGCACATTGTTTACTGCGGTTTGCCTGTGTAAACAGGTTATTAAACAACTAACCATTGGTAAAGTTTTGCCAATCGGCAGTTGTACTGTGCTGTTGGTCTGTCTGTGTACATGGGCCCTTACTCTTCATACAGGTCTAATTTTAATTAAACTAGTGAAAGGTTTGGTAGGACATTCAGGGTGTCTTTTACAACTGTGCTGTTTGATAGGACATTCAGGGTGTCTTTTACAACTGTGCTGTTTGATAGGACATTCAGGGTGTCTTTTACAACTGTGCTGTTTGATAGGACATTCAGGGTGTCTTTTACAACTGTGCTACCCTATACTATGGCAAAACTAAACAGCTTTAGGTAAGGCTGTACTTAAACAGGATTCAGTGATTTAGGGGTATATTCATACACATCATTCAGTTAGGCATATAGTCACACATGGCAGATGTGTTGTTGAAATTTCTGCAATGGTTCCTAATGGAAGAGGTTTGCTGAAATCCATGTGCTTGCTGAGTCTAAGAACTAAAATGAGCCAAATATTGAGCAGAGCAAATAAAAACATTTCAAAAACTTTAAGACACTTGATCTACTACTATAGCTTGTCTGTGATGTCTGTATCTGTTACTTCTATTTATAACTACTTGTAGAGCATAACTACCCTATGAAATATGTCTGTTAGGAACTATTATGGAACTACAGTTGACACTATACACAGTTCAATTAGACTTCCGGGAACTTTATATCACTTATTCTAAAGGCTCTCACTTTACACTGTGTCATTATTTAAGAAAATCTAGTAGTCTGTGTAAAATTATGTACACCCCATTAATCCAAAACTTGTAGAACCACCTATAGCAGCGATAACTTAATGTCAAACAGAACGATTACATCATCTGTCTCGCCTCATTCATGCCGCTGTTGCTTGTCTTGAAATTGTAAAAAGGAAAGGAAGAGCAGGAATCCATCTCATTGTACTGTGTGTGCGAGAGATGACCGCAACTAGTCTCCTACCACCAGCTCAGGGTGGACTGCAAATTACTAGAGCCTTCACAGCAGAAAATCGGTGAAAATACAAAAAATGACCAGTGTTATTTCTCATAGACTCACACAGGACATGTCTGAGAAGTTACCTGAAAGTAAGGTGACCCTTTAACATTCGTATTAAAGGGAGTACTTAGTTTTTTGATGCCTGCATCAAAACTGTTTTGTTTAATAGTTGTTTACTTACTAAAGAAAGAGGATATCAAAAGCAGTTTTGTTCTTGTCACTTTTAATGACCTTTGTTATGTCAGTATCTTATATGGAAGAAAATCCCATCTGGACATTTTTTTAAAAAATAATTATTTAAAATGTATAAATGTGCCAATCATGGTTTTTACAGCTAGTAGTGCAGCAGTGCCTACTTACCAAAACAAGAGACTGTGCACACATTTCGTAATAGCTTTGTACAATGAAAAACTGCTTGCCTCATGTTCCCTATCTTTGCTGAATTGACTTGTACGTCATACTCTGAAACTACCTACAGGGGTGTTTTGCTGAAGAACAAAAAGGTAAAAAATATAATTTGAATCAAACTCAGTGAAAAAATGGTCTGCGCGTTGATTGAATCACTGGCTAGCTGCAAGTAGAAACTTGGGAAGAAATCTCCATCCATTTTTTTTGCTTCAGAATGACAGATGACCCATGAATGGTGGAAAAATGGATTCTGGGAACACAGCTGAAAAACAGTCTTAACAGGGATAATTTTGTCTCCTTTTAGCAAAAATAGACATGTATGACAAAACTAGTTTTTTTCTCCTTATGTTATTCCTGAAAGTTTCTCTTCAAAATATATGCATTGCAAAGAAAGGGAGGAAAACATTAAGGAACTGGAAATATAAGATCTGGAGCATTTGACTTGTGACCTTCACAAGGCAGCGCAAGTCAATAGGTGGGAAATGAAGTTGCCAAAACAAAGATGGCCTATGGTTTTCTTTAATGAGAGGTCACTGTGTAAAAATTGAGACCACTAGCTAAAGAGAGTAATTACTAGAGGTTTTATGATTTCTCCTTGCTTAGTTATTCTTCAGACTTTAAAGGGCAAAGTCGCTGAGTACACAACTCAGATTCATTATCCAGCAAGCCATTAGTGCTGGAGATCCCTATTGAATGGCCATGTCTATAATGGAGTCTAAACCGTATGAAACATTATTGGTAATTGGTTTTCATTAACCTTTTGGCTGCATGTAACTAGAGCGATGCAGACTCCATCTTCAAAAGATGATTAATATTCTTGAAGTTAAAATACAGACATAATTTGTACAAACTGTAGGTTGTAATTCTCTGGTCATGGGGAATAAAAAGTAAAAGGTTACTAGATCGGATCTTTTTATTCCTTTATTTACACTTTCCAAAGATCTGAGCAACAAATAGAGACAAAACGACACGAGGAAAGTGTACCCTCAATGCATGCTAAGCAGATGTAGATGACAATGCTTCTATTCTACAAAGCAACTATTTGCCCAAGATCACGAGCCATGAAAAGAAACTGATACAGGTGAAAATAAGATAATTTCATTCATGAACAGATGATACAAACTCTGCAAAAGAAAAAAAAAGACTCTTGTATTTATAATATTCTTATTTGTTTTACCAGCTACAAAAGGCGAAAAGTCCACTACATGCCCCCCCCCCTCCTCTACAAAACAGAATGTGAAGTGTTTGTGCTAAAAAGCAGTGTGAACATCTAGCATAGTCACATGTGTACTACAGGATCTGTTGCTAACCAAGGCGCCAATCATATTTTGTTTCCTACACAGTAAGTTCCTTAAGAACTTTACTTGACTCACTAATGAACATCTGGAATGGTGAATGCTGGTTTTCTTGAGGATTAACTATCTGAATTTTGAAATTTCACAAAAACCTGCTATGGAATTCTGACTTAATAGAAGTTCAGGATCTTCAACCCTTGGCTGGAGTAGTCAGCAGTTACAGAGAAGGTGTTTTGCTCTGAAGGTACTGTCCTGTGCTGCATTACACAGACAACCCATTCATTTTAACGAGCAGTAAATTTGTGCTTAGTTTATCTTTGAGTGCCCTGCAGATAGATTGGTAGACATTTTTACATAGTTTATAGCAGATCAGTATTGGTGCTAACAGGGAAACACTTTGCTGTAAGCTTATTTTCAGCAGACTCTTCTAGCAAGTAAGGAACATCCAAAGTGGAGAACCTCTTTTGTAAAAGAATTTGTTGCTTTAGACAGAAAATCCTTTTTGAGGTTCACATCTTGTTGTCTTTGTTTTGGTTTAGTTAATTGTAATCTATGATTATTTGGTTCTTGCTGTTATAAAATAAACTTTACAGCACTTTTTTTTGATGAGACAACAGTATGCCCATAGCAGTCAATATTAACAAGCAGAGCTTTCCTAAAATGGGATGGATGGAGGGACAGACAAGCAGGGTGAGGAGCAGCCAAACTCTGCTTCAAAGGTGAAAGTTTCATGGGGTCCGAATTAATGGTGTCCTAAATGCTGAGAAATACAGGCAGATACTTATTAATCATACAATACCATCAGGGGGGCATCTGATTGGCTCCAAATTTATTTCACAGGAGGACAATGACCCCTAAAATAGATCCAATGTTATTAAGGACTGTCTTCAGTGTAAAGAAGAGCAAGAGGTCCTGGAAGTGATTATATGGCTCCCATGGAGCCCTGATCTTAAAATCATTGACTTTGGGATTATTTGAGGAAACAGAAGGATTGGGTGCAAGCCTTCATCCACGAAAATTCTGTGGTTAGTTCTTCAACATGTTTGGAACAATCCAGCAGAGTTAAAGTGTACCTACTGTAAAAGAATTGATGCATTGATGCTGGTCACACTCAATATTGGTTTGATTAAATCTGTCTTTTGTTCTTTCACTTTGCATTTTGTTAATTGATAGCAATAAACTATTAACATTTTTATTTTTAAAAGCATTCTTACTTTTCAGCATTTTTTTCCACACCTGCCTAAAATGTTTGCACAGCACTGTACATCTTACATGTCCATCATCCTTTTCATCTGAACTGTCCATACTACATCGAGTATTTTATATGTGAAGTGGGTGGCATGCTTTATCAAATGATTGTATAGATATATTCTGTGCAACAGCACATGGAGGCTGTATGGCTCCCGTTCAAAGGATCTGTACATCTGTAAAGCAGGTGTCTGGATGCAATGCAAAGAGATGACGAGGCAGGAACAGTAGGGGATTGAGATGATTCTATTTATATACAGCAGTAACTTTAAACAATTAGTGTTAGTACCAAGGTAAATTAACAGAACTAATAACAGTAATCTTGGAATAGCAAAGAAAGTATTCCACTATTTAAAGCTAATGTTCTCTTCGCAAAGTTGGTGCGCCCAGATGTGGTAGTCACCTTGTAAGTTCTCTCTGAAGCTCTGACCCTAGTGGGGGTCACTGGGTTTTCCCGCTGGGCCGCAAGTCTCTCTCTGACATAGTCTATCAAAGTCCATTGAGCCTTCCACGCATCAACTGGCTCCCTCCCTACCTGTAATCCTAGTACCAGCTGACCCTGGTACCGTAGGTGATAGCTGGAAGTAACGACCCTGCTCACTCGCGCTGTTCCTCCGCAATTGCAGGCGTGCCTCTCCTGTCACAGTCTCCTCACGGATCTTCCCAGCTTGACTCTTAGGCTTGGGGCGGAGAGGACTAGGTCTCAGCTCTTGACAGGCGATGTGGGGTATCGGAGACTTAACTAGTGTGGGGCGTGGATCCTGACCCTGGCCACTGTAAATATAAAGTGCCTCAGCGAGGTAGTCGTGGGCGAGTTGTGGCCCCTGCTCGCTTTGGCACCTTACAGACAATTTGTGTCCTCCCTCTGATGTGTGGCTTTGCATGTGACATTCTTCACTTCACACCATCCGGTCGCGGCTGTCTCCAGACATTTCTCTTCTGGGACCAGGGCAGTAATAATTTCCGAGGACACAAAGTTATTAACCATAACTGGAGTTTTACTTGGGGGAAAGGAGTAATTACAATATTTACAGTCTGGTAGATTGGATAAGGCCCAACAGGTTCTTGTCTCCCATACAGGTGCTAAAATCATCTTCAGCCCTGGTGCCCTCTTTAGGTGAAGCATCTCTCTGTTTCTATTCCTTAGCCTAGGAGATGGTTCCTCACCAACGACAGTGTGCCCAGATCCTTTATCTCTCTCACAGCTTATCCTGGAGTCCTATTTTCCTCTGCTATCTGCAGACTAGAAGTGCCCCGGGTCCTCAATACCTCCGTTGAGTTTCTCCGGCCGGCTAATGGGACTCCTCCGTGAGGAGATATTCACACTACGGATTCACTGTCTGAGGGTAGAGAGCCCCCATCTACCCTAGCAACCAATTTCCCTGGACGTCCGCACGTAACAGTTCCTGTCACGTCCCTGACAGGGCTTCAACTGAACTCAAAAATAACGGCTACAGCTATTTTTAGCACACCCAGAGGCTCCACCCACTAAGCCATCTGCTTAGCAACTGCCTTGCCTCTCACTGACAACTATGCCCAGCAGTGGCATCTTGTGGCTGATAAAAAGTACTGCGGCCCCAAAAGAAATTATATCTAACCTCTAGACATGCTCAATGTCTATCCCTGTCACTATGTTTCCCCCTTACTCTACTGACTGCGCCACTGAAATTAACCCTGTAACTTGACCTAATAGCAGTTCAGAGAGTGCCTAACTATGGGGATATGTAATTCTAACTACTTGAGTCCCAGGGGAAGTTTACACCCTTCCTCACTATTACATAGGCATAACTTGGAATTCTCCTGTGGGGAATCTGGACCTTGCTAGGCGGTGACCGGCACCTGTGTGGCGCAGACTTCCCGCTGAGGCCTGTCACGCTGGACTCAGCGGCGTCTCTCTGGAGCATGTCTGCTCCACTCTCTTCCCTGGCACCAAATCTGCCTGCGGTTTGGCTCGCAGGGCTTTTACATCAAGGAAGTCCTTCCTGTGGGTCAAACCAAGTACGATCCCTGGACTCATATGTGAAATAATTAGCTGTTTATTGTTGTCTCAACATACAAGTCATCAGACGTTTCAGCCCCTCCTGGGCTTTTTTCATTAATGTAGGTTGAATACATTCAAGGGCTTATATAAGTAACATGAGGGAAATGACATCATAGTGAGGCTAGTTGCAAGATAATATAATTAGCACAGTAAAATAACATAACTACAATAGATTATAATTTCACTACATCATATACACACATTATAGTTATTACTTCTACAATCCCTGCACATGTTAATAAAATATAAATCCTCCAGAAGTCAACTTATTATACATTTCTATAAATAAATGATACATACTTATTATTGTATTTGTCTAAATGTTGATACATCAAAATCACCTTACCTACTGTTACACCAGTAGCGTAATCACAGTTATATCTTCAAAACTAAAGTATTGTGACTTGTTTCTGTTAGACTAAATAGTGAAATAGTGAATAGTTTTTTCAAACATTGATTTTGGGGTCCAAATGAGGGATAGACCTCTGCCAAAAAACTCTGTAAAAAGCAATGCTGCTCTTTTTTATATCCTCTGAGGGTTCCATACCTGCAAGCCATTGGCTTCAACGAGCTTTGATAAATGCAGCCAACAATAGAGTATTTATTTCAAGTTTGCCATCCTTTAAACTTTTACAATCAAAACCATATTTATTTGCTGCTTTTTTATTTTTCAATATTACTTTCTTTGGCTCATTCCTAAAGGTTTATATGAACAAAACATGTAAGAAATTCATTTTTGGTTGGTGTCCGCATGAGAAGAGTTTAAATGCATTCCAGAACTGAGAATCGAGGATGTATTTAGCTTACATTCACACAGCTGCCAAATACACAGGCATTGCCCCCAGAAATAGAGTATGGAAAAGTCTGAGTTTGTCTGAGGTTTTATCAGCTCATTGACACCAGTGAGAATCATCAGACCTAAAACTGGAAAGAGAAGAAGCGCTAGCAGAACAGAATACTCAAATGTAGAAATTCGGGCCAGATGTTGATTTAATAGACAGTTAGGATCAGATAGGTCCATTAGCACGATGCACTGAGGACCTAATATCCTGCATCCTCATTAACTGTTAATTCCCATTTTAATTGCATACAACTGACATGTGCATAACACATGTTTCACCTTATTGTGGCCACATACATATGGGCTATCAGATGAAGTACTAGCTACTAAACTCTCTTAATGCCTTAATGTCCTTTCCTGGACACTAGACAATTTAGGAAAATGCAGGCTGAGGAGTAGACATCTGTAGCGTTAAACTGTTGTAATAGATGCACATCGTGGGAACTGTCCTGTCCAAATGTCTGCTCTCACTTGGATAACATGTTTTACAATCATACACCCTGAAATCCTTCCAGCTGTTTCCTAGTGTGGGGTTTGCAGTCAGTGGCCGAGGCTACCTACAGTAAGAATAGGTCCAGCTGTTTGTTAGCCACATATACTCCCAAAGGTTTGCATGTTCTGCATACACTTCCGGCTTCAACTGGGCCCTCTGGAGGAAAAAGATCAACTCAGCCAACAATTTGTGCTGTAAATATTATTGAAGAATATTCTGCTTGAATTGAAATATCCCTTAAAATGCTGATAATGGACAGATAGGACCTGTATGGGAAAATATTAGACACTTATTGAAGCAGATGGCTGAAGGGTATTTTATTATCAAGGCCAGAAGATTTCATTTTACTGGTGATACATACAGACCCTTTTCACATCTGATATTATTGTTATTGCCAATGCTGACATTTTTGTATTTGAAGCAGTGTCAGCTCTACCTGTTAAAGCAAGAGTTTGAAACAAACATTTACTGTAATTATGGTGTATAGTGAAGCTATATCTTGTTATTTTCTGTTGTAAATTTCCAAATTAATGATTTAAATATAGTTATATTAGAAACTAGAGTTCAATTAAAGGGGTTAGTTGGCCTTAAACTACACTCTAGACATGTCTAGATGGAATGTGGTAGAAGTAGAAGTATACTTGCATACTTGCAGTCACATTACCGCCAGCTCCCAGCGCCAGCACCTGGAAATCCTCAAAGTGCGCAGCACATGAGATGTGAGGTTTCTCTAGTCTGCAGTCACTCTGTGACTTGCTACTTATAGTTGAAGGCTGGACATCCCCTTTAAGGAAATAATGCATTGGAGCCATTTTTGAGCTGATCCCGGGAACATATTTCAGAAAGATTGTTATAAGCCATAGAACATCAGAAAGAAAATTGTTCACTTGAAGTGCAGTCATTTACTGGAAGATTCTCAGCAATGACAAGTGAGACATACATGCCCGCTAGTACCCCAAAAGTGGAGAACACTATGCTTTTTTTAGTCATAGAAAAGTAAAGGATGATATCTATTAGGAGATTTTTTCGTGTGCAGGTAAGCCTTGTTTTTTTATAGAGTGGGGTTTTAGGGAACATAAAAGCACACTGAAATACAATTATGGTAACCCATACATAACTGGGGACACTAATACAATTTCTTATCGATCAACAGAATAGTTTTAATTGTTAGGTTCAAACTGAATTTTTTCTAGAAGTTTTTGGAGAATAAATAGAGTGTAAACTTTCTAAATCAACCTCAAAACACCTCAAAAAAGATTCAGCTCTAAAAACTCAGCAAGAAGACTCTGTGTGTGCATACCCTTGGAGCGTTTGTTGCCCCAGCACTAGGACCCATGTTCCATTAGCTTGTCCAAGGTGAGGATGAATTGTATGAAACAGCATTCTGGCATGATTGCTGTTGCTCCATGTAACACTGGTAGGTATATAGAAAGAGGCAAGTGGGGGGATTTTGGCTTATATAGCACAATCAACAGGCAGTTTTATCTGTCTAACGCTTCTATCCACCTCTGGTTAAAAGGGTTGTCCAGTACTTGCGGACATGGACATGCGGCTCGTCTTTCCAGACCGCAGCATGTGAATTTCTATGAAATACATGCGGATTCACCTGCGTGCAGCGCTTTGGACACAGCATAAACACTGGCAGTACGGATAGTCTGCACATACCCTTAGCTGCTTCATAAGACATGTACATTTTTAAAAAGATTATCAAGGGGTATACATGTTATATATATACAGTGGGTACGGAAAGTATTCAAACCCCTTTAAATTTTTCACTCTTTGTTTCATTGCAGCCATTTGGTAAATTCTAAAAAGTTCATTTTTTTTCTCAAAAACAGAAATGTAGAAATTTTTGCAAATTTATTAAAAAAGAAAAACTGAAATATCACATGGTCATAAGTATTCAGACCCTTTGCTCAGTATTGAGTAGAAGAACCCTTTGGAGCTAGTACAGCCATGAGTCTTCTTGGGAATGATGCAACAAGTTTTTCACACCTAGATTTGGGGATCCTCTGCCATTCTTCCTTGCAGATCCTCTCCAGTTCTGTCAGATTGGATGGTGAACGTTGGTGGACAGACATTTTCAGGTCTCTCTGGGGATGCTCAATTGGGTTTAGGTCAGGGCTCTGGCTGGGCCAGTCAGGAATGGTCACAGAGTTGTTCTGAAGCCATTCCTTTGTTATTTTAGCTGTGTGCTTAGGGTCATTGTCTTGTTGGATTGTGAACCTTAAGCCAAGTCTGAGGTCCAGAGCACTCTGGAAGAGGTTTGCATCCAGGATATCTCTGTACTTGGCCGCATTCATGTTTCCTTCAATTGCAACCAGTCATCTTGTCCCTGCAGCTGAAAAACATCCCCATAGCATGATGCTGCCACCACCATGTTTCACTGTTGGGATTGTATTGGGCAGGTGATTAGCAGTGCCTGGTTTTCTCCACACATACCGCTTAGAATTATCACCAAAAAGTTCTATCTTCATCTCATCAGACCAGAGAATCTTATTTCTCATAGTCTGGGAGTCCTTCATGTGTTTTTGAGCAAATTCTATGCGGGCTTTCATATGTCTTGCACTGAGGAGAGGCTTCCGTTGGGCCACTCTGCCATAAAGGCCCAACTGGTGGAGGGCTGCAGTGATAGTTGACTTTGTGGAACGTTCTCCAATCTCCCTACTGCATCTCTGGAGCTCAGCCACAGTGATCTTGGGGTTCTTCTTTACTTCTCTCACCTAGGCTCTTCTCCCCCGATTGCTCAGTTTGGCTGGACGGCCAGGTCTAGGAAGACTTCTGGTGGTCCCAAACTTCTTCCATTTAATGATCATGAAGGCCACTGTGTTCTTAGGAACCTTGAGTACTGCAGAAATTCTTTTGTAACCTTGGCCAGATCTGTGCCTTGCCACAATTCTGTCTCTGAGCTCCTTGGGCAGTTCCTTTGAGCTCATGATTCTCATTTGGTCAGACATGCACTGTGAGCTGTGAGGTCTTATATAGACAGGTGTGTGCCTTTCCAAATCAAGTCCTATCAGTTTAAGGCTATGTGCCCATGATGCAGAAATGCTCCCGATTTTTCCTGAGCATTTCTGTATCTCCCTGGCAGAAAAAAACGCATGCGGATTGTACATGCGGATTGTACATGCGTTTTTCCTGTCAGGGACAAGCGGAAGTGAAGCGTTCTTCACATGCATTTCTGCATGCGGGTTGTCAAGCGCTTTCCAAGCGATTTTAGCATCACTTGGAAAGTGCTTGACAACTTGGTCACACTATATAAATCCATGCAAACGGAATGGATTTATATAGTGTGACCGAAAGAATGGTAAAAAATAAATAATAAATATATACTTACCGTCTGATGGCCCCCGTTGTCTTTATCCAATGCGTCCTGGCTTGCCGACAGCGCGCGGTAGACTAAAGGACCTGCCAACGTCAGCGGTCGCGTGACCCATCACATGACTAAATGACGTCATGGCAGGTCCTTAAGACCATCGCGAGCTGCCGGCAAGCCAGGACGCATCGGATAACGACACCGGGGGCCATCAGAAGGTAAGTATAATGTATATTTTTTATTTTATTCTTTTTTTTACGGGTACTATGGTACCCGGGTCTGGAGGAGAGTCTCCTCTTCTCCAAACCTGGGTACCATCCGCACATTGAAACGCATGGAATCCGCATCAGCAGATGCAATGATGCGGATTCCATGCGATCCAATGCAAGTCAATGGCGGCGAAAACGCCGCGCTTCCGCAAAATAATTGGTAGGGCTGCGTATTTTTCCGCAATGATAATCCGCAGCGGAAATTTCCACAGCATGTGCACAGCACATGCGGATTATCATTGGGGAACATGGCAGACCTTCTGCCAAGCATTTTTTAAGCGTTTCTGCAGCGGAATTACCACTGCGGAAACGTTTAAAAAACGCATCGTGGGCACACAGCCTAATAAAACACACCTGGACTCCAGTGAAGGAGTAGAACCATCTCAAGGAGGATCACAAGGAAATGGACATCATGTGACTTAAATATGAGTATCTGAGCAAAAGGTCTGAATACTTATGACCATGTGATATTTCAGTTTTTCTTTTTTTTTTCAGTCAAGATGGGGTGCAGAGTGTACTTTAATGAGAAAAAAAAATGAACTTTTTAGAATTTACCAAATGGCTGCAATGAAACAAAGAGTGAAAACTTTAAAGGGGCCTGAATACTTTCCGTACCCACTGCATGTATGTATATATATATTGTAAGGTAGCACTATTCATCACTCTGGGGTACTCACTTCACCGGGTCAATTAAAGCACACATGCAACGTTTTTTCCGGTAATTCACAGTCCAGCAGTTTATTACATATCATAAACCGCTCATAACATAGTCCATCTCAGTGGCTCGCCGACATGTTACACATATAATATCCAAGAGCCTTTCCAGATATGCCCACTTGGCTCCAGATACAGCCTTCAGCAAGGTAACAATATCAATGTCCACATCAAGCAGCGTTTTTACCTTTGCCGGGTCTTAGCTGCTTCTCTCAGCTCTGTTCTGCCAAAGCTGTCGTTTAAGTCTCGCTAGCTGTAGTCTCTAAGCCACGTGCCTTCCAAGGCTACTGGTATCCCCAAACACGGGGATCCAGCCTCTGCCTTCCAGGCTTCACCAGGCCTCTCTCTCTCTCCCTGTTTCAAACCACCAAGATTTATATATCCTTCTGTTCACACAGGACCTGTGATGATGTCACAGTCATGTGATCAGTCACCTGAGGGGGAGGTAAATAGTCAGCCAGAACACACCCCCTGGACATTTTAGCAATGCAGCAAGCCGCTGCATTACAATGTATATATATATATATATATATATATATATATATATATATATACAGTACAGACCAAAAGTTTGGACACACCTTATTTTAAGATTTTTCTGTATTTTCAGGACTATGAAAATTGTACATTCCAACTGAAGGCATCAAAACTATGAATTAACACATGTGGAATTATATACTTAACAAAAAAGTGTGAAACAACTGAAAATATGTCTTATATTCTAGGTTCTTCAAAGTAGCCACCTTTTGCTTTGATGACTGCTTTGCACACTCTTGACATTCTCTTGATGAGCTTCAAGAGGTAGTCACCGGAAATGGTCTTCCAACAATCTTGAAGGAGTTCCCAGAGATGCTTAGCACTTGTTGGCCCTTTTGCCTTCACTTTGCGGTCCAGCTCACCCCAAACCATCTCGATTGGGTTCAGGTCTGGTGACTGTGGAGGCCAGGTGATCTGGCGTAGCACCCCATCACTCTCCCTCTTGGTCAAATAGCCCTTACACTGCCTGGAGGTGTGTTTGGGGTCATTGTACTGTTGAAAAATAAATGATGGTCCAACTAAACGCAAACCGGATGGAATAGCATGCCGCTGCAAGATACTGTGGTAGCCATGCTGGTTCAGTATGCCTTCAATTTTGAATAAATCCCCAACAGTATCACCAGCAAAGCACCCCCACACCATCACACCTCCTCCTCCATGCTTTACGGTGGGAACCAGGAATGTAGAGTCCATCCGTTCACCTTTTCTGCATCACACAAAGACACAGTGGTTGGAACCAAAGATCTCAAATTTGGACTCATCAGATCAAAGCACAGATTTCCACTGGTTTAATGTCCATTCCTTGTGTTCTTTAGCCCAAACAAGTCTCTTCTGCTTGTTGCCTGTCCTTAGCAGTGGTTTCCTAGCAACAATTTTACCATGAAGGCCTGCTGCACAAAGTCTCCTCTTAACAGTTGTTGAAGAGATGTGTCTGCTGCTAGAACTCTGTGTGGCATTGACCTGGTCTCTAATCTGAGCTGCTGTTAACCCGCGATTTCTGAGGCTGGTGACTCGGATAAACTTATCCTCAGAAGCAGAGGTGACTCTTGGTCTTCCTTTCCTGGGGCGGTCCTCATGTGAGCCAGTTTCTTTGTAGCGCTTGATGGTTTTTGCAACTGCACTTGGGGACACTTTCAAAGTTTGCCCAATTTTTTGGACTCACTGACCTTCATTTCTTAAAGTAATGATAGCCACTCGTTTTTCTTTACTTAGCTGCTTTTTTCTTGCCATAATACAAATTCTAACAGTCTATTCAGTAGGACTATCAGCTGTGTATCCCCTTGACTTCTGCACAACACAACTGATGGTCCCAACCCCATTTATAAGGCAAGAAATCCCACTTATTAAACCTGACAGGGCACACCTGTGAAGTGAAAACCATTTCTAGGTGACTACCTCATGAAGCTCATCAAGAGAATGCCAAGAGAGTGCAAAGCAGTCATCAAAGCAAAAGGTGGCTACTTTGAAGAACCTAGAATATAAGACATATTTTCAGTTGTTTCACACTTTTTTGTTAAGTATATAATTCCACATGTGTTAATTCATAGTTTTGATGCCTTCAGTGTGAATGTACAATTTTCATAGTCATGAAAATACAGAAAAATCTTTAAATGAGAAAGTGTGTCCAAACTTTTGGTCTGTACTGTATGTGTATATATATATATATATATATATATATATATATATATATATATATATATATATATATATATATATACACACATATATATATATACACACATACAAAGTGCCCTGCATAAATGAGTACAACTCAACAGATTTGTCAGGAAACCTTCAGTTTCCTTTCAGAATCAACATTTTCTATGGGGTGCTATACTACAAAATCCTCCCAGAAATGTGGGCCGTTAAAGTTTAGACTACAAAATTCAAATTAACAAGAATTCAACCTCCGATATGTCTAATTATTCATTAAACAGGTGTCCAGCAGACAAGTGACAATAAAAGAGCATTACTTAAAAAAGATAACCCCTTCCCATTTCATGTGGTCATCAGTGACACCACATAAAAGAGAAATGTCACAATACCTGAAAAATTAATTTCTTTATACAAGAATGGTAAAGGCTACAAGAAGATCAACAAAGATTTAATAGATGGAATTGCAATTATCTCACAGAGACGTCGATTCCGACCACGAACATTAACACCTTACTAGGAGCGTCTTCTGATGAGAAGAGTTGAAAATAATCGACATGCAAGTTCACTGCATTTATTTAATAAAATAGAAAGTCCAACCGGTGTGAGTGTTTTCCCATAACACAATACAGCATGCACTGTAAAGGAATGGCATGCATGGGTGTCATCCACGAAGGAAGCCTCTCTTCAAGCCCATGCACAGAAAAGCCCACCTACAATTTGCCAGGGGCCATGCTGAAAAATATGAAGACTGCTGGGATTCTATATACTGGAGTGATGAGACAAAGATAAATGTTTTGGAACTGATGGCTTCAGTACTGTAAGGGGTTGTACGGGTGAGGAGTAGAAAGAACAATTTATTGTGCCTACAGTGAAACATGGTCGTGGCAGTGTTCTTGTGTGGGGGGCTGCATGAGTACTGCTGGTGTCGGGGGCTATGTGTTATTGACAGAATTATGAATTTACAGATGTGCTTCTCTATATTGAAAGAGAAGATGCTACCATCACTCCGTGCCCTTGGTAGACGTGCACTTTTCTAACATGACAATATTCCAAAACACACGTTTAATGCCACTGTTGTGTTTCTGAAGAAGAACAGGGTGAAAGTGATTCAGTGGCCAAGTATGTCTCCTGATCTGAACCTAATCTAACACCTATGGGGAATTCTGAAGAGACAAGTTGAGCATCACTCTCCATTCATCACTCAGACTCTCAAAGAGGTTGATTTTGAAGAGTGGAAAAAGATGGATGTAGCAGTATGTTGCCAAGTTGTTCATCCCATGCCTAGAAGACTTAATGCTGTCCTTAAAATCATGGAAGTCATACAAAATACTAGATGTAATCTTTTTTAATGTGCGGTGTATTCATTTTTGCATTATTTAATTTGAGTAAAACTGGAGATTTTGTAGTGAAAGTTATATTATTAACCTTAATTTTATATTACGGGTTAAAAAAATCCTCTATGAAACTAATTTTTGTAAAAATTTGGGATCATGTTGATTAAAATCTTACATTTCAAAGGGGTCGCAAATCCACAGGATATGAAATGAATGTGTGAAAGGATAACGCCAATGATTTGATGTTAGATGGCTGTACTGGAATATGACCACTCTTTCATTGAAGTCTATGGCAAGCGAGGCTCCTATTCATTGTCAAACTGGTGTCACAAGATGCCTGTTCTTCAAGTAAGTGAAAGTCTCAGTGGAGGGACTTTCACATATTCCACATTTTATGGCGTATCCTGTGCATATGCCATAAATGTAAGTGAAGAGGAAAGCATTTAATATTTGCTGGGTCATATTTACATTCATACCTTGTGCATCTGCTATTTTGCCTAATGCTTTCATACGCTGTATAAATAAGTGTAAGTCCCCAGTATTTTTCCCAGCCAGGGATATGCTGCGTATTAGCACACTGGGAAAGGTTTGTAGAGTTACAGTTCTTTGGAGGACTTCCAGATATCTGGCTTGCATTTAGATATGTCCTTACAACACTCAAATCACACAGCTGCACAAATCTAAAAAGAGATGGATCATCATTTTTGTCTCCCTTCCCTTTCCTCTAAAATGATTAACAAGGGGAAATGGATACCTCTGTCCAGGAACCCAAAATGAATAATAAAGTCCTTATGGGCGAGTAACGTTTGTGTAGATTGTTTGCGTCCCGCATCAGAGATTACTTTACACGATGGCTCCCTTTCTTCTACTGAGAATGAACGTAATTGCTTAATAATCCTATAATATAGTAAGAAACCCATTAATTGCTATAACATCTTATTTTGTGTCACCTGCTACGTAAAGTAAATTATACATCATTTAAGGGGTTGTCCATCTTTTGGGGACCTTTTTTTTACTTAAATGCATATATTTGGTGCTAAAAAAAAAACATTTTTTCCAATCGGCTTTTATTAAAAATTTCCCATCTTCTGGCTTTTATAGGCATTTTGTTTTTCTGCTCATTCAACCTGTGGTGGGTGGTCTGTGGTCCGAAATCAGCTAAGAGGATCTTAGCTGAGAAACTTGGAAAAAAATAGTCTGAGGGGAGTTAGTAACTCTTTTATCTATCATAGTGGCTGAGTAATGGATTCTCAGTTAACTCATTCTGTAGCGAGGGACAGACAAAGCAACACAAAATTTTAATGAAACCCAATTGCAAAAAAATATTTTTAACCTCAATTACATGCATTAAAATAAAAAAAAATGTTCCTAAGGCTTTCCAATCCTCTTAACCATTTTTTTTACAATATACCCATTCACATTTAGTGGTATTGGAGAGACAAACCCATATTTTATATAAAGGAAATGAAAGATCAATCTGAAAATCAGTTAATACATAAGGAAAAACTCTGCTATCGTGGCAAATATAAAGCTTGGCATGGTAGCCATACTGCACCACACTGCAGGGGTTTGCTGGCCTTATAACACGTTCACATGTTCAGTATCTGGTCAGTATTTTATATCAGTATTTGTAATCCAAAACCAGGAACGGGTGAAAAATGCAGAAGTGGTGACGTGTTTCTATTATACTTTTTTTCTGATTGTTCCACTCCTGGAATGTGTCAACATGGCTTAAAAAGGTAGAAAACATATACTAGTGAATCCACACAGATATTGGCCATAACACACAGCCCTCCTGAAGAAGACTGGCCGAAATACACGTCATGTGATACAGACATAACTTGTGTCCTGGGAAACTATATTATATGTCTTGATACGTTCTGCTATAGTGATTTTGAATGATTCATGCATAATCCTGTAAATCCCTTTTGTAGTAACTTACATGTGGAGCTTTAATCATTTTGTACAACGGGTTTATTTATACTTTGTAAGTAATACCCTCACCCTCCACATGCAGATATCATCCAGCAAATATTCCAACACCTTCTAACACTTGACCTTGTAATGTGTATATTATAGATACCTCTGTATCTGCCTCCATCATCAGCGGACTAAAATAGTCGCACTTGCACCTTGCACTTTAGCATTACGCAATTTTCGCATCTACCCTTTTATAGATGGTGGTATATTACAGGTGCAGCTCACTAAATTAGAATATCATCAAAAAGTTAATTTATTTCAGTTCTTCAACACAAAAAGTGAAACTCCTATATTATATAGAGTCATTACAAACATAGTGATCTATTTCAAGTGTTTATTTCTGTTAACGTTGATGATTATGACTTGCAGCCAATGAAAACACAAAAGTCATTATCTCAGTAAATTAGAATACTTTATAACAACAGCTTGAAAAATGATTTTAAAATCCGAAATGTTGGCCTACTGAAATGTATGTTCAGTAAATGCACTCAATACTTGGTCAGGGCTCCTTTTGCATCAATTACTGCATCAATGTGGCGTGGCATGGAGGCGATCAGCCTGTGGCACTGCTGAGGTGTTATGGAAGCCCAGGTTGCTTTGATAGCAGCCTTCAGCTCGTCTGCATTGTTGGGTCTGGTGTCTCTCATCTTCCTCTTGACAATAGATTCTCTATGGGGTTAAGGTCAGGCGAGTTTGCTGGCCAATCAAGCACAGTGATACTGTTGTTTTTAAAGCAGGTATTGGTACTTTTGGCAGTGTGGACAGGTGCCAAGTCCTGCTGGAGAATGAAATTTCCATCTCCCAAAAGCTTGGCAGAGGGAAGAATGAAGTGCTCTAAAATTACTTGGTAGACGGCTGCGCTGACTCTGGTCTTGATAAAAAACAGTGGACCTACACTAGCAGATGACATGGCTCCCCAAACCATCACTGATTGTGGAAACTCACACTAGGCCTCAAGCAGCTTGGATTGTGGCCTCTCCACTGTTCCTCCAGACTCTGGGACGTTGATTTCCAAATGAAAATTGGAACTCTGGGACCTTGTGGAATGTGTCAATGACTGCCTTCTGGACATCTGTCAAGTCAGCAGTTTTCCCAATGATTGTGGAGCCCTCTGAAACAGACTAAGGGACCTTTTTAAATGCTTAGGAAGCCTTTGCAGGTGTTTTTTGTTAATTATTCTAATTTACTGAGATAATGATTTTGTGTTTTCATTGGCTGTAAGTCATAATCATCAACATTAACAGAAATAAACACTTGAAATAGATCACTCTGTAATGACTGTATATAATGAGTTTCACTTTTTGTATTGAATAACTGAAATAAATTAACTTTTTGATGATATTCTGATTTAGTGAGATACACCTGTATGCATATTATATGTAGCTCTCCATTTTTCTTTATAAATAGTGGACTAGAATAGTCCCACTTGCATTTTGCACCTTTGCAGTAAGTATATTTTACACCTACCTTCAAACTGGTCATACATATTCAATGACGCCAGTCAAAGGAGAAAGAAACTTTCTGGGAACTTTTATTCTTGGAAAGATACTTTTGTAGGCTAGCTTCTCTCATTTTGGCTGTAATTGTCTGTTTTGATCACTTTTAGACTGGTGTATGGCCACCTTTATAGAACATAACACCAGACGTTCTAATGGTCATTTATCAAAGAGAATCTTCCTCAGACAGCTCTCGTTATGCACCAGGATTTCCTGACTTTTATAATGTTAGTGTTTATGTAAAAAAACAATCATTTCACCTCTTTGCTATCTACTCGGTAAGTACGTTTCACATTGTTACTTTTTATGACATCCTGAATGGTGACTACATGGTTCACTGTCAGGTCTTTAGTTCCTCTTTCCAAATATAAGCTTGTGTTACACCCGGCACCTGATCGATCATGTGCAGGAGACAGTGGGGAGAGTCCATGTTATGTCATCCTTACAACTTCGAAGGTTACAAGTGACCATATTGCTGGAGGTAGGCCAATGTGCAGCAGGAAATGATAACATTAATAATGGCTACTTATCAGATCAAATGCATGCAGTCAGTGTGGAGTCTATGTCACCTGCCTATTACTGATATTACCAGCTGAAGTTCATTAAGAAGAAAACCTTCAGTTTTAAAACGTTACATTCTATGGCTCTGGCTCTGAAGTGACAAAATCTGCAAGTAATATACTACAGCTTGCCGTATGTCCTTTACAGACAGTGTTAGGCTATGTGCCCACGATGCAGAAATGCTCCGGATTTTTCCTGAGCGTTTCTGCATCTCCCCTGGCAGAAAAAACGCATGCGGATTGTACATGTGGATTGTACATGCGGATTGTACATGCAGATTGTACATGCTTTTTTCCTGCCAGGGACAAGCGGATGTGAAGCTTTCTTCATCTGCATTTCCGCATGCGGGTTGACAAGCGCTTTCCAAGCGATTTTCGCATCACTTGGAAAGTGCTTGACAACTTGGTCACATTATATAAATCCATGCAACCGGCATGGATTTATATAGTGTGACCAAAAGAATGTTAAAAAATAAATCTATACTTACCTTCTGATGGCCCCCGGAGTCTTTATTCTTCCTTTCAGTGTACCGCGAGCTGTTGCCGGCAGCTCGTGGTACACTGAAAGGACCCATCACATGACTAAATGACGTCATGGCAGGTCCTTGAGTCCACCGCGATCTGCCGGCAAGCCAGGACAAAGACACCGGGGGGCCATCAGAAGGTAAGTATAATGTTTATTTATTATTTTATTCTTTTACAGGTTCTATGGTGCCCGGGTCCGGAGGAGAGTCTCCTCTTCGCACATTAAAACGCATGGAATCCACATGTATAGATGCTGTGATGCAGATTACATGCGTTCCAATACAAGTCAATGGCTGCGAAAACGCATCGCTTCCGCAAAATAATTGGTAGTGCTGCGTTTTTTCCGCAATGATAACCCGCAGCGGAAATTTCCACAGCATGTGCACAGCACATGTGGATTATCATTGGGGAACATGGCAGGCCTTCTACCAAGCGTTTTTTAAGCATTTCTGCAGCGGAATTGCCGCTGCGGAAACGCTTAAAAAACGCATCGTGGGCACACAGCCTTAAAGTAAGTCCACATTCACATGTTAAGGATTTGGTCAGTTTTTTACCTCAGTATTTGTAATCCAAAAACTGAGGTGTGGGTGATAAATACTGAAGTGGTGACGTGTTTCTATTATACTTTTCCTCTAATTGTTCCACTCCTGATTTTGGCTTACAAATACTGAGGTAAAATACTGAACATGTGAATGTGGTCTTAGATGCATAGATTTTCCTTGACCCATCAAATGAACTGTGCTACAGTGAGGTCTGGTTGATTTTTAGGCCTTGGGTATGGGCCTCCAGTACAGACCTGGACAGGACAGCATGAACTGTAGGAAGGACAGTATAGTGGGAATCTTTAGGCTGTGCTCACATGCCGCATTTTTGCAGCATTCATTCAAAATTCAGGTTTCTCCCCACCCTCCACCACTGATTGCCATTTTATTGCATACGCACAGTGTACACAGAAAGTTAACAATCAGTGATTTGGATGGGATTATACAGGGCTCAGCATTCAGAAAACTGCTAGATCTGCAGCAGAGAGAACAGTGATTGTATCAAAACTGCAGGAAGGAGCCCAGTAAGATGCACATCACTAGAATCAGGGTCTCTGCCCCTACATCATGCTGCTTACAGATGGGGTACCTGGTGACAGATTCCCTTCAATTGTCCTGTAGTATAATATCTAATTGGAAAGAATCTTTTAATATATGTGTGGAGAGAATCAATGAGAAAAGGATTGGGTGAAGAAAGCAGTATCAGACGCAACAAATATTTTTTAAGAATGCGAAAATAGTGTTCTTTTTTTTTCCCTTTTTTATGAACTGTTCAGGAATTTCTGTAGAGCTGGCAGCCTGACATTTGGAGAAACATTGGTGTCAGACTGTATGAGGTAAACCAGTGTTAAACAGGTTGTCAGACCTGTGCGCCTTGTGAGCAGTGGTGTAACTAGAGTCTGATGGGCCCCAGTGCATATATATAAAAATGTGTGTGTGTGCGCCCTCGATCCTGATATATGTGCCCCTCATCCTGGCCCCATTCTGGTATATATATTGCCCATTCTGCTATATGTCTCTTATCCCGGGCCCCACCCTGGTATATATGTCCCCTGTTCTGCCTCTTTTCTTTAATGTATAAGCACCCAAGTCATCCTGTAAAGTATAATGCACCCCCATAGTCATCCATAGTAGTATAATGCACCCCCATAGTCATCCTATAAAGTATAATGCACCTCCATAGTCATCCTATAAAGTATAATGCACTCTATAGTCATCCATAAAGTATAATGCACCCGCATATTCATCCATAAAGTATAATGCACCCCTTAGTCATCCTATAAAATATAATGCACCCCATTGTCATCCATAGTAGTATAATGCACTCCCATTGCCATCCATAGTAGTATGATGCACCCCCATGGACATCCATAGTAGTATAATGCACCCCCATAGTCATCCATAAAGTATAATGCACCCCATTGTTATTCATAGTAGTATAATGCACCCCCATAGTCATCCATGAAGTATAATGCACCCCATTGTCATCCATGGTAGTATAATACCGGCTGTAAATAAAAAACATTCCCAGGACGCACATTCAGTTGAAGCTTTTGCTGGCATCGGCAGACCCATGACCCGCAGGGCCCGGTCAGTACGCCACTGGCTGTGAGGATTCTTTGGTGCCAGCGCTGGGAGCCAGCGGTCATGTGACCACAAATATGCGATTTGCATACTTTCAGCCACATTTTGACTAGACGTATCTGGCCTCGCTTAATACACTTACATTTAGCGAGGCTGCGCCCATCTATTCGGCACGTGACCACATATATGCAAATCACATATTTAGGGTCACACGCCTGCCTCTCCCAGTGGGCACTGAAACCTGAGATTGAAGATTATTTAAATTGCTTTGTTTTTTATTAGTTTATTGTTTTTTCAACCAATAAGCATACACTTCCTTTTATAGAGACAGTAATCAAAATGCTTTGTATACTATTGTACCTACTATTGCATCACAATGGTTGAACATTTTCCATATTATTGGTCTACAATTATCTTTTTCTTCTTTTTTTTAAAAAAGGAACTCCTCATGTTACTGCCATGCATGTTAAAAAACCACACAAGAATCCTCCCAACTGAATTTTCTCTTCAGCTATAATAAATCTCTGCTACCTCCTAATTATTGGGCATCCTGTCTTTCTGACCTGTGAAAGATAATTATTTTTTTATGTTTACTTTGGATGATTTCCTTAAAACGTCCCTGCTGGGACCGAAGCCTAATCTGTAGCCATGTGCTGGATTATTGGTGTTAGAATGAAATGTCACTAAGTGAAGCCTTTTATTGACACAGTAGTGACTATAAGAAATAGCACATGACTGGAGGGTACGTGTGCAAAGGGCCGCTGCAGTAAGATCTAACCTTCATTAGAGAAGAATGAGCTTTTATGATTTCCCCTCTTCTCCCCCCTCCTCTCGTCCTGTATTAAAATGTCACCACTGTAATCACACAATATGTTTAGCCACATCTGATGTTTTCCTCACCTCGGATTGATGGAATGGCTTTCCCTGGTAGCAGCCTGAGCTATAATTGTAACATGTGCTTAGCAGCGATTTCTGCAAATCTTTTGAGATTTTCACTTTTTGGATTGAAAGTGTATTCTATGGAGACTAAAAGTGTGGATTTGGAAAAGTTTCAGAAAAAGATTTTGAAAAGTTGAGTGATTAATTTCTTTGTGACATATGTCTTCCGACGCAGTTGTTAACATGGCCCTAGTCACAGCATTTCCTTACAACAATATTTGTCCAGTGTTCAGGCTGTCAGACGCTTGACTGCTGCAGACAGCTACATAGAACAGCAAATAGCAAACATGACTATTAAACATGGAAAGGGTGGGCGGCTGGAGCGCTCAGTGGAAAAGTTGTGGATGTTAAAAAGTTTTAATACTCCAGAACCAGGTTTTTATGAGTTTGTTTTATTTTTTTGGTGCCCTATAAAACCTACCTTTCCCTGACTTGACTTGATGGGACTACATTAGGTAATATATACTCTTTCCCTTTATGAACAGTATTGATTCTTGAAATACAGTAGAAAAGCAAAATTCAGACAGCAGACAATAGCCCATGACTTTTGCATGATAGGTGGAGTACAGGCTTCCAGAAGCAGAAGTATGTGTTCTACAATATCGAGACTCACAGGGCAGCTACAAAGATGTGAATCTTTCTTTCTTCTGCCCTGCTTTATCATCAATTAACTTCAATCAATTAATTGAAGTTAATTAATTGACTTTTGTTATAATTTATAGTTAATGTTTTCTTTCATGGAATTTAAATAAGAGTCAGAGATCAGATGAGGCTAGGGTGGAACTGGAGTCTCCACTGTTATGGAGGCGCTGGAGGGAGCACTACAGATGGTCCAAACGAGAAGACCTCTTGTCAGATGGATGTCCGAGGGGGTTCTTTAAGATGTATGGCGAGATTCTTCTACGTAGGGTAAGTTCACACAAGTGTATAAAAAATCGTTCATAGTTTCATCCAGAAAAGTTGGACGATTGTTTTCTCGCTTATCATCCGTATGCAGGCCATATGCAATCCGTTTTTGTTTTTTTTACAGCAGCAGTTATTAATCATTTTCGAGACCATTTACACTTTCCTATGTTACAGAATTGCAATGACATCTGTTTTTTTTTTTATGCATCTATACACTTGAAAGCGCGAGTCTCATACAATTTACGGAGGAAACTAGTCCATTCTGCGATTTTTTCTTTCTTCACACACAGATTCGGTCACTGAAAAAAATCGGTTATCTGCACTGGCCCATTGAATAACATTGGTCCAAATGTAGTCTGTTTTTTCCACGGACAGCAATGAAACCGAAAAATACAGTCATGTCAATGAGCCCATAGGCTGTTAATAGTGTTTAATTAAACATTAATTCGCCACATCCACAGTTTTAAACGTGCCCTAAAACCACATTTTTCTAGACTACCCTATCACCTCTCTTCACTAATCTAAATAACTATCCACAGTTCTTTTTTCCACTCACTCAGTAGCACTTTCTACCTGTACTTTTACATACAGATAATGGCTGGTGAATGGTTCATGCAGCTTTACTTGAATGCCCCTACTAATCATACAGATGACTGGACCTTACATAACCTTTTGTATTACCCCTATTTCGTCAAAGATTGCAAGCAGGGCCCTCACTCATCTTGATATCTGTTGAACTATATGTTACTCTGTAATGTCTTGTCTTTTTTGTATGAGTACCCTCTGAATTGTAAAGTGCTGCAGAATATGTTGGCACTATAGAAATAAAAATTATTACTATTATTATGTCTTCTAGTTTCACCAAAAACCTAATTCCAAACATAAATAGCCAAATCATATTGGTCCAAACAGAATTAAGTGTTATGTTAGTTTCTAATTGAGAAGCAGACAAGGGAAAAATCTCTACAGTGCAATGGTGGGATATTGCAAAGCTTGTTTCAAGGTTATTTCCTAGTGAGTCTCAGAGGCTCTCACAATTATATCTTATATCCCAAAGATCCCTAGTCATGGACCACAGCTGCGCCAGGTGACAGTGAATGGTGTTACTGTGACTGGACTCAGGGAGTTTGGTAACCCTATTAACTATCACACTTCTGCATCTGGTAGTTCCTGGGAAGAGGGTGGGGGTATGTTTTATCCTTGGAGATGCCAGGAATTATCCCATGCCCCAGGTCGACATACGCACAGACTGTGGTTCCGAGTCCCACCAAGTAGGAATTGTCAAAGACTTATTGCATGCTATTGTTATCGGACAAAATTTTCCTTTGTTCTGGGATTTATGGGCTAATGATGTAGCGCCCAGTAGTCTGGTATGGTAACAAGGTCACATGCTGTAACCAATGAATTTCCTTTCATGGACTGGCTAGAGAAGAGGATGAGGAAGCATCCCCTGAAGCCAATATCCCTGACTTGGAGAAGTCCCATGACAACTTTGGAACTGCCCAGCTCAGGGACGTGACAAGGAAAGGTATTCTGGAAAATGTAAAGGTGTTAAATGGTGTTCCTGGGAACCGATATCCGATAATCATATTCCGTATTTGGCCAGACATAAAGATCTGTTGTGTCGAGAGACCAAAGTGAGGAAGCAGGTAAAATAACACCTCATCAAGACAAAAGAGAAACAAATCCAGGGGGTATAATTGGTTGTTTTGACTGAGACAGTTTATGCCTGGAGATCAAGTATTTGTGTTAGTGCCCACAGTAGAGTACCAATTGACATGGACCATATGAGGTAGTGGAAAAGTTGTTAGAGATCAACTATAAAATATACTCACCAGGGAAAAGAAAGCCCTTCCCAATATATCATGGCAACCTACTAAAACCCTGGAAGGATAGGGATCCGCTTGAAACCCCTTGTTTTTTTCAGCCAGTCAGAAGCCAACATTGTGGGTGTAAAGGAGGCAGAAACTTTGCCGCTTCCCACAAACAGCACTTTCGGGAATTGGTACACCAAATAGGGACAGGTTCTCAGAGTTACCGGGTCTCACTCGTGGCATCAAGCATGAGATACACAATGAGCCTCACGCTTGGGTCAATTTAAAGCCCACTAGTAGGTAGTCTCAGATGAGTTGATACTTAGCTGCCCATACCCCTTCACAAAAAAAAACGGTCAGAGCATTTGTGGAAATCGTAGGCCATTACAAGAGGTTTGTCCCTAATTTTGCCGTAATAGCAGCACCTCTAACCGATCTCCTAAAGGACACAAAATTTGTTATGGTTAAATGGCCCCCAGAGGCTGATAGGGTATTTCGGGAGCTTAAACTGGCTCTCTGTAGGCAACCAGTGTTAATAGCGTTGGATTTCTCCAAAGCGTGCATAGTCCAGACAGATGCGTCGGATGTCGGACTAGTAGCTGTCATGTCCAAGGAGATCAATGGGGAGAAACACCCGATAGTCTACTTGAGTAGAAAGCTTTCCTTATAAGAGAAAAATGAATCAAATGAAGAGCATAGACCCGGTAAGCTACATGGGAATGCAGATGCTCTGTCAAGGTTGCACTGTTATGGGCAGATAGTGCCAAGTCCCGCTTTGAGCAGGGGAGAGGGGTATGTAAGAAAGCAGGAGGCAATGTTACTGAGATGGAATTATTTTGACCGGATTTTGGGGCCGGAATTTAGGACAACCAAAAAAGCCTGAGTGGGAGAGGTCACTCCCATACTCCCGTCCAGGTATTACAAGTCTAATAACAGACAGCTGGGTTAGCTCAGCAGAATGAGCAGGGCTTCAAAATGGAGGTCTGTTCCAAACCAGAGACCACAGAAAGGACTGGGCAGCCTATCATCACTTCAGTGAAGACTACCTCATCAAGCTGTGCCTCAAAATCAACTCAGGGGCCTCTTACAGTTTGAGAAACCATATCCCACAACTACTTCACCCATTGGTCAATGTATACACTGTGTTCCAAATTATTATGCAAATAATATTTTCTCAGATTCTCCCAAATTACCTATATGAATTGCAGTCATTGTAATTTTCCAGTCAAATAACTATTAGAGTACAATTGAAAGGTTTTTGTACAAACTGCCTATGATAACAGTATATTTTTTAAAAAATAAAAAACTCAAACTGCACTCAAAATGCATGTTCCAAATTTTTATGCACAGCAGAGTTTTCAACCTTTTCATTTTAATAAAGAACAAAAAAATGGTCATTTTTGAAATTATAAGCATTAGCAGGTTATTACAAACTGAAATCAAACAGTTTTCAACTCAAAACTTTATTCTAAGTGATGTTACATTTGCACATAGGACCCCTTGTTCGAAAGGAGCTTCTGAACTCTCTTGTCCATTGAATTTGTCAGGTTTTGGATGGTTTCTGCTTTAATTGTTTTGCATGAGGACAGAATACCCTCCCAGAGCTGTTGCTTAGATGTGAACTGCCTCCCGCCATCATAGACACTCCTTTTGATGATGCTCCAGAGGTTCTCAATGGGGTTGAGGTCAGGGGAGCATGGGTGCCACACCATAAGTTTGTCCCCTTTTATGCCCATAGCAGCCAGAGAAGCAGATGTGTTATATGCAGCATGAGACGGGGCATTATCATGCATGAAATGATCTCGATGGTCCAGATGGATGGAGTGGAGGATGGCTGGTTGATGGACACCCCATGCAAACACGGCTACGGCGCTAACAAGGAGCAGGTGGAGTAATGTTTTGAGCTGGAATCATGGGGAGAGAGATTGTCGGCCCTTTTAGGATCCCTGAAGGGGTAAAGATGAACTCCATAATGTATGTTGAGTTTCTCAAACAGCACTTCCTTCCATGGTTCAAGAAGAAGAACCGTGCATTCCGCAGCAAGATAATTTTCATGTATGATAATGCACCGTCTCATGCTGCACATAACACATCTGCATCTCTGGCTGATATGGGCATAAAAGGGGACAAACTTATGGTGTGGCACCCATGCTCCCCTAACCTCAACCCCATTGAGAACCTCTGGAGCATCATCAAAAGGAGTGTCTATGATGGCGGGAGGCAGTTCACATCTAAGCAACAGCTCTGGGAGGGTATTCTGTCCTCATGCAAAACAATTAAAGCAGAAACCATCCAAAACCTGACAAATTCAATGGACGAGAGAGTTCAGAAGCTCCTTTCGAACAAGGGGTCCTATGTGCAAATGTAACATCACCTAGAATAAAGTTTTGAGTTGAAAACTGTTTGATTTCACTTTGTAATAACCTGCTAATGCTTATAATTTCAAAAATGACCATTTTTTTGTTCTTTATTAAAATGAAAAGGTTGAAAACTCTGCTGTGCATAATAATTTGGAACATGCATTTTGAGTGCAGTTTGAGTTTTTTATTTTTTTTAAAAATATACTGTTATAGGCAGTTTGTACAAAAACCTTTCAATTGTACTCTAATAGTTATTTGACTGGAAAATTACAATGACTGCAATTCATATAGGTAATTTGGGAAAATCTGAGAAAATATTATTTGCATAATAATTTGGAACACAGTGTAGTAACTGCAAAAGTGAATATGTCTTTAATCTGCTATGAAACATGTTTTCTCATTCCTAATCCATTGATTTTGCTGATGAATGATGATGGGAATTATAGTTTTTCTAACCCCCCAGTCATGGTCTTACTTAAAGAAACCAATGAAGTAATGAATCGGTTGTACTTTTTGAAAGCTTCTAGATTACAATCACTATCTCATAGTTGTCCCATTGGTGTTTTCACCTTTTCTGTCATTTTCATGCTATGCTTTATGACAACTGCTGACACAGTAGGCTATTACAGCAAATTCTCCATACACAAAATAAAATAGTCAAAAATCTTGATGTGTTGTCAAAAGTGATAATAATAAAGGATCTCATTTCTGCAATCATTGTTACTGCTTATTTTGAACTGAATCTAGAGTCAAGGCAGAAATTCTTATGTATCTGTAGTGCTCATCTGTTTTTACTATCTATCATTTTCTACAGATATAATAATTGCGGAATAATAACTGTATCTGCTATAATTTGTCACTTTGTTCAGGGAAAAAAATATTTACAAAATCTATATTTGCTTTTCAACCAAAGCTTTGTTCATGAGTAAACTGAGTAATTTTTTTTACTGTGTGCTTCCTTATAATGTAGATACTACACCTTGCACCCTTACTGCACAGAAATCATGCGGAGGCTGATAATGTATTTAGGGTCAGTTACTGCGGGGGAGGAATTTTATTTTTATTCTTCATTTATTTTATCTGCTGGAGTTCTTTGTGTTAATAAATTATAAATGCAGCCCCTCACAGTCGCTTACCCACATTGCGTCAGGTTTATGATGGGAGGGTATCATAACCCTGACAAAACACTGGTGCAATATGATCTGCCATACTGCTATGTAAATATATTTATTATATAGTGTTTGTATGGGAACTGACATGGAAGTAGATTATATTTAAGAATGAGACTCTACTTAACTTTAGATTGTATTTAAGAATGAGACTCTACTTAACTTTTCACAACAATCCTCCCCTTATGTCTTATAAAAATATATGGACCTCATGAGCCAAAGAGGATAGCCAGAAGTGTTGTAACTTTTCGCTCCTGGGATGCAATGCAGCATCAGTTTTCACGCATTGTTTATAAAAAGAGGATTTTATGTAAAGTGGGGTCTTTGAGTCCCCTTAGGCACCAGGGTCCAACACCTACCTTTGCTCCCTATATAGTTTTGATTGGCTCTTGCAGACCTCTCTCGTCTGTCCTGCACTACTACTTTTAGGTAATACATTGCTGGCTCTATCTTACTCTATTTGTTTTTTTTTTTTAAGATCTCATCATAATTTAAATGATTATTGACTGTTGTTTCAACATACTTTAAACAAATCAATAGTACAGGCAAAATAAAAGAAACTTTCTCATATATCTTATCAAATAAATATGTTTTTTTTTGCTTATCCGCTACTTCTTCTCCCTCCTGCCACATGAACTTCCCAATAAAAGTTAAAATCCAACTTTCAGTAGTTAAGATGAAATCTCGGCTCACTGAAGGGTGAGAGTATAGCTGCTTTTCAAGTATTATGAAGGGTGAAGGAGCAGAGAGGGATATAATACCAAGACGTGCTGTTAAACAAGTCCGCAGAGGGTAATACAATTATTAACAGATTCCCAAAGGCAAAGAATAAGCTTAACTAAAGACTATTAAAATATAACCCTTAATTTAACTATTAAAAGGAATAAATCTTAAAATTGTGTGAGTCAGTATGTGTTTCAGGACACTCAGGTGTAATATCCATTTCTCTCATTTACATCATTACAATCATCAGTTAAGTGTGCTATAAGCAATCACCCTTTTATGGTATCAGGATTGGTTTGGTGCGGCCGCAATCTACGTTATCCTATATTACTATATTCACCATACATTTCTGACTGACGATATTAAAAAGCAACCTTAAGCCTTCCCAACATGTTTCACCAGACTGACTGGCGTCATAAGGGGATTGAGGCTATATGAGTGAGCACATGGATCACCTGATCTTTTAAAGGTTTGGTTCTGATGTCATAGTGCGATCTACCAATCACTCTGATCAATGTATCAGACCAATGGGTGGTCATGTCACACAGGGTCAAAGGATATCACTTATGGGTGCCCCTGTTTAACTTATCCACCATCTCTGCTGGTCCGTTTTCATATGTACTCATCAATCCCTGCATCGGTAATATAGAAAGTGCTCATGGGATGTAATTTTCCAGTGCACTTTCCTCTCCACGTATTTCTGGGATATGATGAAGTACCTATGTGTTCCCCTGCTGTTTTCCGTCCTCCACCAATCCACCGGACTCCAAGGGGATGTGATTACCTGTTGCTCCATCTACCCTTAGTACTTCCGGGTCTAATTAGTGATGTATGCGTGCCTGCACATCACCGCAGTTTCTAAAGGAGACAAGAGCGCATTTAATGATATCTAGGTCTCGCGTCTGCGCAGTAGAGGAGAGGTGATACATTACTGCCGCGCATGTCATCTGATATCTCATTGTATTATACGTTTTATAAATTATTAATCGTTCACAGTATAGGGCCAATTATGGATTAGTAAATGATCTAGTGATTCTTTGTCTATTTCATTTATCATATTATACTTTTCTTCCTATCAATTCACTCACATTATTCAAATTCAATGATCACAGGCATCAGATCATGACATCATTTAGTTACTATCCTTCTTATATATAGAGACATACTAGAAGATAAAAATATTAGTAGATAAAATTATTATCCTAAATACACAATAGGTGACATTCACTCAATATGATCCACCTATGTCCATATTTTTATTTTTAACCTATTTTAGAAGGCTTTCTCCTTTACTCAATTGATTTTTAATCTATCCAGGTCATCTTGCATAAATTCAGAATTAGTATTATTCTCACTTATTAAGTAATCAGTAAATCCAAATTCTTATATGTTAATGTTCCAAAAAACATATTTTTTCTATGATGACAGGGATTCTAATTTCTATAGTAATAAAATCAATAGATATAAGATTTCCCCTACCGGAGATAATCATTTGTCATAAGAAGGGCTATCGCTGCGAGCCACACATGTTCACACAGGGAAACTTCAGACCCATCCTTTCGACTATAAACTACTCTGAAGCAGCCACAACTGTATCTCAGTTTCTAGTCCAATAAAAATGCTGAGAAGGTAAAGCCCTCATTTAGACCATTGGGGCTACGAAAATTCAATCTGTAGATTCATCTACATTCCTCTTGAAGGAGCATTTTGTCCAAATTTTTTTGGTCCCAAAACTAAATGTCTAATTCCCCATACCTTAAGTTCCAGGGGATTACTCATATGCACATCCCTCATATGTACCGATAGAGGTGTGTCCACTTTTGTGTTAAGCTAATGTGTTTGTAACTCCTGCGCTGTTTTACCAATATACAATTTCGGACATGGACACAATATACTACCCATTTGGTTTTACAATTGAAATTATCCATTAAGAAGAATTTCTTGTTGTCTACAGGGTTAATAAACTCCTTCATTTTTGGGAAATACTTGCAGAATGAGCAAGAGCCACGTGATTGAGATCCTTTTTTATTTACTATCCCTTCTGATATGGGTAGGCTACCCCGTGGAGTAAAGTGGCTATGCATCAAAAAACCCAGTAGATTCTTCCCTCTTCGATATGTTACTGAGGGGTGTGTTCCAATAATGCCTCTCATGTCTAGATTGGCTCTCAATATGGGCCAATATTTCCATAGAATATGATTTATATTATTGGCTCATTCATCATATGTCCCTATGAATCTTACCATAAGGTTGTTTGGTCTGTTATGGATAAAGTATCCTTCTTTGTCATTTTAGCCCTATTAAAAGCTCTATACGGGACGTTTTTGGAGTAAACCTTCAGCGTAAAACATTGGAATAAATTTTGACTCTCCTTCCCAAATAGAACGTCATCCTAACAATTACGCCTTGCTCTCAGGTACTGTTCAATCGGTATTCTGACTTTCAGAGACAGAGGGTGCCAGTTTTCCCAATGTAGAAAGTTGTTAGTGGAAGTAGGCTTCCTATAGATATCAGTATGAATGTTCCCTTCTGTATCGATAAATATAGTTAAATCCAAAAAGTTTTTTATGTCCTATTTCTTTCGTGAATTGCATACCAATTTCATTATTATTGACGATAGATACAAAGTCCGAAAATAATTGTGCATCACCATCCCATAAAATCAAAACATTATCAATGTATCTACCCCAAAATAAAATGTGACAGGTGAAAAAATAAAGGTCCTCACAGAAAACGTGTATATCTTCCCACCACTCTAAAAATAAATTGACAAAAGTGGGTGCACAAGAAGTACTCATTGCGGTACCCCTTATCTGATGACAGAAGGTACCGCTAAAGGTAAAGTAATTGTGAGTGAGAACAAAATGTAATAGTGAGTAGAGGAAATCACTATGTGCTTTAAACTGTCTACCTTTAGTCGAAAGAAAATCTAACACCGCCGTGATACCTAATTCATGATCTATATTGCTGTAAAGTGCCTCTACATCCAAACGTGTGAGAATAGTGGTCTCGGAGACACTCAAATCCCTCAACTTAAGGATCATATCTTTTGTGTCTCGATGTATGTATGAGGGCAAAATCTGTACAAAAAGAACTAACAGTTCATCCAGGCACTGGCTGGCATCCTCCATCTGTGAGTTGTTACCGGAGACTCTAGGTCTCCCTGGTATTGAACTAGTCTCTTTATACACCTTGGGCAATGTTGCTATAGTAGGATGAGGATTATACATACTTTTGAATTCATTCTCAGATAGAAAATTCTTTTATCATACTTCCTTCACTAAGATGGACAACTCTCTTAATTATCTTTCTGTAGGGTCTGATCTTAGGGTAACATATGTTTTTCTGTCACCTAATAGATCCCTCACCATTCGGGTGTAATTATCCACATCCATCAAGACAATATTGCCCCCCTTATCGGAGGGCTTTATAATGAGCTCCTTGTTATCATGCAGTTCTCTCAATGCTATTATTTCTACTTGGATCAAATTGGTGAGTCCATTCTCCTTCCTTCCCTTAGAAATCTTCATAATCTCTTTCTCTACCATAATAACCTAAAAGGAGGACACATCAAATGTATATGACATAAAATATAAAGTTTATTCCATAGATAATAAAATCAGGTAAGGGAAACATGGTGAGGTGTCCAATAGAACAAAGGGGAAGCATAGTGGGTATAGAGGGGGTACAGAACAATGGTAATATACAACTCTACTTATTGCAATAAAATTATCAGGGAGCACAAATATAATCAAAAACCTAATTAAATCACAGTGTATATTTGTATATATGTATGTGCCCGATATTGCCATTTCCGTTTGTGGCTCAACCATTACTCCCCAGCAACAAGCCCGCTGTCTTGGGGTCATTTTTGACTCAGATCTTTCCTTCACTCCTCACATCAAATCACTCGCTCTTTCATGTCATCTACACCTCAAAAACATCTCAAGAATCAGGACTTTTCTCACCTTTGACTCGACAAAAACTCTTACTGTAGCTCTTATTCATTCTCGTCTGGACTACTGCAACTCTCTACTTATCGGGCTCCCTTTTACTAAACTCTCCCCTCTCCAATCCGTCCTTAACGCAGCAGCCAGGATCATATTCCTCGCCAACAGCTACACCGATGCGTCTTCCCTGTGCCAGTCATTGCATTGGTTACCCATGCAATGTAGAGTTCAATTTAAACTTATCACGCTTACCCACAAAGCGCTCCATGCTTCAGTACCCCCCTACATCTCCTCCCTTGTCTCAGTCTACCACCCTACACGTGCCCTCCGTTCTGCCAGTGACTTAAAACTAAAATCCTCCATAATCCGAACTTCCCACTCCCGTCTCCAAGATTTCTTGCGTGCTGCGCCAATTCTTTGGAATGCACTACCCAGGACAGTTCGGTTAATTCCCAATACTCACAGTTTCAAGCAGACCCTAAAAACGATTTTACATGAAAGGGGGCATTACCAATGTGAAACATGTAGATCAGAAGATCAGACTGTCAGTTATTACATGTCTCAAAATGGTAATGACCCGTTTCTTTTAAAATAAGATCTGGAGGCAGATTCTCAGGGAGATCTATGCCCAGCCCAGATTTCTTAACAGCTTATTTACATATTAAGAAAAATGAGGATTTCTTGGAAATAAGACATCAAATCGTAGATATCAATGTATCTTTTTATTAAATTCTCTATAACCTGCATTCCCATAAGACGGGTTATGAAGGTTGATCCTACCTGTAGATTCCCTTTAAAGCATATCATCTCCACCCAGTAGCCTAGAGGAAACTAATAGTGAGTTTTCATGCTGAGAGGAAAACTGTTGAAAAAGCAGAACACAAATCAGATATTGACTAGAAATAGTGTTATGCCACATGCACAGAGAAAAGTCACCTGAAAATACAGGTATGCTTTAAATGCATGCACATCTTGTCTAATGGCCCTGTGGCCCTGTTCGACTTTTTAGGACCAAATAATTAAATCGAGTTTTGGAATAAGATTTTCTACTGTAATCGTTTGTGTGTTATTATATTGGTATTTTTATTATATTATGCAGAGGAATCAATCTCTAGCTTTTTTTTTGCTTTAATGGGCAATTTTATTACTGCAGAGCTGCAACTAAAGCACATTTTTATCAGAGTGTTTTAAGCATAAAAACTGTAATTACTTTTATGCAGATCTGAGTTGCACAGAGCCATACAGATTGTAGACAGTGGATGTATAGGATGCATGCTTGAAAACAGATTGCTGACTTATTCTATAACTTCCCCGAATTCCAAATACATGGATATTAAATATCGAGTAATAATGCAGCGTATGAGAAATATTATATTGAGCATTACCAAATTCCCCTCAGGATACATATTTAGTCTGTTAGTTTTGTGTATTTCTTGCAAAGAGAAGGAAATACCTTCCAATAAACTACCCTGTCCATGAGTATGATTGCGTTTATGCACACAGTGGCCCTAATTCTTTAAAGTGCTTTAGCCAGATTTCTGGCATAAAACACATGAAGATGTGCAAAAATGTTGCGGCTTTTGTAGTTTTCATGTCAGACGGAGTTGGAGCATGGATGGGGCATGGCAATGCTAAACGGCAAATTCTGTAAAATTTTGGCCAGAAATTTGCTCCAATCCTTGGCTGGAGTAACATTTCTGGTGAGACACTCACTATTGATGATATGTGGCTAATTTATTTAAGAGGTTGTCCAGGCTTGAGGCTCAAGCCTGCAGTTACTCTATGACACACAGTGCACAGTACGAGCTGTCAGGATTTTCCGGTGCCGGCATCGGGAGTGGGTGGTCATGAGACCACAAGTATATCATTTGCATAACTTCGGCCCCATTCCTGACTAGACTTGTCTGATTTTGCTCAATTCACTTGTATTGAGCGAGCCTGCACACGTCTAGTTGGCATGTGACTGTATGTATGCAAATCACATACTTCAAGTCACACGCTTGCCTGCCTGCTCCTAGTGGCGGCACCGTAGAATTCTGATAGCTCATGCAGGCTGTGAGGATTTGAAATGCCTGCCTGAGGATGCAAACCTTGCTGTCAAGCAAGTTCCTTTATTTTGATTTTTGGTTAGGGTTCCAGGAATTGAACCTCCGCCCATTACAAATCTATGGATTCTATAGTATAAGATTAAAAAATATATACATTTACCAGTTTTAATTTTATTAAATTTCCCTATACAGAAACTACATATATCAAGTGAACAGAAAAGCGTTGTCATCCTAGAGTGTGTAAATGTAACATTCACAGATGGTGAAAAACAGCCCTGAAGTAAATTCAGCCATAGCTGTTGGTGGAAGATTGAAGACTATATTGCAAGACTGGGAACTGCAATTATTATTCCATTACTGTGGAGAAGGCAATAAGATGTAGTAGAATGCATTTTATTGTGACCTTGCCCTTTTGAAACTGTGGTATAATATACTATCATAAAAAGGTGCAATTTCAAGGACAAATCTCTGATCTAAAAGTGTAGGAAGTGCGGATTTTTGTGGTTAAGTAGACAGAATGCTTTTAAGATTCTGTTCATACCATGTTTGGCCCTACACTTGAGGTTAACATTAAAAACAAATATAAAAGTGTGTAAAAAACAGATACAAATCTACTTATATTAGACGCTATCCGAGAGGTAAAATTGTTCTGTCTGTCAAAACTATATCTGTTCTCGTAAAAAAAAATATGTGAACTATGAAAATGTTTACAATTGTATTCTGTTCATTTGTATTAGTCCATCCATTGCTTTCTATCGTAAAAAAGTCACTGTTATGACACAGTGTTATTTTAAAGGGGTTGACTGGTCTTTAACTACAAGGCAGTCACCCTATGTGACTGCAAACTTTTGAATCCTTACATTGCGTGCACTGCGCGCTGTCATGATTCTCCAGCGCCGGAAGAGGAAGGGGAGTAACCGTATGTGATTTGCATACATGAAGTCACGTGTCGACTAGACTGTATCTAGCCTTGCTCAGTGTAAGTGTATTGAGAAAGGCTGGATAAAGTCTAGTCGGAATATGGCCGGCAGTATGCAAATCGAATGTTTGTGGTCACATGATCTCTCACTGACGCCTCTAGATGTAAGTGCACAGGATGTAAGGATTCACAAGCCAGCAGTCACATGCACTGTCTAGAGACTTGCAGTTTAAGGCTGGACAACTCCTTTAAATAAAGGTATCTGCAAAATGACTATACAGTGTAAAACTGCGGGCACAAAGTACCCCCTTTACAACAAACCAGAGTTTCAGAGTACAATTTGCCTTTTTCTAGACCAGAAACGGTGACTGAGAAGCTAAAACATTATACATCACTGATTAAAGCAGTCACTAACTGACCCTTCTCCTCAAGAGATACCTGAAAGTCATTCTCAGGAGGATAGCTTTCAAGATTTTATTAGTATCCTGTAGTTACCTTTATGTAGTACTTCACTGTCCCAGACTGAGGGCCTATAAAAGGTTTTATTTTCTACACCCTGACAGCATCTCAACGATGATGCACCCAAAGAAACAGGAAACCTACAGAATAAAAGGGTGGACCTCTCTGAACACCTCAGTGTGGTTTCCTGTCCATTGATAGAAGTCTACAGTCAATAGCAGTTGCCAGGGTGAAGTCTAAAAATATTTATTTTAACTTTGCTGGGGGCAGTTTCCTCCATGAAGCGGTGTCCCTCTTAGCAACTTGCTGGAGACCTCTCTAGTAATATTGCAGAAACAGGACTCTTGTCTCTTTCAGCTCACCACCTGAAAGACAAAGTATTTGATGGTAAATTTTTTAAGCTGTCACTGTTTAAGTCAAGGCGTAGTGAGCTCTCAGTCAGACCATGTTCAGTTAGATGGTTGCCCTTTGATGTGTGAAAATGATAGATCTTTTTGGTATTGGAAAAAAGCAGAAAATTCCAGTGTGTTTCTTCTTAAATCCATGGGAATCCACCAGAGGAGTAAATGCGCTTCTCCAGAGGTGGGATTGCCATCAAGAAAATATGCCAATCCCTATGATACTAACGAAGATTCGAGAGCATCACAGGGCAAGAGTATTAGTTATATCTCCTTTCTAGTCCAGAAGAGCCTGGTTCACTTGGCTCAGGTTCATACTAGTGTTGGATATCCTTATGTAAGTTTCTGATCTGTTATCTCAGGGTCCAGTACTGCATCCGCAGGTAAAAAATCTACACCTGACAGTCTAGAATTTGAATGACAGCTTTTGAGGGCTAGAGGTTTTTTCTTCACAAATAATCTCTACTCTCTTAAAAAACAGGAAATCAGTTATCACTAGAATATATGCTAGAAACTGGAAAAGTTCCTTGCAAGTTCTAACATAGATATTTTCTCTTATAAGCTTCTTCCTTTAACAAATATCTTTGAGTTTTTGCACTAGCACCCAGACTGCAGTCATAGCGACCTTGTTTGAATGTAAGATTACTGCTCACCCCTGGTTGATGAGGTTTGTCAGGGCATCCCACGGATGCATATCTGTTGTTAGGCTGAAGGTAGCTCAATGGGACCTTAACTCAGTATTTTGGGCTCTTAATTCTAGGTCAATTCAAATCAATTTCTTCTGCAATCTTACCTTTACAATTATCCTGTTAATAGCTGTGACATCTGCTAGAAGAATTAATGAGTTACTGCCTTTATTCATAAATCCTCCTTTCATGACCATTCTCTCAGATAGAGTTCTCATCAAACCGGACATGGGCTTCTGCCTCTGTTTCAATATATCCCAGGAGATTGTTCTTCCATTCTTTTGTGAGGACCCTCAGTCTAGAACGGAGTAAGAATTCCATACTCTAGATGTAAGAAGGTGTCTACTCCATTACATAAAATCCACATCTTCCTGAAGGGAATCCCCTAACCTTTTCATCTAAGTTCAGGGTCTAGGGAAAAGGAAGGCAACCACTAAGGCCTTTTTGCTAAGTTAGATCAGCTATTTCCTAGCATATTCCTTTGGGAGTCAGGATTCTTCTTAGGATGTAAAGGTACAATCAACTAGAGCTATGGCTACTTCTTGGGTGCATAAGGCCAATGCCTCTGTCAAACAAATCTGTTGGGTAGCTGTTTGGTCTATGCCATCCACCTTTTCAAGCTCTATAGGTTGATTTTGGGTAATTCTGATCTGTCATTCGAAAGAAAGGCTCTCCATTCAGTGGTCCCTACATAAAGTTAGCCTTCATTTACTACGCTCTCTGCTGTGCTATGAAGGTTTAGATAAAATATAATTACTTACCTGTTATTTTTTTTTCCTGAACTATCACAGCACCACATTTTATGCTGTTTAGTTGTTGGCTGCTACCTCTTATGCTCTCTAAACACACTGAGGAATTCGGAGATGTTGTCCTTTTTATTCTGTAGGTTTCCTATTTCTGGTGGCTAGTGCTCTGTCATTGTGGTGTTGCTTTGCTTCGTAAAATCAAATTACCAGAAAGTAATTATTATCTTTCTTGGATATATAAAAATGTAGCCAAAAGCAGTGAATTGGTTAAGTAAAAATTATGTGCCATACATAGTAACATAGTTTGTAAAGCCGAATAAAGACTTGCGTCCATCAAGTTCGACCTGTTAGTTCTGTAATTGCTAAAGTTGATCCAGAGGAGGGCAAAAACCCCAAATGATTTAGCCAATCTTCACCTGAGGAAAAATTCCCTCCCGACTCTGAAACCAGCAGTCAGAATAAATCCCTGTATCAACCTACTATTTTATTTTATTTTTAAGTATATGCTGAAATCTGCCTGGTAAATAGAAATGCATCCAGTCCCCGCTTGAACTGGTGTAGTGAATCTGACATTACCGTCTCCTCACTCAGTGAATTCCATATTCTCACTGCTCTTACCGTAAAGAACCCCTTCCTATGCTGGTGCTGAAACCTTTTCTCTTCCAGTCTTAGTGAATGCCCTCTTGTTACCGTAATATCCCTCCTTTTGAACAAATCCCGGGCAAGATCTTTATACTGTCCCCTAACATATTTGTACACATTTATTATGTCCCCCCTCAACCTTCTCTTTTCCAGGCTGAATAGTCCTAGTTTTGCCAACCTCTCTGGGTATTGCAGTCCCTCCATTCCCTTTATTAATTTTGTTGCCCTCCTTTGTACCTTTTCAAGCTCATTTATATTCTTTCTATATATTGGGGCCCATAACTGAGCACAGTATTCCAAGTGTGGTCTGACCAGTGCTTTGTACAGTGGAAGAACAATGTTCTCATCCTTTGCAGCTATACCTCTTCTGATACATCCCATTACCCTGTTTGCCCTTACAGCAGCGGCCTGACTTTGGGCACACCAATTTAGTTTGCTATCAATCAAGATGCCCAAGTCCTTCTCCATCTCTGAATTCCCCAATGATTTCCCATTCAGTGAGTACTGGTGACTTCCATTTTTCCTTCCCATATGTATAACCTTACATTTCTCCTCGTTAAACCTCATTTGCCATTTAATGCTCCACCTACCCAGCTTATCCAAATCCCTCTGTAGGTCAGCACTGTCCTCTTTTGTATTAATTGTTTTACATAACTTTGTGTCATCTGCAAATATTGATATTTTACTATTTATCCCGTTGACTATGTCGTTAATAAAGATATTAAATAACATTGGGCCTAGTACAGACCCTTGTGGTACCCCACTAGTGACGCTTACCCAATCTGAGTATATTCCATTTATAACCACCCTCTGCCTTCTATCCCTTAGCCAGTTAGTTACCCACTTGCAGACATTTTCCCCCAGCCCCATCATTCTCATTTTGTATACCAACGTATTATGTGGCACGCTATCGAACGCTTTTGAGAAGTCGAGATACACGACATCCACTGGTTCCCCCTGATCTACTCGAGAGCTAACCTCCTCGTAGAAGTCAATCAGGTTTGTTTGGCAGGAGCGATTCCTCATGAATCCATGTTGGTTCGGGATTAAAAGATTATTAGCATCAAGATGCTCCATAATTGCCTCTTTAATGAAGCTTTCAAAAATTTTGCCCACAACGGACGTCAGACTCACCGGCCGATAGTTTCCGGCGTCACTTTTCGCTCCCTTTTTGAATATTGGCACTACATTCGCCTGTCGCCAATCAAGTGGTACAGACCCAGTCTCAACAGAGTCCTTAAATATAAGATATAACGGTCTGTCTATCACATTACTTAGTTCCCTTAGTACCCGTGGGTGTATGCCATCAGGTCCTGGTGATTTGTTTATTTTAATGTTACTGAGGCGTTTCTGTACCCCAGCCTGGGTTAGATTTGTCATACTTAGTGGAGGATTAAGCTTGTCACTTCTCATTTCTCCTGTTAGTTCTATTTCCTTTGTGAAAGTTGTCGAAAAAAAATTATTTAATAGATTAGCTTTATCCTCATCTTTCTCTATGATTTTGCCTTCCTCACTTTTTATCGGTCCAATTTTATCCGATTTAATCCTTTTACTATTTATATACGTAAAGAACAGTTTGGGATTTGATCTACTTTCCCTAGCAATACGTTTCTCTGTTTCCTCCTTCGCTATTTTTATTTGTTTTTTACAGGTTCTCGTTTTTTCCTTGTAACACATTAGTGCCTCCTTACTGTTTTCCTGTTTTAATCTCTTGAATGCCTCTTTTTTGCTATTTAACGCCCCTTTTACGTTCTTGTTCAACCATATTGGTTTCCTCTTATTTCTGGCCCTTTTATTCCCATACGGTATATACCTCTCGCACTGAGTATTCAGAATTCTTTTGAAGGTTTCCCATTTACTATTCGTATTCCTTTGATTAAGTACTTTGTCCCAGTCAATAAGTTGAAGGTTTTCTATCAGCTGATCAAACTTCGCCCTCCTATAGTTTAATGCTTTTGTTGTTCCCTTATTGATAACCCTACTGAAGGGCATTTTGAAGTCGATAATATTATGATCACTATTACTTAGGTGCCCCCCTATCTGTACCTCAGTTATTCTATCAGGCCTATTAGTCAATATTAAGTCCAACACGGCCTTCCCTCTCGTTGGTTCCTGCACTAGTTGGGAGAGATAATTATCCTTAATATTTGTCAAGAACCTTTTTCCTTTCTGAGATCTACAGGTTTCTGTTTCCCAGTCAATATCCGGGTAGTTGAAATCCCCCATTACAATCACTTCATTATGTTTTGCTACTTTGTCTATTTGTCCTAATAGCAGATTCTCATTCTCCTCTGTTATATTTGGTGGCTTATAGCAGACCCCCAGTAATATTTTATTATTATTTTTTGCCCCCTCTATCTCTACCCATATGGACTCGACCCCCTCTTCTCCCTCTCCTATATCTTCCCTTAGTCTGGGTTTTAGACATGACTTTACATATAAGCAGACTCCTCCGCCTTTCCCCTGTTTCCGGTCCCTTCTAAATAAACTGTAATCTAACAAATTTACCGCCCAGTCGTAGCTATCGTCTAGCCAAGTCTCTGTTATACCTACGATGTCATACTTCTCCTCCGATATAAGCGCCCGCAGCTCATCCGCCTTATTGGTCAGGCTTCTTGCGTTGGTCAGGATGCAAGATAAAACTTTGGGGTTATTTAGCATCCTATTCTTCTCTAACGATCTAACTATACTATCCCCACCCCCCTCTCCACCCTCATTATATTCACTTCTCCCCTTCCCCCTTGCTTGCCTCACATCCCACCTATTTCCTTGGTTTCCCCCCCCGTCTCTAGTTTAAAAACTCCTCCAACCTATTAGCCATCTTCTTCCCCAGCACCGCTGCTCCCTCCCCATTGAGGTGCAGCCCGTCCCTACGGTAGAGCCTGTAGCCGACCGCGAAGTCGGCCCAGTTCTCCATGAACCCAAACCCTTCTGCCTTGCACCAACTCTTTAGCCACTTATTCACCTCCCTAACTTCCCGTTGGCGCTCCTGTGTGGCTCGCGGGATTGGTAGTATTTCTGAGAAAACTACCTTGGAGGTCCTTGCCCTAAGCTTCCTACCTGGGTCCCTGAAATCATTTTTAAGGACCCTCCATCTACCACTCACTTTGTCATTGGTGCCGATGTGGACCATGACCGCTGGGTCTTCGCCAGCCCCACCCAGTAACCTGTCAACCCGATCCGCGATGTGCCGGACTCGAGCGCCAGGGAGGCAGCACACCGTTCGGCGATCCCGGTCTTTGTGACAGATTGCCCTGTCTGTCCCCCTAATAATAGAGTCACCCACTACCAGAACCTGTCTTGCCTGCCCTACACTTCCCCCCTCCCCCTCATTACTGGAGCATACACTCCCCCGGCGGTCAGAGGATCTGTCGTGCTCCAATAATGCCGGTTCTGAACCAGCCTTCCTATACTAATTCCCTCTATCCCTCCTAACTGTTATCCAGCTCCCTGCCTGTTCAGCCTGCACTTCCCCTCTATGCTCCACCCCCAGTATTGACCCATTGAGTGTCTGCTCGGTGAGCAGCAAACTCCGTTCCATGTTGTCGATGCTCCTCAGTATCGCTATCTGAGCACTTAGATCCAGAATTTGGGCTTCCAAGTACACGATATGCTCACATCTCTTGCAGCAGTATGGATCCTCGAGGGTTGCTCACGGAATGCATACATTGTGCAAGATGTACACTGCACGGCTCCGGCCAACATGGACGTCATTCTAAATATGGGGATACAGTCAGTATATATATACAAGTACAAAACACAATTATTTATATATAGGTGTATGGACGGGGATCAATTAGGGATGTGCAAGTGTATCAATTAGATATCGGCGGGGGATCAGTTAAGTATGGACGGGGGATCAATTAAGTATCAAATATGGACGGGGGAATCAGCTAAGTAGGTCAGGTGGATTAATTAAGTAAAAAGTAAAGTAAAGAAAGAATGAAATACAGTCAGCAATTCAGTCCTAAGTCCTCCCTTCCAAACTCCCTGAATCCAAAGTCACTGAAAAACAAGTCACACACTTACTTTCGTTCGCACTTACGCTCCGGACACACGCAGCTCGTTCACACTCACAAACTAAGAGATTTAAAGAGGTTTTTTTTTGTTTTTTTTTCCTTTTCCAGCAATGTACCCTTCACCTCAATGCACTTCCAAAGGACTTGATGCCCAACCAGCTGCCCCTTATAAACCCTTAATTATGACCCCTTCCCCTTAATTAACCCCCTACATTATTCAGCTAACTTTTGCAAGCAATCACTGCCCTCAATGCAGATGCCTGCGGTGATACTAGAGCCTTAGGGATAGAAAAAGTTAGACTTTTTTTTTTTTAAATAAAAGTCTTGACTCAATTTTTATAAATCCCAGAAACCCCCTTTCAGTATGTCTAGGAAAGCGGAAATGTAATAAATTGTGTTCATATATAATCATATGTATGCTGTAGATCTGACTTGGTTTAGGAACATTTTTGGAAGCCTCTTTCGATTGGCAACATCGATGGTTCTGATAAATGCTGCCGCCATTCATGCCTCACTACGACAGTTTTTGACTACTATTCCTGCATCTTGCTGTGCTTTACAATGTCAGTAATCACTGAGCAGTGCTTGGATGGGTAAATCTATACAATAATGGGAGAAAGATATTATTATATCATGCGTTGGATGATGATTATCAATGTTCTTTGTGTTCTGTGTATAGTTTACAGGCACAATGCCTTCTTCCTCATTACTTTGCTGGCTCTAAGACTATTGTAAGATGCTAAAGGCATACTGCGGTGGGCAATGCACATTTAAATTTATCCAGTAAACCCCTCCCTTGATCAATATACACGTGTTAAGTCTATTTTAGAGTGTTTGAAGCGCGGTAGAAAATCAATATTTACTCCAAAGCTTTCATTACATGTCGGTGCAAAATGAATACTTCTGTCATTGAATTTTCCATTTCCAGTACAGATAGAAGCCAGAGTAGAAAAGATGTTCAAGTCAATTAGCAATCAGTAGTGAGATTGGGGAGTCAGCCGAGTTAGTAGGCGGTGAGCAGCAGTTTTCTTTTTTTATTTCACAGCCATGTTGGACGCTGCTGTATTATAAGCGCTATCGAATAGTGGTGTGAACAATGCACAGCTGTTAAAAAGACTTTTTTCCAAGCTTTGTTTTCCATCATTTAATTGTATCTTGCTATCAAAGAAATGTTTATTTTAGGCAAAATGTTTCTACTGTTAAGTATAGTTAAACAACAGGTTATTGTCTGCCGCACCTTTAGACGGCTCTTTAATTATGAATGAAAGCTGGTACTTTACATGCACCCATTGTTAATTGTTAATTCACTCTAGTAGCTTAGTGGCTCACGATGATATAACTATGCTGGTCAAGTCTATAGTAGCTGGATGAGAAAACTCAACAGTTATACATGTTTTATCAACAGCAAATATGGAAAAATTATATTGTACGTTAATAAAAAGAACCCACACAAAAAGTACTAAGATGGGTAAACCAAGCAGGGATAAATAAATTACTGTTAGTTTGCGTGCCTGAAGCATAAAAGTGAAAACATGAAAAATATCAACTGCAATAATCAATGTCAAAAGGTCAAGTAGACATTGACCCCAAATTCATTAAAGGAGTTGTCCAGTACTTTTTATTATTCCCCTAATGTATTCCCCTGGGGCCTATAAGGGTCTTTGCAAATACCTTGCGCTGGTGTTTCTGCCTGTGAGTGGCGCTATCACTGGCCGCTCACAGGCATCACGTGATCCCTGGCTGCAGCCGGCTCTGACATCCGCTGATGTCACTTCAAGTTCCGGCTGCAGCCGGGGGTCACTGACTTCTGCGTTCCACGGTGGATGCCAGGCTGTGGCTGGGGTTACCCCGTGCTTCACACCCGGGATCCACCGTGTGCTCTCCCTCTCCCCGTTCATTGGGAAAGCACACGGTGAATGCTGGGAGTGATGCGCGGGGAAACCCCGCCCACAGCCCAGCATCCACCGTGGGGACCGCGTCACTGATGTCACGCCTCACTTGATGTGACATCAGTGGTGGGTCACATGATGCCTGTGAGGGGCCAGCGATAGCGTCGCTCACAGGCAGTAACTGCAACGCAAGGTAATTACAAAAACCCTTATGGGCCCCGGGGGAATACATTGGGGGGATAACAAAAAGTAATGGACATCTTCTTTAAGACTGCCATTTTGTTCTCTAGTCTTAAAGGTAATCTGTCAGGAGGTATTTTACTTAATCTGAGAGCAGCATGATTTAGGCGCTGAGTGTTGTCATTTAATAGACTGTCTGTTGCTGGTTCAATAAAATCAGACACATCGCTGGAATCAAAGTCCCTGCCCGTACAACATACTGCTCTCAGATTGCATAGCAAAAACCTGATTCCCTTTAATGAAGAGAACACTGGAGTAAAATGCACCAAATTCATTAAGAGGCAAGCAATTGAATGAGCTGAACGAGCTCCACCCACTTCAGTAAAAGTTGGTAGAGTTGGCCAGAATGGACGTAATAACACCAAAAGTGGCAAAAATTTTGCTCAACTTTGCATTGCACAAAATTTTTGTAATGTTTCAAGTAGTTTTATGCCTGAATTCTAGCAACAACTGCTTTAATAAATTTGGCCCAAAGTCTCAAATTCCATACAAATTGAAATGCACAAGAAATGAGCACCGCTCCTGTAAGTTTTGCAGCCAATCCTGTAAACAGTAAAAATCTGTTGACTAAGTATCATGGTGGCCTTCCATACATACCCAATGAGCATTTTGCTGGACATTTAAAAGTACCCATAAAAGGGTTGTCCACTACTTCAATATTGATAACATAAAGGCGTTTCCGACCGCAAGCACCCTGAAATACTTGAAATAACAAACAGCAGACACTCACCAGAGCCCGCACCCTGCTGCTTGGGTCTTAGTGTTTTGGTGACAGCACGCATCTGTGCTGTCTATCTCGGCACATCCAAAGAGCTCAGTGATTGCTACATTGATGATGAGGCATGCTATCGATGTGATGTTGCCGCTGCAGCCAAAACATGAGACCTGAGCAGTCTCAAGAAACCAGTGCTGGAACCATAGAGGGCGAGTACCTGCTCTGTTTGTTTTTTTACTTATTTTAGAGCGTTAGGTTCCCACTTTACTGAAACTAGAAAACTCTTTTAAAGGGGTTGTCCTGCTTTAGGTTACAAGTCTAAAGTCAATCTATGTGACTGCAGATTTGTGACTCCTCACACTGCGCATACTGTGCGTGGTGAGGATTCCCGGCGTCCGAAGCAGACGGTCATGTGACTGTAAGCCTGCATACTTCCAGCCACATTCCGACTAGACTGTATCTGGCTTTGCTCAATACTCTTGCATTGAACGAGGCTGAACTCATCTAGTTGGCACGTGACCGCATGTATGCAGATCACATACTTGTGGTCACACTCCCAGCACCAGAGTGTCCTCACAGTGTGCAGTTCTCATTGTGTGAATATTCACAAGCCTGCAATCGTATAGGCTACAAGTACAGTTGGAACGGAAAGTATTCAGACCCCTTTAAATTTTTCACTCTTTGTTTCATTGCAGCCATTTGGTGAATTCTAAAAAGTTAATTTTTTTTCTCATTAAAGTTCACTCTGCACCCCATCTCGACTGAAGAAAAACAGAAATGTAGAAATTTTTGCAAATTTATTAAAAAAGAAAAACTGAAATATAACATGGTCATAAGTATTCAGACCCTTTGCTCAAACACTCATATTTAAGTCACATGCTGTCCATTTCCTTGTGATCCTCCTGAGATGGTTCTACTCCTTCATTGGAGTCCAGCTGTGTTTAATTAAACTGATAGGACTTGATTTGGAAAGGCACACACCTGTCTATATAAGACCTCACCACTCACAGTGCATGTCAGACCAAATGAGAATCATGATCTCAAAGGAACTGTCCAAGGAGCTCAGAGACAGAATTGTGGCAAGGCACAGATCTGGCCAAGATTACAAAAGAATTTCTGCATTACTCAAGGTTCCTAAGAGCACAGTAGCCTCCATAATCCTTAAATGGAAGAAGTTTGGGACCACCGGAAGTCTTCCTAGGACTGGCCGCCCAGCCAAACTGAGCAATTGTGGGAGAAGAGCCTTGGTGAGAGAGGTAAAGAAGAACCCCAAGATCACTGTGGCTGCGCTCCAGTAGGGAGATTGGAGAAAGTTCCACAAAGTCAACTATCACTGCAGCCCTCCACCAGTCAGGCCTTTATGGCAGAGTGGCCCAACGGAAGCCTCTCCTCAGTGCAAGACATATGAAAGCCCACATAGAGTTTGCTCAAAAACACTTGAAGGACTCCCAGACTATGAGAAATGAGATTCTCTGGTCTGATGAGACGAAGATAGTACTTTTTGGTGATAATTCTAAGCTGTATGTGTGGAGAAAACCAGGCACTGCTCATCACCTGCCCAATACAATCCCAACAGTGAAACATGGTGGTGGCAGTATCATGCTATGGGGGTGTTTTTCAGATGCAGGGACAGGACGACTGGTTGCAATTGAAGGAAACATGAAAGAGGCCAAGTACAGAGATATCCTGGATGAAATCCTCTTCCAGAGTGCTCTGGGCCTCAGACTTGGCTGAAGGTTCATCTTCCAACAAGACAATGACCCTAAGCACACAGCTAAAATAACAAAGGAGTGGCTTCAGAACAACTCTGTGACCATTCTTGACTGGCCCAGCCAGAGCCCAGACCTAAACCCAATTGAGCATCTCTGGAGAGACCTGAAAATGGCTGTCCACCAACATTCACCATCCAACCTGATGGAACTGGAGAGGATCTTCAAGGAAGAATGGCAGAGGATCCCCAAATCCAGGTGTGAAAAACTTGTTACATCATTCCCAAGAAGACTCATGGCTGTACTAGCTCAAAAGGTTGCTGCTACTCAATACTGAGCAAAGGGTCTGAATACTTATGACCATGTGATATTTCAGTTTTTCTTTTTTAATAAATTTGCAAAAATGTCTACATTTCTGTTTTTTTTTCAGTCAAGATGGGGTGCAGAGTGTACTTTAGTGAGAAAAAAAATGAACTTTTTAGAATTTACCAAATGGCTGCAATGAAACAAAGAGTGAAACATTTAAAGGGGGCTGAATACTTTTCGTACCCACTGTATGCAGTCAGTAAGGCCAGACAACCTCTTTAACCTTAGGGTAGGTCATGAATTTCAGATAGGTGGAACTTCAACACCTGGCACCCTTACCAATCAGCTGTGATCAGCTTTGGCTGTAGAGTGATGTGTGCTGATTGGAACAGCTCTCACTAATGGCCACAGATGAGAACTGCAGCTCAGCTCCCATTAAATTAAATGAAAGTTCCGGCTGTTGGACCCTCACAATCTGATATTCATAACCTTTCCTAAGGCTGTAGGTCATCAATGTCAAAGTATTGGACAGTTAGTTTAGGACTGCTGTTACACATTATGAATAGTGTTGAGCGAACATGCTCGACACTGCTCGGTACTCGCCCGAGCATCACGCTACTCGGGATGTTCGGCGAGCACCGAGCATTTCCGGGTTACTCGGGCGGGAGCTCGGGTCTCCGCCCTGCATGTTTAGCGCTCTTTACAGAGCCAATGAACATGCAGGGATTGCCAGCCAGTCACTGTAATGCCGCAGCCATGTTGTTTGTGGGCATTACAGTGATTGGCTGGCCGCACAGCGTCACCTCGAGTATTTAAAACCGGGCGCTGCCATCTTGGACACAGTCGCTCCGGATCAGACAGTGTAGGGACAGCGCTGCTGATTTAGGGAGAGATATATCCTGCAAAATAGTTAGTGTAGGGTCTGTAAAGGCTGCCAGATCAAACAAACAGTCCTTCTCAGGACTAATATCCATCCCAGGTATATCAGGCAGGCAGGCAGGCAGGCTGTATAGGAGACGCAGTGGTTATACCAGCAAACGCTGCATTACAGTCCTGTGTGCTGCTCCTGTTGCTGAAATTGCTGGACTTAGCTCCAGGTCCCGGGGGCCAGGAAAAATCCTTTTTTTTTATCTAAATCCTCTTTTTTTTTTCCTCCTTCACAATGTACAAATACCCATCTTATTAACCTTTTGGTGCCGTCCCCCCCCCCCCCCAAAAAAAAAAAGTGTGCCTCTGATTTTTCAGACACAAATATATCTGTTGAAAATAGTCTGGTGTAGGCCAGAGAAATAGAAGTGTGGTTTTGCAGTTCTATGGGCCATTTGTATCTAAAAAAAACAGTTTGAGTGTGTCGCTCACTGTTCAGCCGCAAATATATACATATTTTAAAAAGCCTGGTATACACCAGTAAATTATTACTGTGGTTTTGATGTTCCACGGTAAAACATCTCTATTATCCTGTTTTTGGCATTTTTTGCTGTATAAAAATAATAATAGTGTCTCCCTGATTTTTCAGACACAAATATATCTGTTGAAAATAGTCTGGTGTAGGCCAGAGAGACAGAAGTGTGCTTTTGCTGTTCCACGGTAAAAAATCTCTATTATCCTGCTTTTTGCATTTTTTGCTGTAAAAAAAAAAAAATAGTGTCTCCCTGATTTTTCAGACACAAATATATCTGTTGAAAATAGTCTGGTGTAGGCTCAAGAAATGCAAGTGTGGTTTTGCAGTTCCATGGTACAAACCTCTGTATTATCCACTTTTGGGCCATTTGTATCTAAAAAAAACAGTTTGAGTGTGTCGCTCACTGTTCAGCCGCAAATATATATATATTTTAAAAAGCCTGGTATACACCAGTAAATTATAACTGTGGTTTTGCCATTCCACGGTAAAAAATCTCTATTATTCAGGTTTTGGTAGTTTTTTCCGTAAAGAAAAACAGTAGTGTTTCCTGACTGTTGTGACACAAAAATATATCTGTTGAAAATAGTCTTGTGTAGGCCCGACATCCCAGTGTGGTTTCGCAGTTCCACGGGTCAAATCGCTGTACTATCCAGTTTTGGGCCTTTGGTATCTAAAAAAAAAAGCAGTTTGAGTGTGTCGCTCACTGTTCAGCCGCAAATATCTCTATTTAAAAAAGTGTGGTATACCCCAGTAAACAATAACTGTGGTTTTCCTCTTCCACGGTTCTAATCTACTCTTTATTACCCTTTTTCCATTGATAGTGCAAGTGTAAGCTATTTTACTTCATTTACAATGGGCAAGGCGCGTGGCAAGGGACGTGGAAGTGGACGTTCTGGTGATGGTTCGTGCAGAGGACGGGGCCGTGGCCAAGGTGAAAATGTGCCACAACCAACAGCCACATCTTCTTGCTCCCACTTCTTGACCGAATTACTAGGGAAGCACAGAACAACACCAGTATTGAGAACTGATCAGTGTGAACAGGTTATTAATTGGATAGCAGACAATACTTCCAGTTACCTGGGCACCACCACCTCCGGTCTGTCTTCCACACGGTCAACTCTTAGTAGCCGTGAGTCTCGACCGCATACTCCTCCTCACCTTGATGCTCCTTCCTCCCACCATGCCGAGTGTCGTCAGACAGCAAGTGATCCCACACTTGGACACTCTGAAGAGCTGTTCACTGATCCATTTCCATATTTGGGCCCCTCGCCTGAAACGCTTGAAGTGGTGGAAGAGGAGATCCCATGTTGCGATGCCCAAATATTTGAACAGCCACGGCCACAGGAAGTCGACGTTGGCAATCTGTCACAAGAGGTGGACGATGACGAGACACAATTGCCAGGAAGTGAGGAGGAGGATCGTGGTGCGCAAGTGGAAGAGGAGGAGGTGGTGGATGATCTAGTAACTGACCCAACGTGGAAGGAGGACATGCAGAGTGAGGCCAGCAGCACACAGGGGGAGGGAGGCAGAGTACCCCAACAGGCAGGAAGAAGCAGTGTGGTGGCAGAAGGCAGGCAACCGTTCCCCGTAACACCAACACGAGGGATGTTGCCAGTACAAGCGGTAGGTCTTCCAGAGTCTGGAATTTTTTTAAAGACTCTGCTGATAACCCCAAAAAGGCCATATGTTCCACCTGCCATGCCAGCATCAGCAGGGGTGACAAAACTACCAGCCTGACCACCACCAGCATGATCAGGCACATGGCAGCAAAGCACCCGACTTTGTGGGGCGAAACCCAGGGTCCACGACCAGTGTCAGCGGGTGTCACCACTGCTTCTTCCACTGTTGTGCGTGCAATAGAACCCCCTATTGTGTGTGCAAGGCAATCCCCTGTCCATACTGCATGTAAAGATGCCCCCTCCTCTCAGTCTTCACTTGTTATGGCAGTTTCTCAAAAAACAGCATCAACGTCCACGTCCACGTCCCACCGCAGCGTTCAATTGTCCATATCCCAGACCTTTGAACGAAAGCGGAAATTCGCAGCTAACGCCCCACAGGCCACAGTCCTAAATTCGCACATTTCACAACTGCTTGCATTGGAAATGCTGCCTTTTAGGCTGGTGGAGACGGAATCCTTCCGCAATCTTATGGCGGTGGCCGTCCCTCGGTACTCGGTCCCCAGCCGACACTATTTTGCCCGGTGTGCCATCCCCGCACTACACAAGCACGTGTCCCAAAGCATCTGCCGTGCCCTCAACAACGCAGTTACTGGGAGAGTCCACCTGACAACGGACACGTGGACAAGTGCTTGTGGCCAGGGACGGTACATCTCTCTGACGGCACACTGGGTAAACATAGTGGAAGCCGGGACCGACTCGGACCTTCGGACGGAACACATCCTCCCCACACCGAGGATTGCGGGCCCTATGTCAGTCAGAGTTGCCCCCACAGTGTACAGCTCCTGCGCATCCTCCTCCTCATGTTCAGCCTTCATCTCAGATATCACCACATCAGTTACAAGCTGGAAGCATTGCAGTACTGCCTCCGCCAAGCGGCAACAGGCTGTGCTGAAACTCATAAGCTTAGGTGATAAACCTCACACTGCTTGTGAGTTGTGGACAGCTGTGAAAGAGCAGGCAGATGTGTGGCTGAGACCGCTGAACCTACATCCCGGCATGGTCGTGTGTGACCATGGCTGTAACCTGGTGGCGGCTCTGAGCCGAGGTGAGATCACACACGTACCATGCCTGGCTCATGTGCTTAACCTTGTGGTTCAGCGGTTTCTTAAATCGTACCCCGAGTTGCCAGATCTGCTCGTGAAAGTACGCCGCCTGTCAGCTCATTTTCGCAAGTCGGCTACAGCTTCCGCCGCCCTTGCTGTGTTGCAGCAGCGTTTGCAGCTTCCGGCACACCGACTGGTGTGTGATGTCCCCACACGTTGGAACTCTACCCTCCACATGTTGCAAAGGATTTGTGAGCAGAAGAGAGCAGTTGTGGAGTACCAGCTGCAACAAGGCCGTCGATATTCAGGTCAGACTCCACACATAAGACCTCAGGAGTGGACCTGGATGTCTGACATATGTACCATCCTGACAAACTTTGAGGAGGCCACAAAGATGGTGAGTGGCGATGATGCCATCATTAGTGTCAGCATCCCACTTGTCTGTCTTTTGCAACGCTCTCTGCAGAGAATTAAAGAGGAGGCATTGCAGCCAGAGTATGATGAGATGGATCAAGAAGCCGTAGTGGGCGATTACACACAGCCCAGCCTCATCTCATCCCAACGTGCATTGGGGGACAATGAGGGAGAGGAGGAGGAGTAGGAGGAGGAGGAAGAACAGGAGCTGCTATCATGCGTTGTAGACGGTAGTACCTGTACAAGTGTCATACCGTCGGTTCAGCGTGGGTGGCCTGAGGACAGGGGGGAGGAGGAGAGCATGGTCAGTCGTCATCTTGGTGAGGACACGGAAATCTTGCCCGCTACCAGTCTGGCACGCATGGCTGACATTATGTTACGCTGCCTTAACCGTGACCCTCGCGTGGTCAAAATGTTGGGTGACAGTCATTACTGGTTGGTGACACTTGTAGACCCCCGCTACAAGGAGAACTTTCACTCTCTTATTCCTGAGGTGGAGAGGTCTACAAAAATGGGGCAATACCAGAAGGCCCTTGCTGCAGAACTCTTAAAAAAATTCCCATCTGAACACGCTAGCGGCAGAGGTCACAGTTCGTTGCCCAACCAAGGCGTACAGGTGAGAGAGATGCAACTCCAATCCAGCAGAGGCAGGGGAACACTGTCAATGTTCTGGGACAGTTTTCTGACACCCGCCCAGCTTACAGGCCCTGAGGCGCGGGGTACTCTCACAAGGAGTGGAAAGTTTCAAAAGATAGTGAGGGAGTACCTTGCCGATCGTACCAGCGTCCTCCGTGATTCCTCTGTGCCTTTTAATTATTGGGTATCCAAGCTGGACACTTGGAATGAACTCGCTCTGTACGCCTTGGAGGTCCTGGCCTGCCCTGCCGCTAGCGTGTTATCGGAGCGTGTTTTTAGTGCCGCTGGGGGAATTATAACTGATAAGCGCACTCGCCTGTCAACTGACAATGCTGACAAGCTGACCCTTATCAAAATGAACAAGGGCTGGATTGGGCCAGACTTCTCATCACCACCAAATGACAGCAGAGTAACATAAAGTCAAATCCACTGTGTTATTTCGGGAGGTGTATTCACATGCACCGCTTCACACCCACACATGGGTATACGCTTCCTCGTTTCGGCTGTTTAATCTTCTTCTCCATATCCTCAGCCTCCACCACCACTATACCACCAGGGTGCCAGCATTGCAAGTTCCTCCATCCTAATTTTTGGCAGCTTTTGCTGGGAAAGCATAAGCAAATACTATGGGAGACCCACTCCCCAATAATGGGACTTATGTTTGTAATATGCTGTACTGCATGGCTCATGTAAGGGGCATTGCAAGTTGCTCCGTCCTAATTTTTGGCAGCTTTTGCTGGGAAAGCATAAGCAAATACTATGGGAGACCCACTCCCCAATAATGGGACTTATGTTTGTAATATGCTGTACTGCATGGCTCTTGTAAGGGGCATTGCAAGTTACTCCGTCCTAATTTTTGGCTGCTTTTGCTTGCAAGGCATAAGCAAATACTATGGGACACCCACTCCCCAATAATGGGACTTATGTTTGTAATATGCTGTACTGCATGTGACGCGCCCCCTGGGCCGTGTGTACACGTGTGTGGGATACCCGGTGCCGGGTCTCTGGGGTCTGTAGTCTCCGTGGCGGTGACCCGGTCCCGTGGTTCAGGCTGGTCAAACCAGTGGCAATCTTTCTTAGGTTTTGAGGTTAATTGTCCGACTGCGCCACCCGTGGATTGCGGTCAGGGAGTACCACCGCTGCGAGGCAGACCGCTGAGGCTGGTGTTGTGTGCGCAGCATAAAATGGGATAACTCCCCTCGGGAGGAGTATAGCCTCAGGGCAGTGAGTGTGGATGATGGGGGTGATGGTGCACGAGCAGTTCAGGGTCTTTACTGATGATTATAAGGTAGACCCTCCCGGGAGTACTGGCTAGCATAAGAGGCCTGGTCAGTCTGTGAGCAAGCAGGAGTTCCCCTGGCCAGGTGGAGTTGTAGGCCTCCCTGTCTGTCTGCACTCTTCCTGGCTACCTTGCTGTAAGCGGGTAGAAGTAGCCCACGTCCCTGAGTGTACCGTGTAGTGCTCACCCGTATGGCTGGTGACTTGGGGCCTTCTGTTAGCCTCCGCTCCACGACGGCGGTGCTGGTCCCTTGCTTGTGACTGAGCCTCCGGGCTTCTATGGCCTGAGGACCTGAAATCCCCTGCCGGCTGGTTTCTGCTGCTGGATATATAAGTCCTCACAGCTTCGGACTCCTGTGTCCGGTTCCTATTGTCTTCTGCCAGGGCGAGCTCTGCTCAGCTTCCAGCCCCTCGTCTTTAGCTCCTAGCTCCTGCAGAGCTCCTTGCTGTTACTTTCCCTTGCTCTCACTCTGACTCTGACTGTTCTCTGTTCTCTGACTCACTCAACCCCGCCCCAGATCCAGTTTATAAGGGCAGAATTCTCCCCTCCCAGAACTGGGGCAAGAGGATGTTGCATGTTTAAGGGATCCTGACCAGGAAACCTCCCACTTGCTCTCCGAAGTAATCTCTATTACTGTGGTGACCAGACCCCTGGGGTGCCACACATGGCTCTTGTAAGGGGCATTGCAGTACCTCATAATTTTTGGAAAGCATTCCATTCACTGCTTAGGCCAACAGTGCACTGGAGACCCAGTTGCTATAAATGGAAAAAAAGGTTTAGTTAACGCCCTCTTACCTCCATGTCATTTCCAAGGGGCATTGGAGTGCCTCGAAATTTTTGGTAGGCATTGCACTCACTGTATGCCCTATTACTGTGTAGCCGAACCGCTCCTTTTGTTACAGAAACATATCCTACAAGACATATCTGGTTGACTGGCCTGATATTGATGTGAATGGTCCCTGTTCCTTCTCTTTCTCCTTTGCCACTACCTCATCCATCATTTATCACCTGAAGCTTTGTTTTAACGGGAGTCATAGAACTTGGATAGTAGCAGGAAAGCATCCAGCAATCCTCGGAGGAGGTAGGATATGCGCCAAAACCCTACCTCCTCAGGCCTAGCCGCTACTACATACATGCGCTTGCATTACAACAAAACAAAGCAGATGCTAACTTCTATCATCCTCATCATGCTCCTCACCTTGGCACTGTCAACTCCCCTGATGGAGAAGCCAGGGCCCACCGGAGGAGTCTGATAGTCCGGTGGGCTCGGCCAATGCTGCCCTAAAGCAGGCCAGGCTAAGAAAAGTGTGGGAAAGGTTACCGGTACAAATAGGGGTGGCTGGGGACCGAATATGGACACCCGGCCACCCCCTGGAGGCTGGGGAGCAAGCGGGGACACCCGGCCAACAGGCGGCTGGGGACTGAATATGGATACCAGGCCGCCGACACAGCCATGGCGTGGTGGCCAGATTCCGCCTCCACATGCCTAAAAGGCCCAATTTAAAGTGCAAGCAAGCAAGCAGTATGGTATTGCAGCCTGGGGGTGGGTGGATGGCAGGCTGCATACTTGCGCTTGCATTGCAAGGAATGGGAGAGGTACAATTGAACACTGCCCTGGGACAAGGACTTGAATGGGGATAGTTGCAACTCTGCAAAGACAGGTGCAAGGTGGGAGGCATCTTCGCATGTACCATGAACAGGGGTTTGGCATGCACACACTACAGCGGAATAGGCTCTCCTTCCCACTAAATGCACTGGGGAGGGCACAGGTAATGTTTTGGTATACGCGCTTAATCTTATGTATAAGGCACACCAGGACAAATAGGGGCGGCTGGGGACTGAGTATGGATACCTCGCTGCCGAAGCAGCCATGAGGTAGTGGCCAGCTTCGGCCTCCTCTAAACTAAAAGGCCCCATTTCAAGTGCAAGCTAGCAGTATGAATTGCAGTCTGGGGGTGGGTGGGTGGCAGGCTGCACACTTACACTTGCATTAAAAGAAAACATAGCAGATGCTAACTTCTATCATCATCATCATGCTCCTCACCTAGGCACTCTCAACTCCCCTGATGGAGAAGCCAGGGCCCACCGGAGGAGTCTGGTTCTCTGGTGGGCTCGTCCAATGCTGCCTAAAGCAGGCCGGGCTAAGAAAAGTGTGTGAGGGGATGTTCCAAGGAGAAATGGGGGCGGCTGGGGACCGTTTATGGACACCCGACTGCCCCCAGGCGGCTGGGGACCGTGTGGACACCCGGCCGCGGGTCGGCTGGGGACTGAGTATGGACACCCGGCTGCCGGGTGGCTGGGGACTGAGTATGGATTCCAGGCCGCCAACACAGCCATGACGTGGTGGCCAGATTCCGCCTCCACATGCCTAAAAGGCCCAATTTCAAGTTCAAGCAAGCAAGCAGTATGGTATTGCAGCCTGGGGGTGGGTGGGTGGCAGGCTGCATACTTGCGCTTGTATTGCAAGGAATGGGGGAGGTACAATTGAACACTGCCCTGGGACTAGAACTTGCATGGGGATAGTTGCAAGTCTGCATCTTCTGATGCGGCAAGGATCACTTATGATGGGCACACTTTTAGACAGTGACCTGGGAGTCAGAGATGCTTCCAGGGGTCTTCCCCATGCTGTTCCCATGTCTTTTCAGCACTTTATGCATGTGTCACACAGCACATGGCCAGATAAGGTTGTAAAATGTTAATATGACATTTCCCGGTGAATGCATTTGTCATAGTTGAAAGCAATACAAAAGTGCAAAAACGCATAAAAAATGCTACTTGTGAACATAGCCCAAGGTGTGGAGGAGTATTTTTGTTTTTGGTCATTTATTTTAACTTATACACAAGTCTTTTCCCTGGAAAGGATGTTCCTTAACATATTTCACAGGAAAAAAGTTTCACTTTCGTTTTATTGTGAGCCTGTAAAAGTGGCTTAATACCTCTGACCACGTTGTTGACAGCAGTGACCTGGGGGTCAGAAATGCTTCCTGGGGCGATCCCCATGCTGTCCCCATGTCATTTGAGCACTGTCACTATCGTTTTGGGCACTTGTTAGGCTTTTAAATGACTGCTGGGGGTGCCACCGCAAAAATGCTCGAGTCTCCCATAGACTAACATTGGGCTCGTTGCTCGCGTCGAGCACCCGAGTATCACGGCGAGCTTGGCCCGAGCTTCGAGCACCCGAGCATTTTAGTGCTCGCTCAACACTAATTATGAACTACATTCAATGTTGGCATTCACCCTGTATATGATAAAAGACTGTCCTGCTGCATATACAGTGACACGCAAAAGGGTAACAATGTTTTGGGCTTTTGGCTTTCAGGCTCCATATCTCACCATCCACTGCTGAGACTATCATCATTTTATAGACAATCATCTTGCTATCTCAAACATAAATTTGACTTGCAATTATTTAGCATATGATTAGCTACGCATATTCTTGTCATGTCACTGCATTGTTACTGTTTTGTTTCTTGTGGTGGAAAACTCTTTTTCTTCCTGTATGCTACAAATTACAACCTGTAGCATATAATTATTTTTTTCTCCTCACTAAGGTTCCTATGCTTGATATACTGTATGCCCATACAGTGTCATACATTGCAGCCTTCTGTTGGAAGAACAATGGGAAATTCTTCCGATGTGTATCTCTACTGGAAGGCTCATACTTGATGTGAACAGAGCCTAAAGGGGTTGACGCAGTAGAAGCTTAGCATACTAATCCTTCCACTTGATCCATGGTTTCAGCAGCTAAACGTCCAATATTTTTACTTTGTCCTCTACCTGACATTACCCTTTCTAGTTACACTTTCAGAAACAGCTTTTTAGGACAGTTTTTGGTTGTTTTTTTGTTGCTTTATATGCATTTTTAGAACTTTGTTTTGCCTATTCACCTATTATAGACTCTGTAGTCGTGTGTCATGACTCCGGTGCGCTTCCTGCTGTCATATTACATACAAACTTATCTATAGCTTCCAGTTGATCTCCTTTGTTTGTTCAGATCCATCCTGCAGGCTGCTGTTCTTTGTAGCCTCACAGGGTGATCCGCTTGCTGAGCGGCCGTGTCTCTGTGTACCTCTGTTTATTTGCCAGGCTCTGCAGTTCAGGAAGAAAGATAGTCGTATGTCTGCTTCCACCTCTTATTACTAGTTGCGCTTTGTAAAGGATGCTTTGTGAAAAGGTGTTTCATAAAAAGTTGCCCTGTAGCATTTCACTGCTTGGAAAGATCCTTTGAAGTTTCTCTGATTTATTTCCTACTCTGTCGCAATAATATTTCTGTTCCCTAATGAAATCGCACTACACTCTGTATGTGGCGGGGCCATTACTTGCAATTTAATTACATTTATGATCTATAGAAGATTACAGGGTGTTCCCAGTAACATAAGACACAAACAGCATCCTAGTGTTCCAAACATAACAAACATGTAGGATTTTCAGCCCCTGCCGCTCTTTTACAACTCATTACGTGTTACAGTGAATGTTCTACATCAAATCATGTAACAAGGTTTTTTTTTGGGGGGGGGGGGGCTCCCAATCTCGTTCACAGAAATACACTTATATGTTTTCCTTTTTTACAGCTAGTACAGCACATCTAAGACTAAAATTGGTTAAACCTCCTTACAGTTCCAACTACTATGGAACAAATTTGCATTGATGTTTTTTCCATTGATTGTAAAGAAGTCAAGAAGCGGTGAATAAATGCTTAAATGGGTTGTCCAGTACTATTAATAATGTGCCAATCTATTTTGATGGTGAAAAGAAGCTTCTTTGTAATTACCTTATGTTGCCGTTACTGCCTGTGAGCGGCGCTATCGGTGGCCGCTCACAGACATCACGTGACCCCCCTCTGACATCACATCCACGCGGTGGATGCTGGGTGTGACGTGCGGGGTAACCCCACCCACAACCCAGCAGCCACCGTGGAACGCAGAAGAGGGACCCTCTGCTGCATCCGGAATCATGACGTGACATCAGCGGATGTCAGAGCCGGCTGCAACCGGGGGTCACGTGATGCCTGTGAGCGGCCAAGGATAGCGCCACTCACAGGCAGTTACGGCATCGTAAGGTAATTACAAAGAAACTTCTATCCTTCATAAAAATAGATTGCCACTTTATTAATAGTACTGGACAACCCCTTTGATTGTAAAGTGCTGCGGAATATGTTGGCGCTATATAAATAAAAATTATTGTTATAATTATTATTGTAAGGGGCATACTGGACTGAAAACAAAAAGACAGAACCACTCATTTATTATTTGATTATTATTTTTTATGAAATGAAACTCCAGTTGATATATGAAATTATTTGCACAAATTGAGGACAAATTCCCAAGAATAAAACATGCGTAAACAAAAAACTGGAATAAGATGCGCTGCCAGCAGAGAACCAGGAACGTCCAGATAAAGTAAGGTGCATAAAATGATGGTTGGCACTCAGGACTCGGCCAAGTAGGTACTCAGTATGTAGGATCCAGGAGAATACAAAGCATTAATACAGCAAAAAACGTTTTGACAATGGTATATTCCTTTCATCCAATGGATCTGGTGAAGACCACATACTGTTCTTTAAATTCAGCTGATGAAGCGAGCATACCTTTCTTGAATGCACTCCCCTGGTCACTGGTGGACACAGACAGAAGTGGCCCCTGTGCAAGAACAATATATGGGCCCTTTGCAGTCCAATAGCTCCTCATAATGCACAATTCCACCAGATTTGGAGGTAAAAATGGGCCCCCTTACCTCTCCTGTGTGACCACATAGGTAGCACCAATGATTAGTCCTCCCCTGCCCTGACCCTTTAACAAATATTTGAGCCACCTGGATGTTTCTGACTTTGTGATGGCAGCACATTTTAATCCAGTTTGTCGATTACATACATTTTGCACTTTGCTTTTTGGTTGGACCTCATTTACTTAGTTATATATGGTGGCTCTCTTAGCTTGCACGTGTTCACACTTGTCTTTTTCTGTTTGGAAGTGACGGTCAGTTTTTTGATACTCATTTACTTAGAACCGGAGGATTGCAGCAGCCCTACCATATTCTTACGCTAGTGATGTGCCTAAGTAAGCACAGCTTGGACAGGTGAACAGACACCTTTACATTCTGAACATATAACACTGTTTTTGCTGTACTACCCTATGGTGCACTGTGTGTTTTATCTATGACTAAATGTCCAGCAAAACACAGGAGAGGCAGCAGTTTGTGCTATGTGCAGCAGCATATTAGGTACATGCTGTGTGCAAATGGCAGGGCACTGCCACTAGTATAATCATTTTGTGTATTTAAACAGCCCTAGGACTCAGTAACCTGTCAGATTTTAGCATTTGTGTGACGTGTGTTTCTTTAATAGATAGCACACAGTCACATTATCACTAATGGTTGCATTCACACATTCTTTTTTTGCGTGGACCAAAGTAATTAAAAACGGAGATGTTTGATTTTTTTCTGAAAGTGAATCAGTCAGCAGGATCTCATCCCACGATTTCCATACTTCCTGACACAATCCAACTAGACGTGTCCTGCCTCACTCACTTTACTTGTATTGAGCGAGGCCGCGCACTTCTAGTCTGCACTGCATACTTGCAGTTACACACCCGCCCGCTCCCGGCGCCAGCACCAGAGAATCCTGACAGCGCACAGTACATGCAATGTCACGATTCACAAGTCTGCAGTCACATAGATTGACTACAGACTTGAACCTGAAACCATTTGTTATTCTTAAGATGGGTGACTGCAGTCTCTGTATAAGTGTTTAGAAAGACAAATGTAGTGCAGAAGGTGGCGTAGTGCTGTACTCAAGCCTCTAAACCTTTTCCCCCTTGCTAAATGGCTCTCAGTTTACCACTTGGAGGCAAAATTGTTTTGGCATCATATGACTTACATTGCTATGATGAATTATGTCTTCCTTTTATCTGTCTTTGTCAATGAAGCCTATTATGAGCTGGTTGTTTCATATCTATTTATCATGCTCCAAAGTTTAATAGAAGTTTATTCAATTACCAAAAAATAGGATTGTAGAAACAGTGACGCAACCCTAGAATTATCTGGAAAATCACTTTTGTAGCAAGCATTTGATGAATCTTTTAGACTTGAGCTAAAGAAATCTGTAACTTCACAAACTCCTTGTTTAAATGCAGAAATGTGATTTCCTACATATTTTTGGATAGACATTTTCATGGATTTCGTCTGTTCCCTTTCGTTAGGAGGAACATTGGACATCTGTTTTATAGAACGTCAATAAAACATGCTGCCAATGACAGGGTTTTTTTTTATAGAATAAAGCTCAGATTAATGAATGCATGTGTTTTTTTGCAATGACAGAGATGGAGAAATTATGGTCCTGGGAAGCAATTCCAGTTCCTCGCTCAGAGAACAATAGCTTTTGGCAGAGTCAAATCACTAGGCCAAGATGTATTGCATTTTTTCAGGAAACAATGGTTTGGAAAAGAAAATACAATTGCATAGTGATTATACCATAGTTTATCCCTAGAAAGGAGGACTTCAGGAAAATGATCCATGCAAAACCTCTGTAGGACATGATAGAATACCAGTACAGAGTAAAAAGAAATAAATAATTAGGGTTGTTAGAGCAGAACTACTGAAATATTGATCGTGACAATTCATCGTACTGATTGTGGTGTTGCTGGTGCGGTGGGACAAAACAGGCGGTAGTAGGTATGAGAGCACAGACCACAATGGGGATAATAGAGTATGATTGTCAGGAGTTGTAATACTGGTGTCTGATCGTAGACCGTGATCTGGTTAGCTGACAGAGATTTTTTAAGTACTTCAAAAATCTATCACTCATATAAGACTTAAACCTAAAAATAATCCTTCACCAGGTTTTTGCTACCCCATCTGAGAGCAGCATGATGTAGGAGTAGAGACCCTGATTTAAGCTATATGTCACTTAACGTGCTGCTTTCTGTCATTTTGTCACAGTTTTTTCTGCTGCAGATCTAGCAGTTCTCTGAATGCTGAGCTCTATATAACCCCGCCCACACCACTGATTGCCAGGTTTTTTTTTGCTTACGCTCAGTGTGCACAAACCTGCCAATCAATGGTGGGGGTGGAGTTATACACAGCTCATGTATATGGAGGACTACTTGGCATAAGGATTACTAGTCCTCTAATGATAATCTCCTGCTGCTAAAACTGTGATTTTATCAAAACTATACTAAGCAGCCCTGTCAGTGACACATCGCTAGAATCAGGGTCTCTTTCCCTATGTTATGCTGTTGTCAGATTAAGTGGCAAAAACCTGGCGAAAGAGTCTTTTTAAAATCCCCTGCCAGGCCTCTACTGCATTTACTAACTATTGATCAAAATCCATTCTTATGCCTCCAGAAGCTATTGGGTTGCCTTTACAGTGGAGATGGAGCAAGCACCAGTAAATGTTTGTTTCATGTTATCGTAACTTTGTATTTTACTTACACCATTCATGTGACTTAACCGCCCATTTCCATTGTATTGTAGAGGGCAAGCTGCACAAATTAGTCTGTAACGAGCATTTATTTGCTGCTAGCTACGTCTGTATGCCTTGGGCCATTATCTATCTGTACTGTTAAGCTTTGTCCTATCAGTTTTGTAACATTTGGCTGAATCTGAGCAGAATTTATGGATCTGTACACTTCAGAATTCATCCTACTACATCTATCCACAGCCACTTCATTAATAAACATCAGTGACCATATTTTATTGGCAACCTTACATGGCCATGCCATATAACGGCCTTGACCACTTTTGACAAATGATGTGGTATGCTTCAGATCATTGACCTTTCCAGCCTTCTTTATACCATTCTCTTCCCCACCATTTTAGTATAAGTTTACCTAGGTTTCATCTGTCCATACAATCTGGTTACAAAACTGGGTGGTGTTTTTTAGATGTATTTTATCAAATCTAATCTTTTTGTACCATTTGTTTGTATCTTAAGATTAATCTTTTCGATTTACATTCTTGAAAGCGCCTCTTGATTAAAGACTTTGATTAAAGACAATGATAGTCCCACCTACTTGCAAGTGTACTTGATGTGTCTACATGTTGTTAATGGGTTTTTCTTTTTGGAGAAATATATTTTTCAATCATTCACTTTAGTTCTTCTTTGTGCTCTCCCAGACCTTTAGGATTTGCTGAGCTCACCAGTATATTCCTTCTTGTTCAGAATATACCAATTTTGCTATTTTTCTTTGGCCCATTGGGAGCTGCCATGAGTGGCTACCAAATGCAATTCAACACTTAAAATATTGAGGGTACAGGCAACATTCAACCATAAAATTGCTTATCAGTTATTTGGCTACCTACTTTTGAGCCTTTAAAAATGGGTGTAATTCATTGATGGTTAATGCAATATTTGTGGTATTAAAAGCATCCATTCACATTAGAGAGCTGCCAGCTGAATGATTGGTCGACAGCTTGCTCTCCGATTCCCTCAAATACAGGAATGCTTGGCCTAGCAGAGTGCTTCTGTGTTCTGTATGAGAGAGCCACTGCCATATTCCTATAGCGGTGACTTATCTTCAGAGACCACAAAAGATTCATACACTGAAATTCAGTAGGCCGGCTCTTTCTCTCCACTGACATCATCTGTTAAGGAAGAGTTGGGAAGGTCCCCATAACAATTAGACTGTTTGCTGATCCCTCCAGCATAGGCGGGTTCAGCCAAATCTAGTCGAATTTGTATGTAGGCCTCAGAGCTCAGACTCTACACTAACATCACATCTTGATGGCTTAGTTTAGAGTCCATTGTACTGGGGTGCATAGGTTAAAGTATGAACATTATGTCACCCTTCAAATAGTTCTGGGCCCAGCTGCATTTATGGATCTTGGGCTGATCAGGGACAGAGCTCATTATTTACATTACCTTCAGTTTGGGTCTGCATGAATGCATCTGTAATATTTAAAACAGACTGCAAAATGTCCACCTTGTTGAGCCCTAATTGATCCAGTGGATAGGTGATCAATGCTTCATGCTAAAATAGCCCTTTAAATTCCCCAATATATTTATACCTCATAGTCAACGTTAACTAATTTGGTAGTTGTGTTCAACACATCTTTATTCAATTCATTATAAGTGGTAAGTGACTAAAGGAATGCTATGAGAAGTATTTTCTTTCAACTGCTTCTTTGTGACTGGGTTGGTATTTAACTAACCCTCCAAAATTGTCACCTGTGGGTCTAAAATTAAGTTTTGTCTCTCAAAGAACCAGATCGATCAGTCTGTCAATTGGCCAGTATTTTATAAGGAACTCAGATCGTGTAATATATATATTTATTATATGTTCAGTTGCAGCATAACATTTTGAGACTGATACAAATTTTGGTTTCACAGAGTTTGCTGCGTCAGTGTTTTTTGATCCTTTAGGCCTCTTTCACACGTCTTGATATTTCCAGTACTGTAAAAACCAGTACCAGAGATATCCGTGTCTGTTTTTCCGTGTGTGACACATGTGTGCCACATCAGGAGCCCACATACTGGCGCTTGGGAATCAGCGGTACAGTTAGCGCTGTTCCCAAGCGCCGGGTGCTGAACGCTGCGATCAGCACCAGCAGGGGACAATGTTGAGAGAAGTAGTCTGCTCCAGCAGTGTCCAACTGTAAAAATAAGAATAAAATAAAAATATCCTTATACTCACGTGTCTTAAGTGTCCCCCGCTATAATCCATGTGACCGCTCATGCTGAGGAGCCGGAGATAATGACTTGTTGCAGCGAACGGGCCCTTGACCTCTGCTGAGCTCAGTTAGTGACAGGACACCGCTCGCTCAGCGCAGCTCCAGGGCCCGCTCTCTGCAGCACGACATTATCTCCGGCAGGGGACAATAATGAGGGCAGCGTTCAGCACCCAACGCTTGGGAACAACGCTTACTGTATTGCTGATTCCCAAGCGCCGGTATGTGTCACATGGATGATACACGGATGCCATCCGTTTGTCATCAGTATGGGACGTTTTGCGGCCTGTGCAGCGGGTAAAAACGGACATATCAACGTGTTTAGTCCACGGACAAACGGTCCGTGGAAACATGCTGACATCTGCACACACACATTCAGTTGAATGGGTCTACATGTGTCAGTGTCTCCAATACTTGTGGAAACTGTTAACACACGTACCGGAGACACTGACGTCAGAAAGAGCCCTTAGTCAGATATTTCTGTGGTTGCTGACGTACAATTATAAGAATTTCATAAATTCATTCAAAGACTCAATATTTACAGTGTTGACCCTTATTCTTCAAGACTTCTGCCCTTCGCCCCAGCTGCTGGATATCAGCTTGTGGGACAAATTCTGAAAGAAGACAACACATTCTTCACTAATAAGTGCTTGGAGTTCATCACAATTTCTATGTTTTTGTTTGTCCACCTGCTTCTGGAGGATAAACCACGGATTCTCAATGGGATTGAGATCTGATAAGTTTCCTGAACATGGATCCAAAATTTCATTGTTTTGTTCACCAAGCCGCTTAGATATGACTTTTGCCTTGTGACATTGTTTCCATTATGTTAGAAAAAGCAATGTTCATCACCAAATTGCTCTTGTATCGTTAGGAAAAGTTTATTTTGGAGGCTGTTTAGATAACATTCTTTATTCATAGCAGAATTCTTAGGCAAAATTGTGATTGAGCACACTCCATGGATGAAAAGCAATCCCACACATGAATGTTCTCAGAATACTTAACTTTTGGCAAAAAGCAGAATTAATGGTAGTGCACCTTTTCTCCGGACAATCATTTTTTCAAAATGTCCCAAACAGTGTGAGAGGTGCTTCAATTTATTTTTTCTGATGAAACTCACTTCATACTGTTTGAAACATCTTGAAAAATGATCGTCAGAAGAATAAAACATGAGCACTACCATGAGTCTTGTGTCATGCCAACAGTAAAGCATCCTGATACCATTCATCTGCCAGATCTCGGTCCCATTGAAATACTGTGATCAATCCTTAAAGGGGTTGTTCACTACTTGGACAACCCCTTCTTGATCTAAATGTTTAGCCCCAATAAAATATAAAAGCTTATACTTGTCTCCCGTGCCGGCGCCGTTCCCACTGTGTCAGCACTCATTCTCCCCGGGGCTTAGGTGCTGCAGTTCTGACATGTGACCCCGGCGCCCAATCAGCGCTGGCGTCACTGGCTCAGCCTTCACACAGATCGAACATGAAGAGGAAGTCCAGGCTGCGGCTGATCACTCACTTCCTCTTCATGTTCAATTCGACAGGAGGCAAGGACAGTGACGCCAGCGCTGATTAGGCGCCAGCATTACGTGTCACAACAACTGCACGTGTCGCACAACCACGGAAATGGCACCAGCACGGGAGGTGAGTAAAAGTTTTTTATTTTATCGGGACCAAGTGTGAGGTATGAGAAGGAGTTGTCGAAGTAGTGGGTGGACACACTAAACAAAAACACACAAATTGTAATAGCATTCAAGTACTGATTGGGCAAGAATGGGTTACCATCAGTCAGGATTTGTCCCAGAAGCTGATATCCACTATGCAAGGGTGAATTGCAAAGGTCTTGAAATGTAAGGGTCAACACTGTATATATTGAGTCTTTGCAGAAACTTAGTGTATTTGTCAGTAAAAGTAAAAAAAATATGTACAATATCTATAATTGTAAATAATGACTAAAAGATCTAAAAACATTGAAGCAGCAAACTTTGTGAAAAGCAAAATCTGTGTCAGTTTCAAAACTTGTGGCCACGACTGCATATACATATATGTGTATATACATATATATAATTTTTAATTAGAAAATTTAAGAAAAGGAAAAAAGAAGACAAGGGCCTGTAGGGTGATATTGTATTGTATGCAGGGGTGGGGGGCGAGATACTGCTCACCTGATGGAGTTGTGATTGTCACAGCTCCAATATAAGCCTGTGTTAGTGTCAGCTGCTGCAGTCTGCCAGCAGGTAGAAGATTCCCTTCTTCTGTGCACAATAGATAATGGAATAGCGGATAGACGTTTGAAGATGACCGCGCTGCTGCAGAAGATGAGACGTTCCATACTCCAAAGTTGATGTAAGTAGTTCTATTACGCGTTTCTGGCTCGAATCTAGCTCTTTTTTTAAATACAAACTATAGATCAGGCCTTTTCTGTAGTCTGTATTTGAAAAAGGGCTCGGTTCGATACAGAAACTTGTACTAAAACATCAACTTTGGAGTGTGGAACCTCTCGTCTTCTGCAGCAACGTAGTCGTCTTCAAACGCCTATCCGCTATTCCATTATCTAGTTAGAATATTGGGAATTTTCAAAAGTGGAGACCCCAAACCTTAGTGCTGACAGTGACTTTTTACATTTGCAATGTGCTTCCTGACCTGCTCAATGAAAGTTATGGCAGAACAGGAAGCTCAATCACACACCCATCCGATAAGGTCTCACAAAGTGAAGGTAAGTGACCTTGGACCTTTTTTCTTTTTCTGTATCCCAGAGGATCAGTATGCATCCTTTGCAGATCATCCTGTCTGACTTCCATCTGTCGAATATTTCAACTAATTATCAAACACACATTCCTATATCTTAGAACATTAAAACAAAACCATAAAAATGTAGATTTTGCTAACATAATAGCGCCCAAGCATAAGTGCCATAAGCTTACAGTTTTATCACAGGAGAATGTCCTCATATGGTGTTTTTTTTTTAAAAAAAAAAAAAATTATGTCAAACAACAAAGCTGTTCACCCCGACAGGTCTTTTTATTTTGGGGCATTGAAAAGAGACATTATGGGAGAATGACCTGGCTGTGTTGCTTGTATTGAATTTTTTGTGATACTTTATCTGCTTATCATTATTCTTTTACTAAAACTCAATTTGATGCCTAGTTCATGATTGTGTAGAGCCTGGCTGTAAACTGCAATAAGAAAAATACAAAAACAAATAGTTGCAGTCTCACATTGTATGATTCAATCCTCTTGGCAGGTGCGAACACGGTAATACATTAAGGCTTTATGTCTTCCATTTCTCTTCTTTGTATCAGACCTTAGCCTCCTACCGGTAAGAAAAATTATAACAAAGAAAGAGTCATTCTTCTAGAAAAAAAAACAAAACAAGACAAAACATCTGTGTATACAATAGCAGGTCTCTGCTGTGAAACCGATCCAGAGTCTCTTCTGTTTCTCTGTCCTTGCATGTTAACTGACATTGAGCCACTGAAGATCACTTTTTTTTAATCATTCTCATATGATGTAAGAGATTAAACAGATTCCTGACCTGAGAAGAACTTTGACAACAAAAGGATTCTTTTCAGTGGAATGTTCTTGTAAGATGAATTCCAAGGATTGCTGGAAGCATCTCGTGTCAGCCATCATACACAAAGTCTATTGTGTGTGCAGTTTGATGGAGTACTTATGTTCTGTATAGATGGTTTAGGTGCACTTATCATTTGATGTCGAAAAAAAGAGAAATAAACACTGAAAGTTGTATTGTTCACGATTGTACGGCAAATTATAGTTACTCTCCAGAGAACTGCTGAAGGTTTAAACAATGAACACATTCCATTGGGTTAGTTACTATAGATGTCATAGATCACATAGTGTTGAAGGGTCCAGGGCTTTCATTTGTCATAGAAAATCTGAACATGGTCAAATGATAGAAACTAGCAGTTATGGTGGCTTATTGCCTTTGTAGTCATGGTTGAGAACTTCAATACAATCATTCGTGGAGATATTTTCTCCCTTACATACTTTTCATTTCTGCACTGGTCTCTTTGTAAGACTTATCTGAATGTAAAACATTACAAGTTTTATATATACTTTTTTACTCTATTTGCCCCTCTTTGTTCTGTGCCACTTGACTGTTCCAAGGAAAAAAAGCCTCAAACCCAGTGCACTTACTTATACCTTCTCTGTGAAAGTGACACGTCTGGCCCCAAAAATGTTTCCGGCAAATTTATCAATAGCTTTTCATCTGTTATTTTAGCTTTAAAAATTCCCACATTATTACATACTCAGTACTCGCCGTTTCAAGTGTTAAGATAAATGAATGGGGTTTAGCAGTAGTGAGCGTGATCTCTACTTTTTCAACATATTTATTAATAATAAAGCTAGAAAATTGTGCAAATGTTGGCGCAACTCTGTGCCTGAAATATGCTGCAATATTTTCTCCGGCATTCTTGATGTAATCTGCTCCAACACAGATGAGACCAGAGGCTTAATAAACCTGCTCCATTGTTTCCTATATTTTCCACCAGATTATACATTAGTACTCTATGCTCGCTTCATTTATCTCTACAGCTTTACAAAGTCTGATCAGAATAATCAGTCCGTTTTTCTTTTATGGTGAAAAATCGATTGTGTCAACCTACCCTTTAGATTGTCACTAAGTCAGCGTCTGAGTTTTAGTCAGCCAATCAGTTACTAGACATAACACACCCGCCATGAATGCCTCTGCTGCAGCAGTCAGTGTACATACTGTGCATAGGACAGTGAGTGCACAGCAAAACGTATGACGAGTGACAATGGTATGGCTGCTGACAACAATGAGTCTGATTCGAACCAGACCATCAGTAGTGGCAGAAACCCATCTTACTCCCCCTCCCTCCAAGGAAGGGACTAATAGAAGTAGGCCCCTGTCACACACACAGTCACACTATCACACTCTCTGCTTTGATTTGGGTAGTAGAGGTGAGTGTGTGACTGAGGGAATGCTCACACTGGCATATAACACGGCCGAATGCTATACGATGTTTTATCAAATAGCAGTCAGACCATTGTTATCCTATGGAGCATTGCAGATCGGCGATTGCTTTCTCATGCTGATTCAGCATGAGAAAACAATTGCAGCATGTTGCGAGTGGCTCTGATATCACACGCACCCATTCAAGCTTGTGGGTGCCTGTCAAACATCGGACTGGACTCGGATGCCATCTGAGTGCAGTCTGATAGCCGCGGACACAGACAATGGAGAAGATGTGTTGTGATTCTCTAATGCAAGAGAATCAGATGACACTCAGATGACATTTGGCTCAAACTCTGACAAAGTTTGAGCTGAGTGTCATTAGCATAATCGGCCTGATTTTCTTGCAAGAGAGAACCGACGCCAGGGTGAGCATACCCTTATTCTGATTCACACTTGACACACACACAGAGTAAGGGTACTCTCACACTGGCGTATAACATGGCCGAGTGCTAGCCAATGTTTTATCAGATAGCACTCGGCCCAGTATTATACTATGGGGCAGTCAGATCTGCGATTATTTTCTCATGCTGATTCGGTATGAGAGCACAATCGCAGCATGCGCAGGTGGTTCCGATATTCGAATCACGTGCACCCATTTCACACGTGCATAGGTGCGTGTGAAACATTGGACTGCACTCGGATGACATCCGAGTGCAGTCTGATGTACGCGCACAGAGACAATGGAGAAGATAGAGAAATTATGTTCACCATCTCCTCCACACCTATGCTGTGATTCTCTCATGCGAGATAATGGGATCACAGTAAGAATACCCTCACATCAAACTCTGAGAGAATTTGTGCACAGTGTCATCAGCATAACCAGTCCGATTCCCTCGCAAGCGAGAATTGACGCCAGTGTGAACGTAGCCTTAGTCACGCACTCACCCCCAGCGCCCAGATGTGGGCAGTGCCTGGCCAATGTGCGCCCTTTGCTGCTGCTTCTGTGTGGGGATTGGACTCATGTGACGGAGCTGACAGAGGGTCAGAGATGAGTGAAGAAAGACTGGCGGAGTGAGAAGAAGCATGTGCTAAGCAGGGTGTGGACTAAATTGGAGCTCCTCCTACTTGTTCTTCCTTCTTGCTCTGCCTTGGCAGGTTAGGCCCTGTTTATACAGCGCACGTCAGCCTTTTTAGGGCATGCACAGAACAAACTGGAAAGTGGAATGGAAAATTAAAAAAAAAATAAATTATGAACAATGTTTTTTTTCCACCTGACACTATTTATGGCAAAGAAAAACTATGATTTTTGGTGGAAAATTTCTGTAAGTTTATGGTTTGGTATGCGGTGATGAGGGCAAATACACACTAGTAAACTATCGAGCCTGTACGGACTAACAGAGCCTTACTTTTTTGGTTGCCATTCAGACAAAAGCTCCATTTTAAATCGTGGCTTCATTGGTATTATTTTACTTACTGTGATTTGCTGTAAAAACATCCTTCATACATACAAAATTTCAGTGTTAACAATTTTAATTCTGGTATGAAAAATGTGAACTTGGGTTTGTATATAAAACAATATATATATTGCTATGTGATCTCTTTGGTACGAGACACACAGTAAGTGACCGTTGGTTACAATATTTGAATAATTATTTTTATATACAGTAGTTGTAAAGATTTCTCAAACTCTATCTGCTCACTTTCCTCTTTAATTCCTACAGTTACAGAGTGTCAAGCTCTATTGGTCTATTGAAGTTCTGTGATCATGAAATCAATGTGCTCCATTGCTCCGGATTAATGTACCAGCAGTGTGCATCTTCACTTGGGTTAAATGATTTCTGAAATATTGTTTTTCCTTTGTGATTTAATAGGTTTCACATGAACATTTCTTCATTGCTGAATCTGCTTTCCATAGCAAAAAGTGTTCACAATAGGATGTCAGCTCAGCCATTTTTGCCATCTTTTTACAAGCAGGTCTAACTGTAGGAGCAATCTCCATTTAGCTTAGAGTCCCTTCATGCCACTCTTTAAAGATGTTGTCAATATATTCATTACCTAGCCATAGTATATAATTTTCACCAACCAATCTGGGTTCATACCTGTGAGGTCTACTGCAGTTAACATCTGTAGGGTTCATTTAAAGCACCACTCATTTTTTTTATTATTTCCGCGCTGGAGTGGTGCTACTAATATAGTTCCCTGACCCTAGTATTATACTTACCAGCCACCATCTTCAGCTGTTCCCTGCGCCGCTCCAGTTCCACGCCGCCATCTTGTGACCAAAACTTCTGACTTACGGGAAGTCCATGGTAAGCTCTCAGTGTAAGTCTATGAGAACCTCGTTCTAGACTTACATTGAGTTGTGACTTCAGGCTCGCTGAGCAAACACTGGAGCAGCTGGCATGTCACAACCTGCAGAAGACGACCGGGGCGGCACTGATAACAGATGAAGACGGCGGCTGGTAAGTATAAGACTGGAGGCAGGGAACTTACATTAGTAACACATCTCCAGTAATAAAAGAAAAAAGTCACCACGTGGTATACATATACAGGTGCATCTCACATAATTAGAATATCATCAAAAAGTTATTTTATTTCAGTTCTTCAATACAAATAGTGAAACTCATATATTATATAGAGTCATTACAAACAGAGTGATCTATTTCAAGTGTTTATTTCTGTTAATGTTGATGATTAGGGCTTACAGCCAATGAAAACACAAAGTCATTATCTCAGTAAATTAGAATAAATAACAAAAAACACCTGTAAAGACTTCCTAAGCATTTAAAAAGGTCCCTTAATCTGTTTCAGTAGGCTCCACAATCATGGGGAAGACTGCTGACTTGACAGATGTCCAGAAGGCAGTCATTGACACACTAAGTAAATGCAAAGTAAATTTTGCATTTCATTTGGAAATCAAGGTCCCAGAGTCTGGAGGAAGAGTGGAGAGGCCACAATCCAAGCTGCTTGAGGTCTAGTGTGAAGTTTCCACAATCAGTGATGGTTTGGGGAGCCATGTCATCTGCTGGTGTAGGTCCACTGTGTTTTATCAAGACCAAAGTCAGCGCAGCCGTCTACCAGGAAATTTTAGAGCACTTCATGCTTCCCCTCTGCCGACAAGCTTTTTCAAGCTGTTATAAAGTATTCTAATTTACTGAGATAATTACTTTTGTGTTTTCATTGGCTGTAAGCCATAATCATCAACATTAACAGAAATAAACACTTGAAATAGATCACGGTTTGTAATGACTCTATATATCAGTTTCACTTTTTGTATTGAAGAACTGAAATAAATTACATTTTTGATGATATTCTAATTTAGTGAAATGCACCGGTATTTGTATGTTTGAGTTTCTTTGTGGGTCTGCTGGGTTTATAATGACCCTAACCGCAACGTTTATATTTCACCCATTACATGGGGCTTTTTAAGTACTTTTAAACGTTGTTTGTTTTTCATTACATTATTTTTGTAATAAAGACTTTACAATATTCTTTCTATCAATTATAATCGGGTGTACTCTCGTTTTATGCACATAGGGCCCGATTCATCAAAGCTTTCACACCAGAATTTTGGCTTAAAAGCTTTCAAAAGTCATAAAATAGAGGTGCATTTCAGAGTTGTGGCAAAATTTAGCGACTTTTGGCGACTTCGCAGGTTTTTCCCAGCCACGACAAATTAAACAGAGCTAGTGCAGGGCGGGGGCAGAGCAGGGGCGTGACACCACATATTGTCTAATTTATGAGTGGAGAGGGATTTTGTTGAGTGGCACATGGAAGTGCACAACACTCATCAGATGCACCTCTCATGAATCGGGAGCATCTGACTCCAGAACGCCCCCTCGTCAAGATCAGTATGAACAATGCCAGTCTTGATGAATCAGGCCCAATGTCTATTGTAATTGTGTATTGTTACTGAAACTGTGTTTGCAGGAGTGTGTGAAAGCCCCCTCATTTGCAATTGAATTAAAAGTGGTTTTCTCAGGTACTGTACTACTCAAATATACAGTGCTAGTATGATTTCAATAGGGCAAACTCCCCTATATCACTGTATAGCTAGTTTAATATGCATTTTGGGGGTGACAAACTACCTTCAAAGCAGTGCTGCAACCCCAATAATTTAAAGGGGTATTCCTATCTGCAAGATCCTAACCCAATATGTAGTAGGTGTAATAATAATATTAGCAAATACCTCAATTTAGAAATGTAGTATAGTTCTTCTGATTCGCTTACCCCATGTGCAGGGCATTTTTATTATTATTTTATTATTATTATTTATTATTATAGCGCCATTTATTCCATGGCGCTTTACATGTGAAAAAGGGGTATAATACAAGAACAATTACAATAATCTTGAACACAATGTGACAGCGACTGGTACAGGAGGAGCGAGGACCCTGCCCGCGAGGGCTCACAATCTACGAGGGATGGGTGAGGATACAGTAGGTGAGGGTACAGCTGGTCGTGGAGCGGTGGTTACTGCAGGTTGTAGACTTGTCGGAAGAGGTGGGTCTTCAGGTTCCTTTTGCATTGCAGTAGCATACGTATCCATGGTTACGACCACTAACAGCTAACTAATTAACCAACTGTCACTATATGAATGGTCGTAACCATGGATACCTGAGCTACTGCAATGCCCTGTACATGGGGTAAGCGACACAGCAAATCAAAATAACTATACTACATTTCTAATTAGAAGAATTTGCTAATATTATCATTATTATTATACCAACTACATATTGGGATAGGATATTGGAGATGGGAATAACCCTTTAAGGATGTTTTAAACCACCACAGATCAGCAATACTTTACTCTAGCAAAACACCATCTCTCTCTGTCTCACTGAGTCAATGAATGTTGTTTTGTCTGGAAGTTGCCTAGAAATTGTATACAATGTAATAGAGTGGAGAATACCCTTGAGGAATGTCTTACAAAACAACATCTTTCCTAGCAAGGAATTAGAGAGGAACTCTTACCTTTATGTATTTTTAGTATTAGAGCATGAATTAGCTTTTCTGAGAGAGACATAGTGAATAAGTGTCAGATGCCCTCTGTTATCCAGCTATCCCTAATTTCTATCTCTAGGACCTGTGCATTGTTCCTGAAAGTTTTTGTACAATGCAATGTAAAATATATTCCCCCAATAAGCTTTTATGGAATATCTGATGTTGTACGTTTGATCATATATACTGAATTGAAAATGTGAAATGCAAAAATATAATATTATAGCCATGTTTAAAATAATGTATTATGCTTTTATATTTTATTTTTGTAGTCATTAAAGGGGTTATCCAGGACTTAGGGATTTTTTCCTGCTAGGCTAAGAACTTACCGGCAGGTCATTGGTGACGACTTGCCTGTTATGCCCTGCGATGATCAGTCCCGGTTCAGTGCTGTCACAGACCGCTCCTGCTGGTGATTCTCCTTATTCCAGTGACATCACGCTGACAGAACAGCGCCTTCTCTTCTGCTCTGCTCTGTTCACAGGGCATCACTGCCAATGACATGCTGATTGGCAGCCGGCTCCCCGTTACCTAACTGCAGGAACCCAGCTGTTATTTAGTATAACATCAGCAGTGACACGCCATTGAGAGAGCAGAGCGGAAGAGAAGGTACTGCTCTGTTGACATAGAAGTTGTGGAAGTGCCACCTGAGCCGGGATAGATCATTGCAGGGCAAAACAGGCAAGTAGTTAGCAACTGCCTGCCGGTAAGTTCTTAGCCCGATAGAAAAAAACCTAACCCCTTTACATACAAGGCTCTACCTTGGCTGTACATTTCAGGCCATAAACATGAGGTCAGACGTTCTAAAGTATAATACATTCATAAATTATACTGTAGATAATTTCTAAGTTATTGTTACTCATTGTTTGATCGGGGTGCATGAGTAATAATTGTTGGTGCTTATGAAAATGTAATCTTGTCATCGCCTAACTTTTTATAAGGTAATTATATCCTACTGCAGATCAGCTTTCTTTCTCCACTTTGTTGAGGTTGTTACATTTTTGGGAAAAGATATTAGCGTATTCTGTCGTATGACTACACCACTCAGATATAAAATGTGAAAACATTATGCAATTGCCTCTCCAATGGCTTTAGCCACTATAGCTAATTTGAGCGAAATTGGAAAGGATATTACATAGGAAGATAGTGCTGTTATCAGAAGCATGGTGGAAGGTATTGTAGACTAAGCTCAGCTCCTTGTTATTGAAAGTCTTGTTCAGAAAGTGGAGTTCATCTCCCTTATTGACTATTAGGAAATGCCCATGCTGTTTCCTGAAATAGTTTATGGATTTTTCTTGTGGAAGGATCTAACTGATTGACTGTTTTATCTTTTTTATCTGTAGGATTAATGCAAGGCACCAAGAAATAAGAGAAAAGCAAGCCAAAGTGTTATGGAACTTCAGCGCATCCAATGATATTGAGGATGATGACATGGACCCTAATTATGCTCGAGTGAACCACTTTAAAGAGCCCCCACCATCTCAGCACAATTCCCACAGGCCCTACTCTCCAGCAATGCCTGGGTCCTACAGTTACCCCAGAGAGACACTATTGTCTACTTCAGAGAGGGATCACGTTCAAGACCTTTACGCTAAAATAAACAAGAAGCAGCAGGCACTGGATACAGTTGACAGGTAATAACCGCTACCAAACAAACCTTATCACTCTTTGGGCCTTGATGGCATGATACTCATTAAATGAAGTTGTACAAAAAAATTGCATATGATTACACTTTACCTTTTTTCCCTGCTGTGTGGTATCATGCAGTTTCAATTAGTCTGGGGAAAGATAGCGGAACTGTGGCATTTGTATCCTGGTTCTAAGCTTTGCATCATAAGACTGATTACCTTTCTAAGGCTTTTCTATTCGAGACTGGTGAGGAAACAGCAGCGTTTAATCCATCTGGCCATTTAAGGATGGGTTAATGATTTTAAAAATACCAAGTAATCATTCTTGTAAAACGCACAGCTTCCTGGTGTGCCATGTCATCGGAACTTTCTGCCCAGCCTTCCCTCCATTAAGCTTTCTGTCCTGCCATGTATTGATCCTAGACACAAAATAATCAGAGAAATCTTATTCTGCTTATAAATAGTTTACCCTTCACTATCATTTTTTTGGTGCTGTAGATCTGAACAATAAAGCAACAAGTTGCCGATGCAGAAAGGCCAATATTTTCTTCATCTGTTAAAGTTTTTAGTGCTTTGAGATAAAGAAAATTCCAGACAAATGTATTGTGGAAAGGCCGTCGCCACGTTCACTGCTGTGGGATTGATTAGCTGCTTTTGAACATTATCCTGCTAAGCGTACAGCCGTTTATGGATATTTATAAATAGCCGACAAAAGGCTTGATTGTAGCCCACGATAAAAACCACCACAACGGGGAAAAAACTGCAACCTTTGTACCTGCTGCTGGAAAATCTCACCGCCTTTATTCTCCTCTAATTTTTCCGTTTGATGCCTGCTTGTTCCAAATTTGTACATAAATATCGAGATTAAAACATAATAGTATTCAGCAGCTCTGATTAAAGGGCCGCACTTAGCGGGGCAGTAACGAGCGCTTCACACACTATTTCCAGCTCGAGTAATGAACTTTGGGTTAATTATGAATCCATTAATAACATGCTATCAATTTAGGAGATTTTAAGGTTATTATTCAACTTATATGTTGCTTTCCCGAAACCTCACTTATCCTGCACCCTGGTCACAATGAATGCTCATGAATGAAGTGTTATGATATCAATGGGTAATTGTGTACAAATTAATAAGAGGATATTTCTCTGTTTTGTTTCTCTTTTTGGGATTGCTGATTTTTTAGAAAATTGTTGCCTGTCTTAATTTTGATTTTGCGTCTGGGGAAAGACTGCTCTCCAACAATTTGACTCTCTGTTGAAGTTCATTAAGTGATGACACTGGGGGAACATATATTCTATTTAGGTGATGTTTTATATAAAATTTGGTTTTAGAAATATAATATAGTCCCTTCAACTCAAACCATGGCTGTTGTCAAAACAATTTCTTAAAAAATAGGAAAAGTGGCACTGATTTTCCATAAAAAATCCTTTTATTGTAACATTATTAAAAACATGCTGGAGAGGAAGTGGGATGTGCTGTGGACGACGACTGTCGTTTTGCGAATAACAAAGCTTCTACAAGTCCCATTGTTGAATTGGTCATTGACCACAGCGCATTCCGCTTCCTCCACAGCATGTTTTTAATGTTGTTACAATAAAGCAAGTTTTTATGGATGGTGAGTGACATTTTTTCTATTTTTTGAGGCACCTGTTACAATTTCTCCTATTAAGTTGAGCACCACGATATCCATCCCTCTCACATGGTGTGTCCTATCGTGTGTCATATACGAGGTGCTCCAACAGTGTCAGACTTTCCTTTTTTGACTTTCTGTTGTTCAAACAATGCTTTGTCTGATTTTTTGATTACGAGCCATCTCGGCTGTCTCTCCCATACACAGGAGTGTTCATTCGGCTGAGTTCTCTATGAGAAAATTGCCTACGGCCTGTCTCCTGGACAACAAAGCCATCAGCAGTCCAGAATCAGAAATGCCTGATCGACATCTCTCTTGACCATCATTTGGCCAGTGACCCCATATACATTAAGGTTGTGATCGACCTCGTTTATATCGGCGGGTTTAGCTGACATTAGTCTAATGTATATGGTGGCTTAACACCAGTCTTGATTCACTTATTGAGGGAAAGAAATGGGCTACTCAGTGGTATTCTTAATGAACTTCAACCAGTATGTCTGTGTTGCAATCTGTAGTCGGTCGTTGTTGTCTTCAGTCATTACTTTGGGTGGTGAGTGTGGGTCAAGTAACTGTGGTGCACACATTTCTCACACTAGTTTCAGAATTGCTGTTTTTTAATCATTGGTATAGTGTGAAATGTGACCATAAAATTGACCTTAATTTGCCAAACTTTTCAGATAAGCTGACACGAAATGTTTGAGCTGCTGAGTGGAATCTTGGAATCAGAATGTGATTAGCTAATGCCTCTAAGTGGCTGATTGGATCATTGCTGTCAATGCTGTGATTGATCACACTGAAAATGACTGTCTTTTCTTCATGGACAAATCTTTGTTATTGCTGCAGAAATTGCATATGCAGCGGTTTTTGTCTCTGTTTTTGTGTTTTTTGTAATGATGAAAATTTCTTTTAATGAAGGAACTATATGCTTCCATGCTTGCATGCATACCTGAATAAAGATTACATTGATGATTACTTTGTGTCAGATTAAATATTCTACCTGTGTGATTTTATAATATTATTTAATATTATAAATGTTCTAGCTCATACATGTTCACTTGCCTTTAGTGCACAGTTGGAGTTGTCACCTCCATTCATATCGTTCTTCAGGCTGGGCTGGACAACTATTAGGCAGGAAATACTCTTGATTTTAAGGATATCGGCTTACATAGGGAGTAGATATTTCATCCAAAACAAAAGCTCAGCACTGTATATCCAGATGTTGAGTAGCTTAGAAGGCTGAAGATTTCTGGATGTCTGGTGTTACCACCAAACTCCATAGATTTCATTAGTTGCCTTCACATAAATGTTTCCTGCCTGGTGGTTGCATGCCCTTGAGTAGAAAATTGAGTGGTTGCAATTTTCTACATGCTACTAAGGTTTAACACTCAAAATCATTACTGTGTCTTCATTGCTTTATGTTATCAAGATTATTTTTCTAAAATTCAGCAGTGCAGGTTCCTAGTGCACTTGACCTGTTTTTAGAAGATGCTACTCAATGAACATTGTTGTCTTTATATCAGCAAAAAACCTGCATGGTGTGCTATACTTTTAAATGTGTCCTTATTCTCTCACCTATTTTACTTTACGTGGCAGCTGTCAATCACACCTTGATTTTCCAGATTTGTTGTCTTATTTCCATTATTTTTTATTCTTCAGCAAAAAAATATTAATGTATTTGTCTTATTCAGGAAAGTGCAGTTCGCTGTCATCTGAAAATGAGAGCAAGATAAGTGGAATGCGGAGCCACAGAACGTCTTTTCAACAAAGGGAATGAGTAGGGTTTAGCAACGTGATGACATGCAGCTGAAAAATGCGCGCTTTATTGACATGTATTTTAGGGAAAATACATAGGGAAAAAAACATACTAGAGATCTGTAATCAATCTAAAACAATTGTCTACGCCGGCAACAATCTTGTCCCTCTTCACCACTACCTTTATGCTTATACATAAATTCTGTTTCATGTTAAGAGAAACTCCTGGAGACTACAAAATTTTATTACAATGAGGAAAACAAGTATTTGATACACTGACAATTTTGTAAGTTTTCCCACCTACATAGAATGGAGAGGTCTGTAATTTTTATTGTAGGTATGCCTGTGAGAGACAGAATATAAAAAAAAATCCTTAAAATCACATTGTATGATTTTTACATAATTAATTTGCATTTTATTGCATTAAATGAGTATTTGATGCAATAGAAAAACAGAACTTAATATTTGGTTCAGAAATTACAGAGGTCAAATGTTTGCTGTAGTTCTTGACCAAGTTTTCACACACTGCAGCAGGGATTTTGACCCACTCCTCCATACAGATCTTCTCCAGATCTTTGAGGTTTTGGAGGTGTCACTGGGCAACATTGAGTTTCAGCTCCCGCCAAAGATTTTCTATTGGGTTCAGGTCTGGAGACTGGCTAGGCCATTCCAGAACCTTGAAATGCTTCTTACAGAGCCACTCTTTAGTTGCCCTGGCTGTATGTTTCGGGTCATTGTGATGCTGGAAGACCTAGCCACGACCCGTCTTCAAAGTTCTTATTGAGGGAAGGAGGTTGTTGGCTAAAATCTCGCAATATATGACCCAATCCATCCCCCTTCAATACAGTGCAGTCGTCCTGTCCCCTTTGCAGAAAAGCACCCTCAAAGTATGAAGTTTCCACCACCTTGCTTCACAATTGGAACGGTGTTTTTGGGGTTGTACTTATCCTTCTTCGATCTCCAAACATGGCGAGTGGAGTTGATACCAAAAAGTTCTATTTTGGTCTCATCTGACCACATGACCTTCCCCCATACCTCCTCTGGATCATCCAGATGGTCATTGGTGAACTTCAAATGGGCCTGGACATGTGCTGGCGTGCCCTTGCGTGGATTTTAATTCATGACGGCTAGTGTTTTACTAACGGTAATGCTTGCGACTGTGGTCCCAGCTCTCTTCTGGTCAGTGATAATGTCCACCCATGTAGTTCTGGGCTGATTCCTGACCTTTCTCAGACTCCTCCTTACCCCATGAGGCAAGATCTTGCATGGAGCCCCAGACCGAGGAAGATTGACAGTCATCTTGTGTTTCTTCCATTTTCTAATAATTGTGCCAACAGTTGTTTCCTTCTCAACAAGCTGCTCGCCTATTGTCCTGTAGCCCATCCCAGCCTTGTGCAGGTCTACAATTTTGTCCCTGGTGTCCTATGACAGCTTTTTAGTCTTGGCCATGGTGGAGAGGTTGGAGTGTGATTGATTTTGTGGACTGGTGTCTCTTATACAGGTAACAAGTTCAAACAAGTGCCATTAATACAGGTAATGAGTGCAAAGTAGGAGGGCTTCTTAAAGCAAATGAACAGCTCTGTGAGAGCCAGAATTTTTTCTGGTTTGTAGGTGATCAAATACTTATTTCATGCAATTTAATTATTTAAAAATTATATAATGTGATTTTCTGTTTTTTATGTTTAGATTCTGTCTCTCACAGTTGAAGTGTACCTACGATAAAAATTACAGACCTCTCTATTTGTAGGTGGGAAAACTTGCAAAATCTGCAATATATCAAATACTTATTTTCCCCACTGTATGTATATAATTCTTTACATACGTATATATAATTTGGCAGATCTGAAGAATTTCTGGTAGTACAAATTACTGAAACAACACTAAACCTGTTTTAGAAAGATGACTTCCAGGATTCTGTGGAGGACAGAAGCATATAAGCGAAGTATGCCTAAAGTAAAAAATATCATAGTGTTCATAGATCCTAAAGTACAGTGTGACACTTTTACTTTCAAATTTATTAGATTAGAGTTCACTTGCCATCCCTCCTCTTTCCCCTACGTCACTCAAGCTGCAGATGCTGCTGTAATCACAGAACCATATCAATTAGCCTTTTTTTTTTACCAAAAGACCTTATTTAATTCCACATTTCGGACATAGACTTAACTTATTTTCGTTATCTCTCTCTTTTTATCTGTTCTTCCAACTGGCAATAGCAGGATGGAAGTAATTGGTTAAAGGAATTCAAAATTGTGGAGGCATATACTTTACTAAGAATCCAGCTAAAATGAACATTTAAACATTTAGAAGGCGCTCTAGGAACAGTCTGCACTCATCCATACTAAAGCTGGCTATACCTTGTCAGATAGTTAATTCAATTGAGTCATCTTTCCCACCCCCCATATTCTTGTCTGCTCGTTTCAGAATATATGTGTTCTGTATGAGTTGGGGGGAGTAAAGCTATACCAGACAATTCTAGCAGTGTCTTATTTATAACAAGAACAAACATTTTCAAAGCCTTCCCATCAGAGCCAGTAGTGAGGTCTTAATGCACATTAGATGTTGAGTGGTACTATCAAAATTGGTTGGTTTGGACCACTTTATTGTAGGAGGTTTAAATGGGTAATATTAGCCGACAGACAAGACTGTCCTACCAGGGGTTTTTAGGGCAGTGCCTAGTGTACATTTACTGGAATTAAATTTTTTCCTTAAATGACATAATAAAATGATTCTTTTTGAGGACATTTAAAATGAAGCTAAAAGGAAGTGATGTTGCACAAATAAGCAATGAAATGCTTGCTTTTGTATTCTAGTGCATACTGCACTATAAAAAAATCAAGGCTGTAACTACTTGATGGCCAACACCAGTAGACTGCAGTGGACATCTGTGTATCAATAGAGGTGGGAAGGTGTTGACTTTTTCATAATTCCCTTTACCTAAAATGCCTCTAGAAATCTGACTATAAACAAAAAATGTTACTTATAAACCAAATTGCAAATTGTTTAAATTTACCCCACAGTAGAACAAAAATTAGCTGCTCTGTTTGCGTTTCATTGTAGGTCAACTTTGTGGACACGACTTTTCGTTAAACACAAATCTTCTTTTTCCGCAAAGAACATGAAATATTTGATACTAATTTTGGCATTTCCAATAATCAGTTATTAGAATTCACTTTACTAAGCTAATAGACTTTTAAATTATATTTTACATTTGCATAATACGTGAAAATCACATACTAACTTTCATTGTGTATCTAATATGTTAAAAATAAATGTATAGTGATGATTTTGTTGGAAATATTCATATTTTTATATCTGTGTAAGGATTTGTTACTTTGGGATTTTAGGTTCAAATGTAAATAAATGTTGATTTTCCATACTATGTGAGTTTATGTACATTTTCTACAAATAAAATTACATAAGCAACCGATACATAAAGCATGCGTAAAATAGTTAAAAGAAAAGTACTTTAGTATATGTTAAAACAGATGTTTTAAGAGGTATTGGTTGCAGAATGATTTTTATAACAAAAGAGAATAAACCTTATAAGGATAAGGATCGGTGATAACTTGTAAGTTGGTGGGGGCAGTACCATAGAGAATGATTAGAAGGATGCGCAATCACTGCTCCATTACATTGGAACACTTCAGAACCCTCTTTTCCAGCTCCCAGTGATGGGCTTCCATCCATCTTCATGTGAATAAGTGATAACTTTAAACGTTGGGAATAATCCCTTAATATTTTTGCAGCACAATGTGGCCACCATGGGGAGCAAACAAATCAAGTTTATATCGGTAGAATTTAGTATGGAAAAATAGTGTAAAATCACCCTTGTTGAATTGGTTCTTGGATGGATTTAAGAAAGTAAGAATTGAGAGAAAGTTGGTTTATGTGGAACATTAAGGAGTGAAATATCCATTATTCATTATTTTATACTAAAAGAGCAACCTTAATAGAATTGTCTGTATTAAACATTCTCTGAAGTGTGAGGTGCTCTTTGTAGCCACTCTTTGTTCTGGAAAATATATGGGACACCTTCTATTAAAATATTAACCTACAAAAGTTCTCTGCCATAAATAAATAGAACCCCTATGCAAGCAAAGTATAGAACCAAAACAAGATTTTCCAGAAGAGCAAATAGAGTAGGGAACAAGATGTAAATAGATCCAGGGTGGATCAAAAGTCCATACAATGAGAGACAATTTGGGTTCAGTGGACATCATAGGGACTTTTGATCCATCGTGAATCCATTTACATTTTGTTTCTTATATTTGTCTTTTATTCTTACTGTCCCTAACCATTTATTCTGCCTTTTTGTAATTATTAAATATGGTAATAAACTTTATTCCTTGATTATTTTTGAATACCCCCTTTTTTCTTATTTTCCTATTAGGTATTTTTCTACCCTACGCTATTGGCCCATCTAGAAAATCTAGTTTGGGTTCTATACCTTCTAATAACATATACTTGCCATACACATCCAATAGCTGTTGGTCGAATGCTTGTTTTTCTCGAGTCCACAATAAACATGCATGCTTGGACGAAACCCGTGTCAAAACTTGAGTTATATCCTGTAGGAGTTAAAAGGGTAATCCACTAACTGGATGACCCATTTTTCAAATAAGTAGTCCCCCTTATAATGAAAAGAAAAACATACCCTCACCTCCTGCACAGGTGCTGTTCCAGAGATGTCGGCACCGGGTGTCTTGGGGCTCAAGTGACATTGTTATGTCAGGTGAGCCATGCAGCCAATAAATGGCCGCTATTGGGCTGCTGCGCACTTTCCTCAGACGAACCTTGGACAAGTGGAAGTGAAATAGTGAGATCACAGCAGCAGGGCTCACGTATTATAACATTGTCAAGCAAGCCCCAGGACAGGCAGTGCCAACATCGCTGGAACAGTGTTGGTTCAGAAGGTTTTCTATTTTTATTTTACAAATTGTACTACTTATTTTAAAAATGGGTTGTCCAGATAATGGACAGCCCCTGTGATAATCATGCATTTTGAATCGGCATGACTGATCCCTCTTTGCCCAACATCGTCCAATATGAGAGAAAGTGTGCAAGCATCAAGATGACTGACATCATTTACAAATGGTCTGTTATAAGCTTTTATTCTCTCCCAATCCCAAAAACATCCTTTATTCAACGCCTCATGTTTAGGGCGCAGGCAGACGGCTGTACAACACAGACGACAACAGCATCACAATTCTCGGACTGGCCGCCGGCCTTTGTGATTCGAGTGTAACAGCTACATAGAAATACATGCTGTCATACTTGTGTCAGGGGAGCTACCGACCAGTCTGTGCAATATGATGCGATCTTCTCTATGTTATGCGTTTGTCTGACTGCGCCCTTAAAGAAGCTTTCTGGAGAAAATTCGCGAAAGGAAAAAATGGGATAAAATAATAAAAAAGCAAAGTACCCACCTGATAAAAAAAAACTGCAGATCCAGCTCTGCTGTTCCCAGTACTCCATGCCCGTCACTGATTACTTTGCTGATGTGATGACGGGCTTTCTTTCATTTGTAGATGCTGAAGCCATCCACTGGTCTGCCCTGTACACTGCTGAGATTGGCTGCATTGTTCAGGCATGAAAGATGGCACATCATCCTTGCTAACAGTGACTGGCAGGGGGACCAGAGTGATGGAGCGGGGATGGCAAGGGGTTTTAACACTTTCCCTCAAGTATGAATGATTCAAAATTCTCTGATTGGATAAATCATTTAAAATCTCATATTAGGATATCTTGAACATCTCTTAAATTGTCGGTTTAGTGTAAAATGATAGTTATCCTATTTTCTGCTTACATTTCCTCTCTACGATTTCTGCAAATATAGGAGTCTGCTAACAAACTATGAAGGCAGAGTGAAGATCCATTTACAACGGCCGACCGGTTGCACTAAAACAGCTGATCTTAATACATTTACCTGTCGGCAGTCATTTAATTGTCGGCCTACTCAGGCTGACCACAGTAAACGATACACACTGAGCGATCTGTAATTGCTCAGCGCGCATAGATTGCCATTATTCTCGGCAGCATAAGTCCTATTTAAGAAAAATTATCCTTAATGAGAGGCAAAAGTGATCGGGTGATCGGCAGCCTGTTTACACTGAAAGATTTTCGCGAAAGGAACTTTCTTAATAACACTTGTTTGCTTTCAGTGTAAATGCAGCTGTAGAGTTTTAGTTTTCTTAACTCATTTTCTCAACTTATTTTGGGCATAGAGTTAAGCTATTGGTTTTGACACTCTGTAGACATAAATTTGGGTAATTTAAACCTGTGGTTTTCTAATGGGTAACATTTGGATACTTTGTTCTTTGCCAGGCAGCAGATGCAAAAGCAAACAGGATTTTGGGTGTATACAAAGAGAGAGAAAATCCTGAGATCCAAATGTATTATTACCCCTCTATAAATCACTGGTGGGGCCACATCTGGAATATGGGATCCAGTTTTGGGCTCCACATTTTAAAAAGAATATTCAGAAGTTAGAGTCAGTTCAAACTAGATAACTATATGGGATTGAGGCCTCTCCTATATTACATAGAATGAAGGCCTTTAATATTATAAGAGGGTGAAAAAGTTGGTCTTGTTTAGATTACAAAAAAGATAAGTGTAGATCTCATTTATATGTATAAATACATGTGTGATCAATAGAAAAGACTCGCACAAGATTTATTCCTTACAAAGACCTTAGAAAGTAGCTAGAGCCATTCATTTTGTGTGGAGGAAAGGAGATTCTGCTAGTTAAATAGGAAAGGGTTCTTTACACTTAGAGCAGTTAAGGTACCGTCACACTTAGTGATGCTACAGCGATCCTGACAACGATACGACTTGGCAGGGATCATTGCTGCATCGCTATGTGGTCGCTGGTGAGATGTCAAACAGTCAGATCTTCACAACGATGCAGCAATGATACGGCGACCCGTAGCGACGTGTATAACGATGTCGGCAGTCGTTGGGACCCTGTCACATAGCAGCTACTCTGACAATTCAGACCTCGATGAGGGACGACTTCTCAGTTCTGAGTCGCCAACGAGGTCGTTGGTAAGGTGTCAAACACACCGATGCATGCTACCCAGCGGGACCTCAACGATCAAAAAATGGTCCAGGCCATTTCGACACGACCAGCGATCTCACAGCAGGGGCCTGGTCGCTGCTACGTGTCAAACGTAGCGAGATCGCTGCTGAGGTTGCTGTTGCGTCACAAAACTTGTGACTCCGCAGCGATCTCGCTAGCAATCTCGCTTAGTGTGATGGGGGCTTTAGACTGTAGGTTGCTCTACCACAAGAGGTAGTAATGGCAGACACTATAACAGCTTTTACAAAAGAGCTGGATGCTTTTCTCACAGCAAATGACATTGAGAGTTCTAAATAATCTAGTGACAGAGACTGTATAACTTGTTGAGAAAGGTTGAACTTGATGGACCGGAGTCTCTTTTTCAGCGTACATAACTTTGTAACTATGTAAACAACCTAAAACTAATCCTATCTCAATAAACTCAATGTGAAAGAGACCTGACATGTTTATCATGTGTCAGATAATTCATGGAGCATTAATTTTTGGTGGAATAATTGCTAATATCAGAACAAATTGTTCATATTTTTCGCCTTTTTTTTCATTACTGTGATCAACATTAGAATTATAAATGAGGTTACAAATTAATCTTTGGTCTGTTAATTTTGGTAGAATATTGTGTCACACTCCCATATTATTAGTTGTACATGATAATAGATGATGTGGGTATCTTTATTCCCTCAGTCTGTGCTTTGCACGGAGTGACTGTTCTGCAAAAAGGTTCTGCTTGTCCCATTCCTGAATCGTGATTTATTTTTGTCTGGGACTAAGATGATTTGTTTTCTGTGGACTGTGAACAAGCATGTGTATTAATGATCAATTTCTCAAGTAGCGCACATTAATTCCTAAAAAAAAAAAGAAAGAAATGTCATTGAAGCTTAAATACTAATATGCATTTGGTTAATTAAAAGAGCCAGAATTAGTTATAAGCACGGTGAGCTCTAAGAGCCAAAGACAGGGAGAATGGAATATTTCAGTCAGCTTATGAATGACTATAAGAACATTAAATATGAACTAGCTGATAATATGCAAAATTAGGATTTCAAAAGTGGCATTTTAAATGTTCATTTAATGGCCAGAGATTAATGAGATAGGCTGAGTTTAGAAGAAGAAACATTGTTAATACATGGAGTAGAGGTCTTCTTTCCAGTTCTGTCCTAACAAAATGTACAATTATTAATCACTTTAACATAAAATATTTTGCCAGTCGTAGTTGTATTCCATTCTAGCCTTGTTATTAGCTACCGTATGGCATAATCTAATAGTATGTTTTATTATAATATTATTTATTGATTTTGAATATTTTAGTTTTGAAATTAATACTGTAATGTATAAATATATATGTTGCTTGCAGAAGAGAATGTAAGTGAAATGTTCTGCTTTTTATGTTGTGATAAACTGAGATTATGCCGTCCTCAGAGGGTGTCGGGTGTATATTACAGCTGACACCACTGCAATTGCATAGGATTGGGAAAACTGAGACCCTAGCCACATGATCATTTAGTTGCCCAGGTCCATCAGAACATCTAAACTGTTAGTTATTGGAAGGGGGTTCCATCTGTCACCCCATCACCCCAAACTATGACCTAACTATGTCCTAACAATACCTCCCAGTTCTGTCGTGTGAAGCCTACCATGGCCATTCAGAGTTAGGATGCGGGATGCCTTTTAGCTTTACCCTGACAGGCATAATAGAATGCAATAAAGAAGTATTGTAGAGTGTTATATGAGTGATCTACCGATAGCATGGTCGAGTATGCTAGTCATCAAAAAAAAATATGAAAATGGTAATTAAAAGGTTTGAGAGAGATGTTAAAAAAACTGGCAGTAGTTGTACTCATTCATAAAGTAAAGTTAAAGGGTTTTTTCAGGACTTTGTATTTTTTTACTTATGGAGCTAAGAACTTACAGGCAGGTAGTTGCTAACAACCTGCCATTTCTTTATATCCGATATAGAACAATACTCAAATGAAAAAAATAATACTTTAATGGTTCACAATGTAATCCTACAGTTTGGTTAAAAACATATAAAATTTGGAGGTAACGTACGTGATATGTAAAACAAGATAAGATGGTGTGCTGTAATGGTTTTAAATAGTTACAAGTATACACATTGGGTATAATCATATTGGTCGTAAAGACTCTTATTACCTATTTGAGACAAATGGGTTGATTACCTGCCTGTTCTGCCCGGTCTCTGCTGGCTCAGAGCGCTCACGGACCACTCCTGCCGGAGATTCTGCTGCTTCATTTGACCCCACATCAACAGAGTAGCTCTTCCTCTTCTGGTATGCTCTATTGATAGGGCTCACTGCCGACATTATGCTGTCAATCAGCATGACATCAGCAAAGATATCCCCTCAACAGTGCAGAGCGGAAAAGAAGAAGCTACTCTGTCGATGTGACATTACCAGAAGCCGCAGTGATGCACAGCAGACAGAACAGGCTGGTAGTTAGCAACCTGCCTATAAGTTCTTAGCCCTATAAGAAAAATACATAAATGCCCTTTAACGAGTCATTCATACAATGAATACCATAAAAATCAAATGCCATATAACTAAAGAAAAAATGTATGTATCGCACTGTATATTCCTTGGGCTTATAGTTCTGCATTATGGTTGATGTACCTAGAGTGGGAGTAAGGCACCATTCATCCCTCGGAACTTTATGGCTCTCTACTAAGCAGCCACCATGCACCACCATGTACCACCATGGCAATTTATAAGTGAGGGTTTTATTATGAATTTTATTTTTTTTTTTACATGAAGACTTAAAAACACTTTAATGACAGGTGACAATTGCTTAATTTTAATGCCCTCCATTAAAGATATTAGAAAAAGAGAAAACAAATATTACAATGTAGAACTAACAATTCTATGAGAGTAAGGTTTTATTTAAGGGCTGCTGGGCAGGAATTGGGGAACATAACCTTAGTATGCTTTAGGCTATGTGCCCACGATGCAGAAATGAAGCAGAAAATTTCTGCATCTCCCTGGCATAAAAAACGCATGCAGATTGTGCATGCATTTTTCCTGCAGAATACATGCGGAATACATGCGGATTCACATGCGTATCCACATGCCTTAGGCTGCGTGCCCACGTTGCGTATTACAAGCGTATATGCTGCGGAATTTCCGCAGCGTAAATGCTTGTAAAACGCATGTATATCCGCACCCCATGGTCCCCAATGGCATTCCGCAATGTCAATGCCCATGCTGCGGATTTTTGAGCAGCGTATATGCTGCGGTCAAAAATCCGCAGCATGTTCATTAATTTTGCGTTTCCGCATGCGGAATCAATGTGCGGATGGTACCCAAGTCTGGATGAGAGGAGACTCTCATCCAGACCTGGGTACCAAAGAGCCTGTAAAAAAAAGAATAAAATAAAGTTTATACTTATCTTCTGATGTTTTCCCTCCATCGCGCTGTTGTGTGAAGGACCTGCCACGTCATTGAGTCATGTGACCCATCACATGACTCAATGACGTCACCGCAGGTCCTGCACACCACAGCGTGAGCCGCTCAAGACTCGGGGGACGGGGCAGAGAATGCATCGGTAGGTGAGTATAAACTTTATTTTTTTATTTTTTACCATTCTGATTCTTTTTTTTTAACTATTACTTGGTCACACTATATAAATCCATGCCGGTTGCATGGATTTATATAGTGTGAACAAGTTGTCAAGCATTTTTCCAAGTGATGCTTAAATCACTTGAAGAAGTGCTTGATAACCCGCATGCGGAAATGCATGCAAATATGCTGCAAAGACGCCTCACAAACTCTTCTACCTGGCGGGAAAACCGCATGTAAAATCCGCATGCTATTTTCCCGCCAGGGAGAAGCGTAAAAAATATGCTTCAGTTCCACAATGTGGGCACTTAGCCTTAACGCATGTGTTTCCGCATGTGGACTGACAAGCACTTTCCAGGCGATAGCATCACTTGGAAAGTGCTTGACAACTAGGTCACACTGTATAAATCCATGCAAACGGCATGGATTTATACAGTGTGACCGTAAAAATAAAAAAAATAAACCTATACTCACCCCCGATGCCGCCGCGTGTGCTGTCGCGCTCCTTCCTGGTTCCTTCCTGGCTTGCCGGCATCTCGCGAGACAGCCTGCGGTCACATGACCGCGACGTCATCTCAGGTCCTGGAAGGAGAAGCGCTGCAGGGGGCCGCCAGACAGGTGAATATAAACTTTATTTATTATTTTATATTTTTTTTTTACAGGTACAATGGTACCCAGGTCTGGATGAGAGTCTTTTCTCCTCCAGACTTGGGTACCATCCGCACATTGAAACACATATAATCTGCGTGTACAAATGTACAGACACGGATTCTATGCGTCTCAATGCAAGTCAATGGCGGCGCTTCCGCAAAATTAATGAACATGCTGTGGATTTATGAGCGCTGCAGAAACGCTGCGGAAAAATCCGCAGCATGTGCATTGACATTGCGGAATGCCATTGGGGGACCATGGGGTGCGGATTACCATGCAAATTTCCGCCGCGGAGACGCATGAAAAACGCATCGTGTGCACGCAGCCTTAGTGTTTTTTTAGGCCGCTAATTCAGTCAGAAAAGAGATAGAAAATTGTTCACTTGAATAGAAAGGGGCACAGTGTTTTTTGGTTGTTTTTTGACTGAACTACCTGAAATTCTCCATAATTGTTTGAAAGAGCTGCAGTAATTGAGCACTTGCATGCAGTAAGTGCACGACCAGCCAGGGGTCCTGAAGTGCTTCGCTGTACACTCAGGTAATGACAGAGCAAGCTTGTTGCCTTCAAGCTCCTGCTTTGTAAATTAAGCGAGGTTCTCCTGTGTGACTGCCAGGTGTACAAAATGAATTTCTAAATGGCACAAAATGTGGTAAAGCTCTGTCCTGACTCCACTTAGCACTGATTTTTGAAGAGGACTCATTATCAGATTATTTTGTGCCGGCCTCGCACCTGAGCACTGTATGCATTTCACTTTAACTGATTGTCTCAAATTCACATGCTATGCTGCCCGTGGGAGTCACATCACAAACACGTCTGTGCTGCACTTATGCAAAATTAAACTGCTACCCCAAGTAAAAATGTAGCAAGTTGCTTTTATTATGAAAGTCTAATATAATTGTCCGCATAAGTTTTTGTAACTTGCTTAAAAAGTAGATAAAGAGCTTGCCATGCCAACTACATTGGATACACTTCTTCTATATGTGGTAATTCTTTTTATACTTCTATTTACTTTGAATCGTTCTTGAGACATTTTTTTTTATTGCAGTAAAACTAAATTACTAAGATACTTAAAGGGGTTGTCTAGCCTTGCATTACATGTCTGCAGTCCCTCTATGTGACTGCAGACTTGTGAATCCTTACAGCACTTAGTGTACCAACAGTGGGCGTGTGACTGCATGTATGTGATTTGCATGCATGCGGTCATGTCCCAAATACGTGGGCGCAGCCTCGCTCAATGCCAGTGTATTGAGCAAAGCCGGACAAGTCTAGTCGGAATGTGACAAGAAGTATGCAGATTGCATACTTGTGGTTACATTAATTCACGCTCCCTGTGCCGACACCAGAGAATGTGCCAGCGCCGGGAGTGGGCAGTCATGTGATTCTGAGTATGCAGTGTTCATGCTGTGAGATTCAGAAGTCTGCAGTCACATAAAATGACTGCAGACCTGTAACCTAAGGCTGGACAACCCCTTTAAAGTCATTGTCCAGGTTTGTCAGTAAAGTCTGCAGTCACTCTTTGTGATGGTAGACTTGTGAACTCTCACAGCACATGCAGTACGCAGTCAGGATTCTCCAGTGCCTGCAGTGAGACTGATGGCTATGTGACTGCAAGTATGCAGTATGCAAACTCCCAGTCGGAATGTGACCAGAAGTATGCATATCTCATACTTGCGATCACATGACCGCCTGGTCTTGGCATCGGAGTGACTGCAGACTTAGGTGACAAACCTGGACAACCCTTTTAATGAGAAATGAACTATACTTTTATACCATAAATTACAAGAGGTTTGAGGAGAGCCTGTGAAGGACGCTCATGGTCTGGATCGGTACCGAACACGAAACTCCTCAGGAAGGCTGTGCTACTGTTCAGGTTTGGCACCAAAACCTCGGATCATCGTGTGTTTCCCACACTGTCATCTGCATGACAGCGAGGGAAACAGGGGCTCTTATCTGCGGTAAGATCATTACCGCCGGTCAGAGAGCTGCGGGATCACGCTGTCGGATGTCAGCGTGAGCCCGCAGCTGTGACTGTGACCAAGCTTACCTCTGGTCACAGGCGTCGGCTGATGAGAGTTCTGCTAACAGCAGGCCGCTGATGGGAGTAGTCATCAGACGGCGCCTGTGCTCAAGCTGATTTGACTGCTCTACAAGTGATCCGGATCATTGTGGCACAGTATGGATTACGGCGGATAAGTGAGTATTATTGTGGTTTATTTTTTTTTCTTTTACAGGTGACATGAGCTCCGGGGGCTAGGCGCTAAGGTTAGTATTATGGTGTTTTTTTGTTTGTTTTTTTATGGGGGACAAGGGCTTTAGGGATTTGGTATAAGTGAGTATAACTGTGTTTTTTTTTTTATTTCAATATTTATTAATTTAAAGTTTTTTTTCTTTAGTTTGAGCTCAAGCGCCAGCTGATAACTACTCCCATCAGTGACTTCTGCTCTCGCTGTTATCATTGACAGCAGACATAGCCTGATGAGAGTAGTAGTCTCATCAGCCGATGCCTATAACCAGCGTTAAGCTTTTTACTGCTGGTCACAGTCACAGCTGCGGGTTCACGCTGACATCTGTCAGCGTGAGCCCACAGCGCTCTGACCGGCGGTAACGATCTTACCGCCTATCAGAGCCCCTGTTTCCTGCGCTGGCATGCAGATGATAGCGTGGGAAACCACAAATGTTCAGGCCCCATTCATATGAATAAGGTCCGGGTTCGGTTACTGTTCTGGTGCCCAAACTGAATTTTTAATAGAGGTTTGGCCGAACCCGCTGGACCTAAACATCCACAGGCCGCCATCACTAGATGCCCATCAACTGAAAAACTTTTGACTTATGTTCAGTTTCTTTCATTAAAGGTGAAACACAATTAAACACTAACAGAAAGACATTTTTGTATGTATTTGATGCATTTTAGGGCTGTGCCTTTCCAGTTATGCTGCACAGCTCATAGGCCTTTGGCCCAGACTATTTTCCATTTTTGCGCTTTCATTTTTTCACTCCACTTTTAAAAGAAAAACACATTTTTTTTAAATTTTTTCATACATAGCTGTATGTTTTTTGCTGGACAAGCAGCTTTGAAACTGTTCCGTTTCCCAGTCAATGTACTGGAAAACAGGAAAATATTCCAAGTATAGTGAAACTGTGCAAAGAAAAATCTTTTTTTTTTTTAATTTTATTTTTACAGCATTCATTGTGCTGCAAAAATGACCTTACTAAAAAAAGCAGTATAACAAAATGTGCTAGTATCACCATTTTCCGAGACCCTGAAAAGTTTTCAGTTTTTGGTTGATGGAGTTGTGTGAAGGCCTGTTTTTTGCATGGTGGTTTGACATTTTTACTGATATCATTTTGAAGTAGACAGTGTTTTGATCCTTCCTCATTGCATTTTTTTTGCAAAAAATGCAAATTTTGGCATTTTTGATTATTTTTCTTTTTACAGCATTTACTGATTGAGTTAATGAAGTTTACATTTTGATAGATCAGACTTTTACAGATGCAGCAATACCAGATATATTTGTTTTTAGTTTACTTTTAGAGGGGAGAAAATGATGTAAGTAGGTAATTTATTTTATTTTTTATCTTTTTATTTACTTTTAAAACCTTTTTTTACTTTATTTTTTAGTCCCCTTGACCTCTTTACCCCCCAAGGCTGTTTGCACCTTCATGACAAGGCCAAATTTTACAATTCTGACCACTCTCGCTTCATGAGGTAATAACTCTAGAACGTTTCAATGGATCTCACTGATTAGAAGTCTGTTTTTTTGTGACGTATTGTACTTCATGATAGTGGTAAAATTTCTTCGATATGACTTGGTTTTTTTCTCGATAAAAATGGAAATTTGGCAAAAATTTTGAAAATGTTGCAATTTGTTTGACATCTCACCAGCGACCACATAGCGACGCAGCAACGATCCCTGACAGGTCGTATCGTTGTCGGGATCGCTGTAGCGTCGCTTAGTGTGACGGGGCCTTAACAGTCTATTCAGTAGGGCTATCAGCTGTGTATCCACCAGACTTCTGCACAACACAACTGATGGTCCCAACCCCATTTATAAGGCAAGAAATCCCACTTATTAAACCTGACAGGGCACACCTGTGAAGTGAAAACCATTTCCGGTGACTACCTCTTGAAGCTCATCAAGAGAATGCCAAGAGTGTGCAAAGCAGTCATCAAAGCAAAAGGTGGCTACTTTGAAGAACCTAGAATATAAGACATATTTTCAGTTGTTTCACACTTTTTTGTTAAGTATATAATTCCACATGTGTTAATTCATAGTTTTGATGCCTTCACTTTTGGCAGTCTGATCGCAGTTATAAGGCATAACAATGCAGGGTCGCTGCTATGCCTTACAGCTTGTCAGCCTTGCAGACACAAGTTAGTTAGATCATACACTGGGCATGATCTAACTAACTTGCTATTGCCTAGTGACCCGACTGTCGTCATGATGACATTGGGTCACGATGGCAACGATTGGGTTCAACGTGATGATGTTGCGGGGATACCCATCCAAGAGCAGAGGGACTTTACTCCCTCTGTCTGCTTGCTAAATGCGATTGCAGCATTTAGGGGGTTAAAGACAGGCACTGTTCTTGGCAATGAGAGCCGACTGTCAGCTGTCAGAATCAGCTGACACCCGGTGGCTATCGCGTGCACACAGCTTTTATGCGAGCAAAATTGCCATGACGTATCCATACATCCAAGGTCATTAAGTACCAGGCGACCTGGGCGCATGAATATGTGACACCCCAGGGGTCTGGTTGTCACAGTGATAGAGATATTACGTCTGAGAGCAGGTGGGAGGTCCTTTGGTCAGGGATCCTGTGCATGCCACACCTCCTGCCCAGCCTTGGGAGGGGAAGAACTTCCCCTGTATAAACCCGGGGCTGAGGCAGGGTTAGTGAGTCCAGGAAGAGTAGAGACAAGAGCAGCATAGGAAGCAGCAGAGTCACAAGGAGTCAGGGGCTGGCAGCTAAAGAGCTCGCCCTGACTAAGAAGATTCTTTACCGGACCCGGAGTCCGAGGCTGTGGGGACTAACTTCTACCCAGCAGCAGAATCCGTCAGGCAGGGGATTTCAGGTCCCCTGGCCCAGAAGCCCGAAGGCCCGGTCACACGCGTGGGACCAGCACCGCCATCGTGGAGCGGAAGCCATTAGAAGGCCCCGAGTCACCGGCCATACGGGTGAGCACCACACGGTACACTCAGGGACGTGGGCTACTTACATCAGCTTCTAGCAAGGTAGCCAGAAGAGTACAGTCAGCTTGGGAGGCCTACAACTACGCCTGGCCAGGGGAGATCCCATCTGCTCAAGGACTGACCAGGCCCCGTTCGCTAGCAAGTACTCCGGGAGGGTCTATCGTTGTTACCAGTAAAGACCCTGAACGCTACCATACCGTCTCTGAGTGGTTCCTGCTACCCCCATCATCCACGTCGGCTGCCCTGAGGCCATACCCCTCCCGTTGGGGGTTATACTATCACGCTGCACCATCCTTCCACCGGCCTCAGCGGTCTGCCCTGCAGCAGCAGCCCCCCTGGCTGCATTCAACGGGTGGCGTAGTCATCAACCATTTTCTACCGCTAACAGACTGCCGTCCAGTTTGACTCCCTGGGCACGGACCGGGTCACCGCCACGAGACTACAACCCTAAACAGATCCGGCTCTGGGTAAGCTCCCGCGTGCGCAACGCAGCGCGACACAGGCCCAGGGGCGCGTCAAATTTTGGCGTAGTCGGCAGGATCACGTGCCCGCAACCACCGGGTACTGCGTGCCTGAAAAGCAAAGACTGTTCAAACTTACCAGTGGTGAAGATTCCCGCCATCGGTGAAGATTCCCGCCATCCGGCGCCATCTTCAGCCTTCTTCCCGCCATCGGTGAAGTTTCCCGCCATCCGGCGCCATCTTCAGCCTTCTTCCCGCCATCCGTGGAGTTTTCCCGCCATTGGACGCCATCTTGAGGACGCCGCGCGGGAAGAAGAGGGGCGTGGACTCCGAAAGCGCGCGAGAACTGAAGCCCCGCCTCACGTCCGGACGTTGCGTAAGGTCCTGGAAGGAGCCCAGCAGACGCCGACGTCACAGGAGCGCGACGGAAGGTCCTCAACCCTGACGATCCACTGCGGAGCCGCGGCCTACGGAACAGGATCATCGCAAGGTAGGCCACGGTCCACTAGGGGGGAGGAAGATGTCGGATACGGAGGAGAGCTCCACTGCCTCAACCCCCGCCAGCGCTACCGCTGTTGCAGTTATGCCCTTCACCATGCCCTATATCCCGGGAGCAGCTTGGCTACCCCAGTACTCAGGGGAGTCACATACCCTGCATGACTTTAGAGAAAAGCTGGATAGCCTCTTCCAGGTGTACCCCCTCACAGAAGAGCAAAAACTGAGCATCCTGGTGGCCCAACTAACTGGGGCAGCCAAAAGGGAAGTAAAATCCTGGCCACCTGGGAGGAAGACTGTCGCAGGGATACTAACCCGGCTGAAGGACACCTTTGATACCCGCACCTCAGCCGAGATTAAACTTAGATTCTACGGGTGCAAGCAGCGAGCGCATGAGAGTATAAGGGACTATGCACTCAACCTACAAGAGGCCCTGAGGGCCATTAAGCAGACCGACCCTAATGGAGTGGGAAACGAGGACAGGCTGTTGACCGAACAATTTATAGAGGGTTTATATTGCAATGCCCACCGCACCCAGTTGCGGGCAATGGCCTTACAGGACCCTCATCTAGAATTTGCACAGTTCAAGGACAGAGCCATCCGGGTGCTCCGAGAACCGGCACCAGGTGGCGTTGTGACCCACAGACGCCCCACTACCACTTACTACCAGGAGGCGGCGCCCTTGTCAGCAGGGCCTGTGGGAGCTGATGCGCAGGCTTTGGACAATGACCCGGCTCCAGACCTACACCATCAGGTCCAAGAGCTAGCTAAAAGCGTTGCTGCGCTAACCCGAACTGTGCAGTCTTTACAGGTTTCCACTCCAGGGAAGATCCAGCTGGCATCCGGACCGGAGGACATCCCGTGGCGTCGACCAAGGAGGACCCCACCGGCCAGAGGAAGACCCAGTGACCGATACAGCGAGGACGGACGACCCATCTGCCGCCGCTGCAATCAACCCGGACATATGGAAAGGTACTGTTCTTTAAACGGGCACAACCTGGGGTAGAGGGCCAACCCCCAGGAAAAAGATCACCAGGCCCATCGAACTGGCGCGACAGATATGTGGGAGGACGTCCAGTCTTGCCTGTGGTACTGGATGGCATTCCCATGAGTGCCCTACTGGACACCGGGTCACAGGTCACCACCATCCCGTACGTGCTCTTCAAGCAGTACTGGAATGACTCGGATATTACCCGCTACCCTGACGACGACTTGAGTATCATCGCCAGCAATGGTCAGCCCGTGCCACAGATCGGATTTAAAGAGGTGACCATCAAAATTGGTAGAGTCGAACTGGCCGCACAGGGACTGATCATTGTAGATATTGACAAACATGAGAGTCACCCAAAAATAACTCTAGGAACTAATGTAATTGAAAATTGTCTTGCAGAGGTGATTTTCCTTTTACAGCAGGTTGCCAAGAATGCCAGCTCCGGCGAGCAGCGGGTGCTCCAGAAAGAGATCCGGGCACTGATGCAACGGCAACAAGTGGAACTCTCCGGCGGTGAGATTGGTAGCATAAGAATGTGTGACCCTTTTCCTATTGCCATGCCCCCAAAAAGTGAAATGATGATTTGGTGCCGGGCAGCTATTGGTCTGAGAGGTAGAGATTACCAGGCAATGGTAGAACCAGTTTACTCAGACAGTAGGCCCACCATTTTGACAGCACGGGGGGTGGTCAATGTACGCCATGGGAGGGTGCCCGTTCGCATAATAAATATCGGGGAGAGGGAAGTGTACCTGCCCCGGTATGCCACGCTAGCCAAATTATATACCACTAATCAAAATTCTATACAATCTGTGGAACCCTTGCCTCCATCTCACCCGGAGGAAGGTAACGGCTCTAAGAAAGACATGGAGGACTGGTGTCAGCAACTACATCTGGGTACTGACTCCACTCCCTCACACCAGAAACAAGGAGTCTATCGGGTGGTTCAAGAGTATGAGAGAGTGTTTAGTAAACACCCGTTAGACTTCGGGCGAGTCAAGGGGGTAGAACACCGCATCCCCACGGGAGATCATCCTCCCATAAAAGAGAGGTATCGACCCGTACCCCCTGCACATTACCAACACGCCAAGGGGATGCTTAGAGACATGAAGGAGGCTGGGGTAATCCGGGATAGCTGTAGCCCCTGGGCAGCCCCACTAGTTTTAGTCAAAAAGAAAGACAACACCATGAGGATGTGTGTAGATTACCGGAAAATCAACCGTATCACACACAAGGATGCGTACCCCTTACCAAGGATAGAGGAGTCATTGGCTGCTTTAAGATCTGCTAACTTCTTCTCTACCTTGGATCTCACTAGCGGGTACTGGCAGGTTCCTGTAGCAGAGGCGGACCGGGAGAAGACCGCATTCACCACCCCGATGGGACTTAGCGAGTTCACCTGCATGCCGTTCGGACTCTGCAACGCCCCAGGAACCTTCCAACGATTAATGGAGTGCTGTCTGGGCCACAGAAACTTCGAGACGGTCCTGTTGTACCTGGACGATGTCATCGTATACTCCAAAACTTATGAGGACCACCTGAAACACCTGGCGGAGGTGTTCGAAGCTCTGGCGAGTTACGGCCTAAAGGTGAAACCCTCCAAGTGTCACCTCCTGAAACCAAAGGTGCAATACCTGGGACACGTGGTGAGCGCTGACGGAGTGGCTCCCGACCCCGATAAGATCACCGCAATTAAGGGATGGCCAAGCCCCTCCAGCGTAAAAGAAGTGCGGCAGTTCCTAGGGTTGGTAGGCTACTACCGAAGGTTTATTCCCGGTTTCACCAAAAAGGCAGCACCTATGCAGGACCTCCTGATAGGCCAGTCCCGGAAGGCCAAGAACCAGAAGCCGCCCTTCAAATGGGAAAAGCTAGAAGAAGAGTCCTTCCGCCAGCTGAAGATGGCCCTCACGGGGGATGAAATCTTGGCGTACCCGGACTATAGCCAGCCCTTCATCCTCTACACCGACGCCAGTAACATCGGGCTAGGAGCCGTACTGTCCCAGATTCAGCAGGGGAGAGAACGAGTAATCTCCTATGCCAGCCGAAAACTGCGACCCACCGAAAGGAACCCCGAAAATTACAGCTCATTTAAGCTAGAGTTCCTGGCCGTGGTATGGGCAGTCACCGAGCGCTTTAGGCATTACCTCGCTTCTTCCCGGTTCACCGTATACACGGATAACAACCCGTTGACACACCTGGACACGGCAAGACTCGGTGCCCTGGAGCAGAGGTGGATGGCCCGTCTGTCCAACTACGAGTTCACAATTAAATACCGGGCAGGGCGCTCCAATACCAACGCGGACGCCCTGTCCAGGATGCCCAACCTGCCGGACGGAGGAGAAGATCCGGAGGGACTGGAAGAAGTTGAACTCCCTGCGTTCCACCGTCATGGGACTATCCAGTATTCCCACCGGGTAAGGAGTAAGCAGGCTGCTACGTTGAACCCCTTACCTCACTACAACTGGGCGGAAACGCAAGACAGCGACCCTGCCGTCCGACTGGTGAAGGAGATGCTGACTCGCCCGGAGGCTAGCCTGGAATCAGACGCTCCAGAGGAAGCCAAACAACTATGGGCAGAGAAGAGTCGACTGTTCCTTTACGAGGGGAAGTTGTGCCGCAGAATGGTTAACTCCAGGACGCATGAACTACTCTGGCAAGTAGTGGTGCCACGAAGAGACGCAGCCATGGTGATGGAGGCATACCACGACGGAGCTGGACACTTCGGGTGGAAAAAGCTGGAGTTCCTGCTGCGCGAGCGGTTCCACTGGGTAGGCATGAGGGGAACCATCGAGAAGTGGTGCAGAGACTGTGGCCCGTGCAATCTGAGAAGGAAGGACCGGGCCAGCCAGAAGACTCCCCTGCAGTCCATCGTCACCCGGCAACCGTTGGAACTGGTAGCCTTGGATCATGTAAAACTGACCCCCAGCAGAAGTGGCTACGTCTACGCGTTAACCATCGTGGATCATTACTCCCGGTTTCTGGTTGTCGTCCCCGTCAAGGACTTAACGGCTCGAACAGCAGCTAGAGCCTTCCAGCAGCACTTTTGCCGTCCACACGGGTACCCGGACCAAGTGCTGACGGACCAGGGACCTGCCTTTGAAGCGGAGGTCTTCCAGGAATTCTGCAATCTGTATGGCTGCCGGAAGATAAGGACGACACCCTACCATCCGCAAACTAATGGACTTTGTGAGAAAATGAACCAGGTGGTAATGGATCTTCTAAAAACGTTGCCCCTGGAAGAACGCAGTCTGTGGCCTGAGAAGTTGCCCGATCTGGTGGACCTATACAACCACATCCCGGTAGGTTCCACCAACTGTACCCCGGCTTACCTAATGAGGGCAAGACCTGGTAAGTTACCTGTTGACCTGGAAATGGGAGTCCTGACGCCCGAGGACACTTCACCAGAAACAGACTGGGACACAGAGAGGCAGCAGCAGTACCGGAAAGTACAGGAGAGCGTGGAGCGAAGTCTCTGTCAGGCTAGGGAAAGACAAGAGAAGACTTACAACCAGTATGCTCCCGCTGTTCCCCTGGTACCCGGAGAGCAGGTCTTGAAGAGGAAGAGACGGCTCCACAAGTTGGACGACCAGTGGGAGAAGGACCCGTACACCGTACTGCCCTCAAGCCACGAGAACCCGAAGGTCTGTACCATCAGTAAAGACGGAGGGGAAACCACAGCCATTGTATCCCGGGACCACCTGAAGAAGTGCCCCGAACAACTGAGGAACCCTGAGGAGGAACAGGAAGACCATCGACCCGTGGAAGAAAGGGAAGATATGGTTAGTACCGTGCTCGGGGACTTCCCTCGGTCTTGGACTCAAGTCAATGGTGCAGTTGTGGTACCCGTACTCACCTTCCTCCAACCATCATCCCAAGAACCTACGGAGCAACGGGTAGAGCTGGAAGAGCAGCCGGTCCAGGAGGCAGAAGACTCCACCCAAGCGGAACAGGAGAATCCACCCTCTGCTTATAGTGAGCCTGCCGTACCCCTAGTGAGACAAAGAGCCGGTAGACAGCTGCCCAGTTTACCCTTGACAGCTCCTACACCCTGTAGTTCAGGGCCAGACAGTCAGCTCCGTAGGTCCACTAGGGCCACTAGAGGCCAGTTACCCGCACGTTGGAGGATCTAAATGTTTAAGTTGTTTTACAATGTTTACCTGTTTATTGTTGCTTGTGTGTAATTTTGTGTTTCTAGTTGTTTTTAGGAGTCTTCGGTGGATTTACCGGGAATCCTTTGTATATAGTTGGAGCGTAACCCAGGATGGACTAGAGACTGTTAAGGACTTGGGGTAGGACAGACCCCTACCTGGTTACGTCTCCCTGTGTTGGTGAAATGGACACCTTTGCTTTTCTTCAAAGACTGCACCCGGTTGCGGACATCCGTGACCATCTTATTGTGTTTCCTTATTGTATTTTATTGTTCTTTGATATACCTTGTTATATTTTTCTAAAAAGTGTTTAGTCCCGGAGTACTAAATTTCACTAGGGGGGAGTGTGACACCCCAGGGGTCTGGTTGTCACAGTGATAGAGATATTACGTCTGAGAGCAGGTGGGAGGTCCTTTGGTCAGGGATCCTGTGCATGCCACACCTCCTGCCCAGCCTTGGGAGGGGAAGAACTTCCCCTGTATAAACCCGGGGCTGAGGCAGGGTTAGTGAGTCCAGGAAGAGTAGAGACAAGAGCAGCATAGGAAGCAGCAGAGTCACAAGGAGTCAGGGGCTGGCAGCTAAAGAGCTCGCCCTGACTAAGAAGATTCTTTACCGGACCCGGAGTCCGAGGCTGTGGGGACTAACTTCTACCCAGCAGCAGAATCCGTCAGGCAGGGGATTTCAGGTCCCCTGGCCCAGAAGCCCGAAGGCCCGGTCACACGCGTGGGACCAGCACCGCCATCGTGGAGCGGAAGCCATTAGAAGGCCCCGAGTCACCGGCCATACGGGTGAGCACCACACGGTACACTCAGGGACGTGGGCTACTTACATCAGCTTCTAGCAAGGTAGCCAGAAGAGTACAGTCAGCTTGGGAGGCCTACAACTACGCCTGGCCAGGGGAGATCCCATCTGCTCAAGGACTGACCAGGCCCCGTTCGCTAGCAAGTACTCCGGGAGGGTCTATCGTTGTTACCAGTAAAGACCCTGAACGCTACCATACCGTCTCTGAGTGGTTCCTGCTACCCCCATCATCCACGTCGGCTGCCCTGAGGCCATACCCCTCCCGTTGGGGGTTATACTATCACGCTGCACCATCCTTCCACCGGCCTCAGCGGTCTGCCCTGCAGCAGCAGCCCCCCTGGCTGCATTCAACGGGTGGCGTAGTCATCAACCATTTTCTACCGCTAACAGACTGCCGTCCAGTTTGACTCCCTGGGCACGGACCGGGTCACCGCCACGAGACTACAACCCTAAACAGATCCGGCTCTGGGTAAGCTCCCGCGTGCGCAACGCAGCGCGACACAGGCCCAGGGGCGCGTCAAATACGTCTAAGGTAGTAAAGCGGTTAATGGATTTTAACTCGCAATCACCCAATAGCTTATACTGTATATTGCAATACGATAGTATTGCAGCATATTGTAAAAATCACAGTCCCCTATGAACGCCAGCCACAGGCTAGTCTTCACAAGCATACCATCATGGCTGATACAGTGACTTTCATCAGGTTGTCTGCTGTCATGGCATTCTAACAGCACCCCACAATTGGGTTGTAGGAATAGGGACAATGGATATGTAGAGTGGCGCGCCTCCTGGTTTGCACAGTCAGAGATTGACAATGATATTTAAAGGGTTAACAGAGCAATCCGACCAACCTCCAGTTATCATTGCAACCAAGACATAAGTGGGACTCGTTGATGAGGAGGATGGATTTCTATTCTAGTCTCAATCTGGAGACCACTTTGGAAACACCATAAAGAGCCAGTAACAAAAAAATATCACATCGTTCCTACTTCCAGGATTGTGGTGGGGGGTTGCATAATGTATGGTAGCCACACCCCTATAGTTTTGGTTTCATGTACACTAAAAGCTTTGCATTATATTGATTTGTTAGTTTAATAAGTGGTACGGGCATTTGTCTAAAGTGTCCCAGGAGCTGTTTTTCAACACAACACCAGGCATCATGTTTCTTGTGCTATGGTGCATATGGCCTAAAGATGCTACTATGGCCTGCAGCATCTCCGGACTTATTTCTCGAAGCACAAATCTGACATCATTAGTTGGCCACAGAAAAAAGAGCGACCAGCAGCGGATCTTGATGATTTTCCCAAGTACATTCATCGTGGCAGAACATTCATCAAACAAGCATTAATAACTTTGCTAATTGAAGCCAAATACTTCTGCTCATGACACTTGTACATAATACTGAGGAAATACTGTTTTATTGAAAACCATGTTTCCATTTTATCATCCTTTGCAGATCCTTAACAAATTTATCCATTCTGTGATTTCCATAAATCCACGACTTTTCCTTCTTGGTGTTGCAATTTCTATATTGAGGAGCATACTTTATATTGCAAGAGATTATTGTTGTTTATAATGTTGGTTGCTCAGCGATAAAGAAAGAGTTTCGATGCTGGACCATATCTGCACTTATTGCTGCTATGCTTGGAGATTTAGAGGACTAAAGAACAATGAGAAGTGTGTAAATGTAGTGGTCTTGTCTGTGGTCTGAATTAATGTAGGGTTTGGTTTAGATTCTTAACCCCTTTACCCCTGAATGTTGTTTGCACGTTAATGACCAGGCCAATTTTTACAATTCAGACCACTGTCACTTTGAGGTAATAACTCTGGAACGCTTCAACGGATCCCACTGATTCTGAGATTGTTTTTTTCATGACATATTGTACTTCATTGTAGTAGTAAAATTTATTTGATATGACTTGCATTTATTTGTGAAAATTTTGCAATTTTCAAACTTTGAATTTTCATGCCCTTAAATTAGAGCGATATGTCACACAAAATAGTAATAATATATAGCGCCAACATAGTCCACAGCGCTTTACAATTCAGAGGTTCATATTCAACAGTCATAAGTAACATAGCTAAAGATAATACAATAATTAAAGCAAAAATAATGACGACCCTGCTCGTAAGAGCTTACAATCTACAATGAGGTGGGGGTGACACAAAGTATAGTGGCGTATTTACAATGATGGTCCAGCCATCTTTTCCAAATAGCCACATAGTTAATAAAGTTAGCCAAATAGTTAATAAAAAACATTTACCACATGTCTACTCTACATCAGCACAATTTTGGAACCAAATTTTTTTGTTAAGAAGTTATAAGGCTTAAAAGTTGACCAGCAATTTCTCATTTTTCCAACAAAATGTACAAAACCATTTTTTTAGGGACCACATCACATTTGAAGTGACTTTGAGGGGCCTTGACAGAAAATACCTAAAAGTGACACCATTCTAAAAACTGCACCACTCAAGGTGCTCAAAACCACATTCAAGAAGTTTATTAACCCTTCACGTGCTTCACAGGGATTTTTGGAATGTAGAGGAAAACAATGAACAATTAACTTTTTTCTCAAAAAATTTACTTTAGACCCCAATTTTTTTATTTTCGCAAGGGTAACAGGAAAAATGGACTCCAAAATTTGTTGTGCAATTTCTCCGGAGCATGCTAATACCACATATGTGTGGGAAAACCACTGTTTGGTCGCAAGGCAAGGCTCGGAAGGGAAGGAGCGCCATTTGACTTTTTGAATGTAAAATTTGCTTGAATATTAGTGACACCATGTTGCTGATGTGCCTGAACTGTAGAAACCCTCCACAAGTTTCACCATTTTGGAAACTAGACCCCTCAGGGAACTTATCTAGATGTGTGGTGAGCACCTTGAACCCCCAGGTGCTTCACAGAAGTTTATAACATTGAGCCATAAAAATAAAATTTTAAAATTTTTCCCACAAAAATGTTTTTTAGCCTCCAATTTTGCATTTTCATAAGGGTAAAAGGAGAAATTGCACCATACCATTTATTGTGCAATTTCTCCTGAGTAAGCTGATACCCCATATGTGGGGAAAAACCACTGTTTGGGCGCACGGCAGGGTTCAGAAGGGAAGGAGCACTGTGTGACTTTTTGAATGCAAAATTGGCTGGAATTGAGAGCCGACTCCATGTTGCGTTTGGAGATCCCCTGATATGCCTAAACAATGGAAACCCCCCCCCCACAAGTGACCCCATTTTGGAAACTACACCCCTCAAGAATTTGATCAAGGGGTATAGTGAACATTTTGAACCCAGAGGTACGACACAGAATTTGATGACATTAGATCATCATATTGAATATGTTGTCATTAGTCTTGTGCTCGCTACTTGAGTTTGCATTGGGTACTCGCGTATGCACCAAGTATCGCGGGTGCTTGAGCAACATGCTCGAGTCCCCGTCCCTCATGTTTCACCCAAAAAAAACATGCGGGGATTGTTCGTTTATAGCAGGCAATCCCTGCGTGTTTTTTTTGGGCTGTATAATAGACGCAAAACATGTGGGGCAGGGACTTGAGCATGTCACTCGAGCACCTACAATACTCGGTGAATACCCGAGCACCCGATGCAAACTCAAGTAACGAGCACTTGCGCTCAACACTATTCGGCATTTCGTCATCATTTTTTTCTTTACTTTTGAAAAAACCTAACACAAACCTAACCCTAACACAAACCTAACCCTAACACAAACCTAACCCTAACACAACCCTAATCCTAACCATAACCCTAATTCTAACCCTAACACAACCCTAACCCTAACATATCCCTAACCCTATCCCAAGGGATCCATTCACTATAATGAACTAACAGAGTTACTTTGGACTCCGTCTGGCCTCTGTTTAGTGATGTCCTTTTTTCAGAGGTTCACAAAACTGTGGCCGATGGCACTTTTATGCATGCCTAATAAAAAGACGGACACCGTGAATCACAGGCCAGATGGCGTCCACGGTGCCTCCATCTGCCTCATTACAGGGAATCTTCTGCCTGGCATTCCGTCTGAATCATGTATTTCTGAAATTTACACAGAAACCCCGGTGTAAGTGCTCAGCGCAGAGCGCAGGATAAATGTGCGCCGAGCCAGACTGCTATCTTTGGGAGGCAGAATGAACAAATCAGCAGCAGGTGAAGAATTGGTTTTATTTATTTTTTACGCCTTTCCTCGTGCGGTATATATGATTAGACAACTTCATTCCTCGGATCGGTGCAATTACAGCGATACCAGATTCATATCTGGTTTTTATGATTGACAGCTGTCACACACTAAACCCTTTTTTTTTTGCAAAGATTAGTTTTTGCATCACCATATTTTGAGAGCTATAATTTTTCCATATTTCGGCCAACAGAGTCATGTGAGGGCTTGATTTTTGCGGGACAAGTTGACGTTTTTATTGGTACCATTTTGAGGCACGTGGCATTTTTTGATCGCTTTCTATTCCTATTTTTGGAGGCAGAATAAACAAAAACCAACAATTCAGGAATAGTTTTTTTTTTTTTTTATGCGGTTCCGCATTTGGTAAAATTGGTAAGGCAGCTTTATTCTTCGGGTCAGTACGTTTACAGCGATACTACATTTATATTTTTTTATGTTTTGGCGCTTTTACACAATAAAAACTATTTTATAGAAAATATTTTTTTTGCATCACTTTATTCTGAGAGCTATATCTTTTTTATTTTTCAGCTGATGGAGCTGTATGGCAGCTTGTTTTTTTGCAGGACAAGATGATGTTTTTAGCGGTACCTTTTTTATTTACATTATTCATTTTGATCGCGTTTTATTCCACTTTTTGTTCGGCGTGATGATGATAAAACACTGTTGTTTGCTTCTTCTTTTTTTTTTTTTTTTTTTACCGTGTTCACTAAAGGGGTTAACTAGTGTGACAGTGTTATATATCAGATCGTTCCAGACGTGGCGATACCAAATATATGTACTTTTATTGGTTTTTTTTTCATAATAATATTTATTTATGGGTACAATATACATTATATATATATATATATATATATATATATATATATATATATATATTAACTTTTTGTTCACTTTTTTACTTAGTCCCACTGTGGGAATTTCACTTTCTGCAGTTAGATTGCAGTTATAATGTTTAGCAGTGCAGGATCACTGCTATACATTATAACCTGTCAGTGCTGCAGACACAAGTTACTTTGTTCTGCACTGTGCATGATCAAAGTAACTTGCTAGTGTCTGGTGACTCGGATGTTGCCATGACTACATTGGGTCACCATGGCATCGATCGGAACGGGTCTCCTATCCAAAAGCAGAGGGGCTTCTGTCCCTCTGCTCGCTCGCTAAATGCTGCGATCACACTGATCGCAGCATTTAGGGGGTTACAGTGCCAGGAGCAGTGCAGAACCGCTCCTGGCACTGAGTGCTGGGTGTCCGCTGTCAGAATCAGCTGACACCCGGCAGCGATCGCGCTCTCACAGCCTATGTGCCGATGCAATCGACTGTGCGTAATAACACAAACCTGGTCATTAAGGCCTAGGGCACAGGGACGTATTATTACGCACAATGCCGGAAAGGGGTTAAATAATTTTAGGGCCTTTTTAAGGTCTGAATTCATTTAGTAGTCTAGAATCTTTATTATTATTGTTATTATTATTATTAGGGTCTGGTCTTGGATGTGAATTTGTTTGAGTCCTAGTGTGTGAATTTACTGAGTTCTAGTCTATATTCTGTATTTGTTATTTGCTTATGCTGATCTGGATAGAATTCATGCTCCGGGCTGCGGTTTGACTTTTGTTTAGGTGTGTAGATTAATTTTAATGTCTGAGTCTGATTTGATTGGGGTCTGTTCTGAAGTCTCTTATTTTGGGGACTGGTCTGTGATCTGAATTTTATCAGGAGTCTAAGTAAGTTTTTTGGTCTGGGTCTGTATTCCTTTTTTGGTTATATTTGGTTATATAATCTAAGTATTACAGTTGTGGTGGGAACTGCCAGAATTTTTACCCAAGGGTCTTCACCCACCTTAATCTTAAAATTATTTGCTTTTTAATTTTCAGGTTTTTTTGTCTCTATCTCAAATTGAGTAGTAAAGAAAGGCAAAAAAATCTGTTCTTAACACACACACACTATTAATGAAGGAGCAAGGTGCTATGTGAAATTGTTTTTCTTTTCTTTTTTTTGTGGAGAGACATGTTTATTGGTTTTTAATGAGTGAAACGTTGGAACAGTTTCAACATGGGGTCTGTAGAAAACAGAGGTACCTGCATCTAAAATGGAAAATGTTGGAAAAATAAGCTGAAGTTTCTGCCAAATGCAATTACAGATTAAGGAAAACTATGCTTGCTCAAGAAAGGGCACAACAATGGAGTTCACATTTCATCTCTTAACCATTTCAGTAACGTCTGAAAATTCTGTTTTCAGTTAATTGATAATAAATAAGATTCAACATTACTGACGTCTCTCTGATGCAGGGATTAAACCTGTTCTCTTTGTTGCTCTGATTAAATGTTGCTGGTTATTTCTTCATTTAATAAGAACAGCATTATTACATGAGAACAGCTGCTACTCCATTACTGGGGCTTGTGACTTGTAGACATGGTTTTCTGGTTGGCATAATAGTCATAAGGGTGCACTATGGCTGTCACTGCTATGTGGGCATTGTGTCTAACATCTTAGAGGGACAATGCTACTAACAATGTAATGGAAGCTATACAGCTGATACTGTGAAGGAGGCTATGCCGCCGACATTGTTGAGGGGACTATGCCGCCGACGCTGTTGAGGGGAGTATGCTGTCGACACTGTGGAGGAGGTTATATCGCCAACATTGTTGAGGAGGTTATACCGCCAACACTGGTGAGGGGATTGTGCTGCTGACAATGATAAAGATAATATGTATCTGACACTGTTGAGGATGCTATGCCACTAATAATGTTGGGTGGGCAATGCTATTGACACATTAAAGGAGACTATACATCTGACACTGGTAAAGAGTTTATGCCGCTGACACTGTTGAAGACACTATGCCCCTGATATGGGTTAGGAGGCATTGCAGCTGACACTGTTTGAGGAGGCTATGCTGCTGATAATTTTGAGGGGGCAATGCTACTGACGCCGTTGAGGAGGCTATGCTGCTGACACTGTTTAGGAGACTATACCGCTAACAATGTTGAGGAGGCTTTGCCGCTGACACTGTTAAGGAGTCTATGCCGCTGATGCTATTGAGGGGACTATACATCTGACACTGGTAAAGAGTTTATGCCGCTGACACTGTTGAAGACACTATGCCCCTGATATGGTTGAGGAGGCTATGCTGCTGACACTGTTGAGGAGGCTGTACTGCTGACACTGTTGAGGAGACTATGCCACTGACACTGTTGAGGAGGCTATGCCACTGACACTGTTGAGGAGGCTATGCCGCTGACACAGTTGAGGAGGCTATGCCGCTGACACTGTTGAGGAGGCTATGCCACTGACACTGTTGAGGAGGCTATGCCTCTGACACTGTTGAGGTTGCTATGCCGCTGACACTGCTGGGGAGGCTATGCCTCTGACACTTGAGGAGGCTATGCTGCTGACACTGTTGGGGAGGCTATGCCGCTGACACTTGAGGAGGCTATGCCTCTGACACTGTTGAGGAGGCTATGCCTCTGACACTGTTGAGGAGGCTATGCCGCTGACACTGTTGAGGAAGCTATGCCACTGACACTTGAGGAGGCTATGCCGCTGACACTATTGAGGAGCCTATGCCGCTGACACTGTTGAGGAGGCTATGCCGCTGACACTATTGAGGAGGCTATGCCGCTGACACTGTTGAGGAAGCTATGCCGCTGACACTTGAGGAGGCTATGCCGCTGACACTGTTGAGGAGGCTATGCCTCTGACACTGTTGAGGAGGCTATGCCGCTGACACTGTTGAGGAGGCTATGCCTCTGACACTGTTGAGGAGGCTATGCCGCTGACACTGTTGAGGAAGCTATGCCGCTAACACTGTTGAGGAGGCTATGCCGCTGACACCGTTGAGGAGTCTTTTCCGCTGACACCATTGAGGTGGCTATGCCGCTGACACAGTTGAGAGGACTATTCAGCTGAAACTTTTGAGGGGATTATGCAGCTGACACGGGTAATGAGGCTATGCTGCTGACACTGTTGCGGGGGCAAAACTACTAACATAGTTATGGAAGATTTGCCAATGACACTAAGGTAAATTGTGGCCTTTTGATGTATAGTAATCTGACAATGTACACTATTCTACCCTAGAAAAACTAAACACTTAATTGTTCCATTTTTAGTCAATGGGTGAAAGAATACAGATCATTGTCTAACAGTTCCTGGGTGAGCCATCAAATCTTTCATGTATCCTGTAGCATGAACAAAAAATTTAATTTTAAGATTTAAGAATTTAATTTTACTTTTTTTCTGCATGAGAATGTATTTTGCATTGTTTAAGTTGATGTTGACCATTTTATTCTGATACTTATCAAATTGCAGAATACAGGCAACATGGCAGCGCAACCTACTCTGAGTTACTTAGAAGAAGATGCCACTTTTCTCCATAGAAAATATCAGTGAGCTATTGTACCTTAGATCTTGTACTAGCCCAGTAGTGGCGTCATATTCATCAACATAGAAAATTAATATTGCGAGACTCTCGGAGGTGCACCAGTATTGGTGAATATACCCTCCTGTGTATACCATTAAATTTGAATATGAATGGGATGGAAATACTTCTATTAAGGCCATATTCACACGGTTAGTATTTTGTAAGTATTTTACATCAGTATTTGTTAGGATGCTTTCACTTGCACTTATCTTCACGATCATGGGTCCCGACAGTGCCTACTTCTGAACCCCCTGCAAAATGGGATTCGGACCTATACACCAACGTGGTCATAGACTATAATTGTGCATCATTTACGCTACTAAGACTGAGTGTCTGTCTCCAGTAGGCATACACGCCTGAAAATGATGCATGGCAGAGCGCATGTTCGCTCTGCTGGCACCATTATAGTTTATTGGTGCATACGTCTGAATCCTGCTTTGCGAGGGGTTCGGATGTAAGCCCCAACGGGTGCCTCCGAACGGTTGCTTAAACGCAGTGTAAAAGCACCCTAAGCCAAAACCAGGTGTTTCTATAACACTTTTCCTCTGATTGTTCTCCTGATTTTGGCTTACAAATACTGATGTAAAATACTGACCAACTACTGAATGTGTGAACGTGGCCTAAAACAGAATATTCACACCCGGTAGGTTTGTTGGAGAAATTTCTATAAATGAAAATCTGTTCCGTATTTGTAACTGGGGTTGGTTTGGTGGCAGTCACATAGATTTCTGAAAACTCTATTTGGATCAATGGAACAGTCACAGAAATTTCTGCTGTAAATAGACATAAATAAGTGAGTATACCCTAAAGAGTAAAGATACTTCTCTTAACTTACAAGAGAAAAGAAATGTAAATGTATGCTGGCACAAATGAACTTGCCCTTTGCAATTGCTGGCTTTTTTAACACTATGTGTGCTAAAACCATTTTCTCGTTTGTTTGCAGCCATAATGCACTTGAAACTGCTTAATCTTGCTTGGGGAGCGCAGGTCTTCCAGAGTTCACTATTACAAGGCTGATATTAACCGATACTGCTAGGGTCTTATCAGGAATCTGAAAAGAACATTTTAAGTAAACAAAAGATGAATACAATTATTCTTTTGCTAAATGTCTTTTTGATACAAAACTGAGAAGGCAAACTTCCGCCCTCTGCTAATCCGCTTATGCCATCCTGATTTCACATGCAATTTCTTTTCTTCACGCATAGCAAAGGCTTAGTCGTTTTGGTGGATAATTGGTAAGAACTGACAGTCAGGTAAAGAGTTCAGTTGAAGACAAAGTGAATTACCTCGTGTATGGCTACAAATGTTACTACAAGCAATGGGTGATGGCTTAAATCTATGCAACTTGAAAACTTCATTTTATGCTCAAACTATGTAGAATGAGCCCTGCATTGTTAATGATCTGATTATAAGGAACTATTGAGTTTAAGTTAAAGTAGTATCAAAGTAATGTCGCCTCTGTACAGAGGAGAATTCCTGCAGAAATTAAGACATAGCATTTATGGAATCTAAAGGGAAACTGACAGCAGATGCATGATGCCCAAACCATAGGAACATGAATCAGGCACTGGCTCCGTCATTTCAGCCAGGTATCTTTTACACTGAAACGCTGTCACATTTGGAACGACCTGAGCTATGAAACAAATCAATGAAAACTGGACCCTTAATGTTGTTTTTTCTACATGCTGCCACAAAAGAAAATAGTATAAAAAGCGATGTAAAGGTTTTATGTAAAAAAAATAATAATATACTGTGTCATCCCATCCCACAAAATACAAGCCCTCATACAACTCTGTTGGCAGAAAATTCAAAGGTTACAGGTCTCAAAATATGGAGGCGCAAAACCATTTTTTAAGCCCTTTTAGTGTGTAAAAGTAGCAAAACATAAAAAAAAGACAATATAAATCTAGTATCACTGTAAATGTACTGACCCGAATAATAATGCGGTCTTATCACTTGTACCACACAGTGAGTAGTAAGATATATATTTTTTAACTGCTTACGTGTTCATTCTGCGTCAAAAAAATCAGAATAAGACTAGGTTCACATTTATATCTGAAAGGGGTTTTCCCACAAACAAAAGTTCATTTTAATAATTGTCTGTGTCTGACCGTGTACGGGACGTACCACATCTCCTGGGCGGGGGAGGAGCAAAAGACAATACAGACATTACAGCCGGGGATCACATAAGATTCATTTTGTGAGGTAAAACATTTCCCTGCCTGTTTTTAAACAATATTTTACCTCACAAAATGAATCCTCTGCGATTCCCTGTTGTAATGTTTGTATTGTCTTTTGCTTCTTCCCCTGCCCAGGAGCTGTGGTATGTCCCATACACGGTCAGACACAGACAATTTTTAAAATGAACTTTTATTTGTGGGAAAACCCCTTTAAGCTCTATGTTGAGCACTTCAGGATTTCCACCTAAATCCACAAAAAACATGATTTAGACTGAACCCCATGGTTCAATTTATTATAATGATGGCTGCACAGTCACTTTGGACTTCATCTGGCCTCTTTTCCAGCTGTATTTATCTTTTTCAAAAGGATAAGCTACACCTAAACATATGGAACACTGCAAGAACAGAGGCCAGACTAAAGCAACTCCATCTGCCCCAACATTGTGGGTGTTCGGTTCAGTTTAGACGGAAACCCTGACGTACATGCATATTGTAGAGAACAGGATATACAGTTGTGCTCAAAAGTTTACTTACCCCGGCAGAATTTTTGCTTTCTTGGCCTTATTTCAGAGAATATGAAAGATAACAAAAAAACTTTTTCTCCACTCATGGTTATTGGTTGGGTGAAGCAATTTATTGTCAGACTACTGTGTTTTCTCTTTTAAAATCTTAATGACGACCAAAAACATCCAAATGACCCTGATTAAAAGTTCACATACCCCAGATCTTAATACTGTGTATTGCCCCCTCTAACATCAATGACAGCTTGGAGTCTTTTGTGGTAGTTGTGGATGAGGTTCTTTATTTTCTCAGATATTAAAGCTGCCCATTCTTCTTGGCAAAAAGCCTCCAGTTCCTGTAAAATCCTGGGCTGTCTAGCATGAACTGCGCACTTGAGATCTCCCCAGAGTGGCTCAATGATACTGAGGTCAGGAGACTGAGATGGCCACTCCAAAACCTTCCCTTTGTTCTGCTGTAGCCAATGACAGATCGACTTGGCCTTTTGTTTTAGATCGTTGTCATGTTGGAACGTCCAAGTATGTCCCATGCGCAGATTCCGGGCTGATGAGTGCAAATTTGCCTCCAGCATTTGCTGATAACGTGCTGCATTCATCTTTCCTTCAACTTTTACCAAGTTTCCTGTGCCTTTGTAGCTCACACATCCACAAAACATCAGCGATCCACCTCCGTCCTTTACTGTAGCAATGGTGTTCCTTTGATCATAGGCCTTGTTGACCTCTCTCCAAATGTAACGTTTATGGTTGTGGCCAAAAAGTTAAATTTTGGTCTCATCACTCCAAATTACCTTGTTCCAGAAGTTTGGAGGCTTGTCTCTGTGCTGTTTGGCGTATTGGAGGTAAGATACTTTGTGGCATTTGCACAGTAATGGCTTTCTTCTGGAGACTCGACCATGCAGCCCATTTTTCTTCAAGTGCCTCCTTATTGTGCATCGTGAAACAGCCACACCGCTAGTTCTCAGAGAGTCCTGAATTTCAGCTGATGTTATTTGTGGATTTTTCTTTGCATCCCGACCGAACAATTTTCCTGGCAGTTGAGACCAAAACTTTTGTTGGTGTACGTGACCGTGGTTTGTTTTTTTACAGAGCCCCTCATTTTCCATTTGTTAATCACAGTTTGAATGCTGATGACTGGCATTATCAATTCCTTGGTTATTTTTTTGTATCCCTTTCCTGTGTTATACAGTTCAACTAACGTAGATCCGTTGACAATTCTTTTGCTTTCCCCATGACTCACAATCCAGAAACGTCAGTGGCTGGATGAAAGATGCAAGAGTCTGTCTGGATCCCAGAAACTCACTCAGCTTTTATGCACACACACTGATTACAAGCAAACAGGTTACAGGTGAGGATGTTACCTTTAGTAGCCATTCAAACCCATTTGTGTCAAATTCTGTGCATGTTATGAGGCCAAAATCACCAGAGTATGTGAACTTTTAATCAGGGTCGTTTGAAAGTTTTTATTTGTCATTAAGATTTAAAAAGAGAATACGCAGTAGTTTGACAATAAATGGCTTCACCCAACCAATAACCATGAGTGTAGATAAAGCTTTTTTGTTATCATTCATAATCTCTGAAACAAGACCAAGAAAGAAAAAATTTTGCCTGGGTAAGTAAACTTTTGAGCACAACTGTATGTGAATCTAACCTTCCATCAGATCGATAAATGTTACGTAAATGGTACAAATAAAAACTTAGAAGCCCCTAAGGTCTATCACCTGTCAACAGAAAAATAGGAGTTTCCAATGGTAACACAAAGGATTTGGAAATGCAATATGGCTCCCCCAAAAAAAACAGTAACATATGTGCTCCAAAATCCTAATGGCCCTTTTTCTTCTTAGCCCCTTTGTGTGCCAAAGCTAATAATGATGCTCTGTTTGGAGAAGCCGACAGCTCTTAATAGGCTTCCACGGACAGATTTGGCACAAGCCAATTTGCTTAGTAGATCCCAGAAGAATCCTGGCCTTCGCTCTTTAACTTCTAATCAGGTATCTGCATTTATGCAAGGGCCCCTGGTTTACGTCCACAGAATGGCTGCTGACCAGTGGAGCAAGCTGATAGAGGAGGGTCGTCTTAGCTGGGTCAAAGCCAAAGAGAACAGGACCAGGATATAACATGAGACGGATACAAAATCAGGAGGAAACCAGAGTTCAAACCAGGACAACTGAGTCAGAGGTAGAATTGTAAGACAGAGAAAGGGTCGCGTCAGTCCAGGCTCGGCCATAGAATATAGCACGCAAGATAAAGTAGCTGAATTACAAGGTATCAAAGAGCCTTACATCTGAATGAGCATTAAAGGGGTTGTTCTGTCCAAATCGATAAGTCTGCAGTCACTCTGTGTCACTGAAGACTTATAAAGTTCCCCAGCGCAGACACTGGGTGCTGCAGGGATTCGACAGTTTCTGAGAAGGGACTGGAGGGTATGTATGAGTTGTACATACTCCCGGCTAGAGCCCATATAGAGGATACAGCCTCGCTCCATATACTTGTATTGAGTGAGGCCACTCCTCAACTAGAGGACGCAACCTCGCTTCATACACATGAATGGAACGAAGCCGCGCCCACTGGATAGGCTCTAGCCGGGAGTATGTATAACACATACATCACCATTCCTGGCTCAGAAACTAGTGAATACTCGCAGCACTCAGTGGATTCATAAGTCTGCTTTCACACAGAGTGACTGCAGACTTATCAGTTTGGACCGGACAACCCCTTTAACTCTATATTTGATCACTACTGCAATATAAGCCAGATGGGGTTGATGTGACCGTGAGTGTTGGAGCAGCAGAGAATTTAAAAGTGCTAGTTTATTATATATCGAGCAGCCCAATTTTCTCCAGTTTAGATTTCTCCAACAATAATTGTATTTTTTATTAAAAAAAAACATATTTAGGTAAAATTTTGCACTGTGAATTAATAAAAACCGAGCACCAAAAAATTAATGTACACAGATTATTGATTTTTTTTGCCAAGAGATATGAATAATAAAATACAGAACATTCATGAAATAATTTATGCCGAATAATTATAAACTGTGTTTTTAAAGGCTAATATAAGTCTCTTGCTAACAGATGACTTAGTATATATGATGACATAACATCAACAATCGTTTTTCTATTTCTTTTACGTAGATATGCATTTGTCTTGCAGTATTTAATCCATCTAATGCTGCTGTGGATGACAAAATAATGAAATCTTGGGGCCATTAGTAAATGAATGAATTTTTGAAATAGTTTCAACCTGGAAAACCAAGGATGTCATACAAAAACCACCACTCAATCAATTATAGAGCGGCTTTTGTTTGCAGACCATAACCAGAAAGTATTTTGTTTAATGATCACTCGCAGAATCACAAAACACAAGTGGACAATGTAAACGTAGAATTGTGGAAGAAGAAATGACGGATTGTAATCACTGTATGGCGTATCTGACATTTTAGTTTATTTTTTACACATGTTACAGCATGCGCTGGTCACAGAGTATACAGACTATTTTTGGAGAACTCTACTCTACAGTTTTATTTAGCAAAACAATAAATATTAACAGTTTAAGGATCATAAAATGTACAAAATACAATATGTAAAGAGATTTTAATTGTTTAGCTGCCCAGCTCAAAGAAAGTCGAGGCCACGCTCTACGTGCACTGAGTGCAAAAACCTAAAGCAAAACTGAAAGAAATGAACTGGACTATTAGTTGGTATACATGCAACGTGTAGGAGCATGTTCACACTGGCCATTAAATAGTTAACAATATGAACATATAACCTGCTATAAGTAAGTAAAAAGCAATAGTGCATATAAATAACTTAGATTACTTAGTAAACACTGTTTTTGATTAAAGAACGTGTAGAAGTCATCCCACCAGTGCCAAGGTCTACCCAGTTGGGACGGTCCTAACCTCTAGTATTAAAACCTTACCATGTGTCAATACATGACCTCAATGTGAATAAGGGCCGAGCAGGACCAGGGCCCAACTGTGGACACACAGGAATGGGAGGTCATATAAGGTATATATGTTCATAGAGAAGCTATATAAGGCACATATATATGTGTGTATAAATATAAATATATATATATATATACATTGTATTATTGTTCAGAATAAAATGTAATTGTCAATGTTATGCTTGTGTTAGTAAATATAATTTTATATATAAATCAAAATAAATGTTATTATTTTCTGTCCACCTACTTTTGGACCACCCTGTATATATATATATATACAGTTAGGTCCATATAGATCTGGTCAGAGACAACATTTTTCTAATTTTGGTTCTAGACATTACCACAATGAATTTTAAACAAAACAATTCAGATGCAGTTGAAGTTCAGACTTTCAGCTTTCATTTGAGGGTATCCACATTAAAACTGGATGAAGGGTTTAGGAGTTTCAGCTCCTTAACATGTGCCACCCTGTTTTTAACGGGACCAAAAGTAATTGGACAGATTAAATAATTGTAAATAAAATGTTCATTTCTAGTACTTGGTTGAAAACCCTTTGTTGGCAATGACTGCCTGAAGTCTTGAACTCATGGACATCACCAGACGCTGTGTTTCCTCCTTTTTGATGCTCTGCCAGGCCTTCACTGCGGTGGTTTTCAGTTGCTGTTTGTTTGTGGGCCTTTCTGTCTGAAGTTTAGTCTTTAACTAGTGAAATGCATGCTCAATTGGGTTTAGATCAGGTGACTGACTTGGCCATTCAAGAATATTCCACTTCTTTGCTTTAATAAACTCCTGGGTTGCTTCGGCTTTATGTTTTGGGTCATTGTCCATCTGTAGTATGAAACGACGACCAATCAGTTTGGCTGCATTTGGCTGGATCTGAGCACACAGTATGGCTCTGAATACATCAGAATTCATTCGGTTGCTTCTGTCCTGTGTCACATCATCAATAAACACTAGTGACCCAGTGCCACTGGCAGCCATGCATGCCCAAGCCATCACACTGCCTCCGCCGTGTTTTACAGATGATGTGGTATGCTTTGGATCATGAGCTGTACCACGCCTTCACCATACTTTTCTCTTAACATCATTCTGGTAGAGGTTGATCTTGGTTTCATCTGTCCAAAGAATGTTCTTCCAGAACTGTGCTGGCTTTTTTAGATGTTTTTTAGCAAAGTCCAGTCTAGGCTTTTTATTCTTGATGCTGATGAGCGGCTTGCACCGTGCAGTGAACCCTCTGTATTTACTTTCATGCAGTCTTCTCTTTATGGTAGATTTGGGTATTGATACTCCTACCTCCTGGAGAGTGTTGTTCACTTGGTTGGCTGTTGTGAAGGGGTTTCTCTTCACCATGGAGATTATTCTACGATCATCCACCACTGTTGTCTTCCGTGGGCGCCCAGGTCTTTTTGCATTGATGAGTTCATCAGTGCTTTCTTTCTTTCTTTCCAAGGATGTACCAAACTTTAGATTTTGCCACTCCTAATATTGTAGCAATATACAGGGTGGTCCAAAGTAGGTGGACAGAAAATAGTAACATTTATTTTGATTTATATATAAAATTATATTTACTAACACAAGCATAACATTGACAATTAAATTTTATTCTGAACAATAATACAAAAGCCCTTAAATTTTATCATCGCAGGTGCTCAAACTGTTTTCCCTTACAATTTGTACAGCTTTGAAGTCTGCCTCTAACGCTTCAACAAACTTTTTTGCACAAGTCTCTTTGGGTATTCATATCTTGAAATGCATCTCTTATGTAATTTTTCAAATCACTGACACTTTTTGGTTTTCGACTATAAACTTTGTCCTTGAGTACTCCCCTAAAGAAAAAATCCATTGCGGTCAAGTCTGGTGAACGTGCCTGCCAATCAAGTGGGCCTCTTCGGCCAATCCATTTATTAGGAAATATTTCATCAAGATACTCGCGGACTACTCTTGAATAATGTGGAGGGGCCCCATCTTGTTCCCCATTAGGCTGTTGCTGTAACTGGGGAACAACTTGATTCATTAGAATTTCGAGATACTTATCTCCTGTGACTGTTCCATCAAAAAATATTGGTCCTAAAACACCAAAACTTGAAATACCACCCCAAACATTGACACCAGGCTCATTTTGTTGTTGCTCTAATGTTAAATGCATGTTCTCATTATACCAGTAAATACAATTATGTCTGTTAATATGGCCGGATAATTTGAAAGAAGCTTCATCACTCCACATAATGTTATCTAAAATTACTGGATTTTCTTAAATTTCGTTAAGCATAATCTCACTAAATTGCAGCCGCCTGTCTGGATCATCCTCCAATAAACCATGAATTAGACGTGGACGATAAGTTTTCCACCCAATAGATTTCAGGTTTCGCATGATAGAAGCTTGTGAAATTCCCAATTCCAAAGAGGCTACATACATATTTACACCATGTTTGATAAATCTACCCCCTTCATAACCTAATTACACTTTCTGTCCACCTACTTTTGGACCACCATGTGTGGGTGTGTGTATATATATATATATATATATATATATATATATATATATATATATATATATATATAAAATAAATGTACTGGTATAGGCCACTGTGACTGCACTAGCATACACATAAATATACTCTGAACGCACAAAGATATAATTGATCGTTGAATTTATGAATTTTGAACTGCATTACTGCTGCACATATTTTGATCAAATTGTGTAAGCCCATCTTTTTTCCCACAGATTCATTCTGAATGTCTTACATGGTATGCTGTACATATGAAGTCACCATAGAGCAAGTGCATAGAAAGCCATAGTAGGAAAGGACCAGCATCTACTGCCAATAATATTTTGTACATGAGGCATTAGACATTAGTTGTATACATTTGGCATTACTGAGCAAAATTTGTTCCTGCTTTTGTGTATTGAGAAATTGCACAGTGATTTAGTAATAGAGCAGAACAGTCATCCAGGAAATGATATTCACCCCTATTATTCTTCAGACCAGTCAGCAGTATTCAGGCAGTTGAACTTCTGCTGATGGGCTGCAGGGAAGTCTTGATACTTTGGGATGTGATTTCACTGGAGATTCATGGCACTAATATCAGAATACTTGCAAGCAGTGCATATGATAATATCATAGGGTGCAATTATTAATTATCTTCATGCATTAGCATTAGTTATTTTTTTTAGATTTGTTTAATGTAAACGCAACACAAATCCGTGCATGACTTACATTTGACTGTTGAAAAGCAGCCAATACTTTAGTCGGTATGTGACCACAGCTATGCCAATATCATACTTGCTGTCTTGGGATGATGTCTGGAACAACAAAGGGGGTCAAATTCTAACTGTGTTTTCATTACATACCAATAGCATTCAGCAAGCTGCATTGCTGGTCAAAAATTTCCTCACGGGTGGACAAACCTTTAAGGTGTCATGGCATACCCTACCCAGTACTACAGTAATCATGGTTTCCATTGGATACCTACTAAATCTCCCCACTGTTCACCAACAGTATATACTGTCTCCACTTATCTACTTCATTAAAAGACACAACTGACTATCTCCTTCACCTCCTCAACAGTATATAATATTAAATCCCACTCCCATTACTAGGCACCTGGACATATTAACAACCACACACTCATTGGTGGATAACAATTTATTTTTACTCAGACATTTACTCTTCTAATTGTGATTAATTGATTGATTGTCATTTCTTCCTCTGGATTAACCAGTTGATTATTATATAAGCATTCTACATCATCCAGTTATCAAGACCATAGCCCTGCTGTATTTATACTACACAATGTTAGAGATGAATGGATCAGGCTAAGTTCAAATTTGCTTGTTTACCTTGATTTTCCCAGGATATTCGATATGCAGAGAAGGTATCCTCCGCAAATTGAATTTCTCTTATTATGCTCTGGGGTCTTTCAAGATGTAAAAATAAAAAATCCTTATACTTGCATCACCACTCACCTCTCTGGCCCTCCGCCCCTCACTGTCTCTCATCTGATCCTCATCACATCTTCTTATCACTGGGCTGAAATCCCTTCTTCATGCTAGGCCAGGACTTCCGGCTTTGATGATGCCCATAACGTTGCAGCCAAGCGCGTGTAAGGTCATGACATGCACCGTGACTCTGCGTCCACATGAACTCGGTGGTTTCTGCACTCTGCGTCGGTGATAAGATGCGCTGAGGACCGGATTGGTGACTGAGAAGCAAAGAGGCCGAAGAGGTGAGCGGTAGCGTGAGTATAAGGTTTTTTAATTTTTTTTCACCTTTTGCTGGCACTGTATGGTTCAGCAAAATGGCTGCCAAAGGCAGCTGAATCCACACAGAAGAAAATTACATATGTGGTATAGCGACTTGCTTGGCTGTATGCGGAGGTAGACAAGTAACACTGTCTCTTTAAATTTCGGGTTAGTTTATTAAACGTCACAAACTAACCTGGAGTCCATAAAGAAAACACAGCCCATTCGTCATAATGGCAAAACAAAATACAAAGTTGCAGCACAGTCCGTATATCGGCCAGTGTCCGGCCACTCAGGATTAAGCACACACGGTTCAGCACAGCACATGAGAGCTCCTCTGTGGATCAGGTTTTTCCAGACAATTAACACACATGAGTGCAAAGGCTGGCTATTTAAAGCCCAGACCACTTCCTGGATTGGAGATATGGTGGATGACCTCCCACCCTGCACTTCGTCATACACTAAAAATATGCACCTAATGTGCTGGAGAAACTTCCAATTTTCACATCACTGAGGCTAACAGCCTTAGTGAAACATATCTCCCTTCCGACACACTGCCAGTGACTTTGTCACACATAAATCTACATTTTGGCAAATGTTAATTTTTGGAATATTTGAGTAGAATTCAGTTCCACTCAAATATATTCCCCAATCTCTGCACAAATGCCTAAACTGGATGACTCGCCTACCTGGCTTTTGACATCTGCTAGTCCATATGGTAAAAAATACCATGATAATACTGTACAAATGTTGGCCCATGCTGTTTAGATGCCCTTTTGTGTTTATTTGAATACTTTCCGAGAGCTTAGAGCTGGACATTCGCTATATTGGGAGATTAATTGTCCTGTATTATGCTAGAATCTTTTCCCATATTTCTCTACTAACATTTTTTGGGGAGTGATAATAATCCCTCTTGTGGTCATATCAGAAAACAAATATGCAATATTCACAGCTGCTCAATTGGTGTCCAGTAGCTAATAAGCTGATAGAATTGCAGCCTTTAATTCCTCCTATCTTTCGGCCACTCGACTTGAGGTGACATGAGAGCTCTATTTTGATCAGCCCTGTCACAGATAATTTCTGCATTTCAAAACATCCAGGGACAGGCTTCAAATTGACTTGTCAGTTCTAGTTTACTTAGCTGAGCACTTTGCGTTATTGTCAGTGCTTTGTTCTGTGTGTGGCTCTGCTTTATTTATTTATCTTTGTTGTAAGGGGCGGCAGAGGACATGGCTCCTCTCAGTGCTGTGTGTAAGCGGGAAGCTTCTAGAATTGAGAGAAAAGAAAATGTTCTCTGTCACTTTTGTAAATGTGACATCACTGACATGTTGTTCTAAGGCCAGCGCCTAACGGATCACATCCCTGCTCTGTGTCTGCTCCTTCAGAGGTGTGAACATGGCCGTAGCGAGTGTCGATGTCCACTGTATATTTTTTTATGATCTACATTATTCCATTGGCAGAGCTTTGTACAGTCTTCATGAATAAATTCTTGATTGGAAAATAGATTTTTAAAAGTGAAGCAAAGATTTCAAACCATTTATTGTAGATGCTCTCCATGCTGTAAAGCCGGTGATCTAAGGTCCAGAAATGATTGCAAATATATTAGAGAAATGAAAGAATATCCAAGATAAAAGAAATCATGTCATTGTAGCGCTGCTGCCAGCACCCCTGCATTGTGTCCCCTTCCCCCTCCATACAGGGACGCTGGCTTACTACCCGCCCCTGCCCTCACCGTGGTCCCCGGCTTGCTCTTGCTTTCTGCACTTTCTGTTGTGGACGCCACATTGTATACCGGCAGCGGGCCTAGTATGCATGCACGCATGCTCCCCTTTTCTTAAAGTGGCAGTGCACACATTTGGTAAATGCTAACAGCTGGGAAGCATTTAGTTAATGTGTTCACATGCAAAGTGTCTCCCAGCCAATAGTTGTGAGGCATCTTGTATAAAAGGCACCATCCCCAATTAGGAGATACCTGAGTAATCCCTATAGTTATGTTAGGTAGGTTAGTGTGTTGTCAGGTCCCTCGTCCCTAGTCTGTTAGTTCTATTCCTGTATCCCGTGTCCCATTAGTCAAGTATAGTTTGTCCATATCCTTAAACTGCATTGGCTGTACCTGTCTGCTACCCTGCGGTCCTGTCTTGTCTGCACAGTCTGAACCTGTCCCAATGGCCGTCTTAACTGCACAGTCTGAACCTGTCACAGGTACTGTCCTGTCTGCACAGTCTGAACTTGTTCCAGTGGCCATCCTGTATGCACAGACTAAACTTGACCCAAGTGGCCATCCTGCCCTGTTGAGAATCTGCATTAACGGCGTTGGCCCTTGGAGTCAGCTGCTAGTGCCAGACGTCGCTCTGCAGTGGTACCTGGCAGCTATCTGCTGCACGAGTCTGACCTCACCACTAGAGGCTCCAGCAAACTTCAAGGTAGCTGCTTAATTACACCCCTCCAGGGTAAGTTCGGTCTGTGACACAGTGGGTCCACGAACCACATGATCCACCTAGGAGCATAACAGTCGTTCCCTTGGAACAGCACTTGATTGGGAAACATGTTGTCTTGCACAAAGACTGTAATCTGATGGGTTCTGGCCTAATATTGTTTTTATCCCCCTGGTGCTGACAAAACTGTTCTGACCCATCAAGACATGGATTTCTTAAGTTATCTGAAGGTGTCCTGTGGTATCTAACCAAGACATTAGCAGCAGATTCTTTTAGTTATGTAAATTATGAGACTCGGCCTCCATGGATTGAACTTTTACAGCACATTCCACATATGTTTATTCTGATTTGTCCGACGCGATGTTGTGGCGTGATGCACGCATGACATCGTTCCAGGCCTAATCAATATAACATCTACATGAATGCTAGGACCTAGGGTTTTCAAGCAGAATATTGTCAAGATCATCACAATATGTTCACTAGCTTGCCATATTCCCATAGTATATCCTGATACCATCTTCTTCCCAGGTAAGTGACGCACATGAAACCAGCTGTTCATATGATTTAAAGGAAAGTGGTTCACCAGACCATGCCATTTTCTTCTAATAATGCACGGTCCAGTTGGCCTGCTCACTATAAATACTTCAGTGGTGGTCAGGGGTCAGCATGGTCAGACTGCATGGGAAAGGTTCCAGAGAAAAAGCTGAAACATAGTGTTTTTAGAGAATAAAGGAACGTTTTCACTATAAATGAGTGAATCTTTTAAAATCCAAAGAATTTTCCCCAAAACTGTGATTTCCTGCGAATAAATTGGCCCAAATTTCAGTAGCAGAAAGCTTGTAATTGCTAGTAAAATACACATGGGGGAAAGGATAAAGAGAGAACCTCACTGACCATAATAGCTTGCACTTTACAGGTGAGAGAGAGGACCCCGCTGACCATAAGAACTTGCACTCTACAGAAGAGAGAGATGGAGGACCTCGCTGACCGTAATGGCTTATACTCTACAGGAGAGAGAACCCAGCTAACCATAAGAGCTTACACTCTCCAGGGGAGAAAGACTTACCCAGGGACTCTGGAGATGGAAAATGATTCCGCTGTACAAACTGTCCTCCACTGTAAACCGCTGATGTCTGTTGGCACAGATACTGATCACCACTGTACAAGGTTTCATAATCCGTAAGATGTCATGGTTGCAGGGCATTATGAGGAGGTCCGTTTTATGGTGCTTCAGCAGTGTGGGAAATGGTAAGGGGCATGTTTTTGGAGTTTTTTTGGGAATCGCAAATCAAATCTCAAAATGTTCAAATTCACATATGAAACTGCAAATTTCAAGAAATTCAACTCAACCTTTTTTTCAACTAACCCGAAGTGCTGCTTCAACATTTGGATACTTTGATACACGTGGATAAGGTTCAAGGCCGGTTATCCTTGGAGAATTCTGCAATTTTTTTAATTGCATCATAGCCTATATTAACCTTTTCAACAGTTTGTACTAAGTAAGCTTGCGAACAGGGCCCTCACTCTTTTTGATATCTGTTGAGTTGTGTTACTCTGTAATGTATTTTATTGTCTGTACAAGTCCCCTCTGAATTGTAAAGTGCTGTGAAATATGTTGGCTATAGAAATAAAAATTATTACTACTGTTATAAATCTTCAGTTGGATCGGGCCAGATATGGCTAACCTTTTTTTCCCTAGGCATTTTACTGAGCCTTGGGCATCCATACCCTTGTCGCCAGTTAAAAGTTGGACCACTTTTGTTGCCACTGCATAGTAGTAACATCACACAAAATTTGTCAATTTGTAGATGCTCTGCCTAAATTGTGTATCCATCACAATTTGTCACTTGTCAGGTGTTTGCTAGATCCTTATACTTGCCAATTTTTACTACTTCCAGCACATTTCTTAAGCAGACAAGCTCTGAGACAGATCTGTTTAAATGAGTAAAGCAGAGCAATTACTAGATGTCTATATATCCGTGAATACATTAGTAAATACTAATGCACCCCTGGATTAAAGTGGACATGTTTTTGGTGCTCAAAATGTTAAGATTTACAGTCAGACTTTTACCTTTCTTAATGAACTGGCCCCATAAATTTCAGGTAACAAATAGCTAACATCACATTAAATTACACGGATCATGTTTCACTGGACCCAGTATGGGCACTTTATGGATTCAGAAATTCCCAAGATATTTTTTTGAGGTTTACCAACTGCTCAGTAGTAAATTTGGGTTAGGATGGGGTACTAGTAAATGGTGTTCTCAAGACCTTTTATTTTGCAGTAATTAAATGTTTTCCAATCCAGTCCTCATTATACACCAATAGATCATGTATTAGGAATTATTTTAATATTGAAAAAATTAATTGAATTCACTTAACTCATTAATAACAGATTAATAATTAGGACATGTTTCTTCTCTACAAGAAACCTGTTAAGGTTCCTTGTGAAACGTTATGCTTAATGGCACTTACAGGAAAAGGTTGTTCATCACACTCTTTCAAATATCTCTTACATCTCTAGAGATCTATTGCCTATGTCGCTATTAATAAGGAACCATTGATATTTGATCTCTGCCAGAAACCTGCATTCCGGTACACCTATAACATAATGATGCTACACACTTTTATCCAGTTTATTGAAGATAAGTGTTCATAGAACAAAGGAACAATATGGCTGCCAGTGGCTTAACAGAAGTTTGATATGTTTTTATACCAATCAACAGAAACCAGGGTCATGCACAGAATAACACACTTTGAGCTAAAGTATACATCAGCACAAGTAATCTTGTCTGGCGAAAATGAAGGGAAGCGAGCAGAGCTTTTCTCTGTTGCTGCATTGTTCCTTGATGTCCAAGATATAAAATTGCATTATGGCCCTTTCAGTAGGGAGCAGTAAAGAGGATTGGAAATAGAAAAGAATGTTGTATCTTGATGAGATCTGAAGCCCAATGAAATGTTCAATAGTGGGCTTCAAAGCTAATAAATTTTAAGGATATTGTGCTTAAGTCTGAGCATTGTTGACATAGGAGATTGCAGTAGTATTGAAAACAGTTTGTCATCCAATCTATACTGACCTTAACCTTGCTTTTTATGCTAGTTTTAGCATTCTGCAATCTATTCTTCTGATAAAGCTATGGTGTTTCCAATGGGGGTGAAACAAGGAAGCGTATATCATTTATTTTCCTCTGACTAATATTACTTATATCTTTCGATATGATTTAAGTGGCAATCTAACACTTTCACTACAGATATGGGTCTGCATCTTTACAACTGAATTTTCATCAGTTGGTTCACGGTTCCTCTTAGAAGAGTTTTCTGTATATAGTTTTTTGACCTCTTATGGCCTCAACTAGTTTAACACTTCAGTGATGGGATCAATTTTGTCCTCATGACTAAGCCCCATTTTTTTTTAATCTGATGTGACTTTATGAGGTAATAACTCTGGAATGCTTCTCCATATTCCAGTAATTCTGAGATTGTTTGTTTTTTTCATGACACATTGCACTTTATGTTGGTGGTAAATTTAGGTATACAGTCATGGCCAAAAGTATTGCGAATGAGACAAATAGTAATTTTTCCAAAGTTTACTGCTTCATTTTTTGTAATGGCAATTTGCATATACTCCTGAATGTCAAAGAGTGATCAGCTTAACAGCAATTACTGTACTTGCAAAGTCAATATTTGCCCAGAAAATGAACTTTAACCCCCAAAACACATTTCAACATTATTGCAGTCCTGCCTTAAAAGGAGCAGCTAACATCGTTTTAGTGATTGATCCATTAACACGGGTGTGGGTGTTGATGAGGACAGGGCTGGCGATCAATCAGTCATGATTAAGTAAGAATGACATCACTGGACACTTTAAAAGGAGGCTGGTTCTTGGTATCATTGTTTCTCTTCAGTTAACCATGGTTATCTCTAAAGAAACACGTGCAGCCATCATTGCACTGCACAAAAATGGCCTAACAGGGAAGAGTATCGCAGCTACAAAGATTGCACCTCAGTCAACAATCTATCGCATCATCAAGAACTTCAAGGAGAGAGCTTCCATTGTTGTCAAAAAGGCTCCAGGGCGCCCAAGAAAGACCAGCAAGCGCCAGGACCGTACCTTAAAACTGTTTCAGCTGCGGGATCGGACTACCAGCAGTGCCGAGCTTGCTCAGGAATGGCAGCAGGCTGGTGTGAGTGCTTCTGCATGCACTGTGAGGCAGAGACTCTTTGAGCAAGAACTGGTTTCAAGGAGGGCAGCAAAGAAGCCACTTCTCTCCAGAAAAAACATCAGGGACCGACTGATATTCTGCAAAAGGTACAGGGAGTGGACTGCTGAGGACTGGGGCAAAGTCATTTTCTCTGATAAATCCCCTTTTCGATTGTTTGGGACATCTGGAAAACAGCTTATTCGGAGAAGAAGAGGTGAGCGCTACCACCAGTCTTGTCTCATGCCAACTGTAAAGCATCCTGAAACCATTCATGTGTGGGGTTGCTTCTCAGCCAAGGGAATCAGCTCACTCACAGTCTTGCCTAAAAACACAGCCATGAATAAAGAATGGTACCAGAATGTCCTCCAAGAGCAACTTCTCCCAACCGTCCAAGAGCAGTTTGGTGCCCAAAAATGCCTTTTCCAGAATGATGGAGCACCTTGCCATAAAGCAAAGGTGATAACAAAATGGCTCATGGAACAAAACATAGAGATTTTGGGTCCATGGCCTGGAAACTCCCCAGATCTTAATCCCATTGAGAACTTGTGGTCAATCATCAAGAGACGGGTGGACAAACAAAAACCAACAAATTCTGGCAAAATGCAAGCATTGATTATGCAAGAATGGACTGCTATCAGTCAGGATTTGGTCCAAAAGTTGATTGAGAGCATGCCAGGGAGAATTACAGAGGTCTTGAAGAGGAAGGGGCAACACTGCAAATATTGACTTGCTGCATTAACTCATTCTAACTGTCAATATAACCTATTGGTACTCATAATATGATTGCAATTATATTTCTGTGTGTGATATAAACATCAGACAAACACTAATAAAAACCAGAGGCCAGCAGATCATGTGAAAATATAATTTTGGTGTCATTCTCAAAACTTTTGGCCATGACTGTAGATGTTTTATTAATGCAAATATCTGAAATGTGACAAATTTTGAAAAATTAATGTAAATAAATTGAATGATTAGTTGGAGGGATTGGGTAGGTGCCCACAGTCCCTTGACGCTACATGACAGTCTACTTTTTTTTCATGCTGTGTCCTTTTATTTTGTTTACCATTTTGTTAGTGTTAAATTTAAGTATATACAGTACAGATCAAAAGTTTGGACACACCTTCTCATTTAAAGATTTTTCTTTGTTTTCATGACTATGAAAATTGTACATTCACACTGAAGGCATCAAAACTATGAATTAACTCATGTGGAATTATATACTTAACAAAAAAGTGTGAAACAACTGAAAATATGTATTATATTCTAGGTTTTTCAAAGTAGCCTCCTTTTGCTTTGATAACTGCTTTGCACACTCTTGGCATTCTCTTGATAAGCTTCAAGATAGTCACCGGAAATGGTCTTCCAACAATCTTGAAGGCGTTTCCAGAGATGCTTAGCACTTGTTGGCCCTTTTGCCTTCACTGTGCGGTCCAGCTCACCCCAACCATCTCGATTGGGTTCAGGTCTGGTGACTGTGGAGGCCAGGTCTTCTGGCATAGCATCCCATCACTCTCCCTCTTGGTCAAATAGCCCTTACACAGCCTGGAGGTGTGTTTGGGGTCATTGTCCTGTTGAAAAATAAATGATGGTTCAACTAAACGCAAACCGGATGGAATAGCATGCCGCTGCAAGATGCTGTGGTAGCCATGCTGGTTCAGTATGCCTTAAATTTTGAATAAAAGCCCAACAGTGTCACCAGCAAAGCACCCCCACACCATCACACCTCCTCCTCCATGCTTCACGGTGGGAACCAGGCATGTAGAGTCCATCCGTTCACCTTTTCTGCGTCGCACAAAGACACGGTGGTTGGAACCAAAGATCTCAAATTTGAGACTCATCAGACAAAAGCACAGATTTCCACTGGTCTAATGTCCATTCCTTGTGTTCTTTAGCCCAAACAAGTCTCTTCTGCTTGTTGCCTGTTCTTAGCAGTGGTTTCCTAGCAGCTATTTTACCATGAAGGCCTGTTGCACAAAGTCTCCTCTTAACAGTTGTTGTAGAGATGTGTCTGCTGCTAGAACTCTGTGTGGCATTGACCTGGTCTCTAATCTGAGCTGCTGTTAAACTGCGATTTCTGAGGCTGGTGACTCGGATAAACTTATCCTCAGAAGCAGAGGTGACTCTTGGTCTTCCTTTCCTGGGGTGGTCCTCATGTGAGCCAGTTTCTTTGTAGCGCTTGATGGTTTTTGCAACTGCACTTGGGGACACTTTCAAAGTTTGCCCAATTTTTCAGACTGACTGACCTTCATTTCTTAAAGTAATGATGGCCACTCGTTTTTCTTTACTTGGCTGCTTTTTTCTTGCCATAATACAAATTCTAACAGTCTATTCAGTAGGACTATCAGCTGTGTATCCACCTGACTTCTGCACAACACAACTGATGGTCCCAACCCCATTTATAAGGCAAGAAATCCCACTTATTAAACCTGACAGGGCACACCTGTGAAGTGAAAACCATTTCCGGTGACTACCTCTTGAAGCTCATCAAGAGAATGCCAAGAGTGTGCAAAGCAGTCATCAAAGCAAAAGGTGGCTACTTTGAAGAACCTTAAATATAAGACATATTTTCAGTTGTTTCACACTTTTTTGTTAAGTATATAAATCCACATGTGTTAATTCACAGTTTTGATGCCTTCAGTGTGAATGTGCAATTTTCAAAGTCATGAAAATACAGAAAAATCTTTAAATGAGAAGGTGTGTCCAAACTTTTGGTCTGTACTGTATGTCTTGAGCTTTTTTATGAAAAAATATGAAATTTGCCAAATTGTGAAAAACTATTTTTTAAAATGTTAATGTTTACACATTTAAACCATATTATCATACCACCCAAAAAAGTCATTAAATTACCTTTTCCATATGTCTACTTGGTCTTAAGTAAAATTTTTCAAGCATTCTTTTATTTTGTTGGAATGTTAGAACAGTTGAAAAAATTTAGCAGCAATATTTCATTTTTTTTAAAGAAATTTACAAATTCAGGGTTTTTTTATGGACCTATTTAGTTTTGAAGTGATTTTAAGGGGTCTTTAAGGGATCTACATATAGTAAAACGAGCAAAGCCAGCATACATTATACCATTTTAAAAACTGCACCCTCGAAGTATTGAAAACTACTGTTAAGAAATGTATTATCTCTGCAGGTGCATCATAACAATTAACATAAAGTGGAATGAAAAAAGTTTAAATTACATTTTCTCCACTAAAATATTTGTTTAGCCACAAATTTTTCATTTTCACAAAAGGTAATAAGAGAATATAGACCACTCAATTTATTATAAAGGCAAAAAGGTTACATATATATAATGTAAATATACATAATACTTACAGTGGCTTGCGAAACTATTCACCCCCTTAACTTTTTATCTATTTTGTTACACTACAACCTGTGCTTAAATATTTTTGTAATCTGATTTGTGTGTGATGCATCAGCGCCAAGTAGTCTAAGTTAGTGAAGTGAGTAAAATATAGGCATCAATTAAATTTATTGGATGAAATAACTAAAAATTGCCATGTGCATATGTATTCAACCCTTTTGCTATGAAACCCCTAAAAATTGTCGGTGCAAGCAATTACCTTCATAAGTCACAGGCTTAGTGAAAGCAAGTCTACCTGTGTGCAATCTAAATGTCACGTGTTCTGTCAGTATATACACACCTTTTCTGAAAGGCCAAAGAGGCTGCAACACCATTAAGTAAGAGGCTCCACTAACCAAACAACACCATGGAGTAAAAGGAGATCTCCAAACAAGTCAGGGAGAAGTACAAGTCAGGGTTAGGTTATATAAAAAAATCCAAATCTCTAATGATCCCCTGGAGCACCATCAAATCCATTATCATCAAATGGAAAGAACATGGTACCACAACAAACCTGCCAAGAGAGTGCCACCCACCAAAACTCTCAGCCCAGGCAAGGAGGGCATTAATCAGAGAAGGCAGCACAGAGATCAAATGTAACCCTGAAGGAGCTGCAAAGTTTCCAAGCAGAGACTGAAGTATCTGTCCATATGACCACAATAAGCCGAACACTCCATAGAGGTGGCCTTTATGGAAGAGTGGGCAGAAAAAAGCCTTTACTTACACACAAAAATTGTAAGGCTCGTTTTGAATTTGCCAAAAGACATATGGGAGACTCCCCAAATGTATGGAGGTAGGTGCTGTGGTCAGATGAGACCAAAATTGAATTTTTTGGCTACCGAAGTAAATGATATGTCTGGCATCAAACCAACACAGCTCATCACCCCAAGAACACCATCTTACAGTGAATCATGTTGGTGGCAGCATCATACTGAGAAAAATCTGTTTCAGTCTGTCAGTGATTTGAGACTAGGGACGGAGGTTCACGTTCCAACAAGATAACACCTAAAGCATACTGCTAAAGCAACACTCGAGTGGTTTAAGAGGAAACGTGTAAATGTTCTGAAGTGGCCTAGTCAAAGCCCAGACCTTAATCCTAATGGAAATCTGTGGTCAGACTTGAAGATTGCTCTTCACCAGAGAAAACCATCTAACTTGAAGGAGCTGGAGCAGTTTTGCCTTCAGTGATGGGCAAAACTCCCAGTGGCAAGATATGGAAATCTCATAGAGACTTATCAGAAGCGACTTTCAGTTGTAATTGCAGCAAAAGGAGGCTCTACAAAGTACTGACTTTAGGGGGTGAATAGTTATGCACACAGAAGTTTTCAGTTATTTTGTACTGTTTGTTGTTTCCTTCACAATAAAAAGAACACCAAATGTTCACAGTTATACGCATGTTCTTTAGATGAACTGATACAAACCCTCCAAAAAAACTGTGAAATTACAGGTTGTGAAGTAGCAAAACATGAAAAATGCCAAGGGGGGTGAATACTTTTGGAAGCCATTGTGAAACAAAAAATCCTGATATGTGGGCAAATCTGCTTTTTGGGTATAAAGCAGACCTTGAAAGGGAAGAACTGCTGTTTGATTTTTGTAACACTAATTTGGCTAGAATAGATTGCAGACATCATGTTGCATTTGCAGAGCCCATGAAGTGCCAAAAGCATAGAAATCTCCCAAAAGTGACCCCCCACCCCCCATCAGCTGTAGGCTCTCGTTACTGCCATGTTATTTCTTCTTTGAAGCTCAATTACAGGCAGGGATTTCTAGAAGTACCAAAATTTCACTATATATTGCAATACATAGTGGTATTGTAGCATTCAGTAAAAGCGATCAAACAATCAGTTTCAAGGCCCTTAAAGGAACTAAAAAAATTAAAAATTAATAAATAAATGTTTTAATCACCTGACTTTCACCCTTTAAAAGTTTAGAAATTAAAAAATAAACATAGTTGATATAATGGTATCAAAAAAAGATTGATCAAAATATAAAATTTTCAACCCATACATTAAACCCCAAAAAGAAGAAAAAATTGTCAGAGACTGCGATCACTGTCGCAGCCTGTGCCACCACCCTGAAATGAAGTGTCATCTATGATGTCCTTTTCAGGGGCTGGGCAAGTCCCTGCTCTACTGAGCATGCGTTGGTTGTCAATTCCAACATATGCTCAGCAGGATCTTGCCACTGTGCAATATTCTTTTTTAATGCACAGTGACAGTGCACTCCTTCGCCTGCTCTGATGAGAAGTGACAATAGCTGCTAGATAGTGTAGTGAGGAAACAATATGGACTTTTTAATTAAAGTATTTTAGAAAGGAGATTAGATTATTACATTAAATAGATATTTAAGATCAAAATAAATCTTAGTTTCGGACCACCCCTTTAAGATCTGAATGTGCAAATTTAAATATAGTTTATATAAACTATAAATTCTATATATTTTTTTACATTTTAATAACATTAAAACAAAAAATAAATGTTATAACACAGACTGCACAAAAATGATTTTTGTTGCCTAGTAAACATCCTGGTCATTACTGGAGTTAAAAAGAACATGACAATCTGAAACTGATTTGTTTAATATTTCCCATACTGTATATAACCCCTATCCACAATTTTAATATATTTAATATTAATATAAAAATAAAACTGGTTTACACTTTTGATTTTCAGTTCTTATTATCATATCAAATAGAACGCTGCCCCAATTTACTTTTCTTCCTAATTATAAGCATTTTAACCTTTTCAAAACTTTTTATGCTTTTTTTACAGCAATGTTACATGACTAATTTTCTCTCTGAATATTGGTTTTCATTTTATGTAAATGAAGCCTAATCAGTACTGAATATACTTTTTGTTGAAAACAGATTTTTTTTATTCGTTGAACGTTCACCTTTTGCGTAAGCTATCTGCTTCATGTCAAAGAATAGAAAGTTTCTGGCTTACATTAAAAGGGAACTTGTCAGTTGATTAATGCATCTCAAACCATGGGTGGCATGAATCAGAGCCTGGCTGCACATTTGCAACCAGGTATGTTTTTGTCAAACACCCCAGGGTTTCAGTGAAAATATAAAGGCGTCATCCAGGACTTTTGTATTTTTTTCTTATGGGGCTTAGAACTTACAGGCAGGTAGTTAATATCTACCTCCTTGTTCTGTCCTGTGCTGATCTGAGCCAACTCAGAGTTGTCATGGACTGCCAGCGATGCTGCTCTTCAATTGACATCACGTTGACAGAGCAGCTTCTTCTTCTCGGCTCTGTTCTGTTGACAGGATATCTCTGCCGATGTCATGCTGATTGTCTAACTAGCCTAACTTTCTGTCAGTCAGCAAAACATCAGCAGTGATGCCCCATCAGAGCAGATCAGAAGAGGAAGAGCTGCCTTGTTGGCATGCGGTCAAATGAAGCTGCAGAATCGCTGGCAGAAACGGTCTGTGACGGCTCTGAGGCTGCAGAGATCGCCATCTGGCAGAACAGGCAGGTAGTTAGCAACTACTTCTTAGCCCCATAAAAAATGCAACAGTACCAGATAACCCTTTTAAAGATGTGGCTGGGGATCATAGGCAGGCCAACTTCTCACACTGCACTAGTTGATTGGCAGGTTTCTTCCATGTGTGTACATTGACAGGTATATTTCTATATACACACATGGAAGAGACCTGCCAATCAATTAAAGCCATACCGTGAGAAGTCAGGTGTGGTGCCGGGCTAGTCTCGTCTCTCTATCGCTGGATCTTTCAATCATGTTTTCTCTGAAATTTTCCGGCAAAACAAAAACATACAGTTGAAACCAGAAGTTTACATACACTATATAAAAAGACACATATATTTGAAAATTTATGGGCAAAGCTGAAAGTCATGTGCGAGCAAGGCGACCTACAAACCTGGATCAGTTACACCAGTTTTGTCAGGAGGAATGGGCCCCAAATTCTGACCAACTATTGTGAGAAGTTTGTGGAAGGATATCCCAAACGTTTGACCCAAGTCATTCAGTTTACCGGCAATGGTATAAAATACTAATGAAATGTATGTAAACTTTTGACTTTGCAGTAAGTAATAAAAATGCCTTAAAACATTCTCTCTCTCTCTCATTATTCTGGCATTTGGCAAATATTAAACATTATGGTAATCCTAATTGACCTAAAACAGGAAAGGTTTATTCTGATTTCATGTCAGATATGGAGAAAAACATGTATGTGTCTTTTATGTAGTGTATGTAAACTTCTGGTTTCAACTGTAGCTAGCTGCAATCACACTGCCAAGGTCTGATTAATTATACTCGTGGTTTGGGCAGCATGATTCAAATTACAGGTTACCTTTTAATTCTGAAAACCTGTCCCAATCATGTCTATATCATACTGATACATGCAGCCTTGCAGCGCTGGGGTCCTGGGTTCAAATCCCACCAAGGACAACATCTGCAAGGAGTTTGTATGTTCTCCCTGTGTTTGCGTGGGTTTCCTCCGGGTTCTCCTGTTTCCTCCCACACTCCAAAGACATACTGATAGGGAATCTAGATTGTGAGCCCCGATGGGGACAGCGACGATAATGCATGTAAAGCGCTGCGGAATATGTTAGCGCTATATAAAAATAAAGATTATTATTATGAGTTGCTAAAGCGTCTCTCCAAATTAAGATGAAAATTGAACTGTACATGTCAGATGTATTGTCAACATCTCTGGTTGTCCTCCTTAGGAATGATAGTGATGCCATCTCTTTACCAGCAGATGATGACTGTAATTCAGCCATCATCTGCCTCTAACAACCACGAGTGTAGGTGATCTCCACCTGCAGCTTTTAACCTGATAAATGCTGCTGTCAATCTCTGGCGTTCATAGGAGAATATGTTTTTTCTATATACCACAATACTGTGGTATTGCAGCATGTAATTCAAGCGATCGGCCAGTTGCCATTCATTGTTTTTTAAAATATAAAGAAATGAAAAAAAATAGTTGAATCACTCTCCTTGTCCCACATTAAAAATAAAGAAATATGTAGTATCTCCACATTCAATTAATTAACCCGATCACTAAGTCACTTAATGCAAATAAAATCAAAATGCCAGAATTTGCTTTTCGGTTGCCACAACACTTCAAAAAGAATCCAATAAGAAGTGGTCAAAACATCTTATAAACCCAAATATGGTATCAATAAAAACTACTTTTCTGTGTGCAAAAATCAAGCCTTCACACAGCCCAAATGACTGAAAATTAAAGTGTTATGGATCACGGAAAATAACAATGCAAGCAAAAATTATTTTTTTTTCAAAATTTTTTTTCACCAATTACATAAAAAAAGAATTATGCATGTTTGGTATTGCAGTAATCATAATGATCAGGGAGAATTATGTTACCAAGTAATTTTTACCATATAATAACACCATAAAAATAAAAGCCCAAAATACTATTATGGAATAGGCGCACTTAGAATTTTTTTCCCTGTACATCCAGTAGATGATAAAATGGATGGTGTTTTTGAGAATTACAACTTTTCCTCCAGAAAAAAAGTCCTCGTATGGCTATGTTGACAGAAGTCTAAAAACGTCAAATCGCTTGGAAGAATGGGAGGAAAAAACAAAAGTGCAAAAAAGGAAAATTGGCAATTCAGGAAGTGGTTAAACCTTTTTTGTCACTTTTTTATCCCTGTGTGCCATCTCTATATGGAATGAGCTATAGGGCATAGGTATAAGTTCTTGTTTAGTTTTTTTTTTTTTTTTTTTTTAATTCTAATGCTCAGGAGCTGAAACAAGACTATTCAGCCTGGGTGCCAGCTCTGGTGTGTAGCCAGCATCTGATGAGATCATCAGTTTAACCTCTTAAATGTTGCTGTGAAGTGTGTAAACAGCATTAGAAGTTATTCTTACATGGCAGCCATCACTTCTGACAGCCGTTGTCACCCCGCTGGGTTATAATTGGTTACCATGGCAGCCAGGGGCTTACTGAAGCCCCTATTTCAGCCATGTTAGAACTATTATGAAGCCCAGCCTGTTGCTGGACTTTGTAGGAGATCTTCAGTTTCACAATACACTGAAAGACCACAGTATTGCAGTGTATTGAATATTTGATCAGGCAATCATAGATTAAAGTCCCCTAGGGGTACTATTCAAAAATGTTTAAAACATTTAAACATTTTTAAAAATATACATATAAAACCCAAACATTATGACATTTAAATCATTCCTCCCTCACCTCTTTCCCCAATGGTAAACAGCAAAATGCAGAGAATAAAAGAAAATGGTTTCATATTGCCTAGTGTGTAATTGCATGTACTAATACTATCTGAAAATATTTATACCATAAGTTAAAAAAACAGAATTAATGTTTTTTTATCGGTCCCAAAAAAATGCAGTAAAAAGCAATGAAAACATCATATGTATCTCAAAATAGTATCAATAAAATTTCAGCCTTCACACAGATCCACTCAGGGGAGAATACTAAAAGTAACGAATTTCAGAAAATGACAAAACAAAGTTTTTACCAAGTTCTGAATTTTTTGTGACTATTAGAATGTAAAAAACTACTACAACTCCTCCTGGAAAAATAAACCTTCCTAAGATACGTCATCAAAAAAATAAAAAAGTTTTGTCTCTTGGAACAAACCCCCCCCACCCACTTCAGTTATTAAGAGGTTAAATTACTGGACAGAAACATCATTTAAAGTTCTGCCTGAACAATTATACACCTATTGTGCCAAAAGCCATAGTTTGTGATATTGAAAAGACTGTTCACATCTAGTTATAGGTTTAATGTGGACTGTATGGGCATTTGTAAATTATGGCTGCACTTCTTATCTAGTAATAATTTCTATTCTTTTCACAGCAAAATCTACTAACTTTACCTTTATTTCATAAATTATCTACCATAAGCAAAGACCAGATGTTATTACTAGATACAAAAAAATCGTATCAATGATACATGCAGTAGTACTGTTCCATTCATTATCATTGTTAAAGGCGCACTCACTAGTAGGGATGAGTGGACCTATGGAGATTCGGGTTCTGTTACCCTACCCGAACTTTATTCCAAAGTTTGATTCGGATACCAGAACTGTACCAGAACTTGAATCAGAACCTGAACCCCATTGAAAAAAATATCTTTCTCATGCTAATTGTCTGGTACGAATGCCAAACTTTTAAGTTCTGGTTCTCTAAATAGAATATTTTTATTTGCTAAACCTTTCTAAATATGGGTGTAGTGTTAATACAATGTTATACTTGCCGATCGCCGTCTTCCCCTGTTTCCAGGGCTGCTCCGATCCTCTTCTCACTTATGTGACTGAAATTCCAACTTGTTGGATCACACTGAGGTTTTGTGTAAACCAGAAGTCTATTTACAAAGTAGGTCTATGGATTAGTGATGAGCAAGCATGCTCGTTACTAGAGATTTACGAGCATGCTCGGATGTTTTCCGAGTATCTTCAGCGTTTTAGTCACTCTGTGCTCATGATTTGTGACTGTTTGACAGCTTTAATACTTGTGAGGAATGCCTGTTTCTTAGGCATTCCTCACATGTCGCAATTCATGCAAATCATGACTCAAACATAACACCCGAGCACGCTTGCCGAAAGGGTTAACAGAACATCCTAGCTCATCACTACTATGGGTCCTTTGTCTGATACGCAATAGACTTATATTATAAAAGCAATTCCAGCTCACACATAAACCCCAATGAGTCACATTGGAAGTCACATGAGTTAGAAGAGGAACGGTGTGGCGCTGTAAACGGGAGAAGACGGTGATGGGTAAGTATTTTATCTCAATAAGCTACGCATGTTTTTAGACAGGTTTAGCAAATGAATAATTTCTTGGACTGCTCCATTAATATTTGTATATATTATAACTAAGTTAAATATTTGCACTAACTTATAAATTAAACAATTTCGAAAAGGAAATGAATAGACCAGTTACTTATGTAATTGTTGAGCATAGTGAACCCATTTAAAATGTTTGAAAAGTGTTTTCATCAGAAATGTGTCCACATTCGGCCTCATTATTAAAATGTAAGGATAAATGGTCTTTGTTATCCATATAACCAATTAGAGCTCAGCTTTCATTTCTAAACATCTCTGGTAAAATGAAAGCTGTGCTATGGTTGGTTGCTGTAAGCTCTGGACAGTTTTTCTTTTAGACAGATTTGATAAAATCTTCTCTAGTGTATTTTGCCATTTGACCTCTTGAAATTTGTGACCATAAAGTTTCATGAATTAGTTAACAGCCGTAGGTGGCTCTACCTTCAGGGCCTCATATATATATATATATAGAGAGAGAGAGAGATATAGATAGATAGATAGATAGATAGATAGATACAAATATACAAATGTGGACCTAGCTGTGCTTTTTAAATGTTCATTCTGCTGAATACCTTTTTTTGCTATAAAACACGTGACTCAACCTTGCCTTGATCAGAGCACAGGGTTTCAATCATAGCCTGGATCTCATAAAACTATCACCATAACATTAAATGTGTCAAGAATGCATTTAAATACTTGAAATATTGCGTGACATGAATTTTTAGCAGCCCACTGAAATGCCCCATTTATGACATGCTCTATATTTCCACACATGGGTATAATAAAACGTTACCTAGTCCCATATGGTAAGGCAATTACAGATTTGCTAATTCTGGTATAGTTTGCAGTAAATTAATATAGCAGAGTGCTGGTTAAGAAAAATTCTAAGTGCCTCCATTACCTTGAATATAAAGCACCTGTTTCCCGTTCTCCACTTAGGACAAATACACTTTTATGAAACATTTCATTTATTGCCGATTCATCATTTCTTAACTGCTTTGGTTTTTCTTGGACAGGTTGATAGGGTTGAGAAAAGTGTTGGAAACTGTAAAAATTGGTATAGACTGAGTGCTGCCATTGTATATAAGCTAAATGTTAAAATCGCTCCAAGACAAACTTCATAGAAGGCCATAAAAAGTGAGGTGCGGGTTCAGTTCATGTGTCAAAGACTAACACATTCACTTATTCTGTCAGTATCAATCGGGCATCCTCTTCCTCATAATAGCCTGTTTCTTGGATGGAACTATTATTTGTTCAGATACCACATTCAGCTCATATGTTGAGGGCTAACAAAAGATCTTCCAAGATATTACTCATTTTAATGTTATGATGGGTTTACAAGACCAAAGCGGCATTAAATGACCACCGATTAGTGAGTATTGACCGATTGGGTATTTGCTGAGACTGTTCTATATGTTTATTGTCCGTTTGGTGGTTCAATAAAGTATTGCCACACTGTATTAAGGCCCCGTCACACATAGCGACGCTACAGCGATCCCGACAACGATACGACCTGTCAGGGATCGTTGCTGCGTCGCTATGTGATCGCTGGTGAGCTGTCAAACAGGCAGGCTCACCAGCGATTAGGGGAGCAGCGACATCGTGGAAAGAATCTTTTCACGATGTCCTGCTCCTGGGTACGAGCCTGCTGAAGCAGGAGCAGGCTGGTAACCATGATAAACAGCGCGTTACTAGGGGCACAAGCGCACTTATAAACCCGCTGTTTATCATGGTTACCACTCTGCTACGGTGAGCGGGAGGTTATCGCTCACTTTAGCAGGCTCGTAACCATGATAAACAGCGGGTTACTAAGTGCGCGTGTGCCCCTAGTAACGCGCTGTTTATCATGGTTACCAGCCTGATCGCTGGTCCTGCTGGTCACACACAGCGATGTGTGCTGACCAGCGGGAGGGCAAAGACCAAAAAATGGTCCAGGACATTTTGCAGCGATCAGCGACCTCACAGCAGGGGCCTGATCGCTGCAAAGTGTCACGCATAGTGACATCGCTGGTGAGGTCGCTGTTGCGTCACCAAAACCGTGATTCAGCAGCGATCTCGCTAGCGATCTCGCTATGTGAGACGAGGGCTTTACTTTCACCCTGTGTTGTCTGAGTAGGATTATGCTCATGAAAACCCCGGGTCTTCACAATGTGCTGCCAAGAAAAATTGTCTTTTGTGCATCCACCTGGTGAATGAGTGTTTTGATATGCAAATGTGGCTGTAGTTCTGAAGTCTCTGTCACTCCAGCTCTATTCCTCCTAAAGCACACATGTCAAATTCTGGCCCATGGGCCAAATCTGGCCCGCAGGGTGCTTTTATTTGGCCTGTGACACCAGAACCACCACCCCTATGTGGGCCCCATTATTCTGTAAGGAGGACTATGTGGGGCCCATTATTCTGTATTCTCTCCTGTGTACAGCACTCATGTTCTTTTCACAATCCTAAATGGCACAGATCCATTCACCCCAGATTGCTGGTCACCAGAGGAAACCATCTAACTTGAAGGCACTGGAGCAGTTTGTCTTGAGGAATGGGCAAAATTCCCAGTGGCAAGATGTGGAAAGCTCAAGAGACTTATCCAAAGCGACTTGCAGCTGTAATTGCCGCAAAAGTACTGACTTTAGGGGGGTGAATAGTTATCCACACTGAAGTTTTCAGTTATTTGTCCTATTTGTTCTTTGCTTCACAATAAAAAGAAAACCAAATGTTCACAGTTGTAGGTATGTTCTTTACATGAACTGATGGAAACGCTCAAAAAAACCTGTGAAATTCCAGGTTGTGAGGTAGCAAAACATGAAAAATGCCAAGGGGGTGAATACTTTCACAAACCACTGTATATAAATCTATATATATTACGTTCAATAACAGACAAAAAGATAAAAAAAATGAGAAATAAAAAAATAAAACACACTTCAGTTTTATTATGTTCCATCATTGTTTGCTTTGCATTTGTCCCTTGCAGCAAGTTTACATACACACACATATTTGAATATATATACATTGAAAAAGAATTTGAGTGTGTATATATATATATTTATTTACAGTGTATACATATTCAACAAGCTCCTGATAATTTCCAAAGGTAAACTTAATCCAATGTAATATGACACTGCCTCACATATTCAGTGTTTCCTGTACTCTAAATCAATAACATATTTTCACAAATGTGACGGCAGAATATCTTTACATCCATGTGTGGAAGACAGATGATTGGCAGGACAGGTATGCCTTTTTATAGTCCATTTTCAAAATTAAATCATAAATCTGTAAAACCACAACTCCAGCTTATTGAAGAGCAAAACATGTTAGCTCTTGAAGTGTAACATTTGATGAGATTTATGAGGGCTCCATTTGGATAGATGATTTTCAGAGCACTTAAGGTTGGTTCATTTTCCCTTTTTCCGCCCACTACGCTCTTCTTTGTCTGAATCTATAGTATAAAATCCAATTAGCATGGATAAACAAAGTCTAGATACATTAGGCTTTATGGCTTTGTTAATGTATATTGTAGATAATTTTGGTTTTCTCTGATTTGTTGACTCTTTTTTCATCAATACTGTTGCTAAATGAACTGCTAATTTTACAGTTGTTATATTGGATGGCCATACATCTGACTCCGTTCAGCTGCCTTTTTGCTGCTGATTCTTGGTGACCCTTTTCTTGGTGGCCCATGTGCTGTTCATACATTGCATATTTGACTCATTTCATTGACCCCTACAGTGTTTACAAGATCTCGTACATGTTTCCTCTAAAAAATCCTTTTTTTGCTAATGAATATAGAAGGATCATGTTGGTGAGATGTTAGCAAATAATTCATATATGAAGTGATTCCTACCACCCCCAACGCTTAGTTATCCCATCATACACACATATATAGAGCTGTAGACCCCTCCAATCCAATTGAAGCAAGACATGTTTGTTTCAAATTTGTCATTTCAGTTTTTGAGTGCATGGAAGCTTTCCTTGGTTTATCCTTGATTGGCATGATGTCTGCTTTGGAGCTCACAGTACAGACTGCATGTATTGTGGTTCTGCCTGTCACGTTCCAGGCAATCATCAATCAGTATCTATATATGGCGCCCCTGCGGGTCCAGTTGCCACAGAGGTACTGCATCTCATCCAGAGGTGTGGTACCCCGCTCTCAGGTAAGGAGGGAGCACTACCCGGGACCCACCCACCTACATCCAACACTACACCACTCCAGACCAGCAGGCGGGGCAAGATGCACTTAGTCACTGCTGAGCCCTGTCCCTGGCTGGAAAGGGGAGGGAACCAGAAGAGAGGGAACTATGTACTGGGTGTGGGTGGAGGAAGACTTTCAGGGGAGCACTGAAAGGAAGAGTATAAAAGGAAGGTAGAAAGTTCTAGAAGGGTCCAGTCCTGCTCAGGGGAGAAAGGAAGGAGTTTAGTGGAGAGGAGTGAGAGAGGAGAGTGGCCCAGTCAGAGAAGCCCAGGAGGAGGAAAGTGAGGAAAGAAGACAGGAGCAGTGCGGGAGGCCACCCGTGGACCCGAGTTTACGCTGACGTGGAGGGATCAAGGCCGCAGTAGGGGACCGGCCCCAGACTAGTGGAGTACTGTAGTGGAGTGGAGGTTGCGGTATCTTCATGTGCCGTAGCCAAAATCCACACATAATCGCTGAAAAGGTGGCCATATAGGACTAAGGGGACAGACCGGACGTCCCCCGACAAGGCCCGCGGCCACTGGCTCGGGACACTGTGTGTGAGGCGCAGGGCAGAAGGGCAAGAGCCAGATCAGAGAGACGACCTGGAGAGGTACACAGAAAGGGGTCCCGTTCAAGTGCTTCTGAGTTATCTGAGAGTTGGCTGGATCACTACCCCGGAGGACACAGAACGACGTGGGCGGTAATAACCAGCTACAGCGGTAACCTGGAACTGCCTAGAACTGTGAGTAAAGCCTTAATACTGCACCCCACTGTGTCCTTGACTCATTACTGCGTCACCAGCCCTGCACTACACTGCACCACCAAATTCTACCTCTTAAAATCATCTACACTGCACTGGAGCTTAGCTCTGTCCGTGGATAGCTGAACCAACTCTACTATGTCACCATCAGCTCCAGTGGATCTGCACCGCAGCGGCGGCCCCATATATCCGCATACCATGGATGGCGTCACGAACATTATCCCCAAAAACTTTATTCCCCTTTTCTTTAATTTATTTGACCGCCCGGGGCCACGGACCGGGTCACTGCCTCCGTGACTACCCCAATACAGGACCGGACCGGCTACCGAGTACCCCACGGCCCCAGGGGGCGTGTCATATACGGCTCTTTTGCTTCCTCATGCTGGCTTTCCCTCCAGACATTTTTCCTTTTTGGAGAGGATTGTGTTCTCTGTTTACCTTTGATTTATCATACATACAGTATGTAAGGGATTGTCATTTGATATTGCATTTTTTGGCAACATGGTCCTAGAAGAACCCTAAACGGATACATTGTTACAACAAAATGCTTGTCCTACTGATTATTGAGCTAAGAGACCAGGTTAAATCATCTGCTAAACCCTATTTCATGACTGCATGCTTTAGGTAATTCTTAGTAGATATTTCTGTCTTACTTTCTTTGCTATTTGTCCTTACTTTATTTTGTTAATTTTTTCTGACTGCTCCTGGCTCCCCGATATACAGCAATCCTTATTGCTTGATAAAATTACAATATGTAATACTTCAACTTTGTTAATATCTGATTTTTTTGAGCTTTGTTGATTATTCAAGTTGCTTGCTACATTTGCTCTGATGTTTCCTGATTACTAGTCTTGAACATGTTTTGAGATTGTACATTAGTTTTGAGTGATGTTGAATGTTTCAATGTTTTGGGAGATGGTGCTTTTTCTGTTCTGATATTGCCTTTTTTTGTCCCATGAATGCAAGTTACAGAAAAATCTTACGTATCATCACAAATGTTCATAGCTATGGCGGCTAATTTGAAATTCTTTGCATCCATTTATCCTTATAGACTTTATGCTGATGTGAATTTTTTTTCATAACATTTTTATGTAAATTTGTTTTTTAATAATACTGCTTCTCATTGAGAGTTAGTTTCAGCCTCGCCTATGTCTGATATTGGGTTCTATACTCAAAGTGGGTTCAGACATATCCCTGACAGATTCGATAACGTGTTGGGTATTGCTGTTAATGTAAGTGAAAACATTTTTCCCTATGGTCTCCTTACTCCTTTAGCATGTAATCTCCATTTTAACTCTAGCTTTTGCTTTAATTTTATTCTTTATTTCAAAATTTTAGAGAAAAGAGGTCTGCAGCACATTCATTTGTAGAACATTCTGGCACTTTACAGTACATCCAATAAATTGAAGTTATTGAGTAATAGACATTTTTCCCCACCCAGTCAAACTATGGTCATACTTGCTGATTTGTAGATATCATTTTGTAGGATGTGTCAATATCAGCAAGGTTACCATCTCTTTCAAACCATTATTTTTCCACTAATCCCATTTAGCAGACATTTTTATATAATTTATTGGACCTGTGAGTTCCTAAATCTTTTTGTAAACGATCACCATATTCCAAAATGACCACATCTATCAGTTTGCATCATCAATATTTTTGTCAGTGCTCTATTCAACTATGAAAGATGTTCTTCTGTTTAGCTATTTGGTGGAGGTTAGGCAATTTACAGATTAGAGGGAAACATAACACATTCAAAATGCTTTCCTACTGCATTCATAATGTGTTATGGAATATGAAACCTTAGAGAAGTTGTCCATTCTCCACAAAAAAACAATCTAGCTTTCACAAATAAGTCTTTAATGTTATGCACAAAGACAGTTTCTCTAGTCCTTATCTAGGTAATTTCCAGCCAATCTTGAGCAGGAACCTGGCCATCCTTACCATAGCAATGTACAAAAAAGACTGGGACAGTTCCTGCCATCACATATAGTTACTTTACATTGATGAGGTGGTTTGTCCCAAAAGAGGTTCCTCTGTCCCGACAGTGCTAACCTAGGAGCATGCAAATTTTGTTCAATAAAATGCTTGAAATTTCCAGATGGATCCAGAAAAAAACATCCTATATTTCCGATACAATCACACTTATTTCAGCAACGTCATGAAATTTACCTCTTTAGGAGGTTCTTTGAAAAGTATGATCAGCAGCTTTTGAGTTTAAGAGTCCTCTCGGTCCACACACACTTGTTCAATCAGCAATTTTGAGCAGTCTAATACAAAACTAAGCACATTTTTGTAAATTTCTATTATTTTCAACCTCCTAGACCAGTAACTTAACTTTTTTTCATTGTTCTTCTACAATTCATTTTTCTTTTTCATTCTTTTTTGCTTTAAAGGCTGAAGTCCTATCTGTATTGTCCAATTGAAAGAGGCTAACAATAGTCCACATGTTGTTTTCCCTGAAAATGTTTCTTATGTGATCAAGTGTGATTACGATAAATTTTCATCTTTTGGATGCTAGAAAAAGGTGGACTTGTTGTCCTTAGAAACTAAAGTTTTGGGAACCTTACACTTAAGGGTTCGCTCACACTTGCATATAAATTGGACTAGTGCAATCCAATAAAAAATCGGCTTGCACTCGGACCAATGTTATTCAATGAGGCAGTGCATATCGGCATATTTTTTCTCAGCTGTATTTGACATGAGAAAAAAATCGCAGTATGCTACAATTTCACTCCGAAATCGGTACAATGAGAGAAAAGAAATCGCCATCAGTATAGCATCCGATTTATTACGGATCCATTACAATTCTGTAGCATAGGAAACTATAAATGGTCCTGTCAAAGATTAGTAGCTGCTGAGTAAAAAAACGGATTGTATACGGAGAGAGCACCTGGATGACAAGGAGGAAAAATCGCCGCACTCTCCTGGATGAGAAAGTTTTTTTTTATACGCTAGTGTGACCCCAACCTAATATTAGTTATACAAAGGTAGTATAAAGTAGGTGTAAGTAATAATGTAGCATATTTATCCAGCATTTGATGCACTTTGAGTGGCTTATCTGGACAATAATGGTGTCTATAGATGGACCACCCCACAGTTTTAAGGTCTAGTCTTATTTTATCTTTGCCTACAGCAATTCATTCTGATTTATCATCAAAGAAAAGACTATTATTTTATTGGTATGTCACTTAGATAATAAAAAATAGAAAGGAGTCCAATTAAATGACGAGTGATTACACGCAAAAGAAAATAGTCTTTTATTCCTTAATAAGAAAGTACAGTTGCATACACAAGACAGGCAAGGTTTTGGTCAGCAAGTGGTCTTTCTCAAGCCAGGAATTTCCTATGTGTAGTGGATACCTGCATATATTTTGAGAACCCCGCTAGGAGCCAAATGCACTTAATTATTTTTAGCCATAACCACTGCACTTTTAAAGCTTTAAGATCACGTATTAATCCTAATCCTGTTCCTCCACTTCCCATTTTCTACCTTTATTCCTCTCTTTCTCTAAACTTTGGGTATTGCTGGTTACACTGAGGATTCAGATAGATTTGGCAGGGCCTAAGAAGCCTCACCTTGTTCCGGGAGCCTCCTATATGTCCTGGTAGAGTTAGCAAGTACAATGTCTGGCCTACTTACAATAGACAGGAGCCCCAAAGCACATATCTGAATGGGCTCTGAGGTCAGAAGGATCTTGTTTTCATGCCCTCTCCTTACACTTTGAACAGTTCTTCACTCTCTTTATTTGATAAAAATGCAGCTGTATTTCCACAGGCTTTCAGCCCCAGTAGCAAAGTTATAAGTGCTGGACTCCCTATTTCCAAGGACTCCCTTTCACATACTGTAGTTTGTCTCTATGCTACATATGCCCATGAGTATATCCTGTCTGTAATTATAATATATCTTTTAACAGTCTAAGAACATGTACAGGCAGTCTCTGAATTATGAACATATGACTTACGGACAACTCATAGTTACAAATGTAGGATGCAAAAAAAATAATACCTCATCACTCATCTCTCCAACCACCTTGCTGCTTGCCTTCTGGTCCTTTTCTTTCCACCGCCTCTTAACTCTTGGCCAGGACTTCTGGCCTTGTCAAGGTCTCGTAGGTCACTGCCCGGCGTGATTAGGTCGCAAACACAAGTTTTGACATCACAATCTTACAACACACAGTGACCTCCAAGACCTGGACGCGGCTAAAAGTTCTGACCTATCGTGAAGAGGCCAGAGATCTGGCATGCAGTGGCAGAAAGAAGAAGACTGGTCAGCAGGGTGGCCAGAGAGGTGAGAGATGAGGTGAGTATTTTGTTTTTTTGTTTTTATACCATTTGCCGGCCCTGTACCTTTTCCAGCTTACATGCAAAGTTATGTTATGAACAACCCTACAAAACCTATATGGTTCGTAATCTGGGCATTGCCTATACAACTGCCATCGGTAAGCCAGAATGAATATTGAATATATTACTTACAGACATACTGTAAGTTATGAAAATTCTTGCCCAAGAGAAAAGGAATTAGACATGAAGAAATCTTATTAGCCTGTTTTGTGTTTCTAAGAAGAAAGGAAGCTTTAGACATGAATCACTGATCTAACATGGCAAACTGTGCTCCGATCTGTGAATGGCTGCTTTTTATGGGTTTGAAGTTTCCGAGCGCTGACAGATAATGTATGAAGATCAGAGATCCCTCTGGGATGGTTTATTAGCTCTGTCACTGTTAGCAACCACTGTGTTAAATATAGATAAAATACACCTGCATAATTTGCTCGCTGTAGCTATGATGGCTGCGCTCACCTCCTATCTCCCTGTTGTGTCCATCTAGTCAAACACTGAAATGTCTCATACACCAGCTCCGTCTCTCCTTAGTGTAATTGTAATTAGACTTTGAAAGGTCTTTACCCTGCAGGAAAAAACAGGCAAATTATTCAAGGTAGCAGTGCAATCAGAACATCTGGCGTATTTCTATAGAACGTGTGATGATGATTGCCTTAAAGCTGTTCTGCTGCCGTTTTAAGGCTCCGGCATCATACTTTATTTTTCTCTTGTCAGAATAAATAGATTTGTTTACCTAGGCCCCATATGTTTAAAACTCAATTTCCATTCTGTAGAATTATTCAGGAGCACAGGAAGTAACATTGAATAAGCATTAAAGATGAGTCTCTGCAAACTAAGATGGCAGCTTTTAGCTGCTCCTGGCAAGAGACGGGGAAATGGTAAGAGTTAACCCATTAAATTTCGCTGCATAGAAAAGGAAACATATCTCTTCAAATATACATTTGGTTCGGTCCTTGCGAAATCCCATTTTGCTAAATGTTTCTTATTGACCGTGTCAAGTTATTGGCATCATTTGATACATTATGACACTTTGACATCATTACTATGAGATGTATTGGAGAGATGTCAATAATTTGCCCTGCTCGTTTTTATCAATGAGTAATAGATTGCATTGCATTCCAGGATATTGACTTGAGCCCATAAAAGCAACATTTAGCATATGAGAGCATTATTTCAACACTTCAATTTTTGACTTTGATGTGTGTTTTAAAAGGCTGAAGAGATCATGTATTTATTTGCCACTTGCAGAAGTATGACTTGTTACTGGTTAGTTAGCGCTATGCACCTGTAAATGTCACACAATGCTTAGATTATAGGACACTTGCAATGGGATAGCCTCTTGTGTGATAAGTTTGTTATGGTTCTCACGTACACCCATTGTGAGTTGCAAAATAAAAAAATAATTTTACTCAAAAGGAGACTCCAAACAAAATAATTTGTTCAGAAATATGTCTTATGGAAGCAGTAATTTTATGATTTGTTACAATGATAATGTCAAACATTGACACACCCAGGGGTGCACTAGGATCCTGGAGTCTAAGTATTTCCAGATAGGACCTTCTGTTTTATAAGAGAAGACCCACTGTGTTTCCCCTAAAATAAGTCCTAGCATGATTTTATAGGATTTTTGAAGTATGCTTAAAATATAAGCCACACTCCAAATAGAAGCCCTAGTCAGTCAGGACCAGAAAGGGGGGAAACTGGACAATTACCCAGGACCCCCACTCTCTTAAAGACCTCCAGCATTTCTATTCTGAGGTTAAGATTTTTTAGGACCTTTGGTGACATCACGGTCATGTCACCATGATGTGACCAAAGGTCCTTTAACTGCGGGAGTCTAGAGAAACTAAAGAGGAGATAGGCTGGTATGTAGGGCCGGCATTAGATGGAAAGGTGGTTAAACTTGACAATTTTAAGGGCCCCCACTTTCTTAGTAGTCCCCAGCGTTTCTATTCCTAGGTTAAGACTGGTTGACCATGTTGTCACCGAAGGTCCTTTAACTGCAGTAGTCTAGAGGAACTGAAGAGGAGACAGGCTGGTATGTACCATATGTGCAGTGTATGTATATACATGTGTATGTATGTCCAATGTGTGTGTCTATACTTGTGTATGTGCAGTGTCTGTGTCTGTATGTGTTGTGTGTGTTTATATATATGTGTATGTGCTGTATTTGTGTGTTTGTGAGTGATGACAAGATTATATTTGAATAAATGTTGATTTTTTTTTGTTCAATAAAAAATGTGGATTGTTGCTCATAGTAAAAAAACGTAGAACTCCCCAGAAATTATACCCTAACCCATCTTTTGGAGCCAAAAATAATATAAGATCCTGTCTTATTTTCAGGGAGACATGGTAGTAATTCATGATAATTCTAAGTTCCTATTACAGATCTTGCATTGTAGTCCAGAAGAAAAAATCTATGGACTCAGTGTCCAATTTTGGGGATTTTCTTTTTTACTTAAAGGGGTTATCCGGGACTTTGTTTTTTTTGGGCCTTGGGGGCTTAGAACTTACCGCAGGTAACGGCTAACTACCTGCCTGTTCTGCCAATCATCCATCTGTTCTGGCTCAGAGCGGTCATGGACTGCTCATGTAGATGATTCTTCTGCTTCTAGTGATATCACATCAACAAAGCAGCTTCTTTTCTTCTTTGTCAATGAAGCATCACTGCTGATGTCATACTGATTGACAGCCAGCCCCCAGCTGCATTAGGCTGAGCCAGCTGTCAATCAACATGACGTCAGCAGTGACTTTCCGTCGACACAGCAGACCTGAAGTGAAAGAGCTGCTTTGTTGACATGAGGTCAAATGATGGCGTAAAATTGCCACCTGAGCTGAAACAGATTGTCGCTGGGTAGAACAGGAAGGTAGTTAGCAACTACCTGCCGGTAAGTTCTTAGCTTCACAGCTAAACTCCCCAACGTCCCATATAACCCCCTTAAATGTATTTATATTTTTGCTTCGAAAGCATTCTTATATTTAATCAGTTTTTTTATTAAAAACTTTCAAAATATAGATAGAATTGATACAGAGTATAATACAGAACACATTGTGAAACAAAGCATAAACCGTACATTCTTATGTAAACAAATAACACAACTGAGTATAGCAGTTATAGGTCTGATATTAAAGCTTGCAAATACTCTAATATTTCAGACTTGGTTTAAAGGTGTTGTCCACTACTAGGACAACCCCTTCTCAATCTAAATGTTTTCCCCGTTAAAATAAAAACACTTATACTCCCCTCTGGTGCCATCGCTGTTCCAGTGTCTGCACTCGCATTCATGGGTCTCACGTGAGGTTGTTACGTCACTTAAGACCTGCGCCCAATCAGCACTGGTGTCACTGTCCTTGCTTTCGATCGTATAAGTAATCAAGAGGAAGTCAGGGCTGTGGCTGGCCACTTACTTCCTCTTGATTACTTATACATCCAAAGGCTTGGAAAATGATGCCTGTGCTGATTGGGCACTGGACTCACGTGACATGACATAACCTCACATGAGCACCGCGAATGCGAGTGCCGACACCGCAGGAACAGCGCCGGCACAGAAGGCGAGTATAAGTGTTTTTATTTTAATGGGGTCAAACATTCAGATTGAGAAGGAGTGTCCTAGTAGTGAACAAGCCCTTTAATTAAAAATCTCTCCAAATATAAGAAAAAGATTGGAAGGATGTGATCTGTATTTTAATATATTGGGAAAACAGGTGAGATAGTTACATAATAAGAATAAAATAATAATAAGAAAAAAAGTGCATGGGGATGCGGAAAAATGAGGAGGAGGATGAACACAGAACGAAGAAGGAAATTCATTATCCCTTATGTAACAGTAAATAATTTGGAGGAATCCAAAAATAGGATCCAAGTTCTCCACACTTGCAGAAAATTATCAGTGGTACCTTTGAATTCAGCGGTTAAGTCTTCCATTTTACAAAGACAGGTCAACTCCTGAAACCATTCAGCTAAAGTTTGAAATTGAGGAGATTTCCAGTACCAGGGGATAAGTAGATGAGTGCATGTTAAAAAGAATCTCAATAGCCCCATTTTCTGAAAGAAAACATTCTTACAACAGGGTTCCATCAAACATTATGGACTATTTGGTCCAGCCATCAATATAATAAATAGGGTATTCACATAAAGCTGCATGAACCGGTCACCAACCAGTATGTGTATGGACACAGAGGGCTATTAAATGCATGTAGGATGTGTGAACGGATGGTACAAGGGTCCTGGTTTTGTATGGGCAAAACAGGGATAGTTGGATAATTATGTTGAGGCGATAGGCCAGTCTAAAGAAATTCTTTTTTAGGGCACGCTTAAAACTGTGGGTCTTGGGGATTAATCGAAGTGTCCTGGGTAATGCATTCCAAAGAATTGGTGCAGCTCGCGAGAAGTCTTGGAGACGGGAGTGGGAGATTCGGATCATAGAGGATGTTAATCTTAGGTTATTAGCAGAACAGAGGACACAGATAAGGTGGTAGACTGAGACAGAGGAGATGTAGGGTGGTGCTGAAGCGTGCAGCACTTTGTGGGTGAGAGTGATGAGTTTATAATGAACTCTATATCGGATGGGCAACCAGTGCAACGACTGGCACAGGGTAGAGGCATTGGTGTAGCGGCTGGCGAGGAATATGATCCTGGCTGCTGCATTCAGGATGGATTGGAGAGGGGAGAGCGATTAGTAAGGGGGAGACCGATTAGTAGAGAGTTGCAGTAGTCCAGACGAAAATGAATAAGAGCAACAGTAAGAGTTTTTGCAGAGTCAAAGGTAAGAAAAGGTCGAATTCTAGAAATGTTTTTTGAGGTGTAGATGACATGAGTGGGTGAATGTGGGGAATGAAGAAAAGATCTGAATTAAGTATGACCCCAAGACAGCAGGCATGTTGTTGGGGAGTAATGTTAGAACCAAATACAGAAATGGCTATATCGGGCATAGGTAGGTTAGTGGAGAGAGGAAACACAAGGAGTTCAGTTTTTGTCAGGTCCAGTTACAGAGAGAGGGAGGATATGATGTTAGAGGCAGTGAAAAGACAATCACTTGTGTTTTGTAATAATGGAGTAGAGATGTATAATTTGGTGTCATCGGCATAGAGATGGTACTGAAAACCAAATCTACTGATTATTTGTCCAACAGGGGCAGTATACAAGGAGAACAGTGAGGGGACCTAGGACTGATCCTTGAGGAACCCCGACAGTTAGGGGGAAAGGTGAGGAAGAGGAGCCAGCAAAAGATAGACAGTGAAGGAGCAGTGTGAGAGATAGGAGGAGAACCAGGAGAGAGTGGCATCCTTGAGGCCAATAGAGCGTAGCATAGTGAGGAGGAGCTGGTGATCCACAGTGTTGAATGCTGCAAGAGAGATCCGGGAGAATCATCATGGAGTAGTGACAATTAGATTTAGTTGTTAGTAGATAATTAGAGACTTTAGTGAGGGTAGTTTCAGTAGAGTGGAAAGAGTGTAAACCGGATTGTAGAGGGTCAAGAAGAGATTATCTGAGAGATAGCGGATTAGACAGGAGTGGACCAAGCGTTCCAGGAGTTTAGAGATGAAGCGAAGATTAGAGACAGGTCTATAGCTAGCATCACAGTTTTGGTTGAGGGATGGTTTCTTTAAGTAATGGATGTATGCTGGCGTGTTTAAATGAGGAATGAAACATACTAGATGAGAGAAATAGGTTGAATATTTTAGTTAGGTGAGTGATGACAGCGAGGAAAATGGACTGGAGGAGATGTGAGGGGAGAGGATCAATGGTGCAAGTAGTAGGGCGAGAAGATGCAAGGAGCATAATCGCTTCTTCCGTGACTGGTTCAAAGACAGAGTTGTGGACTAGATGCAGTGCGGAGGGAGGACAGTGCATGGTGTTAAGAGATTGGGAGAAAATTTCCTGTCAGATATGGTCAATTTTTTCTTTGAAACAATTGGCCAGATCGTGAGCGCTGAGGTCAGTAGTTGGGGCCTGAATTATACAGTACAGTGGTTTTTGACTGTACCATTTCCTGTGAACAAAGTTTAAGGAATTATTGTGTCTATAGGACTGACAGAAACTGCAGAATGCATTGCTCTAATGCTTTCATTGGCCATTACACAGAGAGGATGGGCATGCGCTCGACTACTGCTCCAATCAGACTGCATAAATGCAGGACTAACTCTCTAGTGATTGATCACAGTCCCAGTAGTAGGGCCCCAGATGATGGGATGTTATGTCCACTGTGCCACAACAACTTTTCATTGTATACTGTTTGGGAATGGAACATTACAATTTAATAAAGAAAATGGTTTTCAGTCCATTTTCAGGTGCACAACAAAACTGGAATCCGCAATTTATGTCCAGTGCGGCAGTGCAATGTGATTGCTAGCTGAAAGATAGTGCAGGAGTGCATTAGTAGATCTTTTAATGCTAAACCTTTAACCCAGCGGTTGGGAAATGGCTGCTTTTAACCGGTCTTGTGGCTTTTAGTGATTTTAATATCTTAGTTTTTGACAAGCCTTTGCCACTCAGTTTAATTAAAGACACAATGCCAAGATTATAACAGCAAGAAATTCAATGCTGCCTGACAAGTAAAAATGACTGGTAATTCAAATGGAAATCCATGACTCAGAAATGTATTACCTGCGGTTCTGCCTTATGTTCTTGTATTTAGTCATAAATAAAAATTACAAATTTGGTTTCTATCGTAAAAATCTTTCACAGTGCAGTTTTTTTTGTCTATTCTTGTTTTTTTTTCATTACCTGCAAAATAATTGCCACCCAGTGGCTAAATTATTGTGACAAATAATTCCTTGTCATAATCACCAAGTCAGAAAGCTTTGTCATGCAATGAGCACGATGCACATGGCAAAATATTATTCAATGACAGATATGCTACCCTTCACAAAGAGTGATAGATCTGTGGAACAGCCAATAGAGAATAATGCCTTCGAACATAAAGGAAGCAAACAAGAAGTCAAATTTATGGAAGAAAAGAAAACCGTGGTTTTAAAAGAATGTAAATAAATAACATTATTTAAAACGCATCTATAATATCAGTGGGGAAGCCAAGACTTACATGCATCACATCATCGAGCGGATTCAGGAGGATAGTGAGATGAGAGGGTTGGATAGCACAAGTGCCTTTGAATGATATCCGCAGCAAAACTGCACCACTTGGTTTTTCCATTCAGTAGATCAATCCATTAATTACCACCATTTACCATTACTGGGATCATGCGTGAAGTTTTTGATCAGGCAGTTTTTGAGCCAAAACCAGAAGTAAACACAAAATGAATGGGAAATATAAAAGAAGGGCTTACACTGAGTTCATACGCTGTGGCCGAAAACCATGACGAGCGTTATGGTTTGCAAAGAACAGCCAATTAAAAGCACATTTAATGTCAATAGAAGTAGATCACTTCTTATTGGATCCTTTTTGCTCATAACAGGACAGTGCATGTCCATTTCTCTGCATAGGTCCATTAATAATGAATCTGCTTTTAGCATCTGTCATTGGAAAACTGTTAAACAGTGCATGGCCACAATATGGCTTCAACATGTGAGCCCACTTTGTTTTTACTTCTGACTCCTTCCAATTAGATCCATGTGTGACTTAGTTTTGGAAAAAAAACTGCAGGTGTGTTTACAGTCTTATGGGAGTCCTTATGGGGGCCATAAAAATAAGGGTTGATGTTATGCACTTATTCCAGGAATATGTATGATGAACATTTAGATCTGATTAGTACACATATAAATTAGTAGAACTAAAAATGAGCTGCTGAAACTTTCTGCTAAAGTATAAGTTTCACTTTGGCTGAGAACTTGATTTAACTACTATTTCATTCTGAACCACTGGATCAATTTTGCTCATAGAGGGAGCAATTCAAATATTAAAGAATCCTATGTATCTGGTTCAGTATTCAGCAGTGCCAAGTGTCCTTATACGAAACCCAGTTTAACCCTCAACTGGTGAGGTGGGTTTTTTGTCACGCAACTAGTGATGTGGGGTTTCCTATACCCCAGTGTTTAGAAATCTCTTATTTTTACAGAAAATGCAAAGATCACGTTTGTTTTAATCGTTTTCTTATTGGCAATTGATTACACATGAGTATAACAAATTTTTGACACCCACAAATGGATGGAAGCTAGTGAGACACGTATCCTCATACCAGCCAAGCAAAAATTCCCTGGGGTGTGGAAAACTCCACCTCACCAGTTAGTAACTTTTAAGGGAAGTTGCCAGTAAGATCAACACCCCCAACACATAAATGGGTATGCAGGTCTTAGAAAGCTAAACCCATTGACACCTTTATATCTTCTATCTGTTGCTGCTTTTCTGAGAAATCAGTGTTTTAATTAATATACAGTAAGAAATTAAGTGCATTGGGCATGAAATAGCACATCTCAAATCTCTGCCTTCTGAAGTTGTTTCCCCACATAGGACCAGCCTTTGCAGCTTGATTGATAGCTCACTGTCTGTGTGATGTCCGGTGCCAGGCAGGAAAATAAGACAGTGAGCTATTAATCAAGCTAAATAGGCTGATTTCTTGGGAATGCAGCAACAGTTACAGTTGTGCTCAAAATTTTACATACCCCGGCAGGAATTTTTCCTTTCTTGGCCTTGTTTCAGAGATAATGAATGATAACAAAAAAAAGTTTTTCTCCACTCATGGTTATTGGTTGGGTGAAGCCATTTATTGTCAAACTACTGTGTTTTCTCTTTTTAAATCTTAATGACAACCAAAAACATCCAAATGACTCTGATCAAAAGTGCACATACCCCAGTTCTTAATACTGTGTATTGCCCCCTCTAACAAAAATGACAGCTTGAAGTCTTTTGTGGTAGTTGTGGATGAGGTTCTTTAATTTCTCAGATGGTAAAGCTGTCCATTCTTCTTGGCAAAAAGCCTCCAGTTCCTGTAAATTCCTGGACTGTCTAGCGTGAACTGCACTCTTGAGATCTCCCCAGAATGGCTCAATGATATTGAGGTCAGGAAACTGAGATGGCCACTCCAGAACCTTCACTTTGTTCTGCTGTAGCCAATGACAGATCGACTTGACCTTGTGTTTTGGATCGTTGTCATGTTGGAACGTTCAATTATGTCCCATGTGCAGTTTCCAGGCTGATCAGTGCAAATTTGCCTCCAGTATTTGCTGATAACGTGCTGCATTCATCTTTCCTTCAACTTTTTAACAAGTTTCCTGTGCCTTTGTAGCCCACACATCCCCAAAACATCAGCGATCCACCTCCGTGCTTTACTGTAGGAATGGTGTTCCTTTCATCATAGGCCTTGTTGACCTCTCTCCAAATGTAACGTTTATGGTTGTGGCCAAAAAGTTCAATTTTGGTCTCATCGGAGTGATTAGCTTGTACCAGAAGTTTTGAGGCTTGTCTCTGTGCTGTTTGGCTTATTGTAGGCGAGATACTTTGTGGCATTTGCGCAATAATGGCTTTCCTCTGGCGACTCGACGATACAGCTCATTTTGTTCAAGTGCCTCCTTATTGTGCATCTTGAAACAGCCTCACCACTAGTTTTCAGAGAGTCCTGAATTTCAGCTGATGTTATTTGTGGGTTTTTGTTTTCATCCCAAACAATTTTCCTGGCAGTTGTGGCCGAAATCTTTGTTGGTCTACTTGACTGTGGTTTTGTTTTTACAGAGTCCCTGATTTTCCATTTGTTAATCACAGTTTGAATGCTGCTGACTGGCATTATCAATTCCTTGGATATTTTTTTGTATCCCTTTCCTGTGTTATACAGTTCAACTACCTTTTCCCATAGATCCATTGACAATTCTTTTGCTTTCCCCATGACTCACGATCCAGAAACGTCAGTGGCTGGATGAAAGATGCAAGAGTCAGTCTGGATCCCAGAAACTCACTCAGCTTTTATGCAAACACACTGATTACAAGCAAACAGGTCACAGGTGAGGATGTTGCCTTTAGTAGCCATTCAAACCCATTTGTGTCAAATTCTATGCATGTTATCAGGCTAAAATCATCAGGGTATGTGAACTTTTGATCAGGGTCATTTGGATGTTTTTGGTTGTCATTAAGATTTAAAAAGAGAAAACACAGTAGTTTGACAATAAATGGCTTCACCCAACCAATAACCATGAGTGGAGAAAAAGTTTTTTTGTTATCATTCATATTCTCTGAAACAAGGCCAAGAGAGGAAAAATTCTGCTGGGCTATGTAAACTTTTGAGCACAACTGTATATGTATACATACACACACAGTAGCATGTAAAAGTCGGGCACCCCCGGTCAAAATTACTGTCACTGTGAATAGTTAAGCAAGTTGAAGATGAAATGATCTCTAAAAGGGCTAAAGATAAAGATGACACATTTCCTTTTTATTTTAGGCAAAAAAGAAAAATATTGCCATTTTTTACATTTTAAAAATTACAAAAAGGAAAATGGGTCGATGCAAAAGTCTGGGCTTATGTATGATATTTATGTGTTATTTGGATGTTTTTGGTTGTCATTAAGATTTAAAAAGAGAAAACCAGTAGTTTGACAATAAATGGCTTTTGAGCACAACTGTACAATATAGAATAAATTATAAATGTATTTATTCATGAATAAAGAATAAATAATAAAGGAGTCAGCTTGGAGGAGTTGATCTTATCTTGTAGATTGTGAGCCCTCGTGGGCAGGGTCCTCTCTCCTCCTGTACCAGTCAGCGACTTTTATTGTCTAAGTTTATTGTGCTTGTTTTTATTATGCATTCCCCTTTTCACATATAAAGCACCATGGAATAAATGGCGCTATAATAATAAATAATAATAATAAACAGATTCCATTTGAAAGGAATGTGTAATCAGAAAATGACCTATTGTTTAATTAAGGTTTTTGTGTTAATTTTTTTAAAATCTTTGGCATTTTTTTCAGATCTAAAACTGTAGTAAAAATCAGATTGGTAATCTTAGTAATTTTCACACTGTCCACTGGAGCTATTTTAGATTTGTACTTCTTGTTCTTTCAAGAAGAGTTTTCAGCCGGCTAGTTATCATTAGAGGGAGGATTACAATGACAAGTAGCACCTCAACACCCAGGTGGTATTACAAGGACCACCAATCACAATAGTTAATATCACAGCTGACCCTGCTCCCCTTCTTCACAATGATTTTTGTACACACTTATTAGATGCTTCATTACAAAAGATAGAGTTTGAGTCAATTTATTGCTGCTAATGTACGTGTATTTCCTGAAAAAAACCCAAAAGGTATGAATCTAAAAAAGCCCCAGTGGATAATATGAAAACTGGAAGATTTCTAATTTTAATTTTTAATGTTGATCATGACGTGGAACAATAATTACCAAAGTATAATTAACCCCTTAATGACCTTGGACGTACAGGTATGACCTGGGTCGCCTCCCCCTCTTGCGATGAGCCCGCACCCACCTTTCCGGGCACATGACTGCTGATGATGAAGATTTAGTCGCCACAACATTGCATTAAAATGCAACAACGGGAGATGAAAACATCGTATCTACCCCAAAATGGTATCAATAAAAATGTCAGCTCGGCGCGCAAAAATAAGCCCTAACCCAGCCCCAGATCCTGAAAAATGAAGATGCTACAAGTTTCGGAAAATGGCGCCATTTTTTTTTAAAAACTTTGGATTTTTTTTTCACCATTTTAAAAAGAACCTATACACCGCGTGCATAATTATTAGGCAAATGCGTATTTTGATCACTTTGATACTTTTTATACATGTTGTCCTACTCCAAGCTGCATAGGCTTGAGAGCCAACTACCAATTAAGTAAATCTGGTGATGTGCATCTCTGTAATGAGGAGGGGTGTTGTCTAATGACATCAACACCTTATATAAGGTGTGCTTAATTATTAGGCAACTTCCTTTCCTTTGGCAAAATGGGTCAGAAGAGAGATTTGACGGGCTCTGAAAAGTCCAAAATTGTGAGATGTCTTGCAGAGGGATGCAGCAGTCTTGAAATTTCCAAACTTTTGAAGCGTGATCACCGAACAATCAAGCGTTTCATGGCAAATAGCCAACAGGGTCGCAAGAAGCGTGTTGGCCTAAAAAGGCGCAAAATAACTGTCCATGAATTGAGGAAAATCAAGCGTGAAGCTGCCAAGATGCCATTCGCCACCAGTTTTGCCATATTTCAGAGCTGCAACGTTACTGAAGTATCAAAAAGCACAAGGTGTGCGATACTCAGGAACATGGCCAAGGTAAGGAAGGCTGAAAAATGACCACCTTTGAACAAGAAACATAAGATAAAACGTCAAGAAATATCTTAAGGTTTTATGGACTGATGAAATGAGCCTAACTCTTGATGGGCCAGATGGATGGGCCAGAGCCTGGATCAATAAAGGGCAGAGAACTCCACTCCGACTCAGACGCCAGCAAGGTGGAGGTGGGGTACTGGTATGGGCTGGTATCATCAAAGATGAACTTGTGGGACCTTTTAGGGTTGAGGATGGAGTGAAGCTCAACTCCCAGACCTACTGCCAGTTTCTAGAAGACAACTTCTTCAAGCAGTGGTAAGGAAGAAGTTGGTATCGTTCAAGAAAAACATGATTTTCATGCAGAACAATGCTCCATCACATGCATCCAACTACTTCACAGCGTGACTGGCCAGTAAAGGTCTAAAAGGAGAAAAAATAATGACATGGCCCCCTTGTTCACGTGATCTGAACCCCATAGAGAACCTGTGGTCCATCATAAAATGTGAGATCTACAGGGAGGTAAAACAGTACACCTCTCGGATCAGTGTCTGGGAGGCTGTGGTGGCTGTTGCACGCAATGTTGATCGAAAACATATCAAGCAACTGACAGAATCTATGGATGGAAGGCTGTTGAGTGTCATCATAAAGAAAGGTGGCTATATTGATCAATAATTTTTTTGGTTTTTGTTTTTGCATGTCAGAAATGTTTATTTCTAAGTTTTGTGCACTGATATTGGTTTACCTGGTGAAAATAAACAAGTGAGATGGGATTATATTTTGTTTTTATTAAGTTGCCTAATAATTCTGCACAGTAATAGTTACCTGCACAAACAGATATCCTCCTAAGATAGCCAAATCTAAAAAAAAAACACTCCAACTTCCAAAAATATTAAGCTTGGATATTTATGAGTCTTTTGGGTTGATTGAGAACATAGTTGTTGATCAATAATAAAAATAATCCTCTAAAATACAACTTACCTAATAATTCTGCACACAGTGTACATGTTTGGTATCTACGAACTTATAATGACCTGGAGAATCGTAATGGCAGGTCAGTTTTAGCATTTAGTGAATTTGGTAAAAAAAAGAAAAAAAAAAACATTTGTGAAATTGCACTTTTTGCAATATCACTGCACTTGAAATTTTTTTCCCCAATTTTCAGTACATGATATGCTAAAATCAATGGTGTCATTATTCAAAAGTACAACTTGTCCCACAAAAAACAAGGCCTCACATGGCCATATTGATAGAAAAATAAAAAGTTATGGCTCTGGGAAGAAGGGGAGCAAAAAACGAAAACGCAAAAACGGAAAAACCCAAGGTGGTGAAGGGGTTAAAATATACATTTAATGCAAAAACCTGATTTGAACAATGTCATTTTCTAACAACATATTCCCTGCAAGATGTCAGAAGTCATACTGTATGATTTATGCTCCAGTATGTAATAATGTTTGCCATTTTCCCTTTTTTAGTTTTTTTTTTTTACAAGTACATTTATAAATCAAAATGCATGCAATTCAGAATAAATTGCTTCTGGGTGAATCTCTGAACTATTGCTCATTATAGGTACTTTTTCCAGGATTGTTGTTGGCACTATGTCAGCGCTTAAGTCAGACAGCGACTAAACTGTCCTTGCAGAACTGACAATGGTAACTATGTGCTGTCACCTTTACAGTGGCTAGTAGTTAATGCTTTTAGCCATAATGTAAATCTTGTAGCAGAGTATACGGAAATCACACCCCAAGTGCCGAAACATTTTCCTCTCTGACCATTAGATAACATGGGCATTCTAGCTGTGTTTGCTCATGGCAAAGACTTGTTTAGCCTGTTTTCTTCATTATTTGACCTGAGACTTAGAGGGGCATGTTTGGGCATTTTGAATATATCCCAGACTTTATTAGGGTGCTTCATAATGTGTTTACACACCCATTCAGTGGCTCTCTTCTGGGCTTAAAGAGGTTTTCCCATGAACAAAAGTTCATTTTAATAATTGTCTGTGTCTGACTGTGTACGGGACGTACCACATCTCCTGGGCAGGGGAAGAAGCAAAAGACAATACAGACATTACAGCCGGGGATCACAGAGGATTCATTTTGTGAGGTAAAATATTTCACTGCCTGTTTTTAATCAATATTTTACCTCACAAAATGAATCCTCTGCGATCCCCTGCTGTAATGTCTGTATTGTCTTTTGCTTCCTCCCCCGCCCAGGAGATGTGGTGTGATCAGACCATGTTCCTGCACGGTCAGACACAGCCATTGATTAAAATGTTTTGTTTGTGGGAGAACCCCTTTAGGTCCGATCCCCCACAAAACGGGGCCATAGACTATAACGGTGCCGACAGAGTGAACGTGCGCTCTGTCGTGCATCATTTTTTGGTGTGTATGCCTGCTGGAGGCGGACACCCTGTCTACTACATCTGAGTGTCTGCCTCCACTAGGCGTACACGCCCAAAATTATGTACAACAGAGCGCACGTTCACTCTGCCGGCACCATTATGGTCCCGTTGGCGCGTACGCCCAAATCCCATTTGCGGACGTAAGCTCCGATGGGGCCACTGAACGGCTGCCTGAACACAATGTGAAACAACTGCTATCTCTGTTCTTTGACGAATGAAATAATGGTCTAGATTGCAGCTACTAGCCGGGGCCTCCGGTAGTCCATTCCATTAGCAGCTTGAATCCAGTACCTACTTACACCAGAGAAAGATAAGCACATTATTTACTTCTCTCGCTCGCCACAGTCAGATTTATTTATTTCAAGCAGAGAAAGCTTTTCCTTTGTAATTTCTAATAAACATTGATGGTGTTACCAGACTGTACTAAACTCTCAGTATAATACTCCATCAAAATGGCAGCACTAATTAGGTTCCTTGAATTAGCTAATGGATTTAAAAAAAAAAAAAGAAAGAAAGAAAAAAAGATTGTTCAGAAAGCTCTTCCAGCTGTCCAAGAGAGCCCTGGCATGGCAGAAAGACACAGAGTTCTGGAAGCTGCCGCTTGTGACTTTACTTTTGAAGAGGGGTGAATGGGGAGAGGAACAGGAATGAAATTACATTTTAATGACTGTCACTAAATAAAATAATAATCAACATTATGTCAAAAGTATTTTTTAATTAGTGCTCAATAGTTATATCATTTTGCTAGATTTGGCATTGTTTACATGGATTATCCGATAGAAATGATGTATCATTTCTCAAAACATAGATGTCCTGACACTGCTCCTTGTAATTAAGGCTTATAAATTCTTCTGTGAATCCATTTTGTGGATTTAAAGCTGAATTTTTTTGTTTTTATTAAAGAAGCTGTGATGGTACAGCTTATAATCTTAATCAGCCAGACGATTAGATTTGTTAAGCCAAGAGAAATACACGATTGTGTTTATGTTGACTTGTGAATGTATGTGTATTTCTGTGGCTGGTCAAGAAGGTTAGATCAATATTTGTATAACCCTGAATGTTGTTTTCACTTGATTTTGAAACAATGATGTATATTTACAAGAGCCCCCTGCTATACCAACTATGTAAATTGATTAGCTCAAACAATGAGACCTGAATGAGCCCTGCACTTTTACCTCTAACCTGTGACTGATGACCTTAGCCACATATGTAAATATAAAAAAAGGGTTTTTCTATCCTGCTGCAGAGAGGATTGAAAGAGACTTTACAAGGGAAATCAAAGTTCAGACTCTCTCAGACCATCAGCTTGGAAGCCTTGGCTTTAACCAAAGAGACACAGATTTGGATTCTACCTGATTCCAGCCTAAGGGTTTATGGCCCTGACTGGAAAGATACGGATCTGCTCAACTGACCATCAGAGAGCCCATGGATACATTTGGAGAGACCAGGTTGGACGAATAAGTCACCTGGCCCCATGGATATGTTGTTTGGGTTTGCCAGGTGGGACCCTCCGGCCACCTGGAACCCATGGAGACATTCAAAGCAGCCAGATTGGGACCAGCCAGTCATCTGGCCCCATGGAAACTCTCGGAGAGGCCAGGGTGGGACCCTTGGGTCTCCTGGCCTTGTACCTCTATGGACTGTCAACTTCCTAAGCTTGCCGCTACCTTCTCTCTATGGGGGCCCACCAGAAGTGAGGGGTCACTGGTTGAGGTAGTTGGCCCTGGAAGTCCCAAAGTCGCAGCTGTTCTCTCACAGGCGGGCCAGCGGAAGGGTGAGACTGTGTAATGTTGTACCATCTTGGGTATTTGCTGGGACTGTTCTATGTGTTTACTGTCAGTTTTGTGGTTCAATAAAGTATTGCCACACTGTTTTGCCCTCACCCTGTGTTGTCTGAGTAGTATTATGCCCACGGAAAACCCCATTTCTTCACAGAAGCACTCTCAGTTACATTTGTATTGCCTAATCCATGCTAAATATATTTGTAGTGTAGTATATATGTGCTAAAATACTTACTGACCTCTGTGTTCTTTGGTTTCTAGTACCACTCCAATCCTGTTCTGAACCATGCGACTGAAAATCAGCTTAGGAGTCTCACACATCAACTATTATGTGGAGCGTTAGCTTTTTTCCCAGTGTAAGCCTATGAGATTCAGACTAAGGCTATTTAGACATATATTAAGAATGCGACTTCTGGTCTGCACAATAATCTCGGTGTGACCCGACTAGTCTGATTTACCATCATGTGGTACTTGTGCATGACCAGAAATAAAGCCCTTGCAACAGGGTCCTGTATGGGTGACGCATTTACAGATGTAAAATTTGACTAGTAAAACATGTGCAAAAAATAAAATTGTTAGCAACATGCACACTTTGTGAGGTAGTCAGTCACAGCTAAATGTTTGGATTTTAGAAAACTTTCTTTGGCATTTAAAAACAAAAAATCCCCCCCTCTCTTCGCAAAAAAAATTTCACAAGAAAAGCAAAAGCTGAGTATAGCTACAGTTGACAAGCAAGCACAGTGTCAAACTATTGTGCTGTCTTGCTTCTGCTATACTACAGCATTAAGAATGAAATGTAATGAAATGCAAATGTAGCAGGATGGATGACAGCTATGCCATTTCACTGTTGACACTACTTGCCCTGCTGCTGGCACCTCTCCATTATCAATTGTATCACTCTTCTATGAATTTAACCTATATATTAGTCACCAACTACTATTCTTATCTTCTTCAGTGCTGCAGTTATAAAACACATAACTGGAGTATTTGTCCAATGTTTTAGAGCTTTCTCTTCCTATCCTTATCACTGAGATGTGAGCTCTGACATACTCTCACTATCCTGAATTCACCCCAAAGTGACTCCTGCATTCCCTGCCTAGGCTTTTTTAACAAGTTATGATAGTTTTTCTTGATTGGCTGTGCAATACTATGTGGGAAAGTCCACGCAGTAGCGCCTGAGGCCATGTCAACTTTCTGTGAAAGATGCATTCTTCTGCAATGTTTACAAACGGGGTGGACATTTTTTGACTATTCATGCAAATCGAATAATGTTCAAATTTACCAGCACCTGCGAATTTAGTAGCATTTGACTCAAATTCAATTTGTATTGTTTTGATCATCTTTAATGGAAATGAAAACCAATTTTTAGATTTTTCTTATAGGCAATGCTTAAAGGGGTTGTCTAGTACTTTTAAAAATATGCCAATGTGTCTTAATGATAAATAGACGCTTCTTTCTAATTACCTCCTGGTGCTGTTTCTGCCTGTGAGCGGAGCTATCAGTGGCCACTAACAGGCAGCACGTGACCCCCGGCTGCAGCCGGCTCTGACATTCGCTGACGTTACAACAAGTCTAGGCTGCAGCCGAGGGTCCCTCTTCTGCGTTTCACCGGTGCCTGCTGGGTTGTGGGTGGGATAACCCCACCCACAACCCAGCAGCCACCGGGGGGACCCCAGCGCTGAGTCACGCCTCACTTGATGTGACGTCAGCGGGGGGTCACGTGCTGTCTCTGAGCGGCCACCGATAGCGCCGCTCACAGGTAGAAACAGCACCAGGAGGTAATTAGAAAGAAGCTTCTATTTATCATTAAAACACATTAGCATATTTTTAAAAGTATTGGACAACCCCTTTAAGTTTCCATTGCCCTGTAGGAAAATGCCTATAAAGTATGATTTAATTTTTCAGTTCTGGTTCTCTCATGGGGCAGGGAGACCTTCCAGACTTCCTCAGACTCTTAAGTCTTTCTGCTAGTCAGGCTCATGCTACTGTCATAGCAAGCATTTGCTCACCATGTCTTTTGCATAGCTATAAAATACTGTGTTGAACAATTGTCCCATGGTAGTGAACTACAGGATCTTACAGGAACTCTATGAAATGTTTGTGAGCGAAATAAAAACATTTAATTTTCAGTGATACATTTTCGCTAAGTAGATACCCCAAAATGTTATACAGCTTGCATCACTATTTACGGTACATTATCTCTTTACTGTTAGGGTATGTGCACACGATGCAGAAATGAAGCAGAAAATTTCTGCATCATTTCTGCATCTCCCTGGCAGAAAAAACGCATGCAGATTGTGCATGCGTTTTTCCTGCAGAATACATGCGGATCCACATGCAGATTCACATGCGTTTCCGCATGCAGATTGACAAGCGCTTTCCAGGCGATGTTAGCATCACCTGGAAAGTGCTTGATAACTAGGTCACACTATATAAATCCATGCAAACAGCATGGATTTATACAGTGTGAACCGAGAGAGTGTATATACTTACCTCCGATGGCCCCCGGTGTCCCGCTCAATCTGTTCTCCCTCGCCGGCAACTTTGAATTGAAAGACCTGCCGACGTCAGCGTCACGTGACCCGTCACATGACTCTGACGTCACCGCAGGTCCTACAACTCACTGCAAGTGCCGGGAACCAAGTGGGAGCGCTGTGCGGGCCGACAGATGGTAAGAATACATTTATTTTTTATTTTATTCTTCTTTTACAGCTTTTTTAATGGTACCTGGGTGTGGATGAGACTCTCCTCTCCTCCACACCCGGGTACCATCCGCACATTAGAACGCACCAATTACGCAAGTACAAATGCTGTCTTGCGGAATTGGCGCGTTCTAATGCAAGTCAATGGCGGCGAAATCGCCGCGTTTCTGCAAAATTAATTGACATGCTGCGGATTTTTGACCGCAGCGTTAACGCTGCGGAAAAATCCGCATCATGGGCACAGCACATGCGGATTTCCATTGGGGAACATTGCTTCCCTTCTACCATGCGTTTTTCATGCGTTTCCGCGGCGTTTACGCAACTGCAAAAACGCCGCGGAAACGCATGAAATACGCATCGTGTGAACACAGCCTTAATCTCAAAGTGACAATGTTTCAGTCTTCAGGCTATTGGATTTGTCACATAAATATTTATGCTGTATTGATCTGCACATTTAACTTGCAGCCCGTTGTGCGGAGTTTGTTTCTGGCTGCTTTGTTAGATCAGTGGATTCCATTGTATATTAGTACATAGTATTGTATTAGAGTCACAATACTTAGTCATTTCCAATATTATGACTGAAGCTTGGTTAACCTTCATTTGTCTTATGTAGTAGGATCTAGATCATAGGTAGAGCACCGTGACTGATTTAGTGGGTACAGATTTTAATATCCAAGTTATGGAAAAGAAAACCTTTTGGAAATAGGTCTCAATTAATCCCAGCTAACAGCTTCATCATGGCTGTAGTGGAAGAGAAGGGGAAGCTATTTGTTTGTTTCAAGGCTAAGGATTGAAGGGGAAATATCCCTATCATTATTCATCTTGGGCACTTCATTTCTTTTAAGCAAGAGATTGCCTCATTTATCTCTCATCGGTAAACCTGATAAGATCTGGAATTCAGAGCTTAGAAACATAAGGGGAACATTCCTTTGCGACATTATCAGGAACATGCTCAGTAAAGTGAATTGCAATCGCTTTGTAATTCCGCTAGTGAACTAACTTATTAATGTTAACATGTTAATAATGATGAACTATTGATCAACACTATCTCTTGTCTGTTGTTATTAAGGGCAAGATATCTTATTATATTCAGTTTCTGCTTGATCAGTATCTCTTCATTTTAGCAGCCAGTTAGATTAATGGAATGATCAGATAGTGCTGACTTCTGAGGAGCAACGAGTTGTAATCTCTGCTTCAGGTTAAATTGGCCATAGATGCTCTGATATTCCAGGTGATTTGCCAGATACACAGATAAATAATGCATGTGCGGTGACAAACCATTTACAACCAGTCGAAAATTGTTTTATTGTGTGGACAGTTTATTAAACATCGTACATTCCCTTCTAGGATGTTTTAAGTGTTCACTAAGTGATGAATATGTTTTTTTTGCAGTGGCCAAGTGTAGAAAAGCTAAGTGTAAAAGTTTGGGTACCCCTGGTCAAAATTACTGTTATTGTGAGCAGTTAAGCAAATTGAAGATGAAATGATCTCTAAAAGGCCTAAAGTTAACGATAACACATTTCTTTTGTATTTTAGGAAAAAAATATATACAACCCCTGGCAAAAATTATGGAATCACCGGGCTCAGAGGATGTTCATTCAGTTGTTTAATGTTGTTGAAAAAAAGCAGATCACAGACATGGCACAAAACTAAAGTCATTTCAAATGGCAACTTTAGGGCTTTAAGAAACACTAAAAGAAATCAAGATTAAAAATGTGGTACTCAGTAAGGTTAATTTTTTTTCAGACCAAGCAGAGGGAAAAAATTATGGAATCACTCAATTTTGAGGAAAAAATTATGGAATCATGAAAAACAAACACACAAAAGAACACTCCAATACATCACTATATTTTGTTGCACCATCTCTGGCTTTAATAACAGCTTGCTGTCTCTGAGGCATGGATTTAATGAGTGACAAACAGTACTCTTTATCGATCTGGCTCCAACTTTCTCTGATTGCTGTTGCCAGATCAGCTTTGCAGGTTGGAGCCTTGTCATGGACCATTTTCTTCAACTTCCACCTAAGATTTTCAATTGGATTGAGATCTGGAATATTTGCAGGCCATTACATTGACATTATGTGTCTTCTTTCAAGAAATGTTTTCACAGTTTTTGCTCTATGGCAGGATGCATTATCATCTTGAAAAATGATGTCATTATCCCCAAACATCCTTTCAACTTGATGGGATAAGAAAACTGTCCAAAATATCAATGTAAACTTGGGCATTTATTGAAGATGTAATGACAGCCATCTCCCCAGTGCCTTTACCTGACATGCAGCCCCATATCATCAATGACTGTGGAAATTTGCATGTTCTCTTCATGCAGTCATCTTTATAAATCTCATTGGAACGGCACCAAACAAAAATTCCAGCATCATCACCTTGCCCAATGCAGATTCGCAATTCATCACTGAATATGACTTTCATCCAGTCATCCACAGTCCACGATTACTTTTCCTTAGCCCATTGTAACCTTGCTTTTTTTCTGTTTAGGTGTTAATGATGGCTTTTGTTCAGCTTTTCTGTATGTAAATCCCATTTCCTTTAGGCGGTTTCTTACAGTTCGGTCACAGACATTGACTCCAGTTTCCTCCCATTCGTTCCTCATTTGTTTTGTTGTGCATTTCCTATTTTGGAGACATATTGCTTTAAGTTTCCGGTCTTGACGCTTTGATGTCTTCCTTGGTCTACCAGTATGTTTGCCTTTAACAACCTTCCCATGTTGTTTGTATTTGGTCCAGATTTTAGACACAGCTGACTGTGAACAACCAACATCTTCTGCAACATTGCGTGATGATTTACCTTCTTTTAAGAGTTTGATAATCCTCTCCTTTGTGTCAATTGAGGTCTCTCGTGTTGGAGCCATGATTCATGTCAGTCCACTTGGTGCAACAGCTCTCCAAGGTGTGATCACTCCTTTTTAGATGCAGACTAATAAGCAGATCTAATTTGATGCAGATGTTAGTTTTGGAAATGAAAATTTACAGTGTGATTCCATAATTTTTTCCTCAGAATTGAGAGATTCCATAATTTTTTCCCTCTGCTTGGTCTGAAAAAATTACCCTTACTGAGTACCACATTTTTAATCTTGATTTCTTTCAGTGTATCTTAAAGCCCTAAAGTTGCCTTTTGAAATGAGTTTAGTTTTGTGCCATGTCTGTGATCTGCTTTTTTCCAACAACATTAAACAACTGAATGAACATCCTCCGAGCCCGGTGATTCCATAGTTTTTGCCAGGGGTTGTATATATTTTCATCTTTTAAATTTTAAAAATTACAAAAAGGAAAATTGGACAATGCAAAAGTTTGGCAGGTGGCTAGTACCTAGTAGCACCCACTTTTGAAAGTATCACAGCCTGTAAATGCTTAGGCTATGTGCACACAATGCGGATTTGGTGCATTTTTTGTGTGTTTTTTTCCGTGCGGAAATGCAGCAGAAAAGCATTGCACATCTTATCCCATGACTTCCTATGACATTTTACAAGTTCTGTGCACATGGTCAGGATTTTTTCTGAGCGGATTTTTGGTGCGGAAAAAAACGCAGCATGAACATTTCTTGTCCGTTTCCGCATTCGGATTTGCCTATACAATGCATTGGAAAAATGCATAGCAAATCCGCAAGTAAAAACACTTAAAAAACGCTTCAAAAATGCGTGGAAAATCCGCATGCGTTTTTTCTGCCTGGGACATGCAGAAATGCTCCGGAAAATTTCTGCTTCATTTCTGCATCGTGGGCACATAGCCATAGAAAGAGGTCATGGTAAGGTCTGGAAGACCAAGCCAAATTTCAGTGAGCGCTACTCTTAGGATTGCTAGAGAGGCAAATCAGAACCCCTGCTTAATTGCAAAAGACCTTCAGAAAGAAGATTATTCTATCTAAACAGAATTCCACGGGCAGGTGTTGAAATAGTTAGGTCGGGGTCTTGCTCTGCCCCCATCTATTTTGAGGACTGCTGGCACATAGCAAGGTGAACTACAAGAATTAGGGTCCTTCTCTATTGGGTGCATCTTGTTGAGGTGGAATGGCTTTTACGCTGTTTTGATCAAAATAGTAACCAAAGTACCCGATGTTATTTACTTACTGCAGGTATTTGATCAATTGTTTTTTTATCATAGGTTCTGTCTGTTAAATGGTCACAATATAAATGTGCACCTACACATTGCACTTATACCAGCATGGGTGGTGGCCCATTTCTTTGGTTTCACTTCTTCTACTCTGTATACTGGTTGTAATTCATTGTCTGCTCTTATTGTGTGTATACACACACAGTGCACTTCTTCTGTCCTGTTGACATAGAGGCGGCATTGGACTTGGGAAGGGTCAGTAATGATTTGTGTATTTTCTATATCTCGCAATCCAATGGGCAAATAAAAATGAATCATGGACAACTTGTTTTAAGGGGTTATCCCAAGTTTGATACTGTGCTTGGTGATGTAAGGCTTGCATTCATCTCTTTGGCCATGGAAACCTATGCTATGAATCACCTGGTGTACAGTTTTTATGCTGCTGTTAAAGCCACAGGTGTATGTAACTTTGCAGTATTGAGTCCAGAGTGTTTGTGACTTTTATGCAGTATGCGCCTCAGTAACAGGCGACCCAATTCTGTAACTTTCTTCCACTTCATGACTTAGTTGCTGTGGTTCCTAAACACTTCAATCTTTCAGTAATTCATCAATTTTTTTATTATCATCTGTATTTCCACTGTTATATGTACACATTCACTTAAATCGAAAAGTAATGAGTACTAGAACATAAAGGTAATAAAAAAAAATAAGTTATATCTAAAGATTTAAGGATTAGGCTGTGCACATGATATTCATTGCAACTGCGTATTATCCAAGAATTTAATATGAGCAGTAGTGATTCCTCAACATCCTAATCTGAATTCCGAGTTCATGGCCACTGTTTGACCTATTTTATGTACTCTAAGATTTGTACAGTTGCTGTCTTTGATGAGAGATAGCTGTGGTATCAAGGCTGAGGGAAATTCTAACTCTGGTATCCTGAGTTTAAACATACTTTGTATCAGCTAGTGATCCGCTGGTAATAACTAGAAAAAGTACTTTCACAGCAGAAAACATCTTTAAACAATTGCCTTTAGCCACTAAAAAGATTTTACTCTTTGAAGAATATTATTGATGTTGTCCTTGCTTGTTTAAATCTTCTTCTGGCTTTTCACTGCTGCTTTTGAATTCATTTTAATAAAGCGTATTGTAGGTGAACCTTTCCCCAAAGCTAAACGTCCCAATTAATATCCCTGCAAATAAAGAGCAGCAGTTAAGTGCCCATCCCAAGGCCAAAAAAGCATAGCACAATAAAAAAGTGCCTTGCGTATATGTTACTGGATGGTTTTAGGAAGGTAAGATGTTTTTCAATAATCACATACTGTAGGATTTTTCCCCAAAATTTGATTCACAGAAAATAAATTCTCTGCAAATCACAATTATTCCAATTGCCATGAATAGATAGATGCATATAACACTCTGAGTTCTCCTAGCTCTGTATCCAACCCTTTTCAATCTCTTTAACGTGAACACAGCCTTAGTAATGTCAGTGACCTCACCATATAAATTGATGGTAACCCTGTAGTAACCAACAGCTAATTTAATACTACAGTGCACTAACAAACTTTTTGAGTTTATTAAAATGAAATAAAAAAAATCCAAAAGTTATCCCTCTTAGTTATTTGTGATCAGGCAGATTATTCTGTGCAGAATATTGACTCAAATGGACGGTGTCGCTGTTAGAGCTAAAATTGTCCTGCTGCGACTGAAATGAGTGATGTGCCATGTATACCATAATGTTTCCCTCAATATGTTTGACTACTGCAGAGAAGAACATTTGTGGCCTGCCTTTGATAGTACTACTACTCGGATGGCTTGTGCCAGTTATGGTAATGGTGTTTCTGCTAGCACCAATCACATTTTTAACTGTGGTATGTGTTTTTTTTCTTTTACACTACCCCTTCCATTGCCATTGCTAATTTTTTGTTTTGCCATACATTTTGTATAATACTATAATTAACTTTTGACAATCTTTTCAGCCCCAATTATTCAACCCTTTAACCTCTTAACCCCCAGAGGCTGTTTGCACGTTAATGAACAGGCCAATTTTTAAAATTCTGACCACTGTTACTTTATGTGGTAATAACTCTGGGACGCTTCAGTGAATCCCCGTGATTCTGAAATTTTTTTGTGACATATTGTTCTTCATGATAGTGGTAAAATTTATTTGATATGACTGACGTCTATTTGTGAAAAAATCGCAAATCTGGCAAAAATTTTGAAAATGTCGCAATTTTCAAACTTTGATTTTTCATGCCCTTAAATCAGAGAGATGTGTCACACAAAATAGTTAATAAATAACATTTCCCACATGTCTACTTTAAATCAGCACAATTTTGGAACCAAATTTTTATAGGAAGTTATAAGGGTTAAAAGTTGACCAATGAGTGCTAATTTTTCCATCAAAATTTACAAAACCATTTTTTAGGGACCACATCTCATTTCAAGTGACTTTGAGGGGCGTTTATGACCGAAAATACCTGAAAGTGACACCATTCTAAAAACTGCACTCCTCAAGGTGCTCAAAACCACATTCAAGAAGTTTATTAACCCTTCAGGTGCTTCACAGGAATTTTTGGAATGTGGAAGAAAACAATGAACGTTTAACCTTTTTTCACGAAAAATTAAAATTAGACCCAAATATTTTTTATTTTTGCAAGGGTAACAAGAAAAAATGGACCCCAAAATTTGTTGTGCAATTTCTCCTGAGCACGTCAATACCCCATATGTGGGGGAAAACCACTGTATGGGCCCACGGCATGGCTCGGAAGGGAAGGAGCGCCATTTGACTTTTTGAATGTAAAATTTGCTTGAATAATTAGCGGACGCCATGTCATTTTTGGAGAGCCCCTGATGTGCCTAAGCAGTGAAAAAATTTCACAAGTGACACCATTTTGAAAGCTAGACCCCTCAGGGAACTTATCTAGATGTGTGTTGAGCACCTTGAACCCCCAGGTGCTTCACAGAAGGTTATAACACTGAGCAGTAAAAATAAAATTTTCACATTTTTCCCACAAAAATGTTTTTCAGCCCCAAATTTTGTGTTTTCATAAGGGTAACAGGAGAAATTATATCGCATTTGGAGAGCCCCTGATGTGCCTAAACAGTGGAAAACCCCCATAAGTGACCCCATTTTGGAAACTAGATTCCTCAAGGAATTTATTTAGATGTGTGGTGAGCACCTTGAACCCACAGGGGCTTCACAGAATTTTACAATGTGGATCTGTAAAAATGAAAAAATGGGATTTTTTTTTATTTTCACGGCTCCACGTTATAAACTTCTGTGAAGCACTTGGGGGTTCAGGGTGTTATCACCACAAATCTAGATAAGTTCCCTGAGGGGTCTAGATTCCAAAATGGTGTGTTTTTTCCCAACATATGGAGTATCTGCTTACTCAGGAGAAATTGCAGTGCTGCACAGTGCTAAGCTCAGAAGAGAAGAAGCACCATATTGGAGTTCAGATTTTGCTGGACTGGCTTGACAGTGCCACATTGGCAGAGCCCTTGAAGTGCCAGAACAGCAGACCCCCATAAGAGACCCTATTTTACAAACTACACCTCTCAATGAATTCATATAGGGGTGCAGTGAGCATATTGACACCACAGATGGGTCACATCATTTTATACCATTGAGCAGTAAAGAAAAAAACAATTACATTTTTACCACCAAAATTATGTTTTTGCCCCAGATTTTACATTTTTACACTGGGAAATGAGTAAAAATGGCACCAAAATTTGTCCCACCATTTCTGCTGAATGTTAAAATACCTCATATGTGGCTGTGAAGTACTGCTTAGCCACACAGCAAAGGAGGAACAAAGCGCTATTTGCCTCCTGGAGCGCAGATTTTTCAAGAATAGTATGCAGACTCCATATACAGAGCCCCTCAAGTGACCCCATTTTGGAAATTATACCCCTTTGGGAATTTATCTACAGGTGTGGTGAGGATTTTGACTCCATGTATCTTTCCAGAAAAAGGCCGCTGCGGATGTTGCTGAGTGAAAATTGCAAACTGCCATTGTAGCGACCAGTAAGTTGTAGTGACTAGTTCGTTGTGCACAGTTCATGCTTCTGGAGACACGCACCTGTAAATTAGGCAGGCTCTACAGAAATGCCAAACGTGGAGGCACACTGAAACTCAGAAGAGAGGTGGGCATTTAGATTTGGGAGTGCAGAATCTGCTCAATTTCTTTTGGGGGGCGATGAGCCATGGCGCTTTTCCAGAGCCTTTGTGCTACCAGTAATGTGGAAACCCCTATATTTCTGATAACAGATGGCAGACCTGAGTGGGGACTTGCTTTTTTTGTTGATTGAGTTGAAGCTTTTGTTGGGAACATTTTACATAACATTCTGGATCACATTTATCCTGCGCTTTACCCTGAGCACTTATGTCAGGGTTTCCATCTAAATCTCCGAGTTACGTGACTCGGATGAACCCCCGAGGGATCCATGCACTATAATGAGGCTGCACAGTTACTCTGGCCTCTGCTCAGCTTTGTCCTTTTCAGAAGTGCACAAAACTGTGGGCGACAGCACTTTTATGCATGCCTAATAAAAAGACGGATGGCGACAGATCATAGTCCAGTCGGCGTCCACAGTGCCTCCACCTGCCTCATTATAAGCAATCTTTCTCCAAGGGTTCTGTCTGAATCACGTATTCCAGAGATCTACACGGAGACCCCAGTGTAAGCGCAGAGCGCAGGATAAGTGCGCGCCAAGCCTTACTGCGTTCTTTGGGAGGCAAAATGGGTGGAATGGGAAGCCTTACTGCGATCTTTGGGAGGTAAAATGGATGAAATGGGTGAAATGATGGATGAGGATGAGGAAAAAGCCAATATGCTAAATGATTCGTTTTCAACAGTATTTACACAAGAAAATGGCATGACAGAAAACATGATCAGTGATGACAAAAATTCTCCATTAAATGTCACTTGTTTAACCCAGCAGGAAGTACGGCGGCGTCTAAAAATCACTAAAGTTGACAAATCCCCGGGCCCGGATGGGATACACCCGCGAGTACTGCAGGAATTAAGTAACGTCATAGATAGACCATTATTTTTAATCTTTAAAGATTCCATAATAACAGGGTTTGTACCACAGGACTGGTGCATAGCAAATGTGGTGCCAATATTCAAAAAGGGGACAAAAACCGAACTTGGAAATTATAGGCCAGTAAGCTTAGCCTCTACTGTGGGTAAAATCCTGGAGGGTTTACTAAGAGATGCTATACTAGAGTATCTGAAGAAGAATAACCTCATGACCCAATATCAACATGGGATTATGATGGACCGTTCCTGTCAGACTAATCTGATCAGCTTTTATGAAGTGGTAAGTCCCGGACTGAACCAAGGAAAAGCAGTGGATGTTGTGTATATGGCCTTTTCAAAAGCTTTTGATACGGTTCCACACAAAAGGTTGATACATAAAAAGAGAACAATGGGGATGGGGGAAAATATATGTAAGTGGGTTAAGAACTGGCTCAGTGATAGGAAACAAAGTGTGGTTATTAATGGAACACACTCAGACTGGGTCTCAGTTAACAGTGGGGTACCACAGGGGTCAGTATTGGGCCCACTTCTTTTTAACATATCTATTAATGACCTTATAGGGGGCATACAGAGCAGTATTTCAATATTTTCAGATGACACTAAACTCTGCAGGGTAATCAATACAGAGGAGGACAATTTTATATTACAGGAGGATTTATGTAAACTAGAAGCTTGGGCTGATAAATGGCAAATGAGCTTTAATGGGGATAAATGTAAGGTAATGCACTTGGGCAGAGGAAATAAAATGTATAGCTCGGAGCTTCCCGAGTACTTGCGCGATGCTCGGGCGGGAGCTCGGGTCCCCGCCCTGCATGTTTGCCGCTATTTAGAGCGCCAATCAACATGCAGGGATTGCCTGCTGCTCACTGTAATGCCGCAGCCATGTTGGTTGTGGCATTACAGTAATTGCCCAAATCGATGGGAACAATGCTCTGTGAAACATGAAAAGCCCGCAATTCATCAGCGGCATACAGTTATAACATATGGATGCGCCATTTCTGGGGCGGCTGAGGGCTGGTGTTTCTAGCCTGGGAGGGGGCCAATATTCATGGCACCCTTCCTGAGCTATTAATATCAGCCCCCAGCTGTCAACCTAGCCTTTGATAGCTATTAAAATAGGTGGACCCCACATCACTTTTTTTGGGTCCCCCATTTTAATAGTTAGTAAAGGCTAGGTATTCAGCTGGGGGCTGATATTAGTAGCCTGAGAAGCTCCGTGTGTATTACCCCCTTCCCAGGCTTCAAACATCTGCCCCAGCCGTCTGCTTAACCTCCGCCAGAGACTAAAATTACGGGGAACCCCCCGCCAATTTTTTTTTAACTAAATCCTTTATTTTAACACTAAATGACAAGTACAGTAACCCACACTGTTACTGTACTTATTATATATGTGACTGACATGTTTCTATCTATCTAATCTATGTTGCTCTATTCTTCTTGTTCTAAATTGTCGGGTACCGATGTTATAACTGTATGCGGCTGCTGAATTGACGGCTTTTTTAAAGAGACGGGTGCATGAAAATCGGAGGGCACTAGTGTGTTCCGAGTGCCCTGCTATGTTTTTCATGCACCCTACTATATACCCTGCCTGCCTGTCTGCCTATATATTCTGCCTGCCTGCCTGACATGTTTCATTGAGCACTTTTCCCATTTATTTGGGCAATTTTTGACCTTCTGCAGACCGCCGGGGGGTGGACCACCAGAAAAATGCTTGAGTTTCCCATAGACTTACATTGGGCTCATTGCTCGGGTCAAGCACCCGAGTATCACGATGTGCTCGGCCGGTCACGTTTGGTGGCCAGTGTCAGGCAGCTGCTGCAAAGGCAAATAAAATAGTGGGATGCATTAAAAGAGGCATAGATGCTCATGAGGAGAACATAATTTTACCTCTATACAAGTCACTAGTGCGACCACACTTAGAATACTGTGTACAGTTCTGGTCTCCGGTGTATAAGAAAGACATAGCTGAACTAGAGCGGGTGCCGAGATGAGTGACCAAGGTTATTAGAGGACTGGGGGGTCTTCAATACCAAGACAGGTTATTACACTTGGGGTTATTTAGTTTGGAAAAACGAAGGTTTGGGGTGATCTTATTACTATGTACAAGTATATGAGGGGACAGTACAAAGACCTTTCTACTGATCTTTTTACTCTGAGGCCTGAGATGGGGACAAGGGGGCATTTTCTACGTCTGGAGGAAAGAAGGTTTAATCATAATCACAGACGTGGATTCTTTACTGTAAGAGCAGTGAGACTATGGAACTCTGTCGCATGATGTTGTAATGAGTGATTCACTACTAAAATAAAGAAGGGCATGGGTGCCTTTCTTGAAAAGTATAATATTACACGTTATATATATATATATATATATATATATACATATATATATATATATATATATACTAGATTCCTTGATAGGGCGTTGATCCAGGGAACTAGTCTGATTGTCACATGTGGAGTCAGGAAGGAATTTTTTTCCCCAATGTGGAGCTTAGTGTTTGCCACATGGTTTTTTTTGCCTTCCTCTGGATCAACATGTTAGGCTATGGGTTGAACTAGATGGACTTAGTTTTTAAGGTTGAAAGAAGACTATGTTACTATGTTAAAATGAACAAATCAACCGCAGGTGAAGAATTGTTTTTTTTTTATTTTTTACGCTGTTCCTCATGCAGTATAAGTGATTAGACTACTTTATTCTGTGCGATTACAACAATACCAGATTTATATCGGATTTTTATGTATGGCAGCTGTACACTTTTTAGTTCAAAAACTAGTTGTTGCATCACCATATTTTGAGAGCTATAATTATTCCATAGTTTGGCCAACAGAGTCATATGAGGGCTTGTTTTTTGCGTGTCGAGTTATTGGTACCATTTTCAGTCAAATGACATCTTTTGATCGCTTTCTATTCTGATTTTTGGGAGGCAGAATGAACAAAAACCATCAATTCAGGAATTGTTTTTTTTTTATGTAGTTTCGCATGTGGTAAAATTGATAAGGCAACTTTATTCTTCGGGTCAGTATGATTACAGCTGTACCATATTTATAGCGTTTTTTTATGTTTTGGCGCTTTTACACAATAACATCTATTTTACAGAAAAAATAATTATTTTTGCATCTCTTTATTCTGAGAGCTATAACTTTTTTAATTTTCCGTTGATGCAGCTGTATGGCAGCTTGTTTTTTGGGGTACAAGATGACATTTTCAAGGGTGCCATCTTTATTTATCTTTGTCTTTTTGATTGCGTTTATTCCACTTTTTGCTCGATGGTATCTTGATAAAGTGTAATTTTTTGCCTCTTTTTTTATGGTGTTCACTGAAGTGGTTAACTAGTGGGACAGTTTTATAGGTCAGGTAGTTCCAGACGTGGCGATACCAAATATGTGTACAATATATATTTATTATTATTTTGTGATTTTTGAAAAAATATTTTTACAAGTTTTATTTCTCTTTTTTTCACCTTTACACTTTGTCCCACTATGGGACTTTCACTAATTGCAGTTTAATCGCTTGTATAGTATAGGTATGCAGCAGCATTCCTATACTATATAAACTGTCAGTTCTGCACTGACAGACAAACTTGTTAGACCATGCACTGAGCATGATCTCAAAAGTTTGCTAGCTCTGGTGACCCGGATGTCGTCATGATGACATCAGGTCACCATGGAAATGCTCGGGACCTCAAGATCCAATTCAAGGGCAGACGGGCTTTCTTCCCTCTGCCTGCACGCTGAATGCTGCAATCGCAGAGATCACAGCATTTAGCGGGTTAAAGTGCCAGTAGCAGTGTGGGCTGAGTCCCTGGTGTCAGCTGTCAGAATCAGCTGACACTCGGGGGCGATCGCATGCACAGCCTTTGTGGGTGTAAAATCGCCTAGACGTATCCATACGTCCCATGTCAGTAAGTACCAGGCCACAGGGACGTATGGATACATCTCATGTCAGAAAACGGTTAAAAAGGACGTAATGCTAGGTAGATAAGTGCATATACAGAAAGGAAAAGTGGCTTGTATGGTTGTCAAATTGGACTAGTAAAACAATTGTGCATACATAGGTTTATACAAGCTATGGCAGCCCTTCCTGATTGCAAAAGAAATCTAAATTGTTTGTGAAACGCACACTCGTAGTTAAATGTCTGGATTTTGTGGAATTTTCTTTTATATCCTTAAAAAACAATTATTCTCCCCTTCTCAAAAAAGCACAAGTAATACGAAAACTCTATATAATTATTTTTTGGAAAAAACTATTGTGTTGTCTTGCTTCTGCTTTTCAGTGCATTTAGAATGAAGGGTTAAAAATATGTCATTGTAATTCAAATGTAGCAGGACAGATCTCATTTAAACTAAGTTTGGCATGGCTGATAATACCTCTTCTATTTCTCTATCCCCTTATCAATTGAATCTTTGTATTATCCGCAGACTACTACTGTCATCTTCTTCACTGCTGCAGTTATTCAGCATATTACTGTCTGGAGTATTTGTTCAATGTTATGGGGCCTATCTCTGTTGCTGAGCTGTGAGTCTGATATAATCTCACTATTCTGAAATCACCCTAAAATGACTTCTGCACTCCCTTCTTAGGCCACGACCCCACTATCAGTATTTGGTCAGTATTCAGTCAGTATTTTTCTAAGGAGTGGGAGCCAAAACCAGGTGAGGCACTATCATAGAAAAGGTATAATAGAAACAAGTCACCAATTCTGCATTTATCATCCATTCCTGGTTTGGCTCCCACTCCTGAGAAAAAATACTGACCGAATACTGACCAAAGACTGATATTGGGGCCATGGCCTTAGGCTTTTATGCAGGCTATGATAATCCTTCCTGATTGACTGTGCAGTACCATGTGATAAGGCATTATGGACTAGTCGATGCAGTCGCGTCAGAAGTCTTGTTAGCCTTCTGGACTGATGAAATCTTCTGCAATGTGTAAAAAGTCAGGGGCATTGTTTGATGATTCACCCAAATCAAATCACATGTTATTTGAACTTGCTAAGAATTGCAAATGTAATAATATTATTCCAATTCGATTTACATCAAATTGATTTGATCATCTCTACTTTTTAATACTATAACCTATATGTTTTAATGTTTTATTAAAATAGTTGCATTTCTGAAACTCGTCAATTCTACGTCATATTCCTGCAGAGTGGCAGGGCACATTAGCCGGCTTCAAGAGGCCACTTACATTAGGGTATTCTATTGCCATGAAGAATACCCTGTTCTGCTATAATATTTAGGGAATTGGTACCTATCAAAGTAACTTAAAAAAAAAAAGTAGAAGCAATCTTATGTGTACCAATGAAAAACTTTTTAGGCATTGTTACTCTGGCACGGTGAGGTTATTTGATACTATCATTCCTTTAATGTCTGTTTAAATTTTGTTAAATGCAATTTATTCTAACTGACTCAAGCTCTTTTCATATCGCAGCTGAGAGTTTCAAACTATTAATTGATATGGTAATTCTGTGATCAATATTACATACAGTACATAGTGTATTTTGGGGAAATCAATAAGAGTGACATTTTACAGATTCTCTTCCTTTTTACTTTTTGTCATTTTTCTTACAATTTTCTTTTCATATTTTTATTATTTTTAGTTTTAGTTTTCTCTATAATAATGGACACACACTCTTAAGCCACACTTATGCACATTAGATAGCTGTTTGCCAAATGATTGTTGTGCCGACCGGTATCTCCACAGGTTCCCCCATTCATAGGAATGCTTGGCTTTGCCGAGAGCTCTTCTGTTCTCTATGAAAAAGCTGCTTTCAGATTCCAGAGAGAACAAAAGGATCTGCTACCATGCACATCAGACTATCGGGCGATCCTGCTGCTATCAGTGTGTTCGGCAGACTTTGGCTTAGTGTGTATTGAATATATACAAATTATGCTAGTAAAATGTATAGTTATTAAAAGAACAATCTGATGTCCTCTAATCTCTGAAACAGTGATTCAGAAATTATGACATAAGGAGATTTTATGCTAAAACTTATATGAAGAGCATTTGCCAGAGTAGAATAGGGTAGGGAATTAGTCTTAGCTTTTTTGGTGAGATCGTAATACATAATAATGAATATATAAAATCTTAATGGGCATTTGAACAAAATTGTAGAATGACAATTCCATGAAAATAATTTGGCTCTTCTTCAACACATAGCAGACATTGCCTTAGTGGCCAAGCCCTTTTATTCGATAATTCAATGGACCTACCATCACTAATTTAGTTAAGGCAGCAGTGAAATACACTAATAGACTGAACAATGTAGTTAAGCAATGTATAAGAACAGATCTAATTCATTTAATGTAATATATGTTTGCCATCAGTGGCTTTTCCTCAGTTGTATGTGCATCTAGAGTGTGATGGTGAATACAAGTAGAGTTCCATAAATTGTGACAAAATACTTATTGTATTTATGACATATCAAGTACACAATATATTTTAGGTGCATTCCAGCGAAAAAAGGGAATCTCACGCCGAAAAATTATTTATGATATTTTTGAGAAATTTTAAGTTACTCATATTACTAGCATATTGAATCATCTGAAAATGTACAGTTGGCAACCCCGAATCACATGACCACACAGCCATCTTGGACTTTGTGAGCACATGTGTATGGGTGCTTGGGAGTGAAGAAATATGCTCTATTTTTGGTGCCATCAGTACAAAATGTACAAGTGAAGTGCAGTGAAATGCATGAATGTGCAAAGGTAGATATCTCTTCTTACCTTTATTGTGCTTATAATCCACAAAAAGTTGTGCTTAGAGAATTTGGCAATTATCAAAATTGTGTTATCCTTTGTTATGTCCGTTACAATTTCTATCAATTTTTTAATGTTACAACAGCACAGTCTGAGATCTCGGAAACACAGTCACAGAAGTTCTAATTATCTGCTTTCTGTACATATTCGTCTTCATGTGATGTAACTGATGCAACATAGCAATGTAACGGACGTAACATAACAATCGTTGCGTCCTTTACAGGCATATATTTTTAACATTTACAATTGCAGCCCAACATGTACGTGGAAAAATATAAGAAACGTGAATACCTGCAAAATCTGCGAAAATGTTTACCAATACATAATCTTCACATGTGCTCAGATGGGGCAGCAAGCCACTTCAAAAATACATACACCATGCTGGTGGTTCAAGATCCCCAAAGCTATCACCCGCAAATTGAAAATGTCACATGGACATTTTTTTGTACTGCCCATGGCAAGGGTCCAGTTGATGGTGTAGGTGGGATTATCAAGAGAGCCTTTTGGAGGCGCATTCTGCAAAAAGAGTACCAGTAAACTCACCAACTGAGTTTTACAATGCGGCTTGTTCCACGTCTGACAAAATCTCTGTGGTTTATGTTTACAAAGAAACTGTGGACGAAGAAAGTTAACGCAAGAAAGACCTGTGGACAAGCAGAAATGTTGCTGCCATACCAAATCTCCATTACAAGCATTACTTTAGGATGAATGGAGATAGTTTTAAAATATGTGACATCATCCCTTTCAAATTTAACTGTCCTTTTATCAAAATGCCATATATAATGAAGACGTTTGGAGGTTCCGCAGAGGCATCAGTTTCTGTTGCTTCTATAAAGGATGGGGACTTTGTTGTTGTTCGCTACGATGCACAGGAGTACTATGGCATTGTAACTGGCATTTCTGGTCATGGGGAAGTAATGGTCAATGCCATTTAGAAGAGAAGAAATGGATAGATCTGGCCTCAGACAAAGGATTAAATGTGGTACCCTGCGACAGACGTCATCTGCAACGTGGACCCGCCAGTGCCTGCTAAAAAGAGAGGCGTGTTTATCTTTCATTAATCCCATCATCTGGACATTTGATGGTCTTCACATTTACAGATACATCAGAAGTTAAGTCAGTTACGTTAACTGTGTTACATTCGTTACATGGATACATTATACATATATACATTTTTTTTCATGAATGCAGTGAACATACACCTTTGCATAAACAGCTATTTTTTTGTTAACATACTTGAGGATATACCCAAAAAATTATTTGAATAAATAAACTTAGATTCACAGGAACTTGTGCATTCATTACATAGGACAATTTATGCTTTCATTTCATATTGCATCCGTTACACAGTGTTTACTATTAAATATTTTAGTTACATAAAAAATATAAATTGATATTCTTCCAGATAAACATTACCCATATGTCACCTGTATATAGCAATACATTTGTAAGTTTCAGTTGCAGCATACACACAAGATATTCAGCCTTTTGACATTGAAAGTGTCATGCAAATGTTACATCCGTTATGCTGGAATTCACCTTTAATTATTTGTACTTATGTTTCTATCGCCTTGCGGTATGATAGTCTTCCTAAAAAACAATTTCCTCTTCATTTACCTATGCAAGTGTTTTGTTTTCTTGCCAGAATTTTGGAAGGATGCAATTGTGAAAATTGTGTTTCAGCAGTTTTTAGAGTATATTGCATTGTATTGTATCATGAATGGTAATCACAGGATAGACTTTAGTAAGTCATAATATGAAACTAAGCTGAAAAAAATGCTGAACTGGAGTATAAGTTGGTATGCATGCAAAATAGGAGCATGTTCACACTGGCCTTAAACAGAGAAAACCTAGGACAGAAACAAAATGAACATATACCCTGCTGTAAGTAAATAATTAACAGCAATAGTGCATATAAATAAATAGGGTACTTCATAAACTGATGTTAATTTAAAAAAAAGTGTAAAAGCCACCCCACCAACGTCAAGGTGTACCCAAATTCGGGATGGTCCTAACCTCTAAATACTTGAGGTTAGGACCATCCGGAATTTGGGTACACCTTGATTCTGGTAGGATGGCTTTTACACTTTTTTTGATCAAAAACAGTGTTTACTAAGTTCCCTATTTATTTATATACACTATTGCTGTTACTTATTTACTTATAACAGGGTATCTGTTAATTTTTTTGTCCTAAGTTTTGTCTTTTTAAGTGATAATTTGGCATCCAGTCCCTGTTTCACTATTACTAGCTAGCATTCTTGCCTAGCCATGACATTATTGGTTGTAGTGTGTAGTAGATATCAGACCTGCACAACCCTACTCGTATTCATAGAAGCAGAGTTTGCCTTATTACATAGATTGTGTGCTCACAATGTAAATGTTACTCCTAGTCCATCATTTTACATGTCTTATTTGGTGTAGAGACCAAATAAATCCCTATTTTTTTTAGATGGATTAGACTTATGTAAAGTTTATATTACAATTTTTTACCCTCAAAATTGCTTGGATACATAAATTGTCATTATCCGTTAGAATATTTATTTAAATGCCTGCAACTGCTCCTCTCCAGTTTACAGCTTTAATAAAAAAGCCCAGCACGATTGTGCTCAGTTTTATACTTCATTTAACACAGAAAAAATGCACATACCGGTGAGAACAATAGTCCTTGTAGAGATAGATATCTTCAAGGAAGTAAGCATATTTCATTGCAGGTTCGAGACCTAAGGAAGCTAAATTTCAGCTGGTTCTCTAAGCAGAGACATGCCAGTATAGAAGAAGTGCTTCTCCCTTGATAGAACACAGTCAGATTCAATGAGCTTACATTAACGCAAAGGAGCAACTGCTTGGGATTAATGATTGCCATTGCGAGATGTGCAGAAGAGATGGTGTTCAGCTATGTGCTTTACTTCATAATGCCAACCTCCCTGAAAGCTAACTCATAATCCTCAGAAGATTACTTCAGTAGCATCTTCAGCAATCATTTTTGTGCATTTCCAAATGTCATATCCTGAGATTTGATAAGGCTTCCTTCCTAGTTTGCATCTTGCACTGAAAAGCATGATATTTATTTAATAATATTCATACCAGCACAATGGTTTCTGCAAAATATTAGATGGCCAAGATAGCTTCAAGGTAGATGCAAGATATCAAATATTGTCTGCTGTGGCAGGTCATAGGAAATCATCGAGCTGCAATCCCCACAGCAAGACTTATATTCCCTTCATTTTCATGGAAGGATCTTCTTATTAGATCATCCGATGGTAATTCAGTGTAGTTATAATAAACCAGGGTCAGAATATATCTCACCTTGTGAACTTGGCTGTTGTGATTCATAGGGAAACGCACAAATGAAAATGTGTTCATATGAAGGTGACTTATCACACTCCAGACAGACAGCTGCTTGCCACACAGTTGTGGATATAAAATCATATTAAAGGGGTTATCCTACAGTGAATTTGCTATTTTTTTCTTATACATGGATTGATTAAAAATAATAAACAGAGGTATAGTCCCTTCCAGCGCCATAATGACGCTCACTTCTTGTCACGTGACCACTGCAGACAATTAGAGATTACGGTGGTGCTGGGACTTCAGCACGGGGCAGACACCACTTCCAGAGCTGGTGAAGACCTCTGGAGCACCCTGCACTGAATCTGTCAGGGTGCTGTAAGGTGAGTATATCTCCATTTATTATTTTTAATCAATCCATGCCTTAAAAACATTAATTTACCCTCAGACAACCCCTTTAATGTAGTTTATGAATAATACAGCTCTAATATACATCAGTCATCTGCACAATGTATAGTATGTGAAGTCTAGAGGCTTTGTGAACATGGACAAAAAAAATCAGTGAGGTCCGGGAATAAATATGTCTTAACATGCACAAGCACATTGGAGTTTAGCTGCCCAATCCTGCCATTTGTAGCAGGATTGGCCAACTAGTTCCTGTGTATAAAGGTGTCTCAACTGTCCCTCAATGGCTCTGATGGGAAAAGATAATAAAGCTTTTCTAGATCTCTGCATGCCCAATCCATTGTTACTTTGGGGTACAGGTTTCAGCTAGAGGGGTCTTGATGGGGGGGGACTATTCCCCTTTTCTTAAGACTTATTTGAGCCTCAATACTGAGGGTTGATGGTTAGGTCCACTTATTTCCATCTTAAAGTGGTCATCTCATGAGCCAAATACATTATAATCAGTGGATTTTTGAATAATAATTATTTCCACAATTGGACGTGTTTAAAAAATGTTCCTTTGCTGTGATAATGGTATAAATGTGACCCTGCTATGTGCTGTGTAATGGCTGTGTCTGACCGTACAGGAACATGGTCTGATCATACCACATCTCCTGGGCTGGGGAGGAAGCAAAAGAGAGTATACAGACAGGACAGCATGGGATTACAGCTGATTGTTTTTGTGAGGTAAAACATTTCACTGCCTCTTTTTAAAGAATATTTTATTTTACTTCACAGAAAGAATCAGCTGTGATCCTGTGCTGTCCTTCCTGTACACTCTTACTGGCCAGGAGATGTGGTATGATCAGACCATGTTCTTGTATGGTCAGACACAGCCATTACACAGTGCTCAGCAGGGACACATTTACAAGATTATCTCAGCACAGGAACATTTTTTTAAACACATCCAATTATGGAAATTATTATTATTCCAAGATCTATTGATTAAAATAAATTTTGTTTGTGGGACAACCCTTTTAAGAATGTGTATGTCAGTGTAGTAGGTAAGGACCAAAACACAGATTAGGCAATGCAGCATATTATGTCTTAATAAATCTGTGCTGTGCTTCAGGCCTCTTTCACATGTCAGTGTTTCCAGTACGTGTGGTATCTGTTTTCTTCACAGGTACCACACGTTACCCATTATAATCTATGATGCTATGCACGTCTGTGTTTTTACACGAATTGTGTGTTCATGGAAAACACACAAATACATGTCATCTTTTTTCAGCAGCATGGATGACCAGGGCCAATACAAGACTATGGGTCTGTCAAAAACACATGCAGCACACAGATAGCATCAGTATATAGTCCATGTGCCATCCGTGTGCTGTACGTGTTTTACTTTGCAAAGTATAGGAGAAGCTTTGTAATTTAATTCTTTATCTAACCATACTGGAAAAACACTGATGACACTGATGGGAAAAATGGATACACGGATGACACACTGATGGAAAACACTGATGGCACCAGTACCAGTTTTTCATGTACGTGCTTAAACACTGTGATGCAGTAAGGGGAATTATATGCGAGGGACGTTATGTATCCCCCAGGATGCGCATAGAAGCATATTGAACCCGCTGGAGTGCATTGCAATCATAGACATAGCTGGGGTTGCAGTGCAAAATAAAAGTAAGTTTGGACTTGGTTAAACTATTTGACCAAGTTGAATTTAAGAAAACCCGGCATGGGCGTTTATTTTTGGAGTGAACTACAGGATGGCAGTGGGGCGGTTCACTCCCTCCAGTCCGGGTCTTGCATGTGGGTCATTTAAAAACCTGCAGCAAAGGTTTGGGTGTGTCGGTTTTGTGTTTGCAAGCTGCAGAGCAAGAAGCTCTGCAATACTGGCCTGTGTGACCTGAACATAGAGCCCAAGAGGAAAGTAAAACTCCAGGCGCACCTCAGCGTGACACGGCGGTGCAATCGCCCACGGTAATGGGTTTGGAGACAGACTGTGTTACGACCCGGCTGCAATCCGGAGGATACCGTTTACCTTTACTTTGTGAGTTTTTGGAAAATAAAGACATTTAAGTTGAAGTTTACTGGGTCACTGCCTCATTACCGCACAGTGTGAACACCGCCGCACTACAATATGGTGGAGAATGTGGGCTGTGTGAACTGAGGCATACCCCAATGCCAGCTGCATGTCTGTTATTATGCCTGCCTCATTGCAGCTCAGGCCTGCAGACAAAATGGAGGAACTGCTAAAGCAATTGGTCCTTACTCAGCAGCAGCAGCAGCGCACCAATGAATTGATTGTGCAGCAGATTGCTGCTCTGCGAGAGACGCCACCATCACCGACCCTGGAACATCATGAGGCCCGGGACAAGGTCCGTTCCGCATTTAGGAAGCTGAGTCCGGAGGACAACGTGGAAGCCTTCCTCACCGTCTATGAGCGCAAAGTGGAGCTGGAGAACTTGACAACTTCCCAGTGGGCTGAAGTGGTGGCTCCGTTCCTCATGGGTGACGAGCAGAAGGCCTATTTTGACCTCAGTCGGTAGGATGCCCAGGACTATGGGATGCTGAAAGGTGAGATCCTTGCCCAGCTGGGGGTTAATACATATGTGAGAGCCCAACGGGTGTTTTTATGGACCTTTTGTGGAGGCCCAATCCCCCATGTCTCACGCATATGACTTGCTGCAGCTAGTAAAAAGGTGGCTCCAGCCTGAGACCTTAACTCCAACCCAGATGGTGGAGAGGGTGGTGGTCGACCGGCTGGTGAGAACTCTGCCAGCCGCTATACAGCGTTGGGTGGGGCAAGGGGACCCGGGCACTCTAGACCAGGTGGTTGGCCTGATCGAGTGGTACACAGCCACTTAGGACTTCATACGGGACTCTGTCCCATTGCGGCTGTCACTCCAGACCCTGCAAGCCCAGGACCCTGGGAAAGGGTCGTGTTCCTCTTCCAGAGACAGTCAGCACCGAGCCCATACTGAAGGGGTACCCCGGAGTAAGGGTGGCAGGAGACCTGTTTCCCCTAAAATGGTCTCAAGGACTAACAGTGCCTCCACTATTAAGTGCTGGCAATGCCAAGGGCCCGGACATGTGGCTGCTAACTGCCCCCTGACTGTAGAACCCATGGACTGCAGGTTTGCTCACCCGGTGTCCATGTATGCCCAGACAGCCTGCACCGTGAATGCGGACATGACGCGCAGTGAACCCCAACTGTGCCAGGTACACGTCAACGGGTACCCAACGGAGGCTCTCTTGTACTCGTGGAGCCTGGCGACACTTGTGCATGCGTCATTGGTTGCCGAGGACAGCCCCAATGGTCGGAAAGTCGGGATTGTTTGCATACATGGGTCCCTCCGAGAGTACCCAACAGCGGAGGTTACTTTTTCCACTCCATGTGGAGAGATGAAACATGTGGTGGGAGTGGTGAAGACCCTTCCTTATGGGAATGTGTTGGGAAGAGACTTGCCCCTGTTCTGGTCCCTGTGGGAGAACAAAATTAACCCTCCCAGGGTAAATGTCTGGGAAATCCCGAGTCAGGGATACCTGCCGTAGGGGTCTCCAACCTAGGGACAGAGTGTAACCCCGATAGGTTTCCCCTAGAGGTGCTGGCAGGATGGGTTGAGGAGACCCCGTCAATTCCAGAGCTGGAAGTGTCCCCTGGTACAGGATCCCACTGTAGCCCAGGCACGAGAAAAGGTGGTAGACATAAATGGGGTGCTTCAGCAACCAGGTGCAGAGGCGGTTTTACCCTGCATGGCTGTCAACCAGGATTTATTATATAGGGTTGATAAAATCCAGGATGAAGTAGTGGAACAGCTGGTAGTGCCCCAGTCGTACTGTCAGGCGGTGCTAGAGATGGCCCACACACACCTGCTGGGTGGACACTTAGGGGTAAAGAAAACACAAGAATGTATTCTGAAGCAGTTCTTTTGGCCTGGGATTTATGCCGAGGTGCAGAGGTATTGTGAGTCATGTCCCGAGTGTCAACTTACCACACCCACTGCAATTTCCGGAGTCCATTAGTACCTCTACCCATTAAAGAGGTACCATTTGAGCAGATTGCGATGGATCCGGTGGGGCCTATAGTACAATCCGCCCGTGGCCACCAACATATTTTGGTGATAGTAGATTATGCCACCCGATACCCAGAGCAATACCACTTCACCACACTTCGGCAAAACTTATCGCCCCCTAGCTGTTTGCAATGTTCTGCCGTCTTGGGCTACCAAAGGAGATCCTTACAGATCAGGGGACTCCTTTAATGTCCAAGGTGAAAAGGGAGCTTTGTAAGCTGCTCCAGATTAACCAATTGCGCACATCGGTGCATCACCTACAGACCAATGGGTTGGTGGAGAGATTTAAAAAGACGCTTAAATCTATGCTAAAAAAATGGTCTCCAAGGACAGAAGGAATTGGGACATGTTACTGCCCTATTTGATGTGCGCTGTCCTCGGGGGTACCACAGGCTTCTCACCCTTTAAGCTATTGTACGGCAGGCATCGTAGGAGGTTGCTGGATGTAGTCAAGGAGACGTGGGAACAGGAGCCAACTCCACATAGGAGTGTAATTGAACACGTGGCAAGCATGCAGGATCGGATCACGGCGGTGATGCCTTTAGTAAAAGAGCATCTATTGGATGCACAGGCAGCGCAGAGTTGCATGTATAATAAAAGAGCCACGGTCAGGTCCTTTAAAGAGGGGGATCGGGCGTCAGTGCTAGTGCCCACAGCAGAGCGTAAACTCATGGCCTAGTGGCAAGGGCCATATGAAGTATGTAAAAAGGTGGGGGAAGTGAATTACAGACTGTACCAGCCCGGAAAGAAAAAACCGTAACAACTGTATCATGTGAACCTGCTAAAAGCCTGGAAAGACCGGGAATGTTTAGTTACGGATGCGACTCCGGTCGTACCGTCGGGCTACCCTCTGTCTTCGACCAGGGACACAGCCGGGGTGAGGTTAAGATAAGTGACACTCTCAAGAAACAACAGCGACTGAAGGCCTTATGTTTGGTGCAGCAAAATACAGACGTATTCTCAGACCTGCCCGGTAATCCGACATGACATTGTCACCGAGCCTTGGATAATAGTATGAATGAAATCATATCGTGTGCCAGAAGCCCGGAGGCAAGCCATCGCGGCTGAAGTAAAGCAAATGCTCAAGTTAAGAGTCATCGAGTGAATGGGCAAGCCCAATTGTGCTGATTCCAAAGCCAGACGGGTCATTACGATTCTGTAATGACTTCCAGAAATTGAATGAGGTGTCAAAATTTAACCTTTATCTAATGCCTCAGGTAGACAAGCTAATTGAAAGACTTGCGCAGGCCCAGTACTTCACCTCGCTCAATATTACCAAGGGTTAATGGCAGGTGCCACCGACAGAATCAGCAAAAGAAAAGACTGCCTTTATAACGCCAGAGGGTCTCTATCACTATGTCGTCTTGCCTTTTGGATTACATCAGGCTCCGGCCACCTTCCAGAGGTTGATGGACATAGTGTTAGAGCCTCATCAGAAGTACGTGTCAGCATATTTAGATGATAACATCATCTTTAGTACCGACTGGCATACCCACCTGTCCCAGGTTCAAGCGGTAGTGGATTCGCTCAGAGCAGCGGGCCTGACAGCAAACCCAAAAAAATGTGCGATAGGTCTCAAGGAAGCCTATACTTGGGGTACGTGATTGGCCGCGGGGTTATCAAACCCCAAATAAACAAGATCGAGGCCATTCAAAACTGGCCCAAACGTGTGACTACTATACAGGTGAGAGGGTTCCTCGGCATCGTTGGGTACTACCGACGATTTATACCTAACTTTGCTGGGAAAACAGCGCCCCTGACTGATCTGTTAAAGGGTAAGAAGTCGGTTATGGTTCGGTGGAACCCTCAAGCAGAGGAACCGTTCCAATCCATGATGTCGGCATTGTGTGGACAGCCTGTCCTCATCAGCCCCAACTTCAAGAAAGGCTTCATCGTTCAAACGGATGCCTTTGAGGTAGGCCTAGGAGTGGTACTGCCACAAGAGGTGAACGGACCTACCTGACTAGGAAACTTACCCTGGCAGAGAAAAATTATTGCGTTGTGGAGTGCTTGGCTATTGAGTGGGTCTTGGAGTCCCTATGCTATTATTTGCTCAGGCGACAGTTTCACTTGGTGACGGACTACTCACTCTTGGTATGGATGGTAAACGCCAAGGAGAAGAATGCTCAGGTCGCCAGATGGTTCCTGTCACTACATAATTTCAGTTTCTTGGTGGAACGTCAGGCTGGGATGTCGCAAGGGAACGCAGATGCCCTGTCACGGGCAACCTGTATAGTGACAAGTGTTCAACCCCACAGGTTTTAACAGAGGGGGGGATATGTGAGGCAGTGAGGGGAATTATATGCAAGGGATGGTATGTATCCCCCAGGATGTGTATAGAAGCATATTTGAACCCGCTGGAGTGCATTGCAATTACAGCTGTGGTTGCAGTGCAAGATAAAAGTAAGTTTGGACTTGGTCAAACTATTTGACCAAGTCAGAGTTAAGAAAACCCAGCATGGGCTTTTATATTTGGAGTGAGCTACAGGATGGCAGTGGGGTGGTTCACTCCCTCTAGCCCGGGTCTTGCATGTGGCTCATGTCCACAGTTTTCATTTAAAAACCTGCAGCAAAGGTTTTGGTGTGTCAGTTTTGTGTTTGCAAGCTGCAGAGCAGGAGGCTCTGCAATACTGGCCTGTATGACCTGAACACAGAGCCCATGAGGAAGGCAAAACTCCAGGCGCACCTCAGCTCTACATGGCGGTGCAATCGCCCACTGTAACGGGTTTGGAGACAGACTGTGTTACGACCCGGCTGCAAACCGGAGGATACCGTTTACCTTTACTTTGTGAGATTTTGGAAAATAAAGACATTTAAGTTGAGGTTTACTGTATCACTGCCTCATTACCACACAGTGTGAACACCGCCGCGCTACAACACAGACATGTGAAGGAGTCCTAATATATAGTTACTAATGACAATTCAATACAGCTATATACACTGTGTGCAGAATTATTAGGCAAGTTATATTTTAGAGGATTATTTTTATTATTGATCAACAACTATGTTCTCAATCAACCCAAAAGACTCATAAATATCCAAGTAATATTTTTGGAAGTTGGAGTGGGGTTTTTTTAGATTTGGCTATCTCAGGAGGATATCTGTTTGTGCAGGTAACTATTACTGTGCAGAATTATTAGGCAACTTAATAAAAACCAAATATAATCCCATCTCACTTGTTTATTTTCACCAGGTAAACCAATAGCAGTGCACAAAATTTAGAAATAAACATTTCTGACATGCAAAAACAAAAACAAAAAAAATTAGTGATCAATATAGCCACCTTTCTTTATGATGACACTCAACAGTCTTCCATCCATAGATTCTGTCAGTTGCTTGATCTGTTTTCGATCAACATTGCGTGCAGCAGCCGCCACAGCCTCCCAGACACTGCTCTGAGAGGTGTACTGTTTTCCCTCCCTGTAGTTCTCACATTTTATGATGGACCACAGGTTCTCTACGGGGTTCAGATCAGGCGAACAAGGGGGCCATGTCATTATTTTTTCTTCTTTTAGACCTTTACTGGTCAGCCACGCTGTGGAGTAGTTGGATGCATGTGATGGAGCATTGTCCTGCATGAAAATCATGTTTTTCTTGAACGATACCGACTTCTTCCTGTACCACTGCTTGAAGAAGTTGTCTTCCAGAAACTGGCAGTAGGTCTGGGAGTTGAGCTTCACTCCATCCTCAACCTGAAAAGGTCCCACAAGATCATCTTTGATGATACCAGCCTACACCAGTACCCCACTTCCACCTTGCTGGCGTCTGAGTCGGAGTGGAGCTCTCTGCCCTTTACTGATCCAGCCTCTGGCCCATCAAGAGTCACTCTCATTTCGTCAGTCCATGAAACCTTTGAAAAATCTCAAGTCTTAAGATATTTCTTGGCCCATTCTTGACGTTTTATCTTATGTTTCTTGTTCAAAGGTGGTCGTTTTTCAGCCTTCCTTACCTTGGCCATGTCCCTGAGTATCACACACCTTGTGCTTTTTGATACTCAAGTAACGTTGCAGCTCTGAAATATGGCAAAACTGGTGGCGAATGGCATCTTGGCAGCTTCACGCTTGATTTTCCTCAATTCATGGGCAGTTATTTTGCGCCTTTTTTGGCAAACCTGCTTCTTGCGACCCTGTTGGCTATTTGCCATGAAACGCTTGATTGTTCGGTGATTATGCTGTTGAGGGAGGGCAGTAATGACCCTTCACGGTTGACCAAGTGAGTGTCAAATTATATTACAAGGTTGATTGCAATCCAATAGAAAACCAGACAGAGGCAAAGCTCTGTATGGGGGGATTCAAGATTCTCTCTAACCCCGTTTATTTCTACTTAGCATTTTATATTGTTTTGAGTTTATTAATATCCAATCACCTACACCCATACTACAAGCTTGAACCAATGTTAGTACAATTATACACATATGGTCATGTTATCGTTAGTTCAGTGCATGGTGGAAAGTTACAAGGTCGTACATCCTGGCTCAGACTAGCTAGATAACAGGAGCAGGGTCTCTCATAGAATGTTCCTGAGAGAAAAGGTTAGTGTGTGAAAGTTGCATGTGAATCAAGAGGAAAGAAGGGAAGAATGTATGTTATGCAAAGAGTATAATAACATGATTTTGAAACAAGCAGACAAAATGGAGTTGCCATAGCGTGAATATCAATATGTCCTTTACATTCCCCCCCTAAAAATTGTTATTATCAACAATAGAGGTGCTTTCCCAGGGTCATGGTTTGAGCCTGAGGGACAATGGTCTTCACCCAATTAGTGCCCTTGTTACCAATTGAGGCTGTCGCGGCATGTCCATCCCCCCTTGTTCGTTGATATAATCATAAAGCTCTGATCTTCAGACGTGAGATTGGTCGGGGCAAGCGGGTAAAGGTCATCATTCCCTTGTCGTCCAGGTCCTCAATGCTGGTTACATCTGGGAGGTCCATGTATGGTAGCACTGGATGTTGGTTGACAGCGTCCTCCTTACTCTCTGATGATTGGCAGGTTTTTCTCATGCAAATTGGGATACAATAAAAGACTAGTTTTAGTAAGACATATATTAACAAAATGCAAACAGCAATATGCAACACTCCTTGTAATATTCCAGCATTCCATCCACCAATCCCTTTAAACCAATTAGCAGGATTTAAAAAGGAAAACGTATCAGACCACCAACTGTCTTTGGTCAATTCGTTATGTTTGTTACATTCTTCCCTGAGTTTCCTAATGTCTTCCATTTTAGTCTTTAACCGTATGGTAGAGTCGGGGTCAATATAGTGACAACAGGCTGGGCCTATAACCTGACACATCCCTCCTTGAGCTGCTGTAAAATAGTCCAGCACTAAAGTATGTTGATTAGCTACTATAATAAGTTGATTCTTCACCGCAGCAGTAGTATTAATTACTTCCAATACACTCCAAATCTGGGCATCTAAGTAATCAGTGACTGCCACTAATTTGTCCCACATTTGTGTAACCATAGGGTAGAGGAAGACGGTACTGGCTATCTTATTGGGTATACTCATTTGTACTAAATAAGGTCTTGCTGATGGACGTGGGGTGTTGTCCTTAGCACGTTTATAGATGGTATGGAGAGGGATGGCTCTCAAATATACTTTACTATGAGGAATAAGATAAGTGGCTGAAGTTAGCCGGGCCAACGTACAAGTCCCCCCTACTCCAACTGGGAGCCATTTGTACGCATTATTCCCACAGACCCAATATATGGCTGATGGCAGATTTCATAAAGCAGAGTGCTGTAATACTAATTTATGTACCAAATCGATAAAAACGGTTTTATTTGATAACATACACTACGAAGGCATTTGTCCCAGGGGGCTACAATATCCAACATCCGGATTGCCACATGTTGTATCACTAGGCTTATATTCAGAAAATTCATGTTTTACTGCTGTTGGGGTTGTCAGGAGCACTTGGTATGGTTCGTCATACAATGGTTCTGGTCCGTGTTTCCGAACATGCTTCTTCACATACACATAATCTCCAGGTTTGAGGGTATGACAACCTTCCGCATCAGCTGGATCTGGAATAGAAGATGATACTAACGCATGGGTGTTAGTTAAGGCTTTGGCAAGCTGAATCACATATTGCACAACATGATCTGTTTCTTCTGATAATTGTTGTGTGGTAAATCTAGCTATGGCTGTTTGTGACCCCAATAGTATCACATAGGGTGACAGTTTGTGTTTCCCTATGGGGCTGGTGTATATGTGATATAGTGCAATAGGAAGGAGCTCAGGCCACTGGGCCGTAGTCTTCTGCATCATTTTGGTCAATTGCCTTTTCAGTGTGCCATTCAATCTCTCCACCTTGCCACTTGACTGGATGGTAAGGAGTATGTAACACCACTGTTGATCCGATCATGGTAATTATTTCTTGATATACATATGAGGAAAAAGCTGGTCCTTGATCACTTTCTATAACTTCTGGGACTCCATACCGGCAAACAACTTCAGAGGCCAGCTTCTTGGCAGTGGTAAGGTTGCAGCCTCTACCAATGTATCTTCAGTTGTGACAACATATCCAATATGAAACCTGCCAGAGGTATCAACATATCTTGATCCATCCGTATATAACTTAAGTTCAGGATCATCCAAGGGTACTTCCCCCACTAAAACAAGTGGAGTTGACTCCGCAGTAATTTGTTCCAGACAATCATGCGGTGGAGCCTCTTTCCCCTCTCTTTCAGGTGCTGGTAGCAGGGTGGCCGGGTTGATGGTGGTGCACCGGTGTAACTTCACATTTCCTGGCAAAATCAACGAACACTGCAGCCGCAGGTGTCTCTGTGTGGACAGATGTTTAGGTTGCTGTAAAGCCAAAACAGCCGCAATATCGTGTGGAGCATAAATGTGAGTCTCATGTCCAAGGATGATGTCCGCCATCTTCTCCAGTAACTGCTGTGTGGCGTGAACCGCTCGTAGACAGCTGGGGGAGGCCCTGGCTACTGGGTCCAGATGCGCTGAGTAATAACCGACTGGGCGCTGTTTTGTACAGTGTCTCTGTGTGAGTACCCCGGCTGCATGTCCTCCCGTCTCAGAGACATACAAATGGAAAGGTTGAGCATAATCCGGATTTCCAAGGGCAGGGGCTGTCATTATCCTTGATTTTAGTTGCTCAAAGGCTTGTTGCAGCTGTTCTTGGTGGTCCTTGTTGTTTACATCAGCCAGATTGTCTTCTTTTAGTGCATCATATAGGGGTTGCATCAGACGTGAGGCGTCTGGGATCCATTGTCTGCAATATGTGCATAGTCCAAGGAACTGTTGCAGCCCTGTGGGATCTTTTGGGCATGGTAGCAGGTAGATGGCCGTCTTTCTTCTGTGAGATGTCTGGCACCCTGAGTAAGGCAGTGGCCTAAGAAAACCACTTGACCGAGACAAAACTGAAGTTTCAAGGCTGAGACTCAACAATTCAGTTTTGCTAGATGCTTGAGGAGGCTAACACTGGCCCTGATGGACATTTGCTCCGTGGGGGCACACAAGAGAAGATCATCCATGTATTGTAATAGTATTACCTCAGAGTTGTCCAGCTGCCATGTCAGCAGACAGCTAGACATGTTCTTTGCAAACTGATTAGGGCTATTCTGCCCACCCTACGGCATCATCGTCCAAGTCAATTGCCTGCCCTGATATGTAAATGCAAGCAGAAACTGACAGTCTTTGTGTAGTGGAATGCTGAAAAAGGCGTTTGCTAAATCAATTACTGTAAACCAGGCTGCTGTAGATGGTATTTGAGAGAGAAGTATATGTGGGTTAGGCACCACAGGAGTTTCCAAGACTGTCGCTGCATTTAGTACGTAAACCCTGGATAAAGGCGGACACTAACAGCTGGCAATGAGTTTTAGTATGTAAGGAGAACCCAAGGGCCTTATAGACCTGCAAAAGGCGCCCATAAAACTTCTCAACCGCCTCTCCCTTCTCTTGAGTGACATCTGTGTGGGTGGTGGATTGATCAGCCAGCTTATCCTGAGCCCATATTTTAAGTGCTTGACAGAAGTCAACCCCACTCTCATACGTATTGACTTCTAATGCTCTGTGACACACTGATCATGATGATCTTCCTCATACACATTCTGGGTGTAGTGTGTATTGCGGCCTGTATTCCGGGTGTGCCAAGATGGCCGCCACCAGAAGGAAGCACACTACAGGAAGGGTGCGTTCCACTGGGAAGGAGCACACCCACTGACATCTGGTCAGAGGCCGGAGGTGATGCAATGGGTGAAGTAACATGGCCGCTGAAGGATGAGGATGGGGCACTAGGAGTGGCTTGGGTAGTAGTGAGGGGTGGGCCTTTTGGACAGGGTGCGTGACATGCAACACAATAATCTGCTAACTATGGATTCCGCTGGCCACAATTAGTACAGGTCAATCCTCCCCCCGCCTGCCATTATTGGGCGGTGGCTGGAGAGCAGTATCTTTGTAATACACATAACATGGCATCTTTCCCTTATTGTCTGTATTTTATTCCTTCACCCACTCTTCTTTGACAAATTCTCTGCTGTTCTATACCAAGCCAAAGCTATTTGTAACAATCCTTTATCTTCTAGCTTGCCCTTTTTCTTCTTCATAATTAACCGGCCCTTATCTGGTAGCTCGCATATTTTAGTTAACTGTTTAAGTTTCTGCACATACTTTTTCCCTTCTTTCGATAAACTCAGCGCAGCCTTTTTTCCACATCAGCTTCATTTTGTAGCACAAAACAGCCAATCTTTGTTACAGCGCTAGATAATTCTCCCTTCTTGACATAAAGATAATTGAAACAACCTGACTTCGTCTCCTCCTCTATTTCAACATACCCCTCACCACAATTCTCATGCGCAATTTTCCTAAACTTTTCAGCATCATCCAGCAATCTACAGTCAACTAATCTACCCCTTTTCTGCCGGATGCCTTCGTCCTACAACGCAGGCTGAAGTCTCCCCTCCACGGGAAAATTTAACACCTTAAACACTTTTGGTGCATTCTTAAATGATCTTTTCCCCTCTCAACTGACCATGACAGTCATCACATCCTCTCCCTCCTGCGGGGGAGATACTGTCTTTCTGCTCCACAGAAACATTGATTATACACTGCACTTCTGCCTTTCGGCTGACAAAAGATCCTTGATTTGTGCACAGTACGAGTCTGGACCTCAGCTGCTGTTCCACTGATTTCACCCCTCCCGTCGGGGGAGTCACACGTACGGTCTATGTGAAAGGAGGAGGGCTCACGTCTGCAGCCCTCCGGACACTCGATATATGTATATCTGTGTGCGTGTCCTACCCAATCTTTGATCACCTGCCTCGAACGGGTCTAGGTGAAAGGAGGAGAGCTCTCTCCTGCTGCTCTCCGGACACTAGATATAGTTATATCTGCGTGCGTGTCCTACCAAATCTTCGATCACCTGCTGCGACTGAACCTAACAGTGTTCAGTCTCCTAAGGATCTTTGTCAGAAGTAAAGGAAGATTCATACAATTTTCACTTGTCAATCCGAGGTGGTATTGTTTTAAAAGTTATCAATATCAGACCCCTAATGGGACTACACCCCTATAGTCTCATCTCTGACTATATCCAACCAGGACGTCCGGAGATACTGCGAACAACCACGCACCACATGGAAACCACGGCAAACGGTCAGTATCACTAGTAAAGAACTCGTGCACTTACCGTGGCTTTTTGTGGGGGATGATCAGTCCCAATTCCAGTGGGGGAGGTCGAAAGCAAGTCTCTCTTTGTGGACGTCCAAGGGTGGTGGGGCGTCCCTCGTTAGGGATCCGAGTCACTGCACCAAGCTGTTGAGGGAGAGCAGTAATGACCCTTCACGGTTGACCAAGTGAGTGTCAAATTATTTTACAAGGTTGATTGCAATCCAATAAAAAACAGACGGAGGCAAAGCTCTGTATGGGGGGATTCTCCGTTTATTTCTACTTAGCATTTTATATTGTTTTGAGTTTATTAATATCCAATCACATACACCCATACTACAAGCTTGAACCAATGTTAGTACAATTATTACGGAAATACACATATGATCATGTTATCGTTAGTTCGGTGCATGGTGGAAAGTTACAAGGTCGTACATCTCGGCTCAGACTAGCTAGATAACAGGAGCTGGGTGTCTCATAGAATGTTACTGAGAGAAAAGGTTAGTGTGGGAAAGTTGCATGTGAATCAAGAGGAAAGAAGGGAAGAATGTATGTTATGCAAAGAGTATAATACATGATTTTGAAGCAAGCAGACAAAATGGAGTTGCCACAGCGTGAATATCAATATGTCCTTTACAATGCTTCAAAAGTTTGGAAATTTCAAGACTGCTGCATCCCTCTGCAAGACATCTCACAATTTTGGACTTTTGAGAGCCTGTCAAATCTCTCTTCTGACCCATTTTGCCAAAGGAAAGGAAGTTGCCTAATAATTAAGCACACCTTAATATAGGATGTTGATGTCATTAGTCAACACCCCTCCTCATTACAGAGATGCACATCACCAGATTTACTCAATTGGTAGTTGGCTCTCAAGCTTATGCAGCTTGGAGTAGGACAACATGTATAAAAAGTATCAGGTGATCAAAATACTCATTTGCCTAATAATACTGCACACAGTGTAAGTTGTATATAACAGATATCTGAGTGGAGTCTTACTACCCCCGAGGAAGTCGCTGGTATAGTCATAAGGATGGAGACTCCTGCTCCACATTAATGCATTCTAGGTTTGGATATCACATAGTGCACTTAGTATTTGGTGTCATTTAATTATCATCCATTTTTTTATTTTTCATATCTATTTGAATAATTTTGTGATAGCTATGTACTTATAATGGTGAAAAAATGGTCAATTCACCGCATGATAAACCAATGTACTAATAAAGCAGTCATCAAGTTTAAGGGCTGCTCTTTCATAATTGAGCACATACTGTATTATGAAAGAGTAACCCCTTATGTGGTGGCTGCTTTATTAGTATACAGGTTTAGCATGCAATGGATTGCCCATTTTTTCACCATTATTCATTGGGGATGGCTTGTACTATCTGTCATCTTTTGGCATATTTTAATTGTTTTAACTGCTTTAGGTGTGTGTCTGTCAGATTGGGCATTTGATAGATATTACTATTTGGTTGCCATCTGAGATGGGCTTTCACATCTCTAAAAACCCCAAGTTATGGTAAGTGATGGTTGATATTTATCATTGGAGTTGGATAAGTTGTGATATGATGTCTACCAAAGTATTGTTAAATTAAAAAGGGATAAGTTAAATACCAGATATTTTGCATTCACAATTTTAAGCCATAAAGTGAACCCTAAATATTATTATTCTTTTATTTCCAAGAAATGCTCATATGTGAAGAACAAGTCACTAAATATGTAAAGAGAATTTACCAGGATTTTGCCATCTAATCTGAGCTTAGCGTAATGTATGGACACAGTCCCTGCCTCCAGCAGTTTGTCGATTATTGGGCTGCTTGTTGTAGTCTTGATAAAATCCTTGTTTCATCAATAGGAGATAATCACTAGAGGGCTAGTAAACATGCTAGCATATAGTCCTTCATATTCATGAGCTCTGAATAACCTCACCTCTACCATTGATTGGCGGCTTTCTGCCTATGCACAGTGCACAGAAAGCAGCCAATCAGTGGTGTGGGCGGTGATACACAGAGCTTAGCACTTAGAGAACTAGTAGATCTGATTTTATCAAAATAAGTAAGTGACACATCGCTGGAGTCTCTCTCTCTACTTTATGCTGCTCTCAGATGAGGAAACAAAAACCTGTGACAGATTCCCTAAACTGGTGACAGATTCCCTTGAGTTCTCAATTTAGATGTTCTTGATAATAAGGAAGCTTACCAATAGTATTTTTTTTACAATGTCTACAATGCACTTCCAATTGAGTAACGCTGTACCCTCTCAGGTCAAGTTCTTGGAACTAACATACACTAATAGTTATGAAACAATGAAAGAAAAATTTGTGCTATAAATAAGAAAGAACATTTTGTTTATGTATGTTGGTTCTTTATCATATGTGAAACGGATTTCTATAAGCTTGTATAGCTGACAACAGATGGCTATTAAGGTGGTTTAGCTGAAAGAGCCATTTCCTGTTATAGCTCAGGTCTATGACATCTCACTTCATATCGGATGATGAAACCACCTTAGAAAGTCTATCAGATCGCCCTTCCTGTTGCTGTATATAGTAAGAATCTAAGTTATGCTCTACTATTTTAATTGCTTGGGAAAGCCTCCAGCATAACTAGGATGTGACACTTCCCAAAAATATTTTCGAAGTCCAACTTACAAATACGGAAAAAAACAGAAACAAAACAGGATATGACTGCACTCTGCATTAATTATTCATTTAGTTTGTGTTACCTGTCTTATGTTGGTCATACACTAGTGATTTTTGACATTTAGAAAGGACAGATTTTAACCACTTCTTCATAAAGGTTAATGTGATACCTAAACAAGGACAAATATCTGTGAACAATTAAATTTGATGGGTTGGATTTCTCGCCTGGTGTAGTCACCCACGTTACATCAGAAAGTCAAATGACAGATGGGTTCTCCATCATTAGATGTCCAGATCAGGTCATAGATGATGGCAGAAGCCTAGGGCAAGTTCCATGGCACCTATCCATAGGTTGTACATGTTATTGCAGATCACCCCGATTCATTCAATCTGACAAAACTGCAATACTAGACAAAATCCACAGACAGGTGTGGTGCTATTTCTAAAAGAAAGCAGACAAGCTTTTCTAATCCTGTACAACCTGTTTGACATCAGTGTAGACCGATCACAACAATACGTAGGTCAGCCGCCTGAGATGTAACTGAATATTTAGACCCTGCAGAAATGGATAAGGCCACTGAAATCATTATCAGGGTTCATTCTGATACAAACCTAATTCTTGTGTTAATGTGATGACATCTTGGATGAATGGAGAAGTTGCATTTAAAAAAAGACCAGATTAAATAAAAGTCCATAGCTGCCACTAAGACTGGAAATTGATGTAGACAGGTGAAATTCTAAAGCAAATTTCATGATGTTCAGTCTGACCAAATAAGTCTAATAAATACATATCCACAGGCACATTGGGGCCATTATATCAGAGTGTTTATGCCAAAAAAACTATCATAAAACACCTTTAATCAACACAATTTTTTTCTGCAACGAGGAGCCAAAATGAAAAGAGCAGTCTGGACAGCGCGTGGATATGTCTGTCCTTCAAATTCAGCAAACGTGTAGGTGTTTTATTACACCAGTTTTTCTGGACTGGTGAGGTGCAAAGAGGAGCACGCCACTGATAAAATGCACTAAATTCATTAAGTGGTGTTTGCCTCTTAATGAATTTAATGCACCTTATTCCTGCACGACACTTTGGAAGACTGGCGCACAAAATGCCTTTCTTATAGAATTAGGGCCTTAATAAATGTCACAAATATACAGACTAAAGAATGACAACTCTGTAGACCATTATTTATATAGTTTTGTAAAGGCTTTAACCATTGAGAAAATGCAACGGTGATAACAAGGTTGTAAGTCTAAATTGCTCACCAGAATTATCATGTTATATTATTAATATAATATTTATATTTTATATAGTAATTTTTATATAAAATGATGAAAATCTAAAATGAAATATGTATCTATAAAATAAATATTATATGAAATAATATTTATACTTTATATACAGTGGCTTGCACAAGTATTCACCCCATTGGCTTTTTCCCTATTTTATTGCACTACAACCTGTGTTTAAATATTTTTGTAATCCAATTTGTGTATGATGCATCAGTACTAAATAGTCTAAGTTTGTGAAGTGAGAAAAACATAGGCATAAATTAAATTTATGGGATCAAATAACTAAAAATTGGCATGTGCATATGTATTCACCCCTTTTTCTATGAAGCCCCTAAAAATTTCTAGCGCAAGCAATTACCTTCATAAGTCACATGCTTAGTGAAAGGAAGTCCACTTATGTGCAATCTAAGAGTCACACGGTCTGTCAGTATATATACATCTTTTCTGAAAGGCCACTGAGGCTGCAACACCATTAAGCAAGAGGCACCACTAACCAAACAACACCAAGGAGATCTCCTAACAAGTCAGGGAAAAAGTTGTTGAGAAGAACAAGTGAGGGTTGGGTTATAAAAAAAAATATCCTAATCTCTGATGATCCACAGTGGCACATCGAATCCATTATCATCAAATGGAAATAACATGGTTCCACAACAAACCTGCCAAGAGAGGCCTGCCCACCAAAACTCTCAGCCTGGGCAAGTAGGGCATTAATAGGAGAGGCAGTACAGAGACCAAAGGTAACCCTGAAGGAGCTGCAGAGTTCCCAAGTTGTATCTGTCCATACAACCACAATAAGCCGAACTCTCCATAGAGGTGGCCTTTACGGAAGAGTGGGCAGAAAAAAGCCTTTACTTACACACAAAAATTGTAAGGCTCATTTTCAGTTTGCCAAAAGACATGTGGGAGACTACCCAAATGTATAGAGGAAGGTGCTGTAGTCAGATGAGACCAAAATTGAACTTTTTGGCCACCAAGGTAACCGCTATGTCTGGCCCCACACCAACATAGCTAATCACTTCAAAAACACCATCCTTACAGTGAAATATGGTGGTGGCCGTATCATGCTATGGGAATTTTTTTCGATAGCAGGGACAGGGAAAATTATCTGAGTTGAGAGGAAGATGGATGGTGCAAAATACAGGGATATTCTTGAGCAAACCTGTTTCAGTCTGTCAGTGATTTGAGACTGGGACAGACGTTCACCTTCTAACAAGACTCTGACCTAAAGCATACTGCTAAAGCAACACTCGAGTGGTTTAAAGGGAAACGTGTAAATGTTTTTGAGTGGCCTAGTCAAAGCCCAGACCTTAATCCAATTGAGAATCTGTGGTCAGACTTGAAGATTTCTGCTCACCAGAGGAAACCATCTAACTTGAAGGAGCTAGAGCAGGTTTGCCTTGAGGAATGGGCAAAAATCCCAGTGGCAAGATGTGGAAAGCTCATAGAGACTTATCCATAGCGACTTTCAGCTGTAATTGCTGCAAAAGGAGGCTCTACAAAGTACTGACTTTAGGGGGGTGAATAGTTAAGCACACTGAAGTTTTCAATTATGTTGTCCTACTTGTTGTTTGCTTCACAAAAAAAAAGAAAACAAAATGTTCACTGTTATAAGCATGTTATTTTTATGAACTGATGCAAACCCTCAAAAAAAACTGTGAAATTCCAGGTTGTGAGGTAGTAAAACACGAAAAATACCAGTGGGGGTGAATACTTTCTCAAGCCACTGTAGTTTTGTCCCATTCTGGGTGCATCACTATGACGCGCCCCCTGGGCCATGTTGTTAGGGATACCCGGAGCCGGATCAGATGGGGGTTGTAGTCTCCGAGTGGCTGTGACCCGGTCCGTGCCCAGGGTGTCAAACTCAGTGTGCGGCAGTCCTTGTAGATGTTTTTAGTGTCGACTACGCCACCCGTTGATTTGCGGTCAAAAGGCCGCCGCTGCAGGATGGTCCGCTGAGGCTGGTGGTGTGTGTGCAGCTGTGGTAGTATAACCCCCAACGGGAGGGGTATAGCCTCAGGGGGTCAGACGTGGAGGATGGTGGTTGTGAAGGTGCAGCAAGGAGACTCAGAGGCATGAAATGCAGTTCAGGGTTTTTACTCACTGGTGTTGCTCGGGTCACTCTGTACAGCAGTGACCACCCAAGCCGTGCTGCGTCCACCAGGTCCTGGACTCGGCCAACTCCCGGGCAATTCCTGAGTATGGTCCTGAGCTCCTTTCTGACTCTCCCTTCTTCTGGCCGTTCCCACCAGGGATCCACCTGTGTCCGGCTCCCTCGGGTCTCTTGGTGGTTGAACCTTCTCTGGCTTCCCTGACCCTATGCTCGGTGTGCCATTCTGGTGGATTTGGTGAGGGTCGTGGCAGATCCTGCCCACGACCTCCGGTTCCTGGCTAAGGTGTGCTTTGGCCTCTGCCAGCTTGGGATCCGGTACCCTTTTGCCGACCCTTCACCCTTATCAGCTCTCATACGGGCTCTTGGGGTCCCCTCTCGTCCTGCGCCTCTGGGTCCCTCTTCCTTCTCCTCTCCTGGAGTACTGCTGACTCGCAGACTCACTAACTGACTGACTGACTGACCCTGTCCTAAGATGGTGCCCACCTTATATACTCCCTCTATGTGTGAGCTCAGGTGACCAGCACCCAATGAGCTCCTACATTTACCCAGACTACTCCCCCTATCTGCCCCTACACTACTGGGATGTTCCACCCCCCTCCCACTCCAGCCAGGGACAGACTCTGTCGTACCTGCACATATACTGGTGGGAGTACCGTTGTTCTGTCCCCCGGAAATGGGATGTATGTAGTGCATGCAGCCTACTGAGCTCAGTTCCATACTCCATCCTTACCCGGGAGTGGAATACCACACCTCTGGGTTGAGGTGCAATACCCCTGTAGCAGCCGAATCCTCAGGGTGCTACAACTACATACTTTAACAATATAAGTTTTGCATCCTTTTGTGATTCATAGGCTTAATTCTCATAGAGGTATTTTTTTTCTTTGCTGGTGTAGTTGGTAAATGTTTATTTTACTCACTGTATATAGCGCCATTAATCCAACAGCTTGAATGATAGTCTGTTTTCACATTTCCACTGTTTTCATTTTTGCTAAAAAAAAAATCTTACACTGCCAAAGTTTTTAAATGGGTTGCTATTTCTGTAAATTTTTTTCTGTTCCACCACAAATCAAATTAAATATTTGAGACAGATTGTTATTTTATATTTACTGTGTTCCTTTCTCAGAGCCACCATCAGGGAATTATTGCCGTTACTGCTGTATGGGGCCCTGTGAGCAGAAGCAAAGAGCAGGGGCCCTGACCGTTCCGGTGGCCCACCCTCTTGTGCTACTGCTCACTGAGCCCCGGAGTATTGCGTTCGTGTGCCGGGCCCCCAGGGTATATCAAGCTGGAGCGCCATCGGCGGCGTACATCTCCTTGGCGCAGGGACCCTGGCAGCGCTCACAGCCGTCAAGACTGAACCGCCATGCAGCAGCTCCAAGGGAGTCACTCCCCCCCTTCAGTGACGCACTGGTGAAGGCATGTATGCGATGACTCATCACGTACGCACCTTCATAGAGTGCCAGAATGATGCCAGTACAGCTGCAGGGATCGTATGAGAGGTAAGTATGAAAACTTTATTTTTTTTAATAGACTTAATTAAATGGTCTTGGAGAGCACATGATGCATTGGCAGTGGAGTGTGGGAAGAGCACATGGAGAATTGTGCGTGGAGTGTGGGGATGAGCACATGGAGAATTGGGAGTGGAGGGTGGGGATGAGTGAGCTCATGGAGAATTGGGAGTGGAGGGTGGGAAGAGCACATGGAAAATTGGGAGTGGAGGGTGGGGATGAGCACAGGGAGAATTGGGAGTGGAGGGTGGAGATGAGCACATGGATAATTGAGAGTGGAGGGTGGGGATGAGCACATGGAGATTTGGGAGTGGAGGGTGGGGATGAGCACATGGAGAATTGGGAGTGGAGGGTGGGAATAAGCACATGGTGAATTGGGAGTGGAGGGTGGGGATGAGCACATGGAGAATTGGGAGTGAAGGGTGGGGATGAGCACATGGAGAATTAGGAGTGGAGGGTGGGGATGAGCACATGGAGAATTGGGAGTGGGGTGAGGAGAGCACATGGAGGTGCTCTCACTATGTGGTGGTAATATGTGATCTTGCCGTGGTGTGACAGTAGTTGTCCCTTCCTTTAAAGAAAAATATATCTAAAAAGAGTACTGGATATTTTAAGAAATATTTAATAGGTTAGAGTGGAGTAAGGCACGGCCAGAAGAGTCTTCTTTGTCCTGGTGGTGGACAAATTAAAATTCAAATTTATTAATTCAAATTAATTTGAAGATTTTTCATATAAATGAAGTATTCAGTGTTGAAATATACATCACAGTGTATATACCCTTAATAGTGCTGCTTACCTATGAATCAGCCGAAGTGATTTTATGAAAAAAAAACAAGAACACTTTCATCCTCTTTAAAAAGTTTGGTTATAAAACATCCAGTGCATTTTGGATTTTCTTTATTTGTTTTTACAAAACAAAAGCTTCTGGCTATGTATGTGATCTGGTGTTCGATGGGAACTGTTAGTGTGTGATTGATGATGAGGATGTGGTGCAGAAGTGGAGTTTTTCCAAGAGTGGGTTGTGGGACTGTAGAAGGTTTGAGCGATGGAGGCGGAGCTGGGGTGGAGTCTGGGCGGAGTCTCAAGGGGGGCTGAAAATTTTGCCAGTATGGGGCCCTGAAATTCCTGGAGGCAGCCCTGTCCCTTCTAATTCATGCTTCCACACCGCCCCAGTCACATGAGAATATTCAGTCCTTATCATTCACAGCTAATTTGGGTCTGCTAACACCAAACAGTTCCAGCCCAATTTAGGGCACCCAGAATGAATACATGGGACAACAAGACAAAAAAAACATAATGATATTCTTTCCGGAGTTGCAAAAGTTTTATTTTTTTCAGTTTATATTGACATTTTAAAATGGGGAAATCAGTTGGTGGTAACTTCATTTTATTTTATTATATGAAAAGAGGATGGCTAAAGGGAGTTCCTGATTCCATCTGGTCTTTGACATCTAATCTAATGCATGATCCTTATCAGGTCAAAAAGGGTAATTTTTCCTTTTGCTTTCTCCTTCTACTCCCCTGTGTCATTCTTTGTTTAATATCTGCCATACGAGTCCAGAAATTTGAGCCTTTTTATTTTGTGCTAATTTTTATGGTCTTTTCAATGTGCATGGGTCATAGTTTTCTCTGGAGGTGTGTCATTAGGCTGCTATGTATAATTACCCTGTTAGGAACGCCCTTTGACGTTGTGACAGGTCCTCTTTACAGGGGTTGTCCGGTCTTAAACTACAAGTCTGCAGTCACTCTATTTGACTGCAGGCTTGTGAATCCTCAAATTGTACACGTTATGCACTGTGAAGAGTCTCTGGTGCTGGCGCCGGGAACGGTGATCATGTGACCACAAGTGTATGATATGCATACTTCCAGCCACATTTCAACAAGAGGGGCACGACGTCGCTCAATGCAAGTGTATTGAGCAAGGCCAGAAACAGTCTAGTCGGAATGTGCCACATGACCACATTTGCCAGCACCAGAGAATCCTCACAGCATGCATTGCGCGCGTTGTGAGAAGTAACAAGTTCACAGTTACATAGAGTGACTGCAGACTTGTAGTTTGAGACCAGACCACCCCTTTAACACATTGCATACATGAGTCCTTGGAATTTTTCCTGCAAACAACTGTTATTAGAGTGGGTGGACACCATTGGTAAGTGTTCAGTGCCACTTTAAATGGAACAAATCATTATACAATTCTTACAGAAATGTTTAGGCTGCCTGACATGCCCAGATGTGTTAAAGGGAATCTGTCACTGCATTTGAGCGAGCTGACATGGGCATACATGTTATAGACTGCTAAAAAAGTCCCCCCTGTATGTTTCATTTCAGATATCTTGTTGTGGAAATATCATTTTTTATTACTTTATGTAAATTAGTTTTCCAGGCTATAGGGCAGACTGTCACGCAAGGTGAGGGAAAGACTAAGTGCAACACAAAGGGAAGAGGGAAAGGAAGCCCAAACACTAAGGAAAGGGGGAGTGGAGACCCCTAGGCAGACTACCTTACCATCCCTATATAGGTTCCACACTTATCACCGAGCAGGAACCTAAGCCCTGAATGTCTGTAGAGCATGACCCTAGATAGGGAGGGGACAGGGTGAGCACTAGTGAAGCTCCACTACAAACTAAAGACAACAAGGTATATAAACTAACAGGATACACTTAGCTTGAGCAGACACAAGAGAGATAATGCCAACTGTCCTCCAAGGGGCACCAGAGAAGAAAGTGCAGTGACCTTCTGCAGCCGGCTCTAGATCGACTGTCTGTCACACCTGACACATCCGTTACAGTACCCCCCTTCTACGAGTGGCCTCCCGACACTCAGGACGAGGTTTCTCAGGATAAGACATGTGGAATGAATGAACCAGCCTGGGGATATTCACCTCTGATGCCGAAACCCACATCCTTTTCTCTGGACCATAACCCTTCCAGTGCACCAAGTACTATAGGGAACGACGATGGAGGTGAGAACCTACAATCCTCGAAATCTCAAACTCCAGATTACCATCAACCATGATTGGGGGTGGCGGCAGAGGAGAGGACTCAAAAGGTTCTACATATTTCTTAAGCAGCGACCTGTGAAACACATTATGGATCTTAAGGGCCTGAGGTAGCTCAAGACGAAACGCTGCTGAGTTAATGACGGTCGTTATTTTTTAGGGACCAATAAATCTAGGTCCCAGCTTCCAGGAAGGAACCTTCAACTTGATATTCCTGGTAGACAACCACACAAAGTCATTCACACTTAGGTCCGGAACTGGCAAGCGTTTCCTGTCAGCCATACATTTGTACCTGTCTCCTATGACATTTAAATTACTCAGAACCCCCCACCACACAGAGGAGAGTGACAAAGCAAAACGTTCTTCCAACAGAACTCCAGAAACCCCTCCCCCACTTAAAGTACCAAACTGTTGATGGAAACCGTATGCACCAAAGAACGGTGACCTGCCGGTAGATTCATGGCGATGATTATTAATAGCAAATTTTTCCAACGATAAGTAAGATGCACAATCTTGCTGGTTTTCGGAGACAAAACACCTGAGGTAAGTCTCTAAGTTCTGATTAATGCGCTCTGTTTGTCCATTCAACTGAGGGTGGAAGGCAGTGGAAAAGGACAGCTGCACCCGCAGTCGAGAAAAGAAAGCTTTACAGAACTTAGATACAAACTGGGTCCCCCGATCTAACACCAGATCAGAGGGAACCCCGTGAAGCTTCACGATCTCAATACCTGAGCAAGAGTCGTGGCATTCGGAAGTGCCGGTAATGCGACAAAGTGAACAATTTTATTGAATCTATCTATGACCACCAAGACGTCAGTTTTGCCTGCAGATACCAGTAGGTCAATAATAAAATCCATTGACAAGTGTGTCCATGGCCTGCTAGGAATAGATGGTGGAAGACGAGTACTAGACGGTGCAATACTTTAGAATGTTCGCAAATATTACAAGCAGACACATGTTCAACCACATACCGATGCAAACCCCGACCACCAAAAACGACGAGAAAGGAGGTCCGCAGTTGCCTTACCACCTGGATGACAAGCAAGCACAGAGTTGTGATGTTCCCTAATTAATCTGTGGCGCAGATTAGATTGTACAAATAACCTCCCCGAAGGGAAGGGGGCAGGGGCGTCCCCCTGAGCCTTCAACACCTCACCTTCCAGCTCAGGGTACAATGCTGAAATGACTACCCCCTTTTGCAAAATCGGGACAGGGTTCTCATGGTAACCATCAGCAGAGAAGCTCCGGAACAAAGCATTAGCCTTGACATTTTTGACCCCTGGATAGAAAGTGACAACAAAATTGAACCTATTAAAAAAACAGGGACCATCTAACTGGAGACGTTTAGCCGATTGGAGATATGACAGGTTCTTATGGTCCGTAAAAACAGTAATAGGATATACAGCCTCCTCCACCCAAGGTCGGCATTCTTCGAACTCCAATTTGATCACCAAAAGCTCCCTATTACCCATGTCATAATTTCTCTCAACCGAAGATCATTTCTTGGAAAAGAAAGCGCATGGACGCCATTTACCAGGGGACGGACCCTGAGACAACACAGCCTCAACCCTCACCTCCGACGCATCATCTTCAAAGATAACATATTGAGAAACATCAGGTTGACTGAGTATAGGTGCAGTGACAGAACAACTCTTTAGGGAGGTAAAAGCCTGCAGGGCGGCATCCGACCATTTAGTAAAATCAGACCCCTTCCTTGTCATGTCAGTGAAAGGTTTCACAATTACTGAATAATTTTGGATCAATTTATGGTAAAAATTAGTAAAACACAGAAAACGCTGTAAAGCCTTCAGGTTCTCAGGATAGTCCCAATCAAGGACACCACGGATCTTCTTCGGATCCATCCGAAAACCCAAAGATGACAACAGGTACCACAAGATGACAACAGGTCATCCTGGACACATTTTTCTAGTTTGGCATATAGTTTTTATCCCTTAATATCTGAAGCACCTGTTTAGCATGCCACCGATGTGTCTCAAAATGAGGTGAGTAAACCAAAATATCATCCAGATAGACCACCACAAACCTCCCCACCAAATGATGGAAAATATAATGTATGAAATGCTGGAACACCGCAGGTGCATTGGTCAGAGTGAAAGGCATAACCAGACTCTCGAAATGCCCCTCAGGGGTATTGAACCCTGTTTTCCATTCATCCCCTTCTCTGACTCTAACCAGATTGTAGGCTCCCCTTAAATCCAACTTGTAGAACATCTTAGCTCCCACCACCTTGCTGAACAAATCTGGAATCAGAGAAAGAGGGTATGGATCTCGGATGGTAATTTGATTAAATTCCCGGAAATCTAAACAGGGACGGAGACTGCCATCTTTCTTCACAAAGAAGAACCCTGCCGCCATGGGCAAAGATGAGGGTCTGATATGTCCCTTCTCCAGACTTTCCGCAATGAAATCCTTCATGGCTTGTCTCTCAGGGCCAGAAAGATTATACAGTCTGGACTTTGGTAGTTTAGCTACGGGGTCAGGTTAATAGGACAATCATATGCACGATGAGGAGGAAAATCCTGACACCCCTTCTCAGAAAAAATGTCCTCAAAACCAGACAAAAACTCTGTTAAGAACTCTGTAGAGATTGCAGAAAGGGAAATGTTTAAATAGCTCTGACAATAATCTCCCCATTCAATGATCTCTCTGGATTGCCAATCCACTATCAGTTTATGTTTCACCAACCTGGGTGGACCCAGTACAATTGGAGTGGGAAGACCGTCCAGGACATAGCAAGGGATTATCTCACAGTTAACAGACCCCACCCTCAATCTTACATTATGTACAATCTAAGTCAGAGCTTTCTGTGCAAGTGGCTCTGAGTCGATGGCAGAAACAGGAATGGGCCTAGCTAAAGTACAGCAAACAAGCCCATGAGTTGTCTTCCGGAGAACACTGGGAGCAGAAGTCACTGTGACTCTCCAGTGCTTGCGCAGAAAAAAAGTTAAGCCAATGTCCATAGAAAGATGGAAAGTGAAGAGGAGCGATGGCAGTCGGAATGCACAGACACGGGATTTCCCGCTGCACACCTGACGTCACAGGTACTCAGTGACAATGTGGAAGGAGAAAGATAGGATAATGAAGCGATGAGACAGCGTCATCATCTGGGCAGTGTCCACCCCATAGCCTGGAATAGGTCATTTATATAAAGTGATAAATGATGATTTCTCAACACCTAGGCATTGGATATGTGGCGTACAGGGAGGACTTTTTTCAGCAGTCTATAACCTTTAGGCCCATATTAATAGGTCAGATCGCTCAAATGTGGTGACAGATTCCTTTTAAATGGGTTAGAGCAAAAGTTTTCTTTTAAAAAAAACTGCTTTTTTCTTAGGATATTATATGTCAGGTCTGAACAGGGCTCTCTAACACCCTCATATTCCCTTACAGGTTAACAAAAAAGTGGGATTGCTAAACCAGACAACCACTTTATGAACAATATTCCTTGGTTTATATTAGTCATTTAGTACTTTACCTAAGTTTGACTCTTTATCAGCCTTATTCCAGTAATGACTTCTTAGAGATAGTGTAAACTGGACAGGACACCTTGGGAATACATTGTGTTTAGTTATGTCCCAAGAGGATTTTTCTATCCCCTGAGTATTATTTGATAGATTTTTTAAAGCTACTTAATGTGCAGAATAACTTATAGGTCTACCAAAAAGCTGACTCTATTATACCACTTCATCTAATATCTATTAACACTTTCAAATTGAGCCAATATCACGATTTTGACAGAGATGATAAAGATATTGCCACTCTTTAACAACTGAATCATTTGAAGTGGCTTTTATATAATACCCTATGGAATAATTTTTTCATACATAGAAATATATATAGAGTTATATTTTATCGTATCATCTTCAGATCTCAGTCATCATCCTATAAATATGATCTCTTTTAATATAAGGATTTTTTACTTTGGCTCCAAAGCACATTTCATCCAGTGTTCTGTATTACCTGATTAGCATATTGAGTATATAATGGGAATATCTTCCTAGGACAGATTGAATAGACTTGTCAGATACAGTACAGAATACTTTCATACTTTCATATGGAGTCTGGATCATTGGGTTTCATGAAACTCGCACAGAAAGAGTGTTTGATAGAAATACTATTTGAGTTGCTCCTCCTGTTTATCCATTATTTTTGTTCACAGTTTTCTGCTTTGTAGTTTGATTAATATCAATAGGGGATCTATAACTCGTGCTGAGAAGATGGTCTCCTTGTCACTTTGCCAAAGAGATTTATATAAACATATGGAAATATAAATATTATTTTATTTGAAATGTAGAAGTGAGATATTTCTCGGGACAATACAGATTCCGAGTGTAGATTGTGTCAATTCATGTGATTAGAAAACTCTGTATAGTAGTAGTCATCCACTTTTTCTTGGATGTGAACATTAGGAAAAAATGGCATAAAATATGTTTTTCTTGTAATTGAAAAAAAAATAGACAATATATCAATTAAATATAGCAGTAACTGGCAATTTTGAAGCCAAAGCCAGTTGTGGATCATAAAGGGAAATAAAGTATAAAGGACAAATACTACTGCTCCTCATTTTTAATCCATTCCTAGTTTTATTTAAGACACCTGCATCAAAAACCTGAAAGAAATCTTACTTGGTGGCCTCATGCAAAAACCTATATAATATAATATTGATTATTTTAATATAATGGCATATGACAAGGGGAAATAAACTGGCAAAGTTCTTGGGGTACATGTGTTGGAGGCAGGAAAAATGGTAAGAATGTGAACAACTTTGATAAGGGCCAAATTGTAATGGCTAGACTACTAGGTCAAAGCGTCTTCAAACTGGGATGTTCCTTGTAAGCAGTACCTACTATAAATGGTCCAAGGAAGGACAGCTGAAAACTGGTAAAAGGGTCATGGCACCCAAAGGAGAATGAAGGTTACATCTGGCCTGAACCCATGGTGCATCTACAGTAGCACTTGATGAAATAGATGATGTTATCAGTAATAAAGAAAAACTATGTAAATAAATATAACTCAGCAAATGTTTGAAAATCTAGGCAAAGGAAGGTATGTGCCCACGATGCAGATTTGAAGCAGAAATTTCCTGAGCATTTCTGCATCTCCTTGACAGAAAAAACGCGTGCCGATTTTACATGCATTTTTCAACCGTTTTTACATGCGTTTATTCATGTGTTTTTTCAAGCGGTTTTCCAAGCGATTTTGAGCATCACTTGGAAAAGGGCTTGACAAGATGGTCACAACTGGCATGGATTAATATTTTGTGACCAACTTATGAGGAGATTTCTGCTTCAAATCGTGCATCTAGTGTAAATAAAAAGAATTATAAAGTAAAAAGAAAAAAAAAAACCTTATACTCACCTCTCCGGCGGCCCCCGGTCTCCTCCTGGCGGCGATCCTTTCTCCTCGGCGGCCCGCAGTGTACTGGCAGGACCTGCAGTGACATCATTTAGTCAGCTGATGTCAGCGGTCAGCTGATGGTCGCGTGACCATCAGCTGACTAAATGACGCGACCACAGGTCCTGCCAGTACACCGGGGGCCGCCGAGGAGAAAGGACGCGGCGAGGAGGAGACCGGCGGATGTCGGAGAGGTGAGTATGAATATTTTTTTTTTTACTTTAGAATACTTTTTTAACTTGTAGGCACGATAGTACCCGGGTCAGATGAGAGTCTCCTCTTCTCCAGACCCGGGTACCATCCGCGCATTGAACCGCATAATATCCGCATGTATACATGTATACATGCGGATGTTATGCGGTTCAATGCAAGTCAATGGGCGCGATCTCACCGTGAAATCGCGCCCAAATTGGTTGTGCTGCGGATTTTTCCGCAATCAGAATCCACAGCGGAAATTTCCGCAGCATGTGCACAGCACATGAGGATTATCATTGGGAAACTTGGCAGACATCTTAACAAGCAACTTTAATGCGTTTCCGCAGCGGAAATGCATTAAATCTGCATTGTGAGTACACAGCCTAAAGCAGAAAATTATGTTACAACTGTCATTTTCTAAAGGTCTAAGCTAAGACCTAAGAAGGTGTCAGACATGTAATGACTGACAGTCTGCTCTGATCTATAAGCCTCTCACTGGTAACGTCCCCTTTCATTTATAATAAGCTTTAGAGTCAGATTTTCAGGGAGATCTGTGTCCTGTCCATAGATCTTAACAGCTCATACATTATCAAAAATGTGGATTTCTCTGGAATAAGGATCACATATATCAAGGTATCATTTGATTCATCTTTCTATGTCATGATTGCCCGTATAGATGGCTTAGGAAGGTTGATCCTACTGAGAGATTCCCTTTCAGCTCTTTTGAAGACGCACTAAGAAATGGGCAATATTTAGGGCCGTTCTCATAGAGGTCAGCCAAGGAAACTTAGTGCAGCAGATGAAAGACACATTACGCCTACTTTTCTTTGAAACTGGAAAATATCCAGCAGTGCCATCAGCTTAAAACTGACTGCAACCAGTGTGATCCAGCTTCACTCCATAAGAAGTTGGACTAGAAGTCATCTTCATGGAAGAATTTCAGCCAAAAAGTCAGACCTTTTCACTTGGAAACAAAAGTATCTTTCAAAAAACTGGGGGAAACAAACTGAGAAAATGCTTGCAGTGATGACTCTGTTCCATTTAATTGCAAATATTAGAATAATATATAACAAAATACTTAATGGTGTATTAGAACCCACTAACACTCTACCTTTAGGTGAGAGAATTCTTAAGCATCACCCATTTATGTGTGCATTAGCTGGCAAATTTACAAAGATAATTCATATTGAACAGAGAATCACTGTTTTCTATAATCCATTAATCAAGTTGATCACTATTAAATGCCAGCAGCGACCTGAGTATAAGAATGTGTGGGTTTTGTTTTAGTCCTGTGGATTCATTTGGTGTTCTATCAAATGTATTGATGCTTGTTAGTCAAGATTAGTTTCTGGGGAAAGCAACTTGTTCCACCATAAAGCAAACAGTGTGAGAGCTAATGTACCTTGAAATGTACTATGCTGTGTTACTAAGGAGCACATTGAAGTTTCCAGCCACTTGAGAGATGACTGCAGAGATTGATATAAATTAACTCATTCACCAGGGATCAGCAATGGTGCCGTAACATAATATGCAGAGTAGCTAATGACACACAATACACAGATCTGTAGCGAGTGGCATGTTTTATTAAATCGAGCTCCTAAATTGTGTGACAAGGAACCTGGAAACACTGGAATATTCCTTGACCAATATAAAAAACACAAGTAGTTAATGATTCTGTAGAATAGGAATATATGTGTTCACATAAGATGTCGTGATTACATGGATGGTTAGGTAATAAGAAATTACAGTTTCTTCTAGTCCTATGTTGCCAGATGTTTTATTGTTTGGTAGCACATATCTGGGGCTCCCACGTGTTTTGGATTCCCCAGAACAGTCTCCTTTTCCCACCTTTAAATAATTTATGCAAAATTCAGACTCCTAACGCTCACATTAACCTGATTATTGCAGCGGTGTAGTATGGTGGGAAAGAAATAGATTTATGTACTGTAATGTGATAATACACATGCTCCAAAAAAATCTATGTACAGCAAATATACAATGGGCAAAATATACTTTTTGCATGAAAATAAATGTAATATGTCTATGAATGAAAAGACTAAATACTGAACAAATTGGACTACACTGCTCAATCATATTGTATAAGCTCAGGCCTTCACATATGCAAATATGTAGTCATACAAATATAATAATCTAAAATAATACCATTGGTAATTAATTACACCATATAGGTTTTCTGCAATCCCTTATAGTCCTGTACAGATCTTTCATGACTGACTGTTCTGGATTGGCTTAGCTCCCTACATTGTCAATGGGTTATACAGTATGTCTTATGTTTGTCCAGGGACAGATGTACAAACATAAGACTTGATGTATAACCCCTGACAAAGTAGGGATGTCACGGACATTAATATGGGTGAAGAACTGACTGGCTGGTGTTACTATTTCACATGTGCTATTGTTTGGGCACATTTAGACCCTAATTCCTTGGCATTACAATTCAAACATGTTGATGTCACGATGTGTAACCACTGCTATGTGGCACAATACTTGTGCTTGTTGCCTAAGGTAAATCATTGTGTAGATTTAAAAGGGCTTTGAAGGATCAAAACTTTATAATATTGAAAGGGTTTTTATAAAAATATCATATGATCCATTATTTAATGAGAATTCAGTTGTTCCTCCTCTTGCCTCCAATTTACTATCCTACATATCTGATGGTATGCTTTAAAGAGTAGCCATGATGTGACTAGAAACGAGGCAATAGTTTGACTGACCCATCAAAGTACCAACCAAACCTCTAGTGGCCCAGGCTCTTACTAAAGAACGGGCCCCAAAGATCCAGCAGGAAACAATCCCATTTTGGGCTGATTTTAAGCCTATACATTTTTGCTGGGGGTAATTATAGGTTGATTCAGAAAAAAAAAAATATTAATGATTTGTGTGCACATTAATAGCTGATTTTAATGTAAATGTATATATGCACATGTAGTTCATCCAAATTATTTGCATGGGTAGACCTGAGGTGCGCCAATCTATCACTGATGAAATGTAGGCCTCTGTCAGTTTTTTAGCTTTGAAAGTTGGAAGGTAGACAGTGCATTTATAATTTATGACTTCTGAATGTTAGCATGTAAGAAAAAGAACTTTCAGAGTTTTGAGGCCACCCTGGTCTGAGCTGATGCAAAATCAAGAAATATTTCAATAGTAAATTGCGCTAATAGGAACGTCATGGTTTCAGCAGCAGAAGGGAAGGAAGGGAGACACAGATTCTCTACTTCGTGGGTAGGCGGAGCCCCATAGGATAGTCACCTCAGATTGGAAAATGACGACCGGCCCCTCCAGTATATAGGCTCCTCCTACTCCCATGTTCATCAGTCTTTTTATCTGAGGTCTCAGAGGATAGTCGCTGCTTCGGCAGCTCCTCAGAAGAGTTATTTTATATCCAGCGAGTCCTGGACCCCCCGTGGTCTAGAGGTCTCTGGGGGTCTCGGCGCTGCTGAGACCCCTGACCCTCCCCTGGCAGCTCTGTGTACCCCTTGAGGAGGTTCCCACTTATGCCTGCCGGCCCCGGGGGATACAGGGTGCTCCCTGGCGGAGGCGCACACCACACATCTGAGAGGGTCCCTGCGTGCTCCGCCATAGGGGGGATCAAAGGGCCATGGCGCCACACATCCCTGAGGATCCCTGTGGCGTTCAGCCGGGTAAGTGCTCTTTGGTCTAAAGAGTATCTTTGACTGCTACGGCAAGTGTACTGCCTGTGTGTTTCTTGTCTATTTCAGACGCTGCCTTGACTGGGGAGCAGAGACGGAGGCCAGTAATTTTTATTTTTTATTTGCGCATGCTTTTTCGTTTTTGCTTCCTGCCTTCATTGAGGCAGGAAGCTCCCTGTATTTGCGCGCGTTTCCTTGCTTTTATTTACTTGCTTCCTGCCTTCATAGAGGTAGGAAGTTTTCTGCCCTCGTTTTTTGAATAAGCGCGGGCTTTGGCGGGAGGCGTGGCCTAGCGGGCGTGGCCTAGTGGGGGCGTGGCTTAGCGTCTCCTGGCTTCCTGCCGTCATTACTTAGACAGGAAGTGCTTGGTTGAGCACGCGCTGGCAGTCCCTGCTTCTCCCTCCGGCGTCCAGCGGCATCTCCTGCTCTCTGCTCCCCGTCCGTCCGTCCACACACTCAGGAGGAGCGGTCGCCGCAGTACCGGTGAGTCCCCTCTGCCTCTGGCAGAGGTTCGTTGTCAGTGCTGTCACTAAGGCTACCTATTAGGAGTCCTCGTGAGCACTGCCGCTTTCCCTCCTAAAGCTATTTACTCCACTGACCTTTTTAGGCAGCGTAGTATTATAGTTGCTGTGATGTTAACCCCTTCTGAACAAGTGGAGCTTTAGGGCAAACACATGGTGTTTAAGGGAATTTCTCCCTTTGATTTTTTGCTCGGCATCTCTGGGGTAGCTCTTTTCTAAGAGTGAGCTTTAACCCTTCAGAGCCTGACGCATATATATAAAAAAAAAAAAAAGTGAAGCGACACACTCAGGAGGAGCAGTCGCCGCAGTACCCCCTCTGCCTCTGGCAGGGGTTCTTTGTCAGTGCTGTCACTTCGGCTACCTATTAGGAGTCCTCGTGAGCACTGCCGCTTTCTCTCCTAAAGCTATTTACTTCACTGACCTTTTAGGCAGCGTAGTATTATAGTTGCTGTGATGTTAACCCCTTCTGAAAAAGTGGAACTTTAGGGGAAACACATGGTGTTTAAGGGAGTTTCCCCCTACTGATTTTTGCTCGGCTTTCTGGGGTAGCTATTTTCTAAGGGTGAGCTTTAACCCTTCAGAGCCTGACGCATATATAAAAAAAAAAAAAAAAAAGAGTGAGTTTTGAAAACAGGCTGTGCAGCTTTTACACTTTTTTTGCCATCCTGGTTGTACATCCTGGCATCTGGTGTGGGTGGCATGTCGGATCAGGGGCCTGGGAGTGCGGATCGGTCTCCTGATCCGTTTCAGGTTCAGTCGCACGCCTCTGATACACTCAGGCCTTCTACTACATCAAGTTCAACGCTCAGTGATGTTAAAGTGGAGGCGCTCTCTCGCTCCATTGATAGTCTCTCTAGTCTCCTGGGACAGTGGGTGTCAGCTAGATCACACCCAATGCCACGAGGTAAAAAGCGCCACAAGACTATGGTGGCGTTGTCTCCCTCGCAGAGCGCATCAGAGGCTTCGGATTCACCAACAGATTCGGTTGATGAAATTTCTGAGTCCGAAGAGGAGGATCAACAGGATCGCTCTGTTTCTCTTTCAGGTCGTGTAGATGGGCTTATTAAGGACATGCGGGAAGTATTAGAGCTGTCTGAAGAGCCGACAAGACCGTCTAGGTCGGCCCGTCTGTATCAGAAGACGCGCCGTGTTCGTTCTACATTACCTGTGCATGAGGAACTTAACGAAGCGGTGGAGAAGGAGCGTCAGTGTCCGGATAAACGCTTCCGAGGAACGCGTTTTTTTGATGCCCTATATCCCTGTGCCAAGGAGATGGTTATTAATTGGGTTCCCTCTCCTGAGGTGGATATATCTCTGTCTCAGCTGACCAAGTCTTCCCTGCTTCCTGTTAAAGAGAGAGCCAATCTTCAGGATCCTTTGGACAGAAGATCGGAGTCAGCGGCGAAATCCATCTATGAAGCCGCAGGTCATGGTTTCCAAGCGGCCTTGGGGGCCATGTGGGCCGGTGAGGCTTCTCTGCGGTGGTTGGATCAGCTGCGTGCGGCGTGGCAGGATGGGACTTCGCGTTCAGAAGTGGAAAAGCTTTTTCAGCGAATGGAAGAAGCTATGTGTTATGGCAGAGATGCAGTACTGGACACTGCTTCAATTCTATCCAGGGCTCAGGCTTCGGCAGTCACGATTAGAAGAGCTCTGTGGCTTAAACAGTGGACTGAAGATGCGGTATCTAAACAGGGATTGCTTAGTCTGGCATATAAGGGCGGTCAGCTCTTTGGTTCAGATCTTTTGGAACTAATTGCCAAAGCTAAAGCTAAGGATGTTACTCTGCCTGGGAAAAAGGCAGTGGCATCCACAGCCAGCAGGACAGGGCCCGGCAGAGGTCTTCGGTCCTTTCGGGCCAGGGGACGATTCAGTCAGCCTTCTTGGAGATTGGGTCGTCACTCATCCTCCGGCAGATCCGCCCAGAAATCTCGTACTCCCTGGAAGCAACGGTCCCGTCAGGACAGACGGGAGGTTGATAAAAAGTCCGCTAAGGCTGACTGACGCCAGGGATCCCCCCGAGGGCTCTCGGGTGGGAGGTCGTCTGCTACAATTCGGGTCGATCTGGGCATCCCACATAGCAGATGCCTGGGTGACACGGGTTATGTCGGCAGGCTATTTCATAAAGTTTCATTCTCTACCTCCAGACAGGTTTCGTCTGACGGGCATTCCGTCCGTGCCAAGACTGGCTGCCGCACTGTTTCAGGAGGTCGACTCTCTCCTACAGCAGGGTGTGGTGGTTCAGGTTCCTTCGGAAGACCAGGGAAAGGGTTTTTATTCCAACCTTTTTGTGGTCCCCAAAAAGGAGGACAAGTTTCGTCCGGTGCTGGATCTCAGGGATTTGAATATTTACGTCCAGACACGGAAGTTCCGCATGGAGTCTCTCCGATCGGTGATAGCGACCCTGTCGCAGTACGATTTCTTGGTGTCGACAGACATCCGCGACGCCTATTTGCATATCCCTATCGGCAGGGCTCACCAGCGTTTCTTGCGTTTCGCTATAGGTCAAGCCCATTACCAGTTTGTGGCCCTACCCTTCGGGTTGGCCTCAGCTCCCAGGGTTTTTACAAAAATTCTGGCTCCTCTCATGGCGCTTCTTCGAAGACAGGGGGTTACTATCCTCCCCTACCTGGACGACCTGTTCATAGTGTCACCCACAGCAGAGGAGGCAATAACGGCTCGCGATCTCTCCCTTCAGTACCTGATGGACTTCGGGTGGCTGATCAATTGGAAGAAATCGTCATTGGAGCCAGCACAGTCCATTCTTTTCCTGGGGATGCAGTTCGATACAGTTCGGGCAGTTGTGTCCCTGCCTCCTGTCAAACAGACGAACCTTCGTCTGCTGGTCCAGGCTATGAGGTCGGCGCTGTCAATGTCCCTTCGGGAATGCATGCGCCTTCTGGGTCAAATGGTGGCAACTATGGAAGCAGTACCATTTGCACAATTTCATTCCCGGGATCTCCAAAACCTTATTCTGACCCATTGGGATAGATCGCTAACTTCTCTGGATCGCTCGGTCATTATCTCCCGCAGGGTGTGAGAGTCTCTTGGATGGTGGTTACGTCCGGAGGCTCTATCCGTGGGGAAATCCTTCCTTCCCCCGAGATGGTCGGTGGTGACAACCGATGCCAGCCGGACAGGCTGGGGGGGAGTTTGGAACGACCTCTGGATTCAGGGGGGTCTGGTCGCCAAAGGAGTCGTCTCTCCCGATCAACATTTTGGAGTTGAGAGCAATATTTCTCTGCCTCCAACATTGGACGGTCTTATTAAGCGGTCTACCGGTCCGGATCCAGTCGGACAACGCTACGGCTGTCGCGTACATCAACCACCAAGGCGGGACGAGGAGTTCCAGTCTCATGTCGGAGGTCTCTCGGATCCTGGTCTGGGCCAAGTCCAAAGTTCCAGCAATTTCTGCAATTCACATCCCAGGGATGTTGAATATCTCGGCGGACTTCTTCAGTCGCGAGCAAGTGGACCCTGGGGAATGGAGTCTCCATCCAGAAGTGTTTTCTCTGCTGTGTTCCCGTTGGGGGACTCCTCAGGTGGACTTGATGGCATCCAGGCTGAACGCCAGGGTTCCGACGTTCATGTCCAGGTACAGGGACCCGGAGGCGGTGGCGGTGGATGCTTTAGTGGCCCCGTGGGGTCAGTTCAAGCTGATCTATGCGTTTCCGCCGATATCCTTACTGCCTCTGGTGATCCGACGGATCAAACTCGAAGGGGTATCAATAATTCTGATAGCACCAGACTGGCCGCGGAGGACATGGTATTCGACGCTGGTGTCTCTTCAGGCGGTACCTCCGTTTCCGCTGCCCCTTCGCCCGGACTTGCTCACTCAGGGGCCCATTCGTCATCCGGACCTGAGGTCCCTTCGTTTGACGGCGTGGCTCTTGAGACCGAGATCTTGACCCATCGCGGTTTTTCGCCCGAGGTCATTGCTACCTTGCGGGCGGCCCGGAGTCCAGCTACGTCCAGGATTTATCACAGAACTTGGGAGTCTTTCTATTCATGGTGTTCTGGATCCGCAAGAAACCCGAGGGTTTTTTCCATCCCCAACTTCTTGGCCTTTCTGCAATCTAGTCTGGCCAGGGGTTTGGCAGTAAGTACGGTGCGGGGACAGGCTTCTGCTCTTTCCGCACTTTTTAGGAAGGCTATTGCCTCTCGCAGGGATGTTCGTTCTTTTTTTCGCGGAGTCGCACGTCAGTTTCCGCCATGGAGGGCAGTTGTGGCTCCATGGCGGCTTAATCTAGTCCTGGAAGCCCTTCAGCATAGGCCTTTTGAGCCTATGGATTCTGCTAAACTTTTACTACTTTCTTGGAAGGTGGCCTTCTTGGTGGCAGTCACCTCTTTGAGAAGGGTATCGGAATTGGCAGCACTTTCTTGCTTACCTCCTTTTCTGGAATTTTTTCCGGATCGAGTGGTGCTTCGTACTCGTGAAGATTTTTTGCCTAAGGTAGTGTCACAATTCCACATTAATCAGGACATTGTGTTGCCTTCGCTTTGTCCAGGACCTAAGAATCCAAGGGAGCGGGCCTTGCACTCGTTGAACTTAGTGCGGGCATTGAAGTTCTATCTTACGATCACTCAAGGTTTTCAGAAGTCGGACTCTCTTTTTGTAATTCCGGCAGGTCGTCGGCGTGGTCAACGTGCTTCCAAAGACACGATAGCTCGGTGGATCCATTCAGCTATCCTGGAAGCGTACCGGCTCAAGGGCGAGCCTTGTCCGGTTAAAGTTAAAGCTCATTCCACGAGAGCCATTGGCTCATCGTGGGCTTTTCGTCAGGGGGCCTCGGCAGCGCAGCTCTGCCGGGCGGCCACCTGGCGCTCCGTTCACACTTTTACTAAGTTTTATAAGGTGGACGTAAGTGCTTCAGCCGATGCGGCCCTGGGACGCAGGGTCCTGCAGGCGGCGGTAATTTAAGTTATCCCTTTATTTAGTTTTCCATTATTTAGCGCGGTTTTCGCTCTTGTCTAAGTTTTGGGGTATGGAAGCTTCTGCCTCTATTTCCCACCCTTAAGTAGGTACTGCTTTAGGACGTCCCACGAAGTAGAGAATCTGTGTCTCCCTTCCTTCCCTTCTGCTGCTGAAAGACGGATTTTGGTAAGAACTTACCTGTAAAATCCTTTTCAGCGAAGGATGGAAGGGAGACACAGCACCCTCCCAGGGCAGAAGTGTGTTGTTGTGTTTCTAGATGCAGCGCGTCTCCTTCCTGATGTCGATCTTCTGGACTGGGTTTAGCGCTCTACGGCTCTCCTTCCAGTTTCGCCAGCTCTACACAGTTGTCAGGTCCAATGGGGTATGCCTAAGACTGTGTGTTTCTATTACATAACCTGTTTTCTCTCATTTCTGAAATTTCAGAAGGGGATATGTTGTTCTGCTGGTTGGTCTGCTCTTCCTTAGCTTGTGTACGGACTGATGAACATGGGAGTAGGAGGAGCCTATATACTGGAGGGGCCGGTTTTCATTTTCCAATCTGAGGTGTCTATCCTATGGGGCTCCGCCTACCCACGAAGTAGAGAATCTGTGTCTCCCTTCCTTCCTTCGCTGAAAAGGATTTTACAGGTAATTTCTTACCAAAATCCGTCTTTTCATTCCATAACGTACATAAAATACAGTTAATGGTGCCTGTAATTCTATTCAACTCTAATTGGATTGAAAGGGGTTTTCCCACGAACAAAGTTAATTTTAAAGTTCACTTTAATCAATACACATTGGAATAATAATAACTGACACAATTGGATGTGTTTAAATAAAATGTTCCTGTGCTGAGATAATCTTATAAAGGTGCCCCTCCTGTGTACTGTGCAATGGCTGTGTCTGACTGTGCAGGAACATGGTCTGATCATACCACAGCTCCTGGGCAGGGGAGGAAGCAAAAGAGAGTATACAGACAGGACAGCAGGGGATCACAGATGATTCTTTTTGTGAGGGTAAGCATTTCCTTGACTGTTTTTCAACAATGTTTTACTTCAAAGAAAGAATCATCTGTGATCTCATGCTGTAATGTCTGTATACTCTTTTGCTTCCTCCCCTGCCCAGATGTGGTATGATCAGACCATGGTCAGGCACAGCCATTACACAGTACACAGCAGGGGCACATTTATAAGATTATCTCAGCACAGGAACATTTTATTCAAACATCCAATTGTGAAACTTATTGTTGTTCCAAAATGTATTGATTAAAATGAACTTTGTTCATGGGACAACCCCTTTGAGTGGATTTACTTTGCGGTCTTATGTCACACCTGTATTTCAACATTTTTTAAAGGGATTTTCCAGCCAAGAAAATAAATGCATACATAAGATTTAAATAGTAATTTATAAAATAAACAAATACAGTTTAAATACAGTAAGGACTCCGATCTACTAATAGTTGCATTTGTCCCTGCTGTTGGCAGCTTCATTTTTGATCCTGTGCCTGACATGGAAAAGCTTTTCTTGTTTCAGCACATGACCAGAGCAGTGTCTTAAAGTTGGTGGCTGACTGCTCCTACTTATTTGCTGAGCCAGTCTCCTTCTCTATCACAATTGATGCTTAGACAGAGAAGGGGGCTTGCTTAGCTGTTAACCTTTTAATGACTGAACAAATTTTTGGCTATGCGACCAAGCCCCATTTTTAAAATCTGATGTGTCACTTTGTGTCAATAACATTACATAGCTTCTACATATTCCAGCAATTCTGAGATTATTTTTATTCACACATTATACTTTGTTAGTGGTAAATTTAGGATAATATGTTTTGCATTTATTTTTGAAACTATCTAAAATTTGATTGGGAAAAATTTTGAATTTTCAAACTTTGAATTGTTATGATCTTAAAGCAGATAGTCATACCACACAAAATAGTTAACAAATAACATTTAGCCTATGTCTACTGTGCATCAGCATCATTTTTCAAATGCCCTTTTGACTTGTTATAAGGCTTAAAAGTTAAGCGAATTTTCATTTTTTTCAAGAAAAGTTACAAAATTTGTTTTAAATGGATCTAAAGTGACTTTGATGATCCTCTTATTGTAAACCGTATCGTAAAAAAAGGGGATTCCATTTAAAAAATTGCAACGTTCAAAGTACTGTAAACAGCTTTCAGGAAGTTTTTGTAACCCCTCAGCTGCGACACAGGGATAAACACAAAGTGGAGTGAATTGAAATGTTGAAAATTAAATGTTGCTATTAGATTGTTGCTTTAGCTAGCCAATTTTGTTTTTTTACTAAAGGGGTAATAGGAAAAAAATGACCCCACAATTTGCTTCACACTCTTTCCCAAATGTGGTGATAGACCCTATGTGGTCAGAAACTACTGTTTACTAGGATCTTCTCTATGCTGTTCACTGCATTGTATTCTTTCTGTCAGTGTGATTGCAGTGTTGCCACATTCAGGCTATGTGCCCACGATGCAGAAATGCTCCAGAATTTTTCCTGAGCGTTTCTGCATCTCCCTGGCAGAAAAATCGCATGCAGATTGTACATGCGGATTGTACATGCGTTTTTCCTGCCAGGGACATGCGGATGTGAAGCGTTCTTCACATGCATTTCCGCATGCGGGTTGTCAAGTGCTTTCCAAGCTATTTTAGCATCACTTGGAAAGTGCTTGACAACTTGGTCACACTATATAAATCCATGCAAACGGCATGGATTTATATAGTGTGTCCGAAAGAATGGTAAAAAATAAAAAATAAATATCATGCTTACCTTCTGATGGCCCCCGGAGTCTTTATTCGATGCGTCTCGGCTTGCCGGCAGCTCGCGGTACACTGAAGGACCTGCCGACGTCAGCGGTCGCGTGACCCATCGCATGACTAAATGACGTCAGCGCAGGTCCTTGAGTCCACCGCGATCTGCCGGCAAGCCAAGACAAGCACACCGGGGGCCATCTGAAGGTAAGTATAATATTTATTTCTTATTTTATTCTTTTTTTTTTACAGGTTCTATGGTACCCGGGTCCGGAGGAGAGTCTCCTCTTCTCCAAACATTGAAACGCATGGAATGCGCATGTACAGATCCAGTGATGAGGATTCCATGCGTTCCAATGCAAGTCAATGGCGGCGAAAACGCTGCGCTTCCGCAAAATAATTGGTAGTGCTGCGTTTTTTTCCGCAATGATAATCCACAGCAGAAATTTCCGCAGCATGTGCACAGCACATGCGGATTATCATTGGGAACATGGCAGGCCTTCTACCATGTGTTTTTAAGCATTTCTGCAGCGGAATTGCCGCTGTGGAAACGCTTAAAAAAACGCATCGTGGGCACACCTCACAGGGGTTTTTTATGCTTTGTTACTTTTGCATACTAAAATTGTGAAAAAACAGTAAAAAAAAATAATAATTTGGCTTTACATTGCCATATTCTGAGAGCTATAATTTTTTTATTTTTCCTCTAACAAAGCCGAGTGAGGGCTTGTATTTTAATTGGATGGGTGAATGTTTTCAGTTATATTTTTTAACATACAACTTTTTGATCTTTTTAATGCCATTTTTTGATGAAAAAACATTTTTGGCATATTTTAAATTTATTTTTTTACAGTGTTCATCATATGGGCTAACTGATATCAGCGGTGTATAGCTTGGGTGGTTCAGGATGTGGGGATACATATTATGATTATGTAATTTTGTTTTAACATAAAATTTACCTACATATTGATTATGGCAGGACCTAAGAGGTTACCATAGCGAGCAGACCCCAAGCCTCTTACTTGGCCTCAGCACCCTGCTATTGTTCCATGGTGGTGCCGATGGGGTGAAAGAGGGAGCTCTTTTCCTCAGTTAACCATCTACATGTCGGTATTGCTATTGACAGCAGCATCAAGGAGTTAAATGACCACGATTAGTGCCAGCATCAATCGTCAATGCAGCAGGGTGTCAGTTATAGCATACAGCTGACACCAGCTCAGCCTTCATCCACCAGAGGACACTATTCACTTATTTCTCAGTGCCGTTTAAAGGCGGGGCTGAGGAAAAATAACCGTTAATTACCAAAGTAAAAATATATATTGCCAGTCATTAAGGGGTCAAAATAAGCAGTCAATACACCCCATTTACACTCTAATTTGGCCATGCTATGGTCATGTCAGGATATAGGACTGAAGCAGCGGCACCTGATGTAATTTAACTACTTTGGCATGTTATATACAGTTGTGCTCAAAAGTTTACATACCCTGGCAGAATTTTTCTCTTCTTGGCCTTGTTTCAGAGAATATGAATGATGACAAAAAAAAGTTTTTCTCCACTCATGGTTATTGGTTGGGTGAAGCCATTTATTGTCAAACTACTGTGTTTTCTCTTTTTAAATCTTAATGACAACCAAAAACATCCAAATGACCCTGATCAAAAATTCTCCCAGTTTGTAATACCGTGTATTGCCCCCTCTAATATTAATGACAGCTTGAAGTCTTTTGTGGTAGTTGTGGATGAGGTTCTTTAATTTTTCAGTTGGTAAAGCTGCCCATCCTTCTTGGCAGGAAGCCTCCAGTTCCTGTAAATTCCTGGACTGTCTAGTATGAACTGCGCTCTTGAGATCTCCTCAGAGTGGCTGAATGATATTAAGGTCAGGAGACTGAGATGGCCACTCCAGAACCATCACTTTGTTCTGCTGTAGCCAATGACAGGTCGACTTGGCCTTGTGTTTTGGATCGTTGTCATGTTGGAACGTTGAATTACGTCCCATGTGCAGTTTCCATGCTGATGAGTGCAAATTTGCCTCCAGTATTTGCTGATAACGTGCTGCATTCATCTTTACTTCAACTTTTCACCAAGTTTCCTGTGCCTTTGTAGCTCACACATCCCCAAAACATCAGCGATCCATCTCCCTGCTTTACTGTAGGAATGGTGTTCCTTTCATCATAGGCCATGTTGACCTCTCTCCAAATGTAACGTTTTTGGTTGTAGCCAAAAAGTTAAATTTTGGTCTCAACACTCCAAATTACCTTGTTCCAGAAGTTTTGAGGCTTGTCTCTGTGCTGTTTGGCGTATTGTAGGCGAGATACTTTGTGGCATTTGCGCAGTAATGGCTTTCTTCTGGCAAGACGACCATGCAGCCCATTTTTCTTCAAGTGCCTCCTTATTGTGCATCTTGAAACAGCCACACCACTGAATTTCAGCTAATGTTATTTGTGGGTTTTTCTTTGCATCCCGAACAATTTTCCTGGCAATTGTGGCCGAAATTTTTGTTGGTCTACCTGACTGTGGTTTGGTTTTTACAGAGTCCCTGATTTTCCATTTGTTAATCACAGTTTGAATGCTGCTGACTGGCGTTATCAATTCCTTGGATTTTTTTTGTATCCCTTTTCTGTGTTATACAGTTTAACTACCTTTTCCCATACATCCGTTGACAATTCTTTTGCTTTCCCCATGACTCACAAGCTAGAAATGTCAGTGGCTGGATGACAGATGCTAGAGTCTGTCTGGATCCCAGAAACTAACTCCGCTTTTATGCACACACACTGATTACAAGCAAACAGGTCACAGGTGAGGATGTTACCTTTAGTAGCCATTCAAAACCATTTGTGTCAAATTCTGTGCATGTTATCAGGCCAAATTCACCAGGGTGTGTAAACTTTTGATCAGGGTCATTTGCATGTTTTTGGTTGTCATTAAGATTTAAAAAGAGAAAACACCGTAGTTTGACAATAAATGGCTTCACCCAACCAGTAACCATGAGTGGAGAAAAAGTTTTTTTGTTATCATTCATATTCTCTGAAACAAGACCAAGAAAGGAAAAATTCTGCCGGGGTATGTAAACTTTTGCGCACAACTGTAACTTACTATTTGAAATTTACAGTATATTTGTGCTTTCGTTGGACAATCAATGTGCAAAATCCTTGGGATTTTATACATTTAATTTGATATACTTGCCAAATGTCCCTGATTCATGGATATTGCCAGTTCTCATGATTTGTCCAATTATTATCAACTGAGTAATATACTTTTATGTGGCAAGTACAAATTTCATTGATGTCGTATTTAATTCTATCAAACTTCATTATTTTTATGAACGTAACAAACAATTTGACAGTTGTTAGAAAAAGCAAAACAGCCAAATGTAGAGGACAGAAAGTTGCAAAGTGTCCCTGGAAATGTTGGATAATCTGAGAAGAAATGTAACAATCAAGAAAGGTTGGTGTAAGTCCAAACCAGGATTATTGAGTCCAACACATATGGTATGCTGGTACACAGATTTTTTTGGCTCTAGGATTCTACCAGACAAGCTATTCCTTGTTGATTTAGGGATTAGCTTCTAAATAGAATTAAGAATTCTGTGGCTATGTTTTGTGACTCCTTGCAAAGAGATGAAGGATTATAATTAGTGTTGATCGAGTATGTATCATTAACCCTTTCCGGCAAGCACGCTCGGGTGCTCGCCAAGTATTTTGGCGTGCTCGGCGTTTCATTCACTGTCGCCGCGCCTGCCTGAAAGGGTTAATGATACATACTCGATCAACACTAATTATAATAAAAGATCACATTAAAAAAAATCAAACATGTAGTAAATATGATTATCAAGTGCTATATTACATGATATTGATTGGTTATGTCCACTTTAAAATCAATAATGTATACATGCTTTCTCATTGCAGGTCCCAGCTGCTTCACTTTTCTTTGGCTCAGCATCAGTCTTGTATGTGAAGGGGGCTGGCTGGCTGATTACAATATGCTAAGCCAGTTCCCTTCCCATCAGGAAAAAGTTTGAAACTATTTTTTTTACAAATGTACAGGGAATGTTCCTTTCCACAAAAATCCCTGTCTTCAGTAGTCTATCTTGATTAAAATATAAACAACCTGGGGCTGATGTCACAGGCAACCACTGCTATCCATATGGGTTTGGAGAAAAGATATATAGCCCACGAACCCATGCTGATATTACTTTGTTCAAAATTGAATTCTTAGGATAATATATTGTACCACATTCTGTGTGTCATGTATAAATATATACTGTATGTATGTGTATATATACATACAGTACAGACCAAAAGTTTGGACACACCTTCTCATTTAAAGATTTTTCTGTATTTTCATGACTATGAAAATTGTACATTAACACTGAAGGCATCAAAACTATGGATTAACACATGTGGAATTATATACTTAACAAAAAAGTGTGAAACAACTGAAAATATGTCTTATATTGTAGGTTCTTCAAAGTAGCCACCTTTTGCTTTGATGACTGCTTTGCACACTCTTGGCATTCTCTTGATGAGCTTCAAGAGGCAGTCACCGGAAATGGTCTTCCAACAATCTTGAAGGAGTTCCCAGAGATGCTTAGCACTTGTTGACCCTTTTGCCTTCACTCTGCAGTCCAGCTCACCCCAAACCATCTCGATTGGGTTCAGGTCTGGTGACTGTAGAGGCCAGGTAATCTGGCGTAGCACCCCATCACTCTCCCTCTTGATCAAATAGCCCTTACACAGCCTGGAGGTGTGTTTGGGGTCATTGTCCTATTGAAAAATAAATGATGGTCCAACTAAACGCAAACCATATGGAATAACATGCCGCTGCAAGATGCTGTGGTAGCCATGCGGGTTCAGTATGCCTTCAATTTTGAATAAATCCCCAACAGTGTCGCCAGCAAAGCACCCCCACACCATCACACCTCCTCCTCCATGCTTCACGGTGGGAACCAGGCATGTAGAGTCCATCCGTTCACCTTTTCTGCGTCGCACAAAGACACGGTGGTTGGAACCAAAGATCTCAAATTTGGACTCATCCGACCAAAACACAGATTTCCACTGGTCTAATGTCCATTCCTTGTGTTCTTTAGCCCAAACAAGTCTCTTCTGCTTGTTACCTGTCCTTAGCAGTGGTTTCCTAGAAGCTATTTTACCATGAAGGCCTGCTGCACAAAGTCTCCTCTTAACAGCTGTTGAAGAGATGTGTCTGCTGCTAGAACTCTGTGTGGCATTGACCTGGTCTCTAATCTGAGCTGCTGTTAACCTGCGATTTCTGAGGCTGGTGACTCGGATAAACTTATCCTCAGAAGCAGAGGTGACTCTTGGTCTTCCTTTCCTGGGGCCGTCCTCATGTGAGCCAGTTTCTTTGTAGCGCTTGATGGTTTTTGCAACTGCACTTGGGGACACTTTCAAAGTTTTCCCAATTTTTCGCACTGACTGACCTTAATTTCTTAAAGTAGTGATGGCCACTCGTTTTTCTTTACTTAGCTGCTTTTTTCTTGCCATAATACAAATTCTAACAGTCTATTCAGTAGGACTATCAGCTGTGTATCCACTTGACTTCTGCACAACACAACGGATGGTCCCAACCCCATTTATAAGGCAAGAAATCCCACTTATTAAACCTGACAGGGCACACCTGTGAAGTGAAAACCATTTCCGGTGACTACCTCTTGAAGCTCATCAAGAGAATGCCAAGAGTGTGCAAAGCAGTCATCAAAGCAAAAGGTGGCTACTTTGAAGAACCTACAATATAAGACATATTTTCAGTTGTTTCACACTTTTTTGTTAAGTATATAATTCCACATGTGTTAATTCATAGTTTTGATGCCTTCAGTGTGAATGTACAATTTTCAAAGTCATGAAAATACAGAAAAATCTTTAAATGAGAAGGTGTGTCCAAACTTTTGGTCTGTACTGTGTATGTGTGTATACACATATTTATTTCCTTTGTGTGTATTGGAACAACACAAAAAAATGAGGAAAAAAGGTCAAGTTGGATATCATTCCAAACAATCCCCAATAATGGGTCAGACAAAATTGTTGGCACGTTTCCAAAATTGTGGGTTAATAACTTTGTTTCAAGCATGTGATGCTCATTCAAACTCACCTGTGGCAAGTAACAGGTATGGGCAATATAAAAATCATGCCTGGAACCAGATAAAAAGGGGAGAAGTTGACCCAATGTTTGCATTGTGTGTTCCACACTAAGCATGGAGAATAAAAAGAGGAGAAGAGAACTGTCCGAGGACTTGAGAACCAACATTTTTGAAAAATATAAACTATCTTAACGTTGCAAGTCCATCTCCAGATGTTCCTTTGTCCACGATGTGTAACATAATTAAGAAGTTTACAACCCATGCATTGTAGCTAATCTCCCTGGAAGTGGACAGCAGAGAAAAATTGATGAAAAATTGCAACGCAGAATAGTCTGGATGGTGGATAAGCAGCCCCAGTCAAATACCAAAGAAATTCACACTATTCTGCAGGGTCAGGATGCATCAGTTCAGCGTGAACTATCTGTTGACATTTGAATGAAATTAAACTCTATGGCATTAGACCCAGGAGGATCTCACTACTGACACAGAGACAGATAAAAGCTAGCAGTTTGTCAAAACGTACGTAAGCCAAAATTCTTCTGGGAAAGTGTCTTGTGGACAGATGAGGCCAAGATATATCTTTTTGGTAAAGCACATCCTTGTACTGTTTACAGAAAATGAAATGAAGCCTACAAAGAATGACAGTACCTAAATCATATATTGTGGGGGTTCAGAGATGTTTTGGAGTTGTTTCGCTGCTTCTGGTACTGGGTGCCTTGACTGTGTGCAAGGCATCATGAAATCTGAAGATTACCAAAGGATTTTGGGTCGCAATGTAGTGCCCAGTGTCAGAAAGCTGGGTTTGCGTCCTTTTTCATGGGTCTTCCAGCAGTACAATGACCCCAAACATACATCAGGAAGCACCCAGAAATGTATGGAAACAAAGCGCTGGAGTGTTCTGAATTGGCCAGCAATAAGTCTGGATCTAAATCCCATTGAACACCTGTGGAGAGATCGTAAAATTGCTGTTGGGAGTAGGCACCCTTCAAATATGAGAGGCCCTAGCAGTTTGCAAAAGGAGAGTGGTCCAGAATTCCAGTTAAGAGGTGTAAGAAGCTTGTTGATGGTTATAGGAAGTGACTGATTGCAATTATTTATTCCAAAGGGTGAGCAACCAAATATTAAGTTGAGGGCGCCAACAGTTTTGTCCAGACCATCTTTGGGGTTTTGTGTAAAATGAAGTCCAATTTACATTTTTTTCACTGTTTTTGTATTTTCTGGGAACAATACTTCATTTTCTGGAACAATTTCAAGGTTGCCAACACTTTCAGCCATGACTGTACATATACACACACATTGACAGTTACGGATTCTAGTCAGTACTTGGATATATAGGGCCAGTCATAACTAAAAAAATTGCATTATTTATGAAAACGAACCCAAATGCTGACTACAATGTGTGTATGTGTGTTTATATAAATATATATATATATATATATATATATATATATATACTGTATATATACAACGTTTTCATAAATTATGCCTTTTTTTGTTCCTTCTGGCCATCCATGACTAGACGACTAGTACCTGTCCAGTTATATCTGACTTCTGTTAATTTTACAACATATATCATTACATTAGGGAAGCCAATGTGCAAGTGACTGACATCAATTCCATTCCCTACCAAGTCCAATATGGGTGAGAAGTCGTGCAAAATTTGATTACTGTAGGCAGACATTGAGGAGGTGAGGGGAAACACTCCATTTAATGCAAATTTATACCATTACAGTAGCAAATATTTCCATTCACTCAGTCCTGAGACTCAAAACACAATGTGAAATTCCAAACTGACAAATCTATCGGAGAATGTCATTTGTTTACCACGTGGCGGTGCAAACTATGAAAGCTTATTAATTCCCCTGCCATTTTTTATTTCATGCCTGACAAAGATGGAAACCGCAACTGTAGAATTATGTTCTTGGAATGGATTTTCTAGTTATCAGTTATTTTGTTTACTCTGTCATTTGTCTCTCCTCAATGTATGTACATTTTTCTTCGTTTGCTATGCTGAGGGAAACGTCTTCATAAATCCAGCGACGTTTCAATTTAGGAAATAAATGCAGCCATCACGTGGATGCCAGTAATCTCTGTCTCCCATCTCTTCGGATGCTGATCTGTTTTCCCAAATAGAAGGGTGCTCCCTGCTTCCTTTATGTGCACGCTCTTTACATATTGATGGAGCGATAAGTCGCCCGTGCACAGGCAGCTGATGGTTGTACGCTATAGCAATCATTCACAGGTACTTGACTTAAAGCATCTCCGGATGTTTATCATGCCTAAATTGAAGTTATGTAATTTTCTCTGTATACTAAAGGCATAGTTAAAGTAAAGAGTAGAAAAAAATCTCTGCTTATCACAATCAATCAAGACAGTTCAAGTAAACATATAAAATAATTTGGGGCGTACCCTAGATATTCAGAATGTGATATCATAGACTACGTGTCCTGATTATTTTCTACCATTTTTTTTAAGTTGCTGTGAGATCATTAATTGGCAAATAGCTGTGCTGTTCTTGCACATAAGGAGGCACTGATGACTATATCATTGTATACATATCCATATGATCTGCTGTATGTGCACAAACAGTGACTAAAGGCCGCCATACACATTAGACTAATGTAAGCTGAACCTGCAGATATCGATGGGTTCAGCCGATGATCTAATATGTATGGGAGTCCAGGTCGACTAAAAGTCGATCATACGTGTCCGATTTTGGACTACCAATCGCATTGTTCTACTGGCTGACCTGTCAATTGGTGGCTTTCTGATAGTGAACACAGGAGCGCTCGGCCGAGAGAGTGCTCCTGTGTATGGGAGAGTCGACTCGGATGCCAAAGCATCATTTGACCAACAGCCATCTGATGTGTATGGCCAGAATATTAACTTGACAGCTGATTTGAACAACTGCATGTTAGAACTCTATGAATGATACAGTCTAGTTTATAGTCGCACTGACCATCATGTTGAACAAATGAATAAGGCTGGCTACTACAGGGTATGTGCACCCAATGTCTTTAAGACACCAGTGGACCTGACCTATTTGTGCACCCATAATCAGGAGTGCCGTGCAGCCTTTTTCAGCCTATCCTACTAGATAGGCTCATATATACAGTGGGGAAAAAAAGTATTTATTCAGCTACCAATTCTGCAAGTTTTCCCACTTAAAAAGATGAGAGAGGCCTGTAATTGACATCATTGGTAGACCTCAACTATGAGAGACAAAATGAGAAAACAAATCCTGAAAATCACATTGTCTGATTTGGAAAGAATTTTTTTTCAAATTTTGGTGGCTGACTAAATACGTTTTTTCCCCAATGTAAATCATAAGCTAAAATTGCAAAAAAAAAAGAAAAAAAAAGTCGATAGCGGTATGCTTACTATGCCATTACACACCTAAAAACAAAAGGTAAACTGATATGAACTGGCCTGAGAGTGTCTGGAAAGACCTCTATGGGTGACCTGAGCTCTGTAGAAATGATGGCGTGAAGATAAGTACAAAGATGATACAAAATGCATAGCTTACATATACGCTAACTCTAGATCCGCCAGCTCCACTACACCGGTGCTTACTTGAACTCCGTTTACTATGAGGGGTTCTTTTTGCAGACCAGAATAAATTAAATAGATAAATGAAAAAAAAAGGAATATATAAAATGGTGGCTTGTTTTCAGCATAGCTTCCTTGCAGGCTGAGTTGCCTGTAATGCTCAAAATATATTTTTCACAATGAAGCAGGGTTAGATTTATGATACTCTGCTTTAATAGCTTCTTTGTACGCTCTTTTTTTCAATGTAATCATCAGTGATGTGTGCAGGTATTTAGAATGGGTACCCTTAGATTCATTGCAGAGAGATATAGGGATGAGCCTGATCGATTACTCTATTTTTCATTTGCCTCTGATTACTAGCGATTAGGCTCAGTAACTACAAGTTTGAGAATACATTACCTAAGCTGCTGGATCATTGAGCAGATTCCTGTTTCAAGAAATGCTACTCATATATCTAATTACAGCAAAGCAGGGAGGATCGTCAAAGATGAGATTTCTCTTTATCTCTTTTCAACATGAAGGATCTTACAAGCGTCTCTCTCTGCTCTCAGAGGTGATTTCTAGAACACAGTCTGTTTACAATTAAAATTATTATTTTTGTCATAATCGCAACAATATAAACTTTAATTGACAATCATTTTTTTTAGCTCAATTGTTTTGGATTATATTCTGAGCTTTTTCTCTATGAGCCACTCTGGACCATCCATCTACTACATAGTCGGCTATTCAGGGAATTGTACAGGCCATAGTTTGAGATAGACGCTGTATCCCAGGCTATCTGTTTATATCTGGGATAACCTAAATCTTGAAAAGGGATTGTGTTTGACTTATCGATATTTTCCTTGGTTTCTCTGGCAATGGAATTTAGAGAAAGAAGATTATTTAGGGAGTCCTGTGAGACCATTCAATAGAATGCATTACATGAGCACGCTTTGTTTTTTTTCTTGGCCTGTGTGGCAATTTAGCATTTTATATACAACCATGGATTATTGTTCATGCTGATCCCAGAGAAAACATCCAGTAAGTACCCAATCTGTAGGCAGAACTCCTTGCTAATGGAGGAGGTTATAGGAAAATGTTTTGATTGGTTGTAACGGGCAGGATGGCCTCATACACACAAATAACCATTTATTACAGCACTATGCTGAAGAGTAGAGGTGAGCTAACCTGATCAGATTTGAATTCATCAAATTGTGCAGATTTTACCAGGAAATTCGATTTGCATCGAATTAATTCTCCTGCAATTAAATGTTCCTTTATTATGTTCTATGATCTGGAGAGACACCAGGACATAATAAACACAAGATGTAGAAAAAAAAATAGAAAACAACTAATACTCACCTTACTGCTCACCTCTGCTGCTCACTGTAACCGTATGGTCCTCGACAATTCCTCTTACCACTTGCCGTCATCTTCACGCTGGGCCAAGACTTCCAGCCGTGACTGCTGACATTTGGGCCTGATCCCTGCTGGAAGCCTAGGGTTGGGGTCATGAGTTCGCAGTGCAGATTGTGACATCACGATATGTAATCTTAGGACTTGCACTATAGGCCAGGGTTCCAGACCCTAGTAGGTCCAGATTGTCCCTGCACATGTGCATTGTAAGGTAGCAGAAACATCATTGATGTGCGCCTGACCATTTGACACACTTTTTAGGATGGGAATTCCAGCCATGACTAAGCCCAGAACATCACTGTGCACGTGCACCAGGAATGTTCTGGGCCTAAAGCAGCTGGAAATCCCTGTACAGATAAAGAAACCTGGGTTTCAACAAGAGGCACCACAGACTATACAGGGGAATGTGAGCAGCAACAAAGATGAGCGGTGAGGATTCTTTTTTTTTAACCTTTTGCCAGCCCTCTACAGTTCAGCATCTCGTTGGCTTTCATTTTGCTGGATACGTGCAGAGCAAATGACAAATTATCCGCATTTTAGAGAAACCGAATTTTTGTAAAATTTGAGTAGAATTAAACTCCTATTGAATAGATTCACCCAGCTCTACTTTTGAGCATTTCAGAAAGTACCTGTGATGTTAATGTGTTACAAAAGTAGGACCAAAACGGGGACTCCTAGTGAACACTAGAACAGCCTCTAGCCTCTGTGCATCAGTTCCTTAGACTTTGAATGGAGTGCCACCATGTATACTCAATCACTGCTTCTTTGAAACCCCTAGGCACCACCATTCTAGTGATTTAGTTGCGCTCCCAAAAGAGAAGACCCAACATTAATACATTCACACCACCTCTCCTTTGGTTAGGTGATAAATGTACTTTTCAGGGAAAAAAACTTTTAATAATAGTTGAGTTTTGTTTAATGCCACAGTCTACCAATATATTTTTACTGATCATCCCTATTGCTGCAATGTACCTAGTATTTGACAGCAATTTTCAAAGAAATATTGCTCAATGTCTCAAATCTCTCGTTATCCAAGGTAGGTTTTGTGAACATGGCAGAGTTCAAGAGCCCACTTAGTGGCCAGAAGTCAATACATTATCAAGGCATTGGGGCATGTGGTGGAAGATTTGCAGCAGGAGCATGCATTTGGAAAACTTACTACCGTGGACCTGAACATACATTTTTAGCACTTCTGTAATCCATACTATGATAATTTTGGACCGCTCGAAGGTGAAGTTGATAGTGTTCTTTCATGGTACTAGAGATCGTACATAGAGTGCATACCTATATTTAAGCTCACTCATTGCTCTTTGTTGGATATTAGCCTAACTGTAATAAATGAACAGAATATTACTGAATACTATTAAAATGATACATGACTCATCTAAAATGATGAATGAAATGCAATAAATTACCATATCTATGGGCCTAATTATAAGCTCATCAATTTATCGGTTGGAAGGAGAAAAACACTTAGGATTCCTAGCTGCTCCGTGAAGCCCCCAGCACAAGAAATGCCACCGTCATTATTTGAATGATGTGTCTTTAGCACGATTCCTCCTGCGCAAGTAATGTGCTCATCTTGGGTATCTGCTTCTGGGTGCAATAAGCGCCCCTTCACTGGTGTAGTTAAATCTCAACAGGCAGAAAGATGGAACGATTTATTAAAATTAGGGAGGGTGTTGTGGGCAGATTCTGGAACAAGAACAGAAGTGAAAAATAAGATGGATTCTGCTTTGCTTTAGAACATGTAATTAATAGGATGAAAAGCTGCAAGTGATAAGAAGCAGATTCACAAAGAAAGCATGGACAAATGTGGACTACTTTTGACATGTATGGGTTATCTCTTGTTATACTCACTAGTGTTGAGCCACCCCCGTAGTGTTCGAGTTCGGTTCGGTTCGTCGAACACCCGTGTGTTCGCCGAACTGTTCGTCAAACTGTTCGTCGAACACCTTCGAACACCGTTAAAACCAATGGCAGGCAAACAAAAACACATAGAAACACATAGAAAACACCTTCAAAGGTGTCCAAAAGCTGACAAACTGCTCAGAAGACATAACTAACACATGGAAAAGTGACAAGTACATATAGTCATGCGAAAATAAAAGAGGTGGAGGAGTAAAAGGAGGGGGAGACACAGATATAGGCATGTCATGCCCTTCTAAAATCTAAAAAGTGAGAAGCCGACACGGCCAGTCCGCTCCTGCCCGTGCCACCTCCGTGTCGCCGGGTTTGTGCCAGAGCCGCGGTGAACCCTGACGGCCAGCCCCCCTCTCCCAATACTGGTGCCTGTCCGCTGGTGGGTCGAGCGAGCCCCCCTGTGGTGGAGGCAGCTCTAAGCTTTTTAATTTAAATTGTCTCTCTAATTTGAATGAATACACTTTAAATCCATTTACAAGGATCTATTGGAGGGCAAGTCTCATGCCAGCAGCCGCGGTAATTCCAGCTCCAGTAGCGTCCACTAAAGCTGCTGCAGTTAAAAAGCTTTTATAAGGATCGAGCTCGGCTGTCCACCGCAAGGCATCCTACTGCCAGTCCCAGCCCCTATGCCTTGGGGTGCCTCCTGATGCTCTTCACTAAGTATCCCATGGTCCCGAAGCATTTCCTTTGAAAAAATTAAGTGTCTAAACTACAGGTGGTGTAGCTTGCTTAACAGCCGGGATAATCCGCTGACTAGCAGACACTGCTACTAGGCCCAAAGTATTTCCTGGGCTAGATGCAGTTAAAAATTTGTAATTAGATACTCTCGTTGGATGCTGAGAAAGCATTCCATAGAGTCTCCTGGCACGCCATATATGATTCTCTTAAAAAGCTTGGGGTAGGGGTCTAGGGGACCCTTTTATAGTCAAAATCATGGCCCTGTATCGCAATACGTCACCTAGGCTGAAGATAAATAGAACTGTAGCACCCTGAGGGCTCGGTTGCTACAGACGTATTGCACCTCACCCAGAGGTGTGATATCTCACTCTCAGGTAAGGATGGAGTGTGGATCAGGACCCGACACCTGCATGCATTACACCACATTGCCGTGGGGCAGGGCGACCAATATGCCCCTGAGATGGGCACGACAGTCCCTGTCCCTGGCTGGAGTGGGGGGAGGGAACACTGAGGAAGGGGAACCCTGTAGTGCAGGAGCAGGGAGGAAGCAGTTCCTGGGTGCATTGAGAAGGGAGTATAAAAGGTGGGCACCATCTTAGTTCAGTGCAGAGAAGTCTGAGCAGAAGTGGCAGGGAGCAGGGGCTCTGCATGAGCTCTGCTCCGGAGGCGGGCCTAGTAACAGAGGCCCAGGCCTGGAAGAGGGAGAAGGAAGGAAGAGGAGCGGAGAAGGCTCCAGGAATGAGGAATGAAGGGATCCCAGGGGTGCGGACGGGCGAGTCGCCACCGCACGCCCGAATCCACCTGCGTGGAGGGGTCAGGCCAAAGGGGGAGACTGGTCCCCGAACTAGTGGAGGCAGGAAACGACCCTCAGCTAGAAACCGGAGGCTCTGACATTTTATGTGGCGCAGCCCCTCGCTACACCCGCTAGGAAGGCACCACATAGGGTCAGGGAAACTGGCGCCAAGTTTACCAAGAGGAGGCCCGAGGCAGCCGGACAGAAGTGTTGGTAAGAAAGGCCAGACAAAGGACACACAAAGGGGGTCCTGTGAAGTGCTCCAAAGTTATCTGGGAGTTGTCTGAGCCCCTCACCTGGTGAGCACAGTACGACATGGGCAGCCGTTACCTGCAGACGTGGTCTGGATAATAAGAACTGTGAGTAAAGGCCCTGGACTGCATCACTGACTCCGTGTCGTTACTGCTGCTGCCCTGCACCATCACCCCCATCCTCCGCATACACTGCCCTGAGGCTATACTCCTCCCGTGGGGAGTTATGCTACGCTCTGCTGCACCCACAACACCAGCCTCAGCGGTCTGCCCTGTAGCGGCGGTTCACTCTGACCGCAATCCACGGGTGGCGTAGTCGGACATTTAAACATCAAAACCACATAAATAGTTCCGCCACTGGTTTGACCGCCCTGAGCCACGGAACCGGGTCGCCGCCACGAAGACTACAACCACCAGCATCCACCAAAAAGGGTCCGGCTCCGGGTGTCCCAAGGCCCAGGGGGTGCGTCAGAACATTTTCATCACCTTTCACAATCACCAATGGGACAAGGCAGGGATGTCCTCTGTCCCCTCTCTTATACATCCTAGTGACGGAGCACCTGCTCTCATCAATTCGCCATAACCCCAATATTAGGTGGATTGAGGTGGGAGGCACCGAGTACAAGTGCTCTCTATTTGCTGATGATGTCCTAGTATATATCACTCAATCACATATATCCATCCCTGCTGTTATGGCTGAAATAGATCACTTTGTTACATGGTAAAATTTTAAAATCAATGCAGCGAAGTCTGAGGCCCTCGATGTCTCCCTCCCCAAATCCATATAGGATTCCATCCAGTCCAACTTTCCCTTTGCCTGGCCCTCACAGGGTATCAAATACTTAGGAATTCCTATTCATAGAGACCTCTCCCATCTATGTTATCTTAATTTTGGGCCCTTTATTGAACAATTCCATACAGACCACGGTTGGCAAGTTAAAACTGTAAGATTCACTACGTGAACCACTGGTGTTTTGTGGAAAAGCACATGTACACTGCGTTCCAAATTATTATGCAAAAAGTGTTTAGGAGTGATAAGGGAAGAATTTGTTTGTTTGTCAGTTAAACTCATTGATGGTGATGTGTGTCAGGGCTCTTTATATCACTGTAAGCAATTGCAGACACCTGTGCTAATTAGTTTGGCAGGTGTGTCCAATGAAAGGCAAGACTACTTAAGAAGGCTCTCTCACATTATTAAGCAGCCTACATTTTCTGCCAAAATGGGAAAGAAAAAGGATGTGTCGGCTGCTGAGAAGCAACAAATTGTGGAGTGTTTAGGTCAAGGCATGACTACAATCAACATTGTGCGATGATCAGGATGAAGTGTCTTGGCAATCAAGAAGTATGTAGCTGATTCACAGTACACACGTGTGCGTGCTGATAAGGGCAAATTGAGGACTCTTTCCTACAGGCAATTACGTCAGGTTGAAAGAGCAGTGGCAAAAAAGCCTTGTCATAGCAGCAGACAAGTTTTTGAAGCTGCTTGTGCCTCCAACGTCCCCCGAACAACAAGATGCAGGGTCCTTCAGAGGTTTGCAGCTGTGCATACGCCATCCTGTCGACCTCCTCTATCCACTTCACACAAGCAGAAATGGCTCCAGTGGGCCAAACATTACATGAAGACTGATTTCAAAACTGTTTTGTTCACGGATGAGTGCGTGCAGCGCTCGATGGTCCAGATGGATGGAGTGGAGGATGGCTGGTTGATGGACACCCCACGCAAACACGGCTACAGCGCCAACAAGGAGGAGGTGGAGTAATGTTTTGGGCTGGAATCATGGGGAGAGAGATTGTCGGCCCCTTTAGGATCCCTGAAGGCGCTAAAGATGAACTCCATAATGTATGTGGATTTTCTCAAACAGCACTTCCTGCCATGGTTCAAGAAGAAGAACCGTGTATTTCACAGCAAGATCATTTTTCTGCATGATAATGCACCATCTCATGCTGCACATAAAACATCTGCATCTCTGGCTGATATGGGCATAAAAGGGGACAAACTTATGGTGTGACCCCCATGCTCCCCTGACCTCTACCCCATTCAGAACCTTTGGAGCATCATTAAAAGGAGTGTCTATGATGGCGGGAGGCAGTTCACATCTAAGCAACAGCTCTGGGAGGGTATTCTGTCCTCATGCAAAACAATTGAAGCAGAAACCATCCAAAACCTGACAAATTCAATGGACGAGAGAGTTCAGAAGCTCCTTTCGAACAAGGGGTCCTATGTGAAAATGTAACATCACCTAGAATAAAGTTTTGAGTTGAAAACTGTTTGATTTCAGTTTCTAACAACCTGCTAATGCTTATAATTTCAAAAATGACCATTTTTTTGGTCTTTATTAAAATGAAAAGGTTGATCGAAAAGTTTGGGGGATCTAAGAGTGTGGCAACCCAGTAGTCATGATTACTTCGAATTCTGACAATATGAGGGTCATGCTGCAGGTAGTGCAGCAAGAAGGCACTTATGTGTCTTGCGCATCTCGGAGCCCCAAAATTATTTTCCGGGCTAGATGCAGCTAAAAATTATTTTTAATTTTAAATCTGGTGGAGCTTATTATAGATGGCCTAATAGGATCAGTGCTGCACACTGCTACAAAGCCCAAATTATTTTCCAGTCAAGATACAGATAAACATGATTAGTAATTTGAAAGCTTAAAACGGTTGGTAGGGTGATTTTAACCAATCATCAAGCTTTTACTCTCCCCAGGATGACACAGGGGTAGAAAAGTCGTTTCGGATCCATGATTTGTTCATCTTTATGAACGTGAGTCTGTCTACATTATCAGTGGAGAGCCGCGTGCGCTTATCTGTCAGCACACCACCAGCAGCGCTGAACACACGTTCAGACAGAACGCTGGCTGCGGGGCATGACAAGATCTCCAAGGCGTAAGTGGCTAGCTCCGGCCATTTATCCAGATTGGAAGCCCAAAAAGAGCAAGGGTCCAGTGACACAGTCGTGGCTTCAATGTTTACTTGGAGATACTCCTGTACCATCGTCTCTAGGCGTTGACTATGTGTCAGACTTCTTGTCTCCTGTGGCCTTGCAAAGGATGGGCTAAAAAAGTGGTGAAATGATTCCGCAAAATTGATGTTACCAGCAGATACTGTGGTTCTGTTACGGTTTGAGTGCTGAACACTTGACGGTCCCACGGTTGGCAAGTTGGAACTGTGAGATTCACTACGTGCACCACTGGTGTTTTGTGGAAAAGCACATGTAAGATTCTGCAACAGTCTCTGCTGATACTCCTGCATGCGTGCATCCCTTTCTATGGCAGGAATAATTTCGGCAAATTTACTTTTGTACCGGGGATCTAACAGTGTGGCAACCCAGTAGTCAGGATTATTTCTAATTCTCACAATTCGAGGGTCATGCTGCAGGTAGTGCAGCAAGAAGGCACTCATGTGTGTTGCGCATCCAGGAGCACCAAGTCCCTGTTGTGTTGGTGGCGAGGTAACAATCATGCTTCCTTCCCCTGTCCTCTCCCCCCAACCTCGCACAACAGAAATGTGATCAAGGTCTCCCTCATCTGATGAGTCTTCCATCAGTTCGTCCTCCACTTCTTCCTGGGCTCCTGCACCTTCCTCACTAGTTTGGCTGCTACCATGCGCCCTGGTAAAACCATCTCCCCCACCCTCACATGCCTGCCGCCTTGGTGCTGCCGACCGTCTGGACCTTGCAGATGTTAGCCCTTCCGCATACAACTCCTCCTCCTCTACTTCCTCCACCTCCTCTTGTGCCACCACCTGACTCCGAATTCTGTTTAACATGTGCTCCAGCATGTAAATCACCGGAATAGTCATGCTGATAATGGCATCATCAGCACTAAACATCTTCGTCGCCATTTCAAAACTGTGCAGAAGGGTGCATAGGTCCCTGATCTGAGACCACTCCTCCAGCGTGATTTGCCCCACCTCTGGATCTCGTTGGCCCAGGCTATACGTCAGAACGTATTGCACCAGGGCTTGTCGGTGCTGCCACAGTCGCTGCAACATGTGCAGAGTTGAATTCCACCGGGTAGGCACATCGCATTTTAGCCGGTGAAGTGGCAGGCCCAACGACTTCTGTAGAGATGTAAGTCGCTGAGCTGCGGGATGCGAACGGCGGAAGTGAGCACACAGCGACCGTGCCCTCTGCAGAAGGCCATCTAGTCTGGGATAGTGGGCTAAAAATTGCTGGACAACCAGGTTCAACACGTGAGCCATACAAGGCACGTGTGTGACATTGCCCCGGCGAAGGGCCGCACCCAGGTTTGCTGCATTGTCGCACACGGCCTTCCCTGGTTTCAGGTCCAGTGGAGACAGCCATTCATGAAATTGGTTCTCCAGAGCTGACCACAACTCCTCAGCTGTGTGACTCACATTTCCAAGACATTTCAAAGTAAAAACCGCCTGATGACGTTGAGCCCTACTGCCAGCATAGTAAGGAGGTGTGCAGGATCCCTTCTGCACAGTTAGAAAGCTTGTGGCATGAACAGACAGGCTTTGGGTGCAGGTGGAAGACCGAGAGGAGGTTGAGGAGGCAGAAGCAGTGGAGGAACTTTGACATAAAGAGGATTGACGCACAACTCGTGGGGACGGCAAGACTTGGACAGCAGCCCCTTGTCCTGCTGTCACCATAGTTACCCAGTGCCCAGTCAGCGACATGTAACGCCCCTGTCCATGCCTACTCGTCCAAGTGTCTGTGGTGAAATGCACCCTGTCACACACAGAGTTTCTCAAAGAAGCGGTGATGTTGTGTGCGACATGCTGGTGGAGCGCAGGCACACCTTTCTTTGAGAAGTAGTGCCGACTGGGCATCTGGTACTGGGGCACTGCGACGGACATAAGGTCTCGAAAATCCTCTGTGTCCACCAGGCGGAAAGGCAGCATTTCTGTAGCCAAGAGCTTGCAGATGGTGAAATTCAACCTCTTAGCTTTCTCATGGCTAGGAGGAAATGGTCTTTTACTTGTCCACATCTGAGGGACCGAGGGCTGGCTATTGTGCTTAGACAGGGTTGATAAGGGTGTCCCCGGCAAACTGCCGGTCTGTGAGGAAGATGCAGGCGGACATGTTAGGTTACCTTGATCCAAAGGTGGTGCTATCGATGTCGGACAGCGCTCAACACCAGCTGGTGTTACCACCTCCAAAGAAAATGATGACCTGCCAATCACGCTGGCTGTTGCGGGTAAAGAGGTGGCAGGTCTGCGCCCCAAAACAGGTGTGACTGCTGTTCCCCCAGTCACAGAGGATGAAGAGGCCGCGGATGCACAAGATATGGCAGACGGTGGTTGGCCCGGCCGGCTAGGCCGCATTGTAGCACACTGAGCTTCCCACTGCAACTTATGCTTCATGTCCATGTGCCGGTTCATGCATGAAGTACTCAAACTATGTATTTTTTGGCCTCTACTTAGCTTTTGCTGACAAATGTTACAGATAACACGAGTTATCTTTATCGATCTGAAAAAATGCCCAGGCTATGCAAGGCTTAGCACCCATGCGACCTGAAGAGCCACCACGACTTGTGGTGAGAGGCAGAGTTGTGTTTGAGGATGCAGTTGTTGACGTGCTTCCAGTACTACGTCTCTGTCCAGGAAGGTGCAACCTGACCTCGTCGTCACTAGCATCTTCCTCCACTTCCTCTGCTGACCTCATCTCTTGGCTGACTGTGGGTTGACAGTAAGTGGGATCTCCAACCTCATCATCATCACCCTGTGTGTTATCACACCCGTCGTCATCAGAGCCAACCTGTTCCTGCCCTGACAAAAAACTAAAGTTGTCGCTCCAATCAGGTATTTGAGTCTTATCATCGTCTTCCTCATTGTCTCCACCAACAGGAGTTACAGTTTGGGAATGAGGGTCTACATTATGGTCAGAACCTTCTGCGTCTGGTCCTGGATCCGACTCATAAAGATTCTGGGCATCAGTGCAGATCATTTCCTCGTCTGGATTCACAGAAGCGCTGGAGTCGACCTCTGATTCCCAGGCTATAGTATGAGTAAACAGCTCTGCAGACTCAACCATCTGTTCTACCTCATACTCAGACGGGCAGCTGGAGATTTGGGAGCTGTGAGGAAGCAAGTGCGATTTGGGTGACACCTTTGAGGACTGGAGTATTTGTGATGTTGAAGTTGATGTGGAGGAGAGCCCACTTAAAGGAGCACTTGATATCCGTTGAAGCACCTGCTGTTTTTGTGCCTCATCTGGAATTTGTAGCGATTGGCGTGGCCGTAAGAAAGGGATCTTATCACATTGTCCGCTAAAAGAAGTAGACATTTTAGTTTGGCTGGAAGATGGTCTTTCTTCTGCAGATGTTACTGTTGCTTTAACACCTACCCCACGGACACAACCTTTTTTCCCCTTCCCAACACGCCTATTCCCCTTTCCACCAGCAGCAGGCCTTTTTCCACTCATTTTGGTGGTTAACTAATTCACAACTCTGGAGTTGTTTGCACAAAAAAACAATGGATGGTAACCAAGCAGAGCTGAGTGGCCAAACTGTGGTATTAGGCCAAAACTATTGGCTGGGTTAGATGCAGAAAAAAATTATATTCAATTTGCAACCTGATGGAGGTCAGTATAGATGGACTAATACAACAAGTCCCACACACAGCTAGAAGCCCAATATTTTTTCAGAGGTAGATGCAGAAAAAAATATATTCAGTTTGCAACCTGATGGAGGTCAGTATAGATGGACTAATACAACAAGTCCCACACACAGCTAGAAGCCCAATATTTTTTCAGAGGTAGATGCAGAAAAAAATTATATTCAGTTTGCAACCTGATGGAGGTCTGTATAGATGGATTAATAGAACAAGACCCACACACAGCTAGAAGTCCAATATTTTTTCAGAGGTAGATGCAGAAAAAAATATATTCAGTTTGCAACCTGATGGAGGTCAGTATAGATGGACTAATACAACAAGTCCCACACACAGCTAGAAGCCCAAATATTTTTTCAGAGGTACTGTAGATGCAGATAAAAATTATTTTTAATTTGCAACCTGATGGAGGTCAGTATAGATGGACTAATAGAGAAAGTCCGACACACTGCTAGAAGGCCAAATATTTTTTCAGAGCTAGATGCAGAAAAAAATTAGATTCAGTTTGCAACCTGATGGAGGTCAGTATAGATGGACTAACAGAGAAAGTCCCACACACTGCTAGAAGGCCAAATATTTTTTCAGAGCTAGATGCATACAAAAAATTATTTTGAATTTGCAACCTGATGGAGGTCAGTATAGGTGGACTAATAGAACAAGTCCCACACACTGCTAGAAGGCCAAATATTTTTTCAGAGCTAGATGCAGAAAAAAATTATATTCAGTTTGCAACCTGATGGAGGTCTGTATAGATGGATTAATAGAACAAGACCCACACACAGCTAGAAGCCCAATATTTTTTCAGAGGTAGATGCAGAAAAAAATATATTCAGCTTGCAACCTGATGGAGGTCAGTATAGATGGACTAATACAACAAGTCCCACACACAGCTAGAAGCCCAAATATTTTTTCAGAGGTACTGTAGATGCAGATAAAAATTATTTTTAATTTGCAACCTGATGGAGGTCAGTATAGATGGACTAATAGAGAAAGTCCGACACACTGCTAGAAGGCCAAATATTTTTTCAGAGCTAGATGCAGAAAAAAATTAGATTCAGTTTGCAACCTGATGGAGGTCAGTATAGATGGACTAACAGAGAAAGTCCCACACACTGCTAGAAGGCCAAATATTTTTTCAGAGCTAGATGCATACAAAAAATTATTTTGAATTTGCAACCTGATGGAGGTCAGTATAGGTGGACTAATAGAACAAGTCCCACACACTGCTAGAAGGCCAAATATTTTTTCAGAGCTAGATGCAGAAAAAAATTATATTCAGTTTGCAACCTGATGGAGGTCTGTATAGATGGATTAATAGAACAAGACCCACACACAGCTAGAAGCCCAATATTTTTTCAGAGGTAGATGCAGAAAAAAATATATTCAGTTTGCAACCTGATGGAGGTCAGTATAGATGGACTAATACAACAAGTCCCACACACAGCTAGAAGCCCAATATTTTTTCAGAGGTAGATGCAGAAAAAAATATATTCAGTTTGCAACCTGATGGAGGTCAGTATAGATGGACTAATACAACAAGTCCCACACACAGCTAGAAGCCCAAATATTTTTTCAGAGGTACTGTAGATGCAGATAAAAATTATTTTTAATTTGCAACCTGATGGACGTCAGTATAGATGGACTAATAGAGAAAGTCCGACACACTACTAGAAGGCCAAATATTTTTTCAGAGCTAGATGCAGAAAAAAATTATATTCAGTTTGCAACCTGATGGAGGTCAGTATAGATGGATTAATAGAACAAGACCCACACACAGCTAGAAGCCCAATATTTTTTCAGAGGTAGATGCAGAAAAAAATATATTCAGTTTGCAACCTGATGGAGGTCAGTATAGATGGACTAACAGAGAAAGTCCCACACACTACTAGAAGGCCAAATATTTTTTCAGAGGTACTGTAGATGCAGATAAAAATTATTTTTAATTTGCAACCTGATGGAGGTCAGTATAGATGGACTAATAGAGAAAGTCCGACACACTACTAGAAGGCCAAATATTTTTTCAGAGCTAGATGCAGAAAAAAATTATATTCAGTTTGCAACCTGATGGAGGTCAGTATAGATGGATTAATAGAACAAGACCCACACACAGCTAGAAGCCCAATATTTTTTCAGAGGTAGATGCAGAAAAAAATATATTCAGTTTGCAACCTGATGGAGGTCAGTATAGATGGACTAACAGAGAAAGTCCCACACACTACTAGAAGGCCAAATATTTTTTCAGAGGTACTGTAGATGCAGATAAAAATTATTTTTAATTTGCAACCTGATGGAGGTCAGTATAGATGGACTAATAGAGAAAGTCCGACACACTACTAGAAGGCCAAATATTTTTTCAGAGCTAGATGCAGAAAAAAGTTATATTCAGTTTGCAACCTGATGGAGGTCAGTATAGATGGATTAATAGAACAAGACCCACACACAGCTAGAAGCCCAATATTTTTTCAGAGGTAGATGCAGAAAAAAATATATTCAGTTTGCAACCTGATGGAGGTCAGTATAGATGGACTAATACAACAAGTCCCACACACAGCTAGAAGCCCAATATTTTTTCAGAGGTAGATGCAGAAAAAAATATATTCAGTTTGCAACCTGATGGAGGTCAGTATAGGTGGACTAATAGAACAAGTCCCACACACTGCTAGAAGGCCAAATATTTTTTCAGAGCTAGATGCAGAAAAAAATTAGATTCAGTTTGCAACCTGATGGAGGTCAGTATAGATGGACTAATAGAATGATGCTATGCCCAAAAGATTTTACTTCACTAGGTGCAGTAAAAAAATTGGTATTCTATACACAGGTGGTATATCTTGCAACACAGATAGGCTACTCCACTGACTAACACACTCTGCAATAGGCCAAAAAGGATTAGCTTTGCTAGATTCAGCCAAATGCTGTGAAAAAAACTTGCACAGCACTGGCACAGACCTGCCTGGCAAAAACTGATAGGAACTGATGTAACCTAGTCCTGAAAAGGACTCCAATTACAATTAGTCTTTACTCCCACAATCTATCTATTTAAGAGCACAGACCTGCCTGATAAAAGTCGTAGGAAATGCTGTAACCTAGTCCTTAAAAGGACTGCAATCACAACTATTCCCTACTCCCAAGCTATCTGTATATTTGTGCGAAAATTGGCTTGAAATTAACAAGGTATAGCGCACACAGCAACAGCGGTGCCGTCTAACACGCAGCTGCAGCAGTGAGAAAATGGTGGCGACGGGGAAAATGGCTTGGTCTTATAGGGCAAGGACATGTGACATACACTGCCAATGACACATGCCCTTGCTTGTGTGAAAAAAAGCACTTCGCTCCGTGTGTGCGCTGCTGATAGGCTGACAGATTGCACCTCCCCACTGTAAATGCGGGAAAGAGAAAAAAAAATGGAGATCTTCATTGTTCCTGCAGAGATCCATCCCCTGCCCCTCCCCCCATCCCGCTGTACACTCAAACTGCGTATTAACATTAATTTTCATCATTACTGAGAAAAAATCCAGTTATGATTTTGGTGCACGAACAGTTATCGAACATAACCTCGAACAGCCGAATTTTTCTCAAATTGTTCGTGTTCGCCGAACGGCTCGAACACCGCCCAAAACAGCTCGAATTTGAGATTGGCGAACAGTTCGAGTAGAACAACGCTCATCTCTAATCACGCACTTGGCTCATACTTCTACTTACATGCTTCAACATACTTCCACCACATCACTTCAACGCTTAAGTCAAGCTGCCTGCAATTCCAGACATTTCAGAAATAGTCGTGAACTAGTGACCATGGAAAAGATGCTAGTGATGATTGTGATGAGAAGTTTTAATTATCAGTGGGTGTACTATTCTCTTCTCTCTTTCCTTCTTCATTTTATTTTTATTTCCAAAATTCACCAAATAGATACACAAGCACCTTAACAACAAATGTAAATGTAGCCTGTGCTTGACATTAAGTACTTTTTTGTAGTCAGGGACAAATCTACTTGTGGATGTATAAAATATTGCGGAAGTTTCTAGCCAATCAATTGTTTTTTAGTGGCTGAACAATAAGGCCGGGGTCACACGAGTGATGATTCTCTTATGTGAAGAATTGGGCCAATTATGCTAATGACACTCGGCTCAAACACTGTGAGAGCTTGAGCCGAGCGTCATCTTACTGTGCTGCGATTCTCTCGCATGCGAGAATTGTATCACAGATATGGAGAAAGTGGAGAACTTAATTTTTCCATCTTCTCCATTCTGTGAGTCCTTGGATGTTGGACTGCACTCGGATGACTTCCAAGTGTAGTCCAATGTTTTACACGCACCCATAGACTTGATCTGAATTCCAGAGCCGGTGTCAGCATGCTGCAATTTTTTTTCTTGTGCCAAATCGGCATGAGAAAAAATAGCTGATCTGCACTGCACCATAGTATAATATTGGTCCAAGTGCTATCTGATACAATACATCGGCTAGCACTTGTCCGATGAATACTCTCCTGAGAGCGAATCCTAAAAGGCAACAGGAAAACAACCTATAAATTGGGAAGCCAGCAAAAAATGTTTAGGTGCTATTCAGAAAGATGTCCTTTTCTTTAAAAAGTTATGCTAAAGCAACTCTCCTCCTCCCCCAAATTAACCCCTTAAGGATCGGGCAATTTTTCATTTTGTTTTCACAATTAGTTTTTTTGGGGGGTTTTACATTTCCTTTTTGTTTTTTTCCTCCCCTTATTCCAAGCTGCATATTTTTTTGTATATTTCTGTCAACATAACCATATGAGAGCTTCTTTTTTGCGGAACGAGTTGTAGCTTTGTAAGAAATGGTTCATTTTACCATGTAATATATATTAAAAAAATAATTTCTGAGTGGAATTAAATATGATAAAACACAGTTACTTCATTGTTTTTTTTCAGATTTGTTTTTATGTCCTTCATATTATAGTAAAAATAACTGGGAAACTTCTGCAGGTCAGTACATTTATGGCAAAAACAAGCTTTTTTTTTATTTAAGTAAGAAAAAAAAAAAATCTGAGACCGATAATGTTTTTATTTTTCCACTTATGAACCTGTATGAGTGCTTGACTGGTGGGCATTTTCTTTTGTGGAACGTATCTGCGGTTCAAAACATCACTACTCTAAGCCCAAACCATACAACCCCTGGCAAAAATTATGGAATCACTGGGCTCGGAGGATGTTCATTCAGTTGTTTAATGTTGTTGGAAAAAGCAGATCACAGACATGGCACAAAACTAAAGTAATTTCAAATGGCAACTTTATGCCTTTAAGAAACACTAAAAGAAATCAAGATAAAAAATGTGGTACTCAGTAAGGGTAATTTTTTTCATACCAAGCAGAGGGAAAAAATTATGGAATCACTCAATTCTGAGGAAAAAATTATGGAATCACCCTGTAAATTTTAATTTCCGAAACTAACACCTGCATCAAATTAGATCTGCTCGTTAGTCTGCATCTAAAAAGGAGTGATCATACCTTGGAGAGCTGTTGCACCAAGTGGACTGACATGAATCATGGCTCCAACATGAGAGATGTCAATTGAAACAAAGGAGAGGATTATCAAACTCTTAAAAGAAGGTAAATCATCACGTAATGTTGCAAAAGATGTTGGTTGTTCACAGTCAGCTATGTCTAAAATCTGGACCAAATACAAACAACATGGGAAGGTTGTTAAAGGCAAACATACTGGTAGACCAAGGAAGACATCAAAGCGTGAAGACCGCATACTTAAATCAATATGTCTCCAAAACAAGAAATGCACAACAAAACAAATGAGGAACGAATGGGAGGAAACTGGAGTCAATTTCTGTGACCGAACTGTAAGAAACCGACTAAAGGAAATGGATTTACATACAGAAAAGCTATAAAACCTATATATATGACACATAAACTAGATATAGTATAAAATATAACATTTATTTGATGATAATTAAAAAATGCATAATAAAAGATGGGGAAAGGAATCACAGAAAAGGAAGGCCACAGAGGTAAGTATCAGCAGTACTCAGATGAACATGCACAAAAATAAAGTAAATATATCAACCAGTTCTCCACATGAAGTGTTAAAATATTATATATGCAGGTAATAAAGTGAAACAGTGGTAAAGTGCAATGTGCTAATATACTTCCCACAATATTAAATGTATAAAAAATAATAACAGACAAAGTGAGAATGGTGTGCAAAGATCAGACATGTGTTACATATTAGGCTGGTACTGACCCGTGAGGCCTGGATCCAACGCGCGTTTCGCCGGAGCTTTCACAAGGATATAATAAGATGAAGGATAGAAAAGTATTTATACAAAGTCCAGCCAATGGGAAACAGAGAATGATAAAGAGATACTGCCTACACATGTGCTGCGTTACCGATATGGCGCCATATCATATGGCCGTATAGCCTTTCCCCCGGCCGATGTGCGACTCACAGGAGCGCAGATCAGCTGGGGAAATCAGGTACCGGCGTGCGTGTCATTGAACCGGTGGAACGCATAAACCGGAAGTGACGTAATGCCGAAGGCAGGAAGTATACTGAGATATGCGTTCCACGGTGTGAGACGCAAGGAGAAGCGGATGGAAGGTCATATGAGCAGTAAGACAGAGGGGGGAAGTGAATGAGAATGTAAAGGAATGTGTAATGATGCAGGATAGTGCATGTGAGATTAACACAAGAATTAATATGGAAAGTGAAGGTAAGGTGTGAAAAGAAGTGAAATACATATAAATACCATAAGAATATTAAATCCCATAGTGAAATAAATTACAGTTGGCAAAAACATTACCATCCTGAATTAGAAACAGAAACCATAAAGAAATAAATAGATTAAAAATTAAGTCATCTGCTACTTGAATATATGGAGATCAGTAAAATAACCAGGCTAACATGTATAGCAAAATTCCCACAATATCAGGTAAAACAGTACATATAGAGACAGATATATATACAAAAATATATATATAAATATATAGATGGAGGTCAAACACCATGGCGTATTCGTAAGTACAGGGCAGTAAGATGGAAGAGGTATCATGGAATCCTGATGTCATCAGTAGTCTAAAGAAGATGGCTGGGAGGCGGGCAAATCAGCTGGCGAAAGAACTATATATAGATAGCAAAAATAAGACAAAAGACTGTATAAATAAATGAAAAAACATAAAAATAAATCAAATAGATAATAGAAAGAAAAATAAATATAAAAATAAGAAAAATATAAACATGGAAGTAAAATAAGATATGATAAAAATAAAAATAAAAACAAATGATCATAGATAAACCTACTAAATATACTACTTAAAGAAAGGAAACAAAACTATTTGTTTCATTCAAGCCATAAGGAGTTAGTGTATTCAAAATAGTTATCCACCTTGCCTCTTTTTGTGCCAAAAGCTTTTTCCAGTTACCACCTCTAACCCCCGGATAGACTCGATCTATACCACTTACTTGGAGACCACTTGGGTCACAATCATGAAATTGTTTGAAGTGGCGTGGAAGTGTCTTGAGAAGGTCCATGTTATCAATTTCCCTGGCTGATTTAATGTCCAGAACATGTTCTCTGGTTCGTCTCCGCAATTCTCTCGAAGTTAGGCCAATGTACTTTTTTCCACAAGGGCATTTTGCACAGTACACCACTCCATTCGTTGTACAACTAATTGAGTGGGTAATCCTAAATTCTTTAGTGTCATCACAGTCGGAGAAAATTTTAGTGGGCTCAATATTAATACAGGCGACACAGGAGCCACATGGACGACAACCCCATGGGGGGCCCTTTGAACCAAAAAGACCTTTCGTATTAGGGGATACCAAATGACTATGGACCAATAGATCCTTCAGATTTTTTGAGCGTCTATACGTGATGGTTGGATGGGATGGTAAGTATTTGTTGAGGGTATGATCAATTTGCAAGACTTGCCAATGCTTTTTCATGGCTAACCACATATCGCTATTTCTTGCGTTGTAGGTAGTGATGAATCTCACAGAATCATCTCTATTTTTGGCCCTTGTGGAGTAAAGAAGATCCTTTCTTTTAGAAAATTTTGCTCTGCGGTAGCCTTGATGTATGATACTTTCATTGTATCCACGATTATGAAATCTGTTTTTTAGAATTGAAGCTTGTCTTTCAAATTTGAGGTCATTAGAGCAGATACGGCGCATTCTTAAAAACTGCCCAGTAGGGATACTCCTAATTAAGTTTCTGGGATGCGAGGATTGTGATTGGAGTAAAGTGTTAGCTGCGGTGGATTTACGATGGACATCCGTCTGAATGAAACCGTTGAGGTCAATTTCCAAGATGACATCCAAATACACAACCTTTTCTCTTCCAGTGGTAAAAGTAAGCTTAATATTTTGATTGTTATTGTTGAGTAGATTGATGAACGATGTAACATCTTCCAAGGAACCCTGCCATAAGAAAAAAATATCATCTATATATCTCCCCCAGTATAAGATGCTACTAGACTGAGGTAATGGATTAGTCATAAGGAGTTCCCTCTCCCACAGCCCCAGGAACAGATTAGCATATGAGGGTGCACAAGCAGCCCCCATAGCGGTGCCCCGGAGCTGTAGGTAAAAGGAATCTTGGAAGAGAAAAAAGTTGTGACTTAGAGCAAATTGGAGTAGTTGTAAAATCAATATTCTCAAGTTTTTATCATAGTCAGACATTTCAAGAAAAGTTTCCACTGCTCTTAAGCCATCATTATGGTTAATTGAGGTATAGAGAGATTCTACATCACATGTAACCATCAAAACATCACAATCCACATGTATCCCATCCATCTTTTTTAGGAAATCAGTTGTATCCTGAATAAACGAAGGAAGGGTTTGTACCAAGGGACGCAATAAATGATCTATAAAACGACAAACAGGTTCACAGAAATTGCCCATCCCTGAAACAATGGGCCTACCTGGAGGGTTGTTGATGTCCTTATGAATTTTAGGGGTAAGGTAAAGTGTAGCAATCCGAGGGTCTTTGTAAAACAAGTAGTCACTCTCTTTCTTTGTAAGGGTACCCTGGGTTACTGCATCATCCAAGAGGGATCTTAGCTCCGCCTGGTATTTAGATAGAGGATTGAAAGTCAATTTTTTGTATGTGTTCCCATCATTTAGTTGTTTTTTGGCCTCCCGTATGTACATATGGGTAGGCCAAAGGACAACGTTACCACCCTTGTCAGAGGGCTTTATCACAACGTCATGTAGTTTTCTAAGTTCATTGATTGCTACTCGCTCGTCCCTAGTGCAATTATCATAGGGTAAAGAGGAGGCAATCTGTTTGAATTCATTATCAACCAGACGGACGAAGACATCTATATTAGGATACATTGACAGGGGTGGAAAACGTTGTGATTTAGGGATGATGGAAGCAGGTAACTTACTAGGTTGAGTTAGTTCTTGTTCATCAAGAAGACTCTGAAGTGTGCTCAGTGCCGCTTGTTCCTCTGCAGTGGGGAATAAATCAATGTCAGCAGGTCTATCAAATATTTTTTTAAATATCAATTTACGTGCAAAAAGGTGAAGATCTTTTAAAGCAGTAAAGTAGTCAAAACCTGTTACTGGTGAAAAAGAAAGACCTCTGCACAGGATATCATGCTGTGCTTGGGTAAGAATGTGCTGAGAGAGATTGATTACCTTCATTGAGGAGGTTGCGGAATCAGAGTCATCTTGATGAAAGTCCCTTGTCTTGGTTTTCTTAGGACCAAAATATTTTTGGCCTAACCTGGTATTATAGCTAGTTTTTGAAGCTGTTGGCCCCATTGTTTCGCTGTCCGTAGAGAGGGAAGAACAGGTCGAACTTTTACGTTCACCTTGGATAGGCTGTGAATATTTCCACTTATAGATCCTGTTGCTATCCTTATCTTGGCAGTCACGTTGGTATTTAGATGTCTTTGTAATTTTGATCTGTTTCTCCCATATGGTAAAACTTTCTTCCATATCACCATAAAATTTCTCCCAGTCATCCTTTAGGATGAGAGATTTTAATTTATCCTGTACTGAATTGATTTCTTGATCGGTCTCAACTAAGGTTGTGCCATTCTTCTTGATGATAAGGCCCAAAAAATTATTAGAACAGGTATTACAAATCTTCTCCCATTCGGAGGAGAACTCGGGGTCGTCTTTGCCATAAGAGGGGAACACCTGTACCCGCAAACCACGTGGGATGAGGTTCTCCTCAAGGTATTGTTCCAGAGTAAATTTGTTCCACCATGTTTTAAGGCGACGGTGGTATAGACGTTTAAGAGTATTTTTTAAATTGTCTGAGGTTCTAAGATCATTAGATGCAAATTGTGTGCCTTTCCCTTTAAAAACTGTGAGGGCTTGGCTGTGCCAAGCTGCTTCTTTAGCTAGAAAATCCATATAGGAGAAGAAAAAACCTCTGTAATGATACAGGAATATACAACAATTAGAAAGGGGTGTAAGAGAAAATATATATGTAAATGTGTCTATTTAACCATAAAACCTATATATATGACACATAAACTAGATATAGTATAAAATATAACATTTATTTGATGATAATTAAAAAATGCATAATAAAAGATGGGGAAAGGAATCACAGAAAAGGAAGGCCACAGAGGTAAGTATCAGCAGTACTCAGATGAACATGCACAAAAATAAAGTAAATATATCAACCAGTTCTCCACATGAAGTGTTAAAATATTATATATGCAGGTAATAAAGTGAAACAGTGGTAAAGTGCAATGTGCTAATATACTTCCCACAATATTAAATGTATAAAAAATAATAACAGACAAAGTGAGAATGGTGTGCAAAGATCAGACATGTGTTACATATTAGGCTGGTACTGACCCGTGAGGCCTGGATCCAACGCGCGTTTCGCCGGAGCTTTCACAAGGATATAATAAGATGAAGGATAGAAAAGTATTTATACAAAGTCCAGCCAATGGGAAACAGAGAATGATAAAGAGATACTGCCTACACATGTGCTGCGTTACCGATATGGCGCCATATCATATGGCCGTATAGCCTTTCCCCCGGCCGATGTGCGACTCACAGGAGCGCAGATCAGCTGGGGAAATCAGGTACCGGCGTGCGTGTCATTGAACCGGTGGAACGCATAAACCGGAAGTGACGTAATGCCGAAGGCAGGAAGTATACTGAGATATGCGTTCCACGGTGTGAGACGCAAGGAGAAGCGGATGGAAGGTCATATGAGCAGTAAGACAGAGGGGGGAAGTGAATGAGAATGTAAAGGAATGTGTAATGATGCAGGATAGTGCATGTGAGATTAACACAAGAATTAATATGGAAAGTGAAGGTAAGGTGTGAAAAGAAGTGAAATACATATAAATACCATAAGAATATTAAATCCCATAGTGAAATAAATTACAGTTGGCAAAAACATTACCATCCTGAATTAGAAACAGAAACCATAAAGAAATAAATAGATTAAAAATTAAGTCATCTGCTACTTGAATATATGGAGATCAGTAAAATAACCAGGCTAACATGTATAGCAAAATTCCCACAATATCAGGTAAAACAGTACATATAGAGACAGATATATATACAAAAATATATATATAAATATATAGATGGAGGTCAAACACCATGGCGTATTCGGAAGTACAGGGCAGTAAGATGGAAGAGGTATCATGGAATCCTGATGTCATCAGTAGTCTAAAGAAGATGGCTGGGAGGCGGGCAAATCAGCTGGCGAAAGAACTATATATAGATAGCAAAAATAAGACAAAAGACTGTATAAATAAATGAAAAAACATAAAAATAAATCAAATAGATAATAGAAAGAAAAATAAATATAAAAATAAGAAAAATATAAACATGGAAGTAAAATAAGATATGATAAAAATAAAAACAAATGATCATAGATAAACCTACTAAATATACTACTTAAAGAAAGGAAACAAAACTATTTGTTTCATTCAAGCCATAAGGAGTTAGTGTATTCAAAATAGTTATCCACCTTGCCTCTTTTTGTGCCAAAAGCTTTTTCCAGTTACCACCTCTAACCCCCGGATAGACTCGATCTATACCACTTACTTGGAGACCACTTGGGTCACAATCATGAAATTGTTTGAAGTGTTGTGGAAGTGTCTTGAGAAGGTCCATGTTATCAATTTCCCTGGCTGATTATATGTCCAGAACATGTTCTCTGGTTCGTCTCCGCAATTCTCTCGAAGTTAGGCCAATGTACTTTTTTCCACAAGGGCATTTTGCACAGTACACCACTCCATTCGTTGTACAACTAATTGAGTGGGTAATCCTAAATTCTTTAGTGTCATCACAGTCGGAGAAAATTTTAGTGGGCTCAATATTAATACAGGCGACACAGGAGCCACATGGACGACAACCCCATGGGGGGCCCTTTGAACCAAAAAGACCTTTCGTATTAGGGGATACCAAATGACTATGGACCAATAGATCCTTCAGATTTTTTGAGCGTCTATACGTGATGGTTGGATGGGATGGTAAGTATTTGTTGAGGGTATGATCAATTTGCAGACTTGCAGCCAGGGAAATTGATAACATGGACCTTCTCAAGACACTTCCACGCCACTTCAAACAATTTCATGATTGTGACCCAAGTGGTCTCCAAGTAAGTGGTATAGATCGAGTCTATCCGGGCGTTAGAGGTGGTAACTGGAAAAAGCTTTTGGCACAAAAAGAGGCAAGGTGGATAACTATTTTGAATACACTAACTCCTTATGGCTTGAATGAAACAAATAGTTTTGTTTCCTTTCTTTAAGTAGTATATTTAGTAGGTTTATCTATGATCATTTGTTTTTATTTTTATTTTTATCATATCTTATTTTACTTCCATGTTTATATTTTTCTTATTTTTATATTTATTTTTCTTTCTATTATCTATTTGATTTATTTTTATGTTTTTTCATTTATTTATACAGTCTTTTGTCTTATTTTTGCTATCTATATATAGTTCTTTCGCCAGCTGATTTGCCCGCCTCCCAGCCATCTTCTTTAGACTACTGATGACATCAGGATTCCATGATACCTCTTCCATCTTACTGCCCTGTACTTCCGAATACGCCATGGTGTTTGACCTCCATCTATATATTTATATATATATTTTTGTATATATATCTGTCTCTATATGTACTGTTTTACCTGATATTGTGGGAATTTTGCTATACATGTTAGCCTGGTTATTTTACTGATCTCCATATATTCAAGTAGCAGATGACTTAATTTTTAATCTATTTATTTCTTTATGGTTTCTGTTTCTAATTCAGGATGGTAATGTTTTTGCCAACTGTAATTTATTTCACTATGGGATTTAATATTCTTATGGTATTTATATGTATTTCACTTCTTTTCACACCTTACCTTCACTTTCCATATTAATTCTTGTGTTAATCTCACATGCACTATCCTGCATCATTACACATTCCTTTACATTCTCATTCACTTCCCCCCTCTGTCTTACTGCTCATATGACCTTCCATCCGCTTCTCCTTGCGTCTCACACCGTGGAACGCATATCTCAGTATACTTCCTGCCTTCGGCATTACGTCACTTCCGGTTTATGCGTTCCACCGATTCAATGACACGCACGCCGGTACCTGATTTCCCCAGCTGATCTGCGCTCCTGTGAGTCGCACATCGGCCGGGGGAAAGGCTATACGGCCATATGATATGGCGCCATATCGGTAACGCAGCACATGTGTAGGCAGTATCTCTTTATCATTCTCTGTTTCCCATTGGCTGGACTTTGTATAAATACTTTTCTATCCTTCATCTTATTATATCCTTGTGAAAGCTCCGGCGAAACGCGCGTTGGATCCAGGCCTCACGGGTCAGTACCAGCCTAATATGTAACACATGTCTGATCTTTGCACACCATTCTCACTTTGTCTGTTATTATTTTTTATACATTTAATATTGTGGGAAGTATATTAGCACATTGCACTTTACCACTGTTTCACTTTATTACCTGCATATATAATATTTTAACACTTCATGTGGAGAACTGGTTGATATATTTACTTTATTTTTGTGCATGTTCATCTGAGTACTGCTGATACTTACCTCTGTGGCCTTCCTTTTCTGTGATTCCTTTCCCCATCTTTTATTATGCATTTTTTAATTATCATCAAATAAATGTTATATTTTATACTATATCTAGTTTATGTGTCATATATATAGGTTTTATGGTTAAATAGACACATTTACATATATATTTTCTCTTACACCCCTTTCTAATTGTTGTATATTCCTGTATCATTACAGAGGTTTTTTCTTCTCCTATATGGATTTTCTAGCTAAAGAAGCAGCTTGGCACAGCCAAGCCCTCACAGTTTTTAAAGGGAAAGGCACACAATTTGCATCTAATGATCTTAGAACCTCAGACAATTTAAAAAATACTCTTAAACGTCTATACCACCGTCGCCTTAAAACATGGTGGAACAAATTTACTCTGGAACAATACCTTGAGGAGAACCTCATCCCACGTGGTTTGCGGGTACAGGTGTTCCCCTCTTATGGCAAAGACGACCCCGAGTTCTCCTCCGAATGGGAGAAGATTTGTAATACCTGTTCTAATAATTTTTTGGGCCTTATCATCAAGAAGAATGGCACAACCTTAGTTGAGACCGATCAAGAAATCAATTCAGTACAGGATAAATTAAAATCTCTCATCCTAAAGGATGACTGGGAGAAATTTTATGGCGATATGGAAGAAAGTTTTACCATATGGGAGAAACAGATCAAAATTACAAAGACATCTAAATACCAACGTGACTGCCAAGATAAGGATAGCAACAGGATCTATAAGTGGAAATATTCACAGCCTATCCAAGGTGAACGTAAAAGTTCGACCTGTTCTTCCCTCTCTACGGACAGCGAAACAATGGGGCCAACAGCTTCAAAAACTAGCTATAATACCAGGTTAGGCCAAAAATATTTTGGTCCTAAGAAAACCAAGACAAGGGACTTTCATCAAGATGACTCTGATTCCGCAACCTCCTCAATGAAGGTAATCAATCTCTCTCAGCACATTCTTACCCAAGCACAGCATGATATCCTGTGCAGAGGTCTTTCTTTTTCACCAGTAACAGGTTTTGACTACTTTACTGCTTTAAAAGATCTTCACCTTTTTGCACGTAAATTGATATTTAAAAAAATATTTGATAGACCTGCTGACATTGATTTATTCCCCACTGCAGAGGAACAAGCGGCACTGAGCACACTTCAGAGTCTTCTTGATGAACAAGAACTAACTCAACCTAGTAAGTTACCTGCTTCCATCATCCCTAAATCACAACGTTTTCCACCCCTGTCAATGTATCCTAATATAGATGTCTTCGTCCGTCTGGTTGATAATGAATTCAAACAGGTTGCCTCCTCTTTACCCTATGATAATTGCACTAGGGACGAGCGAGTAGCAATCAATGAACTTAGAAAACTACATGACGTTGTGATAAAGCCCTCTGACAAGGGTGGTAACGTTGTCCTTTGGCCTACCCATATGTACATACGGGAGGCCAAAAAACAACTAAATGATGGGAACACATACAAAAAATTGACTTTCAATCCTCTATCTAAATACCAGGCGGAGCTAAGATCCCTCTTGGATGATGCAGTAACCCAGGGTACCCTTACAAAGAAAGAGAGTGACTACTTGTTTTACAAAGACCCTCGGATTGCTACACTTTACCTTACCCCTAAAATTCATAAGGACATCAACAACCCTCCAGGTAGGCCCATTGTTTCAGGGATGGGCAATTTCTGTGAACCTGTTTGTCGTTTTATAGATCATTTATTGCGTCCCTTGGTACAAACCCTTCCTTCGTTTATTCAGGATACAACTGATTTCCTAAAAAAGATGGATGGGATACATGTGGATTGTGATGTTTTGATGGTTACATGTGATGTAGAATCTCTCTATACCTCAATTAACCATAATGATGGCTTAAGAGCAGTGGAAACTTTTCTTGAAATGTCTGACTATGATAAAAACTTGAGAATATTGATTTTACAACTACTCCAATTTGCTCTAAGTCACAACTTTTTTCTCTTCCAAGATTCCTTTTACCTACAGCTCCGGGGCACCGCTATGGGGGCTGCTTGTGCACCCTCATATGCTAATCTGTTCCTGGGGCTGTGGGAGAGGGAACTCCTTATGACTAATCCATTACCTCAGTCTAGTAGCATCTTATACTGGGGGAGATATATAGATGATATTTTTTTCTTATGGCAGGGTTCCTTGGAAGATGTTACATCGTTCATCAATCTACTCAACAATAACAATCAAAATATTAAGCTTACTTTTACCACTGGAAGAGAAAAGGTTGTGTATTTGGATGTCATCTTGGAAATTGACCTCAACGGTTTCATTCAGACGGATGTCCATCGTAAATCCACCGCAGCTAACACTTTACTCCACGCACAATCCTCGCATCCCAGAAACTTAATTAGGAGTATCCCTACTGGGCAGTTTTTAAGAATGCGCCGCATCTGCTCTAATGACCTCAAATTTGAAAGACAAGCTTCAATTCTAAAAAACAGATTTCATAATCGTGGATACAATGAAAGTATCATACATCAAGGCTACCGCAGAGCAAAATTTTCTAAAAGAAAGGATCTTCTTTACTCCACAAGGACCAAAAATAGAGATGATTCTGTGAGATTCATCACTACCTACAACGCAAGAAATAGCGATATGTGGTTAGCCATGAAAAAGCATTGGCAAGTCTTGCAAATTGATCATACCCTCAACAAATACTTACCATCCCATCCAACCATCACGTATAGACGCTCAAAAAATCTGAAGGATCTATTGGTCCATAGTCATTTGGTATCCCCTAATACGAAAGGTCTTTTTGGTTCAAAGGGCCCCCCATGGGGTTGTCGTCCATGTGGCTCCTGTGTCGCCTGTATTAATATTGAGCCCACTAAAAATTTTCTCCGACTGTGATGACACTAAAGAATTTAGGATTACCCACTCAATTAGTTGTACAACGAATGGAGTGGTGTACTGTGCAAAATGCCCTTGTGGAAAAAAGTACATTGGCCTAACTTCGAGAGAATTGCGGAGACGAACCAGAGAACATGTTCTGGACATTAAATCAGCCAGGGAAATTGATAACATGGACCTTCTCAAGACACTTCCACGCCACTTCAAACAATTTCATGATTGTGACCCAAGTGGTCTCCAAGTAAGTGGTATAGATCGAGTCTATCCGGGCGTTAGAGGTGGTAACTGGAAAAAGCTTTTGGCACAAAAAGAGGCAAGGTGGATAACTATTTTGAATACACTAACTCCTTATGGCTTGAATGAAACAAATAGTTTTGTTTCCTTTCTTTAAGTAGTATATTTAGTAGGTTTATCTATGATCATTTGTTTTTATTTTTATTTTTATCATATCTTATTTTACTTCCATGTTTATATTTTTCTTATTTTTATATTTATTTTTCTTTCTATTATCTATTTGATTTATTTTTATGTTTTTTCATTTATTTATACAGTCTTTTGTCTTATTTTTGCTATCTATATATAGTTCTTTCGCCAGCTGATTTGCCCGCCTCCCAGCCATCTTCTTTAGACTACTGATGACATCAGGATTCCATGATACCTCTTCCATCTTACTGCCCTGTACTTACGAATACGCCATGGTGTTTGACCTCCATCTATATATTTATATATATATTTTTGTATATATATCTGTCTCTATATGTACTGTTTTACCTGATATTGTGGGAATTTTGCTATACATGTTAGCCTGGTTATTTTACTGATCTCCATATATTCAAGTAGCAGATGACTTAATTTTTAATCTATTTATTTCTTTATGGTTTCTGTTTCTAATTCAGGATGGTAATGTTTTTGCCAACTGTAATTTATTTCACTATGGGATTTAATATTCTTATGGTATTTATATGTATTTCACTTCTTTTCACACCTTACCTTCACTTTCCATATTAATTCTTGTGTTAATCTCACATGCACTATCCTGCATCATTACACATTCCTTTACATTCTCTTTCACTTCCCCCCTCTGTCTTACTGCTCATATGACCTTCCATCCGCTTCTCCTTGCGTCTCACACCGTGGAACGCATATCTCAGTATACTTCCTGCCTTCGGCATTACGTCACTTCCGGTTTATGCGTTCCACCGGTTCAATGACACGCACGCCGGTACCTGATTTCCCCAGCTGATCTGCGCTCCTGTGAGTCGCACATCGGCCGGGGGAAAGGCTATACGGCCATATGATATGGCGCCATATCGGTAACGCAGCACATGTGTAGGCAGTATCTCTTTATCATTCTCTGTTTCCCATTGGCTGGACTTTGTATAAATACTTTTCTATCCTTCATCTTATTATATCCTTGTGAAAGCTCCGGCGAAACGCGCGTTGGATCCAGGCCTCACGGGTCAGTACCAGCCTAATATGTAACACATGTCTGATCTTTGCACACCATTCTCACTTTGTCTGTTATTATTTTTTATACATTTAATATTGTGGGAAGTATATTAGCACATTGCACTTTACCACTGTTTCACTTTATTACCTGCATATATAATATTTTAACACTTCATGTGGAGAACTGGTTGATATATTTACTTTATTTTTGTGCATGTTCATCTGAGTACTGCTGATACTTACCTCTGTGGCCTTCCTTTTCTGTGATTCCTTTCCCCATCTTTTATTATGCATTTTTTAATTATCATCAAATAAATGTTATATTTTATACTATATCTAGTTTATGTGTCATATATATAGGTTTTATGGTTAAATAGACACATTTACATATATATTTTCTCTTACACCCCTTTCTAATTGTTATACAGAAAAGCTAAACAAAAGCCATCTTTAACACCTAAACAGAAAAAAACAAGGTTACAATGGGCTAAGGAAAAGCAATCGTGGACTGTGGATGACTGGATGAAAGTCATATTCATTGGTGAATCGCGAATCTGCATTGGGCAAGGTGATGATGTTGGAACTTTTGTTTGGTGCCATTCCAATGAGATTTATAAAGATGACTGCATGAAGAGAACATGCAAATTTCCACAGTCATTGAGGATATGGGGCTGCATGTCAGGTAAAGGCACTGGGGAGATGGCTGTCATTACATCTTCAATAAATACCCAAGTTTACATTGATATTTTGGACAGTTTTCTTATCCCATCAATAGAAAGGATGTTTGGGGATGATGACATCATTTTTCAAGATGATAATGCATCCTGCCATAGAGCAAAAACTGTGAAAACATTCCTTTGGAAGAAGACACATAAGGTCAATGTCATGGTCTGCAAATAGTCCGGATCTCAATCCAATTGAAAATCTTAGGTGGAAGTTGAAGAAAATGGTCCATGACAAGGCTCCAACCTGCAAAGCTGATCTGGCAACAGCAATCAGAGAAAGTTGGAGCCAGATCGATAAAGAGTACTGTTTGTCACTCATTAAATCCATGCCTCAGAGACTGCAAGCTGTTATTAAAGCCAGAGGTGGTGCCACAAAATACTAGTGATGTATTGGAGTGTTCTTTTGTGTGTTTGTTTTTCATTATTCCATAATTTTTTCCTCAGAATTGAGTGATTCCGTAATTTTTTCCCTCTGCTAGGTCTGAAAAAAATTACCCTTACTGAGTACCGCATTTTTTATCTTGATTTCTTTTAGTGTTTCTTAAAGCCATAAAGTTGCCATTTGAAATGACTTTAGTTTTGTGCCATGTTTGTGATCTGCTTTTTTTCAACAACATTAAACAACTGAATGAACATCCTCTGAGCCCGGTGATTCCATAATTTTTGCCAGGGGTTGTAGCATACCATGGGACTGGTTGGCATTTCTTTCTGTGGAGCGCATCTGCGGTTCAAAACATCGCTGATCTAAACCCAGAATTGCAGTGACATGTCACATGACCGGAATTAATGCCGTGATAATGGGCACCACACATGGTGGAATGCAATTTGCATTCAAACTATGTCACGGGTGTGTCAGAAGTGACAGACAGTCGCCCTGCAGTTGGTTGCAGGAGATCTCTACATTTGGCATTACAGACATCTTCTTAGAGGCTGTCTGTGTCTAGGACCCAGAGGCTACCTCCCTCTGGCTAATTAGCTCCCTGGCCTGGGTGTATAAATACCTGGTGTGTCTGAGAGGGAGGTGCTGGCGATATTCATTACTACTTGTGAGGATTTAGCAAGAGCAGTACTTTGTCCTCTCTGGAGCTTGAGGCCATGTGCGCTTTTGTTTGGAGTCATCTAAAGCTAAGCAATTGCCCCCTGTTTGTCTACCCTTGTTGTCTATAGAGTTTAGTGGAGATCGACTAGTGCTCATCTCCTCCCTTCCCTAGCCTTAGCCATACGCCAGGGAAAGTCAGGGCGATGCACGCGTGCGGCGATTGGTGAAGAGCCAATATAGGGACCGTAGTTGAGACATGGTGACACTAGACCAGACTAGCAGATCTCCATTTCTCTCTTTCCCTAGTGTGTTGGCTCCCTTTCCCTCTTCCCTCTGTGTTGCACTAAGTCTTTCTCACACCTTGCGTGACAGACTACTGAAAATGACAAGCACAGTAATGCACAGGGTAATGAGGGGTGTTTCTTATTGAAAGCAAATGATTGGTCTATTGTGGTATCTCTCTAATTGGAGCATTGGAATCAAGACTGACTTGGGATAAGTCCTCGTTTACATATGCAAGGTGTTTAGACTTAATCCTTGATTGCATATGTTTATTAACCTAAGGGTCCACTAGTGTGAAGCCATTGCTTTTTACACATCCCTAGTGAGTGGTGTTTTTCCCTGTTTTCCTGATGACCTAGATAGTGCCATTTCTCCCAATGAATCATTCTGAAGAAACGCATCAGGATGCACGCAGGGACTGTCCAGGGCTACTCAGTCTGGGTGAGTTGGCTGTGGATTGCCCTGATAAGGGCAGGAGTCTGGGGTTGCCAGGGTCAGTCTATCTGATCAGGGACTGATAGGAGTAAAAACCAGGACTCCTCTTGCACTGGCAAAAAGAACCATTTGAATACGGCACCTCTTCTTGATGACTAATAAGCACTATACTGTATTGTGACATTGGTCATAGAACCCAGCGATATTGTGTGTGATAAAATACAATTGTGCTATTGTTATTAATAGCTTTGTCTTTTTTTGACCACTGTCAAAATATTCTCGAACGTGGATGTGGTCATTACTTGTTTTTATGTTTGTTATGTGTGTTTAGGCATGATTTTATTATTGGGATATTTACTATTTTAATATATTTTGAATAGAAATTATGTTTTAGCTTCGCATCTATTGCTATATAGTCAATAATTATCTATGCTCACAAAGCACATTAAAAAGGGAAATCTCCACCTTTGTAGATCTCAAAAGTTACAGCATTAAAATATTGCAGTATTTACATTTTTTAATCTCTAACTTTTCTGCATAAAATAATTTAAATCAAACTCTTTGTTGAAACCTCTGGGAGCTAGCATATTGAGCAGATAAATATACTAGATTTCTTTGCTTGAGCATTTATTTAAGCATTACCGCCCTGGAGAGGTGATGATGTCATAAATAACTTATGCACAGAGATTTTTCAATCCATGGCAAATAATAATTTTTTCGGCTGTTTCTTTTGTGGAGACATATATTCAGTGACAGCCTTAGGGAAGTTTGTAAGCCAATGGATATTTTCTGTGTCCTTTGTTGCTGTAATGCTGATAGACCAAACAGTTTGAAAGGAAGATTCTCCACAATATCAAGTGTTCTCAGTTTAGATTTCACAACTTTTTCTGTGGTTTTATGCTGTCCAAAGGCATTAAAAAATGACCTTGTGACCTTTGATATGTTGATCCATATTTCAACATCATCTCTTTGGAATTTCTTTTTAATATGGCAAACACTTTGTGGTTACTACTTAACTCTCATGGTATGGTTAAAAAAATAGTGAGGTTTAGCTCCGACAGTTATGTGAAGGACTCATAAAATTATCGCAGACATTTGGTTTTAATCAGAAAGATGGAGTGCAATCAGTCTAAGTTTAGGGGAGCAAGTACTTCTTGGGCATTGAGAGGATGATGGGAGTGATGCTTCACGCAAGATTACGATGTAAGACACAGATGAAGTAATTCTTTCCTTATCTGGACATTTGGACTGACGCCCGGAAACTAGATTGTAACCTGTTTTTAGCTGTCTCAGTAACCTTCTACTGCTATGAATTAACACTTTTTATGAAACTTTCTTATTAACATTCCACTGTAATGAATCATTATTTCGCTGCTTGTAGAACAAAGGCATTTTACTGCGCATGTATGACAACAAACTAAGATTATTAGTATAAATAAAAGGGACAGCTCCAATAGAGGCAGACGCGCTCAGGGGCTTCCCAGTACTTGATTATACACTACGTGTCTGTGTATTTCTTGTTACGGGGATACCCCGACTCCAACAAGGACCCTCCATGGCTGAATGATCCTAACAGCATGGATTATACGGTTTTTCTGTAGATTTTTATTCCTTACATGTTAAGTAATGTATGATTCTAAGGTTCTGTGAAAAGGAACCTGTCACCTCGGAGAAAGCTATTTACCTGTGGATACAACATTAATCTGCAGATACTGTAAATAGCATTCCAATACTTACTGAAAGTGCGTTTGCCAGGAGAAAATGAACTTGTGTCCTCCCACGAGCTGCCGGCTTTCAGTTATATGAGCGTGCAAAGAATGGCTACAGTCACCGCTCACAGCACCGCACAATATACTGTCAGCAGCGGCTGTAAGCATGCCCAAAACTTTGATTGACAGCTGGCTCTGCACTTAATCCCTGTAGATTGGGCTTTCAATCAAAGTGTCAGGGCGTACTGTACTGTGAGTAGTGACTGTAGCTGATCCGTGTACGCCTCCATGACTGACTGAAAGTTGGCAGCTACCAGTTCATTTTAAGTAAGGAGGCCAGGAAGCACTGTAACAATATTTACCAGCAGATTAATCTATATCTGCAGGTAAGTAGCATTTTCCGAGGTGACAGGTTCCCTTTCAGAATTCAATATTAAATGAAGCTTCTTCTTTCTACTATTTCATTTTGTTTCAGTATCAGAAACAATTAATTGTTTAGAATCTGCAACAATCTGGATAATTTTTTTTTCCACAGAGGTGTATCACATTATATGTATTGTCCAAATGTGTATTTTGTACACCAACAGACTGACACAAGTCCAGTAACGAGGAGGTACTTGCTGACTGTTTTTACCTAAAGTACTTTTGGTTTGCTCTGCTAGACAAATGTGTTGCACGTTATGATTTTTATATGCTTATGGCAGTATTCAGCCCGTCTAATGGCTATTTATATGATATGCTGTGAAGAGGAAATTAAATAAATATGCTAGTTTAAATCACTCCGAATCTGTGCTGCAGGTGTATTTGTAACCATGAAGCAACTAAGGTTATTTAATGTTTAGCCAAAATGTGATTGGCCAGGATGTAACAAGGAATAATATTGAGTAATAAAGAATTATAGCTATAAAAGCTGTGTAACTGGCCAAGAGCAAGAAAACGGCTGAAAGCTCATTGCTTAACCCCTTTTTGCCCTTTATTTCTTTTATATGTAATGTGGGACCTAATATGCATTCAACCTAAGTTTTAAATGATTTGGTATAACGTACTGATTGATAGGTGTCGACTGCTTGAATCCTCAGTAATCCCGAGAACAGGGCTGTGGATGCTGAGAAACAGGTTGTGCACAGCTCCATCTTAAATGGAGTTCGCATGATCAACCTCTGCTCTATTAATTGTCTATGTAACTGAGAGAGACAGTTGGTACAGTACCATAGACATTGAATGAAGTGGGGTTGAGCATTGCCCCTTTGTGCCATCCAAGACATTGCTCTGCAGAGCCTGGTTCCCTGATTCCAGAGCCCCATTCTTGGGATTGCTAACAAACAGGCAATCCCTGCATATGTCACAGCTGTTTATCAGCTGTGACACATGCAACCATGGCGACACTAACAGACGCCGAGCATGTCGCAAATACTCGGCGAGCACCCGCGTGTGCTCGCCGAAAGGGTTAGCATTACACTTTCGATCATCACTAATCGCTATCTGTCTGGTCCTTGCTGCATCTTCTTATCCCTGCTGCTCGCACTACAAGTCCCGACTCTCACACCGAGCTGGGACTTCTGTCTTTTTTAGTGTACAAAAAAATGGCAGCCAAAGGCTTTTTTACTCATCTCTAGCGGATAGGTTATTGTTTGTAGTATACAAATATTCTAGAGTGGCAATCTTGTTCTCTTCTTTCTACTTGCTTTTTTCGTAGAATCATAGAATGGTAGAGTTGAAAGGGACCTCCTGGGTCATCTGGTCGAACCCCCTGCTCAAAGCAGGATTCACTAAATCATCTCAGACAGATGTCTGTCCAGCCTCTGTTTGAAGATGTTCATTGAAGGAGAACTCACCACCTCTCGTGGCAGCCTGTACCACTCATTGATCACCCTAACTGTCAAAATTTTTTTTCTAATATCTAATCTGTGTCTCCTCCCATTCAGTTTCATCCCATTGCTTCTAGTCTTTCCTTGTGCAAATGAGAATAAAGATGATCCTTCTACAATGTGACAACCCTTGAGATATTTGTAGACCGCTATTAAGTCTCCTCTCAGTTTTCTTTTTTGCAAGCTAAACATTCCCAAATCCTGTAACCGTTCCTCATAGGACATGGTTTGCAGACCGGTCACCATTCTGGTCGCTCTTCTCTGAACTTGCTCCAGTTTGCCAATGTCTTTTTTAAAATGTGGTGCCCAAAACTGGACACAGTATTCCAGATGAGGTCTGACCAAAGAGGAGTAAAGTGCGATAATGACTTCACGTGATCTAGACTGTATGCTTCTGTTAATACATCCCAGAATTGTATTTGCCTTTTTTGCTGCTGCATCACACTGTTGACTCATGTTCAGTCTATGATCTATTAGTATACCTAAGTCTTTTTCACATGAACTGTTGCTTAGCTCTATTCCTCCCATTCTGTATATGATTTTTTAATTTTTATTGCCTAGATGTAGTACTTTGCATTTTTCCCTGTTAAAAAACATTCTGTTAGTTGCTGCCCACTGCTCCAGTTTATTTAGGTCTTTTTGAATCCTCTCTCTCTCTTCTCTAGTGTTAGCTATCCCTCCTAGCTTTGTATCATCAGCAAATTTAATCAGTTTACCCTCAATTCCTTCATCTAAATCATTGATAAAGATGTTGAACAATACAGGTCCCAGGACAGAGCCCTGTGGTACCCCACTTGAGACATCCATCCAACTGGATGTGAAGCCATTTACGACCACTCTTTGAGTCCGATCAGTAAGCCAGTCATGAATCCACCTAACAGTTGCCTTGTCCATTCCATACTTGGTCATTTTTTCAATGAGGATGGTGTGAGATACTTTGTCAAATGCATTGCTGAAGTCAAGATATACTATATCTACAGCATTTCCCTGATCCACCTAGTCAGTGATTCTGTCATAGAAGGAAATTAAGTTAGTTTGACATGACTTATTAGTTACAAACCCATGCTGACTCTGGTTAATCACTTCATTCTTATCCAGGTACTTACATACATGTTGTTTAATAATTTCTTCAAATATCTTTCCTGGTATAGAAGTCAGACTCACCGGCCTATAGTTCCCTGTGTCCACCTTCGTCCCCTTTTTGAAGATAGGAACAACATTTGCTCTTCTCCAGTCTTCTGCGACTTCTCCTGTTCTCCAAGAATTTTCAAAGATTATGGACAGTGGTTCTAAAATTTCTTCTATGATCTCCTTCAGTACTCTGGGATGTAATTCATCTGGACCTGGAGACTTGAACTCATTTATGTTAGCTAAATATTACCTCACAATCTTTCTGTTTACAGATAACCTGGATTCTTCTATTCCTTTAATAGGACAGTGAAGAACAGTTGATGTTACATTTTCTTTCTGAGAGAAAACTGATGCAAAATAGGAATTAAAAAGTTTGGCCTTCTCAACATCCTTTCTTACCATTTCACCATTTTCATCCTGTAAAAATCCTATAGCATCTTTGACTATTCTTTTACTTTTGACATACCGCCAAAATCCTTTTTTATTGCTTTTGACATCTCTTGCAAGCCTTAATTCATAGTCAGCTTTAGCTAACCTGATACATGCCCTGCAGGTTCTGCAGATTGCATTATAATCTTCTTTAGATATGCCTCCCTCTTTCCATTTGATAAACATTTCTTTCTTTCTTTTTAGCATGTGTTTAAGTTCTGTGTTCATCCATCCTGGTTTCCTTAAATGCTTCCCATTCTTCCTACTTTTCGGGATTGTTAACGATTGTGCTTTGAAAATCACATTTTTAAAAATCTCCCATCCTTCCTTCCTTCCTTAAGGACATCCAGCCATTGTATCCCTCCTATTCTCTTTCTGAGTCGCTTAAAATCTGCCTTTCTGAAATCTAATCTTGAAGTTTGAGTCTTCACATGTCTTCCTCCTCTAGTTATCCAAAATGCTATAATAGCATGATCGTTACATCCTTGGGTCCCAGCCACTTTTACCTCCTCAACCATTTCCTTCCTGTTTATAAGGATTAGATCCAAAGTAGCAGATCCCCTTGTTTTCTCCCCTACCTTTTGGAATATAAAGTTGTCAGCAAGAGAGGATAAGAATTTGCCTGACCTGTTAGTTTTGCTTGAGAGAGATTCCTAACAAATGTCTGGATAGTTGAAATCTCCCGTGACCACTACGTCATATTTTTTTGGAGAACTTGGTCATTTGTTACATAAAGAGTTCATCCATATCTTCAGCTTGCCCAGGTGGCCTCTAGTAAATGCCTACAATGGTGTCCTTTCCGTTGTTCTCTTCTTGTATTCTTACCCAAACTGTTTCCACAGAACTCACAGTCTCTGAAGCTTCAATCTTTGTGCAGATATACGCTTTTCTAACATACAATGCGACACTTCCTCCTCCTTTATCAAGTCTGTTTCTTGCAAATAAGTTGTATCCTTTTAGCCTTGTATTCCAATCATGTGTATCGTCCCACCAAGTTTCAGTGATTCCAATGACATCATATTTCTTTTCCTGCGTTAGTAGTTCCAATTCTCCTTGTTTGTTGCCCATGCTTTGGGCATTTGTATAAAAACACTTTAGTTTGTGAATGGTTTCTCTTCCTCCCATATTTTTATTATTTAAATTTTTTTGTCTTTGTTCTTTCTTTCCACTTCCAATAGCAGAGATCTCAATAGTATTTGTCAGCTGTATAGCTTTTTCTGGCCTTTTGCTTCCCTTCCCACATTGTTCTAGTTTAAAGCTCTCCTGATGAGTGTAGCAAGGCGACTTCCAAATACATGTTTTCCGGTCTTCGTAAGGTGCACCCCATCTCCAGCAAGTAGTTCATCATAAAGGTAATTCATTCCGTGATCCAGAAATCCAAATCCTTGTTGACCGCACCATCGACGTAGCCAGTTGTTCACCTGTAGAATCTTATTCCACCTCATTGTTCCATGGCCATCCACTGGGAGGATGGATGAAAAGACCACCTGCGCTCCCAATTCTTTCACTTTCTTGCCTAAGTTTTCAAAGTCACTGCAGATGGTTTCCAGGTCCTTTCTTGCGGTGTCATTCGTCCCCACATGTATTAGCAGGAATGGGTAGTGATCTGTAGGTCTGAAGAGTCTTGATATCCTGTCAGACACATCTTTAATTTTTGCTCCTGGAAGACAGCACATTTCTCTTGAGGTTATGTCTGGTCTGCAGATAGCGGCCTCTGTTCCTCTCAACAGGGAATCCCCCATGACCACCACTCTCCGTTTTTTCTTCACAACATTTTTCTTTCTCCATCCAGGAGGATTCTGAGGGCTTACAAGGTTATTCATTGTGGGCAAAGTCTTATCTTGCTGTATTTCTTCATGGCTCTCCTGCGTGAGAGCCTGGTACTGGTTCCTGAGCAGTATAGGTGCTGACTGCCTCTCGATCCTCCTGCTTCTTTGGGTCACATGCTTCCATTCCTCTCTTTCGGCAGGTGCAGTTCGAATTCCTTCTCTTTCTGTATCATGAAGAGATAATTCTGCTCTGTCTAAGAGCTCTTCACCTTCCTTAATGATTTTCAAGGTAGTTAACCTCTCTTCTAGATTTCGCAACTTTTCCTCCAACAGGGACACAAGCTTGCATTTCTGGCATGTGAAGTTTGGCTTTTCCACTGGCAAGTCTGTGAACATGTAGCAGGATATGCAGCTCACCAAATGGCTCCTGGACTCTTCCATGTTCTTATTGTTAATGTGTTATGAAAACAGTGAAAAACGCCCCAAAATTCGCGCGCTAGTAGGCGCGGTTTACCGGTGTGCTCCTTTCAGCTCCAACAGCCAAAATCCAGTGTTCTTTGAGCTCGTGGAGACTCTTCACTTATCCCAAAATGCAGTGGGAATATGCAAATTATCTCCTCAAGACTCCTCCCCTGTTTTTTTTCTGTAGTTAAATCTGTGTATTTATACCAATTTTAACAATTATGTATAAATGATATCCAATTCTAGCTTCTCATTCTCCATAATTTAATTGTTATCTCATGAATTCCTGTTTTTTTTTAAATAGTGGAATGGCAATACTGAGTCGAAAGACAGTCGAACATCCATTATTAATAGTTAATTAAAAAAAGGAAGAAATTCTTGACCAAATGTGATGGACAGTTCTTTTTTTATGCAAACTAAATTTTCTGTGGGAATATCCTTTACCTGAAATGGATATGATTTATGTTGAAATGTTAATATGGTAGATAATGTTATTCTAATTCAAATGCAAATGTGTTTACTGGCGTAATGTTTTTCAATGAAATGGCTGAATAGGAAATGAATAGAATAGTTAAACCTTATAATTATAATTGAAGTCTTCTAATGCACAGTGGTTTTAATAAATACACCAGATTTTATATCTCATTTAATATTACTGTCACAGTTTGCGCGCTATATAATTGTATTTCCTGGGGTGTCCTTTCTTGGTATTCAAGGGATTTATTTTATAGCCCTAGAAGACTTAATTTGTTAGAGAGATCTATGTAAATCTGTGGAATATTCTTGAATTATTAACAGTTAATGACTTTTGTTCAGTTACCATACTTGCCTGCCTGATGTTTCCAGTAGCCAATGAATAAGATACATTTTCATGTCCTTAGCTGTAGCAAAACATAACCTAATACAAACTAAGGAGTTTTGTTTTATCTGGAGAGTTTGAGTTTCAAAATATTTGGACATCAAATGGAACCTGTCACTAGATTCAGGCTGCCTGAACCACGGGTTGCATGAATCAGAGCTTGACTGATCGATTGCAGCCAGGTATGTCTTTGTCTGAAAAGTCAAAGTATTTCAGACAAAACATACCATAGTTTGCGGCCAGGGACTATAGGGAAATACCTGACTAGTCTGGCTCCTCCCCAGACAGATTTTCCTCACATCACTCTAGTTGATAGACAGATCTCTTCCATGTGTCTACATTAGGAGAGACCTGCCAATCATCTAGAACAGGGCGGGAAGAAACCGACCATCGGTTGCCACGGACTCGTCAGATCTTTCCCCATAAACCCTGGCCAGCTTTTCAAACTACACTCCTCAACATTGAAATTGCATCACCAAAAAGGAAGCAAGGTGGAATTATGGAAATCACAGGATCTATAGAAAAGTTAAAGATATGCAAATGCTAAAAAAAAATAGAAACAAAACTTTCAAAACATCTGAATTTATTTAATATCGAGTATGAGCACCACTCTCAGAAATACACACACTTACACATGTTGGAATGCTATCAATGAGGTTATTAATAATTGTCTGAGGAATGTTCTGAGATGTTGAATGCACTTGGACATGCAAATCTTCAAGATCTGATGCTGGCAACTCCCTCTACGATTGCCGACCAATAATGTCCCAGATGTGCGAGATGGGAGAAAAGTCCAAAGACACTGCAGGCCATAATAGCATGTTTAGGCCACACAGGCTGTTCACTGTAGCATGAGCAATAAACAGCCTGGCATTGTGTTGAAAACGGCTCCTGGGACTCTTTGGAGAAATGGCCGTACCACTGATTCCACAATCAAATGAATATAACACTGTGCTGTTAGTGTACCAGGAATGAAGACTAGAGAGGTCAGACTACCATACATTATGTAACCCCGCAAAACAATCCTGGCAATAAGACCGGTGTAACATTCCCTTGTGAAGGCCTCTTCATGGCATTGCCCATGTGACATAGTAACATAGTTTGTAAAGCCGAATAAAGACTTGCGTCCATCAAGTTCGACCTGTTAGTTCTGTAATTGCTAAAGTTGATCCAGAGGAGGGCAAAAACCCCAAATGATTTAGCCAGTCTTCACCTGAGGAAAAATTCCCTCCCGACTCTGAAACCAGCAGTCAGAATAAATCCCTGTATCAACCTACTATTTTATTTTATTTTTAAGTATATGCTGAAATCTGCCTGGTATCTAGAAATGCATCCAGTCCCCGCTTGAACTGGTGTAGTGAATCCGACATTACCGTCTCCTCACTCAGTGAATTCCGTATTCTCACTGCTCTTACCGTAAAGAACCCCTTCCTATGCTGGTGCTGAAACCTTTTCTCTTCCAGTCTTAGTGAATGCCCTCTTGTTACCGTAATATCCCTCCTTTTGAACAAATCCCGGGCAAGATCTCTATACTGTCCCCTAACATATTTGTACACATTTATTATGTCCCCCCTCAACCTTCTCTTTTCCAAGCTGAATAGTCCTAGTTTTGCCAACCTCTCTGGGTATTGCAGTCCCTCCATTCCCTTTATTAATTTTGTTGCCCTCCTTTGTACCTTTTCAAGCTCATTTATATCCTTTCTATATATTGGGGCCCATAACTGAGCACAGTATTCCAAGTGTGGTCTGACCAGTGCTTTGTACAGTGGAAGAACAATGTTCTCATCCTTTGCAGCTATACCTCTTCTGATACATCCCATTACCCTGTTTGCCCTTACAGCAGCTGCCTGACTTTGGGCACTACAATTTAGTTTGCTATCAATCAAGATGCCCAAGCCCTTCTCCATCTCTGAATTCCCCAATGATTTCCCATTCAGTGAGTACTGGTGACTTCCATTTTTCCTTCCCATATGTATGACCTTACATTTCTCCTCGTTAAACCTCATTTGTCATTTAATGCTCCACCTACCCAGCTTATCCAAATCCCTCTGTAGGTCTGCACTGTCCTCTTTTGTATTAATTGTTTTACATAACTTTGTGTCATCTGCAAATATTGATATTTTACTATTTATCCCGTTGACTATGTCGTTAATAAAGATATTAAATAACATTGGGCCTAGTACAGACCCCTGTGGTACCCCACTAGTGACGCTTACCCAATCTGAGTATATTCCATTTATAACCACCCTCTGCCTTCTATCCTTTAGCCAGTTAGCTACCCACTTGCAGACATTTTCCCCCAGCCCCATCATTCTCATTTTGTATACCAACCTATTATGTGGCACGCTATCGAATGCTTTTGAGAAGTCGAGATACACGACATCCACTGGTTCCCCCTGATCTACTCGAGAGCTAACCTCCTCGTAGAAGTCAATCAGGTTTGTTTGGCAGGAGCGATTCCTCATGAATCCATGTTGGTTCGGGATTAAAAGATTATTAGCATCAAGATGCTCCGTAATTGCCTCTTTAATGAAGCTTTCAAAAATTTTGCCCACAACAGACGTCAGACTCACCGGCCGATAGTTTCCGGCGTCACTTTTCGCTCCATTTTTGAATATTGGCACTACATTCGCCTGTCGCCAATCAAGTGGTACAGACCCAGTCTCAACAGAGTCCTTAAATATAAGATATAACGGTCTGTCTATCACATTACTTAGTTCCCTTAGTACCCGTGGGTGTATGCCATCAGGTCCTGGTGATTTGTTTATTTTAATGTTACTGAGGCGTTTCTGTACCTCAACTTGGGTTAGATTAGTCATACTTAGTGGAGGATTAAGCCTGTCACTTCTCATTTCTCCTGTTAGTTCTATTTCCTTTGTGAAAGTTTTCGAAAAAAAATTATTTAATAGATTAGCTTTATCCTCATCTTTCTCTATGATTTTGCCTTCCTCACTTTTTATCGGTCCAATATTATCCGATTTAATCCTTTTACTGTTTATATACGCAAAGAACAGTTTGGGATTTGATCTACTTTCCCTAGCAATACGTCTCTCTGTTTCCTCCTTCGCTATTTTTATTTATATTTTACAGGTTCTCGTTTTTTCTTTGTAACACATTAGTGCCTCCTTACTGTTTTCCTGTTTTAATCTCTTGAATGCCTCTTTTTTGCTATTTAACGCCCCTTTTACGTTCTTGTTCAACCATATTGGTTTCCTCTTATTTCTGGCCCTTTTATTCCCATACGGTATATACCTCTCGCACTGAGTATTCAGAATTCTTTTGAAGGTTTCCCATTTACTATTCATATTCCATTGATTAAGTACTTTGTCCCAGTCAATAAGTTGAAGGTTTTCTATCAGCTGATCAAACTTCGACCTCCTAAAGTTTAATGTTTTTGTTGTTCCCTTATTGATAACCCTACTGAAGGGCATTTTGAAGTCGATAATATTATGATCGCTATTACCTAGGTGCCCCCCTATCTGTACCTCAGTTATTCTATCAGGCCTATTAGTCAATATTAAGTCCAACACGGCCTTCCCTCTCGTTGGTTCCTGCACTAGTTGGGAGAGATAATTATCCTTAATATTTGTCAAGAACCTTTTTCCTTTCTGAGATCTACAGGTTTCTGTTTCCCAGTCAATATCCGGGTAGTTGAAATCCCCCATTACAATCACTTCATTATGTTTTGCTACTTTGTCTATTTGTCCTAATAGCAGATTCTCATTCTCCTCTGTTATATTTGGTGGCTTATAGCAGACCCCCAGTAATATTTTATTATTATATTTTGCCCCCTCTATCTCTACCCACATGGACTCGACCCCCTCTTCTCCCTCTCCTATATCTTCCCTTAGTCTGGGTTTTAGACATGACTTTACATATAAGCAGACTCCTCCGCCTTTCCCCTGTTTCCGGTCCCTTCTAAATAAACTATAATCTAATAAATTTACCGCCCAGTCGTAGCTATCGTCTAGCCAAGTCTCTGTTATACCTATGATGTCATACCTCTCCTCCGATATAAGCGCCCGCAGCTCATCCGCCTTATTGGTCAGGCTTCTTGTGTTGGTCAGCATGCAAGATAAAACTTTGGGGTTATTTAGCATCCTATTCTTCTCTAACGATCTAACTGTACTATCCCCACCCCCCTCTCCACCCTCATTATATTCACTTCTCCCCTTCCCCCTTGCTTGCCTCACATCCCACCTATTTCCTTGGTCCCCCCCCGTCTCTAGTTTAAAAACTCCTCCAACCTATTAGCCATCTTCTTCCCCAGCACCGCTGCACCCTCCCCATTGAGGTGCAGCCCGTCCCTACGGTAGAGCCTGTAGCCGACCGCGAAGTCGGCCCAGTTCTCCATGAACCCAAACCCTTCTACCTTGCACCAACTCTTTAGCCACTTATTCACCTCCCTAACTTCCCGTTGGCGCTCCTGTGTGGCTCGCGGGATTGGTAGTATTTCTGAGAAGACTACCTTGGAGGTCCTTGCCCTAAGCTTCCTACCTAGGTCCCTGAAATCATTTTTAAGGACCCTCCATCTACCACTCACTTTGTCATTGGTGCCGATGTGGACCATGACCGCTGGGTCTTCGCCAGCCCCACCCAGTAACCTGTCAACCCGATCCGCGATGTGCCGGACTCGAGCGCCAGGGAGGCAGCACACCGTTCGGCGATCCTGGTCTTTGTGACAGATTGCCCTGTCTGTCCCCCTAATAATAGAGTCACCCACTACCAGAACCTGTCTTGCCTGCCCTACACTTCCCCCCTCCCCCTCATTACTGGAGCATACACTCCCCCGGCGGTCAGAGGATCTGTCGTGCTCCAATAATGCCGGTTCTGAACCAGCCTTCCTATACTTCTTCCCTCTATCCCTCCTAACTGTTATCCAGCTCCCTGCCTGTTCAGCCTGCACTTCCCCTCTATGCTCCACCCCCAGTATTGACCCATTGAGTGTCTGCTCGGTGAGCAGCAAACTCCGTTCCAAGTTGTCGATGCTCCTCAGTATTGCTATCTGAGCACTTAGATCCAGAATTTGGGCTTCCAAGTGCACGATATGCTCACATCTCTCGCAGCAGTATGGATCCTCGAGCGGTTGCTCACGGAATGCATACATTGCGCAAGATGTACACTGCACGGCTCCGGCCAACATGGACGTCATTCTAAATATGGGGATACAGTCAGTATATATATATACAAGTACAAAACACAGTTATTTATATATAGGTGTATGGACGGGGATCAATTAGGGATGTGCAAGTGTATCAATTAGATATCGGCGGGGGATCAGTTAAGTATGGATGGGGGATCAATTAAGTATCAAGTATGGACAGGGGAATCAGCTAAGTAGGTCAGGTGGATTAATTAAGTAAAAAGTAAAGTAAAGAAAGAATGAAATACAGTCAGCAATTCAGTCCTAAGTCCTCCCTTCCAAACTCCCTGAATCCAAAGTCATGGAAAAACAAGTCACACACTTACTTTCGTTCGCACTTACGCTCCGGACACACGCAGCTCGTTCACACTCACAAACTAAGAGATTTAAAGAGTTTTTTTTTTTTTTTCCTTTTCCAGCAATGTACCCTTCACCTCAATGCACTTCCAACTGTGGTCTCAATAGATTCGGAGAATGACGCGTAGTGATCCATTCTGTACTGGAGTTGAATTTGACATGACATACCAAACCTAAGGCAACAAACTGTGTCTACATAAACCATCAGAAAGCTTTTTAAAGACATTATTCTACAAGCCAAGTGTCCAGCTATAGGTGTTCCATTGACCTTACACCACCACTCCCATGGTGCAGAGAAAAATGGCAATACAGGCTGAATGGTGGTCTATCCTCTTCAGAGATAAGTCATGCCTTTTTATTGCTGGACGCTGGTCTGAAGACCACGAGGGCGACTCTTGGAAGTGGCCTTCATGAGTTCAAAAGAGAACATGGAGGTGTCACAGGAGCCATTTTCTACTTGACAACACAAGGCTTGCATGTAGGTTGTGCTGGTGTGAGCAGCTTGCATGGCCTAAAATGTCTCCGAACTTATCTCCCCATCGAGAACAACTGGGACATCGTTGGTTGGCAATTGCAAAGGAAGCTGCCAGCAGCAGATCTTGACAATTGCTTCCCCAAGTACATTCAGCATGGCAGAACATCCCTCAGATGACAATTAATAACCTCAATGATGGTATGCCAAGGCAAGTAAGTTCTTGTTTTCTTGGTGTTGCAATTTCAATGTTTAGGAGTGTAGGTTTTCTTTAAAGTGCTGCAGCAAAGACATATCTGGTTGATTGCAATCATGCAGCCAGACTCTTCTGCCTGTGGTTCAGATAGCATGAATCTAGTGACAGGTTCACCTTAATAGAAAATAACATCTATATACATACAGTATACACTGCTCGAAAAGATAAAGGAAACACTTAAAAAACACAATATGACTCCAAGCAAATCAATCTTCTGTGAAAGCAAACTATCCACTTAGGAAGCAACACTGATTGACAATCAATTTCACATGCTGTTGTGCAAATGGAATAGACAGTAGATGGAAATTATTGGCAATTATCAAGACACACTCAATAAAGGAGTGGTTCTGCAGGTGGGGACCACAGACCACATCTCAGTACCAATGCTGTCTGGCTGATGTTTTGGTCACTTTTGAATGTTGGTTGTGCTTTCACACTCGTGGTAGCATGAGACGGACTCTGCAACCCACAGAAGTTGCTCAGGTAATGCAGCTCATCCAGGATGGCACATCAATGCGAGCTGTGGCGAGAAGGTTTGCTGTGTCAGTCAGCGTCGTGTCCAGAGGCTGGAGGCGCTACCAGGAGACAGGCCAGTACACCAGGAGACGTGGATTGGGCCGTAGGAGGGCAAGAACCCAGCAGCAGGACCGCTACCTCCGCCTTTGTGCAAGGAGGAACAGGAGGAGCACTGCCAGAGCCCTGCAAAATGACCTCCAGCAGGCCACAAATGTGCATGTGTCTGCACAAACTGTTAGAAACCGACTCCATGAGGGTGGTATGAGGGCCCGACGTCCACAGATGGAGGTTGTGCTCACAGCCCAACACCGTGCAGGATGCTTGGCATTTGCCACAGAACACCAGGATTGGCAAAGTCGCCACTGGCGCCCTGTGCTCCAAATCCAGGCCTCCACTTTCCCCAACATTTTTTATTTATTGTGTTTTAAAATTGAAAAATAAAGCAATAAGTTTACAATAATACATTTTCTGGCCTAATTTTTGAATATAGCTTGTAGGTTTATATAGTTTGAGACACTGCTCTGTACATAGTGAGTGGCGGCACTAACCTTGTCCAGGCACTGACTGGCAGTTGGCTCAGCATTAGATGACATACATCTCTCATTATAGAATGAATTTAATCTGCTAAAAAACATATTATGTTAAGGTAAATAAATATATATTTTTAGTTTTCATGCCATGGTGCTGTATAAACTAAAACTTCAAGAAAAAGAACACAGTGGCCATATGTCCAATGATGACAAGTCAAGATTAAGGCTGAAACACTAGGTCACACAATATAAAAATGGCATCAGCAGACAGCAAGAGGGCACGTAATAGTGCAATGGAATGTAAGAGAAACAAGTAGTTCAATATGAACATCTATGTGAAAAAAGTATACTAAAAGATAGAAGAACATAGTGAGGATGAATAATGAACGAGTTCCTGTTAGTCACATAAAAAGATTATGTACACACATGGTCAAAATTGTTGGTACCCTTTGTTTAATGAAAGAAAAACCCACAATGGTCAAAGAAATAACTAGAATCTGACAAAAGTAATAATAAATTAAAAATCTATGAAAATGAACAAATGAAAGTCAGACATTGCTTTTCAACCCTGCTTCCACAGAATTAAAAAAAAAAATTAAACTTATGAAATAGGCCTGGACAGAAGTGATGGTACTCTTAACTTAACCGCTGCCAGACCGCCCACTGTACATAAACGTCGGCGCTGCCTAGGCTCTGTGCAGCACCAACGTTTATGAGCGGTCGGTGGTCCCCCAGCCCTCAGGACCCCCAGGGTCCTGCAAGAGCTGCGGGTGCGGTGCAGAGCGACAGCACTGACAGGGCACATCACCGGGACCTGATTGGATCAGGTCCCAATGATGTTAACCTTTTGCTATCTTCTATATGCCGCGATCTATAGTGATCACGGCATTTAGAAGATAGTGAGAGGAGAGGGGGTCATCCACTTACCTCTCCGATGGCCCCCTGATGTCTTACAGGACCTGCCGTTGTCATGGCAGCTGGAGGTCACATGACCACCTCCGGATCTGCCATATATGGTGTCCTGCTAGACTCAGCCTGCAGCTGAAGTCTAGCAGGAGACAGCCAGTGTGAAACTGTCAGCAGAGCTCTCAAGCAATGCAATACATGTCTATTGCATTGCATGAGATCAGTGATTAGAAAAATAAAAATTAATGTCCCATACAGGACTAAGTAAAAATGTAAAAAAAAGTCAAAAAAGTGTTTTCAAACTGTTAAAAAATCACAAAATAAATAAAAATAAATAAATAAAATATTAAACCAATAAATCCGTATATCTATGCAAAAACAAAAAAAGTACACATATCTGGTATCGCCACATCTGAAACAACCCGATCTATAAAACTGTCACATTAATTAACTCCTTCTGTGCACACTGTAATAAAAATAAATAAAAAACAGAGCAAAAAACTATGCTTTTTCATCATATCGCCAAACAAGAAGTGGAAAAAAATGCGATCAAAAATCAAAATGGAAATAAAAATGGTACCGCTGGAAACGTCATCTTGTTCCGCAAAAAAAAGCCGCCATACTGCTCCATCAGCTGAAAAATAAAAAAGTTATAGCTCTCAGAATAAAGCGATGCAAAAAAATATTTTTTCTATAAAATTGTTTTATTGTGTAAAAGCGCCAAAAACATAAAAAAAATATACTGTAAGTGTAGTATCGCTGTAAACGTACTGACCCGAAGAATAACGCTGCCTTATCACTTTTACCACACGCAGAACGGCATAAAAAAAACCTCAAAAAACAATTCCTGAATTGTTGGTTTTTGTTCATTTTACCTCCCAAAAAACGGAATAGAAAGCGATCAAAAAATGTCACATACCCAAAAATGGTACCAATAAAAATGTCAACTCGTCCCGCAAAAAACAAGCCGTCACATGACTCTTTCGGTCGAAATATGGAAAAATTATAGCGCTCAAAATATGGCAATGCAAAAACTATATTTTGCAAAAAAAGCATCTTTTAGTGTGTGACAGCTGTCAGTCATAAAAACCTGATATAAATCTGGTATCTCTGTAATCTCACCAACTCGAAGAATAAAGCAATCTCATCACTTATACCACATGAGGAACGGCGTAAAAAATAAATAAAACAAATTCTTCACCTGCTACTGATTTGTTTATTATGTCTCCCAAAGATCGCAGTAAGGCTCTGCTCACATTTATCCTGCGCTCTGCGCTGAGCACTTACACCAGAGTTTCCATGTAAATCTCTGAAATACGTGATTCAGACGTAACCCACGGCAGAAGATTCCCTGTAATGAGGCAGATATAGGCCACTGTGAATGCCGTCTGGCCTGTGATCCCACGGTGTCAGTTTTTTAGGTGTGCATAAAAGTGCGGTTGGCCACAGTTTTGTGCACTTCTGAAAGAAAGGACACCGCTAAACAGAGGCCAGACGGAGTCCAGAGTAACTCTGCTGCCTCATTACAGTAAATGGATCCCACAGGGGTTTCATCTGAATTATATCACTTGGAAATTTAGATGGAAACCCCGATGTAAGTGCTCAGCCTAGAGCGGATAAATGTTACATAAAATGTTCCCAATAAAAGCTTCAACTCAGTCCTCAAAAAAAGCTAGTCCCCACTCAGGTCCGTCATCTGTTAAAAATATAAGGGACTTCCAAGTTACTGGTAGCAGAAAGGCTCTGGAAAAGCAAAATGGCCCTTGCCCCCCAAAGAAATTCAGAAAATTATGTGCTCCCAAATCCAAATGCCTATTCTACAATAATTTGTTCTCCAATTGTCAAATAGCGCTCCGTCCCTCCCAGATCTCGCCGTATGGCTAAGCGGTACGATACAGCCACATATGGGGTATTGCCACTTTTAGAAGAAATTGTGTGACACATTTCGGCACCATTTTTACCCATTGCCCTGTGTGAAAATGTAAAATCTGAGGGTAAAACATTTTTTTGTGGTAAAAATATAATTATGTTTTCTTCACTGCCCAATGGTATAAATTTAAAAATTAAAAAATACTCACTACTTCCCTAGATGAATTACTTGAGAGGTGTAGTTTACAAAATGGGGTCACTTGTGGGGGTTTCTGCTGTTTCGGCATGTCAGCGACTCTTCAAATGTGACATGGTGTCTGCAACCTATCCCAGCCAACATAGCGCTCCTTTCTCTTCCGAACCCTGCCGTACACCAAAGCAGTGGTTTTCCCCCACATATGGGGTATCGGCGTACTCAGGAGAAATTGCACAACAAATTTCATAGTGCAATTTCTCCTGTTATCCTTATGATAATGCAAAATTAGGGGATGAAAAACATTTTTTGTGGGAAAAATGTGAAAATTTTATTTTTACGGCTCAATATTATAAACTTCTGTGAAGCACCTGGGGGTGCAAGGTGCTCACCACACATCTAGATAAGTTCCCTAAGGGGTCTAGTTTCCAAAATGGTGTCACTTGTGGGGGGTTTCCACTGTTTAGGCACATCAGGGGCTCCCCAAATGCAACATGGTGTCCTCTAATTATTCAAGTAAATTTTACATTCAAAAAGTCAAATGGCGCTCCTTCCATTCCAAACCCTGCAGTGCGCCCAAACAGTGGTTTTCCCTCACATATGGGGTATCCGCGCGCTCATGAGAAATTGCACTACAAATTTTGTAGTCCATTTTTTCCTGTTACCCTTGTGAAAATAAAAAAATTGGGTCTAAAGTAACATTTTTGTGAAAAAAAGTTAAATGTTCATTGTTTTCTTCCACATTCCAAAAATTCCCGTGAAACACCTGAAGGGTTAATAAACTTCTTGAATGTGGTTTTGAGCACCTTGAGGGGTGCAGTGTTTAGATTGGTGTCACTTTTGGGTATTTTCTGTAATAAAGGCCCCTCAAAGTCACTTCAAATAAGATGTGGTCCCTAAAAAAAAATGTTTTTGTAAATTTTGTTGGAAAAATGAGAAATCGCTGGTCAACTTTTAACCCTTATAGCTCCCTAACAAAAAAAATTTTGGTTCCAAAATTGTGCTGATGTAAAGTAGACATGTGGGAAATGTTATTTATTAACTACTTTGTGTGACATATCTCTCTGATTTAAGGCCATGAAAATTCAAAGTTTGAAAATTGCAAAATTTTCAAAATTTTTGCCAAATTTCCGATTTTTTCACAAATAAACGCAAGTGATATCGAAGAAATTTTACCACTATCATGAAGTACAATATGTCACAAAAAAACAGTCTCAGAATCAGGGGAATCCGTTAAAGCGTTCCAGAGTAATTACTTCATAAAGTGGCAGTGGTCAGAATTGAAAAAATTGGCCTGGTCACGAAGGCAAAAACAGGCTCTGGCGCAAAGTGGTTAATATTTTGTTGAACAACCTTTTGAGGCAATCACTGCAATGAAACGATTCCTGTAACTGTCAATGAGACTTCTGCACCTCTCGACAGGTATTTTGGCCCACTCCTCATGAGCAAACTGCTCCAGTTATCTCGTGTCTGAAGGTTGCCTTTTCCAGACGACATGTTTCAGCTCTTTCCAAAGGTGCTCAATAGGATTTAGGTCAGGGCTCATAGAAGGCCACTTCAGAATAGTCCAATGTTTTCCTCTTAGCCATTCTTGGGTGTTTTAGCTGTGTGTTTTGGGTCATTATCCTGTTGCAAGACCCATGACCTACAACTGAGACCAAGCTTTCTGAGACTGGGCAGCACATTTCTCTTTATAATCCCTTGACAGTCTTGAGATTTCATTGTACCCTGCACAGATTCAAGACACCTTATGCCAGATGCAGCAAAGCAGCCCCAGAACATAACAGAGCCTCCTCCATGTTTCACAGTAGGGACAGTGTTCTTTTCTTGATATGCTTCATTTTTCCGTCTGTGAACATATAGCTGATATGCCTTGCCAAAAACTTCCATTTTTGTCTCATCCGTCCATAGGACATTCTCCCAGAAGCTTTGTGGCTTGTCAACACGTAGTTTGGCAAATTCCAGTCTGGCTTTTTAATGATTTTTTTTCAACCACGGTGTTCTCCTTGGTCATCTCCCATGAAGTCCACTTTGGATCAAACAATGACGGATGGTGCAATATGGACATTGATGTTCCTTGAGCTTGAAGTTCACCTTTAATCTCTTTAGAAGTTTTCCTGGGCTCTTTTGTTACCATTCGTATTATCCGTCTCTTTGATTTGTCATCAATTTTCCTCCTGCGGCAACGTCCAGGGAGGTTGGCTACAGTCCCATAGATCTTAAATTTCTGAATAATATGTGCAACTATAGTCACAGGAACATCAAGCTGCTTGGAGATGGTCTTATAACCTTTACTTTTAACATGCTGGTTTATAATTTTCTTTCTAATCTCCTGAGACAACTCTTTCCTTTGCTTCCTCTGGTCCATGTTGAGTGTGGTACACACCAGGTCACCAAACAGCACAGTGAGTATCTGTAGCCCTATATACAGGCCCACTGAGTGATTACAGGATTGTAGACACCTGTGATGCTAATTAGTGGACACAACTTGATTTAACATGTCCCTTTTGTCACATTATTTTCAGGGGTACCATCATTTCTGTTCAGACCTATTTCATGGGTTTCATTTTTTTTTAAATTCCGTGAAAGCAGGGTTGAAAAGCAATGTCTGACTTTCATTATTATTGTTATTTCTGTGACCATTTTGGGTTTTTCTTTCACTAAACGAGGGGTACCAACAATTTTGACCACGTGTGTAAATACATACATGTGTGAATATGTGCATACCCATAGCTTCTTTATTCCAGACGAGATGATACCAGAGTCGATGCACGTTTCGACAAACTGCCTTCGTCTGGCATTTGAGTTGCACAGTGGTGCTATATAGTTCATGTCCATAGACTTTTAAGGAGTCTTTTCTGTTCCTCCATATACTAATTTCAGGCAGAGATTCTGTATAAACGTGACAAAAAATATCTTATTTTACACCATCTTTCAAAAGTGTTGCTTCTAAGGGAGAATATTTTCAAAATACAGCTTCATTCTGAAGTACCATATGATGTCAGCATCAGCATACAATATATAACCTTAGTATGGAGCTACTGGGATTCCATGTGCAGTTTCCTTTCATACTGATCTGCCAGTGTGATTGTAGCCTTGCTTTTTTCCAAGTGTATATCCAGGTATATAGAACAACAATTATACTGCAACTCTCTATAAATCAATTTTTCACTTAATTGTTTCATTATACAGCAGCATGAACCCAATCACAGTTTGCACTGCTGGCACTTCTACAGTAACAGACAGAGCTGCTGCTCTGCCCTCTAGGTCATCTTCAGGGTAGGAACTAGTGCTATGCTTTACAGCAGGGGTGGGCTACCTTTTTCTGCCAAGGACCATTTGCATATTTATACCATCCTTCTGGAGTCATACAAAATTATCATTTGCGATGATAAGTTTTGCAGTATATACATCGCAGGAGACATGGGGCTGTGGTATATACATCACAGGAGACATAGGGCTGCTGTATATACATCACAAGAGACATGGTGCTGCAGTATATAGATCACAAAAGACATGGGGCTGCTTTATATACATCACAGAAGACATGGGGCTGCGTTATATACATCATAGGAGACATGGGGCTGCTTTAGCTACATCACAGGAGACATAGGGCTGCGGTATATACATCACAGGGGACATGGAGCTGCGGTATATACATCACAAGAGACATGGGGCTGCTTTATATACTTCACAGGAGACATGGAGCTGCGGTATATACATCACAGAAGACATGGAGCTGCAGTATATACTTCACAGGAGATGCTGGGGCTGCAGTATATACTTCACAAGAGACATGAGGCTGCTTTATGTACATTACAGGAGACATAGGGCTGCGGTATGTACATTATAGGGGACATAGGGCTGCTTTATATACATCACAGGTGACATGGGGCTGCTTTATATACATCACAGGAGACATAGGGCTGCGGTATATACATCACAAGAGACATGAGGCTGCAGTATATACATCACAAGAGACATGGGGGTGCTTTATATACTTCACAGGAGGCATAGGGCTGCGGTATATACATCACAGGAGACATGGGGCTGCAGTATATACATCACAAGAGACATGGGGCTGCTTTATATACATCACAGGAGACAAGGGCTGCGGTCTACACATCACAGGAGACATGGTGCTGCGTTATGTACATCACAAGAGACATGGAGCTGCTTTATATACATCACAGGAGACATGGGCTGCGGTCTACACATCACAGGAGACATGGGGCTGCGATATGTACATCATAGGAGACATAGGGCTGCTTTAAATACATCACAGGAGACATGGGGCTGCAGTATATACATCACAAGAGACATGGGGCTGCAGTATATACATCACAAGAGACATGGGGCTGCTTTATATACTTCACAGGAGGCAGAGTGCTGCGGTATATACATCACAAGCATAGGCAGATTATAATGAGGACAATCTGAGCTACCGCCCAGGGCTCCGGGGGGCCCTTGGCTAGATGGCCCTCATTTTAATATGTGCGGTGCGCCGGCGCCAATGCGGCAGGCACCGGCAGGCACAGGCGAGGGGGGCCCGGACCGCTCCCCCAGCAGCGGTGCAGGGCCACTGCTTCTTCTTCGGTCGGGCCAGCACTGTGCGACCGTGTCTGCTAGTGTGATGTCACACACTGCTGCACCGGAGAGGAGCTGGACGACGTCTGGAGCCAAGCCGGGGGATGGTGAGTGACGTGTGTGTGTGTGTCTGTGTGCGTGTGTGTCACAGTGTGTGTGTGCAGGCAGATATCATTGTGTGATGTCTGTTTATATGTACTTTTGTGTTTTAGATGCATTTATGCGTGTAAGTATATGTCTGTTTATGTGTGTGTGCGTGACTGCGTGCGCCTCCTCCTGCTGTATCTGGGGGGCACCGTGCGGCCTCCTCCCGCTGTATCTGGGGGGCGCCGTGCAGCCTCCTCCCGCTGTGTATAGATGGCGACGTTCAGCCTCCAGCTGTGTATAGATGCCTACGTGCGGCCCCCTGCTGTGTATAGATGGCTACGTGCGGCCTCCCGCTGTGTATAGATGGCACCGTGCGGCCTACCACTGTGTATAGATGGCTACATGCTGCCCCCTGCTGTGTATAGATGGCTATGTGCGGCCTCCTGCTGTGTATAGATGGCTATGTGCGGCCCCCCACTGTGTATAGATGGCTGCGTGCGGTCTCCCGCTGTGCATAGATGGCTACGTGCGGCCTTCGGCTGTGTATAGATGGCTACTTGCGGCCTCCCGCTGTGTATAGATGGCTATGTGCTGCCTCCCGCTGTGTATAGATGGCTACGTGTGGCCTCCCGCTGTGTATAGATGGCTACCTGCGGCCTCCCGCTGTGTATAGATGGCTACCTGCGGCCTCCCGCTGTGTATAGATGGTTACGTGCGGCCTTCCGCTGTGTATAGATTGCTACGTGCGGCCTCCCGCTGTGTATAGGTGGCTACATGCGGCCTCCCGCTGTGTATAGATGGCTACGTGCGGCCTCCCGCTGTGTATAGATGGATACGCGCGGCCCCCTGCTGTGTATAGATGGCTACGTGCGGCCTCCCGCTGTGTATAGATGGCTACGTGCGGCCTCCCGCTGTCTATAGATGGCTACGTGCGGCCTCCTGCTGTGTATAGATGGCTACGTGCGGCCTCCCGCTGTGTATAGATGGCTACGTGCAGCCTCCCGCTGTGTATAGATGGCTCCATACGGCCCCCTGCTGTGTATAAATGGTGCCGTGCGACCTCCCGCATTGTATATAGGGGTGCCGTGCAGCCTCCCGCTGTGTATAGATGGGTACGTGCGGCCCCCTGCTGTGTATAGATGGCTACGTGCGGCCACCTGCTGTGTATAGATGGCTACGTACAGCCTCCCGCAATGTATAGATGGCACCATGCGGCCTCCCGCTGTGTATAGATGGCTATGTGCGGCCCCCTGCTGTGTATAGATGGCTACGTGCGGCCCCCTGCTGTGTATAGATGACTACGTGCTGCCTTCCGCTGAGTATAGATGGCACCATGCTGCCTCCCGCTGTGTATAGATGGCACCATGCTGCCTCCCGCTGTGTATAGATGGCTACATGCGGCCTCCCGCTGTGTATAGATTGCTACATGCGGCCTCCTGCTGTGTATAGATGGCTACGTGCAGCCTTCCGCTGTGTATAGATAACTACGTGCGGCCTCCTGCTATGTATAGGAGGATTATGTGGCAGCTCATATTGTGTGTATGGTCTCATGCTGTATATAGGGGATGTCAGCATACTTAATTGTGCTCAATATTAAGTCATACAAATAATGTACAAAAATGATTATAATATATTAATATTGTGCAAAATTAATTTCACATGAACTATCACATGATTTTTCACAGGGGATCATGTGACATGTCACATGATACATCAGGTGGGTGTGTGTGTGGTGGGGGCCCACGCCTTCTAAACTGCCCGGGTCCCTTGCTACTCTTAATCCACCCCTGATCACAGGAGACATGGGGCTGCAGTATATACATCACAAGAGACATGGTTCTGCTTTATATAAATCACAGGAGACGTGAGCTGCGGTCTACATATCACAGGACAAATGGGGCTGCGGTATGTACATCACAAAAGAAATGGGGCTGCTTGATATACATCACAGGACACGTGGGCTGCGGTCTACACATCACAGGAGACATGGGGCTGTGATATGTACATCATAGGAGACATAGGGCTACTTTCCATACATCACAGGAGACATGGGACTACGGTATGTACATCACAGGAGACATGGGGCTGCTTTATATACATCACAGGAGACGTGGGGCTGCGGTATGTACATCACAGGAAACATGGGGCTTCTTTATATACATCACAGGAGATGTGGGCTGCGGTCTACACATCACAGGAGACATGGGGCTGCGGTATGTACATCATAGGAGACATAGGGCTGCTTTATATACATCACAGGAGACATGGGCTGCAGTCTACACATCACAGGAGACATGGAGCTGCCACTGCTGTCTTCTCCTGTGGGATGTTAGTGCATTGCGCGCTAACTCCACCCACAAAGTATTTTGGTGCTTGCACTGGCCAGCGTCAGGATGTAATCTTTCATTGCAGGTGCTGCAGCGTTCAATGGTGAAGGCTGCGTGCGCGTGCTACACAGGAAAATGAAATTAAAGGGCCGATGGCCGTCAAAATAAAAATGGAGGCCTGAGCACTGTGGTCCGCAGGAACAAGAAGATTATACTTGTTACGGGTCCCAGTGGTGGAACTTCTGTGCTTCGGTGCAAGGAGGAACCAGAGGGGCTCCCAAGACCTCTCCTCCAGGCCAAACCCCTTCCAATCCACAAGAAAGAAAGTCTTTCCTCTTACCCTCTTTGTGGCCAAAATGTTTTCTACCTCAAAGACGTCCTCAGCGGAGACTGGACCTGGGGTGGTACCTGGATTGTCAGAGAAGGAATTAAAAACAACTGGTTTGAGGAGAGATACATCAAAGGAGTTGGGAATCCATAAGGTGACCGGGAGTTTCAGCTTGTAAGCCACAGGATTGATTTGGTTCAGAACCTCGAACGAACCGGTGAACCGCGGACCCAACTTATAAGAAGGTATCTTGAGATGGACATATTTGGAGGAAAGCCAGACCTTGTCTCCCCGACGGAATTGAGGCGGATCCAGACATCTCTTATCAGCATGTCTCTTCATACGCTCGGAGGACTGAAGAAGTGCAGATCTAGTGTCTTCCCAAATAGCCGAAAATTCGCTGACAAGAGACTCCGCGGCAGGATTGTCCACTGAAGAGGAGACGGGAAATGGAATCCGGGGGTGTCGACCGTAGACCACAAAAAACGGGGATTTAGAAGAAGACTCGCTCTCATGGTTGTTATAGGAGAACTCGGCCCAGGGCAGGAGCTCAACCCAATCGATATGGTGAGCGTTTACAAAGTGCCAAAGAAAGCTGGTAAGGATCTGGTTGATATGTTCCACTTGACCATTAGACTGAGGATGATAAGCAAAAGAGGAATCCAAAGAGACATCCAGCAGCTTGCACGTAGCTCTCCAGAAGCGCGAAGTGAACTGAACCCCGTGATCAGACACAATGTGGAGGGGTAGGCCGTGAAGACGGAAGATGTGATGGATGAAGTCCTTAGCCAGCACAGATGCAGATGGAAGACCAGGCAGAGGGATGAAGTGGGCCATTTTAGAAAAGCGGTCAGCGACCACCCAAATGACAGTACAACCGTCAGAAATAGGGAGATCTGTGATGAAGTCCATTGCGATGTGTTGCCATGGAGCGGAAGGCACGGGAAGAGGAAGGAGACGGCCGGCTGGAAGGTGTCTGGGAACTTTGTTACGGGCACAAGAGGAACAAGCCGTGGCAACATCCTTGCACAGGGAAGGCCACCAGTAATGTTGGGCGACGAGCAGAAAGGTCTTCCTCTGGCCAGCATGACCGGCAAGTTTGGATGAATGACCCCAGAGTAGAACCTTCTTTCGATCCGGAACTGCTACAAAGGGTTTTACCCGGTGGAAGATGAGACAGGTCCAACGGAGCAACAGTCATCATTTTGGAGGGGTCAATAATATGTAGAGGCTCCTCCTCTTGGTCGGAAGACAGAAATTAGCGGGATAGAGAGTCAGCTTTAATGTTCTTGTCCGCTGGGTGGTAATGCAGAGTGAAGCAGAATTGAGCAAAGAATAGAGACCACCTGGCCTGATGCGGATTTAGTCTTTAGGCGTTCTGCAAATAAGCGAGGTTTTTGTGGTCAGTGTAGATGACCACCGGGTGCAGAGCCCCCTCCAGCAAGTTACGCCATTCCTCCAGCGCTAATTTGATGGCCAGCAGCTCACGATCTCCTATGGAGTAGTTGCGCTCGGATGAGGAGAAGAGCTTGGAGAAGAAGCCGCAGGTTATCATTCTCCCGGACGAGGATTTCTGGGTGAGCACCGCTCCGGCTCCGGAGGAGGATGCATCAACCTCCAGGAAGAACTGCTTGTTGCAATCCGGACGGTGTAGCACAGGAGTGGAAGAGAAGGCTTGTTTAAGGGAGACGAAGGCCTTCTCCGCTTCGGAAGTCCATTCCCTGGGATTTGCTCCTTTACGGGTGAGCGCGGAGATGGGAGCAGTCCAGGAGGAGAGATGAGGAATGAAGAGGCGGTAATAGTTTGCGAAGCCCAGGAATCGCTGAATTGCCTTCAACCCCTCCGGTCGGGGCCACTTTAAGACGGCAGACACCTTCTCGGGATCCATGCGCAGATCAGTCTCGGAGATGATATAGCCCAGGGACGGTAGAGAGGTCTGCTCAAAGAGGCATTTCTCAAATTTAGCATATAGGCGATTCTTCCGGAGCCTTAGCAGAACCTGACGAACATCCCTTCAGTGTGAGGGCAGATTCGGAGAGAAAACCAAGATATCATCCAGGTATACCACCACACAAGATTACAGGAGATCACGGAAGATGTCGTTAACCAGCTCCTGGAAGACGGCTGGAGCATTACAGAGACCAAAGGGCATTACGCTGTATTCGTAGTGACCGTCCCGGGTGTTGAATGCTGTCTTCCACTCGTCTCCCGGGCGGATCCAGACCAAATTGTACGCCCCATGAAGATTGAGCTTGGTGAAGATCTTCGCGCCTTTAATGTGGTCAAACAGCTCCGAGATGAGAGGCAGGGGGTGCTTATGTTTGATGGTAATCTGGTTAAGACCCCTGTAATTGATACAGGGACGTAGAGAGCCGTCTTTCTTCTTGACGAAGAAGAATCCTGCTCCTGCCGGAGAGGTGGATTTCTGGATAAATCCCCTAGCAAGATTTTCTTCTATGTTCTCAGACATGGTCCGGGTCTCAGCCAGTGACAAGGGGTAGATTCGCCCGCAGGGAGGAGAAGCACCAGGTACCAGGTCGATGGGGCAATCATACGGCCTATGAGGTGGTAGTGTCTCCGCTTCCTTTTTGTCAAAGACGTCCTCATAGGACCAGTAGGGTGCCGGCAGACCAGGTAGATTAGCCGAAGTAGACGGGGGTCGAGCAGGACGAACCGGAACCAGACAGGGGACTCATGACATTCCTGACCCCAACTGAGCACTTCACCAGATCTCCAATTCAGGACGGGCTCATGTCTTTGTAACCAGGGTATACCAAGCAAGAGGGGGTGAGAGAGACCGGACAGCACATGAAAGGAGATCTTCTCCGAGTGCAGCATTCCCACCTGAAGGATTACAGGCTCTGTGGTGAGCAAGATGGTCTCCAGAAGAAGCCTCCCATTCACGGAGGCAACCACCAATGGTTCAGCCAGACGTATGGTGGGAATCTGATACCACTCTAACAACAGCCTGTTGAATGAGATTCCCAGCGGCTCTGGAATCCAGATGGGCAGTCTCGAAGAAGCGGGTCTCACCACTGGAAAGAGAAACAGAGTCAAGGACGGAGAGGATTCACTCTTGCCTAGGACGACCTCTCCGAGCGGTCTTAGACACTGGAGTTTCCCGGCCTCACCGGGCAGGAACGGATCGGATGCTCTATACTGCCACAGTAGAAGCAACTCCCCTCGGCTCGGCACGTCTCCAGGCGAGACTTGACCATCTTGGTTTGGTCAATTTGCATAGGCTCAGGCGAATACGCCCGGGGAATTGCTGGTTGCGAGGCTGGCCTTTGGAAGGTTGGAGCGAGATGCGGAAATCTACTCTCCCGGGTAGTCTCCTTAGCACGTTCCAGAAAACAGATGTCAATCCGGGTAGCTAATGACACCAGGTTGTCCAGGGTGGAAGGGATTTCACGACCGGCTAGCTCATCCTTGATCCGTCTGGAAAGACCCTCCCAAAAGGTGGACACCAGAGCCTCGTTGTTTCAGGCAAGTTCAGATGCGAGGGTTTGGAAATGTATGGCATACTGGCCCACAGTGAGACTCCCTTGGCGGAGACGGAGAAGTAAGGAGGCAGTAGAAGATTTTCGTCCGGGCTCATAGAAGACCTTCTGGAAGGCAGCGAGGAAAGCCAGAAGATCGGACACCAGGGGATCCCCTCTTTCCCACAGAGGGTTTAGCCATGCCAATGCCTCCTCGGTGAGGTGAGACATGATGAATGCCACCTTGGCCCGGTCGGAGGTGAACTGGTGTGCCAGGAGTTCAAAGTGCAGCGTGCACTGATTTATGTAGCCCCGACATAAGACGGGGTCACCACCAAAACGTGGAGGCGCCGAGAGCCAAGGTCCAAAGCCGGGTGCCACAGCGCCACTGGGGTGAGGCGCCGCTAGAGCTGGTGCCGCTCAGCTAGAGACAGACACAGACGGGGTGGACAGCGTGTCCAGGCTGGAGTTGACTGTCCGCAGATAGGACAAGATAGTTTCCTGCTGGGATCTCTGACGTGAGACCTCCTGGTACAGGTCAGAGAGCGAAAGAGCCTGGGGGACACCGGGTTCCATGGCCTGTGCAAACTGTTACGGGTCCGGGTGGTGGAACCTCTGTGCATCAGTGCAAAGAGGGACCAGAGGGGCATGACTAAGTGCCTACTCGGCCTGACCCAGGTCACACGGCGGCTTAGTTGATTCCGTGAACCAGGGAGGGAACGCTCTGGGACCGACCTTGTGTGAGAGCAGGCGACTCCCACGGGTCAGATGACAGGAGCTGACCGGTACAGAGCACGGCAGGCAGGCTGGCGGGTGGTCCGGGTCGATAAGCAGGCAGGTACGACTGATTGCCAGACAGGCGCTCCAGGTAGGCAAGCAGGCGGGCACGATAGGTCACTTGGCAGGTGCTCCGGGTAGGCAAGCTGGCGGGCACGACAGGTTACTCGGCAGGTGCTCCGGGTTGGCAGGCTGGCGGGCACGGCAGGTATCTGGCAGGTGCTCCAGGTAGGCAGGCAGGCGGGCACGGCAGGTAACTGGCAGGTGCTCTAGGTAGACAGGCTGGCGGGCACGGCAGGTAACTGGCAGGTGCTCCAGGTAGACAGGCTGGTGGACACGGCAGGTAACTGGCAGGTAACTGTTAGACAGACTGGCGGGCTGGACAGAAGACAGACTGGCGGGCAGGACTGACAGGCAGCGGGACCTGAGGGCTGAAGCAAGAGTTAGTACACCAAACAACAACCTTGCACAGGCACCTCCATTTTGGAGGAGGTGCCTTATAAAGGGGAAGTCCTCCGGCCATTGGCCGGGGACTCTTTAGGACGGCGCGCGTGGCCCCCTTAAGAGGGAGGGAGCGCACGCGCCCCCTAAGCACAGTGCCCGGGAAGCTGCGCGCGGTGCGCTCCACAGCAGCAGCACGGGGGGAGCAGGAAGACGCCGGACCGGGACCGCGGTGGTGAGGGGAAAGACGTCTCTGCCCAGCAGGAGGCAGAGACGCTGATGCTACAATACTGCATGGTAGCAGCAAAATGTGTGAACGATTGAAGATGCTGAATTTTTACAAAATGGTGTCTTATGCATTAGTGCTCTCTATCTGGTGGTAAAATTTAGAGATATGTTGTTAAAATTCTGCAGTATTTGACCATAGGGAAGAATCTGTAAAGACTCTCATTTATAAATTTGCCATATCTTGAGCTGTCCATTTATTGCAAACTTATATCTATATAACCTATGAGCTAGTGTAGATTTTCCCAATAATTTACACCAATTTTTGCCATAAATTTTAGAAAATCATTTGAACGTTTTACTAAATACTGACTACTTTTAGGAACATAAAGCAATCTAACGCACTCTCTAGAATTTCTGATGAAGGTTACATGTATTTATTGTGAAGGCTCATAGAATGGTAATTATATATAAGGATATGGGTGATAATAAAGAATGACGTTTTGACCGTTCCAGGGTCTTAATCATTGACTTGCTGTGTCCAAAAACTCATAAAGAATGGTAAGGGAGGCGATTCAGGAAAGTGCGGTAGATTGGGGTGTTTTCCCCTTAGGAAAAACCATAAAGCGATCAACCAGCACCTCCCTATTTCACTGAGTGCACACCAATTTCCTCCTACTTTACTTATAATTACATGCAAGGCCAGCACAAATTCCCATTTTGCTTAAAAAAAATAAAAGGTAGACTTTTTTTCTTACATCAGAAAACTTTTGCGAGCAATGATAAACTCCCCCATGGTTTTACTGTTCTACATGATAACTTAATGAAGAGATTGGAAGTTTCTAAACGACAATCATTTTATGCAAACTAGCCTTTAGACTTGCATAACCAAGAAATCGTTGTTTTTAGGATTAAAATGACTTTACTTGAGGACAACTCTAGGATATCAATCTTTAGTGACATAGACATTTTTTATAGTTAGAAATGACAGTTTTCACAATTTTATGGCTTAATTCAAGAACATATGTCTTGGTGCAGTTCGCTGTGCACCGAGAAGGGCTGCCTTCATTTAAACATTTTATTTTGTAATTGGAAATGTTCTATCCATTGCCACTGAATTGTTTATGAAGTCAGAACTCTGAAGTGCCATGGGCTGTATGACATGTCAAAGATTCGTGCAGCACCAGGCACCTAATGCAATCAGATTTCACGCAGAATGTTAATATATACAGACACTTAGCAGCTGAGGAAACGGTACATCACACCATATTATAAATGAACATTCTCACAATGTAAAAACAGTCTGTAGCCTAAAATACATTCAAATTTGACAGCTTTTAAAGCCGAAAAATGAACTAATAAAATAAGGTTTTCTTCAACTGAAATGTATAAGGTTTTGTTCGTAAAATGGTTTTGACATTTAAGTTACATTTTAAATGCCATTTAAAAAGTGACTTAGATTGAAAAAGAGGTAAGAGCTCAAAATATTATCTAAAGGGTATCAGAAAAGTATTTGCCTCCTTCCTGATGACTACTATATAGAAAAATATATAAAAATCACCTTACCAATCCCCCATTGCTCCTTTCACAGTGCTGACCAGGTAACCCATGGATCTCTGCACTTCCTGTTCCAGCTGGACAGGCATGTGAGCCCATTAATAATGTCAGTGGTGACCAATGTGTCAAGGATGTAGCCAATCACATGTCAGGCTGGCTGGAAAAGAAAGTAAGAAGACTGTCGGGGGATCGGACAGGCATGTGAGCCCATTAATAATGTCAGTGGCGACCAATGTGTCAAGGATGTAGCCAATCACATGTCAGGCTGGCTGGAAAAGAAAGTAAGAAGACTGTCGGGGGATCGGCAAGTAGAGTATACTTTGTTTCATTATTTCAGAGCATGCTGGATGAATTTTTTTATAAAACTTTATGGGTGGAAAATTCTTTTAAATCAATATGATATTGTACATCACTCATATCACCCAATCTGAAAAAGTTACTGACTCTTTCAACTTACCGTAACTATACTGTAATTTTTACCAAACACTTCCTATAAATTGAAATCAGTCTTCAATATCTTTACTATTTGCTTTGATGTAATTGATTGTTTGATTCCACTACAAGCAATAAGATTGTAAAACATGAAATAACCAAAGACATCTAAGATGTATATTAATTTCTGTCAAAATAAGCAGGGGCGGACACAGACTGTAGTGGGCCCCTGTGCAAGAATTTTTTTGGGCCCCCCCCCCTGCCCTTCATAGGGGGCATGAAGGCCCCCCCCCCCGTGCATCTCTCATCCCCCCGTGCATCTCTCATCCCCCCCGTGCATCTCTGATTCCCCCCACTCCTAGTTAATTAATTGTATTTAAAAAAAATAAAACTTGTTATACTTACCCCCAGGGCCGGCTCCAGGTTTTTGTGGGCCCTGGGCGACAGAGTTTAAGTGGCCCCTTTAACACATACCATGATTCATGATGCACAGATACCACAGAGAAATATATATATATAGTACAAGGCCAAGGATTTCACTTACTACATTACATGAGCGATATCTATTGTAAATTCTACAATAGCTCAGAAACCGGCGAATCATCACAGCGCACAGTGCAGACCGGACAGTATAGTCCTCCATACAGTATTATGGGCACCATATAATGCTCCATACAGGATACTGGTCATCATATAATGCTCCATACAGAATACTGGTCCCCATATAACGCTCCATACAGGATACTGGTCCCCATATAACGCTCCATACAGGATACTGGTCCCCATATAACACTGCATACAGAATACTGGCCCCCATATAACGCTCCATACAGAATACTGCCCCCCATATAACGCTCCATACAGAATATTGGCCCCCATATAACGCTCCATGCAGGCTGTTCCCCCCTTATAATGCCCCATTACACGAGCGATATCTATTGTAAATTCTACAATAGCTCAGAAACCGGCGAATCCTCACAGCGCACAGTGCAGACTGGACAGTATAGTCCTCCATACAGTATTATGGGCACCATATAATGCTCCATACAGGATACTGACCCCCCTTATAATGCTCCATACAGGATACTGGTCCCCATATAACGCTCCATACAGGATACTGGTCCCCATATAACACTGCATACAGAATACTGGCCCCCATAAAATGCTCCATACATAATACTGACCCCCATATAACGCTCCATACAGAATACTGACCCCCATATAACGCTCCATACAGAATACTGACCCCCATATAACGCTCCATACAGAATACTGTCCCCCATATAACGCTCCATACAGAATACTGTCCCCCATATAACGCTCCATACAGAATACTGACCCCCATATAACACTCCATACAGAATATTGGCCCCCATGTAACGCTTCATGCAGGCTGTTTCCCCCTTATAATGCCCCATGCAGGATGACACCCCCCTTTTAATGCCCTATTCAGGATGTCACCTCTACCCCCCATAAATTGCCCCATGCAGGATGTCACCTCCCCCCCCATATAATGCCCCTTGCAGGATGTCACTTCCCCCCTTTTCAATGCCCCATGCAGTATGTCAGACCACCCCCTCCCTTACAATGCCCCATGCAGGAGGTCACACCCCCCTCCTTATAATGCCCCATGCGGTATGTCACCCCCCCATATAATGCCCCATGCAGGATTTCACACCCACTCTCCCCCCAAATAATGCCCTATGCCCCCATACATAAAAAAAAAAATCAAATACTCACCTCACTTCTTACCTGATGCTGATCCGGACTCCAGCATCGCCCGCGTCTTCCCGCTGTGACAGCTCAGGAGAGAGCGCGCGCGGTGTAAACATATCACCGCGCCCTCTGACCTGAGACGTCACAGTCAGAGGACGCGGAAGACGCTGCGGAGGCATGGGGAGGGGTAAGTATTGTGCCGGCGCCGTCACATGACCGAAGATGTCCCTGCGCTCAGCATGGGGCCGGGGAACCATGCTGAGCGCAGGGACATCTCCGGTCATGTGAAGGCGGGGGTCCTGCGGGGGGGCCCCATGAGGAGACGCACAAGAGGGGGGCCCCAACCGGCCGGGCCCCATGCTGGAGTCAGGGCAGTCATGCCCTGATGGCAGCCCTGCTGGAGGCTGGAGGGGCCCCCTCTCCCTCAGGGGCCCCCGTTCAATGAACCGGCTGCACGGGTGGTAGGTCCGCCCCTGAAAATAAGTGCTATGTGTATTTAGCTTGCTTTACCTTGTACAGTGCATGTGTTACACATAAATTCAAAACACCACAAAACTATTTTTTAATTCTTCTGTGAAGCCATGTTGTTGTGATGGATGAAGTATGTGGTGTAGCATTGTCTTGCTCAAATATGCAAGGCCTTCTCTGAAATATACTCTGTCTGGATGAAAGCATATGTTGTTCTAAAACCTTTATGTAATGTTCAGCATTGATAGCACCTTTCCAGATGTGTAAGCTGCACATGCCATAGGCACTCATACACCCCCATACCATCAAAGATGGAGACTTCTGTACTGTGCGCTGATAACAAGCTTGATGGTTCCTCTCCTCTTTACTCTGCAGGATACAACACCTGTAGTTTCCATAGTTTCCACTAAGAATTAAAAATTTTGATTCATCTGACCACAGAAAAGTTTTCTATTTTGCTTCAATTTTAAATGAGCTTTGGCTCAGAGAAGCAGTCACGGTTTTGTATTGTGTTAATATGTGACTCTTATTTGCATGATGGAAATCTAACTTGCATTTGTGGATTACACGGCAAACTATGTTCACAGATAATGATCTCTGGAAGTATTCCTGATTCCTTGCTGTTTATTTTTAATGCAGTGCCGAATGAGGCCCCTTAGATCACAAGAATGCAATATTGACTGTTGGCCTTGTCCCTTGCGTTCATGGATTTCTCCAGAATCTCAGAATCTTTTCATGATATATATTTGATGTGTTGATATTCAAAAACTTTTATGACGCAGTTGTTCACAGATTGGTAAACCTCTGACCATCTTTGCTTCTGAGAGACTTGGCCTCTCTAACAAGCTCTTGTTAACAAGCTCTTGTTATGCACAGTAATTTGATATAGTTGAAAATGGACCATCCCTGTTTTATATTAGTATCAATTACTTTTTCAACCTTTTGCTAACTTCGTCCAAACTCTTTTGAGATGTGTTGCTGCCATCATTTTTTTAATGCTTTCATTTATAAAATGAAATGAACAACATGTCTAACATTCATCTTCTAATCTATGTTCTATGCTTTATCGTGAATACAATATGCCTGGACGAGATTTCCAAATCATTGCATTCTACTTTTCTTTACATTTTGCACAGTGTCCCAACTTATTAGGAATTGTGGTTGCAATTTCAGTGGTCATCCATTTAGTCACTAGTGGATGTATTAGTTGTCATGTTCCCTTTAAAACTATCATGAATGTGGCCATAGGTTGTAGGTGTAACAAGTTCTGTGAATAAGAACCCATAGATCACTTTCTGTCAAACTATTTTATTATGAGCTGTATTGTTGTGCAACACGCCACTTTTAACTGTTGCGAGCCATTTTTGCTTACCCTCAGGACCAGTAATTGGCAAACCACCAAAACTATGCAAACATACCATACACATATTTTACAGCTTTTTATCAGAGGTCTAGGCTAAATGCAAAGTGCTTGAAGTGAGTCTGGCCCTGATCTATGTAATAACCCTCTATGTAAAATAACCCTCAGGGTTCTAACATTTTAAAATATATTTTTTACTCTTACTGAAGTTATTTGTATATAGAATAAAAATTGTTTACCAGTATATGAGTTATAGCAACCCAGTGACTAAAGAGATGAAAGCTCCAGAATAATTCATGCTGATGTTGTCATTTATACGATCCATTCAAATATGAAGAGCTAAGCAAAGTAACCCTTAACTTCCTTTCAAAGGTTACAATTTTAGTCTCAATATTTCGAAATGTTTTTGTTACCAAATTGCTAGTGCTTCTCCATTTCACTCTGCACGTATCCTTAAATTAAAAACAATGCTCAGAAATATCGCTCTGTGCTCCAACCACAATCTTAAGTAATGTTTTCCAGGTGTAGCATAAATAAATCCTATTGAAAGCGAAGTAATGCTGTCTGATATTTACATACTTTTATTTATGATTCTAATAATACATGACAAAGCCCGTGTCACTTGTGCCGGCTCCTCTGTTCACATCCATAAAATAAGCTTAGAAAACTGATTCCGTCCTAATGCTATTCTGTGAATAGTTGTACACTGTCTGTTACCTTTATTGTCACTTTTTCTTCATTTTCTCTCATTCTGTTTTTTCTTTGCTGCTGCCAAATATGACTGGGGATCAATCAGTCAAATATTGTAACCAGAAGACGATTGTTCAGTCTCTCGGTGTTAGACATAGAACCAGAGGACAATTATTAAAACACATTGGCCCTGATTCATTATTTGCGGGTTTGAAGTCTGTATTCTTTTTTTGTTTTGAGATATTTGCTGACGTTTATTGTGCCAAATTGATCAACATGGCAGACACGGTTCATGAATTTGGTGCAAAGTAAAAAAAAAAAAAAAAAAGCTTATTTTCTGTTATTAAAGGGGGTTTCCCACAAAGTCTGTTTTAATCAAAAGATCTTGAAAAAATAATAAATTTCACAATTGGATGTGATAAAAAAAATGTTCGTGTTCTGAGATAATCTTATAAATGTGCCCCTGCTGTGTACTGTGTAATGGCTGTGTCTGACCGTACAGGAACACGGTCTGATCATACCACATCAGTTTTACCTCAAAGAAAGAATAATTTGCAATCCCATGCTGTTGTATCTGTATACTCTTTTTCTTCCTCCCCTGCCCAGGAGCTGTGGTATGATCAGATCATGTCCCTGTACGGTTAGACACAGTCACGATTATTTCAGCTGGATGTGTGTTCTCAGACGCACATTCAGCTGAAATGTTTTGCGATGCAGGGGACCCGTCAGCTCCCTGCTCTGCAATACACACCACCAGCCAATCAGAGGCCAACAGCTGACATCAGCGTGCCCAGGGGCACATGGAAGTGATGTCATGTGTCATGGCGGAAATGCCGGAGTCAGCTGACGGCTTCTGCTTCAGCTGTAGAAGAGGACTGCGTGTGGCGGGGGAAAGTGAGTAGTATCATGTTTTTTTAATGTATTACTAAACATGCCACATTATCCCAGGACAAGGCCTAAGATGGGGCCCATTACACCTGGAAATGGACCAGGATGGGGCACATTATACATGGAAGAGGACCAGGATGAGGCACATTATCAGAGGAAGGGGCCAGCATGGAACACATTACACCAGGAAGGGAACCAGGATGAGGCACATTATACCTGGAAATGGACCAGGATGGGGCACATTATCAAAGGAAGAGGACCAGGATGGGGCACATTATACCTGGAAATGGACCAGGATGGGGCACATGATCAATGGAAGAGGACCAGGATGTGGTTCATTATCCTAGGAAAGGGATCAGGATGGTGCACATCATACCAGGGTGGGGTTCATTATACCAGGAAGAGGACCAGGATGGCGCATAGTATACCCGGAAGGGGACAAGGATGGGGGACATTATTCAAGAAAGGGGACCAGGATGGAAGACATTATACCAGAATGGGGGACATTATCCCAGGATGTGGAACATTATATCAGGAAGGGAACCAGGATGTCAACATAACAACAGGAAGGGAACCAGGATGAGCACTTTTTCTGGCTATATGGAGAGAGACTGAGGTCTCCCACCAGTCCCCTGATGAACCCTGAATAATGCAAAGGGAAATGCATCGGGACAACAAACAATAAGTGTTTATGCTTACTATGTCTTAATGATGGACAATCAGCTTGTGAGACTACTAATGATAAGTGTCTATTCTTACTGTGTCTCATTGATGGACAATCAGCTGTAACTGTCTGGATTGGGACAGGCAGATTATATCTCTGAACTACTGAGATTTGCTACCTCTTAAGTACTGAAAATATATATGTAGATGTAGGATATCTTTTCTTTTTTTCCCCTGGGGATTGGACTAGAGGGAATGATGTATTCTGGAGCAAGATCACTTTGAAATATTGATAAATGAGTGGCAGTTGGACATTGGTCTAATTAACTGCCCTTAGATATGTGTCTTATTATGTCCCTTGGAGATAGTACCAAGGTGAGAGAGTCCATTTTCAGTCATATTCTATTGGTGTATGCTCTGGATTTGAAAATATTAAAAATACTGACATGGCTCTGCAACATCTCTCTTAAACTATGTTATACTGTCTAGAGCAAAGACTGATAAATGTTGGTAGATAGGCATCTGGACATTGTTCTAATTAATTATCTTGGGATAGGTGTTTTGTTCTGTCCCTTGGAGATTGTACCAAGGTGAGAGAGGCCCTTTCTCAATCACATTCTATTGGTGTATGCCCTGGATGTGAAAATACTGGCATAGCTGTACAATATCTGTCTTAAACTATGACATGTAAATTCTGATATACACTGCTCAAAAAATAAAGGGAACACTTAAACAACAGAATATAACTCCAAGTAAGTCAAACTTCTGTGAAATCAAACTGTCCACTTAGGAAGCAACACTGATTGACAATCAATTTCACATGCTGTTGTGCAAATGGAATAGACAATAGATGGAAATTATTGGCAATTATCAAGACACCCTCAATAAAGGAGTGGTTCTGCAAGTGGGGACCACAGACCACATCTCAGTACCAATGCTTTCTGGCTGATGTTTTGGTCACTTTTGAATGTTGGTTGTGCTTTCACACTCATGGTAGCATGAGATGGACTCTTCAACCCACAGAAGTTGCTCAGGTAGTGCAGCTCATCCAGGATGGCACATCAATGCAAGCTGTGGCAAGAAGGTTTGCTGTATCAGTCAGCGTAGTGTCCAGAGGCTGGAGGCGCTACTAGGAGACAGGCCAGTACACCAGGAGACGTGGAGGGGGCCGTAGGAGGGCAACAACCCAGCAGCAGGACCGCTACCTCCACCTTTGTGTAAGGAGGAACAGGAGGAGCACTGCCAGAGCCCTGCAAAATGACCTCCAGCAGGCCACAAATGTGCATATGTCTGCACAAATGGTTAGAAACCGACTCCATGAGGGTGGTATGAGGGCCCGATGTCCACAGATGGGAGTTGTGCTCACAGCCCAACACCGTGCAGGACACTTGGCATTTGCCACAGAACACCAGGACTGGCAAAGTCGCCATTGGCACCCTGTGCTCTTCACAGATGAAAGCAGGTTCACACTGAGCACATGTGACAGACGTGACAGAGTCTGGAGACACCATGGAGAGCGATCTGCTGCCTGCAACATCCTTCAGCATGACCGGTTTGGCAGTGGGTCAGTAATGGTGTGGGGTGGCATTTCTTTGGAGGGTCACACAGCCCTCCATGTGCTCGCCAGAGGTAGCCTGACTGCCATTAGGTACTGAGATGAGATCCTCAGACCCCTTGTGAGACCATATGCTGGTGCTTTTGGCCCTGGGTTCCTCCTAATGCAGGACAATGCCAGACCTCATGTGGCTGGAGTGTGTCAGCTGTTCCTGCAAGATGAAGATATTGAAGCTATGGACTGGCCCGCCCGTTCCCCAGACCTGAATCCGATTGAGCACATCTGGGACATCATGTCTCGCTCCATCCACCAAGGTCACGCTGCACCACAGACTGTCCAGGAGTTGGCGGATGCTTTAGTCCAGGTCTGGGAGGAGATCCCACAGGAGACCATCTGCAACCTCATCAGGAGCATGCCCAGGCGTTGTAGGGAGGTCATACAGGCATGTGGAGGCCACACACAATACTAAGCCTCATTTTGACTTGTTTTAAGGACATTACATCAAAGTTGGATCAGCCTGTAGTGTGCTTTTCCACTTTAATTTTGGGGGTGACTCCAAATCCAGGCCTCCATTGGTTAATAAATTTGATTTCCATTGATGATTTTTGTGTGATTTTGTTGTCAGCACATTCAACTTTGTACAGTACAAAGTATTCAATGAGAATATTTCATTCATTCAGATTTAGGACGTGTTATTTTGTGTTACGGTCAGGATTACTGTTATTGTGAACTGTTAAGATGAAACGATCTCTAAAAGTGTTACCTTTATTTTTTTGAGCAGTGTACATATGTGTACTTTTTTCTATTCTTTTAATATCTGCACTGTGTCTTTTTGAATTTAGACAGGGTATAATTAGGGTCACTAGGAACACCGACATTGAGCGGGGGCGCCACTTAGCAAAAATTAGGATGCCAACCTCCGCTACCTGGTAGGGAGAGGAAAAGGGGTGACTAGGGACTTGACAGGTCCATCTGTATCGCTGCCCGGCAAAACAAGATTAACTTTAACTATGCTCCCTATATACCCTATAATAGCCCTATAACATATTTCTGTTATGTGTTTAGAAATATGAGTCCTATGTACTTATAATAATTACATTTTTTTAATATTTTTAAGAATCTATTTTCTCTTTGGTTTTCTCTATAGATCTGCTCATATCTAGCCAACTGTTGACTCTGGCAGTGCAGTGCTAGGTTTCTACCCAGAAGACAAGTGATGAGACAGATTTTGCTAAGTATATAACCAGAAAACACCTTAAAACAGTACAACCATATTAACAAGAAAAGGTGGAATACAGATATTGGCGATGAAACATAACTTGACATAAACATTGTGACTGATATAATAATTCTGTCCAATAGATACAGTACATACAGTTAGGTCCATATATATTTGGACAGAGACAACATTTTTCGAATTTTGGTTCTAGACATTACCACAATGAATTTTAAACAAAACAATTCAGATGCAGTTGAAGTTCAGACTTTCAGCTTTCATTTAAGGGTATCCACATTAAAATTGGATGAAGGGTTTAGGAGTTTCAGCTCCTTAACATGTGCCACCCTGTTTTTAAAGGGACCAAAAGTAATTGGACAATTGACTCCAAGGCTATTTTATGGACAGGTGTGGGCAATCCCCATCGTTATGTCATTCTCAATTAAGCAGATAAAAGGCCTGGAGTTGATTTGAGGTGTGGTGCTTGCATTTGGAAGGTTTTGCTGTGAAGTAAACATGTGGTCAAAGGAGCTCTCCATGCAGGTGAAACAAGCCATCCTTAATCTGCAAAAACAGAAAAAACCCATCCGAGAAATTGCTACAATATTAGGAGTGGCAAAATCTACAGTTTGGTACATCCTGAGAAAGAAAGAAAGCACTGGTGAACTCATCAATGCAAAAAGACCTGGGCGCCCACGGAAGACAACAGTGGTGGATGATCGCAGAATAATCTCCATGGTGAAGAGAAACCCCTTCACAACAGCCAACCAAGTGAACAACACTCTCCAGGAGGTAGGCGTATCAATATCCAAATCTACCATAAAGAGAAGACTGCATGAAAGTAAATACAGAGGGTTCACTGCACGGTGCAAGCCACTCATAAGCATCAAGAATAAAAACCCTACACTGGATTTAACTAAAAAACATCTAAAAAAGCCAGCACAGTTCTGGAAGAACATTCTTTGGACAGATGAAACCAAGATCAACCTCTACCAGAATGATGGAAAGAGAAAAGTATGGTGAAGGCGTGGTACAGCTCATGATCCAAAGCATACCACATCATCTGTAAAACACGGCGGAGGCAGTGTGATGGCTTAGGCATGCATAGCTGCCAGTGGCACTGGGTCACTAGTGTTTATTGATGATGTGACACAGGACAGAAGCAGCCGAATGAATTCTGATGTATTCAGAGCCATACTGTGTGCTCAGATCCAGCCAAATGCAGCCAAACTGATTGGTCATTGTTTCATACTACAGATGGACAATGACCCAAAACATAAAGCCAAAGCAACCCAGGAGTTTATTAAAGCAAAGAAGTGGAATATTCTTGAATGGCCAAGTCAGTCACCTGATCTCAACCCAATTGAGCATGCATTTCACTTGTTAAAGACTAAACTTCAGACAGAAAGGCCCACAAACAAACAGCAACTGAAAACCACTGCAGTGAAGGCTTGGCAGAGCATCAAAAAGGAGGAAACACAGTGTCTGGTGATGTCCATGAGTGCAAGACTTCAGGCAGTCATTGCCAACAAAGAGTTTTCAACCAAGTACTAGAAATGAACATTTTATTTACAATTATTTAATCTGTCCAATTACTTTTGGTCCCTTTAAAAACAGGGTGGCACATGTTAAGGAGCTTAAAACTCCTAAACCCTTCATCTAGTTTTAATGTGGATACCCTCAAATGAAAGCTGAAAGTCTGAACTTCAACTGCATCTGAATTGTTTTGTTTAAAATTCATTGTGGTAATGTCTAGAACCAAAATTAGAAAAATGTTGTCTCTGTCCAAATATATATGGACCTAAAGGCCCCGTCACACATAACGAGATCGCTAGCGAGATCGCTGATGAGTCACGTTTTGGTGACGCAATAGCGATCTCGCTAGCGATCTCGTTATGTCTGACAGGTAGCAACGATCAGGCCCCTGCTGTGAGATCGCTGATCGTTACAAAGCTTCCTGGACCATTCCTGGGTCGTTGCGCTCCCGCTGGGCAGTGTGCATCGCTGTATTTGACACCTTGTCAACGACCTCGCTAGCGATTCAGAACTGAGACACATTGAGGTGCATAAATTGGACTTTTCTGCGTTCATCGTCCCTGATTAGTGGTCGCTACTGCGTCCTTGTTTTTTCAGATCCCACCAGCGTTCTCCGGCTGTGACTCCACTTTGAACAAATCAGACATCTTTAGCGAAGTAGGTATTGTTTGGGGTCTCAAATGAGTTTCCATTTTTAATTCATTTATAGGACATCTACCAATTATCTGCTATCATTGCTCTTCAGGGAGGGAGGGCTTGGCTTCAATAACGATCTCGTTAGCGATCTCGTTATGTGTGACGGGGCACCAGGACCGTTAAAATACTGGCAGCAGTTGTCGCGGCAGGTCTTCGCATCATGGGTGTTTCTGCCATGTCCCACTGGTTGAAGGCCTGCAATTGCAGGATCGTTTGCACGCTATTCACCGAGCTCCACTTCCCCATTGGCTCGGTCCACAGAGTCCACAAAGCCAGGCGGACAGTACGTATTTGCATCACGTCGACGAAGAAAGTTTTGAAGCGTGCAGCAGGCCAAAAGAACAGAGTCTATTGATTTAAGCTTCATGTTAATTGGCGTATGAAAAACTCTGAAGCGGTTGGCCACGACAGCGTGTCAGAAAACGTGCTGTGTGGGTGTGTGTGCACGAGACCCCTAAAATATCTGCCCATGCAAAAGCATATATATACAGATAGAAGCCAAGCCCTCCCTCCCTCCCTGAAGAGCAATGATAGCAGATAATTGGTAGATGTCCTATAAATGAATTAAAAATGGAAACTCATTTGAGACCCCAAACAATACCTACTTCGCTAAAGATGTCTGATTTGTTCAAAGTGGAGTCACAGCCGGAGAACGCTGGTGGGATCTGAAAAAACAAGGACGCAGTAGCGACCACCAATCAGGGACGATGAACGCAGAAAAGTCCAATTTATGCACCTCAATGTGTCTCAGTTCTGAATCGCTAGCGAGGTCGTTGACAAGGTGTCAAATACAGCGATGCACACTGCCCAGCGGGAGCGCAACGACCCAGGAATGGTCCAGGAAGCTTTGTAACGATCAGCGATCTCACAGCAGGGGCCTGATCGTTGCTACCTGTCAGACATAACGAGATCGCTAGTGAGATCGCTATTGCGTCACCAAACCGTGATTCATCAGCGATCTCGCTAGCGATCACGTTATGTGTGACGGGGCCTTAACTGTAGTATATGATTAGACTAAGCAGTCTGATAAATTTGCTATACTTTAGAGGCTGTTGATGCTGGAAGTATTTGCCTTACGCAACTATTTTGCAACAGCATTTTGGTGCTTGTTATCTCCACTGTGTCTTCTCCTTTTTTGGGTTACCCAGTAATCTACATAAATTTTTTCACTCGTGCCTTCTATCATCTAAGGAAATCATTAACTGCAACATAACTCTAAATAGAGACGGCCCCTTTACTTGTGTGGGGTGATCCGGCATTTTTGCAGTCTCTCTCTTACTTTCATTTGTCCCAAACTTTTTGTTTAGTAAGACAGAAGTAGTAGAGAGTAAAACTGCAGCTTCTGACTACACAGATAGCTGTTTGCTATCTGTTATCATGGTGACTTGTTAATATATATAAATATATATATTCCCATGTAATTTTCAGAACAAATTCTGTCTATTATTGCATCCATGACAAAAATAAGACTCATCTTTGAAGAACCTTCATTCCAGCCTCTGGTCTCCAGCTGGAGACCACATGGGCAATGCCATGAAGAGACCTTCACGAGGGAGCATCACATGAGTCCTACTCCTAGGATTATGGTGTGAGGTAACATAATGTACGGTAGCCAGATCCGTCTATCCTTCATTTTAGGAACATTAACAGCTCAACGTTATATTAATTTGATCCTGAAAACAGAGGTATGGCATTTCACCACGTTGGCAGTCTGCATGGCCTAACCATGCTATTATAGCCTACAGTGACTACAAACTTGTCTCCCACTGAGCACATCTGGGATATTCTTTGGTCAGCAATTGTAAAGGGAGCTGCCAGCAGTGGATTTTGAAGATTTGTGTGCCCAAGTGCATTCAGCAAGGCAGAACATTCCTCAGGGAAACAGTAATAATGTAATTGATAGCAGCCAAGGTGTTTAAAGTACTTATGCTTCTGCCCGTGGCACTCATACTCAATACAGAATAAATTGAGATGTTTTGAAAATTTTCTTTCCTATTATTCTTCATTACTTTAATGTTATTGGTATGTCCGCTGACCAACCCTTTAATTTCAATGACATTTACTTCTTGCTCTAGAAATTTCAATGTTGAGATGTGTATTGTATATGTGTATGTATATATATATATATATATATATTTATGTGTGTATATTTATTTATTTTACTCACTTATATAGCACCATTAATTGCACAGTGCTTTACAGACGTTATGGGCATTATCCCCATTGGGGCTCACAATCTACATTCCCTATCAGTATGTCTTTGGAGTGTGGCAGGAAACTGGAGAACTCAGAGGAAACCCACACAAACACGGGGAGAACATACAGACTCCTTGCAGATGTTGTCCTTGGTGGGATTGAACCCAGGACCCCAGCGCTGCAAGGCTCCAGTGCTAAACACTGAGCCACCGTGCTGCCCATATATATATATATATATATATATATATATATATATATATATATATATATATATATATATATATATATATATATATATATATATATATATATATATATATATATATATATATATATATATATATATATATATATATATATATATATATATATACACACACACACATGTATGTGTCACTGAAGTTTATTTATTGTCCCTGTGGCTGAATGTTAATTTTTTTAGCTTTATTTTTAGCTGATATTGCTGTGATGTGTATACTGCAGCTTTAAAGCTCTGTACACCCAGATAATTAAGTGATTTCCTCTGTAGCTATTTTCATTTTCCCCCTAATTCTTCTCTATAACTTCATGTTCTCTTGCAGTATAAATAGTCATGTAAACCTGAGACAGGCGTTTGCATTTTAAGCAGGGTTGTTTCTTTCTCCTTTTTGCCGTTCTAGTCTCAGTGCCATCTGATTAAAAACATTTTTCATCATTTAGAAATGTAAAAAGAAACTGATGACAGTTTATCGTCACAGTCAACTTTTTTTTTGCCTCAAATGTGAGAAAATTGGGAATTTTTAATATTGTCTTATCAGTCTTGTGTTCTTTATTACTGATGACTTCATTCAGTTTGAATTCAATGCTTTGGTTTCATTGGGGTAAACTAATAGATTATGTATGCGATATTTGCACAGCACTGATTGAATTCATCTGGTGGGTTTCAATGCAGTTCATATATTCACATAATTGTCAGGAGCCAAGATGAAATTCAGGACTGTTGCTCACAGACATTGTATGCCTCTCACTTTACCTGGCACTGGGTGACGCATAAATAATGTCTTGACTTGAAGTCTCATAGTACAATTCCATCCTAGCAGGGGAAATGGACATTGACTAACGTTTTGAGTCTGAGGCTGAGAGATACAGTAGTATTCGACTGGCATGTGGCCTTCTAGTTTTACATAGGAAAAAGAAACATTACATTACAAAGTCCCCTTTTTTTAGCCTCTGGATATAAGGCAAAGACTGTATGAAATAATAGTGTGGTTATGGAGACAGAGGAAAGCAAAGTATAAGTAGTCTGTACAGATGGAAACTTTTGGTGTGAAAAGGTAAGTGATTTTTGAAGGCTGAAATAATGGGTTCATGGCTGTATACAATAAATGTGAGGCTAACTATGACCTGAAACAGAAAACGGAGCTATATTTCACTCTAGCTGGGAGAACATCTTCCAAGAAAAAAGTGGCCCCAACAATCAGCCGATTACCCCAAGCTCTAACGCATGACAATGAGTTGCTCTTAACATTGAAGCTGAGGGTATTTGTACACTTCTGATCCTACCAATTCATGGAGGATGTGTTGCTTAGTATTAAAAATGTGAGGCTTGCATAGGGCGCCAGTCACACAGGTACATATGATGCACAGTGTGGCTTACATAGTATGAAGCCTATACTATTAGATTATGCAGGCTTCCCTGGCACTATATAAGTGCACCCCACAAGACAGATGCCCCAATTCACCCAACCAACACTAAAGGGCCTGGCAGCATCCTGCATGAAGATGCAAAAATGTGCAATAAAAAGATGAAAAATGATGTATAAAATACATGAGGTATTGGTCAATATTTTTTACCTAAATATGCAAGCTTGCAAGGCATGTCAAGGGTCCTCAGATTTGCAAATTCCTACACTAAATTCAAAAACAGCTCACAGAAGGACATACATTAAAAAACATCACAGAAAAAGAAACAGCCTTCCCAGCCAGGTGACCGTGACGTAGGTTGTGAGCTTGCACATTTTGTCCAAAATATCGATCATGTATTTTATAAATTATTTTTCTTTTTCACGTTCTTCCATTATTATGCAGCTAGGCCCTTTAGTGTTGGTTGGGTGAATTGGGGTGTCTGTCCTTGTGGGGTGCACTTATATAGTGCTAGGCAGCCTGCCTGCCTGATCTAATAGTCAACATCAATAGGCTGTAGGCCAGACATTTTGCATCACACGTACCTGTGTGACTGCCGTTCTATGCAAACCTCATCTGTGTGCATTTTTAATACTAGGCAACCACCCCCTCCATGAATTGGTAGGTTTGTGAGTGGTTGCTCCATAAGTATTTTGCACCTGTGCTGCCCCTGCCTTTATCATGGGAGTCTGCTGCATCCTGCTAGTGTATTGGTAATCTGACCTGGTGTTGGTAAGGCTTTTCTTTTCTGTGATGTATTTAGAATTTATGTCCTTCTGTGAGCCGTAGTTGTACACTTCTGCCGCATTGGCAACTTTAATCTAATTGTATATGATATGGTGCTGACTCAAATGAGGAACCATATGAAATATAGATGCTTCAAGTTCAGCAAAGCTAGAGCCGCTCTTTGCACAAGCAGGAGACCCTTTCTATGATATTCATGTACTTAAAAGTCCATATTGACACTTGGGTTGACCTATAAAGGCACAACCCCTTAGGGCATCAATCTATTATCACATGTAAAGAAGAATAGAACTGTGCCTGCAACATTAACCCCTTTACAACCCAAGGTGGTTTGCACGTTAATGACCAGGCCAATTTTTACAATTCTGACCACTGTCACTTTATGAGGTAATTACTCTGGAACGCTTCAACGGATCTCCCTGATTCTGAGACTGTTTTTTTGTGACATATTGTACTTCATGATTGTGGTAAAATTTCTTCGATATCACTTGCATTTATTTGTGAAAAAAATGGAAATTTGGCGAAAATTTTGAAAATTTTGCAATTTTCAAAATTTTAATTTTTATGCCCTTAAATCAGAGAGATATGTCACACAAAAGAGTTAATAAATAACATTTCCCACATGTCTACTTTACATCAGCACAATTTTGTAACCAAAATTTTTTTTTGTTAGGGAGCTATAAGGGTTAAAAGTTGACCAGCGATTTCTCATTTTTCCAACAAAATTTACAAAACCATTTTTTTAGGGACCACATCACATTTGAAGTCACTTTGAGAGGTCTTTATGATAGAAAATACCCAAAAGTGACACCATTCTAAAAACTGCACCCCTCAAGGTGCTCAAAACCACATTCAAGAACTTTATTAACCCTTCAGGTGCTTCACAGGAATTTTTGGAATGTGGAAGAAAAAAATGAACATTTAACTTTTTTCACAAAAATGTTACTTTAGACCCAATATTTTTTATTTTCGCAGGGGTAACAGGAAAAATGGACCCCAAAATTTGTTGTGCAATTTCCCCTGGGCACGCAGATACCCCATATGTGGGGAAAAACCACTGTTTGGGCGCACGGCAGGGCTCGGAAGGAAAGGAGCGCCATTTGACTTTTTGATAGTAAAATTTGCTTGAATAATTAGCGGGCGCCATGTTGCGTTTGGAGAGCCCCTGATGTGCCTAAACAGTGGAAACTCCCCACAAGTGACCCCATTTTGGAAACTAGACCCCCCAAGGCACCTATTTAGATGCATAGTGAGAACTTGGAACCCCTAGGTGCTTCACAAATTGATTCGTAAAAATGAAAAAGTATTTTTTTTTCCACTTTTTCATTTTTACGAATCAATTTTTGAAGCACCTGAGGGTTCCAAGTGCTCACTATGCATCTAGATAGGTGCCTTGGGGGGTCTAGTTTCCAAAATGGGGTCACTTGTGGGGGGAGCTCCACTGTTTAGGCACATCAGGGGCTCTCCAAATGCAACATGGTGTCCGCTAACAAATTGAATGGAAAATCGGCTCAAATTGATAGCGGACACCATGTTGCGTTTGGAGAGCTCCTGATGTGCCTAAACAGTGGAGCTCCCCCACAAGTGACCCCATTTTGGAAACTAGACCCCCCAAGGCACCTATCTAGATGCATATTGAGCACTTGGTACCCTCAGGTGCTTCACAAATTGATTCGTAAAAATGAAAAAGTGGAAAAAAAATACTTTTTCATTTTTATGAATCAATTTGTGAAGCACCTAGGGGTTCCAAGTTCTCACTATGCATCTAGATAGGTGCCTTGGGGGGTCTAGTTTCCAAAATGTGGTCACTTGTGGGGGAGCTCCACTGTTTAGGCACATCAGGGGCTCTCCAAACGCAACATGGTGTCCGCTAACAATTTGAGCCGATTTTCCATTCAATTTGTAAGCGGACACCATGTTGTGTTTGGAGAGTCCCTGATGTGCCTAAACAGTGGAGCTCCCCCACAAGTGACCCCATTTTCGAAACTATACCCCTCAAGGATTTTATTAAGGGGTATAGCGAACATTTTGAACCCAGGGGTGCGGCACAGAATTTGATAACATTAGGTCATCATATTGAATAAGTTGTCATTACTCTTGAGCGCAAGTGCTCGCTACTTGAGTTTGCATCGGGTACTCAGGTATGCACCATGTATCACGGGTGCTCAAGTGAAATGCTCGAGTCCCCGCCCGCATGTTTCACGGTTATTAGACAACCCCAAAAAAACATGCGGGGATCGCTCGTGCATGGCAGGCAATCCCCGCAAGGTTTTTTTGGCTGCGAAGCATATGGGGCGGAGACTCGAGCACCCGCGATACTCAGTGCATACCCGAGCACCCAATGCAAACTCAAGTAGCAAGCACTTGCGCTCAACACTGGTCGCCATATCGTCATCTTTTTTTTTTTTTTTTTTACATTGGAAAAAAAAAACAACCCCAACCCTAACATTAGCACAACCCCAACCCCAGCCCTAGCGTTTATTTTTTACGCCGTTCCTCGTGCGGTATAAGTGATGAGATTACTTTATTCTTCAGGTCGGTGTGATTACAGCGATACCAGAATCATATTGGGTTTTTATGATTGACAGCTGTCACACACTAAAAGACACATATTTTGTAAAATCTAGTTTTTGCATCGCCATATTTTGGCAGACAGAGTCATGTGATGGCTTGTTTTTTGCGGGATGAGTTGACGTTTTTATTGGTGCCATTTTCAGGCACGTGACATTTTTTTATCGCTTTCTATTCCTATTTTTGGGAGGCAGAATAAACTAAAACCAACAATTCAGGAATTGTGTTTTTTTACATTTTTTTATTCTGCTCCGGGTGTGGTAAAATTGGCAGCTTTATTTTTCAGGTCAGTACGTTTACAGCGGTACCACATTTATATAGTTTTTCTATGTTTTGGCGCTTTTACACAGTAAAAGCTATTTTATAGAAAAAAATATTTTTTTGCATCACTTTATTCTGAAAGCTCTAACTTTTTAATTTTTCGGATGATGGAGCTGTATGGCGGCTTGTTTTTTGCGGGATGAGATGACGTTTTCAGCGGTACCATTTTTATTTATATTCGTCTTTTTGATCGCGTGTTATTCCATTTTTTGTTTGGCGGTATGATGATAAAGCATTGTTTTTTGCTTTTTTTTTTTTACCATGTTCACTGAAGGGGTTAACTAGTGGAACAGTTTTCTAGGTCAGGTCGTTACGGACGCGGTGATACTAAATATGTGTACTTTTATTGTTTGTTTTTTTTTTTTTTCATAATAATATTTATTGATGGGTACATTATATTTTTATTTTTAGTGGATTATTTTTTTTATTTTTTTTTAAATATTTTTACAATTTTTTTTAAATTTTTTTTTCACTTTCAGACAGTTTTTTTACTTTTTTACTTTGTCCCACTATGGGACTTTCACTTTTTTTATTCTGATCGCCTGCATGGCACAGGAATGCTGCACCATCCCTGTGCCATGCAGGCTGTCAGCGCTGGACAGGGAGAAGATTGTTTGGAGATGCACTGCGCATGTCCAAACTATCTTCCTGCTGTCTAGTGACCTGGATGTTGTCATGACGACATCGGGTCGTCATGGCAACACCCGGGAAGCCGCGGCAGACAGCGCTGGAAGCCGGAAGAGGAGGTGAGTATCGGCGATCACCTCCCCTTGCCTCCGCAATGCTGCGATCGACTTCGATCGCAGCACTGCGGGGGTTAATGTGCTAGGAGCGGTGCAGGACCGCTCCCTGCACATAGTATCGGGTGTCAGCTGTGACAATCAGCTGACACCCAGCGGCGATCGCGCCCGCACAGCCTGTGTGCGCGCGCGATCGCCATGACGTACTAATACGGGTCAGGCTCTTAAAGCCCAGGGCACAGACACGTATTAGCATGTCATGGGCTTTAAAGGGGTTAAAAAGGACCTTTCACCTGGTCAAAAGTGACCGTTTTTGCTCACATTTTATTCCTGCTGCTCCCATGAGTACTTTTTAAAAAAAAAAAAAATCTACTATACGATTCCAGAGATATGGGTCTTTTTATTTAGTGCTAATTTTTATGATCTATACAAAGGGGGCATGGCTTACAGGATTCTCTGGGGCGTATCTTCTGGCTGATCTTCATTATTACTCTGTGTGAGCACTGCCCCCCTTGGAAAGACCATAAAAATTAGCATTGAAAAAAAAAGGCCTGTATCTCTGAAACTTATGGCAAATTAAAAAAAAATACTCAGGGGAGTGGTAAGAATAAAATAAGAGCAAAAAATGGCCACTTTTAGCTTGGTGACAGGTCCTCTTTAAAATTTATGCTGATGATCATCTGATTGTCCATAAGCCAGTCAATAATATGAAACTAAAGTATCCTTCAAACCTGTTTGATAGATTGAAACATTTTTTAATGGAAATAACCCCTAATATATGATATGAGTCCTTCTTATATAACAATGTTATGAGATGGGAACATTAACCATAAGCCATATACCAGATTGCCATCTCACAATCTGTGAAGATGCTTCCAGTCCTGTTTTGGTAGTGCAGCAGGGTTCAAGTATTTTCTGCTTCAAAACGGATCGAATTATGAACAGATTCCATACATATCAAATAATCACCTTTAATGACTATACTTTGTGAGGCAGTGACCGGGATAGTATACGAGGGACGTTATATCTCCCCCAGAATGTATACAGAGACCTATTAAAACCATTGGAGTGCATTGCAGTCACAAACTCACCTGCGGCTGCAATGCAGGAATGAAGGTGAGCATAGACCTGGTCAGGCTATCTGGCTAAGGCAGATTAGTAAAACCTGGGAGGGCCTTCATTTCTTGGAGGAGGCTACAGGAAGGCAGTGGGGCGGCCTCCTCCCTCCAACCCGGGTTTTCCAGTGGCTCTTGCCACAGGTCCTTTAAAAACCTTGCACTATGGATTAGTGTTGTTCAATGTTGGGACCTGCTAGAAACATAGCAGGAAAGTTTGGCGGGCCTATGTGTAGCTGAACCCACTCCTGGGAAGGCTCTGCACCCGTCAGGCTCTGAGCGGCCGGCGCGGCCGTTGCCCACGGGAATTGTTGTTTAAGGACTCATGGTAACTCGGCTGTGAACCGGAGGACTTTCTGTTTACCCGTGAGTTGCTGAATAAATCTGTTTATGTTGGACTTGCTTGGGTCACTGCCTCAGTTACTGCATGGTGTGATTGTGGCACCCCAGGGGTCTGGTTTCCACAGTAACAAGCAATGTTATGTCTGAGAGCAGGTGGGAGGTCTCTTGGTCAGGGATCCTGTGCATGCCACACCTCCTGCCCAGTCCTGGGAGGGGAAGAACTTCCCCTATAGAAACCTAGGGCTGAGGCAGGGTTAGTGAGTAGAGAAGAAGTAGAGACAGAGAAGCAGATATAGGAAGAAACAACAGGAGCTCTGTGGGAGCAGTGTTACAAAGAGTCAGGGGCTGGCAGCTGCAGAGCTCGCCCTGACTGAGAAGATTTCTTACCGGACCCGGAGTCCGAGGCTGTGGGGACTAACTCCTACCCAGCAGCAGAATCCGTCAGGCAGGGGATTTCAGGTCCTCTGGCCAAGAAACCCGAAGGCACGGTCACACGCATGGGACCAGCACCGCCGTCGTGGAGCGGAAGCTACTAGAAGGCCCCGAGTCACCGGCCATACGGGTGAGCACCACACGGTACACTCAGGGACGTGGGCTACTTATACTCGCTTCTAGCAAGGTAGCCAGAAGAGTACAGTTAGTTTGGGAGGCCTACAACTCCGCCTGGCCAGGGGAGATCCCATCTGCTCAAGGACTGACCAGGCCCCAACCGCTAGCCAGTACTCCGGGAGGGTCTATCTTTGTCACCAGTAAAGACCCTGAACTACACCGCATCGTCTCTGAGTGGTTCCTGCTACCCCCATCATCCACGTCGGCTGCCCTGAGGCCATACCCCTCCCGTTGGGGGTTATACCATCCACGCTGCACCATCCTTCCACCGGCCTCAGCGGTCTGCCCTGCAGCAGCCAGCTCCTTAGCTGCATTCAACGGGTGGCGTAGTCGTCCATCATCTACCGCTGATACAGCGCCACTTAGTCTGACTCCCTGGGCACAGGCCGGATCACCGCCACGAGACTACAACCCTCAAGAGATCCGGCTCCGGGTAAGCTCCCGCGTGCGCAACGCAGCGCGACACAGGCCCAGGGGCGCGTCATGAACACCGCCGCCTTACAGCTTCTTAACATAGAATTGACCATTATTAATCATGGAAAATGGGAATAGGTAGATCTGGTATGCTGACCATATCTCACCTCAAAACTATTGCCCCCGGCCTCTATACAACAGATAATATGAGTGGGTATGCATCATGAACGTGAGGAAGAATAATATAATAGGTATGTTATTGTTTATCATAACCAATAAAATGTGATATTGTATGTAAATTCAGGCAGGCTTGGCCTTTTAAAGATGCAGTCAGTCATTGTTCTACTATAAATGTAAATGACTTCAGATTAAATCTGCCACATTGAATAAAACTCGCTCAACATATTGGTGGAGATCCCGAAAAAGGTTCACTCCACCATTTTTTATGCAAAGTATTAAAATGAATTTCCAGCATTTAAATAACTTCAGTGTAATTCCCAATTTATTATTCAGTTTAACTCTTTCATTGGTGACTGTATCAGGTCATATCAAGAAAGTTGTATAGAATGAAATGATCACTTGTTCCAGACATTGTTTTATAAGCGTTAAAGGTTATGTTCCCTCAGCGGTTTGTATGTAGATGTACCCTTGGTATGATTGATCGGTTTCTCCAGTTTAGTTTCTGATGGGTCTAACATTATCTTTGATAATGACATTAATAAGGAAGGGTCTGGTAGCTGGGGCCCACACTCTTAAAGGGGTTTTCCCACAAACAAAAATTCATTTTAATAATTGTCTGTGTCTGACCATGTACGGGACGTACCACATCTCCTGGGCGGGGGAGGAAGCAAAGGACAATACAGACATTACATCCGGGGATCGCAGAGGATTCATTTTGTGAGGTAAAATATTGATTAAAAACAGGCAGGGAAATATTTTACCTCACAAAATGAATCCTCTATATGTATTTGGCCTTTTGCACCTTTGTCTGGTAAGTCCATAAAACATCCTGCTGATAGCCTTCTCCATGCCCATTAGGTATCCTTCTATCACTACCTGTTATTATTTAATGTGCATAGATATAATCATATATTACATATGAAGACTCAAAGTTTAGCATGGTAATATGTACATTTTTGTTCAGGCCTACAGTGCCTATAGGAAAATCTGTTCCTATAAATTCCTTATTTTATAGCTAGTTTCACCACTTAAAAAAACTACATTTTATGTTACATAAGTAATAATGATCAGAAAGGGTCAGATCATCAATATCAGATCGGCATGGATCCAATACTTGGAGCCTCACCCATCAGCTGTTTGCAGTACTAGCAGAGGCCGATGTAAACTGTGAATAGAACAGATATCAGATGTAAACTTGGTGGAAAAGCCATTTAACCCCTTAAGGACCGTGCCACTTTGTAGGTTAATGACAAGGCCTTATTTTTTAAATCTGACCACTGTCAATTTATGAGCTAATAACTCTGGAACGCTTCAACGTATTCCCCTGATTCTGAGAATGTTTTTTCGTGACATATTGTACTTCACGATTGTGGTAAAATTTCTTCGATATCACTTGCGCTTATTTGTAAAAAAACCCAGAAATTTGGCAAAAATTTTGAAAATGTTGCAATTTTCAAACTTTGAATTTTCAAGCCCTTAAATCAGAGAAATATATCACACAAAATAGTTAATGAATAACATTTCCCACATGTCTACTTTACATCAGCACAATTTTGGAACCAACATTATTTTGGGTTAGGAAGTTATATGGGTTAAAAGTTGACCAGCGATTTCTCATTTTTCCAACAAAATTTTGAGGGGCCTTTATGACAGAAAATACCCCAAAGTGACACCATTTCAAAAACTTCACCCCTTAAGGAGCTCAAAACCACATTCAAGAAGTTTATTAACCCTTCAAATGCTTCACAGAAATTGAAGCAATGAGGAAGAATAAAATAACATTTAACTTTTTTTCACAAAAAATGTAATTTAGACTCAATGTTTTTTTATTTTCACAAGGGTAACAGATAAAAATAGACCCCAAAATTTGTTTTGTAATTTCTCCTGAGCATGCCGATCCCCCATATGTGGGGGAAAACCACTGTTTGGGCACATGGCAGGGCTCGAAAGGGAAGGAGCGCCATTTGACTTTTTGAATTCAAAATGTTCTGGAATACTTAGCGGACCCCATGTTGCATTTGGGGAACCACTGATGTTCCTAAACAGTGGAAACCCCCCACAAGTGACACCATTTTGGAAACTAGACCCCTCAATAAACTTATCTAGATGTGTGGTGAGCACTTTGAACCCTCAGGTGCTTCACAGAAGTTTATAACGTAGAGCCGTGAAAATAAAAAAAATCTAACTTTTTCCACAAAAATGAACTTTAAGCCTCAATTTTTTATTTTCACAAGGGTAATGTAGCGCCGGCGTCCCTGCCCTCTGCTAGGCAGGGACGCTGTTCCCCTCACCTCTCTGCTGCTAGCCCGGCGTCCTCCTCCCGCTCTGCTGGCAGCGCGCGCTCCTTCCCGGCCACGGTGCTTAGGGCGCGCGCGCGCGCGCTCCCTCCCTCTTAAAGGGGCCGCGCGCGCCGTCCTAAGGAGTCCCCGGCCAATGGCCGGAGGACTTCACCATATATAAGGCACCTCCTCCAAAATGGAGGTGCCCGAGCAATGTTGTTGCACTGTTCACTACTCTGCTTCAGCCCTCAGGTCCCGTTGCCAGTTACCTGCCAGATTCCTGCCAGCTTGCTGTCTTATTCCTGCCTGATATCCTGCTACCTGCCTGCTAGCCTGAGGTCCGATGGTCTGCCTTCCAACTCCTGTCAGTCTTTCTAAGGACCAGCTTGCCCGCTCACCTGGGAGCGCACATCTGATACCTGCCTGCTAGCCTGAGGTCCGACGATCTGCCCTCCAACTCCTGTCAGTCTGTCTATGGACCAGCTTGCCCGCTCACCTGGGAGCGCACATCTGCTACCTGCCTGCTAGCCTACCTGGAGGCTCCGCCGTCACGTGCTGTGACCACCTGCCATTCCAGAGACTCCTGCCCGCTCACCTGGGAGCGCACACCTGCTACCTGCCTGCTAGCCTACCTGGAGGCTCCGCCGTCACGTGCTGTGACCACCTGCCATTCCAGAGACTCCTGCCCGCTCACCTGGGAGCGCACACCTGTTACCTGCCTGCTAGCCTACCTGGAGGCTCTGCCGTCACGTGCTGTGACCACCTGCCATTCCAGAGACTCTCGCTTGCTCACCTGGGAGCACACATCTACCATCTGCCTGCTAGCCTACCTGGAGGCTCTGCCATCACAGGTCGTACCTACCCTTTACCCAGAGACTGCCCCGGTCACTTGCCGTGACCTCCTGCCCGTTCATCCAGAGACTGCCCCGGTCACTTGCCGTGACCTCCTGCCCGTTCATCCAGAGACTGCCCCGGTCACTTGCCATGACCTCCTGCCCGTTCATCCAGAGACTGTCCCGGTCACTTGCCGTGACCTCCAGCCCGTTCACTCAGAGACTGTCCCGGTCACCTGCTGTGACTGCCTGCCCGTCTTCCCTGGTCGCCACCCGCTCCCTTACAAGGACCGCCCCCTTGTATAGTAGCTCAGAGGTTCCGCCTCCCAGACCCGTTACAGGTAACATGAGAAAATGGACCCCAAAAGTTGTTGTGCAATTTCTCCTGAGTTCACTGATACCGCATATGTGGGGGAAAACCATTGTTTGAGCACACGGCAGGGTTTGGAAGGGAAGGAGCACCTTGACTTTTTGAATGCAAAATTGGCTGGAATTGAGAGCGGACGCCATGTAGTATTTGGAGAGCCCCTGATGTGCCTAAACAGCAGAAACCCCCCACAAGTGACCCCATTTTGGAGACTAGACCTCTCAAAGAACTTATCTAGATGTGTAGTGAGTACTTTGAACACCCAGATACTTCACAGAAGTTTATAACGTAGAGCCATGAAAATAAAAAAATATTTTTTTTTCCACAAAAATTTTCTTTTAGCCCAAAATTTTTTATTTTCACAAGGGTAACAGGAGAAAATTGACCTCTCATTTTGTTTTGCAATTTCTTCTGAGTACCCCAATACCCTACATGTAATTGGGAACTACTTTTGAGGCATAGTGCAAAGGTCAGAAGGGAAGGAGCACTATATTATTGTGCACATTTTACTGTTATGGTTTGAGGGTGCCATGACTAGGAGATCCCCTGAGGTGCCATAACAGCAGAATTCCTCGTAAGTGACCCCATTTTACAAGCTACACCTCTCAATGAACTCATCTAGGGGTGCAGTGATCATATTGACATCACAGGTGTGTCACAGAATTTTATACCATTGGGCAGTGAAGAAAAAATAATTACATTGTTATCGCAAAAAAATTGTTTTTGCCCCATATTTTACATTTTCAAATGGGGATAATGGATAAAACTGGCACCAAAATTTGTCCCATAACTTCTGCTGAATGTAGAAATACCTCATATGTGGCTGTACAGTACTGCTTAGCCACACGGCGAGACTCAGGAGGGACGGAGAGCTGTTTGCCTCCTGGAGCCCAGATTTTCCTAGAATAGTTTGCAGACTCCATATACAGAGCCCCTAAGTGCTGGAAGAGCAGAATCCCCCCTCAAGTGACCCTATTTTGGAAATTATATCCCTACCAAACATGTAGATGCTAAATGTAGTTTAGGCACACACAGCGGCTCAGAAGGGCGGGGGGGGCATTGGATTTTCGGAGCGCAGAATTTGCTGAATTTCTTTTGTGGGTGAGGAGCCATTTCACTTTTCCAGAGTCTTTGTGCTACCAGTAACGTGGAAGCCCCCTATATTTCCATTGACAGATGATGGACCTGAGTGGCTTTTTTTGTGGATAGATTTGAAGCTTTTATTGGGAACATTTTACATAACATTTTGGATCACACTTATCCTGTGATCTATGCTGAGCACTTATTTTGGAGTTTCCATCTAAATCTCTGAGCGATTCAGGTGACACCCCCCAGGAGATATATTCACTATAATGGAGCAGCAGAGTTATTCTGGACTCCATCTGGCCTCTGTTAAGTGTTGTCCTTCTTTTTCAGAGGTACACAAAACTGCGGCCTACCTCGCTTTTATGCACACTTTAAAAAGACAGACACCGCCAGATGACAGGTCAGATGGCGTCCAGTGTCGCCATCTGCCTTGTTATAGGGAATCTTCCTCCGGGACAGTCATGTAAGGGCTTGTTTTTTGCAGGACAAGTTGACGTTTTTATTTGTACCATTTTTGGGTACATGACATTTTTTGATCGCTTTCTATTCCAATTTTTGGGGAGGGAGAATGAACAAAAACCGGCAATTCAGGAATAGTGTTGAGCCACCCCCATAGTGTTCGGGTTCGGTTCGTCGAACACCGGGATGTTCGAGGAACTGTTCGTCGAACTGTTCGTCGAACACCTTAGAACACCGTCGAACACCGTTAAAACCAATGGCAGGCAAACAAAAACACATAGAAACACATAGAAAACACCTGCAAAGGTGTCCAAAAGCTGACAAACTGCTCAGAAGACACTCTCTTTAAAAAAGCCGGCCGGCAAATTCAGCAGCGGCATACACCGGTACCCGACAATTTAGACAAGAAGGAATAGAGCATCACACATAGATTAGATAGATAGAAACATGTCAGTCACATATATATGAAGCACAGTGACAGTGTTGGTTACTGCACTTGTCATTTAGTGTAAAGGATTTATTAAAAAAAATAATAGTGTTTTCATGCACCGTCTCTTTAAAAAAGCCGGCCAGCAATTCAGCATCTGTACCCGACAATTTAGAACAGAAAGAATAGAGCTTCACACATAGATTAGATAGATAGAAACATGTCAGTCACATATATAATAAGTACAGTGATAGTGTTGCTTACTGTACTTGTCATTTAGTGTAAAGGATTTATTTAAAAAAATAATAGTGTTTTCATGCACTGTCTCTTTAAAAAAGCCGGCCGGCAATTCAGCAGCGGTACCCGACAATTTAGAACAGAAAGATAGAGCATCACACATAGATTAGATAGATAGAAACATGTCAGTCACAAATATATGAAGTACAGTGATAGTGTTGGTTACTGTACTTGTCATTTAGTATTAAAATAAAGGATTTATTATTAAAAAAATTGGCGTGGGGTTCCCCTTAATTTTAGGCTCTAGCGGAGGTTAAGCAGACGGCTGGGGCAGATGTTTGAAGCCTGGGAAGGGGGTAATACCCACGGAGCTTCCCAGGCTACTAATATCAGCCCCCAGCTGAATACATAGCCTTTACTAGCTATTAAAATGGGGGACCCCCCCAAAAAAATGACGTGGGGTCCCCCCTAATTTAATAGCTAGCAAAGGCTAGGCAGACAGCTGGGGGCTGATATTAATAGCCCAGGAAGGGAGCCATGAATATTGGCCCCCTCCCAGGCTAGAAACACCAGCCGTCAGCCGCCCCAGAAATGGCGCATTCATAGGATGCGCCAATTCTGGCACTTAGCCTCGCTCTTCCACGCTGCCCTGGTGCGGTGGCAGGGGGTAATAGGGTTGGGGTTGATGTCAGCTTATAATGCCAGCTGACATCAAGCCCAGGTTAGTAATGGAGAGGCGTCTATAAGACACCCCCATTACTAACCCCATAGTCAAAGTTAAAAAAAACACAAACACCCAGAATAAAGTCCTTTAATTGAAATAAAGACACAATCCTTTATTGTTCTAAATTAAACCATACTTACCATCACGCCCATTCCAGCTGAAGCCAACGATCTCCTGCAATAAAAGAAAAATAATAAAGCAACCTCATCCTTACCTTTCCATAGTTCCCACGACAGCTTCAGCTCTGCTACATCGAGATGACAGGCTGGACCGCAGCAGAACGCTGCCATCCAGCCTGTCATCCCGCAGACACTGAGAAGTGCAGGCTTGCTTGCGCTGCTCAGCGTCTCTCTGTGACGACATCCAGATGAGCCGAGTTCATGTCCAATGAACTCGGCTCACCTCATGCACGTCACTGACAGCGTGGGAAAATTCTCACGCTGAAGCGCTGATTGCAGGAGAATTTTCCCACGCTGTCAGTGACGTGCAGGAGGTGAGCTGAGTTCATTGGACATGAGCTCACCTCATGCACATCACTGACAGCGTGGGAGAATTCTCCTGCACTCAGCACTTCAGCGTGAGAATTTTCCCACGCTGTCAGTGACGTGCATGAGGTGAGCCGAGTTCATTGGACATGACCTCGGCTCATCTGGATGCCGTCACAGCGAGACAGTGAGGAGCGCAAGCATGCCTGCGCTTCTCAGTGTCTGCGGGATGACAGACTGGATGGCAGCGTTCTGCTGCAGTCCAGCCAGTCATCTCGATGTAGCAGAGCTGAAGCTGTCGTGGGAACCATGGAAAGGTAAGGATGAGGTTGGTTTATTATTTTTCTTTTATTGCAGGAGATCGTTGGCTTCAGCTGGAATGGGTGTGATGGTAAGTATGGTTTAATTTAGAACAATAAAGAATTGTGTCTTTATTTCAATTAAAGGACTTTATTCTGGGTGTTGTGTTTTTTTTAAATACTTTACTAGAAATTCATGGCGGTCATGTCTAATACTGGCGCGACCCCATGAATTTTGGGCTTGGGGCCAGCTGATAATACCAAGCTGGCCCTAACCCCTTTATTACCCAGTGAGCCACCGCACCAGGGCCCTGGATGAGTTGGGTACAGCGCCAGAAGATGGCGCTTCTATGAACGCGCCATTTTCTGGGGTGGCTGCGGACTGCAATTTGTAGCGGGGGGGGGGGGCCAGAAAGCTTGGGCCTCCCTGCGCTGCAGATTCCAGCCCCCAGCTGCCTAGTTGTACCTGGCTGGACACAAAAATAGGGCGAAGCCCCACGTACTTTTTTTTAAATTATTTCATGAAATTCATGAAATAATTAAGAAAAAAAGGCCTTCCCTATATTGTTGTGTCCGGCCAGGTACAAATAGGCAGCTGGTGGTTGGGGGCAGCCCGTTCCTGCCTGCTGTACCTGGCTGGACACAAATATAGTGCGAAGCCCCACTTCAATTTTTTTTAATTATTTCATGAAATTCATGAAATAATTAAGAAAAAAAGGGCTTCCCTATATTGTTGTGTCCGGCCAGGTACAAATAGGCAGCTGGTGGATGGGGGCAGCCCGTTCCTGCCTGCTGTACCTGGCTGGACACAAATATAGTGCGAAGCCCCACTTCAATTTTTTTTAATTATTTCATGAAATTCATGAAATAATTAAGAAAAAAAGGGCTTCCCTATATTGTTGTGTCCGGCCAGGTACAAATAGGCAGCTGGTGGATGGGGGCAGCCCGTTCCTGCCTGCTGTACCTGGCTGGACACAAATATAGTGCGAAGCCCCACTTCAATTTTTTTAAATTATTTCAGGAAATTCATGAAATAATTTAAAAAAAATTGACGTGGGGCTTCGCACTATATTTGTGTCCAGCCAGGTACAGCAGGCAGGAACGGGCTGCCCCCAACCACCAGCTGCCTATTTGTACCTGGCCGGACACAACAATATAGGGAAGCCCTTTTTTTCTTAATTATTTCATGAAATAATTTAAAGAAAATTGACGTGGGGCTTCGCCCTGTTTTTGTGTCCAGCCAGGTACAACTAGGCAGCTGGGGGCTGGAATCCGCAGAGCAGGGAGGCCCAAGCTTTCTGGGCCCCCCCCCCCGCTACAAATTGCAGTCCGCAGCCACCCCGGAAAATGGCGCGTTCATAGAAGCGCCATCTTCTGGCGCTGTACCCAACTCATCCAGGGCCCTGATGCGGTGGCTCACTGGGTAATAAAGGGGTTAGGGCCAGCTTGGCATTATCAGCTGGCCCTAAGCCCGAAATTCATGGGGTCACGCCAATATTAGACATGACCACCATGAATTTCTAGTAAAGTATTTAAAAAAAACACAACACCCAGAAAAAAGTCCTTTAATTGAAATAAACACACAATTCTTTATTGTTCTAAATTAAACCATACTTACCATCACGCCCATTCCAGCTGAAGCCAACGATCTCCTGAAATAAAAGAAAAATAATAAAGCAACATCATCCTTACCTTTCCATGGTTCCCATGACAGCTTCAGCTCTGCTACATCGAGATGACAGGCTGGACCGCAGCAGAACGCTGCCATCCAGCCTCTCATCCCGCAGACACTGAGAAGCGCAGGCTTGCTTGCGCTGCTCAGCGTCTCTCTGTGACGACATCCAGATGAGCCGAGTTCATGTCCAATGAACTCGGCTCACCTCATGCACGTCACTGACAGCGTGGGAAAATTCTCACGCTGAAGCGGTGAGTGCAGGAGAATTCTCCCACGTGCAGGAGGTGAGCTGAGTTCATTGGACATGAGCTCACGTTATGCACGTCACTGACAGCGTGGGAGAATTCTCCTGCACTCACCGCTTCAGCGTGAGAATTTTCCCACGCTGTCAGTGACGTGCATGAGGTGAGCCGAGTTCATTCATCTGGATGTCGTCACAGAGAGACGCTGAGCAGCGCAAGCAAGCCTGCGCTTCTCAGTGTCTGCGGGATGAGAGGCTGGATGGCAGCGTTCTGCTGCGGTCCAGCCTGTCATCTCGATGTAGCAGAGCTGAAGCTGTCGTGGGAACCATGGAAAGGTAAGGATGAGGTTGCTTTATTATTTTTCTTTTATTGCAGGAGATCGTTGGCTTCAGCTGGAATGGGCGTGACGGTAAGTATGGTTTAATTTAGAACAATAAAGGATTGTGTCTTTATTTCAATTAAAGGACTTTATTCTGGGTGTTTGTGTTTTTTTTAACTTTGACTATGGGGTTAGTAATGGGGGTGTCTTATAGACGCCTCTCCATTACTAACCTGGGCTTGATGTCAGCTGGCATTATAAGCTGACATCAACCCCAACCCTATTACCCCCTGCCACCGCACCAGGGCAGCGTGGAAGAGCGAGGCTAAGTGCCAGAATTGGCGCATCCTATGAATGCGCCATTTCTGGGGCGGCTGACGGCTGGTGTTTCTAGCCTGGGAGGGGGCCAATATTCATGGCTCCCTTCCTGGGCTATTAATATCAGCCCCCAGCTGTCTGCCTAGCCTTTGCTAGCTATTAAATTAGGGGGGACCCCACGTCATTTTTTTGGGGGGGTCCCCCATTTTAATAGCTAGTAAAGGCTATGTATTCAGCAGGGGGCTGATATTAATAGCCTGGGAAGCTCCGTGGGTATTACCCCCTTCCCAGGCTTCAAACATCTGCCCCAGCCGTCTGCTTAACCTCCGCTAGAGCCTAAAATTAAGGGGAACCCCACGCCAATTTTTTTAATAATAAATCCTTTATTTTAATACTAAATGACAAGTACAGTAACCAACACTATCACTGTACTTCATATATATGTGACTGACATGTTTCTATCTATCTAATCTATGTGTGAAGCTCTATTCTGTCTGTTATAAATTGTCGGGTACCGCTGCTGAATTGCCGGCCGGCTTTTTTAAAGAGACGGTGCATGAAAACACTATTATTTTTTTTGATAAATCCTTTACACTAAATGACAAGTACAGTAAGCAACACTGTCACTGTACTTCGTATATATGTGGCTGACATGTTTCTATCTATCTAATCTATGTGTGAAGCTCTATTCTGTCTGTTATAAATTGTCGGGTACCGCTGCTGAATTGCCGGCCGGCTTTTTTAAAGAGACGGTGCACGAAAACACTAATATTTTTTTTGATAAATCCTTTACGCTAAATGACAAGTACAGTAAGCAGCACTTTCACTGTACTTCGTATATATGTGGCTGACATGTTTATATCTATCTAATCTATGTGTGAAGCTCTATTCTTTCGGTTCTAAATTGTCGGGTACCGGTGTATGCCGCTACTGAATTGCCGGCTTTTCATGTTTCACTGTTGGCACTGTTCCCATCGATTTGGGCAATCACTGTAATGCCACAACCACCATGGCTGTGGCATTACAGTGAGTGGCAGACAATCCCTGCATGATTGGTGCTCTAAATAGCGCCAGACATGCAGGACACGCTTTTGGTGCACGAACAGTTATCGAACATAACCTCGAACAGCCGAATTTTTTGCAAATCGTTCGGGTTCGTCGAACAACTCGAACACCGCCCAAAACAGCTCGAATTTGAGATTGGCGAACAGTTCTAGTCGAACACCGCTCATCTCTATTCAGGAATTGTTTTTTTTTTTTTTTTTTTTTATGCCATTCTGCGTGTGGTAAAATTGATAAGGTAGCTTTATTCTTCAGGTCTGTACTTTTACAGCGGTGCCACATTTATAGCATTTTTTAAGTTTTGGCGCTTTTACACAATAAAAGCTTTTATAGAGAAAATTCAGTTCGCTGGGGTCCGGTGAGCAGAAGCAGAAAGAGGGGGGGGGCGTTTCTGGAACCCTCTGCTCACCGGGCCCCATACGCTAGTAAGGGCAGTAATTCCCTGATTGCGGCCCTGAGAGTATGAGTTGTAGGCAGGTGCTGCTAATCAAATGCCCTTAATTAACTGTTCAACAGCAAGTGTGATTACCTTTATAAAAGAAGACGTTTTGGCAGCTTGCTGGTCTGGAGCATTCAGACTTGTGTTATCACATTGTCACAGAGGAACAACATCAGCTATGATCTAAGAGAAGAAATTGTTTCTGCCCCTCAACCTGAGAAGAGTTTTAAGGCCATTTCCAAACATTTTGGAGTGCATCATTCTAGAGTGAGAAAGATTATTCAAAAGTGGAAAACATTCAAGACAGTTAACAATCTTCCCAGGAGTAGTTGTTCCAGCAAATTCACCGCAAGGTAAAATTGTTCAATAATCAGATAAAATAGAAAAAAAAAAGTTATACTTAAGATTCTAATGGCCTCAGCATGGTAACTGTTCAAATTCCTTCAAATAGAATCAGAAAAAGAAAAAACAAGTAATGTTTGTTTGGTAGAGTTGCAAGAAGAAAGCCTCTTCTTTCTAAAAAGAATGTAGTAGAACAGCTAAAGTTTGCAAAGTTTCATCTGAACAAACCACAAGACTTCTGGATCAATGTCCTTTGGACAGACAAGACCAAAGTGAAGATGCTTAGCCATAATGCCATGCAACATATTTGGCTAAAACTGAACACAACATATCAGTTAAACACAGAGGTGAAAAGGTGATGATTTGGACTTGTTTTGCAGCCAAAGGATTGGGTACATTGCAGACAGAGTCAACCATGAACTCCTCCTTTTACCAAAGTATTCTAGAGAAAAATCTGAGGCCATCTATCCAAAAGCTGAAAATTGATCATGCAACAGAACGATGCTCCCAAGCACACCAGCAAATCTACATAAGAATGGCAAAAACAAAAAGTATCAAGGTGTTGCTATAGCCCAATAATCAAAGTACAGACCTCAACCACTTGAAATGCTTTGGTGGGGCCCTAATGATGTGTACGCCAAATTTTTTTATGCTTTCAAAAACTAAGTTTTTGAAGCAGAAACCACTTAAGTTAACTTTTTTTTGGTGAGTTTTTAGAGGAGTTCATTTTTTCCTGAAAAGTTTTCTGAAGCAGTTTTGAAGAGTTGTGGTAGAGTTTTTTTTCTCTGAAACATTGTTTGCAGCCTTTTGATTTCTTTTGAACAGTGCCTGGTTTGGAGCAATTTAGTTCTGGATCCTATTCAAAGAAGTGACATGCACAAACTTTTTTTCATCATGCATTTTTAAAACCTCTTCAGAATAAAATAAAACTAAAAAAAAATCAATCCTTATATGAACAGCAAAGTAGTTTACCCATAAAAATAATTAGAAGTTTTCCAAGAGTTGTTGAAACAATTTTGTATGAGGATTTTGGAGAGGACCGTTAAAAAAACTTGCAAAAAAAAAAAAAAATCAGTGTACATGTGAACATGGACGATGAAATATATGCAATAATGGATGCCCACAAATCTCAATAATCTTAAGCAATGTTGTAAAGAAAAGTAGGCCAAATTCCCACAGAATGATGTGAGAGACTGATAGTCATAAAGAAAACCATTACTTTCAATTATTGCTGTTAAAGACGGTTCTACAAGCTATTTTGTCAAAGAGTGTACTTAATTTTTCACACACTGCTTTTGTGTTTCGGCCTAACAATTATTTGTAATAAATGTCTTGTAACAAAGTAAATGTACAATTTTACAGTATTTTAACAGTTTCACTTTTTTAACGAAACACGCTTTATTTGGTTCAGGATAGTGATGTATGGCGATGCTTCTCCATACACTGAAGAATAAACTGATTCTGGTCTTCTTGAATGCTCAGTGATGAATTGAATGTACTCATGAGTGGAGAACTTGGCGGCATCATTCACGATTTTCAATCTGGCGACTTTTGAGGATGCATCAATGTAACTTGCATTAGTGTGCCACAGACAAGGATCTTGATGAAGAAAATCTTGGTTTATTTCCAGTGCAACAAACAGATTTTTTGTGTTGGACGACATGAAGTGATGAAGCTTCTTGGGTGACACACAGTCTTTGGCCAGCTGCATGCGAGGTGAGAAAACATCGTTGCCTTCCTTCTGCAGAGCCAGCACCATCTCAACCTTTTCTGCAGTTGGAAGCGTACTGTCAAAAAATGCGCTGCCTCATCAACAAGCGCGTTGATTTCTTTGTATGCTACTAGTTCTCTCAGTAATGTCAAGTCATTTCGCAGTGATGTGGCTGGGATCTGACACAGGTACGAAGCCTTCAAGTATAAGCGGACAGTAAAAGTGCAAAATTGACTGAGATTTTTTAACTCTGTCAAAGTTAAACGAAATTGGAAGATCTTCAGCGCTTACTTCTGCACAACACAACTGATGGTCCCAACTCCATATATAAGGCAAGAAATCCCACTTATTAAACCTGACAGGGCACACCTGTGAAGTGAAAACCATTTCCGGTGACTACCTCTTGAAGCTCATCAAGAGAATGCCAAGAGTGTGCAAAGCAGCCATCAAAGCAAAAGGTGGCTACTTTGAAGAACCTAGAATATAAGACATATTTTCAGTTGTTTCACACTTTTTTGTTAAGTATATAATTCCACATGTGTTAATTCATAGTTTTGATGCCTTCAGTGTGAATGTACAATTTTCATAGTCATGAAAATACAGAAAAATCTTTAAATGAGAAGGTATGTCCAAACTTTTGGTCTGTACTGTATATATATATATATATTTTATTTATTTTTTTTCCCCCACCGCTACTGGGGTGTGTTTGCAGTTCTAGAACTAAAGCACAAAACTTGTTGCTTGTGGGTTGGAAAAGGTCATTATGTAAAAGCACAAGGTGCATATGAATGATGAAATCTAACCACAGACCAGCAAATAAAAGATAGATGATTCTGCACTGCTGGCTGCCAAGAGGGAAATGGGTTGTTTTCATTCCTATCCCTTTGGAGACTACAGCAAAATTTGCTTTCTGTGCATGAAGAAACTGCTTCCGTGCAGGTGTTGACTTCTATGAAGATTTATAATTTTTTGTCTCTGCTAACCCAGGATTCTTTTTGCTGTTGGGCAGTGGGAATGCTATTTGCACCATTGTTTCATAATACTGAATATTCATGACTATCTCGTTTATAGATAAGCTACGGAATATTTTCATTGTCTGAATTACTCATTTTTATTCTGCAGCAGTTAAACTCCTAATATAAGCATTATTCAACATCCAGATGGTAACAGGCTTCATTGCAAATAATGTCTGTAAACAATAACAATTTGCATTGGAGCAAAAAATACCTTTCAGACAGCCTGGTTATAAATATGCATTTTATGCCTTGGTTTTATTTTTTAGTGGCCACTCCACATCTGGGAATGTAGACCGTATCCAGCAGCTACGGATGGAGTATCAGCAGGCAAAAAGGGAAGGTTTTTCTCTGTATGAAAGTGAAGATGTGGCAGAACGGTTTCTAGAATATGAGCAGAGCTGGGTAAGAAGTAAATGATTCTTTACATTGTCTATTATCTCCATGAATGTATTCCCAAGAAAACACCAAACACAGTTGATTTATAATTGTAGAGTAAAAGGAACATGTCATCTTGGAAAATACTATTTACCTGCACATATAGAGTTGATATGCAGGTTAATAGCGTTACAATGCTTCCTGGAAGCCTTACTGAAAATGCGGCTACCAAGAGAAAATTAACTTATTTCCCCTGTGGAGCCGCCGGCTTTCAGTCGTAGGGGCTGTACTAAGCTGTGAGCGGTGACTGTAAGCTTGCCCTGGCACATTGCTTCACAATTGGCTCTGCAGAGCTTGCTATGCACAGATGCTCTGCAGAGCAACATGCCAAGGCGGGCTTGCAGTCGCCGCTCAAAGTTTAATATAGCCCCTACGACTGAAAGCCGGCGGCTCTCGGGAGGAGATAAGTTCATTAATTCTATCCTGCAGGTAAATAGGCTATTTCCAAGCTGACATGTTCTCTTTAAGCCCACACAGATCATGTTGTAATTTCTTACATATCTTTACTTCAGCTGAAGCAGAACATACATACAGTCACGTTCTCTGTGTCCACTAATTCTGTGCTCGCCCATCATTCTTCATTGAAACCTAGTATTACTTCCTATCAACCAATATATTACATTGTATGTCCTCTTACAGTAAGAACCTGGTGTAATTTGTTCTTGTTATTCATCTTATTCAGGTTAAATTTACCTAATTTTAAGACCTTCTAAGAAGTAGATGCTTTTTTTTATTATGTCCTGAATGGTAAAACCATAGAATTATACTTATACTGTACATACAGAGCAAAAATGTTACAATAATATTATTTTTCTATGGCATAGAAAACCATTGAACGTCCACCATGCCTCATTTAGTAGGTTTGTGTTGAGGAATTTACAGTCAAAACAGAGGGCCTGATTCATCAAGATCTGCGTTGTTCTCGGTTGTCTTGATGTGGGGGCATGCTGGACTCAGACCCTCCTGATTCATGAAAAAGTGCAAGCTTCTTCATGAATCTGGAACATTACAAATGGCCTCCATACACTATGCCAGAAATCTCATTCCAGTCAGGTACTGAAGTGAGATTTCTCAAGTACAGAACGCTACAGCTAATCATGAATTAGATGAGCTATGGCATCACGCCCCCACCAAACCCCTTGTCCTGCCCCAGATTTGTCTATTTTTGTAGAGCTGGGAGAAACTGGTGTGCAAAATTCCCAAAATGTAGGCGCACCTTTGAGTCGCGCCTACATATTTCAACTTATCAAAACATTTATGCCAGAATTCTCACAAGAAAGCTTTGATGAATCAGGCCCGTAGTGTCCCATACCTTCCCCATGGAGGCAAGGGGATTCAATCTATCGGGGGTAAATGCTCTGTGTGGAAGGGGGCCCAACTTATGTGGGGTCAGGGGTTCTTTAGGTAGAGGGGCCAAAATGTAGCAAAGGCTCTGGGAATTAATAGTAAAAAGCCTTCTACGTTCAGATATATGTTTATTATACAGAACCTGCATGGTACCATTGTTTCCCACCCATTCCTATATCATTCCAGCTTTATCTTCCTTTCTCTGTGCTTGGGCTTAAACGTGTCCCTTATTTAGCTTGATTTCTTCTGATCTCCTTAGGCTGTGTTCAAACGTTGCATTTTTGCTGCATTTTATTTTACATAAATTAAAAGCTGCTTTTTACAGTACCCGTAAATTATATGATATTTCTTAAATCTCATTCACACAATTGCTTTAGTTTTCCTGACTGAATTGGAAACTGCTGCTTTTTTTAAATCTTCAGCATTTCAATTCCTTCACTGTTTTTGTAGCATGTTTTCAACATAGAAACCAATGAGAAAGTGTAAAAACGCTGGAAAAAAACACAACCCTGCATTTTTGTTGTATTTTCGCTGCGTTTTTGGTGAGTAAGGCTATGTGCCCACGTTGCATTTATGAAGCAGAAAATTTCTGCTGCATAAATGCAAGTCCTCTCCCGGAAAAACGCATGCGGAATTCCGCACGCGTTTATCGCGCATTTTTCACGCGTTTATCACGCGTTTTCCACATGCGGAATTGCCTTGCGTTTTTTATGCATTGGACAAAGGCAATTCCGCTTGCGGAAACGCAAAATTAAATGACATGCTGCGGATTTTTGAACGCGGCATAAACGCTGCGGAAAAATCCGCAGCATGTGCATAGAACTTGCGGAATCCCATTGGGGACCATGGGGTGCGGATATACATGCGTTTTTCAAGCGTTTACGCTGCGGAAATTCCGCAGCATATACGCTTGAAAAATGCTACGTGGGCACACAGCCTAAAACTAACTTAAAATGCAACAAAAAATGCACTAAAAATGCACCAAAACCTTCTTTTGTATGTTGCTTCTTTACTACAAGAGAGAAGGTTTTGCCTGTAGAAAAATATGCAGCAAAAATGCAACATGTGAACATAGTCTTACTACTTGTCCTCAGCACTTTGATATTATCACAAGCCACATATACAACCTTTTCTTACGTGGCTGAACAATTAGTTTTCCAGCTCATGTGTGTTATATTTTTTCACTGAGAAAATCTCTAGATGAAGTAATTTTGTGTCATGATTTGTTTGGACAATTTGATGGTAAATGTTTGGAGCGGGGGTTATTTCAAAACGTCTAACATAACATATTACTGTGCTATGGCTTTACCCAGATAATTTCACAATTCTTTTTTTTTTATGAAAACATTCACCAATAAGTCTGTTAACCTAACAGGATGGTCTATCACATAGAATGGAAATATATTTTAGACGTATTTGCCATTTTACAGTTTTATGCTGGAAATGAGAAATAACACAAAGAATTGGGATAAAATTGTCTGTGACAAATTGTTACAAAATGGCAGTAATTTACTTTCAAATGATTGCAACCATGTTAATGGACAGAACTAAACACACCTTGGTTGTAAGTATGGGAGTTTTATGTTTACTCCTGTTAGATTAAAGTAATATCTTACAAGGCCCCATGTGTAATATAGAAATGTCCGAAATATTGGTGGAAATGACTATCCCAACCAATCTTGTTCTATTTATTATATGGGATATTTAAATAATAGCAATAAAAGGGCAACAAAATGCTTTACTATGTGTTATTGCACCTTATATTTGTATTTTGATTTAATATTTTGTACAATTATGATTGTGCCCAGGCTTGGACTGACCCACAGGAGAACAGGAGAATCCTCCGGTGGGCCCCTGTGCAGGAGTGGCCACCACCCTCGTATATGAGCAGTGTTTAGCACAATATACTTGAATCACTATGTACAGACAAAGGCAGCATCTTATTCATATAACAATCTACCCAGTTCATTGTTATATAAAATTGTGATGTCACATTTGCATGTCGCTGAAAAGTGGGGTCCTGGAGATGGTTACTGGTGGGCCTTTGACCCCCCAGTCCGACACTGCTTAGGTCTCTTGTGTTCGGCGGCTCTGTAACCTTCAGTCTTCAGCCTTCCATCAGATAGTTTCTTGTGTAGGACATATACTATTTTAGTGCCCTGCCCCCATCACAGAGATCGGCCCCCATAACAGTTGTAATGTAACTTGGGACAGGAGCTGACATTATGATACCACAATGGGTGGAGATATTTGTAGTCTGCCATCTGTAAATGGCACCCCCATAATTCCTGGATCTACTTGTGGAGTATTGAGGGTAGTAATGATCACTCCCATCATTGTAACTATGTAAAAAAAATCAAGACAAAAAACCTCACATGATACTTCTATTTTCTTTCTTTATATTTTTTATTGGAATAGCAATAAGCCCTTTAATAAATTAAACAATGATCGCAATGACTCTCAGGTCAGACCCCATAGAGACCACAGAACTGGCTGTGGTCATTGAGGACCGGCTGAGAGCCACTGGACCCAAAGATCCAGAGGAAGGCGAAGAAACCCCCCGGAGAGTCCTGCCTCAGGAGGGGAAAAAATTCCTTCCTGACCCCAGTTATGGCGATCGGATATTTCCCTGGATCATGTCTGTCCTGCTGCATATTGCTGTAAATCTGCATTTATTATAAGCTCAGGAGAGCCGACCCTGGGTGGGAAGGAAAAGTCAAATATACCCTGCTCAAGAGGAGCTTACAATCTAATATACAGGCTGCTCCTGAGGGCATGCAGACAGTGGCATACCGCCAATGGCGGCAGACCACGCGACTGCTATGGGGCCCGTGAGCCGGGGGGGCCCCATAGCAGTTCAGGGGTGGACATATCGCTGCCAGTGCAGCAGCGCCGGGTCCCCACCATGCAGCTGCACCAAGGGGCCCGCAAGGTGCAGCTGCTCCCTGCACGCGGCGGTCAGGGAGCGATCCCTGCAGCTCCGCTGCTGTCTGGAGGAGAATAGCAGCGGAGCTGGAGGGTTCGTCCTCTGTTTCCTCCCTGACCTAGGCGCGCGCAGGTTGATGACGTCATCATGCAGCGCGCGCCTGGGTCAGGAAGAAAGCTGCCGGCAACCAGAAGGATGCAGCTGCAGTGGAGCGAGCTGAGGTAAGTTGTTGTTTTTTTTTGCTTTTTTTACTGAAATGATGGGGAGGGGAGATGGGGGGAGAGCAAAGGTGGGGCTGGGAAGAGGGCTGATGGGGCTGGGGAGAGGAATAATGGGGCTGATGGGGCTGGGGAGAGGAGTGATGGGGCTTGGTATAGGAATAATGGGACTAATGGGGCTGGGAAGAGCAATAATGGGGCTGGGGAGAGGAATGATGGAGTTGATTGGGCTGGGGAGAGGAATAATGGGATGGTGGGGCTAGGGAGAGCAATGATGGGGTTGGGGAGAGGAATGATGGGGCTGGGGAGAGCACTGATGGGGATGGTGGGGCTGGGGAGAGCAATGATGGGATGGTGGGGCTGAGGTGAGCAATAATGGGGCTGATGGGGCTGGGGAGAGGAATAATGGAGTTGATGGGGCTGGGGAGAGGAATGATGGGATGATGGGGCTGGGGAGAGCAATAATGGGGCTGATGGGGCTGGGGAGAGGAATGATGGGCCTGGGAAGAGCAATAATGGGGCTGATAGGGCTGGGAAGAGCAATAATGGGGCTGATGGGGCTGGGAAGAGCAATAATGGGGCTGGGGAGAGGAATGATGGGGCTGGGAAGAGCAATAATAGGGCTGATAGGGCTGGGGAGAGCAATGATGGGGATGGTGGGGAAGGGGAGAGCAATGACGTGTTACTGGGAGAGAGCAATGATGGGGGTGCTGGGAGCGAGCAATGATGGGGTGCTGGGACAAAGCAGTGGTGGGGGGCTGGAAGAGAGCAATTATGTGGGGCTGGGAGAGAGTAATGATGGAGCTGCTGGGACAGAGAAATGATGGGGGTGCTGGGAGAGCGCACTGATGAGGGTGCTGGGAGAGAGCGATGATGGGAGTGATGGGAGAAGCAATGATGGAGGTGCTGGGACAGAGCAATAATGGGAGGCTGGGAGAGAGCAATGATGGAGGTGCTGGGACAGAGCAATGATGGGGGTGCTAGAACAGAGCAATGATGGGGGCTGGGAGAGAGCAATGATGGGGGTGGTGGGACAGAGCAATGATTCGGGTGCTGAGAGAGAGCAATGATGGGGGTGCTGGGAGAGAGCAATGATGGGGGTGCTGGGAGAGAGGAACGATGAGGGTGCTGGGACCGAGCAATGATGGGGGTGCTGGGACAGAGCAATGAGGGGGGTGCTGGGAGAGAGTAATGATAGGGGTGCTGAGAGAGAGCAATGATGGAGGTGGTGGGAGAGAGCACTGATGGGAGTGCTGCGAGAGAGCAATGACGGGGGTGCTGGGAGAGAGCAATTCTGGGGGTTTCACTTTGCTTGTACTGTGAAGCCTTGTATGGTTTCCGTATGCACATAGCCTTAAAGTTAATTGGGGAGAGTCACAGAGACTGAATAATTTATATTATTGGCCGGTGCAGATTATAGTTAATGGGGGGCACAGTGCTGCTTATCACTTTATATTTTGATTGCTAAGTGGCTAATAGTATATTAATTGGGGGGTTACATATCTGTATTCGAGGACGCAGAGCGGGGGGAGACACATGTATGCATACAATATGTGACCTTGTTATTTTCTAGGCTGGAGATCATCGTGACAAGACGAGTCGTGGCTGGGAGATGTCGACATGAAGGTCTGACCAGATGGAGAAGAAGCAGCAGAAAGAGTCTCTGATCAGTGAGATGTCAGCGGTAAGAGCCTGGCTGTAAATATTATTCTATATCTGCACTGTGTGACTTGAAGTGAAATGTTATCTGTAAAATCCCTTAGGCCACATTCTCACATTTGTGTGAAATGTCCGTGTGCTGCCAGATCTTTTTATCGGATGGTCCACGGACTCGTACAGTTTTATAGATCCATTCACACATCCATGAAAATCATGGATCTGAGAATGAGATCTAAGAGGGTCAGAGAATGTCCTGTTCTGATCCGATTTTGAGGATTAGAATAGGACATGCTCAATGCGTCAGTAAAACAAGGCAGAACACTGACACTGCACACAGATGCAGGAATGTAGCCTTATTATGTATAGCACAGTCCCTTAGTATATAGTGTACTCACTTATTATGTATAGCGCCATTCTTAGTTATATAGTTTGCTCATTTATTATGTATAGCGCCGTCCCTTATTATGTACCATCCTCTCTAGCGGCTCACAGTTGGGGGATCATACTGTGTTGGGGTCAGCATACTTTACCTACAGTAGGGTCATTATACTGTGCATGTGGAGGAATTCACCATGGGGGTTTCATACTGTGTTTGGGGGGCCCTTTTATTGGCATCACACTTTATGGCGCAATGAAAGAGAGATCTAGGACGTCAGCAGGATGAAAATTACTATGTAAAGGATGGAAAGTTGTGAGATCTGATCTTTGGTGACCCCGACAATTATTTACTTTTTTTTTTTTTGGAAGGGGGGGGGGCAATTAGAGCTTCGGCTATGGGGCCCCATGATTCCTATGTACGCCCCTGCATGCAGAATAATGTACACCCTGTCCTAGGAGCTTACAATCTAATATACAATATACAGGCTGCTCCTGAGAGCATACAGAATAATCTACACCCTGTCCTAGGAGTTTATAATCTAATATATAATATACAGGCTGCTCCTGAGGGCATGCAGAATAATCTACACCCTGTACTAGGAGCTTACAATCTAATATATAATATACAGGCTGCTCCTGAGGGCATGCAGAATAATGTAAACCCTGTCCTAGGAGCTTACAATCTAATATACAATATACAGGCTGCTCCTGAGAGTTTATAGAATAATGTACACCCTGTCTTAGGAGCTTACAATCTACCATAATATACAATATACAGGCTGCTCCTGAGGGTATACAGAATAATGCACACCCTGTCCTAGGAGCTTACAATCTAATATATAATATACAGGCTGTTTCTGAGGGCATAGAGAATAATGCACACCCTGTCCTAGGAGCTTACAATCTAATATACAATATAAAGGCTGCTCCTGAGGGCATGCAGCATAATGCACACTCTCTCCTAGGAGCTTACAATCTAATATATAATATACAGGCTGCTCCTGAGGGCATGCAGAATAATGTACACCCTGTCCTAGGAGCTTACAATCTAATATATAATATACAGGCTGCTCCTGAGGGCATACAGAATAATGTACACCCTGTGCTAGGAGCTTACAATCTAATATACAATATACAGGCTGCTTCTGAGAGTTTATAGAATAATGTGCACCCTGTCCTAGGAGCTTACAATCTACCGTAATATACAATATACAGGCTGCTCCTGAGGGCATACAGAATAATGCACACCCTGTCCTAGGAGCTTAAAATCAAATATATAATATACAGGCTGCTCTTGAGGGCATACAGAATAATGCACACCCTGTCGTAGGAGCTTACAATCTAATATATAATATACAGGCTGCTCCTGAGGGCATACAGAATAATGCACACCCTGTCCTAGGAGCTTACAATCTAATATATAATATACAGGCTGCTCCTGAGGGCATGCAGAAAAATGTACAGCCTGTCCTAGGAGCTTACAATCTAATATACAATATGCAGGCTGCACCTGAGGGCATGCAGAATAATGTACACCCTGTCCTAGGAGCTTACAATCTAATATATAATATACAAACTGCTCCTGAGGGCATGCAAAATAATCTACACCCTGTCCTAGGAGCTTACAATCTAATACATAATATACAGGCTGCTCCTGAGGGCATACAGAATAATGTACACCCTGTCCTAAGAGCTTACAATCTAATATACAACATAGAGGCTGCTCCTGAGAATTTATAGAATAATGTACACCCTGTTCTAGGAGCTTACAATCTAATATATAATATACAGGCTGCTCCTGAGGGCATGCAGATCAATGCACACCCTGTCCTAGGAGCTTACAATCTAATATACAATATACAGGCTGCTCCTGAGGGCATGCAGAATAATGTACACCCTGTCCGAGGAGCATACAATCTAATATACAATATACAGGCTGCTCCTGAGGGCATGCAGAATAATGCACACCCTGTCCAAGGATCTTACAATCTAATATACAATATACAGGCTGCTCCTGAGAGCATGCAGAATAATGCACACAATGTCCTAGGAGCTTACAATCTAATATATAATATACAGACTGCTCCTGAGAGCATGCAGAATAATGTACACCCTGTCCTAGGAGCTTACAATCTAATATATAAAATACAGGCTGCTCCTGAGGGCATACAGAATAATGTACACCCTGTCCTAGGAGCTTACAATCTTATATATAATTTACAGACTGATCCTGAGGGCATGCAGAATAATGTACACCCTGTCATAGGAGCTTACAATCTAATATATAATATACAAACTGCTCCTGAGGGCATGCAAAATAATCTACACCCTGTCCTAGGAGCTTACAATCTAATACATAATATACAGGCTGCTCCTGAGGGCATACAGAATAATGTACACCCTGTCCTAAGAGCTTACAATCTAATATACAACATAGAGGCTGCTCCTGAGAGTTTATAGAATAATGTACACCCTGTCCTAGGAGCTTACAATCTAATATATAATATACAGACTGCTCCTGAGGGCATGCAGCATAATGTACACCCTGTCGTAGGAGCTTACAATCTAACATATAATATACAGGCTGCTCCTGAGGGCATGCAGATCAATGCACACCCTGTCCTAGGAGCTTACAATCTAATATACAATATACAGGCTGCTCCTGAGGGCATGCAGAATAATGTACACCCTGTCCGAGGAGCTTACAATCTAATATACAATATACAGGCTGCTCCTGAGGGTATGCAGAATAATGCACAACCTGTCCAAGGATCTTACAATCTAATATACAATATACAGGCTGCTCATGAGAGCATGCAGAATAATGCACACAATGTCCTAGGAGCTTACAATCTAATATACAATATACAGGCTGCTCCTGAGAGTTTATAGGATAATGCACACCCTGTCCTAGGAGCTTACAATCTAATATACAATATACAGACTGCTCCAGAAGGCATGCAGAATAATGTACACCTTGTCCTAGGAGCTTACAATCTAATATACAATATACAGGCTGCTCCTGAGGGCATGCAGAATAATGTACACCCTGTCCGAGGAGCTTACAATCTAATATACAATATACAGGCTGCTCCTGAGGGCATGCAGAATAATGCACAACCTGTCCAAGGATCTTACAATCTAATATACAATATACAGGCTGCTCATGAGAGCATGCAGAATAATGCACACAATGTCCTAGGAGCTTACAATCTAATATACAATATACAGGCTGCTCCTGAGAGTTTATAGGATAATGCACACCCTGTCCTAGGAGCTTACAATCTAATATACAATATACAGACTGCTCCAGAAGGCATGCAGAATAATGTACACCTTGTCCTAGAAGCTTACAATCTAATGTACAATATACAGGCTGCTCTTGAGGGCATACAGAGTAATGTACACCCTGTCCTAGGAGCTTACAATCTAATATATAATATGCCGGCTGCTCCTGAGAGTTTATAGAATAATGCACACCCTGTCCTAGGAGCTTACAATCTAATATATAATATACAGACTGCTCCTGAGGGCATGCAGAATAATGTACACCCTGTCCTAGGAGCTTACAATATAATATATAATATACAGGCTGCTCCTGGGGGCATACAGCATAATGTACACCCTGTCCTAGGAGCTTAAAATCTAATATATAATATACAGACTGCTCCTGAGGGCATACAGAATAATGTACACCCTGTCCTATGAGCTTACAATCTAATATAGAATATACAGGCTGCTCCTGAGGGCATGCAGAATAATGTATACCCTGTTCTAGAAGCTTCCAATCTAATATACAATATACAGGCTGCTCCTGAGGACATACAGATGAATGTACACCCTTTCCTAGGAGCTTACAATCTAATATATAATATGCAGGCTGCTCCTGAGGGCATACAGAATAATGTACACCCTGTCCTAGGAGCTTACAATCTAATATACAATATACAGGCTGCTCCTGAGTGCATGCAGAATAATGTACACCCTGTCCTAGGAGCTTACAATCTAATCTAAAAAATACAGGCTGCTCCTGAGGGCATACAGAATAATGCACACCCTGTCCTAGGAGCTTACAATCTAATATACAATATACAGACTGCTCCTGAGAGTTTATAAAATAATGCACACCCTGTCCTAGGAGCTTCCAATCTAATATATAATATACAGACTGCTCGTGAGGGCATGCAGAATAATATACACCCTGTCCTAGGAGCTTAAATCTAATATATAATATACAGACTGCTCCTGAGGGCATGCAGAATAATGTACACCCTGTTCTAGAAGCTTACAATCTAATACACAATATACAGGCTGCTCCTGAGAGTTTATAGAATAATGCACACCCTGTCCTAGGAGATTACAATCTAATATACAATATACAGGCTGGTCCTGAGGGCATACAGAATAATGGGCACACCCTGTCCTAGGAGGTTACAATCTAATATACAATATACAGGCTGCTCCTGAGGGCATGCAGAATAATGTACACCCTGTCCTAGGAGCTTACAATTAGTGTTGAGCCACCCCCGTAGTGTTCGAGTTCGGTTTGGTTCGTCGAACACCCGTCTGTTCGTCGAACTGTTCGTCGAACACCTTCGAACACCGTTAAAACCAATGGCAGGCAAACAAAAACACATAGAAACACATAGAAACCACCTTCAAAGGTGTCCAAAAGCTGACAAACTGCTCAGAAGACACAACTAACACAAGGAAAAGTGACAAGTACATATAGTCATGCGAAAAGAAAAGAGGTGGAGGAGTAAAAGGAGGGGGAGACACAGATATAGGCATGTCATGCCCTTCTAAAATCCAAAAAGTGAGAAGCCGACACGGCCAGTCCGCTCCTGCCCGTGCCACCTCCGTGTCGCCGGGTTTGTGCCAGAGCCGCGGTGAACCCTGACGGCCAGCCCCCCTCTCCCAATACTGGTGCCTGTCCGCTGGTGGGTCGAGCGAGCCCCCCTGTGGTGGAGGCAGCTCTAAGCTTTTTAATTTAAATTGTCTCTCTAATTTGAATGAATACACTTTAAATCCATTTACAAGGATCTATTGGAGGGCAAGTCTCATGCCAGCAGCCGCGTAATTCCAGCCCCAGTAGCGTCCACTAAAGCTGCTGCAGTTAAAAAGCTTTTATAAGGATTGAGCTCGGCTGTCCACCGCAAGGCATCCTACCGCCAGTCCCAGCCCCTATGCCTTGGGGTGCCTCCTGATGCTCTTCACTGAGTATCCCGTGGTCCCGAAGCATTTCCTTTGAAAAAATTAAGTGTCCAAACTACAGGTGGTGTAGCTTGCTTAACAGCCGGGATAATCCGCTGACTAGCAGACACTGCTACTAGGCACAAAGTATTTCCTGGGCTAGATGCAGTTAAAAATTTGTAATTAGATACTCTCGTTGGATGCTGAGAAAGCATTCCATAGAGTCTCCTGGCACGCCATATATGATTCTCTTAAAAAGCTTGGGGTAGGGGTCTAGGGGACCCTTTTATAGCCAAAATCACGGCCCTGTATTGCAATACGTCACCTAGGCTGAAGATAAATGGAACTGTAGCACCCTGAGGGCTCGGTTGCTACAGAGGTATTGCACCTCACCCAGAGGTGTGATATCTCACTCTCAGGTAAGGATGGAGTGTGGATCAGGACCCGACACTTGCATGCATTACACCACATTGCCGTGGGGCAGGGCGACCAATATGCCCCTGAGATGTGCATGACAGTCCCTGTCCCTGGCTGGAGTGGGGGGAGGAAACACTGAGGAAGGGGAACCCTGTAGTGCAGGAGCAGGGAGGAAGCAGTTCCTGGGTGCATTGAGAAGGGTATAAAAGGTGGGCACCATCTTAGTTCAGTGCAGAGAAGTCTGAGCAGAAGTGACAGGGAGCAGGGGCTTTGCATGAGCTCTGCTCCGGAGGCGGGCCTAGTAACAGAGGCCCAGGCCTGGAAGAGGGAGAAGGAAGGAAGAGGAGCGGAGAAGGCTCCAGGAACGAGGAATGAAGGGATCCCAGGGGTGCGGACGGGCGAGTCGCCACCGCACGCCCGAATCCACCTGCGTGGAGGGGTCAGGCCCAAGGGGGAGACCGGTCCCCGAAACTAGAGGAGGCAGGAAACGACCCTCAGCTAGAAACCGGAGGCTGTGACATTTTATGTGGCGCAGCCCCTCGCTACACCCGCTAGGAAGGCACCACATAGGGTCAGGGAAACTGGCGCCAAGTTTACCAAGAGGAGGCCCGAGGCAGCCGGACAGAAGGGTTGGTAAGAAAGGCCAGACAAAGGACACACAAAGGGGGTCCTGTGAAGCGCTCCAAAGTTATCTGGGAGTTGTCTGAGCCCCTCACCTGGTGAGCACAGTGCGACGTGGGCAGCCGTTACCTGCAGACGTGGTCTGGATAATAAGAACTGTGAGTAAAGGCCCTGGACTGCATCACTGACTCCGTGTCGTTACTGCTGCTGCCCTGCACCATCACCCCCATCCTCCGCATACACTGCCCTGAGGCTATACTCCTCCCGTGGGGAGTTATGCTACGCTCTGCTGCACCCACAACACCAGCCTCAGCGGTCTGCCCTGCAGCGGCGGTTCACTCTGACCGCAATCCACGGGTGGCGTAGTCGGACATTTAAACATCAAAACCACATAAATAGTTCCGCCACTTGTTTGACCGCCCTTAGCCACGGAACCGGGTCGCCGCCACGGAGACTACAACCACCAGCATCCACCAAAAATGGTCCGGCTTCAGGTGTCCCAAGGCCCAGGGGGTGCATCAGAACATTTTCATCACCTTTCACAATCACCAATGGGACAAGGCAGGGATGTCCTCTGTCCCCTCTCTTATACATCCTAGTGACGGAGCACCTGCTCTCATCAATTCGCCATAACCCCAATATTAGGTGGATTGAGGTGGGAGGCACCGAGTACAAGTGCTCTCTATTTGCTGATGATGTCCTAGTATATATCACTCAATCACATATATCCATCCATGCTGTTATGGCTGAAATAGATCACTTTGTTACATGGTCAAATTTTAAAATCAATGCAGCGAAGTCTGAGGCCCTCGATGTCTCCCTCCCCAAATCCATATAGGATTCCATCCAGTCCAACTTTCCCTTTGCCTGGCCCTCACAGGGTATCAAATACTTAGGAATTCCTATTCATAGAGACCTCTCCCATCTATGTTATCTTAATTTTGGGCCCTTTATTGAACAACTCCATACAGACCACGGTTGGCAAGTTAGAACTGTAAGATTCACTACGTGAACCACTGGTGTTTTGTGGAAAAGCACATGTACACTGTGTTCCAAATTATTATGCAAAAAGTGTTTAGGAGTGATAAGGGAAGAATTTGTTTGTTTGTCAGTTAAACTCATTGATGGTGATGTGTGTCAGGGCTCTTTATATCACTGTAAGCAATTGCAGACACCTGTGCTAATTAGTTTGGCAGGTGTGTCCAATGAAAGGCAAGACTACTTAAGAAGGCTGTCTCACATTATTAAGCAGCCTACATTTTCTGCCAAAATGGGAAAGAAAAAGGATGTGTCGGCTGCTGAGAAGCAACAAATTGTGGAGTGTTTAGGTCAAGGCATGACTACAATCAACATTGTGCGATGATCAGGATGAAGTGTCTTGGCAATCAAGAAGTATGTAGCTGATTCACAGTACACACGTGTGCGTGCTGATAAGGGCAAATTGAGGACTCTTTCCTACAGGCAATTACGTCAGGTTGAAAGAGCAGCGGCAAAAAAGCCTTGTCATAGCAGCAGACAAGTTTTTGAAGCTGCTGGTGCCTCCAACGTCCCCCGAACAACAAGATGCAGGGTCCTTCAGAGGTTTGCAGCTGTGCATACGCCATCCTGTCGACCTCCTCTATCCACTTCACACAAGCAGAAACTGCTCCAGTGGGCCAAACATTACATGAAGACTGATTTCAAAACTGTTTTGTTCACGGATGAGTGCGGTGCAGCGCTCGATGGTCCAGATGAATGGAGTGGAGGATGGCTGGTTGATGGACACCCCACGCAAACACGGCTACAGCGCCAACAAGGAGGAGGTGGAGTAATGTTTTGGGCTGGAATCATGGGGAGAGAGATTGTCGGCCCCTTTAGGATCCCTGAAGGCGCTAAAGATGAACTCAATAATGTATGTGGATTTTCTCAAACAGCACTTCCTGCCATGGTTCAAGGAGAAGAACCGTGTATTTCACAGCAAGATCATTTTTTTGCATGATAATGCACCATCTCATGCTGCACATAAAACATCTGCATCTCTGGCTGATATGGGCATAAAAGGGGACAAACTTATGGTGTGACCCCCATGCTCCCCTGACCTCTACCCCATTCAGAACCTTTGGAGCATCATTAAAAGGAGTGTCTATGATGGCGGGAGGCAGTTCACATCTAAGCAACAGCTCCGGGAGGGTATTCTGTCCTCATGCAAAACAATTGAAGCAGAAACCATCCAAAACCTGACAAATTCAATGGATGAGAGAGTTCAGAAGTAGTGTTGAGCCACCCCCGTAGTGTTCGAGTTCGGTTCGGTTCGTCGAACACCCGTGTGTTCGCCGAACTGTTCGTCGAACTGTTCGTCGAACACCTTCGAACACCGTTAAAAACAATGGCAGGCAAACAAAAACACATAGAAACACATAGAAAACACCTTCAAAGGTGTCCAAAAGCTGACAAACTGCTCAGAAGACACAACTAACACATGGAAAAGTGACAAGTACATATAGTCATGCGAAAAGAAAAGAGGTGGAGGAGTAAAAGGAGGGGGAGACACAGATATAGGCATGTCATGCCCTTCTAAAATCCAAAAAGTGAGAAGCCGAGACGGCCAGTCCGCTCCTGCCCGTGCCACCTCCGTGTCGCCGGGTTTGTGCCAGAGCCGCGGTGAACCCTGACGGCCAGCCCCCCTCTCCCAATACTGGTGCCTGTCCGCTGGTGGGTCGAGAGAGCCCCCCTGTGGTGGAGGCAGCTCTAAGCTTTTTAATTTAAATTGTCCCTCTAATTTGAATGAATACACTTTAAATCCATTTACAAGGATCTATTGGAGGGCAAGTCTCATGCCAGCAGCCGCGTAATTCCAGCTCCAGTAGCGTCCACTAAAGCTGCTGCAGTTAAAAAGCTTTTATAAGGATCGAGCTCGGCTGTCCACCGCAAGGCATCCTAGTGCCAGTCCCAGCCCCTATGCCTTGGGGTGCCTCCTGATGCTCTTCACTAAGTATCCCGTGGTCCCGAAGCATTTCCTTTGAAAAAATTAAGTGTCCAAACTACAGGTGGTGTAGCTTGCCTAACAGCCGGGATAATCCGCTGACTAGCAGACACTGCTACTAGGCACAAAGTATTTCCTGGGCTAGATGCAGTTAAAAATTTGTAAGTAGATACTCTTGTTGGATGCTGAGAAAGCATTCCATAGAGTCTCCTGGCACGCCATATATGATTCTCTTAAAAAGCTTGGGGTAGGGGTCTAGGGGACCCTTTTATAGCCAAAATCACGGCCCTGTATCACAATACGTCACCTAGGCTGAAGATAAATGGAACTGTAGCACCGAGGGCTCGGTTGCTACAGACGTATTGCACCTCACCCAGAGGTGTGATATCTCACTCTCAGATAAGGATGGAGTGTGGATCAGGACCCGACACCTGCATGCATTACACCACATTGCCGTGGGGCAGGGCGACCAATATGCCCCTGAGATGGGCACGACAGTCACTGTCCCTGGCTGGAGTGGGGGGAGGGAACACTGAGGAAGGGGAATCCTGCAGTGCAGGAGCAGGGAGGAAGCAGTTCCTGGGTGCATTGAGAAGGGAGTATAAAAGGTGGGCACCATCTTATTTCAGTGCAGAGAAGTCTGAGCAGAAGTGGCAGGGAGCAGGGGCTCTGCATGAGCTCTGCTCCGGAGGCGGGCCTAGTAACAGAGGCCCAGGCCTGCAAGAGGGAGAAGGAAGGAAGAGGAGCGGAGAAGGCTCCAGGAACGAGGAATGAAGGGATCCCAGGGGTGCGGACGGGCGAGTCGCCACCGCACGCCCGAATCCACCTGCGTGGAGGGGTCAGGCCAAAGGGGGAGACCGGTCCCCGAACTAGTGGAGGCAGGAAACGACCCTCAGCTAGAAACCGGAGGCTCTGACATTTTATGTGGCGCAGCCCCTTGCTCCACCCGCTAGGAAGGCACCACATAGGGTCAGGGAAACTGGCGCCAAGTTTACCAAGAGGAGGCCCGAGGCAGCCGGACAGAAGTGTTGGTAAGAAAGGCCAGACAAAGGACACACAAAGGGGGTCCTGTGAAGCGCTCCAAAGTTATCTGGGAGTTGTCTGAGCCCCTCACCTGGTGAGCACAGTACGACGTGGGCAGCCGTTACCTGCAGACGTGGTCTGGATAATAAGAACTGTGAGTAAAGGCCCTGAACTGCATCACTGACTCCGTGTCGTTACTGCTGCTGCCCTGCACCATCACCCCCATCCTCCGCATACACTGCCCTGAGGCTATACTCCTCCCGTGGGGAGTTATGCTACGCTCTGCTGCACCCACAACACCAGCCTTAGCGGTCTGCCCTGTAGCGGCGGTTCACTCTGACCGCAATCCACGGGTGGCGTAGTCGGACATTTAAACATCAAAACCACATAAATAGTTCCGCCACTGGTTTGACCGCCCTGAGCCACGGAACCGGATCGCCGCCACGAAGACTACAACCACCAGCATCCACCAAAAAGGGTCCGGCTCCGGGTGTCCCAAGGCCCAGGGGGTGCGTCAGAACATTTTCATCACCTTTCACAATCACCAATGGGACAAGGCAGGGATGTCCTCTGTCCCCTCTCTTATACATCCTAGTGACGGAGCACCTGCTCTCATCAATTCGCCATAACCCCAATATTAGGTGGATTGAGGTGGGAGGCACCGAGTACAAGTGCTCTCTATTTGCTGATGATGTCCCAGTATATATCACTCAATCACATATATCCATCCCTGCTGTTATGGCTGAAATAGATCACTTTGTTACATGGTAAAATTTTAAAATCAATGCAGCGAAGTCTGAGGCCCTCGATGTCTCCCTCCCTAAATCCATATAGGATTCCATCCAGTCCAACTTTCCCTTTGCCTGGCCCTCACAGGGTATCAAATACTTAGGAATTCCTATTCATAGAGACCTCTCCCATCTATGTTATCTTAATTTTGGGCCCTTTATTGAACAATTCCATACAGACCACGGTTGGCAAGTTAGAACTGTAAGATTCACTACGTGAACCACTGGTGTTTTGTGGAAAAGCACATGTACACCGCGTTCCAAATTATTATGCAAAAAGTGTTTAGGAGTGATAAGGGAAGAATTTGTTTGTTTGTCAGTTAAACTCATTGATGGTGATGTGTGTCAGGGCTCTTTATATCACTGTAAGCAATTGCAGACACCTGTGCTAATTAGTTTGGCAGGTGTGTCCAATGAAAGGCAAGACTACTTAAGAAGGCTCTCTCACATTATTAAGCAGCCTACATTTTCTGCCAAAATGGGAAAGAAAAAGGATGTGTCGGCTGCTGAGAAGCAACAAATTGTGGAGTGTTTAGGTCAAGGCATGACTACAATCAACATTGTGCGATGATCAGGATGAAGTGTCTTGGCAATCAAGAAGTATGTAGCTGATTCACAGTACACACGTGTGCGTGCTGATAAGGGCAAATTGAGGACTCTTTCCTACAGGCAATTACGTCAGGTTGAAACAGCAGCGGCAAAAAAGCCTTGTCATAGCAGCAGACAAGTTTTTGAAGCTGCTTGTGCCTCCAACGTCCCCCGAACAACAAGATGCAGGGTCCTTCAGAGGTTTGCAGCTGTGCATATGCCATCCTGTCGACGTCCTCTATCCACTTCACACAAGCAGAAACGGCTCCAGTGGGCCAAACATTACATGAAGACTGATTTCAAAACTGTTTTGTTCACGGATGAGTGCCGTGCAGCGCTCGATGGTCCAGATGAATGGAGTGGAGGATGGCTGGTTGATGGACACCCCACGCAAACACGGCTACAGCGCCAACAAGGAGGAGGTGGAGTAATGTTTTGGGCTGGAATCATGGGGAGAGAGATTGTCGGCCCCTTTAGGATCCCTGAAGGCGCTAAAGATGAACTCCATAATGTATGTGGATTTTCTCAAACAGCACTTCCTGCCATGGTTCAAGAAGAAGAACCGTGTATTTCACAGCAAGATCATTTTTCTGCATGATAATGCACCATCTCATGCTGCACATAAAACATCTGCATCTCTGGCTGATATGGGCATAAAAGGGGACAAACTTATGGTGTGACCCCCATGCTCCCCTGACCTCTACCCCATTCAGAACCTTTGGAGCATCATTAAAAGGAGTGTCTATGATGGCGGGAGGCAGTTCACATCTAAGCAACAGCTCTGGGAGGGTATTCTGTCCTCATGCAAAACAATTGAAGCAGAAACCATCCAAAACCTGACAAATTCAATGGACGAGAGAGTTCAGAAGCTCCTTTCGAACAAGGGGTCCTATGTGAAAATGTAACATCACCTAGAATAAAGTTTTGAGTTGAAAACTGTTTGATTTCAGTTTCTAACAACCTGCTAATGCTTATAATTTCAAAAATGACCATTTTTTTGGTCTTTATTAAAATGAAAAGGTTGATCGAAAAGTTTGGGGGATCTAAGAGTGTGGCAACCCAGTAGTCATGATTACTTCGAATTCTGACAATATGAGGGTCATGCTGCAGGTAGTGCAGCAAGAAGGCACTTATGTGTCTTGCGCATCTCGGAGCCCCAAAATTATTTTCCGGGCTAGATGCAGCTAAAAATTATTATTAATTTTAAATCTGGTGAAGATTTAGTATAGATGGCCTAATAGGATCAGTGCTGCACACTGCTACAAAGCCCAAATTATTTTCCAGTCAAGATACAGATAAACATGATTAGTAATTTTAAATCTGGTGGAGCTTATTATAGATGGCCTAATAGAATCAGTGCTGCACACTGCTACAAAGCCCAAATTATTTTCCAGCCAAGATACAGATAAACATGATTAGTAATTTGAAAGCTTAAAACGGTTGGTAGGGTGATTTTAACCAATCATCAAGCTTTTACTCTCCCCAGGATGACACAGGGGTAGAAAAGTCGTTTCGGATCCATGATTTGTTCATCTTTATGAACGTGAGTCTGTCTACATTATCAGTGGAGAGCCGCGTGCGCTTATCTGTCAGCACACCACCAGCAGCGCTGAACACACGTTCAGACAGAACGCTGGCTGCGGGGCATGACAAGATCTCCAAGGCGTAAGTGGCTAGCTCCGGCCATTTATCCAGATTGGAAGCCCAAAAAGAGCAAGGGTCCAGTGACACAGTCATGGCTTCAATGTTTACTTGGAGATACTCCTGTACCATCGTCTCTAGGCGTTGACTATGTGTCAGACTTCTTGTCTCCTGTGGCCTTGCAAAGGATGGGCTAAAAAAGTGGTGAAATGATTCCGCAAAATTGATGTTACCAGCAGATACTGTGGTTCTGTTACGGTTTGAGTGCTGAACACTTGACGGTCCCACGGTTGGCAAGTTGGAACTGTGAGATTCACTACGTGCACCACTGGTATTTTGTGGAAAAGCACATGTAAGATTCTGCAACAGTCTCTGCTGATACTCCTGCATGCGTGCATCCCTTTCTATGGCAGGAATAATTTCTGCAAATTTACTTTTGTACCGGGGATCTAACAGTGTGGCAACCCAGTAGTCAGGATTATTTCTAATTCTCACAATTCGAGGGTCATGTTGCAGGTAGTGCAGCAAGAAGGCACTCATGTGTGTTGCGCATCCAGGAGCACCAAGTCCCTGTTGTGTTGGTGGCGAGGTAACAATCATGCTTCCTTCCTCTGTCCTCTCCCCCCAACCTCGCACAACAGAAATGTGATCAAGGTCTCCCTCATCTGATGAGTCTTCCATCAGTTCGTCCTCCACTTCTTCCTGGGCTCCTGCACCTTCCTCACTAGTTTGGTTGCTACCATGCGCCCTGGTAAAACCATCTCCCCCACCCTCACATGCCTGCCGCCTTGGTGCTGCCGACCGTCTGGACCTTGCAGATGTTAGCCCTTCCGCATACAACTCCTCCTCCTCTACTTCCTCCACCTCCTCTTGTGCCACCACCTGACTCCGAATTCTGTTTAACATGTGCTCCAGCATGTAAATCACCGGAATAGTCATGCTGATAATGGCATCGTCAGCACTAAACATCTTCGTCGCCATTTCAAAACTGTGCAGAAGGGTGCATAGGTCCCTGATCTGAGACCACTCCTCCAGCGTGATTTGCCCCACCTCTGGATCTCGTTGGCCCAGGCTATACGTCAGAACGTAATGCACCAGGGCTTGTCGGTGCTGCCACAGTCGCTGCAACATGTGCAGAGTTGAATTCCACCGGGTAGGCACATCGTATTTTAGCCGGTGAAGTGGCAGGCCCAACGACTTCTGTAGAGATGTAAGTCGCTGAGCTGCGGGATGCGAACGGCGGAAGTGAGCACACAGCGACCGTGCCCTCTGCAGAAGGCCATCTAGTCTGGGATAGTGGGCTAAAAATTGCTGGACAACCAGGTTCAACACGTGAGCCATACAAGGCACGTGTGTGACATTGCCCCGGCGAAGGGCCGCACCCAGGTTTGCAGCATTGTCGCACACGGCCTTCCCTGGTTTCAGGTCCAGTGGAGACAACCATTCATGAAATTGGTTCTCCAGAGCTGACCACAACTCCTCAGCTGTGTGACTCACATTTCCCAGACATTTCAATGTAAAAACCGCCTGATGACGTTGAGCCCTACTGCCAGCATAGTAAGGAGGTGTGCAGGATCCCTTCTGCGCAGTTAGAAAGCTTGTGGCATGACTAGACAGGCTTTGGGTGCAGGTGGAAGACCGAGAGGAGGTTGAGGAGGCAGAAGCAGTGGAGGAACTTTGACATAAAGAGGATTGACGCACAACTCGTGGGGACGGCAAGACTTGGACAGCAGCCCCTTGTCCTGCTGTCACCATAGTTACCCAGTGCCCAGTCAGCGACATGTAACGCCCCTGTCCATGCCTACTCGTCCAAGTGTCTGTGGTGAAATGCACCCTGTCACACACAGAGTTTCTCAAAGAAGCGGTGATGTTGTGTGCGACATGCTGGTGGAGCGCAGGCACACCTTTCTTTGAGAAGTAGTGCCGACTGGGCATCTGGTACTGGGGCACTGCGACGGACATAAGGTCTCGAAAATCCTCTGTGTCCACCAGGCGGAAAGGCAGCATTTCTGTAGCCAAGAGCTTGCAGATGGTGAAATTCAACCTCTTAGCTTTCTCATGGCTAGGAGGAAATGGTCTTTTACTTGTCCACATCTGAGGGACCGAGGGCTGGCTATTGTGCTTAGACGGGGTTGATAAGGGTGTCCCCGGCAAACTGCCGGTCTGTGAGGAAGATGCAGGCGGACATGTTAGGTTGCCTTGATCCAAAGGTGGTGCTATCGATGTCGGACAGCGCTCAACACCAGCTGGTGTTACCACCTCCAAAGAAAATGATGACCTGCCAATCACGCTGGCTGTTGCGGGTAAAGAGGTGGCAGGTCTGTGCCCCAAAACAGGTGTGACTGCTGTCCCCCCAGTCACAGAGGATGAAGAGGCCGCGGATGCACAAGATATGGCAGACGGTGGTTGGCCCGGCCGGCTAGGCCGCATTGTAGCACACTGAGCTTCCCACTGCAACTTATGCTTCATGTCCATGTGCCGGTTCATACATGAAGTACTCAAACTATGTATTTTTTGGCCTCTACTTAGCTTTTGCTGACAAATGTTACAGATAACACGAGTTGGGTCATCTTTATCGATCTGAAAAAATGCCCAGGCTATGCAAGGCTTAGCACCCATGCGACCTGAAGAGCCACCACGACTTGTGGTGAGAGGCAGAGTTGTGTTTGAGGATGCAGTTGTTGACGTGCTTCCAGTACTACGTCTCTGTCCAGGAAGGCGCAACCTGACCTCGTCGTCACTAGCATCTTCCTCCACCTCCTCTGCTGACCTCATCTCTTGGCTGACTGTGGGTTGACAGTAAGTGGGATCTCCAACCTCATCATCATCACCCTGTGCGTTATCACACCCGTCGTCCTCAGAGCCAACCTGTTCCTGCCCTGACAAAAAACTAAAGTTGTCGCTCCAATCAGGTATTTGAGTCTTATCATCGTCTTCCTCATTGTCTCCACCAACAGGAGTTACAGTTTGGGAATGAGGGTCTACATTATGGTCAGAACCTTCTGCGTCTGGTCCTGGATCCGACTCATAAAGATTCTGGGCATCAGTGCAGATCATTTCCTCGTCTGGATTCACAGTCGACCTCTGATTCCCAGGCTATAGTATGAGTAAACAGCTCTGCAGACTCAACCATCTGTTCTACCTCATACTCAGACGGGCAGCTGGAGATTTGGGAGCTGTGAGGAAGCAAGTGCGATTGGGGTGACACCTTTGAGGACTGGAGTATTTGTGATGTTGAAGTTGATGTGGAGGAGAGCCCACTTAAAGGAGCACTTGATATCCGTTGAAGCACCTGCTGTTTTTGTGCCTCATCTGGAATTTGTAGCGATTGGCGTGGCCGTAAGAAAGGGATCTTATCACATTGTCCGCTAAAAGAAGTAGACATTTTAGTTTGGCTGGAAGATGGTCTTTCTTCTGCAGATGTTACTGTTGCTTTAACACCTACCCCACGGACACAACCTTTTTTCCCCTTCCCAACACGCCTATTCCCCTTTCCACCAGCAGCAGGCCTTTTTCCACTCATTTTGGTGGTTAACTAATTCACAACTCTGGAGTTGTTTGCACAAAAAAACAATGGATGGAAAACCGAGCAGAGCTGAGTGGCCAAACTGTGGTATTAGGCCAAAACTATTGGCTGGGTTAGATGCAGAAAAAAATGATATTCAATTTGCAACCTGATGGAGGTCAGTATAGATGGACTAATAGAACAAGTTCCACACACAGCTAGAAGCCCAAATATTTTTTCAGAGGTAGATGCAGAAAATTTTTTTATTCAGTTTGCAACCTGATGGAGGTCTGTATAGATGGATTAATAGAACAAGTCCCACACACAGCTACAAGCCCAATATTTTTTCAGAGGTAGATGCAGAAAAAAAATATATTCAGTTTGCAACCTGATGGAGGTCAGTATAGATGGACTAATAGAGAAAGTCCCACACACTGCTAGAAGGCCAAATATTTTTTCAGAGCTAGATGCAGACAAAAATTATATTCAATTTGCAACCTGATGGAGGTCAGTATAGATGGACTAATAGAACAAGTCCCACACACAGCTAGAAGCCCAAATATTTTTTGAGAGGTACTGTAGATGCAGATAAAAATTATTTTTAATTTGCAACCTGATGGAGGTCAGTATAGATGGACTAATACAACAAGTCCCACACACTGCTAGAAGGCCAAATATTTTTTCAGAGCTAGATGCAGAAAATAATTATATTCAGTTTGCAACCTGATGGAGGTCAGTATAGATGGATTAATAGAACAAGTCCCACACACAGCTAGAAGCCCAAATATTTTTTCAGAGGTAGATGCAGATAAAAATTATTTTTAATTTGCAACCTGATGGAGGTCAGTATAGATGGACTAATAGAGAAAGTCCCACACACTGCTAGAAGGCCAAATATTTTTTCAGAGCTAGATGCAGATAAAAATTATATTCAATTTGCAACCTGATGGAGGTCAGTATAGATGGACTAATAGAGAATGTCCCACACACTGCTAGAAGCCCAAATATTTTTTCAGAGCTAGATGCAGATAAAAATTATATTCAATTTGCAACCTGATGGAGGTCAGTATAGATGGACTAATAGAACAAGTCCCACACACAGCTAGAAGCCCCAATATTTTTTCAGAGGTACTGTAGATGCAGATAAAAATTATTTTTAATTTGCAACCTGATGGACGTCAGTATAGATGGACTAATAGAGAAAGTCCCACACACTGCTAGAAGGCCAAATTTTTTTCAGAGCTAGATGCAGATAAAAATTATATTCAATTTGCAACCTGATGGAGGTCAGTATAGATGGACTAATAGAACAAGTCCCACACACAGCTAGAAGCCCAAATATTTTTTCAGAGGTACTGTAGATGCAGATAAAAATTATTTTTAATTTGCAACCTGATGGAGGTCAGTATAGATGGACTAATAGAGAAAGTCCCACACACTGCTAGAAGGCCAAATATTTTTTCAGAGCTAGATGCAGAAAAAAATTATATTCAGTTTGCAAACTGATGGAGGTCAGTATAGATGGACTAATAGAGAAAGTCCCACACACTGCTAGAAGGCCACATATTTTTTCAGAGGTAGGTGCAGAAAAAAAAAAAATTCAGTTTGCAACCTGATGGAGGTCTGTATAGATGGATTAATAGAACAAGTCCCACACACAGCTAGAAGCCCAATATTTTTTCAGAGCTAGATGCAGAAAAAAATATATTCAGTTTGCAACCTGATGGAGGTCAGTAGAAATGGACTAATACAACAAGTCCCACACACAGCTAGAAGCCCAATATTTTTTCAGAGGTAGATGCAGAAAAAAATATATTCAGTTTGCAACCTGATGGAGGTCTGTATAGATGGATTAATAGAACAAGTCCCACACACAGCTAGAAGCCCAATATTTTTTCAGAGGTAGATGCAGAAAAAAATATTTTCAGTTTGCAACCTGATGGAGGTCAGTATAGATGGACTAATACAACAAGTCCCACACACAGCTAGAAGCCCAATATTTTTTCAGAGGTAGATGCAGAAAAAAATATATTCAGTTTGCAACCTGATGGAGGTCTGTATAGATGGATTAATAGAACAAGTCCCACACACAGCTAGAAGCCCAATATTTTTTCAAAGGTAGATGCAGAAAAAAATATATTCAGTTTGCAACCTGATGGAGGTCTGTATAGATGGATTAATAGAACAAGTCCCACACACAGCTAGAAGCCCAATATTTTTTCAGAGGTAGATGCAGAAAAAAATATATTCAGTTTGCAACCTGATGGAGGTCTGTATAGATGGACTAATACAACAAGTCCCACACACAGCTAGAAGCCCAATATTTTTTCAGAGGTAGATGCAGAAAAAAATATATTCAGTTTGCAACCTGATGGAGGTCAGTATAGATGGACTAATACAACAAGTCCCACACACTGCTAGAAGCCCAAATATTTTTTCAGAGCTAGATGCAGAAAAAAATTATATTCAATTTGCAACCTGATGGAGGTCAGTATAGATGGACTAATAGAATGATGCTATGCCCAAAAGATTTTACTTCACTAGGTGCAGTAAAAAAATTGGTATTCTATACACAGGTGGTATATCTTGCAACACAGATAGGCTACTCCACTGACTAACACACTCTACAATAGGCCAAAAAGGATTAGCTTTGCTAGATTCAGCCAAATGCTGTGAAAAAAACTTGCACAGCACTGGCACAGACCTGCCTGGCAAAAACTGATAGGAACTGATGTAACCTAGTCCTGAAAAGGACTCCAATTACAATTAGTCTTTACTCCCACAATCTATCTATTTAAGAGCACAGACCTGCCTGATAAAAGTCATAGGAAATGCTGTAACCTAGTCCTTAAAAGGACTGCAATCACAACTATTCCCTACTCCCAAGCTATCTGTATATTTGTGCGAAAATTGGCTTGAAATTAACAAGGTATAGCGCACACAGCAACAGCGGTGCCGTCTAACACGCAGCTGCAGCAGTGAGAAAATGGTGGCGACGGGGAGAATGGCTTGGTCTTATAGGGCAAGGACATGTGACATACACTGCCAATGACACATGCCCTTGCTTGTGTGAAAAAAAGCACTTCGCTCCGTGTGTGCACTGCTGATAGGCTGACAGATTGCACCTCCCCACTGTAAATGCGGGAAAGAGAAAAAAAAATGGAGATCTTCATTGTTCCTGCAGAGATCCATCCCCTGCCCCTCCCCCCGCCCCGCTGTACACTCAAACTGCGTATTAACATTAATTTTCATCATTACTGAGAAAAAATCCAGTTATGATTTTGGTGCACGAACAGTTATCGAACATAACCTCGAACAGCCGAATTTTTCTCAAATTGTTCGTGTTCGCCGAATGGCTCGAACACCGCCCAAAACAGCTCGAATTTGAGATTGGCGAACAGTTCGACTAGAACAACGCTCATCTCTACTTACAATCTAATATATAATAAACAGGCTGCTACTGAGGACATACAGAATAATGTACACCCTGTCCTAGGAACTTACAATCTAATATTCCGGCTGCTCCTGAGGGCGTACAGAATAATGTACACCCTGTCCTAAGAGCTTACAATCTAATATGTAATATGCAGGCTGCTCCTGAGTGCATACAGAATAATGTACACCCTGTCCTAGGAGCTTACAATCTAATATATAATAAACAGGCTGCTACTGAGGACATACAGAATAATGTACACCCTGTCCTAGGAACTTACAATCTAATATTCCGGCTGCTCCTGAGGGCATACAGAATAATGTACACCCTGTCCTAAGAGCTTACAATCTAATATGTAATATGCAGGCTGCTCCTGAGTGCATACAGAATAATGCACACCCTGTCCTAGGAGCTTACAATCTAATATACAATATACAGGCTACTCCTGAGAGTTTATAGAATAATGCACACCCTGTCCTTGAATCTTACAATCTAATATACAATATACAGACTGCTCCTGAGGGCATGCAGAATAATGCACACCCTGTCCTAGGAGCTTACAATCTAATATGTAATATGCAGGCTGCTCCTGAGGGCATACAGAATAATGTACACCCTGCCCTAGGAGCTTACAATCTAATATACAATATACAGGCTGCTCCTGAGAATTTATAGACTAATGCACACCCTGTCCTTGGAGCTTACAATCTAATATACAATATACAGGCTGCTCCTGAGGGCATACAGAATAATGTACACCATGTCCTAGGAGCTTACAATCTAATATACAATATACAGACTGCTCCTGAGGGCATGCAGAATAATCTACACCCTGTCCTAGGAGCTTACAATCTAATATACAATATATAATATACAGGCTGCTCATGAGAGCATGCAGAATAATCTACACTCTGTCCTAGGAGTTTACAATCTAATATATAACATACAGGCTGCTCCTGAGGGCATGCAGAATAATGTACACCCTGTCCTAGGAGCTTACAATCTAATATACAATATACAGGCTGCTCCTGAGGGCATACAGAATAATGTACACCATGTCCTAGGAGCTTACAATCTAATATACAATATACAGACTGCTCCTGAGGGCATGCAGAATAATCTACACCCTGTCCTAGGAGCTTACAATCTAATATACAATATATAATATACAGGCTGCTCCTGAGAGCATGCAGATTAATCTACACTCTGTCCTAGGAGTTTACTATCTAATATATAACATACAGGCTGCTCCTGAGGGCACGCAGAATAATGTACACCCTGTCCTAGGAGCTTACAATCTAATATACAATATACAGGCTGCTCTTGAGAGTTATAGACTAATGCACACCCTGTCTTAGGAGCTTAGAATCTAATATACAATATACAGGCTGCTCCTGAGGGCATGCAGAATAATCTACCCCCTGTTCTAGGAGCTTACAATCTAATATATAATATACAGGCTACTCCTAAGGGCATGCAGAATAATGCACACCCTGTCCTAGGAGCTTACAATCTAATATATACTATACAGGCTGCTCCTGAGGGCATGCAGAATAATCTACACCCTGTCCTAGGAGCTTACAATCTAATATACAATATGCAGGCTGCTCCTGAGGGCATGCAGAACAATACACCCTTTCCTAGGAGATTATAATCTAATATATAATATACAGGTTGCTCCTGAGGGCATGCAGAATAATATACACCCTGTCCTAGGAGCTTATGTGGCACCCCAGGGGTCTGGTTTTCCACAGTAATGTAATGTTATGTCTGAGAGCAGGTGGGAGGTCCTTTGGTCAGGGATCCTGTGCATGCCACACCTCCTGCCCAGTCTTGGGAGGGGAAGAACTTCCCCTGTATAAACCCGGGGCTGAGGCAGGGTGAGTCAGACAAGGAGAGTGGAGACAAGAAGCAGCATAGGAAACAGGAGAGTTCCAAGGAGTCAGGGGCTGGCAGCTGCAGCGCTCGCCCTGAGTAAGAAGATTCTTTACCCGGAGTCCGAGGCTGTGGGGACTAACTTCTACCCAGCAGCAGAATCCGTCAGGCAGGGGATTTCAGGTCCTCTGGCCCAGAAGCCCGAAGGCACGGTCACACGCGTGGGACCAGCACCGCCATCGTGGAGCGGAAGCCATAAGAAGGCCCCGAGTCACCGGCCATACGGGTGAGCACCACACGGTACACTCAGGGACGTGGGCTACTTACATCAGCTTCTAGCAAGGTAGCCAGAAGAGTACAGTCAGTTTGTGAGGCCTACAACTCCGCCTGGCCAGGGGAGATCCCATCTGCTCAAAGACTGACCAGGCCCCGTTTGCTAGCAAGTACTCCGGGAGGGTCTATCGTTGTTACCAGTAAAGACCCTGAACTACACCGTACCGTCTCTGAGTGGTTCCTGCTACCCCCATCATCCACGTCGGCTGCCCTGAGGCCATACCCCTCCCGTTGGGGGTTATACTATCACGCTGCACAATCCTACCACCGGCCTCAGCGGTCTGCCCCGCAGCAGCAGCTCCCTGGCTGCACTCAACGGGTGGCGTAGTCATCAACTATTTACTACTAATAGACTGCCGTCTAGTTTGACTCCCTGGGCACGGACCAGGTCACCGCCACGAGACTACAACCCTCCACTGATCCGGCTCCGGGTAGGCTCCCGCATGCGCAACGCAGCGCGACACAGGCCCAGGGGCGCGTCAACTTTGGCGTAGTCGGCAGGATTTCGTGCCCGCAACCACCGGGTACTGCGTGCCTGAAAAGCAAAGACTGTTCAAACTTACCAGTGGTGAAGGTTTCCCGCCATCCGGCGCCATCTTCTACCTTCTTCCCGCCATCCGCGAAGTTTTCCCGCCATCCGGCGCCATCTTCGACCTTCTTCCCGCCATCCGTGGAGTTTTCCCGCCATTGGACGCCATCTTGAGGACGCCGCGCGGGAAGAAGAGGGGCGTGGACTCCGAAAGCGCGCGAGAACTGAAGCCCCGCCTCACGTCCGGACGTTGCGTAAGGTCCTGGAAGGAGCCCAGCAGACGCCGACGTCACAGGAGCGCGACGGAAGGTCCTCAACCCTGACGATCCACTGCGGAGCCGCGGCCTACGGAAGAGGATCATCGCAAGGTAGGCCACGGTCCACTAGGGGGGAGGAAGATGTCGGATACGGAGGAGAGCTTCACTGCCCCAACCCCCGCCAGCGCTACCGCTGCTGCAGTTATGCCCTTCACCATGCCCTATATCCCGGGAGCAGCTTGGCTACCCCAGTACTCAGGGGAGTCACATACCCTGCATGACTTTAGAGAAAAGCTGGATAGCCTCTTCCAGGTGTACCCCCTCACAGAAGAGCAAAAAGTGAGCATCCTGGTGGCCCAACTAACCGGGGCAGCCAAAAGGGAAGTAAAATCCTGGCCACCTGGGAGGAAGACTGTCGCAGGGATACTAACCCGGCTGAAGGACACCTTTGATACCCGCACCTCAGCCGAGATTAAGCTTAGATTCTACGGGTGCAAGCAGCGAGCGCATGAGAGTATAAGGGACTATGCACTAAACCTACAAGAGGCCCTAAGGGCCATAAAGCAGACCGACCCTGATGGGGTGGGAAACGAGGACAGGCTGTTGACTGAACAATTTATAGAGGGTTTATATTGCAATGCCCACCGAACCCAGTTGCGGGCAATGGCCTTACAGGATCCCCATCTGGACTTTGCACAGTTCAAGGACAGAGCCATCCGGGTGCTCCGAGAACCGGCACCAGGTGGCGTTGTGACCCACAGACGCCCCACTACCACTTACTACCAGGAGGCGGCGCCCTTGTCAGCAGGGCCTGTGGGAGCTGATGCGCAGGCTTTGGACAATGACCCGGCTCCAGACCTACACCATCAGGTCCAAGAGCTAGCTAAGAGCGTTGCTGCGCTAACCCGAACTGTGCAGTCTTTACAGGTTTCCACCCCAGGGAAGATCCAGCTGGCATCCGGACCGGAGGACATCCCGTGGCGTCGACCAAGGAGGACCCCACCGGCCAGAGGAAGACCCAGTGACCGATACAGCGAGGACGGACGACCCATCTGCCGCCGCTGCAATCAACCCGGACATATGGAAAGGTACTGTTCTTTAAACGGGCACAACCTGGGGTAGAGGGCCAACCCCCTGGAAAAAGATCACCAGGCCCATCGAACTGGCGCGACAGATATGTGGGAGGACGTCCAGTCTTGCCTGTGGTACTGGATGGCATTCCCATGAGTGCCCTACTGGATACCGGGTCACAGGTCACCACCATCCCGTACGTGCTCTTCAAGCAGTACTGGAATGACTCGGATATTACCCACTACCCTGACGACGACTTGAGTATCATCGCCAGCAATGGCCAGCCCGTGCCACAGATCGGATTTAAGGAGGTGGCCCTCAAAATCGGTAGAGTCGAACTGGCCGCACAGGGACTGATCATTGTAGATATTGATAAACATGAGAGTCACCCAAAAATAACTCTAGGAACTAACGTAATTGAAAATTGTCTTGCAGAGGTGATTTTCCTTTTACAGCAGGTTGCCAAGAACGCCAGCTCCGGCGAGCAGCGGGTGCTCCAGAAAGAGATCCGGGCACTGATGCAACGGCAACAAGTGGAACTCTCCGGCGGTGAGATTGGTAGCGTAAGAATGTGTGACCCTTTTCCTATTGCCATGCCCCCAAAAAGTGAAATGATGATTTGGTGCCGGGCAGCTATTGGTCTGAGAGGAAGAGATTACCAGGCAATGGTAGAACCAGTTTACTCAGACAGTAGGCCCACCATTTTGACAGCACGGGGGGTGGTCAATGTACGCCATGGGAGGGTGCCCATTCGCATAATAAATATCGGGGAGAAGGAAGTGTACCTGCCCCGGTATGCCACGCTAGCCAAATTATATACCACTAATCAAAATTCTATACAATCTGTGGAACCCTTGCCTCCATCTCACCCGGAGGAAGGTAACGGCTCTAAGAAAGACATGGAGGACTGGTGTCAGCAACTACATTTGGGTACTGATTCCACTCCCTCACATCAGAAACAAGGAGTCTATCGGGTGGTTCAAGAGTATGAGAGAGTGTTTAGTAAACACCCGTTAGACTTCGGGCGAGTCAAGGGGGTAGAACACCGCATCCCCACGGGAGATCATCCTCCCATAAAAGAGAGGTATCGACCCGTACCCCCTGCACATTACCAACACGCCAAGGGGATGCTTAGAGACATGAAGGAGGCTGGGGTAATCCGGGATAGCTGTAGCCCCTGGGCAGCCCCACTAGTTTTAGTCAAAAAGAAAGACAACACCATGAGGATGTGTGTAGATTACCGGAAAATCAACCGTATCACACACAAGGATGCGTACCCCTTACCAAGGATAGAGGAGTCATTGGCTGCTTTAAGATCTGCTAACTTCTTCTCTACCTTGGATCTCACTAGCGGGTACTGGCAGGTTCCTGTAGCAGAGGCGGACCGGGAGAAGACCGCATTCACCACCCCGATGGGACTTAGCGAGTTCACCTGCATGCCGTTCGGACTCTGCAACGCACCAGGAACCTTCCAACGCCTAATGGAGTGTTGTCTGGGCCACAGAAACTTCGAGACGGTCCTGTTGTACCTGGACGATGTCATCGTATATTCCAAGACGTATGAGGACCACCTGAAACACCTGGCGGAAGTGTTCGAGGCTCTGGCGAGTTACGGCCTAAAGGTGAAACCCTCCAAGTGTCACCTCCTGAAACCAAAGGTGCAGTACCTGGGACACGTGGTGAGCGCTGACGGAGTGGCTCCCGACCCCGATAAGATCACCGCAATTAAGGGATGGCCAAGCCCCTCCAGCGTAAAAGAAGTGCGGCAGTTCCTCGGGTTGGTAGGCTACTACCGAAGGTTTATTCCCGGTTTCACCAAAAAGGCAGCACCTATGCAGGACCTCCTGATAGGCCAGTCCCGGAAGGCCAAGAACCAGAAGCCGCCCTTCAAATGGGAAGAGCTGGAAGAAGAGTCCTTCCGCCAGCTGAAGATGGCCCTCACGGGGGACGAAATCCTGGCGTACCCGGATTATAGCCAGCCCTTTATCCTCTACACCGACGCCAGTAACATCGGGCTAGGAGCCGTACTGTCCCAGATCCAGCAGGGGAAGGAACGAGTAATCGCCTACGCCAGCCGAAAACTGCGACCCACCGAAAGGAACCCCGAGAATTACAGCTCATTTAAGTTAGAGTTCCTGGCCGTAGTATGGGCAATCACTGAGCGCTTTAAGCATTACCTCGCTTCTTCCCGGTTCACCGTGTACACGGATAACAACCCGCTGACACACCTGGACACGGCAAGACTCGGTGCCCTGGAGCAGAGGTGGATGGCCCGTCTGTCCAACTACGAGTTCACAATTAAATACCGGGCAGGACGCTCCAATACCAACGCGGACGCCCTGTCCAGGATGCCCAACCTGCCGGACGGAGGAGAAGATCCGGAGGGACTGGAAGAAGTTGAACTCCCTGCGTTCCACCGTCATGGGACTATTCAGTATTCCCACCGGGTAAGGAGTAAGCAGGCTGCTACGTTGAACCCCTTACCCCACTACAACTGGGCGGAAACGCAAGACAGCGACCCTGCCGTCCGACTGGTGAAGGAGATGCTGACTCGGCCGGAGGCTCGCCTTGAACCAGACGCTCCGGAGGAAGCCAAACAACTATGGGCAGAGAAGAGTCGACTGTTCCTTTACAAAGGGAAGTTGTGCCGCAGAATGGTTAACTCCCGGACGCATGAATTACTCTGGCAAGTAGTGGTGCCACGAAGAGACGCAGCCATGGTGATGGAGGCATACCACGACGGAGCTGGACACTTTGGGTGGAAAAAGCTGGAGTTCCTGCTGCGCGAGCGGTTCCACTGGGTAGGCATGAGGGGAACCATCGAGAAGTGGTGCAGAGATTGTGGCCCGTGCAACCTGAGAAGGAAGGACCGAGCCAGCCAGAAGACTCCCCTGCAGTCCATCGTCACCCGGCAACCGTTGGAACTGGTAGCCTTGGATCATGTAAAACTGACCCCAAGCAGAAGTGGCTACGTCTACGCGTTAACCATCGTGGATCATTACTCCCGGTTCTTGGTTGTCGTCCCCGTCAAGGACTTAACGGCTCAAACAGCAGCTAGAGCCTTCCAGCAGCACTTCTGCCGTCCACACGGGTACCCGGACCAAGTGCTGACGGACCAGGGACCTGCCTTTGAAGCGGAGGTCTTTCAGGAATTCTGCAATCTGTATGGCTGCCGGAAGATAAGGACGACACCCTACCATCCGCAGACTAATGGACTTTGTGAAAAAATGAACCAGGTGGTAATGGATCTTCTAAAAACGTTGCCCCTGGAAGAACGCAGTCTGTGGCCTGAAAAGTTGCCCGATCTGGTGGACCTATACAACCACATCCCGGTAGGTTCCACCAACTGTACCCCGGCTTACCTAATGAGGGCAAGACCTGGTAAGTTACCTGTTGACCTGGAAATGGGAGTCCTGACCCCCGAGGACACTTCACCAGAAACAGACTGGGACACAGAGAGGCAGCAGCAGTACCGGAGAGTACAGGAGAGCGTGGAGCGAAGTCTCTGTCAGGCTAGGGAAAGACAAGAGAAAACTTACAACCAGTATGCTCCCGCTGTTCCCCTGGTACCCGGAGAGCAGGTCTTGAAGAGGAAGAGACGGCTCCACAAGTTGGACGACCAGTGGGAGAAGGACCCGTACACCGTACTGCCCTCAAGCCACGAGAACCCGAAGGTCTGTACCATCAGTAAAGACGGAGGGGAAACCACAGCCATTGTATCCCGGGACCACCTGAAGAAGTGTCCCGAACAACTGAGGAACCCTGAAGAGGAACAAGAAGACCATCGACCCGTGGAAGAAAGGGAAGATATGGTTAGTACCGTGCTCGGGGACTTTCCTCAGTCTTGGACTCAAGTCAATGGTGCAGTTGTGGTACCCGTACTCACCTTCCTCCAACCATCATCCCAAGAACCTACGGAGCAACGGGTAGAGCTGGAAGAACAGCCGGTCCAGGAGGCAGAAGACTCCACACAAGCAGAACAGGAGAATCAACCCTCTGCTTATAGTGAGCCTGCCGTACCCCTAGTGAGACAAAGAGCCGGTAGACAGCTGCCCAGTTTACCCTTGACAGCTCCTACACCCTGTAGTTCAGGGCCAGACAGTCAGCTCCGTAGGTCCACTCGGGCCACTAGAGGCCAGTTACCCGCACGCTGGAGAATTTAAAGTGTATAAATTGTTTTATTTATGTTTTTCTGTGTATTGTTGCTTGTGAATAATTGTGTGTTTCCAGTTGTTTTTAGGAAACCTTGGTGGATTTACCGGGAATCCTTGTATATAGTTGGAGCGTAACCCAGGATGGACTAGAGACTGTTAAGGACTCGGGGTAGGACAGACCCCTACCTGGTTACGTCTCCCTGTGTTGGTGAAATGGACACCTTTGCTTTTCTTCAAAGACTGCACCCGGTTGCGGACACGCCGCAACCATCTTATGTGTTTTTCTTATTGTGTTGTTATTGTTATACTTTGTTATGTTTTTCTAAATGTGTTTAGTCCCGGAGTACTAAATTTCACTAGGGGGGAATGTGGCACCCCAGGGGTCTGGTTTTCCACAGTAATGTAATGTTATGTCTGAGAGCAGGTGGGAGGTCCTTTGGTCAGGGATCCTGTGCATGCCACACCTCCTGCCCAGTCTTGGGAGGGGAAGAACTTCCCCTGTATAAACCCGGGGCTGAGGCAGGGTGAGTCAGACAAGGAGAGTGGAGACAAGAAGCAGCATAGGAAACAGGAGAGTTCCAAGGAGTCAGGGGCTGGCAGCTGCAGCGCTCGCCCTGAGTAAGAAGATTCTTTACCGGACCCGGAGTCCGAGGCTGTGGGGACTAACTTCTACCCAGCAGCAGAATCCGTCAGGCAGGGGATTTCAGGTCCTCTGGCCCAGAAGCCCGAAGGCACGGTCACACGCGTGGGACCAGCACCGCCATCGTGGAGCGGAAGCCATAAGAAGGCCCCGAGTCACCGGCCATACGGGTGAGCACCACACGGTACACTCAGGGACGTGGGCTACTTACATCAGCTTCTAGCAAGGTAGCCAGAAGAGTACAGTCAGTTTGTGAGGCCTACAACTCCGCCTGGCCAGGGGAGATCCCATCTGCTCAAAGACTGACCAGGCCCCGTTTGCTAGCAAGTACTCCGGGAGGGTCTATCGTTGTTACCAGTAAAGACCCTGAACTACACCGTACCGTCTCTGAGTGGTTCCTGCTACCCCCATCATCCACGTCGGCTGCCCTGAGGCCATACCCCTCCCGTTGGGGGTTATACTATCACGCTGCACAATCCTACCACCGGCCTCAGCGGTCTGCCCCGCAGCAGCAGCTCCCTGGCTGCACTCAACGGGTGGCGTAGTCATCAACTATTTACTACTAATAGACTGCCGTCTAGTTTGACTCCCTGGGCACGGACCAGGTCACCGCCACGAGACTACAACCCTCCACTGATCCGGCTCCGGGTAGGCTCCCGCATGCGCAACGCAGCGCGACACAGGCCCAGGGGCGCGTCACTTACAATCTAATATATAATATACAGGCTGCTCCTTTGGGCATGCAGAATAATGTACACCCTGTCCTAGGAGCTTAAAATCTAATATACAATATACAGGCTGCTCCTGAGGACATGCAGAATAATGTACACCCTGTCCTAGGAGCTTACAATCCAATATATAATATACAGGCTGCTCCTTTGGGCATGCAGAATAATGCACACCCTGTCCTTGGAGCTTACAATCTAATATACAATATACAGGCTGCTCCTGAGGGCATGCAGAATAATGTACACCATGTCCTAGGAGCTTACAATCTAATATACAATATACAGACTGCTCTTGAGAGTTTATAGACTAATGCACACCCTGTCTTAGGAGCTTAGAATCTAATATACAATATACAGGCTGCTCCTGAGGGCATGCAGAATAATCTACCCCCTGTTCTAGGAGCTTACAATCTAATATATAATATACAGGCTACTCCTAAGGGCATGCAGAATAATGCACACCCTGTCCTAGGAGCTTACAATCTAATATATACTATACAGGCTGCTCCTGAGGGCATGCAGAATAATCTACACCCTGTCCTAGGAGCTTACAATCTAATATACAATATGCAGGCTGCTCCTGAGGGCATGCAGAACAATACACCCTTTCCTAGGAGATTATAATCTAATATATAATATACAGGTTGCTCCTGAGGGCATGCAGAATAATATACACCCTGTCCTAGGAGCTTACAATCTAATATATAATATACAGGCTGCTCCTTTGGGCATGCAGAATAATGTACACCCTGTCCTAGGAGCTTAAAATCTAATATACAATATACAGGCTGCTCCTGAGGACATGCAGAATAATGTACACCCTGTCCTAGGAGCTTACAATCCAATATATAATATACAGGCTGCTCCTTTGGGCATGCAGAATAATGCACACCCTGTCCTTGGAGCTTACAATCTAATATACAATATACAGGCTGCTCCTGAGGGCATGCAGAATAATGTACACCATGTCCTAGGAGCTTACAATCTAATATACAATATACAGACTGATCCTGAGGGCATGCAGAATAATGTACACCATGTCCTAGGAGCTTACAATCTAATATACAATATACAGACTGCTCCTGAGGGCATGCAGAATAATCTACACCCTGTCCTAGGAGCTTACAATCTAATATACAATATGCAGGCTGCTCCTGAGAGCATACAGAATAATCTACACTCTGTCCTAGGAGTTTACAATCTAATATACAATATACAGGCTGCTCCTGAGGGCATACAGAATAATCTACACTCTGTCCTAGGAGTTTCCAATCTAATATACAACATACAGGCTGCTCCTGAGGGCATGCAGAATAATGTACACCCTGTCCTAGCAGCCTACAATCTAATATACAATATACAGGCTGCTCCAGAGGGCATACAGAATAATCTACACCCTGTCCTAGGAGCTTACAATCTACCGTAATATACAATATACAGGCTGCTCCTGAGGGCATACAGAATAATGCACACCCTGTACTAGGAGCTTACAATCTAATATATAGTATACAGACTGCTCCTGGGGGCATACAGAATAATGTACACCCTGTCCTTTGGATCTTACAATCTAATATATAATATACAGACTGCTCCTGAGGGCATGCAGAATAAAGTACACCCTGTCCTTGGAGCTTACAATCTAATATACATTATACAGGCTGCTCCGGAGGGCATGCAGAATAATCTACCCCCTGTTCTAGGAGCTTACAATCTAATATATAATATACAGGCTACACCTGAGGGCATACAGAACAATACACACCCTTTCCTAGGAGATTATAATCTAATATATAATATACACGCTGCTCCTGAGGGCATGCAGAATAATATACACCCTGTCCTAGGAGCTTACAATCTAATATATAATATACAGGCTGCTCCTGAGGGCATGCACAATAATGCACACCCTGTCCTAGGCGCTTACAATCTGATATATAATATACAGGCTGCTCTTGAGGGCATGCAGATCAATGCACACCCTGTCCTAGGAGCTTACAATCTAATATACAATATACAGGCTGCTCCTGAGGGCATGCAGAATAATGTAAACCCTGTCCTAGGAGCTTACAATCTAACATATAATATACAGGCTTCTCCTGAGGGCATGCAGAATAATGTAAACCCTGTCCTAGGAGCTTACAATCTAATATATAATATACAGGCTGCTCCTGAGGGCATGCAGAATAATGTACACCCTGTCCTAGGAGCTTACAATCTAATATATAATATACAGGCTGCTCCTGAGGGCATGCAGAATAATGTAAACCCTGTCCTAGGAGCTTACAATCTAACATATAATATACAGGCTGCTCCTGAGGGCATACAGAATAATGTACACCCTGTCCTAGGAGCTTACAATCTAATATATTATATACAGGCTGCTCCTGAGGGCATGCAGAACAATACACACCCTTTCCTAGGAGCTTATATTCTAATATATAATATACAGGCTGCTCCTGAGGGCATGCAGAATAATATACACCCTGTCCTAGGAGCTTACAATCTAATATATAATATACAGGCTGCTCCTGAGGGCATGCAGAATAATCTACACCCTGTCCTAGGAGCTTACAATCTAATATATAATATACAGGCTGCTCCTGAGGGCATGCAGATCAATGCACACCCTGTCCTAGGAGCTTTCAATCTAATATATAATAAACAGGCTGCTCCTGAGGGCATACAGAATAATGTACACCCTGTCCTAGGAGCTTACAATCTAATATATTATATACAGGCTGCTCCTGAGGGCATGCAGAACAATACACACCCTTTCCTAGGAGCTTATATTCTAATATATAATATACAGGCTGCTCCTGAGGGCATGCAGAATAATATACACCCTGTCCTAGGAGCTTACAATCTAATATATAATATACAGGCTGCTCCTGAGGGCATGCAGAATAATGTACACCATGTCCTAGGAGCTTACAATCTAATATATAATATACAGGCTGCTCCTGAGGGCATACAGAATAATGCACACCCTGTCCTAGGAGATTATAATCTAATATATAATATACAGGCTGCTCCTGAGGGCATGCAGAATAATATACACCCTGTCCTAGGAGCTTACAATCTAATATATAATATACAGGCTGCTCCTGAGGGCATGCAGAATAATGTACACCCTGTCCTAGGAGCTTACAATCTAATATATAATATACAGGCTGCTCCTGAGGGCATGCAGAATAATGTACACCCTGTCCTAGGAGCTTACAATATAATATATAATATACAGGCTGCTTCTGAGGGCATGCAGAATAATGCACACCCTGTCCTAGGCGCTTACAATCTGATATATAATATACAGGCTGCTCCTGAGGGCATGGAGATCAATGCACACCCTGTCCTAGGAGCTTTCAATCTAATATATAATAAACAGCCTGCTCCCGAGGGCATGCAGAATAATCTACACCCTGTCCTAGGAGCTTACAATCTAATATACAATATGCAGGCTGCTCCTGAGGGCATGCAGAACAATACACACCCTTTCCTCGGAGCTTATAATCTACTATATAATATACAGGCTGCTCATGAGGGCATGCAGAATAATATACACCCTGTTCTAGGAGTTTACAATCTAATATATAATATACAGGCTGCTCCTGAGGGCATGCAGAATAATGTAAACCCTGTCCTAGGAGCTTACAATCTAATATATAATATACAGGCTGCTCCTGAGGGCATGCAGAATAATGTAAACCCTGTCCTAGGAGCTTACAATCTAATATATAATATACAGGCTTCTCCTGAGAGCATGCAGAATAATGTAAACCCTGTCCTAGGAGCTTACAATCTAATATATAATATACAGGCTGCTCCTGAGGGCATGCAGAATAATGTACACCCTGTCCTAGGAGCTTACAATCTAATATATAATATACAGGCTGCTCCTGAGGGCATGCAGAATAATGTACACCCTGTCCTAGGAGCTTACAATCTAATATATAATATACAGGCTTCTCCTGAGGGCATGCAGAATAATGTAAACCCTGTCCTAGGAGCTTACAATCTAATATATAATATACAGGCTTCTCCTGAGGGCATGCAGAATAATGTAAACCCTGTCCTAGGAGCTTACAATCTAATATATAATATACAGGCTGCTCCTGAGGGCATGCAGAATAATGTACACCCTGTCCTAGGAGCTTACAATCTAATATATAATATACAGGCTGCTCCTGAGGGCATGCAGAATAATCTACACCCTGTCCTAGGAGCTTACAATCTAATATATAATATACATGCTGCTCCTGAGGGCATGCAGAATAATCTACACCCTGTCCTAGGAGCTTACAATCTAATATATAATATACAGGCTGCTCCTGAGGGCATGCAGATCAATGCACACCCTGTCCTAGGAGCTTTCAATCTAATATATAATAAACAGGCTGCTCCTGAGGGCATACAGAATAGTGTACACCCTGTCCTAGGAGCTTACAATCTAATATATTATATACAGGCTGCTCCTGAGGGCATGCAGAACAATACACACCCTTTCCTAGGAGCTTACAATCTAATATACAATATACAGGCTGCTCCTGACGTCATGCAGAATAATGCACACCCTGTCCTAGGAGCTTACAATCTAATATACAATATACAGGCTGCTCCTGAGGGCATGCAGAATAATGCACACCCAGTCCTAGGAGCTTACAATCTAATATATAATATACAGGCTGCTCCTGAGGGCATGCAGAACAATACACACCCTGTCCTAGGAGCTTTCAATCTAATATATAATAAACAGGCTGCTCCTGAGGGCATGCAGAATAATATACACCCTGTCCTAGGAGCTTACAATCTAATATATTATATACAGGCTGCTCCTGAGGGCATGCAGAACAATATACACCCTTTCCTAGGAGCTTACAATCTAATATACAATATACAGGCTGCTCCTAAGGGCATACAGAATAATGCACACCCTGTCCTAGGAGCTTACAATCTAATATACAATATACAGGCTGCTCCTGAGGGCATGCAGAATAATGCACACCCTGTCCTAGGAGCTTACAATCTAATATATAATATACAGGCTGCTCCTGAGGGCATGCAGAACAATACACACCCTGTCCTAGGAGCTTTCAATCTAATATATAATAAACAGGCTGCTCCTGAGGGCATGCAGAATAATATACACCCTGTCCTAGGAGCTTACAATCTAATATATTATATACAGGCTGCTCCTGAGGGCATGCAGAACAATATACACCCTTTCCTAGGAGCTTACAATCTAATATATAATATACAGGCTGCTCCTAAGGGCATGCAGAACAATACACACCCTTTCCTAGGAGCTTACAATCTAATATACAATATACAGGCTGCTCCTGAGGGCATGCAGAATAATGCACACCCTGTCCTAGGAGCTTACAATCTAATATATAATATACAGGCTGCTCCTGAGGGCATGCAGAATAATGTACACCCTGTCCTAGGAGCTTACAATCTAATATACAATATACAGGCTGCTCCTAAGGGCATGCAGAACAATACACACCCTTTCCTAGGAGCTTACAATCTAATATACAATATACAGGCTGCTCCTGAGGGCATGCAGAATAATGCACACCCTGTCCTAGGAGCTTACAATCTAATATATAATATACAGGCTGCTCCTGAGGGCATGCAGAATAATGTACACCCTGTCCTAGGAGCTTACAATCTAATATATAATATAGAGGCTGCTCCTGAGGGCATGCAGAATAATGCACACCCTGTCCTAGGAGCTTACAATCTGATATATAATATACAGGCTGCTCCTGAGGGCATGCAGATCAATGCACACCCTGTCCTAGGAGCTTACAATCTAATATATAATATACAGGCTGCTCCTGAGGGCATGCAGAATAATGCACAACCTGTCATAGGAGCTTTCAATCTAATATATAATAAACAGGCTGCTCCTGAGGGCATGCAGAATAATATACACCCTGTCCTAGGAGCGTACAATCTAATATATAATATACAGGCTGCTCCTGAGGGCATGCAGAATAATGCACACCCTGTCCTAGGAGCTTTCAATCTAATATATAATAAACAGGCTGCTCCTGAGGGCATGCAGATCAATACACACCCTGTCCTAGGAGCTTTCAATCTAATATATAATAAACAGGCTGCTCCTGAGGGCATGCAGATCAATGCACACCCTGTCCTAGGAGCTTACAATCTAATATACAATATACAGGCTGCTCCTGAGGGCATGCAGAATAATGTACGCCCTGTCCTAGGAGCTTACAATCTAATACACAATATCTGAATGTAGTTTACCGGGGGGTGGGTGGGGTGGAGTGAGATCAAAGGAGGCAGTGTTGTCGGGCCCCCGGGCTCTCATAAAATGTCAGCGCCGGTGAGCAGAGTCCCCCTTTCCCACTGATTGCCCTGCAGTGGGCTTTGGGAAAATGGACGCTGGAGGCGGCGCATACGTGTCCCAAGATCTCAATCTGCGCATGCGCCGCCTCCAGCGGCCATTTTCCTAATGCCCACTGCAGAGCAATCAGTTGGAAATGGGGACTCTGCTCACTGGCGCTGACACTTTATGAGAGCCCAGAGCCTGCAGCATTGCCCCACTCCTGACGCCGCCGTCCCTCTGAAGCAGCGGCCCTGCCTCCTGTGATCCCGCTCCACCACCTCCGCCTACCTCCCCTGTAACCTACCGTTAATTGGACTTTAAGAGTCACCACCATTTTATTTAAAAAAAATATTTTCCACCCCAAAATTTGGGATGCGTCTTATGGTTCGGTGTATCTGATAGTCCGCAAAATATGGTAATGGCAATGTAAGTCTATGGGTCTGTGAAAAAATTGGACCGCACTTTGATAACATCAATTACATCATTTGAGTGTGGTCCGATTTTCACTGACTGACAGAAGGGAGAAGGTGAGAAACCTTTTTTTTCTCATCTCCACGTCCGAGAAAAACTGATGCCACTCTGATCAAAGTCTGATCAGAGTCTGTAACTCCATTACTCCTGTTGCCATTGCTTCAATTCTGCTCATGATATCCTGTAGTTCCAGTTCTGGTCCTCTGGTCAAGCTACTACGTTCTCCGTTGTTTCTGCTCGGCCATCCTGCTGCGCCATTGTCATCTGTCCGTGCTTCATTACAGCTGCTCATCTGAACTAGATGAGACATAACACCTATCATTACAAAAAAGAGGATTAAATGATAGGCCCTATTTAAGGAATCATCCTGATACATAAGAGAGAACACGTCACTCAGAGATGTTTGCTGAGATTTAGGTGTAAATGGTGCAGATCTAAACTTCACAAACATCCCACAGCTACACAATGTGTGAATGGGGCCTTAGTGTTCAGTGAAGAGCTACCTACCTGGACTTGTCTTCCTCAAGCTGCTGCCTCTGGGACACAAGATGGTTCAGGATTAGAACTTTATACATTCTGTATCAATTGTGATGCCATGTGATATCTATGATGTAATGTGCCCTGTGATGTCATGTGATATCCATGATGTCATAATAACTACCACTGCTATGTTATGTATCAAAGTTCCAACATCAAGGAAACGGGCTGCAAATCACCACCAGCCTCATTTTTAATTGAGTAAATAGAAAATTAGCGTGCACACTGTCAAATAGAGTTGAGGTGCAGATGCAATGGACTGGAAATGTCCTCAAATCACGTAAAAATTAATTCATCGCACACTCATAGGAAGTTTTGCATTTTAGTGCCAATTTATTTATACAAATGAAATGTAGGAAAAATAACAGTGGTGAAGGCGACAATAGGTAGACGTTTCGGCCACACTGGCCTTATTCATTAAGTCGCTATTGTATCAAGTTTGTTTTAGTAGGAAGGCACCATAGAATGTAGAGAGAAGTTCCAGTCAGAAGCTTAACAAAAGACAGGGGTTCATCAGCCTGTGGAGAGCTGCAGATCCTGTATCAGGGGTGTCTCTAGATGGGGAGTCCCATAAATGGTAGAAGTGGAGGGTACAGGCAGCGTTCCCTGCCTGTACCCTCCAGGTAATGTTCCCCATCCTCTGCCCCATGCTATAACCATGTCCCCCTTCTGGTATAATGCCCGCCATCCTGATATAATGTCATCCATCCTGATATAATGTCACCCATGATGATATAATGTCATCCATCCTGATATAATGTGACATTATATCAGGATGGGGGACATTATACCAGGATGGAGGACATTATTAATGTCCGCTATACAAGGATGGAGGACATCATTAACGTCCACCAACCAGGTATAATGTCCCCCATCCTGGTATAATGTCTACCTTCCTGGTATAACGTTCCACCAGCCGGTAGCTGACTTCTGCCTGCCGCCAAGGGCAGCGCACGATGTCACTGCATGTGCAACCCATCATTGGCAAGCCGATATCTGCTTCCAGTTCTGATTGGCTGGCAGCGTGTATTGCAGTGCAGGGAGCCGGCGGGTCTCTGTGTGACTATACATTTCAGCCGAATGTGCGTCAGAGGACACACATCCAGGTGAAATTGGTGTCGGCGAGCCACGCTCCAACACGGGTCTGGTCCTGGTTGCCCCCCTATGACCGCCATCATTACACCCCTGCTTGTTTTGTATGTTTTAATATAACAGTAAGGCCGAAGTCACACTACTATATAACACGGCCGAGTGCTATACGATAAAACATCGCATAGCACTCGGCCCAGTGTTATTCTATGGGGTTGCTTAGATCAGCGAATATTTTCTCATGCTGATTTGACGTGAGAGAACAATCCATGCTGCGATTTGCAGCGAGACTCCATTCACTCGCACCCATACAAGTCTATGAGTGCGAGTGAAATATCGGACTGCACTCGGATGTCAGCTCAGTGCAGTCCAATATACGCTGAGTCGGGCCATGGAGGAGATGGAGAAATTACTTTCTCTGTCTCCTCCGCAGCTGTGCTGCGATCCTCTCATGCTCGATCTTCTCATGATCGCAGCACAGTAGCATGACACTCAGCTCATGTTCGCAGCAAAGCAGGAGCCAAGTGTCATTAGAATATCGCATCCGATACTCTCTCATCGGATGCCATACGCTGGTGTGGCGCCGGTCTAACAGTCTATAGAGGAAATAATGATCTCATATCAATCCAGCCTAATGCTGGATTTCACAGGAGTATCAAGATGGGGCGCACAGCTGCATGGTAACCATACGGACACATGCCCGCTGTATAACACAGTAACAGTTGTCATATGTTGCATGTGAAGTGGGCTCCACTCCTGAGCCAACTCCACAGATGCGGACCCTGCTGTGGACGTTCTGGTGACTGTACGTTCATCTGTGTCAAGGGATTAATATTTTTAACTGATTTTATGTATGTGCATATGGAGAGGAGCGCCGTTATCAGCACTGGCTGTCTTAAAAAAGGCTCGGAACAAATGCATTTATATTGCAACCTTTTTTACATGCATAAAAAGTTGCAATTTGTGCAAAATTATATAACTATGCAACATTTGACATACCGGAAGTCAGCTCTTTTTTTAACATTTGAAAGTGTACTACCATGCTTAAAATGTTGTGCTTAAATAATTTGCACCAAATTTATCATTAGGGACGAAATATGATAAATATGGAATAATGGAGTTGAAGTGAGTACACAAGATTGGGCTAAAATTACTCCATTTTTGATAAATGTGAACCATTGTGTTTTTATGTTACACCACAATATTATCACGTTTTACCACACAATTGGTGGGCTTGTATTATTTCTATGTAGCTACATAGAGGGCCCCAGGAAAGATTTTCTCTGGTGGACCCAAGGCACACCAGTCCGGCACTGATTGTGCCCAATAGTTAAAGTAGGCTCAGACCAATAAATGTGTCTGTATCTATAATATCCACATCCATATAGACAGGACTGGATTTTAACCCATTGGTATCACAGTCAGTTTTGGCCTTTATGCCAGGCCTTTTTTTTTTTCACTTTTCCTTAGTTATGCTCCAGAAGCCATAACTTTTTTTTGTGGCAATCATATGAGGTCTTGTTTCTTCTGGATGAGTTGTATTCGTCAGTGGTAACATTTTGGGGTCCATTATTATTATTATTAATAACAATCCTTTATTAACTTTTTATTCAAAGGAATATAGACCAAAAAGCAATTCTACCATTCTTTATTTGCATTCTAAATGTTACACTATTTACCATGCTGCACAAATAAAGTGTTTATTTTACGTTGTGGTTCGGTACAATTATGACAATACCACATTTATATAGTTTTGTTTATTTTTTTTTGTAAATCAAAAGTTTATTGGTTATTTGGGGATTACAAACAAATTGAGAATAAAAAGATTGTAAAATGATTGACAACATTACATTCGCTAAATCACAAAAAACATTTCAAATATCAGCTGATAAAGTAATTGAATGATATTAGATGATATTTAGGAATAATTCAGTTTAACCAACAATGTGTTTAAATAACAATATGTAGTTAAAGAAAAATATAGAAGGGAAGAAAGAATACTGTTTAGATGACATTGAAAAGGGTTAAGAGGGAAGTGAAATGGGTAAGAAGAGGAGGAAAAAGGAGGGGGGGGGATCGTCTCTCATCCTGCATACCTCATCTTTATGAGTCACGAGGACGGGTCCGAACTGTTCTGGACAGTAATATGATAGACAGGTAAATGTAACTTGTTATGATATTATGAATATTAGACATTAAATACCAATATGACCATATTCTAAACCGCAATCAGTTTAACCAAGTGTTCAATTCCGAGGTTTACCTGAATGCAATCCATGGAGCCCAGGTGTTATAGATCTTATCTGGGTTCCCTGTACTTTGGCCTATTAATTGTTCCATTCTGAAAATATTATTAAGTTCGGATACAAATTCAGAGTGTGTTGGTGATTTTTCTTGTTTCCAGTTATGAGGGATTAAGTTCCTCACAGTTGTAAAGAAGTGTCTGAGTAAATCTTTCTTAAATCTTGAAACTGAGATGTCACTTTAAGATAGTAAGGCTAATTCAATAGTAGGTTGAATCCTATATAAAGACAATTTGTTGTATAATTCAAATATTGCCGTCCATAGACTTTTAATTGGTGGGCATGACCACCATATGTGTGTGTATGAGCCTCTTTCCTCCATACATCTCCAACAAGTGTCTGGAGTTGTGGGAAACATAGAATGAATGGTGGAGGGACATCTGTACCACCGTGATAAGACCTTATAACTTCTCTCTTGGAACACTGAGCAAAGCGAGGATCTGAATGTAAACAAGAGAATTTTGGAGCGGTCCTCTGGCAATAGAGGTCTTTCCAAGACACTCTCCCATTTTGAAAAGAACAAAGGGGGATCATGTAACGTCACTTGACCCTCTTGGTATATCTTATACGGTACAGAGTATGATCTGGAGGGCTCTTTGACAGGCACTGGGTTTCAAAGGGAGTGAGTGGCCTAAAGATATTGGTATGTTTAAATATTGTGTTGATAAAGCTTTTAAGTTGTTCATAGAAAAACCATGAACCTACTGGGGGTTCATTACCAGAGAATATATCCTGCAATGATTTCATTTTTGAGTGATCTATGTAATCATAAACAATGGGCTACTTGTCTTTATGTGTCTCTGGTGTGTCAGAGGTGACAGACAGTCGTCCTGCAGTTGGTTGCAGGAGATCTCTACGTTGGGCATTACAGACATCTTCTTAGAGGCTGTCTCTAGGACCCAGCGGCTACCTTCCTCTTGCTAATTAACACCCTGCCTGGGTGTATAAATACCTGCTGTGTTTCAGAGGGAGGTGCTGGCGATATTCTTCACTACTTGTGAAGGTTTAGCAAGAGCAATACTTCGTCCTCTCTGGAGCTTGAGGAAGTATGCGCATTTGTCTGGAATCATCTAAAGCTAAGCAATTTCCCGCTGTTTGTCTGCCCTTGTTGTCTATAGTGTTTAATGGCAATCGACTAGTGCTCATCTCGTCGCTTCCCTAGCCATAGCCATATGCCGGGGAAAGACAGGGCGAGGCACGCGTGCGGCGATTGGTGAAGAGCCAATACAGGGATGTTAGGGGAGAGAGGGTGGTGCTACATCAACCTAGGAGGTCTCCACTTCCCCCCTTTCCCTAGAGTCTGGGCTCCCTTTCCCTCTTCCCTTTGTGTTGCACTAAGTCTTTCCCACACCTTGCATGAACACTATGTTTGTTTAAAAATGTTGATTTATTAATACCTGCAGGAAAAGCTGGGTTGTCTGAAATTGGTGTTAAGGGGCCCGGTGTGGATGATATGTGAAGTGTTCTACTGCCATATTTAATAAAAAGGGTCAGATTCCTAGTAAGAAATGGGAGAACCCCACTACTACCATCTGCTCTTCTCACTGACTACAAAGTCGTCAGAGGATTATAAAAACAAAGGGCCATTTCTAAGTTAACCAATTTCTTGTTATTTTTGTGATGAAATAAGTCTAGAAAACATGTTCCTAGTGAAGCATAGTTATAGAGAGACAAATCGGGAAGGCCCAATCCCCCAACCTTTTTTGATCTACTTAATAAAAATTAAGATATGCGTGGGCGATTGTGGGACCAAATAAATCTAGTTATTGCCTTCTTGAGTTTGGAGAAAAAGGATGCAGGAAGGGAGAGGGGAATTGTTTGAAAGAGATATAAGAGGTATGGCAAAAGATCCATTTTTATTGCATTGATCTTTCCAATTATAATTTATTCCATTTCTCCAGATCAAGTTCGACCTTGTGTAGAGCAATCTTGTAATTTGCATCATATAATTGTGATGTTTTTGCGGTAAATTTTATGCCTAAGTAAGTGAGGGAGTCAGAGCGCCATTTAAACAGGAAGGAGGAACACAGCTGGAACACCAAAGATGGCTGTAGTGATATATTCATTATCTCAGATTTATGGGATTTCATTTTAAAATTACTCAAGGTACCAAATTTGTGAAGTTCTGATAAAATATTAAGTAGGCTAGTGATGGAGGATGTAATATATAGGAGTATGACATCCGAGAAGAGCTTTAATTTATGTAACTCCGAACGAATCTTCACTCCTTTAATCGAGGGATTATTGCGTGTTGCGACTTCCAGATGTTCCATGGTTAACACATACAACAAGGTCGACAAGGGGCAACCCTGTCTCGTGCCATTTTGTAGTTTTGTTTATTTTTAATTATTTTGTAGAATAAATACACACTTGTAAAAAAAAAATTTATCTTTATTTTTTGGGTTGCCATATTTTAAGAACCATAAGTTATAAATCACTTTCCATCAGTGAAGCTGTATGAGAGTTTACTTTTCCAAGACAATCTGTAGTTTTATTGATACCATTTTGTGGTAAATGGTTTGATCACTTTTTGTTTCATGATTGGAAAGGCAAAATTAACAGAAAATTTTAATTTAGAATTTTTTATGTACCGTATTTATTTTTCTTCAATCACTATTAGATATAATTGTCATGGTAGCTTTATTGTACTAATTGGTATAATGATGACAATGAAACATTTTTTGGGTTACCATATTCTAATACAAATAAATAACTTTTTTTATCTTTCAGTAGAAAAAGTAGTTTCATAGCTTTTTTGTGTGATAAGATGTAGATTTTACCGGCAACATTTTGGGGAATGTAGGACTTTTTAATCACTCTTAAATTCATTTATTGGTAGGAGGCATGAACATAAAACAATAAATCTGAAACTGTTTCTTAACCCCTTAACCCCCGAGGGTGGTTTGCATGTTAATTACAAGGCCAATTTTTACAATTCTGACCACTGTCACTTTATGAAGTAATTACTCTGGAACGCTTCAACGGATCCCCCTGATTCTGAGAATGTTTTTTCGTGACATATTGTACTTCATGATTGTGGTAAAATTTCTTCGATATCACTTGCGTTTATTTGTGAAAAAAACGGAAATTTGGTGAAAATTTTGCAATTTTCAAAATTAGAATTTTTATGCCCTTAAATCAGAGAGATATGTCACACAAAAGAGTTAATAAATAACATTTCCCACATGTCTACTTTACATCAGCACAATTTTGGAACCAAAATTTTTTTTTGTTAGGGAGCTATAAGGGTTAAAAGTTGACCAGCGATTTCTCATTTTTCCAACAAAATTTACAAAACCATTTTTTTAGGGATCACATCACATTTGAAGTCACTTTGAGAGGTCTTTATGACAGAAAATACCCAAAAGTGACACCATTATTAACCCTTCAGGTGTTTCACAGGAATTTTTGGAATGTGGAAGAAAAAAATGAACATTTAACTTTTTCACAAAAATGTTACTTTAGACCAAATTTTTTTTATTTTCACAGGGGTAACAAAAAAAATGGACCCCAAAATTTGTTGTGCAATTTCCCCTGGGCAGGCAGATACCCCATATGTGGGGAAAAAACACTGTTTGGGCGCACGGCAGGGCTCGGAAGGGAAGGAGCGCCATTTGACTTTTTGATTGTAAAATTTGCTTGAATAATTAACGGACGCCATGTTGCGTTTGGAGAGCCCCTGTGTGCCCAAACATTGGAGCTCCCCCACAAGTGACCCCATTTTGGAAACTAGACCCCCCAAGGCACCTATCTAGATGCATAGTGAGTACTTGGATCCCCCAGGTGCTTCACAAATTGATTCATAAAAATGAAAAAGTGTTTTTTTTTTTCACTTTTTCATTTTTACGAATCAATTTGTGAAGCACCTGGGGGTTCCAAGTGCTCACTATGCATCTAGATAGGTGCCTTGGGGGGTCTAGTTTCCAAAATGGGGTCACTTGTGGGTGAGCTCCAATGTTTAGGCACGCAGGGGCTCTCCAAACGCAACATGGCGTCCGCTAACAATTTAAGCCGATTTTCCATTCAATTTGTTAGCGGACACCATGTCGCGTTTGGAGAGCCCCTGATGTGGCTAAACAGTGGAGCTCCCCCACAAGTGACCCCATTTTGGAAACTATACCCCTCAAGGATTTTATTAAGGTGTATAGTGAACATTTTGAACCCAGAGGTACGACACAGAATTTGATAACATTAGGTCATCATATTGAATAAGTTGTCATTAGTCTTGAGCGCAAGTGCTCGCTACTTGAGTTTGCATCGGGTACTCAGGTATGCACCATGTACAGCGTGTGCTCGAGTGACATGCTCAAGTCCCTGCTCCGCATGTTTCACGGTTATTAGACACCCAAAAAAAACCATGCGGGGATCGCTCGTGCATAGCAGGCAATCCCCGCAAAGTTTTTTTGGCCGCGAAGCATATGGGGCAGAGACTCGAGCATGTCACTCAAATACCCACGATACTCAATGCATACCCGAGCACCCGATGCAAACTCATGTAGTGAGCACTTGCGCTCAACACTAGTCGCCATATCGTCATCTTTTTTACTTATTTTTGAAAAAAATCCCAACCCCATCACAACCCTAACCCCAAACCCAGCCCTAACCCTAGCCCAACCCTAACCCGAGAGTTTATTTTTTACGCCGTTCCTCGTGCGGTATAAGTGATTAGACGACTTTATTCTTCGGGTCGGTGCGATTACAGCGATACCAGAATCATATGGGGTTTTTATGACTGACAGCAGTCACACACTAAAAGACGCATTTTTTGTAAAATCTAGTTTTTGCATCGCCATATTTTGAGAGCTATAATTTTTCCAGATTTTGGCAGACAGTCATGTGATGGCTCGTTTTTTGCGGGATGAGTTGACGTTGTTATTGGTGCCATTTTCAGGCACGTGACATTTTTTGATCGCTTTCTATTCCGATTTTTGGGAGGCAGAATAAACAAAAAGCAACAATTCAGGAATTGTTTTTTTTTTTTTTTTTTTATTCTGTTCCGCGTGTGGTAAAATTGATAAGGCAGCTTTATTCTTCGGGTCAGTACGTTTACAGCGGTACCACATTTATATTGTTTTTCTATGTTTTGCACTTTTACATAATAAAAGCAATTTTATAGAAAAAATTATTTTTTAGCATAGCTTTATTCTGAGAGCTATAACTTTTTTATTTTTCGGCTGATGGAGCTGTATGGCAGCTTGTTTTTTGCGGGACGAGATGACGTTTTCAGCGGTAACATTTTTATTTACATTTGTCTTTTTGATCGCGTGTTATTCCATTTTTTGTTTGGCGGTATGCTGATAAAGCATTGTTTTTTGCTTCGTTTTTTATTTATTTTTTTTACCGTGTTCACTGAAGGGATTAACTAGTGGGACAGTTTTATAGGTCAGGTTGTTCCGGACGCGGCGATACCAAATATTTGTACTTTTATTGTTTTTTTTTTTTTATAATAATATTTATTGATGGGTACATTATATTTTTATTTTTGATGGATTATTTATTTATTTATTTTTTTATATTTTTACAACTTTTTTTTAATTTTTTTTTCACTTTCCGATAGTTTTTATACTTTATTACTTTGTCCCACTATGGGACTTTCACTTTTTTTTCTCTGATCGCCTGCATGGCACAGGAATGCAGCACCATCCCTGTGCCATGCAGGCTGTCAGAGCTGGACAGGGAGAAGATTGTTTGGAGATGCACTGCGCATGTCCAAAAAATCTTCCTGCTGTCTGGTGACCCGGATGTTGTCATGACGACATTGGGTCGTCATGGCAACATCCTGGAAGCCACGGCAGACAGCGCTGGAAGCTGGAAGAGGAGGTGAGTATCTGCGATCACCTCCCCTTGCCACCGCAATGCTGCGATCGACTTCGATCGCAGCATCGCGGGGGTTAATGTGCTGGGAGCGGTGCGTGACCGCTCCCTGCACATAGTACCGGGTGTCAGCTGTGACAATCAGCTGACACCCGGCGGCGATCGCGCCCGCACAGCCTGTGTGCGCGCGCGATTGCCATGACGTACTAATACGGGTCTGGCTCTTAAGTCCCAGGGCACAGACGCATATTAGTACGTCTAATGTTGTTAAGGGGTTAATTTCATTTTTATGGAGGTTACCATACAGTGTAATTGACAAGTTAACTTTATTTATAGATATGGTTACTGTGATATCTAATTTATAGTGTATGTTTTAGGTTTTAGTACTTTTTCACAAGAAAATCACTTTTAAAAAACAACATGCAAATTGCCTCCTCAGAGAGGAAGAAGACATGAACTCTATAGCGCCACCTGTTGGAAGCAGCGATCCTACAAGTCACTTTTGACTCTTTAACAAGTCTTGCAATATGACTTAGGATAAAAGCCAAACCAGAATCTCAATTTGCAGACACAGTGTTTCAGGGTATTGCCTCTCATCAGTGCAAAGTATGAGAACTGGTTTGGCTTGGTGAGAGGCTCTGGATTGAGGTCTAAGGGATAACATTTCTCCTTGTGGAGAGGCAATTTGCATATTAAATTTCCCAGAGGAGCATTGCATGGTGAATAAGCCTCCTTACATTGGCATGCCAGGGCCGGTATGTCACTCTCCACAAGGAAAAACATTACCCCTTAGACCTTTAAAAGCCAAAAAACTTTTTTTGTCATCATGTTGTAAGAGCCCTTACTTTTTTATTTTATTGAATACAGAGCTGTATGGGGATTTTTTTTCAAGCTGTAGATTTTATTAGTACAACTTTGGGATACCTACTTTTCACTTCTTTTTTTTTGTAAGGCAAGATGGGCAGAAACCGTTTTTCTTTTTTTTGCAGAATTCACCGTGCACAACAAATAATAAGACAATTTTATAGTACAGGTTCCTATGAATGCAACAATACTGAATATGTGTTTTTTTTGCGGGGGTTGTGTTTTTGCAATTAAACCATTCAATTATTTATTATTAAAATTGAGATTTGGAGTTTTGTTGTTGTTACATATATTTTTTTTACAATATTTACTAGTCCCATAAGGAGACTTAGACCTACGATACATTGATCACATTCATAATGCACTGTGCAGTACTTAAGTATTACAGTGTATTTTTTACATTGTCAGTCTTTGCCAGCCAATTGAGCCACGGCCTCATCGGTGATCTGCAAGGCCCTTCGATGACGTCATTTAGTCAGCTGATGGTCACGGGACCATCACCTGACCACTGACGTCATGGAAGGTCCTTTTACATTACTGGTACCCGCCACGGAGCCAGCAGCGACACCGGGAGAAGACCGAGGCCGCCGGAAAGGTGAGTATAAGGTTGTTTTTTATTTTTTACGTTATAATTCATTTTTTTTAACATTATGTTGGTCACACAATATAAATCCATGCCGGTTGCATGGATTTATATTGTGTGACCAACTTTCAAGCACTTTTCCAAGTGAGGCTAAAATCGCTTGGAAAAGCTCTTGACAAACGCTTGTCCCTGGCAGAAAAAACACATGTAAAATCCGCATGCCTTTTTTCTGCCAGGGAGATGTAGAAATGTTTAGGAAAAATCCGGAGAATTTCTGTATAGTGGGCACATAGCCTTAGATGACTCTGTGGCTATGTGCCCACGATGCAGAAATGTTCCGGATTTTTCCTGAGCATTTCTGCATCTCCCTGGCAGAAGAAACGCATACGGATTGTACATGCGTTTTTTCTGCCAGGGACAAGCGTTTTTAGCATGCAGTTTCGCTTGCTTTTGTCAAGCGCTTTTCCAAGCGATTTTAGCATCACTTAGAAAAGTGCTTGAAAGTTGGTCACACAATATAAATCCATGCAATCGGCATGGATTTATATTGTGTGACCAACATAATGTTTAAAAAAAAGAATTAGAACGTAAAAAATAAAAAACAACCTTATACTCACCTTTCCATCTGGCCTCGGTTTGCTCCCGGCGTCGCTGCTGGCTCCGTGGCGGGTACCAGTAATGTAAAAGGACCTTCCATGACGTCAGCGGTCAGGTGATGGTCGCGTGACCATCAGCTGACTAAATTACATCACCGAAAGTCCTTGCAGATCACCGCTGCAAGCCAAGGAGAGCGCATTGGTGCCGGTGAGGGGAGTATGATTATTTTTTTTTATTTTTAACTTTATAATTATTTTTTAGCTTGTAGGTACGATGGTACCAGGGACGGATGAGAGTCTCCTCTTCTCCAGACCCGGGTACCATCCGCGCATTAAATCGCATAAGATCCGCATAACTACATGTAGTCATGTGGATCTTATGCGGTCCAATGCAAGTTAATGGCAGCAATTTCGCAGCAGAATCGCACTAGAATTGGTCTTGCTGCGGTTTTTACCGCAATGCGAATCCGCAGCGGAAATTTCCGCAAGATGTGCACAGCACATGCGGAATTGCATTGCAGTAAATGGCAGACCTATTACAAGCGATTTTAATGCGTTTTTGCTGGGAAATACGCTGTAAAAACGCATTAAATCTGCATCATGTGCACATAGCCTTACGGATTAAAGTTCTGAAATTGATGCTATGTTCAGTCTCAGCATGTACAGCAGAGACTTGGCAATGTACAATACTGGCTCCTGCTGCAGATGGAAGAGGCACAGCTCCAGAGGACGTAACTGTACATTAGATTATAGTAAATCACCTGCATTCTTGTCATAAAGCAACATCATTTTGTGGCAAGGGGTTAATTGATTGGGGATTTTGTTTCTTGACACATTTACTGGTCTCTCTTAGGTAGTAAATGTTGTTCATCACCCAACCCCTTTAATGCTGCATGATAATAATTTCGGTAGCTTTCACTTTTAAGGGATTGTCCACTCTGAGTGAGGTGGTTCCCATGGGTGGATGTGCTCCTATGAGTAATGAACACTGTTTCTACTGCTCAGATGAATTGTAAACATTGATATGATATGATAACCATGGCAGATGTTGGTCCCAGAAGACTGACGAGGGATCCAGTACTGAGTACAGAGGAACTGCCCTGGTGATGGAAGTAGATATGTTTTTTTTTCACTGTCCTGGTCCCGTTAATTAAGTGTTGTTCATCAGTTGACAACCCCTTTAATGCATTGCCTCCTTTCATGAAAAAACACCTTACAATGGAGATTAACTATCTTAATTTATACTCAAAATATATAGGTCAGGGATAGGTCTATGCAAAATACCTCAGAGGGGTTGGCGTAACATGATCTAAAGTAAGGAATTGGTAACATTTTCTAAGGTACAATATATTCACACACACATGTGGACAAAATTGTTGGGAAAACCATGGTGGTCACTGAAATAACTGGAAGCTGACGAGTCATTTTAAATTAAAATTTACTGAATATCAACTAATGACAATCAGACATTGCTTTTCAATTGTGATTCAACAGAAAAAAAAAATAATGAAACTGGCCTGGAAAAACATGATGATAGCTTCAACTTAATATTTAGTTGCACAACCTTTTGAGGCAATTACTGCAAACTAACAATTCCTGTAACTCTCCATGAGACTACTGCCCCTGTCCACATGTATTTTGGCCCACTCATCGCGAGCAAACTACTCCTTGTGTCTCAGTAGTGAAGGTGCCTTCTCCAGACTGCAGGTTTCAGCTCCTTCCACAGATATTCAATAGAATTTAATTCACAACTCTTAAAAGCCACTTCAGAATAGTCCAATGCTTTGGATGTTTTAGATTTGTGTTTTGGGTCATTATACTGTTAGAGGACCAATGACCTGTGACTCAGACTAAGCTTTCTGACACTGGGCAATACATTTAGCTTCAGACTGCCTTGATAGTCTTGATATTTAATTGTACACTGCACAGATTCAAGACACCCTGTGGCAGAAGCCCCAAAACATAACTGAGCCTCCTCCTTATTTCATAATAGGTTCAATGTTCTTTTCTTTGTATGCTTCATTTTTGTCTCAGTGAGCATAGAGCTGATGAAACTTGCCAAAAAACTTCAGCTTTGTTTTATCTGTCCACAGGACATTCTCCCAGAAACTTTGTGGCTTGTCAATATGCATTTTGGCAAATTCCAGTCTCGCTTTTTTTTTTAATTTGCTTTCAACAGTAGTTTTCTTCTTGGTTGTCTTCAAAGAAATCCACTTTGGCCAAGACAGCAACTGCTGGTGCGATTTGATACTGATGTATTTTGACCTTGGAGCTCACTTCTATTTGAAAAATAATTAAAATGAAATGACTATAAAAACCTTTACACAACACGTTTCTGCTCCATGAGCCTTCATTAGGTGTATATACGAGCTGTGTAAAGGTTTTTACAATCATTTCATTTTACTTATTTTTCAATATATGCAATGTAGGAATCCCAAGAATGATTGCAATCAGTATCAATAAATTTTCTTTTTTTATGTACCACTTTTTAGTACCACTTGTGATCATTTAATTCTCATAGACTGCAGTACAATCACTCTTTTTAACAAATGGATGCACTGTTATACAATTTTTTGATATATTGGGAATTTTAAATCGAACGGGAGCGCCTCCGAATATCTATATGTATTTCTCTAACGTCCACGTGGAATTACCTGTTGAGCAAGGACAAGTAAAACTCCACAGGCCTTGAATTAGCTGCATACCGAAGATAAAGATCCCAATTACCTACAAGCTTTCATCTAGTGTTGTGCCTACTTTGCACAACTAGCTCAGGTGAGCATATACAAATCATATATATTATCGATTTTTCTCATACTTACTACGCTCAGGTAGTGCTCTCTTTTCTTTCCCTTCAATTTTTCTGTCCAGGATCGACACATTTCTTTGCTCCACGTTCATTGTTGTACACACTGTGATACCATACAGCACAGTGACTACTTTTCACTGTTTAAATAGGAAGACTGACTGATCACAGGTTTGTAGATACCTGTGATGTTAATTTAATGAGTCCCTATGCTTACATTTTTTTCAATTTTTTCTAGGGGTACCATCATTTTTGTCCAAGCCATCTTCATTTGTTTTTTTTTCTTTTGAAGCACAATTTAAAAGCAATGTTTGATTTTCATGAGCTATTCAGTACATTTAAATTGAAAATGTATTTGCTAGCTTCAAGTTATTTCAGTTACTATTGTTGTTTTTTCTTACTTCATGAGAAGGGTTCCAACATTTTTGGTACCCTTATGTATAAAGTGGGGAAAATAAGTAATACACTGCCGATTTATCATGTTTTCCCACCTGTCTTTAGACAACTCTTTGGTCTTGGCCATGGTGGAGAGGTTGGAGTGTAATCGATTAAGTGTGTGGACAGGTGTCTTTTATATAGGTAATGAGTTCAAACCGGTGCAATTAATACAGATAATGAGTGCAGAGTAGGAGGGCTTCTTAAAGAAAAACCAACAGGTCTGTGAGAGACAGAATTCTTGCTGGTTGGTAGGTGATCAAATACTTATTTCATGCAATAAAATGCAAATTAATTATGTAAAAATGATACAATGTTATTTTCTGTTTTTTATTTTTAGATTCTGTCTCTCACAGTTGAAGTGTACCTACGATAAAAATGATAGACCTCTCCATTCTTTGTAGGAGGGAAAACTTGCAAAATCAGCAATGTATCAAATACTTATTATCCCCACTGTATGCGTGTGTGCATGTACATATATATATATATATATATATATATATATATATATATATATACACATACAGTGGGTACAGAAAGTATTCAGACCCCTTTAAATGTTTCACTCTTTATTTCATTGCAGCCATTTGATAAATTCTAAAAAGTTCATTTTTTTTCTCATTAAAGTATACTTTGCACCCCATCTTGAATGGAAAAAAAGCAGAAATGTAGAAAATTTTTGCAAATTTATTTAAAAAGAAAAACTGAAATATCACGTGGTCATAAGTATTCAGATCCTTTGGTCAGTATTGAGTAGAAGCACCCTTTTGAGCTAGTACAGCCATTGTTATGATCTGCAACAAGAACTAAGGAAAGAAGGGGAACGCTTTCCCTACAGTAAGACTAAGCTCAATCCCTACGATGTAGCGGGCTGCCTGTTCCTAGCGAACAAACCCACCTTAGTCCTAGGCTAGTCTGAACGAAGACTTATAGAGTAAAGGGAAGGGATCCCTAAAATAACTAAGGACTGGAACAAAAAGGGGACACCTTCTAAACAGAGAAAGTTGTTGCAGAAAACAAAATACAAAATGACAAAAAGGTACTAGAGGTCCCAAAGGACCTAGCGAACTGAGAGATAGGCACCGAAGCACCTGGCTAGCAAAACAGTCAAACAACACTGAAGTCCAGCACAGCCAAAAAGGCAGAGCTGGAATATAAAGGCAGATGGTCACGTGACCGCAAAACACAAGATGGGAAAAAAAAAAAACAGGAGGGTTCTAACAGTACCCCCTCTTTTAAGAGGATCCTCCGGATCCTCCAGGCCCAGGAGGATGTGGAAAGCTCTAACAAGCCTAGGAGCAGAGAAATCATCCGCCCTCGCCCAAGAGTTATTTTCGGGACCAAAATCCTTCCAGGAGATGAGATACTGTACTCTCCCTCTGTGCCATCTAGAATTCAAGATACGTGAAATCTCATATTCGCCATCTTCCACCACAGGAGGAACTGAGACAGTGGCATCCCTATCAGATACATCTGCCTTTTTCAACAAGAAATCATGAAACACAGGATTAATCTTCCAGGAACTAGGAACATCCAACCTAACCACAGACGGGTTAACAACCTGAAGCACTTTAAATGGACCCACAAACTTAGGACCCAGTTTTTTAGAGGGAATCCTCAACCGCAGGTTCCTTGAGGACAACCAAACCATGTCACCCACGGTAAACAAAACCTCCTTTCGTTTCCTGTCAAAATACATCTTGGACCTCTTGTTAGCCTCTTGAAGGTTGCAACGTACAGTACAGACCAAAGGTTTGGACACACCTTCTCATTTCAAGATTTTTCTGTATTTTCATGACTTTGAAAATTGTACATTCACACTGAAGGCATCAAAACTATGAATTAACACATGTGGAATTATATACTTAACAAAAAAGTGTGAAACAACTGAAAATATGTCTTATATTCTAGGGTCTTCAAAGTAGCCACCTTTTGCTTTGATGACTGCTTTGCACACTCTTGGCATTCTCTTGATGAGCTTCAAGAGGTAGTCACCGGAAATGGTTTTCACTTCACAGGTGTGCCCTGTCAGGTTTAATAAGTGGGATTTCTTGCCTTATAAATGGGGTTGGAACCATCAGTTGTGTTGTGCAGAAGTCAGGTGGATACACAGCTGATAGTCCTACTGAATAGACTGTTAGAATTTGTATTATGGCAAGAAAAAAGCAGCTAAGTAAAGAAAAACGAGTGGCCAACATTTCTTTAAGAAATGAAGGTCAGTCAGTCCGAAAAATTGGGCAAACTTTGAAAGTGTCCCTAAGTGCAGTTGCAAAAACCATCAAGCCCTACAAAGAAACTGTCTCACATGAGGACGGCCCCAGGAAAGGATGACCAAGAGTCACCTCTGCTTCTGAGGATAAGTTTATCTGAGTCACCAGCCTCAGAAATTGCAGGTTAACAGCAGCTCAGATTAGAGACCAGGTCAATGCCACACAGAGTTCTAGCAGCAGAAACATCTCTACAACAACTGTTAAGAGGAGACTTTGTGCAGCAGGCCTTCATGGTAAAATAGCTGCTAGGAAACCACTGCTAAGGACAGGCAACAAGCATAAGAGACAAGTTTGGGCTAAAGAACACAAGGAATGGAAATTAGACCAGAGGAAATCTGTGCTTTGGTCTGATGAGTCCAAATGTGAGATCTTTGGTTCCAACCACCGTGTCTTTGTGCGACGCAGAAAAGGTGAACGGATGGACTCTACATGCCTGGTTCCCACCGTGACGCATGGAGGAGGAGGTGTGATGGTGTGGGGGTGCTCTGCTGGTGACACTGTTGGGAATTTATTCAAAATTGAAGGCATACTGAACCAGCATGGTTACCACAGCATCTTGCAGCGGCATGCTATTCCATCTGGTTTGCGTTTAGCTGGACCAGCATTTATTTTTCCACAGGACAATGACCCCAAACACACCTCCAGGCTGTGTAAGGGCTATTTGACCAAGAAGGAGAGTGATGGGGTGCTACGCCAGATGACCTGGCCTCCACAGTCACCAGACCTGAACCCAATCGAGATGGTTTGGGGTGAGCTGGCCCGCAGAGTGAAGGCAAAAGGGCCAACAAGTGCTAAGCATCTCTGGGAACTCCTTCAAGATTGTTGGAAGACCATTTCCAATGACTACCTCTTGAAGCTCATCAAGAGAATGCCAACACACCGTTGGCAAAGCAGTCATCAAAGCAAAAGGTGGCTACTTTGAAGAACCTAGAATATAAGACATATTTTCAGTTGTTTCACACTTTTTTGTTAAGTATATAATTCCACATGTGTTAATTCATAGTTTTGATGCCTTCAGTGTGAATGTACAAATTTCTTAATCATGAAAATACAGAAAAATCTTTCAATGAGAAGGTGTGTCCAAACTTTTGGTCTGTACTGTACATTAGTCCAAACTCTCTCTAAATCACCGGAAAAATTCTCCTCCTCTGGCACCGCCGACCCCAATTTGGAGAACTAACCAAAAGACGGATGTCTCCCAGTACAACATAAAAAAGGAGAACACCCAGCAGAGGAGGATGTATGATTGTTAAGAGCAAATTCTGCGAGAGGCAGAAACTCAGACCACACCTCTTGATTGTCCGCCACAAAACATCACAAAAACTTTTCTACATCCTGGTTCTTTCTTTCAGTTTGTCCATTAGACTCCGTATGATACCCAGACGAAAATTACAAATGGACTCCCAACCTGTCACAAAAAGCATGCCAAAAGCGAGCCACAAACTGAGGTCCTCTACCAGAAACAATATCCAAAACAGGAGAACGAAGGAGTAATATGGCAAAAAGACAAAATCTTTATTGATTATAAGTTACCAAAGTGGTAGAGGTTATACAAAAGTGACAAAAGCAGGGGGATGAGGAAAGAAGGTGCCGGAGAGGGGGCAATCCCTGGAAATCAACGCAGAGCAGTCCAACACTTATGGGTACATGGAGACATTGGTATATAAAAGATGGAGAGAGATATAAATATATGGATAAATTGATAAAAGGAATATGGACATGCAGCCGATGGGGACTTTACCCCATTATAGGACAAAACGCACCTCTGTACGAACAAGAATAAATAAGTGAAATATCATGTGCAAATTGCAAGTAATAAATAATGACCGAGATGAAGTCCAGGTATTGAGTTAGGTATATATGTAGTGCACCATATTAACATAGGATGCAATGTCCATATAATGACCAATAGGTACACAAAATATGACTAGAATAACTCACCCAGCATAAAATGACACAAGTGAGGGAGAGCCCGCGGATGCCAGGAAAACCCCAGGAAGTGCTGCCGGTGAAGAACGTGCCCCGACGCGCGTTTCACCTATCTTTGTCAAGAGGCGCTGCATTGTGCGCCAACAGGACCTTGATATATACGCCCCCATCCAGTCACATGATTCAATGAATGAGGGGGACTGATAGGTGTGTTGCGGCACGCGTGCCTAGGAAACGCCCCCAGAGGCGTGCCAGGGATGGCAAGACAGTCGGATATGCGTGCGGGAAGGCGAAGGACCGGAGCACGCGCGCGCCACCAGAGTTGGAAGAAGGGACACCGCATGTAAAGCAAGGGGGAGAAATAATGAGTATGTATCCAACACTTAAAGTTGGAAAAAGATTTAGTAAGATACTCTCAATCCCAGCAGCACAGCAAGGTAACTTAGTGGAACATCAAGACAAAAACAAGGGGGAAAATACCATAGAATCTCATAGATAAACCCTTTATGTTCCCCAGAAACAATATCCGTGGGAACGCCATGAAGCTTGACAATCTCCTTAACAAACGCCTTAGCAAGTGTCTTGGCAAAGGGTAACAAAATGAATGGAATCAAATGATAGATTTTTACTAAAACGGTCCACAACCACCCAGATGACAGTAAAACCCTCGGACACGGGCAGATCAGTAATAAAATCCATTGTGAGATGCGTCCAATGCGCACTAGGAACCTCCAGAAGGCAAAGCAAACCCGCAGCAGGAGTATGTGAAGCCTTTGACCTAGCACACACTGTACATTGACACACCCACTTGATGACTTCTTTCTGCCATCCAGGCCACCAAAAACTGCGACTGATAAGTGTCTTGGTCTCAGAAATTCCTGGATGACCTGCCAACCAAGACTCATGACACTCCACAAACAAATCTCTCCTAAAGGTTCTAGGCACGAACAACCTCCCATGGGGAGTGTTAGATGGAGCATCATCTTGAGCTTTTAGAATCTCACTCTCTAAAATGGAGTCCAATGCCGCCACCACAACTCCTTTCTGTAAAATGTTCTCCTCCTCCTCGGCACCGACAGCAGGAGAGAAGCTGCGAGATAAAGCATCGGCTTTAACATTCTTAGTACCAGGGATATAGGTAACAGAAAAATGAAACCGAGATAAAAAAGTACCCACCTAGCTTGACGGGCATTCAAGGGCTTGGCAGCATCCAGATAGATCAAATCCTTATGATCTGTGAACACCTGATTAGGAAATCTAGCGCCTTCCAAAAAATGACGCCAATGTTCAAACGCGAGTTTAATAGCCAGCAACTCCCGATTTCCAACATCAGAATTCAATTCGGTTTCCAAAAATTTTTTCGAAAAGAAGGCACAAGGATGTACTCCATCCCTGTTCTCCTGAGACAAAACTGCTCCGACCCCCACCGATGAAGCATCGACCTCGACCAAAAAAGGCTTGGTCTCATGAGGCTGCATAAGGATAGGGGCTGAACTGAACCTCTCTTTGAGATACTTAAACGCTTCAATGGCCTCCGTAGTCCATTGGACCGTATTCGCACCTTTCCTGGTGAGATCGGTTAGAGGCTTAACAATTACAGAAAAATTGTTAATGAATTTCCTGTAATAATTGGTAAAACCCAAAAATCTCTGTATAGATTTCAAACCAATAGGCCTAGGACATTCCTACACAGCCTGAACCTTCACCGGGTCCATCTCAAAGCCCTCGCTGGAGACAATGTAGCCCAAAAAACTAATTTTATGCACAGCGAACTCACATTTCTCCAGCTTAGCAAAGACTGAATTATCACTCAATAACTGCAAAACTTCACATACACTCTGCGAATGGGACTCCAGATCTGGCGAATGAATCAAAATGTCATCCAAATACACAACCACATTAATACCAATCAAAGGTCTCAAGATGTCATTAATAAAGTTCTGAAAAAATGCAGGTGCATTGGTAAGACCGAAAGGCATCACCAGATTCTCAAAATTACCTACCGGAGTGAGTGTTAAAGGCAGTTTTCCACTCATCATCCTCCTTCACTCGTAACAAATTGTATGCCCCCCGGAGATCAATCTTAGAGAACCACTTGGCCCCCACTAAATGGTTAAACAAGTCAGGAATTAACGGCAATGGGTAGGAATTGCGTATGGTAATCTTATTCATTTCACGAAAATCCAGACACGGACGCAAACCCCCGTCCTTTTTTTTAACAAAGAAAAATCCAACTGCCACAGGCGACTTAGGAGGCCTAATGTGACCAGCAGCCAGGCTACTCTGTATGTACTCCTCCAAGCCCTTTCTTTCAGGGATAGTTAGATTAAACAAGCGACTCTTGCAAAGAGTAGCTCCCGGAATAAACTGAATGACGCCATCATAATCTCTATGAGGAGGTAAAACTTGCGACTTCTCCTCCGAAAAAACCCTCCAAAAATCTTGAATAGGTACAGGTAATTCCCCTTTTCCCACAGCCGCAATGCGACCATTACAACATTTATCATAGCATTTCGGACTCCAAGACTTAATGATATTAGTAGACCAGTCCAGCAACGGATTGTGCAGTTTTAACCAAGGCAATCCTAGAACGACCGGAGAGGGTAAATTATCTAATACAACCAAGTCCAAAATTTCTTGGTGAAAACCATTGATAGTAAGGGGAAATGCAGCGACCTTGTGAGTAATACATTTCAAGGGAGTGTTATCAATTGCAATCACAGAAATAGGTGATGACTAAGGTTTGGATTTCAATTTAAGTTTTTCCAAAATCCCTTTATCAACCACATTAAGTGTTGAACCACAATCCACAAATACCTGAAATTTAATCAAATTTTCCTGCAAAGTAGTACTCCCTGAAAGAAATACTCCTGCAGAGCATAAACAAGCTATAAAGGCGTACCTGACCTTTTTTTTTTTCCTTTACTTAAACGAAACTCACAATACTTAATCAAATGGTCAGCTTTAACACAATAAAGACACAATCCCTCGGCAAACCTCCGGTCTCTTTCCTGAGAGCGGAGCGACATCGCCCCAACCTCCATCGGTTCACAGTTGTCTGAGCAGATTTTCTGGGGACTAGGACCTGGCATTACAGGAGTCTTAACCTCATTCTGCCTAGATCTCAGCCTCCTATCCACATGGACAGCTAATTGCTTGGCATCCTGCAGAGTCTCAGGTGCAGGGAATGCAATCTGCAAATCCTTAACCCTTTCACTCAGTCCAGCAAGAAATAGACATTTCAGAGCAGGATCTTCCATCTGACTTCAGAAGACCACCTTCTGAAGTGTGTGCAATAGATCTCAGCATCATCTGACCCCTGATTCAAACGTCTGAGTTCTGCCTCAGCAGATGAGATTCGATCAGTATCGTCATATAATAGACCCATAGCAGAAAAAAACTCTACTACCGACCTCAAACATGGATCATTAGGTTGAAGAGAAAAGGCCCACCCTTGTGGTTCATTGCGCAAAAGTGACATAATAAAACCAATGCGCTGTGATTTATTCCCAGAGGACCTTGGTCTCAAATGAAAATATAACAAACAAGCATTTTTAAAGGAAAAAAAATCTTGCTGTTTACCATAAAAAACATCCGCCAGTCCTACCTTGGGTTCCACAAAATGTGCTCCGGAACAGCTACTCACGTGTTGCTGGAGGTCGACCATCTCCAGAGTCAACCCCTGCAAGCGTTGAGCCAAATACTGGATGGAAGCCATACTGATCCCAGTATTAATATTTCCTTATTTATTTATTTTTTTTGGGCTGGACTTACTGTTATGGTCTGCAACAAGAACTAAGGAAAGAAGGGGGAAAGCTTTCCCTACAGTAAGACTAAGCTGAATCCCTACGATGTAGCAGGCTGCCTGTTCCTAACGAACAGACCCGCCTTAGTCCTAGGCTAGTCTGAACAAAGACCTATAGAGTAAATGGAAGGGATCCCTAAAAGAACTAAGGACTGGAACAAAAAGGGACACCTCCTGAACAGAGAAAGTTGTTGCATAAAACAAAAGACAAAATGACAAAAAGGTACTAGAGGTCCCAAAGGACCAAGCAAACTGAGAGATAGGCACCAAAGCACCTGGCTAGCAAAACAGTCAAACAACACTGAAGTCCAGCACAGCCAAAAAGGCAGAGCTGGAATATAAAGGCAGATGGTCACATCACCGCAAAACACAAGATGGGAAAAAAAACAAACAGGAGGGTTCTAACAGCTATGAGTCTTCTTGAGAATGATGCAACAAGTTTTTCACACCTGGATCCTCTCCAGTTCCGTCAGGTTGCATGGTGAACGTTGGTGGACAGCCATTTTCAGGTCTCTCCAGAGATGTTCAATTGGGTTTAGGTCAGGGCTCTGGCTGGGCCAGTCAAGAATTGTCACAGAGTTGTTCTGAAGCCACTCTTTTGTTATTTTAGCTGTGTGATTAGGGTCATTGTCTTATTGGAAGGTGAACCTTCGGCCAAGTCTGAGGTCCAGAGCACTCTGAAAGAGGTTTTCATCCAGGATATCTCTGTACTTGGCCACATTCATGTTTCCTTCAATTACAACCAGTCATCCTGTCCTCGCAGCTGAAAAACACCCCCATAGCATGATGCTGCCACCACCATGTTTCACTGTTGGGATTGTATTGGGCAGGTGATGAGCAGTGCCTGGTTTTCTCCACACATACCGCTTAGAATTATCACCAAAATGTTCTATCTTCGTCTCATCAGACCAGAGAATCTTATTTCTCATAGTCTGGGAGTCCTTCATGTATTTTGAGCAAACTCTATGCGGGCTTTCATATGTCTTGCACTGAGAAGAGGCTTCTGTAGGGCCACTTTGCCATAAAGGCCCGACTGGTGGAGCGCTGAAGTGATAGTTGACTTTGTGGAACTTTCTCCCATCTCCCTACTGCATCTCTGGAGCTCAGCCACAGTGATCTTGGGGTTCTTTTTTTACCTCTCTCACCAAGGCTCTTCTCCAACGATTGCTCAGTTTGGCTGGACGGCCTGGTCTATGAAGACTTCTGGTGGTCTCAAACATCTTCCATTTAAGGATTATGGAGACCACTGTGCTCTTAGGAACCTTGGGTAATGCAAAAATTCTTTTGTAACCTTGGCTAGATCTGTGACTTGACACAGTTCTGTCTCTGAGCTCCTTGGGCAGTACCTTTGAGCTCATGATTCTCATTTGGTCTGACATGCACTGTGAGCTGTGAGGTCTTATATAGACAGGTGTGTGCCCTTCCAAATCAAGTCCTAACAATTTAATTAAACACAGCTGTACTCCAATGAAGGAGTAGAACCATCTCAAGGAGGATCACAAGGAAATGGACAGCATGTGACTTAAATATGAATGTCTGAGCAAAGGGTCTGAATACTTATGACCATGTGATATTTCAGTTTTTCTTCTTTAAAAAAATTGTAAAAATTTCTACATTTCTGTTTTTTTTCAGTCAAGATGGGGTGCAGAGTGTACTTTAATGAGAAAAAAATGAACTTTTTAGAGTTTACCAAATGGCTGCAATGAAACAAAGAGTGCAAAAATGTAAAGGGGTCTGAATACTTTCCGTATCCATTGTGTATATACACTGCTCAAAAAAATAAAGGGAACACTCAAATAACACATCCTAGATCTGAATGAATGAAATATTCTCATTGAATACTTTGTTCTGTACAAAGTTGAATGTGCTGACAACAAAATCACACAAAAATCATCAATGGAAATAAAATTTATTAACCAATGGCGACCTGGATTTGGAGTCACCCCCAAAATTAAAGTGGAAAAACACACTACAGGCTGATCCAACTTTGATGTAGTGTCCTTAAAACAAGTCAAAATGAGGCTTAGTATTGTGTGTGGCCTCCACGTGCCTGTATGACCTCCCTGCAATGCCTGGACATGCTCCTGATGAGGTTGCAGATGGTCTCCTGTGGGATCTCCTTCCAGACCTGGACTAAAGCATCCGCCAACTCCTGGAGAGTCTGAGGTAAAACGTGACGTTGTTGGATGGAGTGAGACATGATGTCCCAGATGTGCTCAATCGGATTCTGGTCTGTGGAACGGGCGGGCCAGTCCATAGCTTCAACGTCTTCATCTTGCAGGAACTGCTGACACACTCCAGCCACATGAGGTCTGGCATTGTCTGGCATTAGGAGGAACCCTGGGCCAACCGCACCAGCATATGGTCTCACAAGGGGTCTGAGGATCTCGTCTCGGTACCTAATGGCAGTCAGGCTACCTCTGGCGAGCACATGGAGGGCTGTGTGGGCAGTGGCCCATTACTGACCCACTGCCAAACCTGTCATGCTGAAGGATGTTGCAGGCAGCAGATCGCTTTCACGGCGTCTCCAGACTCTGTCACGTCTGTCACATGTGCTCAGTGTGAACCTGCTTTAACCTGTGAAGAGCACAGGGCGCCAGTGGCGACTTTGCCAATCCTGGTGTTCTGTGGCAAATGCCAAGCATCCTGAACAGTGTTGAGCTGTGAGCACAACCCCCATCTGTGGACGTCGGGCCTTCATAGCACCCTCATGGAGTCGGTTTCTAACCATTTGTGCAGACACATTCACATTTGTGGCCTGCTGGAGGTCATTTTGCAGGGCTCTGGCAGTGCTCCTCCTGTTCCTCCTTGCACAAAGGTGGAGGTAGCGGTCCTGCTGCTGGGTTGTTGCCATCCTACGGCCCCCTCCTCGTCTTCTGGTGTACTGGCCTGTCTCTTGATAGTGCCTCCAGCCTCTAGACACTACGCTGACAGACACAGCAAACCTTCTTGCCACAGCTCGCATTGATGTCCCATCCTGGATGAGCTGCACTACCTGAGCAACTTCTGTGGGTTGTAGCGTCCGTCTCATGCTACCACGAGTGTGAAAGCACAACCAACATTCAAAAGTGACCAAAACATCAGCCAGAAAGCATTGGTACTGAGATATGGTCTGTGGTCCCCACCTGCAGAACCACTCCTTTATTGAGGGTGTCTTGATAATTGCCAATAATTTCCATCTATTGTCTATTCCATTTGCACAACAGCATGTGAAATTGATTGTCAATCAGTGTTTTGCTTCCTAAGTGGACAGTTTGATTTCACAGAAGTTTGATTTACTTGGGGTTATATTCTGTTGTTTAAGTGTTCCCTTTATTTTTTTGAGCAGTGTATATATACATATGTATATATAGTAGGGATTTTACTCACTTGGGTGCAATGGGAGGCAAACAGGAGGCATATTCCTTTAAATCTTCATGTTGGTTTATTACCTCATAAACCCGGCAAAAGTAAAGGAATACAAACTGCCTTTAGTTCAGGCAAAACAAAGTAAAATGTCCATTAAGCAAGTCTCTGCTTAAGCCAGTCCTGTGGGCACACAGGCTGCATAGCGGTCAGCTCACTGGCTCAGTCAAGCGAAACAACACACAGGAGGCCTTCTCCCTCCAAACACACAGACCATGCGCCAAACAACGGCATCCATTTTAAAGGCTGTTAACCACACCCAGAGGTGAGATATGTGAGTAGCTGGACTCGCCCAACTCTCCAAGCTACCCATAACCCGGTCCCAGGTTCACCAAACGATCCTCTTTGCTTACGTGCACTAGAGAAACACTGCGGGTTACATCACAGAGGACAGCCATCTCTATGACACATACCTCCTATCGACTATGCGACCATTAGCCACCTTACAATATATATATACATACAAACTAACATGACAAATTAACACAAAGTGGTAGGGTTCTCATCTCCAGGAATTAGTGGAAACACAAGAAAAAAAAGAAAAATCAGTCCATGGCTTCTTTTCACAATGGTAAAGTCATATAAAAGTCTTACTGTTTGTATGTCTGGCAGTAAACTTGAAATTTCCATTTCAGCAATAAGGTTTCCTCCACCAGCTTCTTTTTCATGCTGGGTGAATGTGTATCACACTTCATTTAGAGACTTTCTCACCTGGCACATCCCTCAAACTCTGAGTTACCATAATGATGTTACCGTCCACTTATTTTTAACATCCTCTCAAGATCATCCTTTAACAAGCTTTTGTTCTTGTATTTTTATATTGTTTCAATGATTCTTTAGAATTTACATTTGCACCCAATTCCAATTTTGAATACATATTTTTTCTTTCCAAACAGTGCAATTTTGTTCTAATTTTATAAACTCTATTAAATTGCTCTTTTTAATAATAGTTGCTGTTATTTATTTAAGCAACTTAAATAATATGGGGAAGATCTAAGGTCAGTTTACTAATTTCCACCATTGTAGGCTATGGATAACTAGTGAAAGTTGGGTAATAGGTCATGGACAATTCTATAATATAAGATTTTTGTATCTATATGAATGACCAATATGTTTTAAAAAATTACATAGAACGGTCATTGTGCTGTTACACTTTTCAACCCAAAGTGTTTTACTGCATTTAAAAAATGATCTCTCTGAAGCCATCTCTGCAGAGAAAGTACTTTCTAAGCTGCAAATTGTGTAGCCAACCTTTCCCCTATAGTTAAATGCTGAATGCCACCATTAAAAGAAAATCTTGTCCTGCAGTATTAAATCATCCAATTATATTCCTGGTTGGTAAAGGTCTGCATGTAATGCCAGTTTCTAACATTATTCTCTGCTTTAAAAAAAGAAGGATGCTTTAACTGTAGCCGTCAATTGGTAATAAGATTGTAATTTTTTTTACTGGATCTGTTATATTGGATGACGGGCTTCGTATTGTAGTTCATCTGGTAGATTTCTAATATTTATTGTAGAATTGGGAAAACAAATTTCCCACACCTCATCCCATCAGTAGAGTTAAATGATCACTTTGTTTATCATAATCTATTTCAATGATAAAGGTCGAGATCATTCCTAACACACATCTATATAAGGCCAAGTTACACAGTGCAATTTTTTGGTGTTCTAGCTTTTTTTTTGGCCAGAATGGGGGGGGGGGGGGTGGATAAAAAAAAATCTAAAAATTAAATCAATATCTGCACCAAATTTTCCTGTATGAATTATTCCTAACAAAAGCAGTATCCGAACGTGCAGGGTTTTGGTCAAGTGGTTTTAAGTCAGTGGCTTAAGTTGGCCAAACTCATAAACTGTTGGCTGAGAATACATGCTTATTTTAAGGCTAGATTCACACATTTGTGTGTCACGGTCTGAGCACACTGTGATATATGGTTTGGCCACAGGTCTCCTGACCCAAACTGAGCAGCCTCATAAGCATATATGAGGCTATTGAGCTTAGGTCAGGAGACATGCAGCAGCTTGGTCCATCGCTGTCCGTGCTCGTACTGTGACAAACGGATGAGTGCATGTAGCTTTATGGGAAGAGGGAAATAAGCTCCTGCAAGACACCTCTGTTAGCAACTTACCTCCTAAGGGAACAAAGTAATTAGTATGTTGAAATCAAGCCCAAAATCCATTTTTACCTCCAGCTTCTGGGAGGGTAGGTTAGAAGCCTCCATGCAAATTAGTTATCGGCCTGATTCCTCCGAAATTGGTACGTTTGGACAAATTTTTTTTTAGAAGACATTTTATTGTAAACCATGTAGTAGACAATAATACAGTATACAAAACAACATTATCAGAGCTTTACATAATAATTCCAGAAGTTTAGAATACAGTATGTGCCAGTACCATAGAAATTGCAAGGTACATTTAGTTGCTATTGCAAGTATCAAAATATCATAACATTACATTAGTATAGGCAGTTCCACAGTTATCTCAGTCTCAGATTCATAAAAAGGAAACAAAGGGGAAAAATGAGTGAAGTGCTGCAGTTGCATAAGCTAGGGTAGCACAGTAGATAGCGTGGAGGAAATAGGCTAGTGAAATATAGCTGTAGAGTATTGGGTCAGTGATGATCTACACCAATCATTTTATTATATATACAGTATATATTTTTTATACAATATGGTCATATGGAATCATCCAATTGATCATTTGTTTAAACATGCATGGGGTAGAAGGATTAGGAGCCATCCATTGCATGGCTACAGCTTATTTGGCCCATTATTAATTTTGTCATATAAAAATGCTGTGTTAACGTGACCACTTGTCCATGTCAAGTTGGCCTAAAAAACAAAGGGCTGGCAATAAGGACAATGGAGTTTCCAAAATCAAGGATATTCAGTTGACTACTTCCCTCCAATGGTCCTTTACATAAGGGCAAGACTATGAGAACAAAGTCTTCCTCAGGGGCATAACATCTGTGAAACTCTGATGAGGTGGTTGTACTCATTTGATATAACTGAATTGGGGCTAAGTAGGATTGGTGAATAATAAATAATTGGAAGAGCTTATTATTAGTTGCCAGTGATATACAGTACACTGGTGGGATTCTGTAGCTTCCTTACACTCCTCATCGAACAATAAGGGATTAGCGGTAGTGATGAGCGAGCATGCTCGTTTAACTCTTTCACCGAGCACGCTCGGGTGCTTCCCGAGTATCTTCGGCATGCTTGTATATTATGATTCAGTCCCTGCGTCTGCATGATTTATGGCTGTCAAATAGCCTAAACACATGTGAGGATTCCCTAACAAACAAGCATACCTGGAATATGTTTAGGATGTGTAACAACCATAAATCATGCAGACGCTGGGACTGAAACATAATATACGAGCATCCCGAAAATACTCAGGAAGCACCCGGTGAAAGGGTTAAACAAGCCGCTCGCTCATCATTAACTAGCTTCCCTCTATTTGTCTTTTATTGGAAGAATTGTTTATTTAATTGTTTTTCAAAATGGTATACAGAAAAGAAATAATTCCTATGGAGTCTTGTGATCACTAAACTGTAACAAGGTGATATTTAGAGATAGAAAAAGATGTAGAGGTCTCTACATCTAAGTGTAAGTGTACGGTGGAGATAGCTGAGGTGTTATCCAGTACGCAGTGTCATGGCCCCTGTTGTGGCTGGTTCTTGATATTGCGGAGTACATATGTGTACTACTTACAAAGGAAGGATTCATACCTTGAGGACACCACCTGAATATACAGTGAGATCCTTCCCATTTATTCTTAGATTTTGTTTAGGCATATCATAAGGATAGGTTCATAATATAAGCCAAGAATAAGTTATCTAAACCTTATTCAGACTTTTGTTGGTCATCTATTTATATATTTGTGTGTGTCTTTGTGTCATGTATTTTTTCAGCCTGAGGGACTTTTATTTAATGTAATTAAAAGTTATATTTTAATATTACGTTCTACCTTGCTGACCCCCTTCTTGATATTTCATCAGAACCTAATCCAGTTGTGGGATCCTGCCTAACCCTAATGATTTTACAGTTTATTTTGGTATCATAAACATGTACAGAGTGTTTTCAAAAATATAAAAGCACATTTTTTGTGAAGTGTTAATAATAAGAGTCATTTAGAATTTATGTTACTGAGTGAGGGCAGCTATTTGTAATACACAGTCCCATTTAGTCAAATGGTTATAATAATAATGTAGCCTTGTATTAAGCCACTGTTCTCCCTATCTTTCTGGTACCAACTAGTCACATTCGAGGGGAACCTTGAATAGTAGAGTGGAGTTTATTGGTAATATTTGGGCCCCCTTTTCACTGCAATGGGTACTGAGAACAGATACAGCATCACCAACATCAAAATCTGTTATAACAACGGTACTTGCTTGTAATGTGCATGTTTGAGACTATTTTATTAACTATTTGGATAGTCTTCCTTTAAAACTGCTGTGCTGATATTATACTGTAATAATATTTGCTCTACCTGCTGATAAAAGTACTAAATTTTGATTGCTTAAGAAAATGTTGTTTATAGCTGTTTCTGTAAGGACAAAAATAGTTTTCAAGATAAATGATGCCATTTATACACAGTTTACAGCACAGTCACAGTTTCATTTGTCGCCTACCATGTGTAATTAAGGCATCGTTCACATGGATGATTCTGCTGCTTGTTTCCTTAGCTTCAACAAATCTACTTTAGGAAAATGACAGGTAAAATGAGGATACGTTTGATGAGGTGGGGGGAGTGGAATGAGAAGACTGAAATCTTATCCAAGACAGTTTTATAGGTTACTGGTGATAACAGCCAATATCAGAGGTAATGTTTAATTTAACCTAAGAATAAAAATGTAAATTTGATGGTAAGAGCCTTAAAAGATATTCTGAGGCTTAAGCAAATATCTTTACATTTACAAAGAGAATTTAGTATGCCAACATTTAAAGACAGGCTAGATTTAGTCATTTGTCTCACGACATAGTTCTGTTTTAAAACTTGTCTGTAATTGTAGTGATATCTGTTACACTTTTATCAAAAAGAGGCAGATGGTTTTATAATAGCAGGGTCAATGTATGAAAATAAAAAATCACCCTATGACTCGCTCCAGGCAAGTATGTTTGCCTCTCCTAACTGTGCATAAAGTGGCAGATTAAAGGGGGTTGTCCACCTTTGGAGACATTTTTTTAACCTAAATGTATGTATTTCGGATTAAAAATCATTTTTGCATTTGGGCTTCATTTAAAAATTTGCGCTGATAAATTAGCTGAGAGGAGCTCAGAAAATGACAGATAAGAGTCAGAAACTCTGCTTTCAGACAGTCAGAATGAGCCCACTAATGGATTCACTGTTAAACGTAATCTGTCAGCAGGTTTTCGCTACCCCATCTGAGAGCAACATGATGTAGTCAAAGAGACCGTGAATCCAATGATGTATCACTTATATTGCTGGGTGCAGAGGTTCTGACACACTAGCAATGCAGCTGATTGGACAAAACTAATCCCACTCCCACCAGGCTCTGAATTTACATTTTCTATTGACAATGAGCTGCTTATCAAAGGAGGGTGCAGAATCGGACTAACATTCTGTTGTAGCTGTTGTAGGCCGGGCAATAATAATCACCAGGTGATAAAACCTTCAGTGTATCTAAACAACAGCACACAGTTTGACATGTCACGCATCGTTGAAATATGTGTTTTAACCTCTCCCTCATGCTGTCCTCTGATTACAAAGCAAAAACATGCCGACAGATTCCCTTTAACTGATTTTGCTGCTAGCAATAGACAGTGCAACCTAGAGGCTATACAAAGGAATCTCTGCAAAATTTTTAATGAAAAACATTGCAAAAATTATTTTATTACCTCGATTACATGTATTGAGTGTATGTACAGTGACATGTAAAAGTTTGGGCACCTCTAGTTAAGCAAGTTGAAGATGAAATGATCTCTAAAAGGGCTAAAGTTAAAGATGACACATTTCCTTTGTATTTTAGTCACACAAAAAAGACATTTTTGACATTTTAAAAATTACAAAAAGGGAAATGGGCTAAGACACTTTGACCAACGCTTCAGACCTTAATTAGCCTGTTAGGTTTATGGCTTGTTCACTATCATCAATAGGAAAGGCCACGTGATGCAAATTTCCCACCTTTATAAAAACCCAGCCTCCTCTAACCTTGTGCCAAAAAACAGCAGCCATGGGTTCTTCTAAGCAGCTGCCTAGCACTCTGAAAATGAAAATGATGAAGGTCCCCAAAGCAGCAAAAGGCTATAAGAATATAGAAAAGCGTTTTCAAGTTGCCCTTTTATCAGTTTGAAATGTAATTAAGAAACAGGAACTGTGGAGGTCAAGATAAGGACCAAGCAAAATTTCAGTGAGAGCTGCTCATAGGATTGCTAGAGAAGCAAATCAGAACCGCCACTTGACTGCAAAAGTCCTTCAGAAATATTTAGCAGACTCTGGAGTTTGTGCAAACTGATTGGGCAACAAATTATATATATATTTACACCTTAGGCCTAGTAAACATGCCCGCTGACAAAGAAAGGGCAAAACGCGCATTGGGACAGCAGGGAACGCAATTTACCAACATCCATTTGTAAGTACCATCATGCCACATAAGTACTCTTTATCCTTCCACCTACTCATCATTTGCTAATGTCCATATTCTTATATACTATTAGACACTACATGCTCAGAGGGCAGTAGCATTGTAATATTTAGAAAGTTGTTCATAGAAGATTGGGTAGAGAGGAATTTACATACCTGTTTGTGTTTGTTTCTATTGATTTGATTCCCCTGCACCAGTGTTATTTAACATGGCGTGTTATTAACTGTTGTTGAACATAGCCTGCATAGTGCTAGGCTGTCTTATATTAATAATAACTTGAAACTGGTTCAAAAAAGAGGCAATATAGGAGTATTGTAAACCAACTAACTAGACTTTTTTGAACTATTCACAAACATCTGGTTTTCATTGGTAATCTTAAGCTATGTGCCCACGATGCAGAAATGCTCTGGATTTTTCCTGAGCATTTCTGCATCTCCCTGGCAGAAAAAACGCATGCGGATTGTACATGTGTTTTTCTGCCAGGGGCTAGCGTATGTCCCGCGTTTTTCACATTCGATTTCGCATGCGGGTTGTCAAGTGCTTTTCCAAGCGATTTTAGCATCACTTGGAAAAGTGCTTGACAACTTGAAGTAAAATGTAAAAAACTGCAGTAGCGCTGCTGCTATAGTACGATCAGATAGGCAAAGAGCCGCAATCTCAAAGCACCGTAAGCCCTGGTGCAAATAATAATGAAATGATAAAAAGAAAAAAGTGATGCGCTGCAAACCACTCATAAAATACCAAAAGAGTGATTCCTACCTGTCTTAGAGAAAATGGTAGTCCAAATGAATATATACCCCTGCAGCTTCCAGGGGTCCTTTGAAGAAGTCACAACTGCAACTAGAAGTGATGGACAAGTGCTGGAGTCTGTAGAACAAGCCGTGAGTATTGCAGAAAAAGGGTTCAAATGGCATATTAACGCCAGAGATAGAGGGCTGCAGAGACTCTCAGAGACTTGGGTTTTCAGGTACATGCAGCCGTTGCACTAGGTGAATACAGCACCGCCGACGTCAGCGGTCGTGAGACCTGTCACATGACTAAATGACATCATGGAATGTCCTTTTAGACCATCGCGAGCTGCCGGGGAGCCAGGACGCATCGCTAAGGAGACCGGGGGCCATCAGAAGGTGAGTATAATGTTTATTTTTTATTGTAATTCTTTTTTTTTACAGGTACTATGGTACCCGGGTCTGGAGGAGAGTCTCCTCTTCTCCAGACCCGGGTACCATCCGCACATTGATTCGCTTAATATCTGCATGTGCACATTTAGTTATGCGCATATTAAGCGATTCAATGCAAGTCAATGGCGGCAAAAACGCTGTGCTTACGCAAAATAATTGGTAGTGCTACGGATTTTTCCGCAATGATAATCCGCAGCGGAAATTTACGCAGCATGTGCCCAGCACTTGCGGATTATCATTGGGGAACATTGCAGACCTTCTAGAAAGCGTTTCTTAAGCGTTTCTGTGGCGCAATTGCCGCTGCGGAAACGCTTAAAAAACGCATAGTGGGAACACAGCCTTATGCGTTATTTCCCTGCAATCTTTAGTTGCACTCTGATCGATTTTGCATTGTTTTTAGCACAGTAGGTCATAAAGATTAATTATGGTTCAATATACTCTCTGGTATCTTAGATTTCATTATGCCCGTGATTTTATCGTAGTATTGTTCATAATTGAGTTTTCAGCGTATTATTAATAAGATTCTATAGGGGAAATTGTTGTATATTATGTTCACACACAGCGTTTTTGCAGATTTTTTTTCCGCTGGTTCTCACTCTACTCTGTGTGTTCCAGAGGCCGCGAAGAGCGGTAACATTACTGGTGTCCCCGCTCATCACTGCCTACGGATGTAGCAGAGTCGGGGATCGTCGTGGCACCGCCAGATGGTCTTCGACGGACCACTGTGGGTTATTCTTTTTTGGTAATAAATGGATAAAAGAGGGATTTTGATGGGGAGTGCTTTTTACAAATAAAGGACTTTTGTGTGTGTGTTTCTTTTGTTTACGGGGTTAGTAATGAGGGTGTCCTGCAGATGCCTCTCCATTACTAACCCCTGGGCTTGATGTCAGCGGACATTACACAGCTGACATCAACCCCAAAACCACTACCCCGATTGCCACCGCACCAGGGCAATCGAGAAGAGTCGAGGCTATGTGCAGAATTGGTGCATCTAATGGATGCGCCATTTCTGGCGTGGCTGAGAAGGGGCCAATATCCATGGACCTTCCAAGTCCATTAATATCAGCACACAGCTGCCTGCTTAGCCTTTGCTGGTTGTTAAAAATAGGGGGGACCCCATGTAATTTTCTTTTAGGGTCCTCCCTTTTTAATAACCAGTAAAGTCTAAGCAGAGAGCTGTGAGCTGATATTAATAGGCTGGGAAGCTCCATGGTTATTAGTCCCTTCCCGGACTATTACGACCAGCTCACAGCGGTCTGCTTTCCCTTAGCTGGTCATTAAAAATAAGGGGGACCCCATGCCATTTCCATTTTTTTCATTTATTTTTTACCTAAATACTTGTACAGTAAACTTGCACAGTTATTTTTTACCTGTAAACTTATACAGTTATTTTTTACCTGTAAACTTGTACAGTAAACTACACACGCACAACACTAATTATATATCTCACGGATATCTATCTATCATTTATTCTCTATCTTTGCACTTCTAACACCTAAATATCTGTCATTTCTATTCTGCATTCTATTTCAGTACGTGTCACACTGATGGTGCACACGGATATCACACGGATGCCACATGGATTGTACAAATGGACACATAGACACGGAAATCATCGGTAGTAGTTTTTCCAGTGCCGGAAATATCAGGACGTGTGAAGGAGGCCTTAGGATACGTTCACATGACTGGAGTTTTGTTTTCAGTGCTTTCTGTGGAAATGACAGTACTCAAAGAAATGTTATTGGATTGGGCTGTTCAGATGACAGTTTTTGCACATGAGTGCTTGCCTGAAAAAAATCGCAGCATGCAGTAGTTTTTTTTTCTATTTTGAATGAGACTTGCCTATTCAAGTCTTTAGGTGTACAAAAAAAACAGATCCCATACGGATCAACCGTATAGCATGCAAATTTTTACGGATACATTTCAGTTCTTTAATATAGGAAACTGTATCTGTTCTTATAAATTATATTAGCTGCTGATGTATAAAAATGTTTGCTATATGAATGCCATACAGATGCCATACGGATGACAATACAGCTGAAAAATTTTCCAATTTATCTTGGTGAAAATCTGACGATTTTTTTAAACACTTGTGTGAACTTAAGCATAAAATTAGCCAAATTCATCACAGTAGCTTATACTGGTTGATACATTTGATGCATCTTTTGATTGACAAGTCTAGGTTTATACTACCTATTAGTGAGCTTACTTTGTGCTAGAAATTTTTGCCAAAAAAGTATGCATTTTTTGGTGCACTTATCATGTTAAATGCGTCAGAAGTCAAGACATGTACCAAAATTATTATGTGTTTTAGATACTTTCTGTGCCATGGCCAACAAAAGTGGTTTCATATAAATGGGGCATGATTTATTGTGCACCAAAAAATGTCCCAACACTTGTGAAACAAAGGAAGCCAACTGATAAATTGTGTAAACTTAGACTAGACAGACTAAAGATGCACCACATATCACTATGAGCCAATTTGATAAATCTGGCCTTAGAGGCTATGTGCCCACGTTGCATTTATGAAGCAGAAAATTTCTGCTGCATAAATGCAAGTCCTCTCCCGGAAAAACGCATGCGGAATTCCGCACGCGTTTATCGCGCATTTTTCACGCGTTTTCCACATGCGGAATTGCCTTGCGTTTTTTATGCATTGGACAAAGGCAATTCCACTTGCGGAAACGCAAAATTAAATGACATGCTGCGGATTTTTGAACGCGGCATAAACGCTGCTGAAAAATCCGCAGCATGTGCATAGAACTTGCGAAATCCCATTGGGGACCATGGGGTGCGGATATACATGCGTTTTTCAAGCGTTTACGCTGCGGAAATTCCGCAGCATATACGCTTGAAAAATGCTACGTGGGCACACAGCCTAAGTCTAAGTTTGCAATGCCTTAGAATTGGTAAAAAAGTACTAGTGTCGCATGCTAAAGGGGTCTGACAGGTCTAAGAAGAAAAGTCTGGAGTCTGCTGTTTCTGACTGTGTGCAATACACATAATTCCCCTGTATACCCTATGCAAGTGGGCAGTCATGTGCTCACATCTGTAATTTGCATAATTGCAGTCACATGCCAACTGACCTCATTTTGCTTCTCTTAAGTCTTTTTTATTGAGATAAGTTGGATGAAACCATGAAAAATTCAGGACCAATAACAGTGAGCTGTACTGTTGTTTATCCAATTGCTACCATGTTACTCAGTTTCTTCATGGTGCAGAAGGTGCTGCTGAAACCCCTGGTCCAGAATTCAGTCCTTGATTGATAAATATCTTTTGAACCTAGGCCATTATTTCATTTTTAATTAGACCTTTTAACATGATGAAGCTGGTGTACTTACTTTGAAATTCCATTTCAAAAGTTGTATAATTATTAGTTTTCTGGCCTAATATTAAAATGAAGATTTAATGATTGAAACTCCAACTATAGCTGGTCTCGTAAAATGTTTTTTTTTCAATCCAGGTAGTAATACTTTTAAAAAGCATTATACAGCCATACTGACATGGATTTTCAAAACAAGTACACCAGACTCATCATGTCTAAGAAGTCTTTTTTAATAACTTGAAGAGGTTGTCCACTACTTTTTCATTGATGCCCTATCCGTAGGGCATCAGTGTTTGATCAGCTGGGGTCCCGCACCCGGCACCCCCGCAGATCAGCTGATATCAGTGCCTCCGTCTCCTATTCAAGTCAATGGGAGGCGGATGTGCAGTACCCTGCAGCAGCCACTACAGTTAGATGGCCAAGCACCGTAAGTAAGTACTTCCGGCTGGCAGCGGCCGCTGGCACCTATAATGGCTGATCGGCGGGGGTGCCGGGTGCCGGACCCTGGCTGATCAAACATTGATGCACTATCCTTCGGATAGGACATCAATGAAAAAGCAGTGGATAACTTCTTTAAGTAGTTTCGATTGTGAAATCGCTAGATAATCCTTCAAGTTAGCCACATTTCTCAAAAATTATAACACAACATTGTTAAAAATGTAATTTATTCATCATGTTTGAATACACCCTTTGGCTGTGTGCCCACTATGCGTTTTCCAAGCGTTTATGCTGTGGAATTTCCGCAGCATAAATGCTTGGGAAACGCTTGGTAATCAGCCCCCCATGGTCCCCAATGACAAGCCGCAATGTCAATGCCCATGCTGCAGATTTTTCCGCAGCATTTATGCTGCGCTCAAAAATCCGCAGCATGTCCATTAATTTTGCGGACACGCAGCGTAAGCGCCGCCATTGACTTGCATTGAAAAGCATAATATCCGTGTCAGTACATTTGTACACACGGATATTATGCGTTTCTGTGTGCGGATGGTACCCAAGTCTGGAGGAGAGGAGACTCTCATCCAGACCTGGGTACCATAGAAACTGTAAAAAAAAGAATTTAAAATAAAAAATAAAGTTTATACTCACCTTCCTCTGTCCGCCCGGTGTTTTGTCTGCTCCGTCCGGTGTCCTGCACTGCTCGCGCTGTTGTGAAGGACCTGCCATGATGTCACTGAGTCATGTGACCCATCACATGGCTCAATGACGTCACCGCAGGTCCTTCACAACAGCGTGAGCAGTGCAGGACACCGGACGCAGCGGAGAATACACCAGGAGGACAATGGAAGGTGAGTATAAACTTTATTTTTTACCATTCTTATTCTTTTTTTTAACTAACTTGGTCACATTACTATAAATCCATGCCGGTTGCATGGATTTATATAGTGTGACCAAGTTGTCAAGCACTTTTCCAAGTGATGCTAAAATCGCTTGGAAAAGCGTTTGATAACCCACATGCAGAAACGCTTGACAAACGCTTGTACCTGGCGGGAAAAACGCATGTAAAAACCGCATGCGTTTTTCCTGCCAGGGAGAAGCGTAAAAAATGTGCAGCATTTCTGCATCGTGGGCACATAGCCTTAGAGTTTTTTCAGTATTTATTTTTAAGCACATTAGTTTTATCGGCCAGGACATGAGTAGTAAATCCCAACTGGATTTTAATTTACCTTTTATTACTCTAATATGTTTTTACAGGGATTAGAGGAGCTTCTGGGCAATCTTCACTGGCCATAATATATCTTTTATTACCCTAATAAGGTTCACACTGTGTAGAGATGGGTCACTACTGCTATTTGGAGGCTAAACCCTTCACCAGGCCTTTTTCATTGCCTGTCATGCAGAGGATGCTTCATATACTCTGAGGTTATCTCAAGTGAGCACTAAATCAGCGACTCTCTTTTATGTTGAGGTTGTCTGCAATATCTTGTTCTTTCAGGAAGATAGTTCACACCGTGTCCTCATTGAAGTGGTGTTTGTCCAATAATGTCCAAATGAGTTAATCGTAAACTAGCTGTCATCCCCTTGACAGGGCTGTAATTCATGTCAAATCATCCCATAAACCTTGTGTTTCTTCAGCTGATAAAAATCACTGGCCAGAAGAGGAATACCTTGACTTTGCAGTATTTCTAATGATTACCATCTTGACAAATAATGCAATGGCAATGTTTTTAATTAGAGGAAAGCAATTTGCTTACTGTACATCTGGGAGGTGAAGGGTTAACTCATCTCCGCAGACAAAAGTATATGGCATTTGTCACAATGTCTTTATATGGTGAAGCTGTTATGGCATATATTAGGATCAGTCAGAGAATACAGGTTGTTCCAGGGAGATGGATTTAGTCTCCACTGGGTAAATTAGTTTGTAGTGTGAGATGTCTTCTCTCTAAACTTTTAACCAACAAGGCATGTTGAGACACAGTTGGTTACATGAACCGGGGTCAGATAAACTCAGGAGTTGCTTAGCAATACATTGTACAGTGAACAAGCCTGGAATACTAATCACTGTGCTCTTCTCCGAGAACATTGATACCTACACCTGCCGAACATGTAACGTTTGACATTTCACCCTAAAGAGAGATAATTTTCATCTGTCTCCGTTAATGAGAAGTCTCCAGGGGAATGCTTCCACGTTGCTCTAAATCTGATCAGCTAATCTCGTTGCCTTTACTTGCAATTTGCCTGCACCCCCCGCCGTGTCATTTGAGTGATGTTCTGCTACAGAATTGACAACTCATTGTAGAATACTCAAATATCGAGCAGATACAACATTTGGCATGTGCTCGAAAAATACATTGTATATATTCAGTAAGACTGACTTGAACTTCATGTAGTCAAAGACAAAGATTTCTAGTTAAAAGTCCAGCATGTGTTTTCTGCATCCAAACTTTGATTCTAAAACAATGAAAACGTATAGATTATCCCTGCAGTACAAGCCATGCATCAGCTGAAGTGCACATATTCAATTAACTGTTATTCTTAATTGGCCCCTCAATGTCAGAGCAAAGTGAGTAAATCTGGTGCCCTGGTCAAATGGTGAGTTTGATCAGATTACTGGTACAGCTGAGGTGACTGACAGAATAATCTATTCTAATTTAACCAACATGCAATATTATTCACGGCGCTGGATGAACTGTTTAGTCTTAAAAGTTAAAAAAAGTTTTGTTCACAGAATGTGAATAATGTATAGTACTGGTTTGGACCACGGATTGGCATGTGTAACACTGGTACTTTACAGTCATGGCCAAAAGTTTTGAGAATGACACCAAAATTATATTTTCACATGATCTGCTGGCCTCTAGTTTTTTATTAGTGTTTGTCTGATGTTTATATCACATACAGAAATATAATTGCAATCATATTATGAGTACCAATAGGTTATATTGACAGAATGAGTTAATGCAGCAAGTCAATATTTGCAGTGTTGTCCCTTCTTCTTCAAGACCTCTGTAATTCTCCCTGGCATGCTCTCAATCAACTTTTGGACCAAATCCTGACTGATAGCAGTCCATTCTTGCATAATCAATGCTTGCATTTTGCCAGAATTTGTTGGTTTTTGTTTGTCCACCCGTCTCTTGATGATTGACCACAAGTTCTCAATGGGATTAAGATCTGGGGAGTTTCCAGGCCATGGACCCAAAATCTCTATGTTTTGTTCCATGAGCCATTTAGTTATCACCTTTGCTTTATGGCAAGGTGCTCCATCATGCTGGAAAAGGCATTTTTGGGCGCCAAACTGCTCTTGGACGGTTGGGAGAAGTTGCTCTTGGAGGACATTCTGGTACCATTCTTTATTCATGGCTGTGTTTTTAGGCAAGACTGTGAGTGAGCCGATTCCCTTGGCTGAGAAGCAACCCCACACATGAATGGTTTCAGGATGCATTACAGTTGGCATGAGACAAGACTGGTGGTAGCGCTCACCTCTTCTTCTCCGAATAAGCTGTTTTCCAGATGTCCCAAACAATCGAAAAGGGGATTCATCAGAGAAAATGACTTTGCCCCAGTCCTCAGCAGTCCACTCCCTGTACCTTTTGCAGAATATCAGTCGGTCCCTGATGTTTTTTCTGGAGAGAAGTGGCTTCTTTGCTGCCCTCCTTGAAACCAGCCCTTGCTCAAAGAGTCTCCGCCTCACAGTGCGTGCAGAAGCACTCACACCAGCCTGCTGCCATTCCTGAGCAAGCTCGGCACTGCTGGTAGTCCGATCCTGCAGCTGAAACAGTTTTAAGATACGGTCCTGGCGCTTGCTGGTCCTTCTTGGGCGCCCTGGAGCCTTTTTGACAACAATGGAAGCTCTCTCCTTGAAGTTCTTGATGATGCGATAGATTGTTGACTGAGGTGCAATCTTTGTAGCTGCGATACTCTTCCCTGTTAGGCCATTTTTGTGCAGTGCAATGATGGCTCAACGTGTTTCTTTAGAGATAACCATGGTTAACTGAAGAGAAACAATGATACCAAGAACCAGCCTCCTTTTAAAGTGTCCAGTGATGTCATTCTTACTTAATCATGACTGATTGATCGCCACACCTGTGTTAATGGATCAATCACTAAAACGATGTTAGCTGCTCCTTTTAAGGCAGGACTGCAATGATGTTGAAAGGTGTTTTGGGGGTTAAAGTTCATTTTCTGGGCAAATATTGACTTTGCAAGTACAGTAATTGCTGTTAAGCTGATCACTCTTTGACATTCAGGAGTATATGCAAATTGCCATTACAAAAAATGAAGCAGTAAACTTTGGAAAATTACTATTTGTCTCATTCTCAATACTTTTGGCCATGACTGTAGATGCAGTGACACAGAAACACAGAGCAGCCAATATGGGGTCAATAAACAGGGGGGGTTTATAAGAACAAGGTCAATCTCCACGCATGGAGCAACAAGGAAAATATGGGGGGGGGGACAAGGGAAATAGCAGGTGAAAGTCTATAACTAACAGTTCACAGTCTGACAAGATGTAGCAGAGCCGAACCGGTTGTAAACGTCAGTTTGTACACTTAGCTGACTCTGGCTCCTCACAAGGCAGTCGCCAGCAGATGCAGGTGATGATTTCTTCAGGCTTCCCCGCCCAAACAATGCTCCGTCTTCTGGCGGCAGCGGGCGGTCTCCGGTTTTACCCGCTGAGCCCCTAGTCCATAACACGGCACCTCACGTGCCTCAGCTCCACGGACCCTGCGTCCCTTATCTCTATAGTCGGGCTTGACTCCTCCGGTCCACTGCACCTGACTCCTGCTCCCAGTACTCGAGCCAGGAGCCTGGACTCTCTCACACTGTTCTCCTGCGCAGGACTCAGCTCCGCTTTCCCGCTCAAAACGTCCTTGTCTCTTCCTCTCTCTAGTCACACCAGGAGTCCCCCGGTCACCTGACTTCCTAGCTCTGTCTCTGGACACACCCCCAACTTCCCAGTCACATGACTTCTGTGCTCACAATCTGTCTCCCCCCTGCAACAGGAGGTACGGCCCCGGCAGTTCCGGATCCCTTGCTCTGAAAGCACTTACACCCCGGTCTTCCCTCTTACACTCCCGCTCTCCTTTAACTCGCCATTCCACTGGCGAGAGTTCCTTCATCAAACGTTCACACTCTTGGACCTCCTGGACTATACGGTGCCATATAAATTGATCTTGTTCGTAACGTTGAGGAGGCACTCCTGCTGTTGTCCGTTCTGACCGGTGCAGGGTCACTCGGATTCCCAATCTCCGCCTGCCGGGTGGCTTCAACCGATGTTGTTCCCTCGCTGCCTGCACTGGGGACTGCTGGTAATCGAGTGCTGGGGCTCGGAGGTAGAATCAAGAATTCTTCGTCCACATCGTGGCTTGGGGCAACTGTGACAGGACCTTCTCTAGAAGCAGGTGATTCTTCTTCATCCTTGTCATCTTTAGACAGACAGGGCCGCAGCATACTACGATGAACCACTCGGGTAGGGGCTCCTTCAGTCCCCTTGGGTTGAACTTCATAAACAGGTTCTTCAGCGCCAATCCTGCACTTCACTCGGTGCGGGGTCCGTTGCCTTCGCTTACTCAATTTGCCCCGGGGCCGCCTGTCCCGAACCAACACCCGCTCCCCGGGCCTCAGAGCTGTCCCTCGAAGAGGCAATGTCTCATGATGTTTGAGTTCCTGAAACTTTTGTTGTACCAACCGTCGGAGGGTCTGCAGTCAATGCCGATGCTCCCGGACCCAGGAAGACATCCCCATCTGTGGGTATTCCTCCTCGGGGTCCAGCTCTAACTTGGTGATCTCTCGCCCCTTTCGCCCGAACAGCAAGGTATAAGGAGTGAACCCCGTCGTACTATTCATTCGGTAGTTGTAGACCCACACCAGCTCGGCCACAAACTCAGGCCATCGTACCTTCCGATCTTCCTCCAACGTGCGGAGCATTTGGATCAGTGTCCGGTTAAAGTGTTCATAGGCCCCATTTCCTTGAGGGTGGTAAGGAGTAGTCCCTGACTTCTCAATCTTGTACAACCGGTGCAGCTCTTCCATCACCCGGCCTTGGAAGCAGGCGCCTTGATCGGAATAGATTCTATTTGGGCAGCCATACACCCGAATGAAGTCTCGGCAGATGGCCTGCGCAGCTGACTCGGCGGTCTGGTCCCTGGTCGGGGTCACTACCGCAAACTTTGTGAAGTGGTCTGTCATTACCAGGCAATGTTCCTTCCCGAGATGCGACGGTCCAACAGCCAAATAGTCGATCATCAGCACCTCCAAGGGGGCAGAATTCACAATGGTTTGTATGGGGACCCGCTGCTCCGGGGGCTTAACCAGCTCACAGCTCCGACATCTTCGACAAGTGTCTTCTATTGTTACTCGCAGTCGGGGATGATACACCAGCCTCTGCAACCACTGAAATGTCTTCACTGGTCCAAAGTGAGCCCCTCGTTCATGAGCCTCCTTGGCCACTGCTCCGACCAACTTCTCTGGGATCACCACTTGCCAGGTGGTCCCGAACTCTCGCAGTAGCTGCACCCATCGGTACAGCAGCCCGTCTTGCAAACACAGTCTCTCCCATTGTCCCAGCATTTTCAGTGCTCTCGGGGACAGGGTACTTCTCTCTTCTCGACTGGGGACTTGCCGCAAAGCCACCCATTGACGTAATTGAGCAACTTCTCTGTCAGTCTGTTGAAGTCGGATCCAGTCATCTCTTGGCCGCCCTAGTACTTGTTCTTCCGACGTCTCTCCGATCTGTCCCTGCACCGCGGTCAGCAGTCTCACGAAACTTCGGAAGCTAGGGGTCTCATCCGCCTCCAAATCTTCATCGCGGTCATGATCAGGCCGTTCATATGTCACTCTGGAGAGGGCGTCGGCGTGATTATTCTCTGCTTTAGGCCGGTAGGCGATCTTATACCGGTACCTGGCCATGCGGGCCACCCATCGCTGCTACAGGGCTCCCAATTTTGCATTCTCCAGGTGGGCCAGCGGGTTGTTATCTGTTCTCACCAGTACTTCGGACCAGGACAAATACTCTGCAAACTTTTCGGTCATTTCCCAAACCAGAGCCAGCAACTCTAATTTGAAAGAGCTATAATGATCTCGGTTCCTCTCGGAGTCGTGAAGGGAGTGACTGGCATACGCAATCACACGCTCTTTCCCATCCTGTGCTTGGGATAACACAGCTCCTAGACCATGTAGGCTCCCATCAGTGTGGAGTATAAATGGTTGGGAGAAATCTGCATAGGAAAGTATTGGGGCCTCGGTCAGGGCCATTTTTAGGGCACGGAAAGCCTCTTCCTGGCTGCTTCCCCACCAAATCGCCTGATTCTTGGAGCCCACCGGCACTCCCTTAAGTAGCTCCAGCAATGGGTTGGCTATGCTGGTGAAGTTCTTCACGAATCTTCGGTAGTACCCGGCAAGACCCAGGAAGGCCCGAACGTCCTTCACTGTCTTCGGGGTAGGCCACTCCTGTACAGCGGCCACCTTCTCCCGGGTGGGCCTGACTCCTTCACCGAATACCGTATGACCGAGATATTCGATCTGTTTGCAGAACAGGTGGCACTTCTGGGGCTTCACCTTTAAGCCATGACTCTGTAGGCGACTCAGTAGTTGCTCCAGTCGCTGGAGGTGTTCCTCGAAGGTGGCGGCAGAGACAATTATGTCATCAAGGTAAATTAGTGTTGCCTCGAAGTTCAAATCGCCCAGGCACCTCTCCATCAGACGCTAGAACATCACAGGGGCGTTAGTCAGGCCGAAGGGCATCCGATTGAACTCGAACAGTCCCATGGGTAATATGAACGCCGTCTTCGAACGGTCATGTTCGGCTACGGGCACCTGCCAGTACCCACTGGCCAGATCCAGGGAGGAGAAGTATCTTGCCTTCCCTATGGCCGACAGAGACTCTTCAATTCGAGGTAGTGGGTAAGAGTCCCGTACTGTACAGGCATTCAGTCGTCTATAGTCCACACAGAACCGCAGGGTCCCATCTTTCTTCCGGACCAGGACAATCGGGCTGCCCACGGACTCTGGCTCTCCCGTATCACACCATTCTGTAACATATGGGCTAGCATCTCCTTAACCTCTTTATACATCTGGGGAGGTATCTGCCGGTATCTCTGCCCCACTGGGGCAGCACTCCCCGTGGGAATCTCGTGGGTAATGGCTTTGGTGCAACCAAAATCATCCTCATGGCGAGAAAAGACTTCCTGGTACCGCTCAAGTACCTCCTCAACCTGCTGCACCTGTCGAGGTGTAAGTCCCGTCAATTCAGCCTGCATTCGTTCCAGGATTCATCCCCCCCCCCTTCGCACTAGCCCGGTGGGGTTCCGGCGGCATGGTGACCGCCAGAGTCCAGGGGTCTCCTCGTACAGTGGACAGCTGTACCACATCAGGTCGCATCAACTTCTCTGGCATTCCCAGAATCTGGGCTATTTCCGCCCTGGGAGGGAGTGTGAGATCATCTTCGCCCAGATTAACACACCGCACTATAACATTGCCACCCTGAACGGTGGCCAGTGTCCGAGCCACCAAGAGCCGGGAGGTACTTTGTCCATCGATGTTGGTTCTATCTGAACTTCAACTCCCTCAAGAGGTGTGCAGGCCCGTGCGGGGAACGTGAGCACAGTTTGTCCGGGCGGTAATGTGAGCACCGTAGCTGCTGGCACTATTATTTTTCCCAGGACCTTCCCTTCTCTCGACGTCTCCTGAGCCTGGGCAGCTCGGATTAGTTGTTGAAAGACCCTCCTTTGGGGGGTTCGTGGGTCCCACTGATCTAGAGGAATCTCCCTCGGCTCACTAATCAGTATTTGCCCGATCTCTTTCAGCACATTCATTCCGAGGGTCACCGGGGGTCCACTTCCGGTTCCCCCTGCGACTAAGACGACTCCTTTTTTTCCCACATCTTTTCCACATACTCGGATCTTCATCCACACCACCCCTGCGACCGGGATGGGTAATTGATTAGCTGCCTTGAGTCTAATTACTGGTCCCCATTCAGGTCGCGTTATCTCTGGAAATCGCTGTTGGAAGTAGGCTTCTGTCATCGTAGTCACCTGGGATCCCGTGTCAATCAGGCAGTGAACAGCCCGATCGCTTATTTCGGCCCAGACAGTTGGGCTGGTGGAAACCAGGTCCTTGGGACTTCCTTTTCTTCTTTCCACTTCCTCAAGCTCCGGGTTGTGTCCCCCAAACATGGAGCCTGCTAGTTTAACGGCTGCCACGACAGGGGCCACCCTCGGCTAGCACAGCCCCTGGCATAATGTCCTGCGCCTCCACACTTCCAGCAGGTCATGTTTCTGTCTGTGTAGGGCTGCCTCACTTCTCTACGGAACTCTCCTGCAGGGGGGCCTGAATACAATTCTTTCCATAACTGGGGCAATTGATCTGGGTATCTCTGGTGTCGGGGCAGGGGTCTTCTTGAGACTGGACCATTCATCCCATATCTCCTGTATCTCCTTCCGCATCTCTCGAGCCCACTCCGGTTCAGCTGCAGGCGGGGTGGGTACCTCGTTACTCCGGACCATCCCTGCCAGGGCCGTCATCCCCATCTCCTGCTCTCTCACACGTGCCTCTGCCCCCAGTTCTAGAAAAGTCATACGTGGGTTGGCGTGCAGGCTCTCCTGCAAGGCCTGCTTCAGCTGCACATCCCTGAGGCCTGCCACAAACTGGTCCCATGTCGTCTTTTCTAGTGATATAGGCATGCACCCTCTGTAAGGCATTAACATTCTGCGTCACAGTCTCCCCCTCCTGCTGCACTTGGTGAAACAGCCGTATCCTCAGCTCTCCTACATTGATGGGATCCCCATGCATCTCCTCCAGTATCTGCACCACTTTTTCTACAGTATCCCGGTCATGGGGAGGGCGGTACATCACGGATTGTCGGGCATCGCCGTCCAGGGCCAGTAAAGCTATTTCGGCTTGCATAGCTGGGGTCATCGGATGCATCCGTAACATACTCCTAACTCTCTCAATCCAGTCCCACAGCATCATATTGTCCCCGGTGAACTTTGAGAGATTGCTGAGCATGGCCCCCAGCGGCAAGCTACATTTAGGAGCTCCCAGGATGGGCTGCTCTGCAGTGTCTGTGTCTAACGACTGCATCCTGCCGACTATGCCAAATGTAACACGGGTACTTTAGATGCAGTGACACAGAAACACAGAGCAGCCAATATGGGGTTAATAAACAGGGGGGGGGGGTTATAAGAACAAGGTCAATCTCCACGCAGGGAGCAACAAGGAAAATATGGGGGGGGACGGGGACAAGGGAAATAGCAAGTGAAAGTCTAGAACTAACAGTTCACAGTCTGACAAGATGTAGCAGAGCCGAACCGGTTGTAAACGTCAGTTTGTACACTTAGCTGACTCTGGCTCCTCACAAAGCAGTCGCCAGCAAATGCAGGTGATGATTTCTTCAGGCTTCCCCGCCCAAACAATGCTCCGTCTTCTGGCGGCAGCGGGCGGTCTCCGGTTTTACCCGCTGAGCCCCTAGTCCATAACACGGCACCTCACGTGCCTCGGCTCCACGGACATTGCGTCCCTTATCTCTATAGTCAGGCTTGACTCCTCCACTGCACCCGACTCCTGCTCCCAGTACTCGAGCCAGGAGCCTGGACCCTCTCACACTGTTCTCCTGCGCAGGACTCAGCCCTGCTTTCCCGCGCAAAACGTCCTTGTCTCTTCCTCTCTCTAGTCACACCAGGAGTCCCCCTGTCACCTGACTTCCCAGCTCTGTCTCTGGACACACCCCCAACTTCCCAGTCACATGACTCCTGTGCTCGCAGTCTGTCTCCCCCCTGCAACAGGAGGTACGGCCCCGGCAGTTCCGGATCCTTTGCTCTGAAAGCACTTACACCCCGGTCTTCCCCCTTACACATGCTAAGGGCCAACCCATAATATTGAATCTGAGGGCCCTCTGTGCAAATATTACATTACCCTCATTTATAAATTTACCTATGCTTCTATGTAATAATAAACTGGGTAGTTTGTTAAATGATTGATAAGATGCTGCTCTTGTCTGTACATAGGGAATCAAGAGTGTTGTGAGAACTACTGCTCACATGGGTTGGTAGGGGACCTACTCCTGCCATGGGTTCTTTAAGGGATTCACCTGTTTCCTTGACAATGGCAAGAACCACTCAACTAAGAAAAGAGAAATGACAGCCCATCATTACTTTTTTTTTTAAATCGGATGTTTTTTATTGAAAATTTTTGTATATAAACATTACAAAACACAAAAGTACCCCCACAAGTTCCCAATCCCTCCCACTCGAGCAAAATACAACAAGATATATTAAAGTATGACATAACCAATAAACTGGATTCACGGTTTAGTAAAGGATAGGAATGCTGGAATGGCCAGTTACATGCTACTTGTCAGAGTGTATGATGAGTTTCATCATTTACTGATATAGTCCAAATAACATCCATACCACATTTATATTTACAGGAATTCTGTATTACACGATTTAGAAGCTTAAAATAGAGCCAAATGCCGTTATAAACATTTGTGAAAGAGTAGGTCATTCTAGAGAGCTCACTAAATTCAAGTGTGTAATAAAATGCCATCATTGCAACAAGTCAGTTCAAAAATTTTATTTCCTCCTAAATAATCAATAGTGGGTCGTATTATTGAAAACTGGAAGTGTTTAGTAACCACAGCAACTCAGTCATGCAGTGTCTGACCATGTTAAGTTATAGAACGGGGTTTGCGAGAGCTGAAGCTGAATCTTAATGCTCCAGCATATGAAGATATTTTTGACAATTTTATGCTTCCAAATTTAGGGGAACAGTTCAGAGAAGGCCCTTTTCTGTTCCAGCATGACCATAAAGTTCTGTGAATGCATGGTTGGATAAAATTGGTTTGGAAGAATCTGACTGGCCTGCAAAAGCCCCGACATCAATTCCAATACATTTGGGGTTAAATAGAACTCAGTGGTACACACCTTTCCCGGGTCTGGACTTTAGTCCCTTCACCTCAGTCCGCTGCCCTCTGTTGTGCTCCCTGTTGGGCTGTGTAGGTTGCCTGGCGTGTGACATCATCTCTTTAGGCCTTTTAGGACACACACCTGTGTCTTCAATTTGCTATGCAAGACTTTAGTTTTGTGTACTCCGCCTCCTGTGCACATTATGCTTAACTTGTTTCCATTCCTGCATGCTTCACTTCACCCGTCCTGCTGCTCCCAGGATTCCTGTGTGTGCCACGTTCTTGCTACCCACGTTCCATCCTGCCAGCTGCACCGATGCCTGGAGTTCATGTACCCGTGAGGACTTGGGGTTTAGCGGGTCCACTTCATAAGGTGAGCCTCAGGGCTCATTAAGATGTCTGTGATAATCAGTCAGATTTCAATGCACGGACTGGCCGCGGCTCTCCCAACCCAAGCATGACAGCTTCATATATATCTATGAGGCTGTCACGCTTGGGTCAAGAGATGTGCGGCAAGTCCGTTCATTGCTATCCGACATTGGACCAATTATTATGAACATCTAAAATAACCCTTCCACTGAGGTTACAAGCCAGATCATCTCATTTATCATCAATGTCTGACCTCCCAAATGCTCTTCTGGATCAAGGAGCAATGATTCCCACAGACATGCTGTGGAAAGCATTCTTAGAAGAGTGTAAAGGTCTGTTTACACAGACTGATCTGCAACACTAAACGAGCCTTGATCCGTAAACGTTTACTGCAGTAGACAATGCGCACAGAACTATCTGTGAAAAATCTTTCAGTGCACATAGGACAATGCACCCTCAAGAACAGTGATCCTTTTTTTCTGCACAGAATATCATTTCACCTTAAATGGCATCTAAAAGATTTTAGCCCCGACTTTTCAGGGAGTTTTTGCCATCTTTCTGTAATAAATCTCTGTGAAATGTCACAACATTTTTGTAAAATTGGAAGTTGCACAAAAGGAATTGCAACATTTGGCTTTTACACCAGTCTCAGCCAGCTCTGCCAAAGTGAATGGAGTTGTGGCAGGACAAGCTGTGGCAAATCATGTCCATCGAATTCTTAATTTGCACCACAGAAGTGGCATGAGTTACGCCAGAAATGTTTAGTATGCCAGCCCTTGGCCGAAATACCCTTTCTGGCAGACCTCCTATTATTTTAGCACATCGTACACTAGTGCACCTTTTATTAAGACTGGTGTGTAAAATGCTAGTCTTAATGAATTGGGTCGATATGTCTACTAAAAGAAGCATTTTTTATAAAGTAGCTACCACTTCACCCAAGTGTTGATGGTGTCATAAATCATGGCAAACAGACAGACTTTAGTGGGGCCATTTTTTTTCTTCTACCTCATTCATGGCAGCCTTATTAAAAGTGTTAACTATTTCATGTTGGTATTACTTGATCTTGGTGTTGGTTTACGTTAGTTTGCATTTTTGTGTAAATTAAATGCATACAATTATATTTCTTAAGAAACATCTGAAAATGTTGTATTTTTCTAAGTGCTCTAAATAGGGCTATTAGGTGCTCCATTAAGATGTGTTCATATACTTTGAACATGTGTTTTGCATAAAGTTTTCTGTGTATATTGAGAAGGAGAATAAATCACTATGTCTGCTGACCATGGTGTGTGATAGTTCTAATTTGTCAGCACTCCAAACAGAAAAGGAAAATATGGTTTGATTTACTTTATTTTCCCATTCCAAAAACATTACACACTTATGTGCGGAGAGAAAAAAGGGCATGCGGGATCCTAATGGGCAAATAATTCCACATTTAGGATGCTTGGTTTCAATACATTGTCCTTCTGAAAAACCTCAGACATTATTTTTGGATCGTATATAGAAACCAAATTTTCAGTTACGAGCATTCCTATCCTGTAGTGCAATGGGAGAACCAACATGTTTGTGCAACATGAGAACATTTCTATTCCAAAATCTTTCAGTTGACGAAATGAAAACCAATCCAAACATACCATTATAGAAATGATTGTATGAAAAAAACAGCACTTTTCACATTTTCATTTCATTGTATACTAGTAGAATTACCTGGCTTCACATGGGTCTATTTTGTTTAATTGTTTGTGTGTGTGGTTAAAACTTTGCGCACTATTAATATGAAGCCAACGTATCTGAGTTGTTCTGCACAAAAATTTGATCTGCTCAGTTGTTATATGCAGAAGTATAACATCTCTCTAGTCGAGGCCCGAAGAGATTTAAATTTATTTAAATTAATAGTTGTTGTGAACATGTAGAGAACAGTAGGTCCTAAAGAGCTGCAACCTAGTTCCTTTTGTGGTCTGATTTTCTTTTTTTAATATATCGAGAAAGATAGATCCTAGAGAGCTTAAACCTGGTGTAAAACCATCTGAAGCACCTGATTTAATTAAATGCCAGATTTGTTGCATATTGGTCAAGTCTTTTGGCTGAAAATTACTCTTTGCTTCTCTAATCCATTTTTTTGCGAATATGTTGAGAACAAGAATTCCTTGAGGTCTAAAACCCGGTCTAAACCCTTTTGATGCGCTTGATTTACCAATGTTACAAATTCGGTACAGTTGTTTGGCCATGAATTAATATTTGCTTTTATTCTACTTTTTTTTTTTTGTTCGCTCCTTGCATATTTCTGGGATGCTCGGGTGAGAGCTCGGGTCCCTTCCTCACATGTTTGGGGCTCTTTAGAGAGCCAATTAACATGCAGGGATTGCCTGCCACTCACATGGCTAAAGTCACAGCCATGTTGGTTGTGGCATTACAATAATTGGCTGGCCGCATAAGACCTGGTGACCCTATGCTCATCACAGTGTACCCCGGAAACAGGCAGAGTAGGGAGAGCTGATGCTGCGTGAGGGACAGAATTGGCATTTTAATAGTTAGATATAGGTATTCCACAGCAAGCTATATATCCATCTTAACTAACAGTCCCTCTGAGGACTAATCCAGCTGCATATATTACTGGTGATAGGTAGAGTTAGGCAGGGTTTGTGGCAGTGTATACAGCACAATAGAGTCCATTTCACGTTCTGTGCTCATTCTGTCTGCAGCTGCTGTTACATATCTACATAGCCCTACATATCAGGGCTATTTTTTTTGCTTTTAATCCTGATTATTTGCTTAAAAAGCAATACAGTACTCCATTTTAGTGGTCCATTTGCTTGTTAGCAGAACACAGGCAGATTTTTTTATTTTTTTCACATTGCTGTATTGTGTAAGCAGAGAAACTTTTCCATCACATCACACACGATTGCATATTACTGTGGTAATAATTCAGACATTTTGTGGAGCATGCCAAATATTCCACTCCATTTAAAGTCAGCCATCTGTGTTTTGTTGAACCTATTCACACTTAGTCGCTGACCAATACTGTACTACAAGGCCACAGCCTAAAACCATGGTCGTCACACATGATCGCATATTACTGCGGTAATAATACAGACATTTTGTGGAGCGTGCCAAATTCTAAACTCCATTTAAAATGGTAAAGGCGCGTGGCAAGGGATGGGGAAGTGGATGTGATGGTGCATGCAGAGGCCGAGGCGGTGGGCAAGATGAAACTGTGCCTGCTGAGGGATCACAACAAAAACCCACATCATGTCGAACTACCTTCCTATCCTAATTACTAGGGGGCCGCGCAACACCACTATTGAAGCCAGAGCAATGTGAAAAGGTTGTTGGTTGGATAGCAGATAATGCTTCCAGTCACTTTGCCACCACCACCACCACCCTGAGACTTCCATACGGTCAAGTCTCAGTAGCTTTGAGTCTGAAACATATATTCCTCACCCTGATCCTCCTTCCTTCCACCATTCCGAGTTCTCGGAGGCAACTGATCTCACACTTGGACACTTCGAAGAGCTGTTCACTTTTCCATTAACAGATTTGGGCCTCTCGCCCTGCCAGTTAAAGCAGGACAAGAGGAGATTGCATGTAGCGATGCCCAAATATTTGAGCAGCCATGATCACATGAAGGCTACAGTGGGAAAGTGCAATTACTGTCACAAGAGGTGGATTATGATGTGACACAATTACCAAAAAGTCAGGAGGAGGACCATGGTGCAGAAGTGGAAGACGAGGTGGTGGACAATGAAGTCACTGACCCAACGTGGCAAGGTGACATGGAGAGCGAGGGCAGCAGCACACGGGGGAGGGAGGCATAGCACCACAACAGGCAGTAACAAGCAGTGTGGTGGCCACAGACACAAGACAGCCTACTGTTCCCCGGAACACCAACACGATGGAAGTGTTAGAACCTTGCTGTTAGGCTTTTTTTCCTTTGCTGGTCACATGACCTTGTTGGCCTATTTAATCCTGCTCCGCCCTTCTGGCTTTGCTGGACTTCATTGTATATCTACTTTCTAGCTAGCCTGTGCTCTGTATCTAACTCTGTTAGTTTGCTTGGTCTACGGACCTCTAGGTTCTATCTATTTTGTTTGTTCGTCTGTCTGCTACTATTTCTGTTAGGAGGTGTCCCATATTCCTCCCAGTCCTTAGTACTTGTAGGGATTCCCTCCCCAAATCTATAGGTCTCCGTACAGACTAGATTAGGACTTTAGCAGGTCTGATCGCAGGATCAGGTTCCCTGTTACATCGTAGGGATTCAGCTGAGTCTTATAGTAGGGACAGATCTCCTCTCTTTCCTTAGCTTTGGTAGCAGAACATAACAGTAAGTCCAGCCTGTAAATTCTCTAAGGAAAGATTTTTTTTTGTTCCATCATGGTGTCGGTTCAGGATTTGGCTAAACACCTGCAGGGACTCTCTCTGGAAGTGGCCGAGCTCCGTCAGCACGTGAGTAACTGTCCTGGAGCATATTTCTTGGAGCCTAAGGTATGTTTGCCGGATTTATTTTTTGGTGAACATCGAGAATTTTTTTCATTTAAAAATGCTTGCTTATTGTATTTTCGTTTGAGACCCAAGTCCTCTGGGGATGAATCCCAGCGCGTAGGGTTCATAATGTCACTTTTGCGCAAAGAGCCTCAGGAGTGGGCCTTTTCTTTGCAACCTAGTGATACATGCTTCAGATCAGTGGATAGTTTTTTTTCTGCTTTAGGACTATTATATGATGATCCTGACCGTGTGGCATCAGCTGAGACTGAGTTGAGACGTTTAAAACAAGGATCAGGTAATATGGAAAAATATTGTACACATTTTCGTCGTTGGTCCACTCAAACAGGGTGGAACGATTCTGCTCTGAAAAGTCTATTTCTTGCTGGGCTCAGTGAAAAGGTTAAAGACCTGCTAATTGCTTATCCTACACCTGAGGATTTGCAACAGGCTATGCAATTAGCTATACGGGTGGACAGAAGACTGCGTGCTAGGGTTAATGAGAGCAAATCCTCTGCTATGTCAGTTTCTGGTTATGATAATGTGTGTACTAACAGTGGTGAACCGATGGAGATTGGATCGGTGGCACCTCGCTCTCAAGAAAAACACCGTCGTTTTTCAGAAGGCTTGTGTTTCTATTGTGGAAAATCTGGTCATTTGATTAAAGGCTGTGAGCTTCGTATGAAGAAAGAAAAAAAAATGGTCAGTCACGCCCGTATTGCCTGTTTAAATTCCAAGGGTATATTTTTAGCTGCTTCCACGATTGCTCAGGAAAAATTAATGGAATTTCGGGTGTTTGTTGATTGCGGGTCTACACTGAATGTTATTGATGGGGGATTCGTGGAAAAACTCAATTTAAAACCTGAACCTTTATCATCCCCCATTGCTGTGGTTTCTGTGGATGGCTCCCCTTTGAAGAATATTACTCTCAAGGTCAGTGAATTTCCTCTCACTATTAATGGTGTTCACCATGAGAAATTGGATTTGGTAGTGTTGAATAACTTGCCTTCTCCAGTAATATTGGGTTTGCCCTGGTTAAAATTTCACAATCCTGTACTGGATTGGTCTACCAGTGAAATTAAATCCTGGAGCCATAAATGTTATGACAAGTGTTGTAACGGGCGTATTGCAGCTTTGGATAGGGGAGAATTGCCTGTTCCTATTCAGGATTTTTGGAGAGTTTTTTCTGAGAAAGAATCGCAGGTTTTGCCTCCCCATAGAGACTATGATTGTTCTATTGAATTTGTCCCTGGAGCGACTCTTCCTAAAAGTCGTTTATTTAACCTTACTATTCCTGAGAGGAAGGCTTTGGAGGAATACATACAGACAAGTTTGGCCGCCGGTCACATTAGGCCCTCTAAGTCTCCTGTGGCGGTTGGATTTTTTTTTGTAAAAAAAAAGGACGGCGGTTTACGTCCTTGTCTGGATTTTCGTGAGATTAACAAAATTACGGTACGCAATCCTTACCCACTGCCATTGATTCCTGATCTGTTTAACCAGTTATTGGGGGCCAAGTGGTTCTCTAAAATTGACCTTAAGGGGGCATACAATCTGTTGCGCATGAAGGAGGGTGATGAATGGAAGACTGCTTTTAACACTCCTGTGGGTCATTTTGAGAATCTGGTTATGCCTTTTGGTCTTACTAATGCTCCTGCATTTTTTCAGAATCTGATTAATGACATCCTTAGACCTTTGATCGGTAAAAATGTGGTTGTGTATTTGGATGACATTTTGATTTATTCCCCAGATTTGGAGTCTCATTGGCGGAGCGTGCGTGAGGTATTACAGTTATTAATGGACAATTCGCTTTTTGCTAAGCTGGAGAAATGTGAGTTCGCTGTACAGAGAATTAGTTTTTTGGGCTACATTATCTCCAGCAAAGGTTTTGAGATGGATCCGGTTAAGGTTCAGGCTGTGCAGGAATGGCCTAGGCCTATTGGTTTGAAATCAATACAGAGGTTTTTGGGTTTCGCCAATTACTATAGAAAATTCATAAAAAATTTTTCTAGTATTGTCAAACCTCTGACTGATCTCACCAGGAAAGGTGCTGATGCGGTTCAGTGGTCTTCTGAGGCCATTGAAGCTTTTGTGTATCTCAAGGAGAGGTTCACCTCTGCTCCCATCCTTATGCAGCCTGATGTTACTAGGCCGTTTTTGGTTGAGGTTGATGCTTCCTCTGTGGGGGTTGGCGCAGTATTGTCTCAGGATAACGGGGATGGATTACATCCCTGTGCATTTTTTTCAAAAAATTTTTCGGAGACTGAATTGAATTACGATATTGGTAATCGGGAATTATTGGCTATTAAACTCGCATTTGAACACTGGCGCCACTTCTTGGAAGGTGCGGAATTTCCCGTTCAGGTTCTTACGGATCATAAAAATCTGATATATCTTGACGCTGCCAAGCGCCTGAATGCCCGTCAGGCTAGGTGGGCACTGTTTTTCTCGCGGTTTAATTTCTCCGTTACTTACATCCCTGGTACTAAGAATGTTAAGGCGGATGCCTTGTCTCGCAGTTTTTCTCCCATAGTCGGTGCTGAGAAAGAGGAAAACATTTTACAAGAAGGTGTTGTGATAGCTGCTTTAGACTCCGTTTTGGAAGATGAGATTCTTAAAGCTCAGGAGAATGCCCCATCTAACACTCCTCATGGGAGGTTGTTTGTGCCTGGGACCTTTAGGAGAGATTTGTTTGTTGAGTGTCACGAATCTCGGTTGGCAGGTCATCCCGGAATCTCTGAGACCAAGAGACTGGTGGGTCGCAGTTTTTGGTGGCCTGGATGGCAGAAGGAAGTCATTAAGTGGGTGCGCCAATGTACTATATGTGCTAGATCTAAGTCCTCACATACTCCTGCTGCGGGGTTGCTTTGTCCTTTGGAGGTCCCCAGTGCTCCTTGGACACATTTGGCTATGGACTTTATAACTGACCTTCCCCCCTCTGAGGGTTTTACTGTCATCTGGGTGGTCGTGGACCGTTTTAGCAAGATGTGTCACTTGGTTCCCTTCGTCAAACTGCCCTGCGCTAAAACTCTCGCTAAGGCCTTTGTCAAGGAAATTGTCAGACTTCATGGCGTTCCTACTGACATTGTTTCTGATAGGGGTCCTCAGTTCGTGGCTCGTTTTTGGCGTGCCTTTTGTGACAGGTTGGGAATTCATTTGTCGTTTTCGTCCGGATATCATCCTGAATCTAATGGCCAGACAGAAAGGAAAAACCAGGATGTTGAGCAGTTCTTGCGTTGTTTTGTGGCAGACAATCAAGAGGGGTGGTCTGAGTTTCTGCCACTTGCCGAATTTGCTCTGAACAATCATACATCTTCTTCTGCTGGTTTTTCCCCTTTTTTTTGTTGTTCTGGGAGACATCCGTCGTTTGGGTCGTTCTCCAAGTTGGGATCTGCCGTGCCTGAGGAGGAGAATTTTTCCGGTGATTTGGAAAGAGTTTGGACGGATGTGCGTGGTAATCTTCAGGAGGCCAACAGAAAATCTAAAGACTACTTTGATAGGAAACGACAGGAGGTTTTGTTCGCTGTTGGTGACATGGTTTGGTTGTCCTCTAGGAATCTGCGGTTGAGGATTCCTTCTAAGAAATTGGGTCCCAAGTTTGTAGGGCCCTTTAAGGTGCTTCAGGTTGTCAACCAATCTGCTGTTAGGTTGGAGGTTCCTACCTCCTGGAGAATTAATCCGGTCTTTCATGTCTCTCTGTTAAAAAAAGCTGTTGTGTCGGATGGTGACGCCTCTGCCTCTGTTCCTCCGGTGGTGGAGGACGGGGAATATGAAATTTCTCGCATCCTTGACTCTAGACGGTATAGAGGTAGTTTGCAGTATCTTGTGGCCTGGAAAGGTTTCGGACCCGAGGATAACTCTTGGGTGAGGTCAGATGATGTTTCCGCGTCCAGACTTATCAGAGCGTTTCACAGGAGATTTCCTGATAAGCCTGGTCCTAGGGGATCCGGAGGATCCTCTTAGAAGGGGGGGTACTGTTAGAACCTTGCTGTTAGGCTTTTTTTCCTTTGCTGGTCACATGACCTTGTTGGCCTATTTAATCCTGCTCCGCCCTTCTGGCTTTGCTGGACTTCATTGTATATCTACTTTCTAGCTAGCCTGTGCTCTGTATCTAACTCTGTTAGTTTGCTTGGTCTACGGACCTCTAGGTTCTATCTATTTTGTTTGTTCGTCTGTCTGCTACTATTTCTGTTAGGAGGTGTCCCATATTCCTCCCAGTCCTTAGTACTTGTAGGGATTCCCTCCCCAAATCTATAGGTCTCCGTACAGACTAGATTAGGACTTTAGCAGGTCTGATCGCAGGATCAGGTTCCCTGTTACATCGTAGGGATTCAGCTGAGTCTTATAGTAGGGACAGATCTCCTCTCTTTCCTTAGCTTTGGTAGCAGAACATAACAGGAAGTTGCTAGTCAAATTATTAGGTCTTCCTGAGTCTGGTACTTTTTTAAAAACTGTTCAGATAACCTCAAAAAGGCCTTTTGCAACGTCTGCCATGCCAGCATCAGCAGGGGCAGCAAAACTGCCAGCCTGACCACCATCAGCATGCTCAGGCACATGACAGCAAAGCACCAGACTAGGTGGGCTGAACGCCAGGGTCCAGAAACAGTTTCTGCAGGTGATACCACTGTCTGTTTCGGTGTTGCGGGTGCACGCCAATCCCCTGTCCATGGCGCAGGCGAAGATGCCTCCCACCCTGCACCTGTCGTTGCACACTCACAACTGCCACCATCCGCAACCACGTCCTTGTCCCAGCGCATCGTTCAGTTGTCCCTACCCCAGTCCTTGGAAAGCAAGCGCAAATACACAGCCAACGCCCCACAGGCCACAATACTAAACTCCCACATTTCTCGAGTGCATGTACTTGAAATGTTGCCTTTTAGGCTCATGGAGACAGACTCTTTCTGCAACCTGATGGCGGTGGCCATCCCTCGGTACTTGGTCCCCAGCCGCCACTATTTCTTCCAGTGTGCTGTCCCCGCATTACACAAGCACGTGTCCCAGAACATTAGCCGAGCCCTCAACAACGCAGTTACTGGGAAGGGCCACCTAACCACAGACACATGAACAAGTGCTTGTGGGCAGAGACAGTACATCTTGCTGATGGCACACTGGGTTAATATAGTGGAAGCCGGGACCCAGTCGGACTTTGGGACGCAACATGTCCTCCCGACGCCGAGGATTGCGGGCCCTGGGTCAATAAGGGTTGCCCCCACATTCTATAGCTCATGCACCTCCTCCTCCTTAGCCTCCTCAGCCTCCATCTCCGAAATGACCACATCAGTTGCAAGCTGGAAGCACTGCAGCACTCCCTCAGCCAAGCAACAGGCACTGCTGAAGCTATTATGCTTAGGAGACAAGCTGCACACCTCTGAAGAGTTGTTTACAGCTGTAACAGAGCAGGCAGATCTGTGGCTGTCACCGCTGAATCTACAGTCAGGTATGGTCGTGTGTGACAATGGCCTGAACCTGGTGGCGGCTCTGAAGCTAGGCAACCTCACACACGTACCATGCTTTGCCCATGTGATCAACCTAGTGGTTCAGCAGTTTCTCAAAACCTACCCAGATCTGGCTGATCTGCTCGTCAAAGTACACCGCGTGTGTGCCCATTTCAGAAAGTCATCTACAGCTTCCTTCACCCTCGCTGTGCTTCAGCAGCGTTTACAGATTCCAACTCACTGACTGGTGTGCGATGTGACTACACGTTGGAATTCAACCTTGCAGATGTTGGGAAGGATTTGTGAGCAGCAGAGGGCAGTTGTTGAGTACTAGCTTCAACACGCCCGTCGGCATTCAGGTCAGCCTCCACACATAAGAACTGAGGAGTGGGCATGGATGTCAGAAATCTGTGTCATCCTCCAAAACTTTGAGGACTCCACCAAGGTGTGGGACAGTTTTCTCAGACCCCCCTAGTACCCAGGCCCTGATGAGCGGGGTATTCTGACAAGGAGGGAAACGTTTTGGAAGATGCTGAAGGACTACCTTGCTGACCGTGACATCACCCAAGAATTATTGGATATCCAAGCTGGACACGTGGCAAGAACTAGCTCTCTACACCTTGGAGGTCCTTGTCTGCCCTGCTGCTAGCGTTTTGTCAGAGCGAGTTTTAGTGCCGCCGGGGGCATTATAACTGATAGGTGCACCCGCCTGTCAACTGAAAATGCTGACAGGCTGACTCTTATAGAAATTAACAAGGGCTGGATTGGGACAGATTTCTCAACACCATCGGATGATAGCAGCTGAACATAAAGTCAAATCCAGTGGCTTTTTTTGGGAGGTGTATTCCCATGCACCTCTTCACACCCAGACAAGGGTATACGCTTCCTGATTTTGGCTATTTTCTGTTGTCCTCCTCCTTCTCCTCATTCTCCACCACCATATCACCAGGGTGACAGTATCACCCACATCATTTTTTTGTAAGGGTGTTTATAATGCCTGTAGGAAATTTTTGTTAGAGGCCTACCTCTAACATTCTGTATGTTATACAGTATGTTCTGTTCATGTATACCCCCCAGGGGTAAATGTTTTTCAGCACATGCATTTAGTGCATGGGCATTACCAATATAGGAGACCCATTCCTTAACAATGGTAACAATGAATTTTTTTTACTGAGGACTTCCTCTACGTCTCTTCAATGGGGTATTGGAGTATGTCCAATTTTTGACCAGCCCTTGCAGTCACTGCATGGGCATTACCAGTATAGGAGACCTACTCCTTTATAATGGGAACATTTTTTTACTGAGGCCCTCATCTATGTCTCTTCAAAAGAGTAATAGAGTGTGTCCGTAAAAGTGACATAATACCTCTGACAACATTGTTCACAGCAGTGACCTGGGAGTCTGAGATGGTTCCAGGGGTCTTCCTCATTCTGTTCCCATGTCATTTGAGCACTGTTCCCATCGATTTGGGCAATTTTTAGGCCCCCTGCAGACCTCTGGAGGGGGCCGCTGGAAAAATGCTCGAGATTCCCATAGACTTACATTAGGCTCGTTGCTCGGACCGAACACTTGAGCATTACAATTTGCTCGACCCGAGCAACGAGTACCCGAGCATTTTAGTGCTCGCTCATCACTAGTTGAGAACAGTAAGTCCTAGAGAGCTGGGAACTCGGTCCAAAACTTTCTAAAATCCTTGATTTACCCACATTACAAATTTGGGCACGTTGGGTCCAGTTGTTTGGCCTTGAATTAATATTGGCCTTTAAATTCTGTTTCTTTTGTCAAATATATTGAGAACAGTAAGTCCTAGGAGCTGAATCCTAGTCTAAACCTTCCAAAGTGCCTGATTTACCTATGTTCCAAATTTGGTGCAGATTGGTCCAGTCGTTTGACTGTGCAGAAATTCATTTTTATATTTATAAATATATCGCAAACAGTCTGTATCAAACTGAGTTATAGAATCTGCAGTTCTCTGAATACTTTCTGCTACTTTCTGACTCCAAGTATTCTATCACTTAATACATAAATAAACACTTTATGTGCACATAGCTAAACATAAAAACTCTAGCATAATAAGTACTAAGGGTGCAATCATACTGTACCTGGCATCCTATTCCAAAGGGAGCAGTGGGGGCAAATGTTCCTCCATGACAAGATGCAGAGGGTGCTATAAATGAGCAGTCCACAGAGTGATGAATGTCAGGTTCGGTATCCCTAGAATCTAGGAGCCTAAAGCTGTACTACTGTATAATTAACTGGTCTGTTCAGGTCAATTTTATTGCACATTAAATCTCAGAAATGCAAGATATATGGCTTTAGTTTCTGCGAACTGGAAAAAGGCGATCTATATACAGGAAGATTTACTTACTGTACATTCAGCCTCCCTATATTTTTCTTACATGTCCATGGCCCGAGCCCTGAAGATTAGGACCGTAGGAAGAGTGGCACCCTCAGAGCAACCCCTTTAAATGGAGTGTGACATCATAAAAAAGGACCTATTGTTCAGATTAGCTTTTATAATGAATATATTTTTTATTTTTTTTCAACTTCACTATAAATATATATATATATACAGTACAGACCAAAAGTTTGGACACACCTTCTCATTTAAAGATTTTTCTGCATTTTCATGACTATGAAAACTGTACATTCACACTGAAGGCATCAAAAATATCAAATTAACACATGTGGAATTATATACTTAACAAAAAAGTGTGAAACAACTGAAAATATGTCTTATATTCTAGGTTCTTCAAAGTAGTCACCTTTTGCTTTGATGACTGCTTTGCACACTCTTGGCATTCTCTTGATGAGCTTCAAGAGGTAGTCACCGGAAATGGTTTTCACTTCACAGGTGTGCCCTGTCAGGTTTAATAAGTGGGATTTCTTGCCTTATAAATAGGGTTAGGACCATCAGTTGTGTTGTGCATAAGTCTGGTGGAAACACAGCTGATAGTCCTACTGAATAGACTGTTAGCTGCTTTTTTCTTGCCATAATACAAATTTTAAGTAAAGAAAAACGAGTGGTCATCATTACTTTAAGAAATGAAGGTCAGCCAGTGCGAAAAATTGGGAAAACTTTGAAATTGTCCCCAAGTGAAGTTGCAAAAACCATCAAGCGCTACAAAGAAACTGGCTCACATGAGGGCCGCCCCAGGAAAGGAAGACCAAGAGTCACCTCTGCTTCTGAGGCTAAGTTTATCAGAGTCACCAGCCTCAGAAATTGCAGGTTAACAGCAGCTCAGATTAGAGACCAGGTCAATGCCACACAGAGTTCTAGCAGCAGACACATCTCTTCAACAACTGTTAAGAGGAGACTTTGTGCAGCAGGCCTTCATGGTAAAATAGCTTCTAGGAAACCACTGCTAAGGACAGGCAACAAGCAGAAGAGACTTGTTTGGACTAAAGAACACAAGGAATGGCCATTAGACCAGTGGAAATCTGCTTTGGTCTGATGAGTCCAAATTTGAGATCTTTGGTTCCAACCACAGTGTCTTTGGGCGACGCAGAAAAGGTGAACGAATGGACTCTACATGCCTGGTTCCCACCATGAAGCATGAAAGAGGAAGTGTGATGATGTGGGGGTGCTTTACTGGTGACACTGTTGGGGATTTATTCAAAATTGAAGGCATACTGAACCAGCATGGGTACCACAGCATCTTGCAGCGGCATGCTATTCCATCCGGTTTGCGTTTAGTTGGACCATCATTTATTTTTCAACAGGACAATGACCCCAAACACACCTCCAGGCTGTGTAAGGGCTATTTGACCAAGAAGGAGAGTGATGGGGTGCTACGCCAGATGACCTGGCCTCCACAGTCACCAGACCTGAACCCAATCGAGATGGTTGGGGGTGAGCTGGACAAGGCAAAAGGGCCAACAAGTGCTAAGCATCTCTGGGAACTCATTCAAGATTGTTGGAAGACCATTTCCGATGACTACCTATTGAAGCTCATCAAGAGAATGCCAAGTGTGTGCAAAGCAGTCATCAAAACAAAAGGTGGCTACCTTGAAGAACCTAGAATATAAGACATATTTTCAGTTGTTTCACACTTTTTTGTTAACTATATAATTCCACGTGTTAATTCATAGTTTTAATGCCTTCAGTGTGAATGTACAATTTTTATAGTCATGAAAATACAGAAAAATCTTTAAATGAGAAGGTGTGTCCAAACTTTTGGTCTGTACTGTATATATATATATATATATATATATATATTTATATTTGTAGATTATGAGCCTTTGCAGGCAGGGTCCTCTCTCCTCCTGTACCAGTCGCTGACTCGTTTTGGTCAAGATTATTGTGTTTCTGCTGTGTATACCCCTTTTTCATGTGTAAAGTGCCATGGAATAAATGGCACTATAATAATAAATACTGTATTTTTTGGACTATAAGACGCACTTTTTTCCTCCAAAATTTTGGAGGAAAGTGGGGGGTGCGTCTTATAGTCCGAATACTATCTCCCTGTATATACTGTGGCTCTGCATGGTAGAAGGTCTGGGGGAGCAGCAGCGGGGGATCAGCAGGGCACAGGAGGCAGCAGGGCACAGGAGGGGCGTGGGGAGCAGGGAATATTCATTTTCCTTAATAGTTGGCACACTGTACCGCAGCGCGGCTCCTGCTGCTCTCTGCGGTCTGTGTGCCCGCTATTAAAGCTCATGAATAGTCCCTACAACCCACTCCCATGGGTTGTAGGGAATATTCATGGTCTTTAACAGCAGGCACACTGACCGCAGAGCAGCAGCAGGAGCAGCGCTGCGGTACAGTGTGCGCGCTCTCACACTGTGTGAGGGCGCATGGCAGGGACACCATGCGCGGCTCACACAGTGAGAGTGTCAGCAGCAGAGCAGGACAGCGCTGGAGGAGAGAGGAGGTGAGTATGATTGTTTATTTTTTTTTGTGAGCAGCAGGATGGGGGCTCAAGGGGCGCCAAGCATACCAGGATGGGGGCTCAAGGGGTGCTAAGCATACCAGGATGGGGGGCTCAAGGGGTGCTAAGCATACCAGGATGGAGGCTCAAGGGGTGCCAAGCATACCAGGAGGGGCTCAAGGTGTGCCATGAATACCAGGATGGGGGATAAAGGGGTGCCATGCATACCAGGATGTGTGATCAAGGGGTGCTATGGATACCAGGATGGGGGCTTAATGGGTGCCATGCATACCAGGATGGGGGCTAAATGGTTGCCATGCATACCAGGATGGGGGCTCAAGGGATGCTATACATACCAGGATGGGGGCTCAAGGGGTGCCATACATACCAGGATGGGGATGAGGGCCACATATATCAAGATGGGATGGGGGCCACATATACCAGGAAGGAGGGACCATACATATCAGGATGGAGGATATTAACAGAATTGTGGGACATTACCCCAATACCAGTGTCAGCAGCAGACTCCCTCCCCTATAACAGGGCATTTTTTTTCCTATTTTCCTCCTCTAAAACCTAGGTACGTTTTATGGTCCGGTGCGTCTTATAGCCTGAAAAATACGGTAATAATAATATATATCCCATTCTATTTTCTTGGTTTATGCAACACTTTAAAGCATTTTAGAACATAGAAATGAATCACAGACATGATTGATCCCCCATGCAAGTTCCCTAGGTTTTTTTATACCTTGAGTTCAGTTATAAATCAGAAGTACTATAAAAGTGCATTCTGTGGTTGACCTTTCTTGAAAATATATAACTGATATTAAATGGTACAAAACATTACGTTTACAAAATAAAATGCATTTGCCACAGCACTTTGACTTTAATGGAAAATATACAACAGGAATCCCCAATTTTCATGTGCTCCTCCTATAGATTAAAGGGAATTTTTGCTCCAGGGCCCTGGTGCAACTTCATGTGCTGCACCCACTCAAGTTAGTTTGGCTGTACACATTGGATATCATTCCCATCATCCCTATTCACACGAATGCTTTGCTCAGCCTAGTGCTCCTGTGTTCTCTATGAGACAGCTATTGCCAGACTCATGATAGGTCAAAATGAGCAGCCATTAAAATTCCAAAGACTGAATCCTTCTCTCATCTAATATCATCTGTTGTGGGATAATTAAGTGGCCCGATTAGATGGTCGACCGATCCCACCAAAATCGGGTTCGTGCGACTATTACCTAATTATATAGGGTCCTTAAGAGTGGTAAGACTGCCACCAATGATCAGCTAATTGCTTTGTTTAAGCTGATGACACCCCTCATACACAGGTTTCTTATTCTAATTAGCAGCTGCTGATTGGCTGCAGCACTCACATCATGCCCCCTCCGGATGTTGATTGGCAGGAGGGCACAATATCGAGTGTGGAGGAGTGCCAACAGTCTGATAGGCAAGTATAGACTTTTTTTCTTTCCCATTGAGAATAACTTTTAAAGTAGGGAATACTCTTTTAATTCTATGACTGTCAGAATTATTACTTTAAAGGGAACCTGGCAGGTGACACATGATGCCCAAACCATGAGCCACTGGCTGTATGACCACAGCCATTTATGTTTGACTCTGAAATGCCACTTATAGGCAGAGACTTGTCAGTCACTATCAGTGGGCGGGGAGAAGCCACTGGGGACCCTCCTGTATGACTAGTGCACAGTGCGGCTCGGTCCCTAGCATCTATTACAATTATGCATGGCTGTGATTATATAGCCAGTGTCTGATACAAGCTGTCAGGTTCCTTTTAAGGACTAGTACTGACCATTTCTTTTAGCTACAGGTGTGTATATACTGACAGACCATGCAACACTTAGATTGCACACAGGTAGACTTCCTTTCACTAAGCATGTGACTTGTGAAGGTAACTGCTTGCACCAGAATTTTTAGGGGTTTCATAGCAAAAGGGGTGAATACCTATGCAAATGCCAATTTTTAGTTATTTGATCCCATAAATTTAATTGATGCCTACATTTTCTCACTTCACTAACTTAGACTATTTAGTGCTGATGCATCACACACAAATCAGATTACACAAATATTTAAATACAGGTTGTAATGTAACAGAATAGGTAAAAAGCCAAGGGGAGTGAATACTTTCGCAAGCCACTGTATATGACTATGACATAGAGTATAATTTCTTTATACTTAATCATTTATATTAATAAGGACTAGTAGAGTATTATAACAGTGTAATATTTTTACCTATGGAATTAGTCATATACATTTCTTTCGCCCTCCAAGTCACCAATTGCCAGCTCTCACAATCAGAGACAGGTTACAAGATGACGACATTTCCACAGCTGCTGGCTTGTTGAATCTCAAAAAAATAGAAAACTAAACAGTAAAAATCACACACTGCCTATAAATGTTTCAGAGGGTTTTTATTGAACATGAAGCATAGCTTTTCGGTGCAGCTTGGTAAGAGCTACAACACTTTATAATCTATATTAAAATATAAATTATACATTATTTCAGCATATTATAATAAGACTATGGCAGAACAGCTTTTTTTTTGGTCCTTTCATGTCACAAGTAACTGCATCATATAATGCAATGGACTGTAGAAAGAAGTGAAACATATTTGAAATGGGTTGGAAGGTTCTGATAGTGACGCGCCCCCTGGCCCGTGGGGTACTCGGTAGCCGGGCCGGTCGATGCTGGGGATGTCACAGTGGCAGTGACCCGGTCCGTGACCCAGGGCGGTCAATAAAAGGGGAATAAAATAAAAGGAATAAAGTTTATATATATATATTTATATATATATATATATATATATATATATATATATTGTTCATGACGCCACCTGTGGTATGCTGCTATATGGGGCCGCCACTGCGGTGCTGTTCCTCTGGAGCTGGTGGTGACGCAGCAGAGTTGGTTCAGCTCTCTACAGGCAGAGCTTAGCTCCAGGGCAGGATATAGTGGTATTATGAGGTAGATATTGCTGGTGTTGTGTAGTGCAGGGCTGGTGATGGCGCAGCAATAATTCTAGGACACAGTGGGGGTGGGGTGCAGTCTTCAGGTTTACTCACAGTTGTCAGACTCCAGGTTCCCAGGGTAACCTCCCATGCCGTCCTGTGTTTACCAAGGCAGGGGTTCAGCAAACTCCCAGGTGTTTCAGGAATACATAACGGGACCCAATTCTGTGTGCCTTCCTCTGTCGTCTTCCTGTGCTGGCTCTCACCCTCCTGCCCTGCGCCTCGTAACCGGTGTCCCAAGCCAGTAGCCTTGGATTATGGCGGGCAACCTGCAGTCCCCTGAATCTTATGTGGCTACTAGTGTTGAGCCACCCCCGTAGTGTTCGAGTTCGGTTCGGTTCGTCTAACACCCTTGTGTTCGTCGAACTGTTCGTCGAACACCTTCGAACACCGTTAAAACCAATGGCAGGCAAACAAAAACACATAGAAACACATAGAAAACACTTTCAAAGGTGTCCAAAAGCTGACAAACTGCTCAGAAGACATAACTAACACATGGAAAAGTGACAAGCACATATAGTCATGCGAAAAGAAAAGAGGTGGAGGAGTAAAAGGAGGGGGAGACACAGATATAGGCATGTCATGCCCTTCTAAAATCCAAAAAGTGAGAAGCCGACACGGCCAGTCCGTTCCTGCCCGTGCCACCTCCGTGTCGCCGGGTTTGTGCCAGAGCCGCGGTGGACCCTGACGGCCAGCCCCCCTCTCCCAATACTGGTGCCTGTCCGCTGGTGGGTCGAGCCCCCCCGCGGTGGGGGGGGGAGTAACATCTGCAGAAGAAAGACCATCTTCCAGCCAAACTAACATGTTGACTTCTTTTCGTGGACAATGTGATACGATCCCTTTGTTACGGACACGCCCATTGCTACAAATTCCAGATGAGGCACAAAAACAGCAGGTGCTTCAGCGGATATCAAGTGCTCCTTCAAGTGGGCTCTCCTCCACCTCAATTTCAACATCACAAATACTCCAGTCCTCAGAGGTGTCACCCCAATCGCACTTGCTTCCTCACAGCTCCCAAGTCTCCAGCTGCCCGTCTGAGTATGGGGTAACACAGATGGTTGAGTTTGCAGAGCTGTTTACTCATACTATAGCCTGGGAAACGGAGGTCTGCTCCAGAGCTTCTGTTAATCCAGATGAGGAAATGATCTGCACTGATGCCCAGAATCTTTATAAGTCGGATCCAGGAACAGATGAAGAAGGTTCTGAGCATAATGTAGACCCTCGTTCCCAAACTGTAACTCCTGTTGGTGGAGTCAATGATGAAGACGATGATGAGACTCAAATACCTGATTGGAGCGACAACTTGACTTTTCGGTCAGGGCAGGAAGAGGT